>NC_142101.1:11200000-12400000 GCF_054644295.1 Miniopterus natalensis | reverse complement strand
GAGGTGACCAAGCACCCTCACCTGAGGCCTTGAGAACAGAGCTCACACAGGGGTGGAAGTAGGGGTGGGGGGTGGGGGGTTAACGCCCAAGCTTTTTGACGCCTGCCCACGTTCTCACAGCACCTCTGTGAAATTATTTTTTTAAGTCAGATCACTTCATTGAAGTGGATACACAGATGGCAAATAAACACACGAAAAGATGCTCAACACCATTAGAGGAAAACAAATTAAAACCACAACGAGACAGCCCTGTGTAACTATCAGAGTGGCTGAAATAAAAAAAAAAATAGTGTGTGTCTCCCCCCACCCCCCGGTGCTGGCAGGGCTGCAGAGAAGCCGATCGCTCAGACGCTGCTGGGGGGAACACACAACGGTGCAGTCGCTCTGGAAACGGTTTGGCAGTTTTTTCACAAAACAAATAAATACGCAGCGGGGCCCAGCAATTGCATTCTTGGCCATTTAGAACCAAGAAATGCAAGCTTATGGTCCCACAGAAACAACACAGATGTCCCCTCCTAAAGTGACAGTTTAATCAGAGTCTCAGAAGACAAGGCATGGGTGAGTGATTCAATTTCAAGTTAAGGAATCCCTGAGAGTGGGGTGGTCATTTCTCTGACTTGGCCCCATGATGGGTTGATCACTGCCCCATGTGGCACCTCCACAGTACCCACATGGAGGCCACCTTTGTGTGGTGACACTGCTGTGCTCCCCTCTAAAGAGGCACCATTCTCAGCGTTCACACCCTTTAGTCTCACCTCTGCCCACCAAAGCTGCGCAGAGAAAGGTTATTCCTGTAGATAAAGAACCAGGAGACCACCATCTATTGAAAGCCTGGGCCTCCTGGGCACCTGCCCCTCGCAATAAACTTTCTCCCTTTGTGCATCCAGTGTCTCTAATTTAACTGAAGTCAGGTAACTGACTTCAGTAATTTAACTGGAGGCAGGTAGTGCAATTCGATGCACTCAATTCCAATTCAGGTGCTAATGTTATGTCTGACATGGAAATCCACCTGCATCATTTAAAAGGGTCCAGAGTGCCCCAGGACTGTGCAAAATAACCCACCCAGGGAGCCCCAAGGAGTGAAGAGGCCCGGATGCTCTCTCCGGGTGGCCTGAGGAAGCTGGACAGGTACAGACCTGTGCTCTCTACCTGCTGAGAAGCCCTGGCCTGCAGGCACCGACCACCCCCTCCCTGCAGGAGGAGGCAGGCAGAGTCCCCAGGGCCCGGGGGCTTCGGAACACATGGCTGAATGCCCTCCCCTCTCTCCACTGTCCTGGGCTCACTGCCCAGCTCTGTGGCAGCGGTAACGAGCTTTAAAACTTTTCGTTGCCCTTTTGGGTTAGGAGTTCTCCACTTTCCTCTCCACCAGGCCTGGGGGCCGCCAGGCAGCTCCAGAAGCTCACTTCGCTGTGGTTCCATCTCCTGAGTCTGCGGTTTGTACAAAGGCCCATTCATTTAGAAGGAAAAAAAATCCTCTTTTAGTTTTGCGAATAGAAAATTGATCTTGACCAGACTAAAACGCTACTCCGAGGCAACTATGTGAAGACAATTCCCTGCCTCCCCCAGAAGTAATACGTCCAAGGCAACAAGCCACCCTAACTCCCTCAACCATCTCCAAGGCTGTGGTTCAGACCCCTCCTCAGCCCCCCATCTTCCTCGGCCTTCAATACAATTAGTGCCCATCCTCCTAATGCAGGAGCCCAGAACTAAGCTCAGTGCGCCCTGCACAAAGCTCTGCCACCTTCCTCTGCTCTCCAGGCGACAGGTGATGGGTGGCAGGAGAGGAAGGGGCAGGGATCCCAGCCTGACCGCTAACCAGCTGTGCTCCTGGGACAGGCACCCTCATCTGTGATCCTCAGTCTGCCCCGTCTAAGAGGAGGAAAGTAAGATACACCTTGCAAATAATGAAATGAGGTCATTTATGGCACACGTGTGACACACATCAGACACTTTAGAAGCCATACCTGCTATTACATCATAACTCCTGTGCAGCCGAAGACGGCTCGGCCTTTTTAACAGCTGCAGCACAGTTAATGCATGCCGAATGTCTGTTGACATTGTAACTCCCAGTGAATGTCAGAAGAAATACCCATGAGCCAGGTCCCCTCCATCCTTTCCCGTGTGCAACGGAATTTTAAAAACCTGGATTCAGGACTCACAATCTCTTTTATAAAACCTGGTCACAGGGGTCATACTGAACTATTTTCTGAAGTTCCTGAAATCAGTTCCCATGTCCATAAACCGCTGTTGGGAGGCCAGGCTAATAATCCCCAGCAATGTGCCACCTGGGACATTCAGGGCACCTCCCTCCAGGCTGACCCACATCCACCCTGAGGGCCCCTGTAACTCCTGGGTGAGACTCTCCTGCCTTCCCCTGGGGATGTGGTATTTGAGGCCAATGGTGACAGGCCAGAAAATCTAGGCCAGTCCAGAAGGCCAAAGAAAGGATGCCAAGAAGAATCTCTGGACCTGCAGGGCTTTGTCAGCTTCTCGGTGTGAGCCAGGGGTCTGCAGGGAGGTGGGAGGGGGCTCTCGGCTGATTTAACGTACAGTGTGATACCGAATGTAAACAGCGTCCAGACGCTGCTCCCTATGGCTTTAGACTGGGATAGAAACTAATTACGTCCTGTATATATTTCCAGGTTGGGGCAATAACGGAGTCACTGTCCTGCACACTCCCCGTTCAGACCGCCTTTGAGGTCAAGGCTGCCACATGCTAACAAGTTCTTTTGGTGGTTTTGTTCCTCCCAGATGTCATCCCCTCCATACTTGCAAAGAGCAGGAGGAAGCTGGAGCTTGGAGATGTTAGTGTAGGCCAGATCTCCAAAAGGGTGCCTGTCCCAAAACCGTCACATGAAGGAGCCTTTTGCTCAGTGCCTGGACACCTAAAGGCCATCTTGGGGCACTCGAAGGCTAGGCAGGCAGGAAAGATGTGAACCCCAAGGGTTAACACTGCAGGCTGCCCGCCCTGTCTTACAGCCAAGAAGGAAAGAGGGATTTCCACATCACACATCAACTGTCCAGCAAAGTAGAAGCCCGTGATTGGCAGGCAGGGTGCCCAAGACTGTGCTGATGTCTGGCCGGGGAACAGCCTAGCTGCTGTGGGGGAACCTGTCACCACCCAGCCCCACTTCCTGTCAGACCTCAGGGCTCCAGGGCCTTCCTGGGACTCCAAAGTGAGCTGCTATGTTTGGGGTCAATCCAGCTGGGCCTGGCCACCTGCCCGGTTTTCCTTCCACACTGCCATCCATCCACCATCCTGGCCTTAAGGAACAGTCCAGGGGGCCAAGTCCTGCCTGGGCTCCCAGCAGCTCATCAGGACAACGGCAAAGAGCGGCCTTGTGACACAGGGCGCACCTGAGAGAGGAGGTGGGGGTGGGCAAAGTGGGCTGCAGAGACCTCCAGCCTGGCCTCAAGGCCTCAGTGGGGTGTGCAATGAAAGAAAGCATCTCTTTAACCGGAGAAAGATCCTGTTAATAAACTTGTGCCCAGCTGCACCAGATACAGCGCAGGGAAGTGATGCAGGTCATTCAGTCACACAGATGTTCAGAGTCCCCCTGGCAAGGAGAGCCACAGCTGCACAAAGTAGTGGTGATATATATATATTTCATTCTCTCAATTATGAGTCATGGTGACTCTAAAAGATGCACCAAGAAAGCAGAGGAGTGAGGGGAGAGGAGAGAAGGGATGGAGCCTTCTAGGGCCCCCATAGCTGCGCTTTCTGTGTCTGGATGACCTCAGCCAGTTTCCACCTCCAGAGAGGCTGGGGAAAAGGGGGGTGAGGGGTACAGGGAGGGGGAGCGTAAGCTGACACCCATCACGGCAGTGAATACAGTGGATTGTTTTTAGACTTCAAGTTCTGAGCCCTGGTAACAAAGTGGGGCCTCTCCTGAGACTGAGAAACTTCTTTGGAAAAACAAATCCTGCTGCCTATTTTGTCTTCATCGGGGACAAGGAGCTACGCTGGGATGAGGTGATTCAATGAAGGCAAGTTGGTGTCACAACCAGGGAAGAGGGAAGGAGGGGCTGGGACAGGGGGCTCCCTCCATCCACGCCTGTTCTGTGCCAGGTACTTGAGCTGTATGATCTCATTTTATTTTCATAATAGCCCAGGAGAGAGGGTGGTTATCCTCATGTTGAAGCTGAGGAAACGCAGGCTCAGAGGTGAATCCCTGCCAAGCTCTGGGACCCAGAGAGGGTGTGAATTCAGGTCTGGCTGGCCCCAGCCCCCCTCTCCAGCGGGCAGACCATCTCACTCCTTTGCTCACCGGAACGATCCTACTCTAGCCCACACCTCCTACAGACCTCAGCGTCAGAGTCCCCAAGCCCCACCTGTTCAACTGGAAGAAGGGCACATACTCATTCCTTGGGTAACACCCTTCACTATCACCTACACAAAGAGAATGGTGGAAATTGTGGGCCCAGCTATGGGCTGCCTCTAAAGTCTATGTAGGTTAGTTACTGTTTATTGAGCATTTAGGATGCCCAGACACTGTGCTAGGCACCTCACATATTACCTCATTTAAGGCTCACAACCTTAAGGGGGTATTATCAGTCCCATTTTACAGATATTGAAACTGAAGGGCAGAAAGGTAACACAGTCAGCAAGTGGTAGAGTTTAGACTCAAACCCAGGACTGTCCTGACTCCACATCAGGGCTCTCTACTTATCCTCGCCTCCCTTCCATAAGTTCAGGCCCAGTGAACACCTACTGAGCAGAAGTCCTTCTCCAGTTGTCCTGACCATGTCCCTCTAGTCAACTGGGGTGGGGGTAGGGGATCTCCTGAGGCCCCATTTCAGCCTCACAACAGCAAATTGACAATGTTGCTGCCAAATGCTGAACCTTGTCAGCTGAGCCACAATATGTGTGGAGTTCAATGCAGGGCATAAAGGCTTGAGGGTGATGGGGGGAGTTACCCTCTTTCTTTCCTACCTCCTGGAGTTTTAGGATCCAGAATAATCCCTTTGCTTGACCACTTCTAACAGAGAGCAAATCCCTCAAGGCCTTTACTCAGGCTCCTTCTCCAATGGCTGTTGCCCAAATTTAATTCCCTCTTCCCTGGTCCACAACACGCACCAAAGCTTCCTGCGTGTCACAGGCCGACACCAATCCATTATTAACTCATATTTCATGAATGAGCTTGTTTAACGGCTATACAACTTGTTCTTGAGTTTTGCAAATCTCAGATATGTCTGTTGGCATCAGCTTTCCTTAGAGGGCAGAACCCCAAGGACAGGGACAGCGTCAATTAAGCCATTCTCTCCGGCACAGGTATGTGCAAACAGAGGCAGTAGGTAAACGCCTGCTGTTTGGGCAGCCACGGGGGTGCAAGTCTGCTTTGCAACGGGGGCGGCAACCAGAACAGAGGTCCAGTTCTGTGCAGAGGTTTCCGGGTCTAGCCTGGTGCCCAGTCATATTTAGAAAGTGCCCAGTATATATTTGCTGAATGTCACGTCTGCTTTAAAAGCTCGAGACTTTGCTGAATTGCTCTCTCTCACTTCCCAGGATACAGAAGAAAGAACCACCACATGGTACTGGAAGAATCAATGCTCCCTTTAAGTGTCCTCAAACACTAGGTGGAATGCAGTCTCCTCTCAATTATTCAGGAGCTGAGAGGCCTGTTCCAGAAACATCAGACTCCCCCCTTGCATGCTCTGTTCTTCCCTCTTGTCCATCATTTGCATTCCCACCAACAGGTTAGCAAACCACAGGGGCAGGAAGCTTCGGCCACAGTCCACATTGGTCAAGATGGTCACTCAGGCAGGAGGAGGTTATACCGAGCCGCGGAAGTGGAATCAGGATGGAATCCAGAATGTCTGTCTACTCACCCTTGCTTCCCACCCACACTACAACGTCCGTGTCAGAACAGGCCCTGCTGTGCACAGAAAGATTGTTTTTGACACAGTTCTTACCAATTTCTCTTTCAGCAACACAGAGGCGGGACCACCTTGCGTGAGTACAGTGCTTGTCCCTTTCCATTCTCCTTTGGAAAGCTCTCAAAGCAACTCATAATTAAAACTAATTTGGGCAGAAAGAATACACACTCTCTCAAAATGACTCTACAAAGACTATCTCATTTGAGACTCACGAAGACCACATGAAGTAGGAAGACTTCAGCAATATACCCACTTTACAGATGAAGAAACCAAAGCCCATAGAAGCCAAATCTGAGAGTCACTAGTCTTCCCAGCTCACTGCACTCCTAGAGTATGCCCAGCAAAGTTCACAGAGGAGGCCCCAAGTCTCCTAAGTTACTTGGAGTTACCCAAACGCTCAATACTCATAAGTACTTAATGCGTGATGACCATGTTGGTGATGGCAAGAGAATGGAAAGATTTCAGTGGCCTCACATAGACTAAACCATCAATTATAACGCATTCAAAATGTCCCCTGCATTAGCCAATTTTGTTATCTGTAAGGAGTTTTCAGCAGTTTCTCAAACCCGAACATTGTCTTCCTAACCTCCCAGCTCTAACACACAGCACCCAATGGGTCTCAGGATTTGCTGTCCCAACAAAACCTCCCAGCCATTTCTTAAGCTATTGGCTGCGGTTGGATTTTCCACTTGACATTGTTAAGAGATTAAACTGTTTATCTCATTGTATTACACAGGCCCTTTCAGTTTCCTGCTAATAGATTCAGGTTAGATAAGGATTACAGAAGTGATACTCCCAAGTTCCTCACCATACCCCCAGCCCAAGTCCTTTCCCCACAGCTCTGAGGCATATTTTATTACATCTACTCTTGAGAGAGCTAACTGGCAAGAAGAAATGAGCACACAGTCCTGCAGAGCAGGGGATAAGACAAACCCCAGCTCCTCTACCACTAGGGAAGAAGCACTTAACAGGAGATCCTGCTGAATTACATTCTACCACTCAGTCATCAATTGCCATAGAGAAGGGGAAAACAAATTGTGCTGAGCCTGGAAAGAATGTCAGCAAAATTGGAAAAACACTTGCTGGGAACTGCCTGGGGGTACAGTGACCTCTCCTGTAATTGCCCAGGTCCTACCAACTCCCAGCATACCAAGAGAGATTGCAGATTGGGCTGGTGGACGGCCAATCACCAGGGAACCAAATCCCTCTGCCCTGTGGCAGGCTCAACACTCCCCAGAGTGTCTGAAAATATTAAGTGCTGGTAATATAAAATGTATTACAGCTTCTTCTTGGAAAACAGTACAATCAGTTTATTCATTCTGATTAAATGGATTGGGGGCTGCAGAATGCAGAGAATCCCTTAAGGGGGGTAAAAAACCAAACAAAGTACTGTCAATGCCCCAATAAACAAAGGCAAAAGTACCTCATTTCTGCCCTCTGATGCATGAAAACCAATTTTATGAATGTGAGCAAATGGACCATCCTTTTGGAAGAGCTCTTCTTGGCCAAGATGGGAAAATACCCTGCATTGTTAATATATATTATCATTCCTGGGTTAGGCAAACCCTAATCTTAGTCACTAGGTCAACGGAAATAATCTTAATGTCTTTGTTTGAGATGCTGTATCGCTTGATTTTTCCCTTTCCACCCAGAATCTTACCACAAAAGTAAAATGCTAGATTAACAGGATAACACTGAACTTCATGAGGGAGGATCCTCTTTAGTCGAAAATTAACCGTCACCACCCCAGGTTGAGTGCAAAGTTCTTTTACATATTCCATGATGGGGAAATAAAACCATGTGCTCTCCCACCACCCCGTTAAAATGCAGTACATAAATATCAACTGTAGAGGTTCATTCTGTTTGTTAACTATCTGTAGCTCCTACTTTTTAGTTACTTATGAAGATTATCAGCTGGTTGGGAGCAAAATAGAAATAAAAATTTCAGAAAATAAAAAAATGTAGTGCATATTGACTAGCAGCCTTTTTGTTGAATGGATTTTCATTAAATGATCTCGTCAATAAAATAAAGCTCAACGGAGGAAAAAGATCAGGTTTTTAACAATTGAACAACATGCCAGACAAGTTAGTCAACAGCCTGCATGTTGCTTACCAGTAAAATGATGACGATGATGATGGTGACTACAAGTCCTTTCTCATCAGAGAAAGCTTGGAAGGCCCTGCCTTCCAGTACGAACCATTGGAGTGGTCTTACCTATAAAAACTCTGCAAAAAGGTGTCATCATTGACCTTACTCCTTGAGGCCTGTATACAGTGTGGACTTCTGCTGCAAGCTATTCGCCCATGTGTCTCTCTGATTTCCAGCCTTAAATAATCCCCAACCCAGCAACTGAGCAAAAGAAAACTATACCAGGAAACAGTCTAGATAGAAGGTAAGGCCAGCCTTACTCCTTACTCCTATGGGTCAAGGTGACAGGAATAAGCTTCCCTTTAGTTCCCCCCTCCCCTTTTTCTGTTCTTCATCTGCCGGATGGTTCAACATTTCTTCTATGGACAGGTAATGAGCTATTGCCTCTCATCTATTCCTTCATTCATTCATTCACCCATTCCTTTCACAAATGTTTTAAAAACATGTACTATGTTTCAAGCCACGGTAGATCTCCCAAGTAAGGGGTTAATCAATTAATGAAGTTTTTTAAGTGAAAAGAAGAACATCAGTGTGGGTCCTGTAACTATACTGAATACTTCATTTACATTATGTTAAGTATATAAGCTATAGAAAAGTTTTTGTTTTTTTTTTAATAGCAAAAACAGGCCTAACTGCCTAATGAGGTCATACATATTTATAGTGCCTTTCAGCCAAGGAGACTTGAATTGTCTTTAGAAGAACAATCCACCCCTGGAAAAATGAATGACCAGTTGTCTGGAAGGACCACCATGAGACTCAAGGTTGGTGGCAGAACTATAGCAAGTCGAGTTTGATTCTAGAGTCATGTGACCAGATCGGTGGACCCTTCCAGACCTCAAGATAGTCTCCACAGCCAGGAAGAGTGGACCCATAAGTCCGAGGGAAAGCTGCAATTCTGGGTGTTTCTGCTCCATGATGCTGAGACTACTTATAACACCACCATCCTTAGAAGACCTGGACATATAAAATCCCAAACACCCAGATAACAAAATGGTACTTGATATTAAATAAAGGGCTTTTCATATTTCCAAAGAATTCTCAGTTGGGTTTGTTGAGATTTTGTAAACAATGAGCTCCCCTGAATCATGAAAATTACAGCTGTGTCAATTCTACCTAGTCAGGAAAAAAACATTGCAAGGCATACTGGTTACGGATTTGAGGGCTCAACATGCATAACAACCTAGGTCTTGTCTCCTATCAAAACCCAGAGGACCTTCTATGTTGAAAATATAATAACCACAACAGGATTTAGAAGAGTTTCTGAGTTCATTCAGGTTCCTGCCGATTACCTGAAGTCTACAATGTTTTCTCTATCAAGATATAAAATTCTTTCCATTAAGTATTTTTAAATTCTACCTTTAGATAACAAAGTCAAAACCTGACAAAATAAAATAAGCCTAAACAATGTTATCAATGCTCCTAGGAATATAAATAAACTACACAGAACTAATCTAATCTGTAACTACACGTGACAGGTATGTGCCAACAAAATCACAAACGTGACTCCACAGCAATTCAGCACTTAAAAACAACGGTTCTGAAAAGGATCTTACACCTGAAATACATTTTTCTCAAGGCAGCAACTGACTGGTTTAATATGTTCTTCTTATACAACCTAAAGGCTAGATGAATCCTGGGCTGTGTTTTTGCAATGCCTAAACATCAATCTCTTTTTCTCCCTATACGCCCCCCTTTACTTGAAAGAATTTTCAGCTGGCTTAATTACTTTTATCTTTGATTTTTTTAAAAAGACTTTTTTGAAGTGATGTTTTGGTTCTGTATAGGCAAAGCCTCAGTTTCCAAACTGAAATATCCGAGGAGGCCAAAGCTCTCAGAGATCAGCGTTTTTCACTTTTCAGGTTAATGTCCTGGCATCCTACCAGCACAGCCTCTAATATCAGTCTAATGATTAATGAGAAACTTGGGGATCACGCTGATGCTTTATTTTGATGATGCTTTTTTCAACGTGAAATTACAAAGAACCAGTCTTCCAGTAAAGAGAGAGAAGAGAGACCGATCAATTAAATGGTCTAAAGTAAAAGCACAAAATTAAATGTGTCCAGTTTTGGCCCATGTACCTAAAGTCTACACCAAAGGAATCTTGTCACACTTCCAGACACCCTGAAGTGTCACATACACTAAGTTTTAAATCGAATGCCTAGAATTATACAGTCACAGAGAGAACTTCACAGACTCCATGAGATCTCCTCATGCAACAGGTACATTTTAAAAGAAGGAACTAAGTCAGATATAGGAGCCCAAGAGTGTGTCCTTGGGTCCCTTTGTATCTAAAATAGATCAGAGTAACACCCAGAACCTCACATAAATGACTCAGGGTCCTCCTAGATCTGAAAGGTGCTGAGGCCTTGCCAGAAAGATCCTCTCCGTGTACCCGACAGAGAAGGAGAGGGCCCCATCTCAAAACTGTGCAGTCAATCAGACTCAAGATGATCCCCCCAACTCAAGATCTGGGCCTTCAACATTCTCATGCAGAAAAGAATTTTCTACTTCAAAGTACTCACCACTCAATTCATTTTTTAAAAGTAATCCTCTAAGGCTTTGAAATTTTAATTTGGTTTGCCCACAAATAAAAATTTTATATGTTTCAAAACCACATAGAACCCTTATAAACTGTTTGAATTTTTTAAATCTATGTATGAGTTAGTCATTCACTCAACAAAGATGGTGCTAGACTTATTGGGGTGATCACTGTGTAAGTTAATGAAACGTCTACTCATTATGTTGTGCCCCTAAAACTAATGTTGTATATGTCGATTGTAATTGAAAAATAAAAAGACAACAAAACTAGTCAATACAAAAAAAAAGCAAAAGAAACAAATCTTTAATGGTCCTTAAAAAGTAGTAAGCACCAAGAAACCAACAATTTTGTACTACCCTTCTTTATATACACACCTCCCTCCCTGCCCCCCGCCCCGAAGGTAACCAGGCCAACGTTTTGTTTTGTGTTCTGTACCTATAATTGATACTTTGGAGTAACTCACTAAAATCTACTTTAAAAAGTAATATGCACACATATTTTACTATGATACTTTAAGTTTCAATAGCTCAGATACTCTTAAATGGACTAATAGAGGAAAGTAAAGAACTGCTGATTAATTCTGAGTTATTTTACTTTATTTGCCATTGCTTTTCAGAGAGAGTGGAGGGGGAGAGAGAGAAACATTGATGTGAGAGAGACAATTGACTGGCTGCCTCCCGCACGCACACGTGGGGATCAAGTCTGATTTTGTTATTTTAGAGAACAGAAGAGAGAACAGCACCCTTGCTCAGTGCAACGCGCTTCTATTCAGATCCCGGGGAAGAAAAAATGTGCCCGAATTTGAGCCACTGAACACAAGGCACTTAATACAATTTCTCCCGGGCAAATTTCAAGTGACTGATCTTTTATAAACAGACATCAGATGCAAAAACTTGGAAAGTTCTATTTGGGGGACAGACGCATCTGTCCAGCTCATCAGAAGGCCTAGAGCACTTTGCATGTTTTTGAGAAGTCTGTAGCTCCTTCCCATGGAAGCAAATGAGGAGAGCGGGCCTTCTCACCACATTCCCTTCCAGTAAAAAGGCCTTTGCTAATTTGTATAATCTAAATGGTGAAGTAATTTGCAGAGTGCATTTCCAAATGACTTGCTTTTCACTGTGTTTTGAACTATAGGGAGGTCCTCTGTACTCCCCGTCACACCGGCTCCGAGACTTCCAACAGGGAGGAGCTGCAGGGAGCCCCGACAGCAGGAGAGCTGGCAAAGCAGCAGGGCTTCAGGCTCCTCTGGGCTGTCCCCTCCGCCTGCACACAGCGTCACACAGCATCACACGGCCATTCCCCGAAACACAGGCCGCCCAGGCACAGAAGGTTTAACTCTGGGGAAAGGCAGAGCAGCAGCAAAACCCCTGAGGGCCTGAGGCTGGAAGGCTGAACCTGCAGTTTCAAACCTGTGTGTACGAGTATGTGTGTGTACGAGTGCGAGGTGTGAGTGAATGTGAGCACGTGTGAGGGTGTGTGAGTGTGAGCGTGTGTGCACCTGGAGTGCAATATAAAAACAAGCGGCAAAGGCCAGAGACGAGAACAGGGCAGGGCGTTGGTACTGTAGCGACTCAGACAGAGCTGGCTCAGGTTTTATCTATTAAACGCTGAAAAGCCCAGCCAAAAGGCCCAGCCAATCAAGATGTCTGGCTTTCTGCAGACAAAATATCAATACCGGGTAATCAAGGGATTTTTGACCCAATGAACAGATGTTACGGTGTCACAAATACATCTCCACCGTAACAAAAGAAAACTTCGCTTATCATGCAAACACTCAACCAAAAGCTCAAAAGTCCCTAGGATCCCATAATTTCCAGTTGGTTACCCACCCTCCCCTCCACACACACTCAGCGTCAGCCTCATGTGATTCAGAGAGCAAAGCTGGCAGGGGACTCTTCCCTGGCCAGACACCCAGGGAAACCTGTTTAAAGGTGGGAAGGAGGCTGGACAAAAAGGCAGGCCTCAGTTCTACCTCTGGACCTGTTAGCTACTTTGAAACCACCACTCAGCCCTCTGGTTTCTCAGTCAGCTCCCCTCTGGCATATGAAAAAAACAACAAGCATCACCTGTCATTACTTATCTCCCCTTTAATTCACTCCCAGGCAAGAGCCCCTTTCAAACATCGAGACGCAGAAACTGTTTTGAGAGCCAGCCAATAGGAGCTGCGAATTCGCCACTAGAAAGGGCGAATGGAAAGTTGGCGAACAAGTTGAAGCACCTTGGCTGTGCCAGCGATGCTTCAGGGTTTAAAAAGCAAATGGGAGGAGTAAACAGAACACCAGTTTTTTACCTTTAATTATAGGCAAGAAGGCAGAGGAAGCTGGGCCCCCTCTTCAGTGAGAAGCACTTTCCACCCCCCCCTTCCAGGTGGACTGTCTCTCCTCCACAGGTGGTGCGCCCATGCCTGAGGCCCTGTCCTGGCCACAGAATGCCAGGCTGACTGGGGCCAGATCATCAACAGAAAGCGCAGTTTCATGAAAAGAAATGCCTAGGCTTCAAAAATCCGGATTGCAATCTTTAAAGTGCGAGTGAAAGAGAAACATTGCTTTGAGGTCCAAAATACCTTAGACAAGGATTCAGAGTAGAAATATAAAGTTCTCAGTTGCTGTGGTTTAAGTCATAAAGGTACAACGAATAGTACTGGATATTCAAGATGAAATCGGAAGGCTACCTACTACACTAAAATGCAGACTTTCCCAAGGTAGCACAAGAACCCCTTGCACGGGAAATTCCCCACACTCTGGAAGAGCTGAGAGAAAGTCCAGACCTTTCAGAAGTGCTAGCTTCAACTCTTACGTCTTCCGTAAAGACACTCTGATCATCCTAGCAGTGAAAACGGCCGAGGACTGACATGAGCCACAACAGAAATAAACTCCTGTCTACGGCCACAGCCAGAACAAGATGTCAGTAGGGTGATCACCTGGACCAGTCAATAAGCATATCCATTAGGTGGGGTCTACCCTATCTCAGGCAATTTGACCTAATATAACATTCTGCAATTAGAGAAATGCAAAGCATGACTTTCATTTTAATTGATACAACGAACTGTATCTTAGTTATGCCCAATGTCCTAACTTAACTTACTGAGGCTAAGTGGTTATTCGCCCAATAGACCTGCCACAACCCCATCTACAGGTTTCAGGGCCCTGTCATAGAATTACATCACTCATTTTCCTGGCCTCTAAGCAGAGAGGCTGAGTTAATTCAATCATGTCCTTGTCAGTTTTCCTCTGTCTAAAAGAACCACAGCATTAAGTGGTTCACCTGATCTGACAAAAGCTACACTTAGCAGCTCTGTTCACTATCTCTGGGGACTAATCAGGAAGATTTTGGTAACATTCGTGAAGATTATCTTCCTAAGAAGTGACTGGTGACTTACCAGAAAGGTACCATGAAAGTTGTTTTTTAAGATGTATACGGAAATAGCTACAAAGTGCATGTTCAGTGTCTAAGTACCTGCCCAACAAACACACACCTGGAGAGAAGAGTAAGTTGTGACTGCCCCAGGGTCCCAGCAAGAGTCGTCATGACTCGGTAGAAAGTCAGAGAAACAGGGTGGACACATAGGGCATGAGAGCAGCTCAAGTTCTAGAAAAGCTCAGGGCAAGACTTACCACTCTGGGCTTCTGCTGGTCCAGGGTATGCAGGAAGGCGGAGTTGGGGTCCAGGCAGCGCTCAGGGTCGCTGGAGATGTCCTCCTCGGAGTCCTCATAGGAGGAGGAGAAGCCAGTGGAGGAGGCAGAGGAAGAAGACAGTTTCCTCAGGGGCAGGATGCCCAGGGGGCTGCCCTGTGCCTCCTCCAAGACCCCATCCTCCTGGGCACCCATGTCTGTAATGATGACGGCAGGTATATTGCTGGGGCTGCAGGCCTCCCTCGGGAAAGCCTTGTCCTTCTGATCTGGGGAGAGCAGCTCTGGGCTGGAGTGGGTGGCTCTGTCCCGCGGTGGGCTTCCCCAAGTCCCCTGGGATTGTACCCCAGTGCCACACGTCCAGGCCAGACGGGCTTCCTCCATGGGGTCCAGCCATGCCCTGGAGCTCCCAGGCTGTACACCCACCCTGTCCCCAGGAAGGCACTGAGGTTCTTTCACATCTTTTGCTGCTTCCCAACAGGGCAAAGGTTCCAGCGTTTCCCCCGCGGGGATTCCGTGCTCCCCCTTCCCTGTGCCTGGCTGGGCTGAGCGGCTGCCCCCTCCCAAGCCCAGCGTCGCAGACCCTTCATCCACTTTGTGGGAACGCTGCGGAGGCTCCGGGGCCACTGGCGCCCCACTCTGGGTCACCTCAGGTCCTACCAAGCCCAGGTCTCCTGAGGGCCTGAACCAGCTGGGGGCCTCAGAGGGCTCCGAGCTTTGCACGTCCACAGTCCTCTCCTCTGGCCTTTCGCAGGCTTCAGGCTCCCCGGAGCCGGGCATGCCGCAGGGCGGGTTTCCTTTCCCCACCTTCCCAGGGGGCTCTCCACCGCGAGGCCCACCCCTCTCCGGGGCAGGGCTCGTCTCACGGCCCAGAGACTGACCCTTACCCTCCACCAGGGCCGGGGGCTGTGACCAGGGATGCACCCCCCCAAGCTCCCGGGGCCTCTCAGACAGCTCCACGGGGGCAGGGCCGTGTGGATGGTGTGGCCCAGTGGATGTAGCTCTCGCTGCCACTTCTGTGACCGCCACGGAGTTCGCTCCGACCAGTCCCAACGAGGGAGCTTGGCAGCTCTTTGTTTCCAAAAGAGGGGAGACCCTTGTGTCAATGTCCATGGCTACGGGGGAGCCACAGTGGGGTCTGGCAGGGACAACACCCTTCTCAGTTCTCACCGAGGCTGCACCCTGAGCCCGGGATCCCGACGGGGAGGCCGGGCAGGGCAAAGGTGCCGCTGCCTCTTTGTCCTCGGAGAGGCTCAGGCTGGGCGCCCTCGCGCTCCTCCTGAAGTCGGCCTCTGAGGTCTCTGGACATTGCTCCCCCCAGGACTTGGTCCTCCGTTCCTCGCTCGGAGCCAGGACCCTTCCTGGGGGCTGACTGCTGCTGCGGAAGGGGCACGGGGAGGGCGAACGCGCCCTGCCCAGACGCGGGCTGCGGGGCGCTTGAATGGCGGAGCTCTGCGCCTGGATGTGCGCCTCGAACATGCCCACTTTCTGGTTCACCTGCACGTTCTGCAGCTCGCGCTGCAGGATTCGCAGCTTCCTCTGGGCCTCCTCCGGCCCCGGAGGGGAGAGGGAACGGGCGGTCACCACCTGCTGCCCGGCCCCTCTCAGGCGACCCGCCCAACTCGGGCTGCCCACGCTGCTGCTGCTGCCGCCACTGCCGCTGCTACTATTCAGCCTGCGCCGGCCACTCCTCCAGCTCCCGGGGCTCCCGGGCTCCTCGGGCGACAGCGACTCGGTTGGGGGGAAGAGGAAAGAGGAGTCTCTCCCGGGGCTGAAAACGCTGCCGGGGCTCAACACGGCGCTCCCCGGCGGCGGCGGGGGTGTCTCGCTGCTGCTGGGCCGGGGGGCGCCGCCGCTCTTCACCTGGTTGGCGCTATTCATGATCACCAGGCTGTTGAGTGCATAGCAGTACACAGCCATAGTACTGGGTCCCGCGCTGCCCGCCGCCGCCGCGGCTCCCGCTCCGGCTCCGCCGCCCGTGCCTCCTGCTCCCGCGGCTCCCGGCTCAGCCCTGGAGGCCCGGCGGCCGCGGCTCCGCGCGCAGACGTAGTGGCATGGCCTGGGTGGCGGGCGAGGGGCAAGACCGCGGGCTCAGCCCCCGCCCAAAGCTCCATAAACAACAGCACCGCTGCGGAGACACAAGGAGGAAAGTCAGGACCCCATAGGGCGGGTGTGGGGAACGCGGAGAGAACCCCTCGACCCGGGGAACCCCAGTCTGTCGGGGGATCGGGCGCCGCTGGACGTCTCACCTACTGGGGCGGCGCGAGCACACAAGCCCTGGGGGTGTCCGTGGCCCCGCTGCGGTGGGTGTGCCTTTTACGAGTGCGCTCCCACTCCTCACCCTAGGTTGTTATTGCTTTGGAGGTGCCTTCAAATCCCAAATTCTAAAGCTCGTCCCCCGAGCCACGAGGATGGGCAGGGGCCGGTGAGCAACTGCTTGGTCCCTAAGTGTGCTCCGAGCAGGGCGCGGCTGCCTCCGAGGGGACACCCATCCACCCTCTCCGGGTCTTCCGCCTGAGCAAACACAGGTTATATTGGGTATAACGGGGCCTCCCCCGCCGCTGGACGTCAGGATCTCCCCGCTCCTCCCTCTCCGGTCTCCCCGGACCGACTCCGAGGGAACCTGTGCGGGACCTGCCTCCTCTCCGCCGCTGTCTGCGCTCGGGTCTGGGAGGCCCCCGCGTGCCTGCCGTTTACCTTCCTGACCCTGGCTTGGGGCTGTGTCCCTCGGCCTACGAACGTCTGGGCGCGCGGTGGGGCCGCAGCCGAGGCATTTTTCAGGACCAGCTTTGTCGCCTGTCCCCAAACAAGTGTGTTTTGTGAGTGTGGGCGCGCCTGCGCGCGCCCGGGGCCGAAGAGCTGCACGGCCCCTGTACCGGAACCAATACTCGCCGCCCCCCTGCCGTCGCCCCCTGCGGAGGGGCGTGTGTGTGCCCGCGCCAGGACGCCGGGTCAGCCTCCGCACGCCCTGTGCGGGAGGACGCGGCGTCTCCGCGGGGCTCCGGGACCCGCGCTCCCTCGGAGGAACTCCAGGGTGTGCGTGGCTGCAGCCGCGCGGGAGCCCCGGCTCTGCAAACCTCCCAGGGGCCGGAGATCGAAACCCCGGGGCAGCACGGCTTTTCCGCATCCCGGGCAGCCTCCCCCGTTGCGCACGGAGCCTCCCAAGCCTGGGGACGCCTGGGGACGCCTGGAGCGCGCGGCCTGGAAGGCGAGCAGGATAAACGCCGGGCTCGCCTCTCCCTGCTGTCCCCCGCGCCCCAACTCCGCGCCACCCTCCCTGATCAAAACCCCTCCTCCGGTCTCCCCAGCCCATCTCTCGGCGCTTTTTCAGAACCCAGGACGCTCAGAGTCGCCCCAGAGCTGGGAGGGTGGAAGGAGGGTTCAGAGGCGAGAGCCATTAAAAAAGCCGCCAAACTTACCTGCAATTTCTCAGATTCCCGGGTCCGGTTGCAGGCTACATGGCCCAGGAACAAGATGGCTTTAAAAGTTAAAAAGCTCAGAAATGATTTCCTCCCCGAGCTCCGGCAGACAAAAACGGAGAATGCGAAAGAAAGGAAGAGAAACGCTCCGGATCTGGGGCCGGGCGACCCGGCGGTGGCGACGCGGGGCCGGCCCTGCACGCCCTTCGAGGCGGTGGAGATAGAAGCCCTGTCTGTCTGCTCCCGGCTACTTCAGTGTTTGTTCAATGTGCGATTAAAAAAAAAAAAAAAAAAAAGTTGGGGGGGGTGCGGTGGAGGAGGGAGGAGGGTGAAAGGCGGGGGCTTTGGGGGAGGAAAGCAGGAAGGAAGTTGTGAGCCTGTCTGGGGTTGAACTCAGCGGAACAAGTTTTTCTTTTCTTCTTTTTTTTTTTTTTTTTTTTTCTATTGCTTGGCAAGACCGAGGGAGGGAAACACTTAAAAAAAAAAAAGTTTCCATTGTTAGCTAACAAAAAAAAAAAAAAAAAAAAAGCCTTTTAACTTCTGCGGGTTAAAGATATACGATCCATTTTCCACCCCTCCGTAGAGCTTGCTGATGTCTAGCTTTATGAAACTCTTTTTGAAAAATGTTTTTAATAAAGTTTTGAGTGTGCATTTTAAGCAAAGCAAATCATGGGGACCTTTTTTTAGCATTTAAAACGGGCCAAAATCCCATTGAAACGGTTTGTGTTCTTGTACACAAATATGCAAATTCAAAGAAGAGACTTTGTGGGCACCTCCTTGCAAAGTTGCAGGTTTTAAATGCATCACTCTAATATTTTGGAAGACTGGTTGGGCTGTGAGCTGTTGATGGTTTTGCAGTGCAGTTGCTAGTGATATAAATGTTGCACATTTATCTGTTACTAAATTCACAGAGCAAATGTGACCTTGGCATATTTTTGCACTTAATTCTCAAAGTGATTAAAAAAAAAAAAAAAAGTGCTGGAACAAAGAAAGCCTGAGACCCCTTGCTCAGGCTCCTGTAGCTCATTTTCAAGAGCTTTCCTTCCCCCGTCCCTTCCATCCAATTAGAAAAAAAATGTGAAGGTGCATCAGCCCATACACTGGACTGGGGATCCTACCCCATTTAAACTCTGGTACTGCAAGCGTGTTTTGCATAATTCTCTAAATTCTAAACTACAGTATTTAGTGAAAAGGGAAAACAGAGTCTCCAGACTCAGGAGATTTAAAAATCTAAAGCCTGAATCAGTCTTGATATTCCCATGAGTTAGAATTTAAATAGAAATTTTGACTTTGCTGTTAGCAAACTTGTCTCTTGCTTGTTTGTGTAACTACTGTTTAAGTGACAAAACAACCTGCTGCTCAATCAGGAAAAGACTCATGTTTAATCTAAAACCAAGAGATCTAGCTAAGAATTCCTGGGAATCAAACATTGTCCAGTCCCTTTTTTTTAGTATTTTATTGGTTGATTTTAGAGAGAGGAAGGGAGAGAGAAAGAGAGAGAGAAACATCAATGATGAGAGTCATTGATCGGCTGCCTCCTGCACACTTGGGGATTGAGCCTGGAACCCCGGCATGTGCCCTGACCGGGAATCGAACCGCGATCTCCTGGACCCTAGGTCGATGCTGAACTGCTGAGCGACACCTGCCAGGCTATCCAGTCCTTTTTAAAAAATTTTTTAAACAGGCCATGAAAAGATTGAGACTAATTCCTCTCCCACCCTCAACTGGGCTCAATGAAAAGAGCCCAGTGTATATTCAGGTGTTGACTTAGTCTCTGGGTAGTTGTTGAAGCAGAAAAGCCAACCCTATCCTTGTCCCTAATTCAGTTCCCTAGTGGCAAGAAAGAGAAGCTCCCAATCCCTAGGAAACTCACTCCATGGAGTTTATTTCTGACTATTCTAAAAGATGCAAACACCATGTCAAGTGTCACGGTGAAAGCAACTGGAGGACCTAGCGGTGCAGACAGTGAACACAGAAACTTAGCTTCCCAGCTCTGGGAAATCTCACTGTCACCAAACAGACATCATCGGCCTTCCCCAGAATTGAGAAATTCTGGCTTCCTGAATGTACAGTCAGCCTGAAGAATTCTTACTCACAAGGCAGCCAGCAGCTGGTCAGGTGCCACATACAGAAGGGGTTCCTGCCTTGGTTGGGCTGGAGGTAGAGCTAGATGGTAATTCTACCAGCCTGAAATTCTAACTGTGCCACCAAGAATGGCAGCGATTGGGGGAAAGATGGAGCAAAACCTGCACCTGGAAGCCAGCATGGTTGCCTTGCATCCAGAATCTAGCTGCTTTTCATGAGTTTTAAGTGAAGAAAAAAAAATTGTGTAGCACTTATTAGCCAGTCACTGTTCTAAGCATACGACAAATATTTATACATTTTAATCCTTCTAACAACCTAATGAGGTAGATACTGTTATTACCCCCATTTTACAGATGGGGGAATTAAAGCACAAAACAGTAAGTAATTTGCCCCAAATTTCATAACAGGTAAGTGGCAAGGCTAGGATTTGAACCTGGGAAGTCTGGATCCAAAATCTATGCTTATCACTATTTCTCTGTATTCCATACTAGTTCCCTACAGTTTGCCTAACTTCAGGGTTCTTATTTTCCCACTGTTAGGATGGAATTTTTAAAATCATAGCTATGAAATTAAGCACAGAAAGGAACTTCCTCAACTCGATAAAAGACATCTATGAAAAAACCTACAACTAACATCACACTTATGGTGAAGTACTGAACACTGACCCCCTATGATCAGGAACAAGGTAAGAATATCTGTTGTTGCCACACTGCACGAGAGATGCCTGTTTGTAGCCCACTTGCTTTTCCAAGTGAATCTGTCTGCCCTGTTCCCTGCTAGAAATGCTGGGAATCAAAGGACCACTCTAGGCCCACAGCTAATTAGACTAAGGTGGACAAGGGCCCCACAGACAGCTAATCCACAGGCTAGTTAAGGACCTGGCATGAAAACATGAGGCAGTCAATTGGATTCCTCTCGTGGGACTTTGGAATCCTTATTTCAGGAACAGAGCAGAAAGGCCATGTGGTAAACCTGGCGTTCATGGAGCATGTGTGAGAGCTATAAAGCAGAAACCAAGTGAGCCAAGGGCGTCTGAGTGAGTAGAGGGGGTAGTGAGGAACAGACATGTCTAGACAAAGGAAGCCACAGCGCCTGGTGCAAGCGCTGGAGAGGGAAAGGCAGGGAATCCCCTGGCTTGCTGGTGGCTTCCCAGCACCCAATCCCAGGAGGCTGGCAGGTTCTGTGCCTGCCCTTACATTACATGAGCAGCTATGAAATTTCTCTGAACAGCCCCGCCCTCCCCCAGCCACCTAAAATACCTTGCCCTACACACAAATATTTATTCATGATTAATTCCTTAATCTTTTAAAAACATGATTTTAAAAAAGATAGTCTTATTTATTTTAAACACACACACACACACACAGATTCTTGCTGCCTTCTGCCATTACTGATAAACAAGTGACCGAAACTGGAAGAGCAAAGAGCAAATGTTATGATTCCAGGTTGATCTAGAAGAAACAGTTCATTTTGACACCCACCTTCCCAGTCCAGGTTAGATGTCTTCCTGGACACACCCCAGAGTATTGGGGCTTCCCTGCACTATAATAGATGTGAATTTAGTTATCCACCTATCAGATGTTTTCCAAACACCCTCCTACTACACATTGTTGCTTTAATGTCTTATTCCCATTGGCACCTGCAGCGCCTGCTGTAGAGAGGTACTTGAAAAATGTTTGTTGAATGATCAGTGTCTCCAACTTGGGCAAGGGCAACAAGAGGAATTTTCTTTCACTCCTAAATCCAGAGGGTATTTGGGGGGGAGGGGGTGGCAGAAAGGGAAAACAAGCTGATTGGAAATATTCCTGCAGCAAAGCATAAGACACAGGTATACAGGGCTCCGCTTACATGTGGACACTGAAACAATGATCTAGTTTCAAATGGACTTTTCAGCTGTTCAAACACCTGATTCTGCACAGTTGGATCGGCTCTGTTGCAAGTCTGACTCAAGCGCAGAGACTCAAAGCTGTGGCTCAGCCATTATCTGAGCCGGTGGTTTTTATATATACTGTATTTTTCACGGTCTGGAAACAACCATGAACTGATAAGAGATGGACTGAAAGGATGCAACCCTGCTTTTTATATCTAACTTAAGCGCTCATGTTGAAATGTGGAGTCAAGACTTTGTTTCAATTTCAACCCAGTCTTTAGTTTAAGATATTGGCTCTTTGGTCTTGCAGCACATACACCCCTTCTCCAGGGATCTCTCTCCCCTGTTTGCAGGGCCTGTTTGTGACCAAAGGCTGCTCTTGCTCTTGTTGTAAAGCTTAAACGGTGAAGGAGTGAGGAGCAGCCTCAGCATCTGCACCCTCCCCATGTCCCCTTCTCTGGATAACTGGACTGGTGTGCCATCTGTGCCCCCCCCCCCCCCCCCGGGACAAAAAGAAGTCATGAGAAGAAGCATCAAGGACATGTAAATTACATGACATTTGCAAGACATTTTCTTTGAGGTTTGGATATAGTCAGTCTTGGGTTTGAGTGGTCTCAACCAGCAAGTCCAGGAGAGCCCGAGAGGGCCATTGAGTCAAACCTGTCCCATCGCTTAATATTTTAGGAACAGAAAGGAAGTGTAACGTTTACACACGGGATCGTTAAGGACAAAGTCTCCAAAAAGGTCACCGCGTAATGTTCTAACACAAAATAGACGGCTATCTCCAGCAGAAAGAGGAAGTTTCTCAGGCCTCCATTTCTCCTGTCCCTCACAATGAAGGAACAGTATTAGTAACATGAGATTTTATCTCTAGTGTTTGCAAACCACGCTCCAGCGGTACTTCAGGTGTCTACAGAGCTTGTCCTGTGTACCCACCAACACAGCCTTGTTCAGCTCTTGTTTTGGCCCGCGAGCGCCTTGTTTCGGCCTGGGCTGTTGTTATGAATGCTGTTCCTGGGTTTTTCAGGCAAGGAGAGGGAAAAGAGAGGGACCTGAAGAGGAATACAAGGAAGGATAGGAGAAGGCTATAGCATTCTTCAGACAACACACAGACTAAACGGGGAGCCAAGGTTAAAAATCATTGTAACTTGCTGTGGCACATGGTATAATAGCACTTCAAGTACCAAGAGGACCTGGTGGTGGCTGCCCTTGGGCCAGGGGAGGAGCAAGGACAACTTCAGGAGGGGGTGATATTTGAGCTGGGTCGTAAAGGATCAGTAGGAATTCACTGGGCAAAGGAGAAAGGCTCTTCTAGGCAGGGACACAGCATGGACAAGTGCTCTGACCCCCCGGGAGGAGCAGGTGGAAGAGTGATCAGTTGATGTGGTTGGAGCTTTTGGCGGGAGTGGTGAACAGTGGGAGAGAAGAGCCTGGAATAGCAGTTTGGGGACATGTGATGAAGTTCCTTGATTGCTCTGCTACATAGTTCAGATTTTTATTAAAAATGATAGGGAGGCCAGGCCGGGCGTGGCTCAGCGGTTGAGCATCGACCTAGGATCCAGGTGATCGGGGGTTCGATTCCCGGTCAGGGAACATGCCCGGGTTGCGGGCTCAATCCCCAGTCGGGGGTGTGCAGGAGGCAGCCGATCATTGACGTTTCTATCTCTCTCTCCCTCTCCTTTCCTTTCTCTGAAATCAATAAAGATATATTTTTTAAAAAAAGTGATAGGGAATCACCAAGGAGTTTGAAGCAGAGAGTGACACAATTAAATTAGCATTTTAGAACGATGTCTCTGAGGCAATGTGGAGGATGTGTTGGGGGGTGAGGGAGAGAGAGGCCAGCTTAGGGGAGCCACAAAGATTTCTAGAGCCCCTGTGCTGGCACTAGTACCTCAAAGATGACTATTACACCATCCGGGCCTTCTAGGAGTATGCAACTAAGGAAATGTATTAAGTCTCTGTTGCTATAAGAATACCAGAATGTTAGTGGTTTAAAACAACACATCTTAATTATCTCAGAGTTTCTATGAGATGCACTGTGGCTTAGCTGAGTCCTCTGCTTCAGGCCACAGTAAAGGGGTCGGCCAGGGTTAGGGTTTCATCTGAGGGTCGACTGGGGAAGAATCTGCTTTGGCCAGAGGCCGCCCTCCGTTCTCTGCCATGTGGACCTCCTTAGCACGACCACATGCTTCATGAAAGCACACTAGCTAAGAAGGCACTAGAGAGAATGTACTCACAAGACCCAAATTGCAAACTTACATAACCTATCACAGAAATGACAGTCCATCATCTTTGCTTAGAAGCAAGTCCCAGGTCCTACCCACACTTGGGGGGAGGGGATTGCACCGGGGCATGAACACCTGTAGGCAGGAACACTTTGGGACCATTTTAGAGTCTGTGTCTACAGAGGGAGACATCTTAAACTATCTCTGAATAATCAGGGAAAGATAAGGTGGGATGCTCTCCACGGGCTGTGCGATCAGAGAGGTTAGATGGACCAATCCAGCGATTAAGGCAATGCTTCCTCAAGGAGTTCGATTAGGAGGTTATCACTGTGGGCTTATGAGGTGTCAAATACCTGAACGTTCTCTAGTCATCATTTTATTCTTATTAGCCATAGGGTCCTTTAGTTTAAAAGTCTGTGATGGACTCAAGTGTAAATACGAGATCTGCCATTTACAGCTATGTGAATTGGGGAGTTAGGTAGCCTCTCTGAGCATCGGTTTCCTAATCTACAAAATGGGAACACTGTTGCTTACCCTCTTGAGGGATTAAATGAGATGGCATATATGAAAATATCTAGCACAGGCCCTGCCACACCTGAACTCAACCAGTAACCAGGCTACATCTTAGCTAAAGCCAATAGGGCACAGCAGGGCATTCAAGGAACAACACAGCCATTGTGTCTGGGGCAGAGTGAGTGAGGGGAGACTGGGAGGAAGCAAGGTCAGAGAGATAGGAGAGGTTTCGCTCAGCACAGGCGAAGGAGCTGATGAAAGGCTCTAAACAGAGAAGTGAAATTATTGACTCCTATTTTAGAAGGAGCCCTCTGGCTGCTGGTGGGGAACACGCTGCAGAGAGGCAAGAGTGCAGGCAGGGGGAGCATGTAGGAGGCCCCTACAGTGACCCAGGCGGGAGGGGCAGAGGTGGGGCCGGGCGGCAGGGTGGCTGTGGTAAGAAAGAGGCAGATTCTAGATGCATTTTGAATGGAGAGTCATCGGGATTTGATGGATTGGCTATTTCATACTTTCATATATATATATACACACACATGTATATACACACACACACATACACACATATGCATATATACATTTATATGCATATCTATATATATATCTGTGTATTTAGGCAAAATGAGAGAAAATCTTAATCTAACCAGAGTGCTGTTCCAAAGTTAACATTACATAGTAAAATAAACAGAGATAACAAAGAAAAAAGAGATTAGTTCAGTTATTAAGCTAAGAATTGATTAGCACAAGCTCTCAATCCCTGCCTCGAGGTAATAATAATCATAATGATATTGAAATTGTTTGAGTACTTACTGGGTTCCAGACTCTGACCTAAGCACCTTACATAAGCCATTTACATGTATTAATCACTTCATTATCACAGCTGCGCCATAGGTGGGTAATATTATTATTCCCATTTTCAAGGCAATGAAATTAGTTATAGAATCGTTTAGTAAGTTAGAGAAGAACCACTTACAGAGAAATGAGGTTTTCTCTGCAGTGAAAGATGGAGTAATTATTAAACAACCACCTGAACAAATACACTCCTCATTGGGGCTTCTTTACTCATCTGCAGAATGAGGGTGTTAGGAGGGGTGATTGCTAAGGTCCTTTAGCTGTGACTATCTGTGAATCCTTCATTGCTAGGAAAGAAAATATTGTCCCTTTTGCTTCCCTTGCATTATAAACAATTCATGCTTTCTCAATGCCTGCAATGAGCAATTAAAGATTATTTTAAAGAATAACTTGATTTCATGAACTATTTATGTTGTCGCTGAAGTAATTGTTACGGATAATTAGTTTGATAGTGTTCCTTTATTTAGAAATATTGTACTCTTTCATATAGAGAGCCAAACATTCCCCAATATGAATGAAAGCCAACAAAGAGTGTTACAGTTCAGGCAACAGCTATCTGTGGCACCCCGAACCATCCATCCACCCACGGGGAGCTCTAGAGCAAGAATTACAGCAGAGTTTGTCCCACCTTGAGACAAGAAGGAAGCCATCCTTTCGTACCTCTATGTGTCAGTGAGTCATTGGCTATGGGCTGCAGGCCCCATAGCCCAGGTCCCATTTGGCCAAGGCAATTCCCTGGAGAAGAATTTAGCAATAATTAGCCATTCATATTATTAATGATTATAATTGTGGTGTTGGTGACCATTGCAATAAAGCTTACTCTGATGTCTCAGCTAGTTGGTGAGTTGACTGGATGAAAATTCATAACAGGGCCTCCTACCTGCGCGACTGGGCCAGACTTTCTGGCTCAGATCTCCACGTGGCTATTCAGTAACTAAAGCCTTGTGGAGTCCAAGGAAACTCCACTTCAACCTGAATTCCTAGTGTTCAATTCCGATGATGACACCCACAGCTTGCACGGGTCAGCTCACAGAGATGGGACTCAGAGATGCAGGATGAAATCATCACCCCAGCCCAAAATTTAGCCCAAGGCTACAGGATAGAGGGGCTGCATGCAGGGGAGGGGGTAGGCTGGGAAATCAGTAGAAATGTCCTCACTCTTGGGTCTCTGTTCCAAGCAAGCAGAGAGCTGGCTCCATCTCCTAGTCATGACTTGTGCTGACATCACTGTTTCCAGACTCTGAGTTGTCACTGAAGGTGAACCTTCAGAGATCTTCCCTTGTCTGATGCTCAGCATTTCCTGCCTGGTGCTTGTCTACACCCACCTCCATTTGCCCCACTGATTAAGGCATTAAAATGCCTAGTTCCTGCTGAATTTTCAGAACCTCAGATGACTCATACTGTGCACGTTAGTGAATGCAGATCATTCCTGCTGCTAAAGGCAGTGGTTTCACATTTTTTTAGATTATGTAAATCTGCATTTTCTCTGAGTATTGTGGAAACGCTTGATGAGGGGGTGAATGATGGCAGGGCAGAATGGGGAAGAGGGCAGACCTTGGAGGAAGTCAAATTTGGCACAAATGTGACATATATCTGCATAACCATTTTTTTTCTGTTTCTAGAAACATTTTCTGGGACTTGGAGCTTAATGGAATTGGTTTGTGGTTGGTTGTTTTTGTGTGTGTGTGTTTTGCCTCTGATCCGTTGCCCACCTTAAATGCAGATAAGTGGTTCACTCCTCTGCCCCTTTTCTTGTCTAACTCCAATGCCTCAACCTCCACGTTCGCTGATGTCACCCCAGGCTCTGTCCAGTCCTGTTCTCTCCGGAACATCAGCCCCGTGGCTAAGGCAGCTCAGTGATATCAAACCCAGTGAATTCAAATTGAACCCAGTATCTTCTGCTCTTGATGTTCCCTCTCTCAATTAAGAATCTAATGACACCACCCATTCATTCAAGCTAGAAACCCTAGAGCCTTCTGTTTACCTTAAGGGATAGACTTTGCTTTTTACTCACAGTTCCTTGTCCACTTGCGTTATCAAACTCAGTTCTACTCCAGCTTTCAGTGTGTCTCAAATCCTCCCCTTCCTCTCTATTTCTGCCTCCCCTGTTCAGGCTCACATCACTCCTGCAGGAGACTATGTGATAGCCTCCTAACTGACTCTTTTGTTTCGTCGGTCCATCCATCCATCCATCCATCCATCCATCCATCCATCCATCCATCCATCCATCCATCATCCTACATATTTATTGAGTACCAAGCACTGTTTTAGGACCTGGGGACACAGGGATAAACCAAGCAAGATTCCTGTCCTTACGGAATTTCCATTCTAATGAGGTAGTCGGGTAACATACAACAAATAAAGGACTTCTGGACTAAGATGGTAGATTGAAACTTTCTCATAGAGTTTTGTTCCACCAATACCTCAAAAATAGCCAAGAGAACAAAATAACCCAAAGAAATTCATCCTTAGTACAATAAACTTCAAAACTGTTAACCAAGGAAAGAAACAAGATTCTGGGGTAGAGCAGAGAAACCTCGCAGGCCTTAGCTCCTAACTGGATTCCTACTTCCCTGGAAGCTACCAAGGAGAATCTACCTAGTCCTTTGAATTCTCATGAGAACCCACAAGGCTGAGAAAGGTCAAGCATGTCAGCATCTGTATTCATTTCCTCCACTGGCTGAAAAGTGGTCCAAGTGGCTATGGGAGAAGAAATGGGTGACATGCGGGGGGACAGGGGTGTAAGTGAACAATGGGGCTGATTCTGACCAAAGGGAAGGCTTTAGAGCAACAAACTGAATGTGGACAATGCAAGTCTAAGGTTCGACCCCAGGGAACGTATATACTACCCAACCGTGAGGAGTAGATCCTGACATGGCTCTGAAATCACAGCAGGTAGAGCAGAGCCCAGGTATTCAAACCTCCGCCACTCTGCCCGCTGCCCACCCAGTTCCCTCAACCCTCCCAGTGAAACTGAGAAAGACAAAGTGATCTCAATCACAAGGGGAAGAGCGTCCAGAAGTCACCCACACCCTATCAGAACAAGTCAGGCCAATGGATGAAGTTCCCTAAGCATTAGCAAAAAGAAAAGAAAAAGCATGACAACACTAAAATCGCACTACAGAGGTGGGGAAAATTCTTTAAGCATCTTGGACAGAAAAAGCCATTCATCCCAGGGGAGCAAACGACCAGCAACCCCAATGAGAAGACGTCAAGCAACAGAAGGCAATTCCTCCCAGTTTCCTCATGGATCCCATGAAACACAGACTCACAGATGAGATGATAACAGAAATGAGATGAAAAGGGAGATTTCAGATTTAAGAAAATGGAGGACAACATTATTATAAAATTAAACTCTAAATTATAAATAAGAAGAAACAAATAGATGCTGCTGAAATTTGAAAACTGGTGTAGAAGAAAGGCTTAAGACACAGCGAATATAAATAAGAGAAAGAAATACATATGGAAGAGAGAAAAACTTAAATATAACTGATGGCCCTTAAGTAGAGAGCCCAACATATGGGACATAAGATGTATTTAAATGTATAATCAAGTTAATTTGCATGAAAGGGAGGGCTGAATATACAACTAAAAAGATCAAACTCTATTCCAAGCAAACGGGATGCAAAATATTAAATACCAAAATATATTCTAGTTAAATTGGTGAACTTGGTAATAAAGAAAAATTCTTTAAGCATCTTGGACAGAAAAAGTCATTCATCCCAGGGGAGCAAGACTCAATAACTAATGTTTATTGGAATTTATTATGTGTTAGACACAGTCCAAAGTTCTATGGGAACTTCTTTACTCTTCACAGGCCTACCATGAGGAAGGTATTATTATCCACCATTGAACTATTTCTTGAATCAGTTAATAAAATTAAGTCATAGTTTAAAGAAGTTACAAACGGAACCCCATTATGGAGCTCAAGGGCTGTCTATTACAGTTTAAAGGACCTGGTGCTGTCAAAGAGACCTATTGTCTTATGGGTACTTCCCTGAAGGTAGCGTGTCTGAGGTCATAACAAGGGTGGGATGACCTCCACCAAAGAGACTGGGCCAAAACCAATGACGCTGGCCCAGAGGCAGAGGGCCCCAGCTGCCCCAGCTCCCCCATAACATAAAATATCTGGGTTCCCCCTAAAGCCAGCAAACAAAAGAACAATTGCCTTTTGGAATAAGTAATCCTGAGACTGGATATTGTCCAAGACACACAGAAGGAATCCTTTTGGAAGATAAATCATGGCATCGCAAGCAAGAGGGACCTTAAAAATCATCCAAGACTATGGTTTTGTTTTCAAGTTGAGGAAACAGAGGCCTGTAGAGGTTAAAGAAATGATGCAAGGTCAGACAGCAAGTACTGGAAGTAGAACTTGGGTCACTTTCTGTGTTCTCTGAGGTTTTATACATGCTGAAGTTCTGCTGAGATGATTCACAGCTTCCAACTTCAATACTTAAAGGCGAGATCATGAACTGGGCAGGTGGCCTACATGTTTTGTCTTTAGTTTATTGTAAACAAGCTCTGGAGAAGCCTTGGTTTGAGACCAGTCAGAGGTGGGGGCTCAGGACCGGGATGTCCCACTGGAGAGGCCCACTGCATTTCTCCGGAGCAGGGTGTGAAGGGCTTTGATTTCACGTTCTGATCAGCAGAACAAATGACCCTCTGACCCCAGCAGCTTACCGAGGATTCTTTCCCTGCCATGGCATCACGGCCACCATGGATTTTCTGAACCTTTCCACTCTCAGCTACCAGCCTGCCATGGTGGCCCTTTCCAACCTTGGGACCACGTTTAGCACTATTGTAGGGGAGTTTCTAGCTTGATTTGAGGTTCTCTCTCATTCTGAGATTTGGGGCTACACCTGATCAGAACATCAGAATATCTCTTGGCTGTGCTGCTTCTTCTTTTAGATGCAAACTCCAAAACCCCCTAACACCCTCAATCTCCATAGTAACAGGCCCACCCTAATTGTGTGTGGGCCCAAGGGCAAGAGCACGAATAGAACTCCATACACCATCTGTCTAAATGTAAGAAGCAATAAGTCAAACCAATAAACTGTTAAATAAAATGTATTCCATACTCCTATCCTGATAAATTTATCTTTCTAGCAACAAAATATTAAAATATGTGTAAAGTTTTGATTTTTATATGACTACAAGTCAACAAAGTATCAAAGGTATCTAAATTTTTTTATTGTAGGACATGTCTGGTGTTTAGTTGATGGGCTGACAATATCTAGAAGAGTAACAAAATAAAGACATGTATAATTCACATATTATCATAGTATTTATGCCATATAATTAATTTTTCTTGTTTTCATTTTAGCTACATTGTTAATTATATTATTGTAATAAAGATGTTCACATAGTTTATTTTCCATAACAGGAATGATCTAAAAAGTAAATGATAAAGGCAATTCAATTCAGACCTCAAATTTTAATATATTTTCACAAAACTATAAGGAAAATGTAAAAAATTAAAATTATGTTTTTTAAAAGTTATTTATTTTTTTTCTTAAAAACTTAAACTTACCTATTAAAATTAAAAGCCAAATTATAATTAAGGAATATAAAAATTTTAATCAAAACTCTTTAAAGATAACATTTTTATTTACTCTTTTCAAAATTTAATGAAATCTTATTATACCTTTTAATAAAAATAAAACTGCATTTTAGCATTCTATGCCCAACTAGTTAATACAAAAAGTTAGTACCTCTCACTTCACACGTTACATCTAGATTATGTACAGTTGACTTCTTTATTCTTGAGTCCTGTATTTATGAATGCACCTACTTGCTAAAATTTCATTGTAACCCCCAAATCAATACTTACAGCACTTTTTTGGTCATTTGGGGACATACACAGAGTTGCCTCATGCACAGCTGAGGTGGGACAAGGTGACACTCTGCACTCTTGTTTCAGCTCTCGTACCGTAAACAATGTCCCTTCTGTGGTCTATTTAGTAGCCCCTTGTGCTGTTTAAAGTAGCCACCTGACAGTGCTACAATGCTGCTGAGTGTTCCTAAGTGCAAGAAGGGTGTGGTGTCCCTAAGATCAAGAAGGAAATAATGTGTTAGGTAAGCTTCATCCAGGCCTGAGCTATAGAGCTGCTGGCCATGATTCAATACTAATGAATCAACAATATCTATTAAATAAGGTGTCTTTAAACAGAAACACACATAAAACAAGGTTATGCATCGATTGGCTGATGAAAATGTGATGCTTAATATTGCTAAATATTCTACGACTGGCCTGTGTAACTGTGGCAAAAGGTTCCAAACCACAAATGAAAATCCAAAGACAAATAAGAAAATTATTGTACAGGAATCTATTGCATTCAGGCTGAGCACAGGACTTAAGTTCATTAATTCGCCTGTTATCTAAATTCTCCCACTGCTCAAATCTTTCCTCACTCCCAAAACAGCACCCATGTCCAACGTTGACAGTGATACAGCCCACAAACTTCATGGCATTCAGACGTAGTCACTTTTTGTTTTGAAAACCCAGGGCAAGAGACGTGGAGAAGCGCTTTTCTGGGGCCTGAATGGTGGTAGTCAACAGGACGGATGTTTAAGGTTACAGACCTTGCTGAGCCAGCACTGGGCACGAGATCCTGGTGACAAAGCCTTCTTTCTGTGTGTTATTTCATGCATTCAGTTTTGGTGCACGTGTTTGAACAGAGCACTGTCTGAGGGTGGAACTCCCCGGTCACCTGCAGCTCAGCGACCCACTTCTGCCCAGGAAGCGTCCAAACCAAATACTGTGTTCATATGGTCCTTCATCCAGTCTTTTATTACAAGCCAACTCTGCAAGCCCTGAGGTTCCAGTAGGGGAGTGAAATATTGTATGTGAGTTTTTTCAGAATAACTTGTTTGTGTTAAAGTTTTGCAGTCATCTTCTCACAAGAGGTTTGTTTATTGTTTTGGAGAAGGGACAGCAGATAGTCAATGTACTTAAAAACCAACAGTATTTTATTTTTAAAATGATTTTATTTTAAAAATTATTTTATTATTTCATTTCATTTATTTTATTGTATTTTTTAATTATTTTTATTTTATTTTATTATTTTTTACAAAACGTACCTTACTTGGCATACAATCTCTTGCACTAGTTCTGTGCCCTAGATTCTAGAAGATCGGGATTGTCCCGCAATCTTAACTATTTTTCCAGGAGGAGTTACTCTGCCGCTCTATTGCATTTTCCTTTTATTTTTATTTCCATCCTTCAGGGTTTAGCATCCAAGGCTGCCCTTGCTAGTTCTGTGATCTTTGGAAAGTCCCTCTGTATCTCCATTTCCACATTGATGGAGTGGAGCTACTTGTGGCCACCACATGGGATTGTTGTGACAGTAAGTGACATTCTCGTACCACGAGTTGAAGACCAGGTCAACCTTGTTGTTGTTATTGTGGTGAGAGGGTTTGACTAATCTCTCCACCCTCTTCCATCAGAAGAATTTCATTGAACTTGGAGCCCTTCCAGGGTAACAAAACAAGGAGTCATTAAAGATTAATGTTGCTCTTTTATGAGCCAGGTGGGCCCCTGGGAGGAGCAGGAAGAAACCAAAGCTGCTCCTTGCCACACATGGGTTGACTGACAACATGGGTTAGTTGGGCTCCTATTGAACTAAGAAAATAATTGCTCTTTACATATAGTGTTGGACAAGAAAAATAAACATATGAACATATGGAAAACAAAACGAATGAGTCTTAATCTAATAGCTCCTCTAGATTTTGGTTCTACCTTACCTTTGGGGAATACCAACTAGGAAATTCCAACCGGAGTGCCTATGTCCACTCTCACCCAGGGTGGGGCAGCGAGCCTGGCTCCTCTCCTGGGTAATGAGGGCAGAATTCCAGTGCAGCCACAGAGCTTGGTGCACACAGGGGCCATGGGAAGGCTAGGAAGAGACTCCTGTGCCTGCCCTTGGAGGAGCAGATGCCTCAGCCCAGGTGGGGAGAAGGGTGCAGCAGGCCAAGGCATCAGAATTAGGGCAGTCATCTAGGGTACTAACACCAGCCAATGGGCTGCCTAGAACACTCAGTAGAGAAGAATTTTTAGACTAAATCAGGGCTACATGGAAAAGAGTGCTGTGGGTAAGGGAGTGGGGACCTGCAGGACACAAGGCAGGTAATCATCAGGCCAGTCTTAGAAACCAATCAGAGTATCCCCAGTTGATGGGTGAGTAATGTGGGAAGTGAAACTGTCGCTGGGACTTTGCTTGGTAAACATGCTGAGGAGCATGGGGAACTGATTAGGTTCATTAAATTAAATGGTCCTATTATCTGCTCACTCCTGTGGCTCAGCTCCACGCCTCTTCAGTGCCCCCACACGGGAGTCACACCAAACAACCTGAAGGTGCCCCATTCTCTATTGTGTACATTATTTGGTTCCCCACCCAGCATCTTTTCCCCTCTGAACAGCACTCAACTTTTTATCCAGCATCACCCACACACACCTGATGGCCTTCAGGGAGACTGACCACCCCAGCTCCCACTCCAGAGTGGACCATGATTAACTCCCCCCCAAAAAAATCCATAAAAAAGTTTGTAATCCACGTAAACCATCAATAGGGGTGGATATGTAAGTTCATCTCACCCAGTCAGGGCAGATCTCAGGAATCTTGCTGGAAATATGGGGGCAAGTCTGTGGATACATGCTTCTGAAACAGCTGCCACCAACTTGCCTCCAAGAAAGGTAGGCTGAGGATTAAGCTGACACACAGAGGAGGGCAGAGCTAAAAATAATAGTGGAAAATAAATCTGCAGCCTTGATCAAGCCATGCCTGAAGCTCACATCCTCTAGACAAGTGGGGGGATAGGCAGGTAGTACTGCTCCTTGAGGCATTATGGAAATGTATAGGGTTCTTTTGGTTGTCATAGTGATTGGGGATGTTACATGTTACAGGCATTTAGTTTGCAGGTGCTAAGAATGTTAGGCATTCTGTAATGTGTGGACTATCCCACGTGCCAGAGAACTGTCTACAGTCCAGTAAGACTTGCATATGTCTCATTCAACATGAATGTTGATGAAAATCCTATAGTTTTAGTTTTAGTTTTCCACAAAGCAGAGCTTGAAGTATAGACTTATGTGTGGTTTCTTTAGGAAGCAATTTCAGTAGGCAGGAAGAATGTAATGGTTAATTTTATATATCAACCTGACTGGACCATGGAGTGCCCAGATATTTAGTCAGACATTATTCTAGCTGTGTCTGTGAGGGTGCTTCTGAATGAGATTAACATCTGAATTGGTAGACTGAGTAAAGCAGATTGCCCTTCCCAGTGTGGGTGGGCCTCATCCAATCAGTTGAAAATCTGAGTAGAATTAAAGGTTGAGTTGGGTGTGTCCAACTCTCTCTCTGCCTGACTGTCTTTGAGCTGGGATATTGGTCTTCTGCTGCTTTTGAACTTGGATTCAAACTGAAACTTAGACCACTGGCTCTCCTGCTTCTCAGGCCTTCAAACTTGCATGGATCACACCATTGGTTCCTTTGACTGCAGATCTTGGGACTTTTCAGCCTCCATAATCACATGAGCCATGTGATAGATAATTATCTATCATCTCTCTCTCTCTCTCTCTCTCTCTCTCTATCTATCTATCTATCTATCTATCTATCTATCTATCTATCTATCAATCATCTATCTATCAATCATCTATCATCTTTCTCTCTATCTATTCCCTCCATTTGCTGTCACTCTGGAGAACCCTGACTAATGTAGAGAGTGAGACTAGGAAAGAGAAAAACACAGTAGTGACTGGGACTCAATCCCACCTGAAGAATAAGAGACAGCAGCATCTATTTCTTATTTCTTATTGGCCAAGAGTATCCCAGAGGCTACTCTTACCTCCGCCTCCTCGCTGCGCTTGTGCTGGTGCCCCAATGATATCCAGGGTGGGAGAAGCCCAGGAGAGAAAACCAAGATGCTTGGGGTGCCCCTGAGGCGAGATGCTCTTTACTGAAGGTCAAAGTCTTCATGGACTTGCACACTGCAGCAAGAGCTGGAATCAAAGTCTGGTAGGCAGAATATTAGCCCCCAAATATGCCCATGTTCTAATCCTTACTACCCATGAATGTTACCGGGCAGGTGTGATTAAGTTAAGGATCTTGAGATGGAGAGATTATCCTGGATCATCTGGTTGGGCCTGATGTAAACACAGCACTCCTTATCAGAGGGACACAAAGTCACAATCTATGTGATGACAAACAGAGATTGGAGTGATAAACTTTAAAAATTGAGTGGCCTCTAGAAGATGAAAAAAGTAAGGAAACTGATTCTCCTCTCAGTGTCTCCAGAAAGAACCAGTCTTGATAACACCTTGACTTTAGCACAGACACTGGTTTTAGACTTCTGACTTCCAGAACTGTAAGAGAATAAATTTATGTTGTGTTAAGCCACTAAATTGGTGGTAATTTGTTACAGCAGCCATAGGAAACTAATACACAAAAAGATATGTGTGAAGGACCCTGGGGCAGTTTCACCTGATTATAATTTATTGAGCCTAAAACTTAATTCCTTTTTATGTAAAAACCCAAGGGCTTTTTTCACAGTGTTGGAATAGACAAGATTTTCCAGGGAAGACTGCTCTTCACTTTATTCAGAGTGTTACCAAGAGTCATTCCCCATTTCAGAAAATCACATCAATTATGGCAAAGCTGCTTTTGATATCTGAGTCGCCAAAGCAACAAATCTATCAGCCTGCGTTTGTCACAGTCACATTTTTGGCGATTCTAAGTGCAAATGCCAACGTCTCACCCTCAAAAGTTCACAAAATGAAATATATATTATTTTATTATAATTATGTTCCCTTTTTTCCCCCTCTGTGAGACCTCTATGGCCTAGTTAGGACCTCATATTGTGCTTTTTAAAAACGTATGTATACATGTAGGTTTATATGCATTAATTCTATTCCAGGAGATACAAACTGTTTGTTAGAAAAGGGACTTTGGGTCGGATAGGGTTGATAATAACAGTCCTCCAATGCTGTTCTCTGAATCTGCTGAGTAATTTCACCTTCCCTGGTGACTCCTCCTAGTGACTGTATTTCTCACTTTGAATTGGCAACAGGGCACTCAGATTGGAACCTGAAGCCAGGTTAGTGTTGATTGGCCCCTGAAAAATGGACAACCCTCATGGGGAGTGACATTAGATGCCTGAGCCTGCACCACTGAACCTGACTGTGGTGAACTTGCTAAGATAACTGACCCCAGGAGGCATCCTGCTGGCTGCCCAGCCAGCCCCCCCTGGTGAGCCCTCTCCATGCTGCCATGTTCCACCGGCCGCCCACCTTCTGCAGTGTTCTTAGTCTGAACTGCAGGTGGAGAAACTGAGGCTCAGAGAGGTTAAATGATTGTCCTGGGGCACACACAGCCCATAGAAGAGGAGCCAAGAGTTGACCACACAAGTCTCCCATTATTATTATTACTCCCCTGCCTCTCGGTACATTAGCAACAGCTAACAGGACAGACTCTGAGGCTCCAAAGGCCCCTTCTCACCGTAGAAATAATCAACTATATTCACGTAAGTGACTGTGCCTAATAACACAAGGACGGGTAAACAACCCATGCGCCGGCCGCATGTCATCGCTTTACCATCCAAGTCCTTTGTCCCTTTGTTTACATTCCCCCAGGGAAAGTGTCCTCTTCCAAAGCCAAATAAGGGGCTGCGCCCTAAAACCAGCAGTAAACTCCTTAAAGTTTAATAAGTGTAAACGAGGAGAAACAAGATGGCGGCGCAGGGAGCAGCGGCACGGGCCTCGTCCCGCAACCACATCAAAATGACAACTAAAACACAGAACCGCCATCACTCAGAGCCTCCTGACATCTGGCTGAGCAGAAGCCCCGCAACCAGGGAGCTGAGGAAGCACCGAGACCGGGAGGAGGGGCGCAGACGCGGGCGGATCGGGGCTGGATCCCCGAGAAGCGGCCGCGGGCCCACACCCGGTGCCCCGGGTTAAACCCGGGAGGGAATCTCGGTAGCAGAGGTTTCCCGGAGGAGCGAGGGGTCCCAGCCCCACAGCAGGCCCCCAGCCCAGGGCTCCAGGCCGGGAAGAGACATCCCCACAACTCCGGGCTGTGAACCCAGCGGGGACTGTCCCTGAGGGTCGCGGAGGCTGCAGGAGCCCCAGCAGCTCCTCTAAAGGGCCCGGCACGGACTCACTGGGACGCTCCCTCAGCCCAGCGCCGGGAGCAGCCGGAAAGGACCCGGGACACTCGGGGAGGAACTAACCTGCCTGAGATCCGGGCGAGAGGCGGAGGGCGGCTTCCTCCCGGGCAGAAGGGCTGGCGGAGGCCATGGCTCCTGTGGCGAGTCCTCCCCGCACACAGCCGGCGGGCAGGCGCCATGTTTGAGTCGCCAGCACCTGACTCCCACCTTTGGCCCCGCCCCGTGATCCCCAGAGGCCCCGCCCCTCCCCACCTGCAGCTCATCCAGGCCATTTCCAGGGGCTTTTCTGTGCAAGGGGCCTCTCCAGCCTCATGCTTAGGGCTTTCCTAAAATCTCTCCAACAAGCAGCAGCGGGCCCCATACGGCTTGATAAGCGGCCCCAGGCCTGGCACTAGCGGCAGCTGCATTGACTCATAGCTTGGCCTCTCCTGGACAACGAAAAGCCCAGCACAAGGAGCAGCCAACTAGTTTGCTGTGTAGCTCATGCTGGGGGGCCCTGGGCAAGGCACTGGCACAGGCTGACTGTGCACCTCCCGGGAGGCCCCAGAGACAGTGCACCTGGTGGTCAGACTCGACCACGCTGGATTACAACCCTGCCACATCCATGAGTGGCACACTCAAGGGACGCACTTGGTGAACACCAAAGCCCCACTGAAGGAAACCCTGCTCCATAGGGGTGTCTCCAGCACAGCAGCTCTTTGGCTGTAGTTGCAGCTGGTCCTCACAGCTGACTGGCCTGGGGGTCAATTCCTCCCAGGGATGCCAACAGCAACCAAGGCTCAACTACAACAGGAGAGTGCACACAGCCCACACAGGGGAGCACCTAGAAGGCCCAGCTCAGGTGACTGGGGAGGCGGAGCCACTGGACCCTACAGGACACCTACTACACAAAGCCACTCTACAAATTCCAGGAGACATAGCAGCTCTACCTAATACATAGAAACAAACACCTGGAAGCAGCCAAAATGTGGAGGCAAAGAAACATGTCACAAAGGAAAGAACAGAAGAAATCTCTAGAAGAGGAACTAAATGAAATAGATCCAAGCAAGCTAACATAAAGAGTTCAGAATTTTGTTTATAAAGATGTTTAAGCATACTATTAGGGAAATAACTGAGAAAATCGATAACATAATAAAGTACCAATTTGAAATGAAGGCTAAAGGAACTGAAATGAAGAATAATTTACAGGGAATCAAGAGTAGAGTAGAGGACGTTGAGAGTCAAATCAGCAATTTGGAACATGAGGAAACAAAAAAACCCAACCAGAAGAGCAAAAAAAAAAAAAGAAGAACCAGAAATATGAAGATAGTATAAGGAGGCTCTGGGACAACTTCAAGAGGCCCAACATTCATATATTGGGATGCCAGAAGGGAAAGAAAGAGAGCAAGAAATTGAAAACCTATTTGAAAAAAATAATTACAGAAAACTTCCCCTGCCTAGTGAAAGAAATAGACTTACAAGTCCTGGAAGCACAGAGAGTACCAAACAAGAGGAACCCAAAGAGGCCCACAGCAAGACACATCATAATTAAAATGCCAAAGGTTAAAGACAAAGAAAGAATCTTAATAGCAGCAAGAGAAAAGCAATTAGTTACCTACAAGAGAGCACCCAGCTTATTTGTCAATAGAAACCTTGCAGGCGAGAAGGGAGTGGCAAGAAATAGTCAAAGTGATGAAAAACATGGAACTACAACCAAGATTGCTCTACCCAGCAAAGCTATCATTTCGAATTGAAGGTCAGATAAAGAGCTTCACAGATAAGAAAAAGCTAAAGGAGTGCATCACCACCCGACCAGCACTACAGGAAAAGTTGAAGGGTCTTCTTTAAGAAGCTAATGAATAAAAGAATCTGACAAACTAAATAGACCCAGAGACATTGATGCATGCAACAGACGATCATATTTCAGAGGAAAGAGGGAAGGAGGGCGGAGGGTGGGAAGAGATTAACCAAAGAAATTATATGCATATATGCATAACCCTTGGACACAGTCAATAACGGAGTGACAGCCTGGGGAGGGGGGTGGGACCGAAGGGGAGGGGGTCAATTGGGGGGGAAAAATGGGACACCTGTAATACTCTCAACAATAAAGATAAAAGTAACTAAGTAAATAAATAATAAATTTAAATTTAAAAATGTAAATGAAGTGTAACACATGGTAGGGAGAGTTCCTAGGGCCATAAACAAAGCCCGTATGACTCCCAAAGGGAAAGAGAGAGAAGGCCCCTGCGCACCTCTGTTTATTGCAAACAGCCCTTCCTGTAGCCCAACCACATCTCCATAATGGGGAAAAAAGAGCAGCCTTGCAAGGCCTTTTTGTTCTTAGGGCTGGAAAGGAGCAGCTGATATTTCTTTGGTCTGTTATATGTCAGCCACAAACTTTTTTCATTTCCCTCTCCTCTCCCTTTCCTTCCCTCCACCCCACCCCCAGCCCAAGTGTTTTTGGTCTTTTGCTTGCGTAAAAATTTATTTCATGTCTTGACACTGTTGAGATGATCCATAGCACCTTCTTAGGGATGAGCCGAACAGGAAGCTGCAGGAAATGGAATCAGAATTTCCACTGTCTGAGCAGCTGAGCTTCTGGAGCACTAGATGGGAAATGGGAACCTTGCCTTGTGGGAACACGAAGTCTGAAGGGGCTCTGTGTCCTCAGAGTCACTGAGGCCCCCATTACAATGGAGGGGGAGTCTGCTCAGGCTGTGTTCCTTCCAGAGGCAAGAGATGGCTTGAGTCCCGAGAGCCTCCAAAGTATGAAGATGGCCATTGATGGGTTTCATTCCGCACCTGCCAGTCTTTCTTCCCTAAAAGCTGCCTGATATCATTATAAACACCTAGGGGAGAGCTCTTGTGTTTTAAGACTGAGAAAAAGATCTGTGAGACCACTGGTTTTGGCTTAGGGACAAAAACAGCTGAACAGTTTACTGCAGGTGGCTGTGACATGATGGATGCCATTTGACGAAGGCCAGATCTTCTAAGGCCACCTTGTCCTTGTGTGATCAGGGCTTGATTCAAGATTCTTCACAGGCACCGAGATGTAGGCTGGGTCAGGCTCCTTTATTTGTTAATAGGGCCTACCCCCAAGGGATGTGTTAGTTGGTGTGGGCGTATGCTTGCATATATGTGTGTGAGTGTGCATGTGTAAATATGTGTGTGACTGTGTATGGATGAGTGAGCATGAGAGTGTATGCGAGTTGTGCGTGAGTGTGTGTATGTGTGTATGTTTTGGGGGGCATTGGTATCCCCCCTGAAGTGAAGTTGAAAGTTATATGAATCCCTGTATTGTCAGAAGCTTTTCTAAAAACTCCTTGCATTTATTGCCCACTGTGTGGAACTGAGTATCTTGTATACAATTTACCTTTTTTTTTTCTTTAAGTGTCAGAGGAGACAAGCTGTGTGGGTTAATGAGTATTTATTGCACCCAGGTCATGTTTGTTCTCATCACTCTCAACGGTTCCTTTCCAGACTGAGGGGGTCTTCCTCCCAAGGGCAAGCTCATGTGCATCCTTCAAAGCTGACTCCCTTCCATATGAAAATGGAAAGGCAAGTAAAAAGTTTCTAGCCAAGAAGAGAGGCCTTCTGTCTGGGAGTGGAGTTGAGCTGTCTATGCTGTCTTCTAGAAACAAACTGCAAGCACATGGAGGTGGTGGAGGTTAAAGATCTATTGTCCCTTTCTTCCAGGACTCGGAGCCAAACTACATTTCCCTGCCTCCCTTGCAGTTAGTATGCTAATGTGATGAAGTTCCTGTCAATAGGATTTGAGCAGAAGTGATACATGTAATTCCTGCTGGGCATTAAGAGAAATAAGTATTCTTCCTCCATGCTTTTTCTCTTTTCACCAGCAGGACAGTTGGAACTTGCAGCAACCAAGCTTTGGTAGGCAGATGACAACAGTGTTGCAGAGCAATGACTGGGAAGGAGGCTGGGTTTCTGAGTGACTAGGCAGAGCAAAGATGCCCATCAGCTTGGAATGCTCACCTGAAACTGCACAGGAGAGAGATTTGAACACATTGGTTCTTTAAGCCACTGATATCTTGGGGATTTTGCTACAGCAGTCTAGCCTCCACCCTAACTCAAGCACATAAGAAAGCTCAGAGGGCAAGAGGCAGAGGCTCTATTGACAGTCACTGTTCAGTAGAGATTTTTGCTTTTGTTTTCAATGCAAAAAGAATGAGCAGCTTGGCAAAAAAAGTTGCAAAGTGCTTTGAATCATACTTATTCATTCATTCATTCATTCATCCATCCATTCACTTCACAAACATTGCCTAAGCACCTATGTGTGTAAGAAGGCCATATGCTGCCTGCCTCCCATTCCAAACATTTTCTGCCCACCCTGTGCCCACCATGTCCAGGATGCCATCTTCCAAGGTCTTCAGGAAGCAGGATCCACAGAGATGAAATCTGAGTTCCTGGTCACATGCTTTCATGTGTGGGCAGTAGGGAGAGCAATGAGGACAGAGTGTTGGGTAAAGAAAAACATTCTCCAGATTTATTCCTGACACTCAAATCTTCCTCCTAACCAGCGGGTTTGGCTCAGTGGTCAGAATGTTCACCCTCGGACTGAAGGGTCCTGGGTTCAATTCTGGCCAAGGGCATGTACCTCTGTTGCAGGCTCAATCCCTGGCCCCAGTCAGGGAGTGTGTGGGAGGCAACCAATCAACATGTCTCTCTCACATCGATGTTTCTCTCTCTCTCTCTCTCTCTCCCTTCCACTCTCTCTGAAAAGCAATGGAAAAAATATCCTCAGATGAGGTTTAAAAAAATAATTTAAAAAGTGGCTAATTTTATGTTATGTGAATTTCACGTCAATATAGTTATGCGCTGCTTTACGAAGTGAATACATTCTGAGAAATGCATTGTTAGGTGATTGTATCAGAGTGTCTAGCTTACCGCACTCCCAGGCCATGCGGTATAGCCTGCTGCTCCTAGGCTGTTAGCCCACACAGCGTGTCACTGTACTAAGCACTGTAGGTAACACCATGGTAAGTGTTTGTGTATCATTCACTACCATGAATGGAAGATGCTCTGGGTGAGTCAGTGAGTGAGCAGTGAGTGAATGTGAAGGCCTGGGCATTACTGTCCACTACTGTAGACTTTATAAACACTGTACACTTAGGCTGCACTCAATTTATAAAACAACACCAGAAAATGATGCAATCAGAGGTGCGGTAACCAGAAGAGGTATGAAGCTGCTGGAGTAACACAGGCCACTGTTTACAGCAAACTTTCTAAAAATATATAAGTAGAAAGAGTACACTCTAGAATAACCGTAAAAAGTATAGCATAGTAAATACATAAACCAGTAACCTGGTCGTTTATGATCAAGTATTGTGTGCTGTGTTTTTATATGACTGGCAGCGAAGTAGGTTCCTTGACACCAGCGTCACCACACATGTGAGCAATGCGTTGCACAGCGACATTACGACGGCTCTGATGGCCATAGAAAATGTTCGACACCATTATAATCTTATGAGACCACCATCGAATGTGCAGACCGGTGTTGATGGAAAGGTTATATGGTGTGTGACTGTAATTTTTTTAAATTAAGAGAACTAATTAAGTGATAGCATTTCACAATGGAACCTCAGCAGTGGCTGCCTGGGAACACTGGGATGAGTTATTCTTTAAACCCTATCTCTCTCTCTCCCTCTCCCTTCCTCTCTCCAAAATCAATAAAGATTTTTTGATTATATATATTTTTTTAATTAAAAAAAAAAGATGTAGCATATACACTCATAAAAATTATATTCATTCATTAGAACTTTAGAAGCCCATGTACATGTGGCACTTGTAAAAATAAGAATGCCTCTGCTCTAAGAGTGTTCACAGTGACCATCACCTTCCTGTGACACTAGAAGCATTCACAAAGCTATATGGAAGCACAGCTATATAGAAAGATGGATTAATTCTACTCAAATGAGTCCGGAAGGGCCTTATAGAGATGTCATTTGAGCCAGGCTTCTGTTCCAGCTAAGTGGTTCACCCATCTCCTTCACTTTCTTAGTCTTCATTGGATTTTGCCCCAGTTATATCATAATCTTTTTGAGGACAGGCACTGCTATTCTATACATTTCAGTCACCACAGCACCCTAAAAAAGTGTGTTATTGATGGTTATGATATTATACACATATTATGAATTTATCAATAATATAATGGACATGCCAGAAGAACCTTTACTATTTGGTTTTTAAAATTCTTCAGATGCTTTCTCAAAAGAGTCACTGTCATAAATTAAGAGCTGGTGACCACAAAGCCAGGCTGTTCTTAAATGCTCTCTAGGGGAGACCAAAGTAGACTAAAAAAGTGGCTGAAAAATGAGAGTTTCCAAAAGTTATCAAGTTTATTAGTCAATACTCTGAAAAACGGAAACTCTGAATAAAATATGTTCCCACACAATTCACTTTGTTTAAATACTAGATAGAAGGTTAGGCACTAAAAGAGTCACTGTCTAGGTCTGAAATGATTCTTTCTCTAGAATGAGAGATGATTTCTGGAAATTCTTTAGATAAACAACGCCGTTTTCAATTGATCTTCAGCAAGGCTTCTCGCATTCGTTTGCTTTAGGCCTGGTGACAAGTAACAGAGGCCCAGAATAACAGGAGCTTAATTTAGCCAGAAGTTTATTTCCTTCCCATATTTTAGAAGTCTGGAGGTAGCCAGTCTAGGGTTGGTGCAGCCCTCTTCTCTGTCAGGGGACCAGGCCTTCTATGTTATTTTACTATCATCTGTGGCTTCCATTCCCAAGGCCCAAGGTAGCTGCCAGAGCTCCAGCCATTTTGCCTGTAATCCGGGAAGCAGAAAGAAGGGAGAAAGAGAGAGAGAGATTCCCTCTTTTTAAGGACTCTTTGAAGAAGTTGTAAACACCATTTCTCTAACACTGTATTTGTGAGAACAAGCTGGGAAGTATGATCGCTATTCTAGGCAGCAACATACACAGCTAAACATCAGAGTTAGAGGAATTTTTAGGCTTTTTTTTTTTTTTTTTTTTTGGTGCCATGAACCCCTTTAGCAATTTAGGTAAGCCTATGGATACCTTCTCAGAATAATATTTTTGAATGCATAAAATAAAAAAGATTACCAAAAAACTTCCAATTGAAATAGGGTTCTCTTGACAAACTCGTTGAGATCTGAAGGCCCCAAGTTAAGAATCCCCTCTACAGTAAAGAAAAAGGGAGACAGTTCCCAGCCTCTGACACTTGACATAGGAAAAAACCCTACAGAATGACTTTATTTACTCATTAAGCAATTGAGGTCCTATTTTCAGCCCCAGTCTGTGTTGTAGAGTGTGATGGATACAAGAAGATCTGGCTTCTCCTCTCAGTCATCTAAATCATCTAAATTAATAAAATAGAAATGTTCAACTTCCAAGCGGATAGTCAGATAGGCCAGGTAAAGAGTCAAGAAATGTCCGTGTGTACATAGGTTGGTTAGGTTGGTATGTAAAAATATTTAAAGTGGTCCAGAAGGATAGAATTCAAATTTCTGAGAGTGGTGGTTGTTGCTTCTGGGGAATTGAATGGAGTGATAGTTAAAGGGACTGAAGTTCTTTCGCAAAGAAATCACTAAGGTCCTTGAAGGCCTAGCCTCTTATATTCAGGATAGCAATAAGGGGAGATAGCGTTCCCCATTCCCATTCCATGCTCAGGGCAGACATAACTAATCAACTGCATCACTCCTCTCCCTCCACCCCCAAACTTGGACATGGCCTCAGAATCCTTCTTCTTAGAGCCCCTGGGGCTGCAATTGCCGATGGTATATACGGGGCAGGCAGAGACACCTCTTTCCATCCCTGCCTACACACCTCCTATACTTATTCCAGAGTACCAGAGTTGTCCACAGAAGAGACTCAGAAGGAACCAGCATCATCCTGAAAACCCAGAATTATGAAAACTTAAAGCACATAATTTTAAGAAGCTTTATAACTCATTTTGGTGATACGCTGATGGCTGAGTCAACTGTTTGAACGAGTCAAGGAGCAGGTTTGGAAAGGGACTCAGAGAACTTGGAACAGAGTAATAGTGCAGAAGCCCAACGTTGTCCCAAACACCCAGGCACCTCACTAGGAAAGCTCGGCGGCCAGGCTGCAGGTGAAAAGTTCAGGTCCAAAGGCATGCCGTCACTTCCATTAGGGAGTGGAAGGACAGCCTTCCCCAAGCTCTTCTGGGCCATGGGAAAGCCCTAGGACAAAGGGGGAGGAGAATTGTAGGAATGGTTTCTTGGTGAATCTGAAAAATAGCTGCAAGTGAGGCCACTGGGACAGAGGCCTCAGAACAAGTCTTCAGGCTGAGGCCCTGGCAATCTTACTGTGTCCCTGATAGATGTCAGATTCCTAAAGAAAACATGCTAAGGAGCTGATGGTTCCCAACTCAGTGCTGGACACATGGCACAATACCTTCCTGGGGGTAGACAACTTACAGACTGAGTCTTAAATGATAGAAACTTGGGCTAACCCGTTTTCAGCTTATAAATTTGCTCTGTGATCTTCCCTAAGGCCTCCATTTCTCCATCTGCAAAGTGGGAGCAATAGCTGGGCACTTCATGAATACAGAGAGCTGGGAAGAAAAGACAGATCAGGGCTCATCAGATCTTCAGCGGCTGAGGGGACACAGGATGAAGACAAAGGGGCGGAGAAGGGGAAGGTAACAGGTTCTTTGTCCTTTGATCTTCATGAGTTTACCACAGGAACTGAGAAGCAGTTGGGGCTGGCTGCTCTGGGGAGAGCACCTCTCACAAGGGCGGTCCTTATCTCTTTGCAAGAGCCACCTCTTTCCTGGGCCCCAGCCACTTGTGGTTGAATGAAGCTCCCAAGTGAAGTTTGACCCAACCGCACACCCCCAACCTGAACACCGCAAGAGGAATTGGATTTTCCAGGGCAGTAATGATTTTGAATCTTGCATCTCACTGTCTGAACATGATATCTTTGAGCACATGTTCTAGGTTGGGCCCCAGAAATCTGATCAGCTACAGATTGGGGGTCTCTAGGTGGAAGGTTACAGTGGACACTTTCCATGTCCCTCGTTATCCACTGCCTCTCTGACCTGTAGCCACATGGGGCCACCTTTCTCGCTGCTCCTCCATTTTCTTAGCTCTCAGCCTCGGTGACGTAAGCCTGGACCATACCTCACACTGTCACAAGACTCACCTGGCCACTATGCCAGTGGCCACTGGGGCCCTGGGGAGACCAAAGCCCTTGCTGTCTAATATATTAGGAACCATAACAGGAGGACTTGCGAGTCTTGGGCAGCTGCTGGGAGGTGAGGGGGATGCTGTGGGGTTGAGGGGTCTTTTGATGGAGGGCTCTCCGGCCATATCAGGTAGAAGCCAGGAGAAGCCCCTCTTCCTTCCCATCTTGCGTGGGCGAACAGTAACAGGAAGCAGAGGGGTGTGGCTGGGTTTGGAGAGAGCAGAGCTGAGACCAGCAGCCCCTGCCATTTCTTGGGGTGGGGGACCTGGTTCTGCACAGTTGTCCCCCCCACTGATTGATCTTGGCAGCCTCCCAGGCAGCCCTGTGGGAGCCCTGCAGAGGCTCTGAGGTTGGCCCTGCAGAAGGACCACACCCACTGTACAGGAGAGTGGCTACAGAGAGACACACAAAGGGACTCCCAGGGCTGAGGGTCTGTCGGGAACAGGACAGCAAGGAAAACTGCGAGTAAGCAGAAGCCACAAGGCAGAGAAGGTGGGTGAGGAGAGATGGAGAGGGCAGGGGCAAGGGGACCAGCTGCAGGCACTGCAGAGATCTGGGGAAACTGAGTCACATCTTGGGCAGAATCACTGGGATGGGGCCCAGCACATGCACACCCGCTGCTGTGGGATCCTGAACAACATCCCTGTTTCCCTTGAGGTCTCATTATCTCGACACCCACAGATATCCTGTGCTTCTTTTCTTCTAGTGTGTCTTTAGGGAAAACAGTCCTCCCTGGCCTGGTGTGAACAGCATTGGCTCCATCTCTTGCAATCTGAAAAAGTGAAACAAAGTCCTACCTTGTTATGAAAATCAGTCAACACCATATATGGAAAATGGTCTCTGAGAGGCCCACAGGCTCAACAGGTAATCAAAGGGTAGCTGTTATTGCCAAGGAATTGAACACACAGCCTGATGGCAGAGCCCAAAGACTCTTTTCAGCAGACCGCACAGCAGCCAGGTGTTAACACCTCGAGTAGAGCTGTTTTTTCACCAGTGATCTGGGCTGTATGGACCCAGTTCATTCTCCTGTTCTGTCCCTCTGGCGACCTCACAGCTACATGAACAGGATTTAAAAACAAAACACAGGACAATGCTGGCACAAGTCACTCCTGTGCTAGTTCCCCGGGTGAGAGGTATTCTGAGAGTCATTGGATGGATGCTGAAACTTTGGGTTGCTCAAGCATTTTTTAAAAATATGTTTGTATTGATTTCAGAGAGAGGAAGGGGGAGGGAGAGAGAGAGAGAAACATCAATGATGAGAGTCATTGATCGGTTGCCTCCTGCACCCCTGAGGATTGAGCCCACAACCCGGGCCTGTGCCCTGGCCGGGAATCAAACCGCAATCTCCTGGATCCGAGGTCGATGCTGAACCACTGAGCCATGCCAGTTGGGCTGCTCAACCATTTTGATGTTGTATGAGGCTCTCTGCAGAGAATATTTGAAAAGAAATCAGGATTATCCTGTCCTGAAAATCCCAGAACACATATGATAAAGTCTTCTGGATTGTCCCTGTCCTTGGCCTCATTGGGAAGGTGGATGGGAAGGGAAGATGCATTGACTGAGCCCCAGGGGGACCAGGGCTGTGCAGGCAATTTGACAAGTGATTCCATCGGTGGTCTGTCTTGATGCTGGACTTTTTGCTGTGTTTCTTTACTCCCGGGACATTTTCATGGTGGCCCTCCCTCTCCTGTGCTGAACAGCATTTGTCACTATGCCATCCAACCTGAAAAAGTCAACAACTGGGCTTGGTGGTTCAGCTCAACTTTACAGAGGAAGAAACTGGGTCAGAGAGGTTAAACCACCCACCCACGGTCATGTGAGTGGTAAGTGCTGGAGCTGGGATTCGAACTCAGATCTGCTTGATTTCTTCCCACTGCGCCCAGGTATTACTGCTGGAAAAAAGCAAAACCTAGAATGTTATAGCAAACGGGGTAGAGGTGAGTTCCAGGCACGACCTGGTTTTCACATCACACAGATTCACTTTGAACCTGCTGGTGGAAAGTGGAAAAATGCCAGACTGGTTAGGGAAGGGGTGGGGAGAGGAAGCGGCAGGGGGGTGGGGTCAAGTTGAAAATGTTCTCTGCTGCATCATTAGGAGAAAGGAAAGGGGTGCTCATCTCATTTTTCTTAACAAAAGCAACACAGGAAGAAAACAGTTCATCGATACACTGCATACTCCAGCAAGTAAGCAGAAACACTTCAGTTCTTGAGAAGAAACTTTTGCAAAAGACGAGAAAGGAGTAATCAATAGCTTTTTTTTTTTTAAAAAAAAAGACAAAACCTTAAATGGCTTCCGGTGAGTGAGGGCATGTTTGTGGCACTTTGCTTTACCTGAGATCATGGAAATTGCATATAATAAGCTGTCATGTCTCAGGGCTGAGGGCTGGTTTGCTTCTACATGGATCCCGCAGCCTAGGACGGGGGTTGGCAGCTAGGAGGCGCATAGTAAGTGCTCAGTAAACGAAAGTGCCACCTGATTACCCACCGGGCTCCAACAGCTTGCAGGGGCATTGAGGTCACAGACTTCAAAACAAAAGCTACTCATGTCTGTTAGCTCTGGAAAAGCTGCTGCTGGGCCCCTGCTCTGCCTGGGGGAGCTGAGTCCCACCCCAGGACATCCCTGCAGAAGTTGCAGGAGCCTCCGGGGCCTGGGCTGTGCTCTTTCTCACCCTTGACTGTGTAAGTATCTAGTTCAGACAGACCAGGACTTGACCACTCAACAGAGCCACTGTTGGAGTATTCTGGGAAGAGATGTTTTATGATAAAAATCTTGCTTCCTTCTGTTTTATGTATGACATTTTCCCCAAAGCAAAAAAGAAGTTGGAATAACTAGTACCATTATTCTTTTCTTGCTTTTAGTTTCCACCCCAGAACCATCTGTCAGCAGAAAACAGTTTACTTTACACCTCTCAGGCTGATTTCCACATCCAGAGGAGACTGGACAGGGGACAGCGGTGACCTCTGGATGCCCCGCTGCAAAGGGGCTGGGAGGTGTGGGAGGGGAGTGAATCACCAGCCCTGGAGGTTGCTTAGGAGAGAGCTGAGCGGAGAGTCTGCAGAGGCAGACAAGGGACTCTCGCCATTGCACTGGGTGGTAGGTGAGATGGTGAGACCTTGTGAGACAGGCATTTCCTCCCAGAGCCCTGTCTCCATCCACTCAGTTGGGTGAAAACATAGTTGAAGTTCTGCCACTGTTGGTGCAAACATTATCTGTCAAACCGGGCTGAACCCTGTGTCATATTTCTTTGGCCTAGGCTAAAGATCAGTGCACCTTATTTGCTCTAAATCCCAACTGCAAAGTGGAAGGGGGAACCTTTAACATGAGGAAAAGCCTCAGGGCAGCCTCAGGAGGGAGAGAGGGGTAAAACTTGTTTGTCCCATGAAGGGTCATGAGTAACCTCAGGATGGCACCCACAGGGAATCGTGGCCCAGTCAGTGACTGGGAAACTGACTCATTAGGCCAACATGCTTTCTCCTGGGAAAGAAGTGAGGGAGGAAGAATCATCTGGGGGAGGAACAAAGAAGGAGTGAGGCCCACAGAGGAGACAGGAGAGAAGAGAGAGACCTGCATAAGCTGTAGAACCGGTAGGTACAACGGGATGAGATCAGCAGTTGGAGGGAACCCTGGATGCTCCCTGGCCAGGGAGCCTCCGTGGATGCAGGTGCCATTCACTGGGGTGGGAAACTCAACAGTTTGGAAAGAGAGGTTTGTCATGGCCGGGCATGGGGGAAATCTCGTCTGCAAAGTTCTAGAAGCTGGCATTGCTCATGTCTTACGGGAGGCCAGAAGGATCACCAGAGCTAACCAAACAGAAGAAACCAACAAAGCTGGGTCCATAGAAGCAATAACATGTTCAAAGTTTGATTTGCTTGACAGACATTCAGTGAGTGCCACTGTATGTCAGATACTGCACTCAGGCCTGAAGATATAGTCAGTGATCAACAAAAAAACGCTTCTGGCTCTGCCCTTGGGAGTTTATCAGGGTCTCTCCAGTTTCATCTTGTTTGCTGGTTCCTTCGAGGGCTGGGGAGTAGAAGTTCTCCCTTTCAGGGGACGCTTGTCAATGCCGAAGGTTCGAGTGTGTTGACTTTCTGTTGTTATGGGCCTTAGGGAGGTGCTGGGGGGAGCTCTGACTAGGGAATCTGCACCCAGTGACCAGACATTACTCAATCAGCCATAATGGAAAGTCTAAGTGCTGACTTTTCAGTTCTCCTTCTGCAGGATTTAAAAGCTTTGTGTGAATGTTTACATATATGTACATCTCCTTAGGGGTGTGGACAGTGGGGCGTGCCCAGAGCCCAGATCCTGTGCTAAATAAATGTCAGCCTGTCCGTTTCCTTTCTCCTGCCTGAGGCCCGCTGAGCCCCAGAAGGAATCATACCCTGGTGACCGCACCAAAGGGTCTTCTTTGGGGATTCACTTCGTTTGGAGAGGAAAGCACCTGGCTGCTACCAAAAGTTGAGTGGCATCAGTGAGACCTCTCACTGAGATCCTAGGGACTGTCTCCAGGGGATCCCACTGGGCTGCACATCAGAATCCCCGGGGAAGCTTTAAAAATACAGATTCAGGGCTCTGCATCTGGGGATTCTGATTCGCCCAGTCTGGGGTGAGACCTGGGAGTCTGTATTATTAATAAATAGCCTTTCTTTTCCGGTGATGCTGATGCAGCATGGAATCCAAGCTGCACAGATCACATGGGCTTGTGACGAGGGAAACAGAGGACACCTTGTGGCCTTCAACGAGGGTGTCAGGATGGCTGTGGGCCTTTCGATCTCAGAGAAGGCGCAGTGGGCAGTCAAGCGCCTGAGAGAAGATGAATGAGACAACTGGAAGCCCAGCTTCCTCCTTCTGTTGTCTAAGGAAATAAGTCAGGCCCATCCCCTGGGGATGCTCCTGTGCATAGTTGAGTCCCAGACGCATGTGTCTGGGGGACAGGGTCCCTAGTGGGCATTCCCCTTGTTGGGAGCCTTGGGATGAAGCTCATCACAAAGCTTTAGAACAGCAGTCACTCCCAAGGGCTTCTAAAAAAGGTTTCTTCTCCCTGCCACTGACCACGCGTTGGCAGGGACCAAGCGCTTCCTTCAGATTCCTATGGAGACACTTTGTAGGCCCTTCCTTCTGCCAGAGCCCTCAGTTTCTCCATTCAGAGTGAATCAAGGGAGAGATCTGATCAGGCCCTCTCAGGCCAGAGCTCCAGCCGCAGTTCGCTGGTCCATGTTCATATGGCTCCACTGGGTCCCATCCACTGTAATCAGGGACAGGGCCACAGATCTAAATTATGAGCGTGGCTGGGTCCATTTAGCAGTGTTGTGGGAGGGAGGTGGGGTGACAAGCCATGATTTGCACCTCTAAAGAGACCTCTGTCGCCTGCCTCATGGTGGGTGTTTGAGCCAGGTAGGGACCAGGGAGGGCAATACACCCAGTATTCAAAATTCATATCAGAGAGATTCTGGTGAGGAGATCCAAGACTTCCTTTGTGTTTTGAGGCAAACTCTGGGTCTCAGCATCGTGTCCTGCATAAGAATGCCAGCAGGTGGTCACCAGGAGGTCTGTGTAGATATTGCCTTCCTGGGAGACCAAACCTTGGGACAGGTGAACACGGCTGATTCCAGGACAGGGATCAGAGTGGGTGGGCAGAGGCATCAGGAGCATTTGGGGTGCCCTGTTATTGTTGCCCTCACTTGGAACATCTCCACGGTGCTGCTTGCTGTGACCTCCTGTGGCAGCTCCGTCTGCAGGCTGGTGGCCTGGCAGGGGTGTGCCGTAGTCCCTGGAACACAATCCAGGCCCAGCTCGGAGTGCAGGGAGGCTCCCGAGGGCTGTTTGACTTGGACACAGTCGTCTCTTCAAGGGAGTCGTGGGAAGGAGCGTGAAGTGATTCTGAATTCCTGATTCTCTGTGGTATGGTGTGAGTGTTCCTATGAGCCTCTTCCGACCCCCTTGGCCAAATTCTCTGGTCAGTTTTTACCTCCCTGGCTCCTTTTTGAAGTGCCCCTGGCCAAAGCTGCTCTGAGGGGTCACGATGCTCCCCAGGAGGCAGGGGCTGAGCTCCAGCCTCCTTGCAGGAATGGAAAAACTGGCAGGTCATTAGACTCCTACAAAATATCCCCCGAGAAGACTGCTGATTGCCAGCTAACCACTAAAAACCGGAGAATGCATTCCAAGCCGGCTTTAGCAGTCCCCAGGGAAATTGCCTAGTAACCGGTGGCAGGGGCTTGATTGTGTGACATTCTGCCCAACACCACACATTTGAATAGCTCACTGAGCAGCTGAGCAGGAGATGACCTTGAGCCACCTCGCTTTTGATTTCAGGTGTCTTGGGGACACAGCCCAGGCGTGATGGCTGCACACATTCGAATGGAGATTTATTATCATTTCTGCAACCATCCCCCTCCTGTTGGACGCTCTGATTTTGTTTTTTGAATTTTCACTATTAATGACCCTGTGGTACATATACCATGCGCACGCAGTGTCTTCTCTGAAAGATACAATCAATCCCCCAAGTGAAAACATTGGGTCAAGAAATATAAGCATTTTTATGACTCCTGCCAAATTACTTTCCAAAATATGTGTTCCTCTTTACAATGTCACCATCAGCGTCTGAAAAGTACCAATTTTGCTCTGGCCCCACTCGGTGTCATTATTGTTTAAATATCATTCTGATTTAATAGTTAGAAATGTGTTACCTCATGGATGTTTCAGGTTGCATTTCTTGGATCACTAGCGAGACCGAATATTTTCCTACGTTTGTTTATTGGTTACATTTTCTCTTTTCTACATCGTCTTTTCCCATCCTTTGCCCGCACATCTGTTAGAAGTTTGGAGTGTTTTTCTTGTCAAAATATCTGATATTAACACTTTGTGATATTTGCTATGTACGTATGGTAAGTTGTAAGGCTATTGTTTGTCTTACAACTTCGCTTGGATGTCTCCTGGGCCATTCAAATTTAACATGTCAAAATGGGACCTTAAATTTTCCTCCCTAAACCTCGGCTATGTCTCTGGTCTCCCCCATCTTAGTAAATGGCACTACCATCGGCCCACACCTCAGTCCTTCTGGATTGTCCTTGTTCCTTGACATCACATAGCCACCAGCAGGCTCCCTCCTCCAGCCCTCCTACCCCCCAACCTAGGCAAGGCCTCTACCCCAGTCACTAATCGTCACATAGCCCTGTGTTTTCTTCTTTATGGCATTTTTCATAATCAGGAGTCCTCTTGCTCATTCATTCACTAGCCTCTTCAGGGTGTATAACCTGTCCAGATTCTCAAGTCTAGAATGTAAGCTGCATGGACTCAGGAGCTTGCCTGCCAGGTTCATCACCATATACCCAGTGCTTAGAGCAATGCTGATCCTTTAGTGGGAACTCAATAAATACATGTTGAATGAATGAATGAATGAATGAATGAATGAATGAATGAATGGACTTTGCCCCTTTAAACCCATTTAAATTTGTATGAAGGAGACCTCACGACATAGAGGCTTAGAGCATTGGCTGTGGGAAGACAGTTCCAGGTATAAAGCTGGGCTCTACCATTTACTATATGATCTTGGGCAAGTTACTTAACATCTTTAAAAATGAGACTCATAATACCATCTTCATAAGGTTGGAAGAGTCATTAGCTAATGTGGACAAAGTGCTTAAAAATAGAGACAAACAAGAAACAGCGCTCAATAATTGCCAAGACTGCTCAGGGTTTCTTTATGATGTTTCCCCTGTGATTTCTGGCCTTAGAAGTCATTCCTTCTTTTTGCTAAAACCTTAATTAACATTAAATGGCATTTTTATGTTAGCTTTTATGGTGTACTTAAAAAAAACTTAAAAAATTGTTTAACCTTTAAATGCTTTGGAACTTACTTTGGTGTATTAAATAAATTGAACTTCTCAGCGGTATCGGCACCATTTGTTAACAAATCTTTCTCATTTGCTGTGCTTTATGACACATTCAACTTTTGTATACGGGGTGGGCAAAAGCGGGTTTACAGTTGTGAGTACGTGAAACACAGAGTTTATTCTTGTATTATTATTTATTAATTATTGTATTATTTATTTGTGTTGTGACTGTAAACCTACTTTTGCCCATCCCTGTATAATAGGGTATTTTTTCTGGCTGTCGGTCGAGTCTGTCTCCCTGTGCCCTCCTGGGCTGGGGCTACACTGGTTGGCACTGGGTCACTGAGTGGGTCAGGCTCCCAACTTGTTCGAGTTGTGGAAGACCCCAACATCCTCTGCTCACAGATTCAGAAATGTGATGTCCTTTTGGATCTCATGTTTGTGCTGGTTCCAGTCCCTCGCAAGAGTACTTGTCCTTCCTGCCCTTGGGTTCCTTGGGACACAGTATATCCTGATATACATGTCCCCTTTTTACTTGAGCCAATTTAAACAGGTTTCTGTGACTTGTGACTTGTACAAAGGTAAACTTCACCTTTATAATGGCCTGAGGAACATCCCCGGCCAATGAGACTGCATTCTTACGTCACAGAGATTAAAATGCTGTCCCTAATACGTCTTCAGAAAGTTATCTGCCAACAGGGTCAGCAAAAGACAGGAAAGTCTTCAGGACATTGGTGAATCAGGCCCCACCTACCCACCCTCCTGCTGCCTTGATGTTAACAGGCACCCCAACACTGAGCTACAGGTTCAGACAAACCCAGAAAGGCAGGCTGTCCCTGACCCGTTCAAGACTCTACCAGTTTACCCTGGCTGGTGTGGCTCAGTTAGTTGAGCGACGTCCTGTGCACTAAGAGGTCACAGGTTCAATTCCCAGTCAGGGCACATGCCAGGGTTTCAGGCTCAGCCCCAGTAGGGGGCATACAGGAGGCAGCCGATTGATGTGTCCACCTCTCTTTCCCTCTCCCTCTCTAAAATCAATAAAAACATATTAAAAAAAAAAAAAGACTCTACCAGTTCAAGTGGCCTTTGTAAGACCAAAGAAATAATATATGTGGAAGTACTTGCTAATAACCATTAAATACATTATTATCATTGCCTTGTTTCATTCCAAAAAGAATGTTGAACATTACATAAATTAGATATTAATAGTAAAATATTGTTTTTAATATGTCTGAGGATCTGTGTTCTGAGGTTAAGAATATCTATCGTTTTTCAGCCTATAAATGTACTATGAGCAGAGCGTGTTCTGTACTTGCCCTTGATCCTAGATTATATCCCACCCCTTTGTTTAAAAATCCTTGATAGTAGCTTGGTTTTTGCTGAGTAGCTGGTTGTTGTTTTGGGGGGTGTGTTTGCCATGAGACCCTTTTTCTTAGTCATTGAGTATATAAGGGAACACTTCCTATCAAAGTGAGTGTTCTGAATTTTTTGTTACCATTAGTTTGCTGTCCTAGAGGAGGCAAGAGCGTCAGGGAAAAGGGAAAAAAAGGCTGGCAAGACAGCAGAATATTTGTCACCACCCCCCAGGCAGAGGGAAGAGTGACTCAGCCGGACGCTCCATCTAGGCAGGAAAACCGTCCAAGCTTGCGCATTTCCCATTGGCCCTGCACCTGCTGGGATCTCTTGGCTGGCATGGACTCTGCAGTCACCTGGTGTCCCCAGCGCAGGACACCCTGGGGCCTTTTTCCTACTCAGTCAGATGCCAGCGGGTGTGGCTGTCTTCCAGCCACAGGCGGAGCTGGGAACAGCAGTCGCTCTGCCTTTCCAAATGCTTGCGCGCAACTAAGATCTTGCATAAGCAGAGAGTCGGTCTTTTCCATTTATTCACAAAAACCCGAACCCACTTAGCGAGGGAAAACTCTGCCTTTTTGACGCATCCTTGGGCTGCTCCCACATTTACTGCTGGCCCGCTCCCTGGCCTTCCCTGTCATTGCCACTCACCCGTGGCCTTTATCGCAGGCAGACTCCTGGGGTTGCCACATCCTCTCCCTAGGCTTTCTGAGAGGTGACACTATGGAAACCCACCTCAGTGCACGCACAGGGAACACAAAGACCCCAAAGATGGGCTGGGACATTGAAAAATTAAGCTAGAGGGGCAGGTATCCTTCCAAATACAGGAAATTTCTTTGTCCCCTGGCCTTGTTCTCAGGGGCTCAGCAGCCAGTGGAGACTTCAGGCAAAGTAGTTTTGCTATCGTTGCTCACTGCATCCAATTCAAAACAGCCTCTGCTAGCAGCTCCCACCTGTGTCTATCAGGAAACGCTGTCCCCTTGTTTTTACCATGGGGCTATTCAAACGTTTAGAGCGATGATTTGCATACATTCCACTAGGAGTTCTCCCCAATTCAAATGAGTTACTGCTGGAGGAGATCTTTTTCCATGACTCGGAGATTGGGTTGAAGACCATAGATCAGGTCTCCCAGGAAAGAAAGGGCAAGTGATCAGCTTACGTTGATGTCCCCAGCTCACCCCACACTATGGTTCCATGGTAGGTGAAGGCCAAGCCTACCACAGGCTAAATAACTCATCTCCAGATTAAAGTTCCTATTGCTCCCTCTGGCCCGGTGCGCTATGATCCAGGAATTGTCCAAGCGGATTGTCCGTGCCTGGTGGGTACCTGAGTACCAGTCTCAGATTCCCTGATTCTAATGGGCTTGTGGGAATATCAGATAACCCAGGTAACTCGGCATAAATCTATTTAACAAACACTTCCATAAGTAACTATCTCTTGCTACGGACCATGCCTGGACTTGATCATAAGAATTCCTGAATTGTTTCTTATCTGGGTCTTCCTAAGGAGACTTGGCTCTAAGATGTTCTTAACCTCATAAAGTGTCCTAGGTCTCCATAGAGACTCACATTCTTCAGCTATGACTCTTCCCACCCTGTGAGACTCTCCCTTTGAAAGCCACAGAGAGAAAGGGAAGAAAGAAGACCTGGAGCCCCTTTCCTCCTAGAACCAACCCCCACATTGAGTTCCTGAGAGCCCCTGATGAGACCCCTGTTGGTCCATGACTGCACCCTGGGCTCTGGTGCCTTCGGTGGGAGGAAGTTTAATGAAGTGGACCTGGGAATTCACAAAGGCGCCCACAGTGCTTTGTAGTATTATGGAAGCTGGGTGTTCTTTTCTTTCGCCGATGTTGGCTTCAAGTACTTTTATGAGGACATTACTTGCCATCAACATTCCTGATTGCATGAGCTGTCTGTTGCTGTATAACAAAATATCCCCAAACTTAGCGGCTTAAAACAATAAAGATTCGTTATTTCTCATGCTCTGGAACTGCCAGAGCATCACTTCCCCCACATTCTTTTGGTCAAATCAGTCACAAAGATAGTCTAGGTTCAAGGGGAGGGGAGACAGACTCCACTCTTGTTGGGAGGCGTTGCATGAGGTCATAGGGAGGGGAGGAATTGTTGGTGCCATTTTTGGAAAAAATTTACAACACTAACAAAAGAAAGGAAGGCAACAAGGGATAAATTATATGTGGCTCAGGTAACATACAAATTGCAATTTTTTCCAATGCTCAAATTGTCTCATGTGGTCCACTTGCAAGGTTTCAAGTAGAAACATGCAGAACTCCATTTTATTGAGTACAGGACATTCTCATTAAAATCAAAGCCCTTCAAAACTAACCTATAGTGACAGAAAGCAGATCAGTAGGTGCCTGGGGCTGGGGGTGTGGAGGGGGGTTGACAGTAGGAAACTTTTTGGGGTGATGGAAAATAGTCTATATTTTGAGTATGTTGGTAGTTAAATAGGTATATACATTTGTCAAAACTCATTGAAGTCTACACTTGAAACAGGTGTATTTTATTATATGTAAATTATACCTCAATAGAATTGGTTTTTAAAAACCCACAAAGCCAGCCCTGGCCAGGTGTTCAGTGAGAGCGTCATCCTGATACGCCAAGATTTCGGGTTTGATCCCTGATCCAGGCACATACAGGAATCAGCCAGTGAGTGCATAAGTTAAGTGGAACAAAAGATTGATGTTTCTCTCTCTCTAAAATCAATAAATAAAAAAATCAGAGCCAACCCACTTAGAACTATCAGAAAGGCTAAGTTTGAAATGTGGTTAAATAAAGGCTGGTATTCGGGGTATACTATATTTACAAACAATAGCACATTCCTTCGGGGAGGGAAAGGAAGCAGAGGGCTAAAGGGGATGTTTTGTTAGTTCCAAAGCAGGATACACGTTCATGTTACCATGTCCTCCTGCTGTAATTGTACTTAAAAACGTTTGCTATCATCTGCAGAATGTTGAGTGGGTGATTCTTGGTATTTTATAGATTATTGAAGAGTGACTACATCCTGCTTCCTGGGGTGCAGGAAGGGCTGGGGTCACCTCGAAGCAGAAACAAACAACAAAATGTTGTGGGTCACTCCGTGTTAGGCCATCTTGGAATGAAACCGGTGCCAGCACTGGGGAAAACTAACTGGTGACAATTACAGTTTGCTCCAGGGAGGTCCTAACTTCAGGAGTCAGGGTCCTGAGGCTCAGGCGATCCAAGCAAATTTTTTGCACATTACTTGTGTTCTGGATGTTAAGTTGGGTTCTAAGAGTGTCAAGAAGGGTTGTATAGCAGAATATGAAGATGAGCTGGGTAGATGTGTGTATAGTTCTGTCTGCTAAATGCACCCCACCTGGACACATGGAAACAGCAGCAGGGACTGCCCGGCTCTGAGACCCAGATTTGAGGAAAGAGATGGTTTGGGGCAAGCAGGAGAGGGAATAATGTTTAGACTTTCTGGAGGGTACAGAAGCTGGCCAAGGACACCCATGAGAAAGGCAAGACACTTGCTTCAGGAATGGAATGGGACAGAGATCATCCCCCATGGGTGAACTGGGTGGCTGTGGGGACAAACGGACATGACCCAGGGAGCCCTTGGTCTCCTGTCTGTGTTTACTACATATACCAAGTGGTTGGCTGGAACCAGAGCTGAAGATCTTTAAAGATTCTGCTTTAAATGAACGTTCACTTGGGAAAACAAGCGTTAAATCGAAGTTATTGTTCCGATGAAACTCAGTGTGGCCACATCCACAATGATTTTCATTTATTGCAGCCATATCGGCAAAGGACAATTAACATGGACCACTGATTTTTATGTTACACTGGGTAGTAATCTTAGTTATGATCAGAATTCTACTTGAACTTTTAACTGGTAGGGTCAGGCCCAAGACAAACTCTTTCTAGGGCTGCTCTTCCCAGTGTAATGAACAAAGCACACGCACCATTAAGGGAGGGACAAAGTACCCAGGACACCTCCCCAGCTTTCCTTTCGAAGGACTTCCTGTTTATCCACAAGTTTTTCCCTAACTGTACATAGCTCCTCAATTAATATCTTCACGTATTCCCGCTTCCCCCAATCAAACATAACTATTCAAATTCATTACTTGGGAAACTGCCCTGCTGAAGGGACCTTGGGAAGGATCTGATAAAATACTTACATTGATGATTATTAAATTATGAATTACTGGCAAGGCCTTAACTTTTACCATTCTAAAGACTTTGGATCGGGATGCTTTAGCCTTTAAGCCAAAGAAATAAAAATGTCTAAAGGTAGATTTCAGGCAATGGCGATCAGAAAACATCTCCTCAACAGTATTTTGTGAGGAAAAAGATCTTCCTGGGATTAGCATTCCTCAAACAAAGCCATATATAACGCCACTCCACCATTTCTGTCCCTTGTAAGATCCAAGAAAACACAAACAGCTTTCCCCAGAGGCTGGGGGATCCTTTGGAGACGTGGGCTTTTTGTCATAGCAGCTGAAATTCCTATGCCTTCCTGAATGCCCATTTACTTGCCCTTCTTTTATGCTCCTTAATCCTCAAGAGCCTCTGTAAACCATTTAATAGTCTGGTCAACATTCTTGGTCCAGGGTTTCCAGAGCAACCTTAGGAGTGAAGAAGGCACAGGCTAAAATCTGATTTACAGAGACGCTCACCAAACACCTCTGGTTTCCACAGTGCTTCAGAAACTCTCAAGTGACTCAGAAATACCAAGGACAAATCCTGATAAAGTCCAGAGGGAAAGGATGACTTAATCTGACACTGACCCAAGGAAGAAGGCACATCTGTTTTGTCCTTGACAGTGTTCCAGGCTGAGCACGAGCTCCGGGAAGCGGGATGTATGTCAAGTCTCTGCCCCCAGCTCGGCTGCCTCATCCTGAGAGCTCTCAGCTCCAGAAAGGGCAGGAACACATCAGGGGCTTCTCCCAAACTGGAAATGGGGACCTGCTACCCATGGGGGAGACCGGCTCTGAAAGATGCTTCTAGCGGCTCCCTTACCTGTGTTTGAGGAAACTATGTTATTTATCCCTTGCTTCCCCCTGGGCCCTTCTGCAGCTCATCTGAAAACCCTCACTTGTCGTCTGGACCCTGGTCCCTCCCCATGGCCACTCAAGGCTTAAAGGGGACCAGCTGTTCTGTGGTTGCCGTGAGGCTCTGCAGCTGTAATTGGTAGTAATGTGCACTTGGACTCTGTTTCCTAATCTCACTGAACAATTCTGCCCAGCTGGAAAAGCAAAACATTTCACCTTCCAGCGCTAAAATGGACAGGCTACTCACTGCCACGCCAGGAGGCGGCATATCCGCCAGAGTCCTTCATTGCAGGAGGAAAAAACCAACACTGCCAGAGTAAGGAGCCAGCCCACTTATTAAAGAATACTGTGGCTTGAAGAAGCTCTAGGAAGGCCAGAAAATCAGGCCTGGAGGCTCTATAGTCTGAATTGATATACAAATCATCTTCCCACGACTGCTGAGTGCAGATGCCATTGGCACTTCAGATACTGAGATGGGCCACCACCTCCAGAACCTCTGCCACTGCTGGCCCTGGCACCCCGAGAGCTCCATGATTGCTCCCCTGAGCCCCCTAGGAAAGAACTCCTCCAGGTGCATTCTCACAAAGGTACATTTGATTGGTGAGGCCCAGGTCACGTGCTTGCATCCTGGCTGCAAGGGATCCTGGGAAACGTAGTTCTGGCCGAAAAGTCTCTAAAAATAGGAAAAGTATTTATGCAAAAGATGCTAAGCAGTCACACATATGACATTTTCATTCTATGTGGCCCTTCATTTTAGTCACTGTTGCCTGAAAATAGGCATTTAATATATACTGTTCATTTATTTTATATTAATATATTATTATATTATTCATTTATTTTATTTTATTTTAATACACTTTTATACTAATTTATTTTAACCATTTGTTGTCTTAACTATTTGTCGTTTTAACTATTTGTTGTCTCAGGTGTGGTAGTGCAGTTGGTGTGTGTATTATTTTCTTATTATTGCTGTAACAGCTTACCACAAACTTAGTGCCTTAAAACGACACAAATTTATTATCTTATATTTCTGGAGGTCAGAACTTTGAAATCAATGTCACTGGGCTAAAATCAGGGTGTCAGTGGAACCTCTTGCCACTTAATAAGGAGCTTACAGTGAGTTCAGAGGAGAGACAGCCCTGTGGGCTACTGGAAATTCTGACTCCTCTAGCAGGTATATGTGCACCCATTATTAAGAGTGATGTTCAGCCCGGCCGGGCGTGTCTCAGCGGTTGAGCATCGACCTAGGATCCAGGAGATCGGGGTTCGATTCCCAGTCAGGGCACATGCCCGGGGTGCGGGCTGCAGCCAATCAATGACTCTCTCATCATTGATGTTTCTATCTCTGTCTCTTCCTCTCCCTTCCTCTCTCTGAAATCAATAAAGATATATTTAAAAAAAAAAAAAAGAGTAATGTTCAAAATAGTTAAGTGATGTGTCAGAGACACTGACCAGACAGAACAGGCTCTACCCATTACCAGCTGGCGGAGTCATGGAGGGCATTCCATCTGAATATCCGCTTGGGCTGAATGTGAGCAGAGATCCCTGCCAGTCACACTGGAATCATGCTTCCCACTACACTTGTTCTGAGCCACGGCCACCAAGGAAAGGCACCTCCATTCCCTGCCCCTGCCTATTGAAATGCTGAGGCTAATATATAAGTATCTGATCTTACTTCTCATTGTAAGCGGTGGCTTCAGACATCAATCTCTCGTGAGCCTCCTTGAGTCCCAGCACCACTGAGCCATGGATGAGACAGCTTCCCAGCACGCAGGGTCTGGAACCCGGACCATGGTGCCCCACCTTATTAAGGGCCAGGCCAACTTGTCAGCCTCCTTCCCTGTTGCTCTGGACCTCTTCGTGTTTCCAAGCAGCTGTTTTAGGTGGCTGTCATTTGTGCCTCTGAGGTAATGCTTGATTGGGGGCCAATGGGATGGCCTCTCAGAAGACAAGCCCAGAAGCAGTCTTCTAAGAGGCTGCCTCTGACATTGGAGTCATGTCGGGGCTCAGGACCAGGTAATTACAAACTGGCGACAGATTTAATCGGAGATCTCAATACCAGACTCAGGGCAGATAGCCAGGGGTTGCTAACCAGAGGCTCAGGAGTTAGTGTGAGAATCAAGCGAGGAAGTGCTGGAAGCTGGGAGCAGGAGGTAGCTGGGATGGGGGATCAGGTTGTGTGTGTGTTCAATCTCATGTACCCTGAAGATGCAGCCGTTTGTGCTGCTGTGTGTCTTAAAGGCACCATTCGTGTCAGACTGAGAGGTGCTAGGAGTCCCTCTTCCAATTATTTGTCACTCGTGCATCTACTTCTCACAGGGGGGTTTTGTTCAGCATGTTCTAACCCTGGCTATCGAAGACATGGGAGGGTAATGACCGATTCTTAAACTTGTTGACATTAACTTTTACCAAGTCCCATCAGAGCAGGAGGCCCCATACAAAGCCTGCAAATTAGCTACCCTCTGGCTGCTGGGCTGTGCTTCAAGAACAGTGGCACTTGTTAGAGCTACACAGTGTGTGTTTGTGTTTGCCGAGTTTGGAGTTGGAGTTGAGAGAAGCCCTGGTGAGGGGGAGGGAGAGGCACGACCAGACTCTCATCTGGGGGCTTCTATCCCAGGAGGGAAGAGTTCTTCCAAGAGCTCAGTGACTTCAATGAAAGCAGTTGGGGGCAGCTGGGAGACACCACACTTCAGAACAAAGCTATTGCCTGCTCAGGTGGCTTGGGGTCATACAAAAAAATGGGTCTCTAACTGAAATATTAAAATTTATGGAATTCCTTTATGGATCTTTAATCTATAATTTTATGGATCCATAAACTTGTGGATCTTTCCCATATGGAATATGAAATTTACATTAGAACTCTAAGATTAAGTGAAGGGCACCAGAGGACATAAGTCCAGTGGAAACTTTCTCAAAGCGTGGTTTGGGGGTCATCTATCTGCCTGCAAATCAAATGAGGTGTTGGCCAAAAAGGCAGGTTTTGGGGCTACACCCTAGAACCTCGAGGGTGGGGGTGTCTGCTCTTTTAACTCGTGACTCTTAAAGCTTACATGTCTCAAATGCTACCAGGAGGTCACAGAATCAAGTGAGGAAGCAGAGGGGATGGCTTCCTGTGCCTCCCACACACTTTTCGACTTTTTAGGAAGTGCCATAGAGGAAGGAATTTTTCCTTTGGACCTTGCAATTTTTCTTTTATTTTAAATTTTTACTTTAGTTCTGAGAATTCAAAATGTGAGGCTAAAGGCATTCCCTGTCCCCCTCTCCCCCTTCTTCTGTCCCCCGTGGGCCTTGAATGCTCTGGGAAAGATCATCTATCTGTCTTACTCCACCCTCACAGTCCAGGGACCCGACACCCTGAGGGGGTCACTGCCAAGGTCCCCGACTCAGCAAGGTCCCTGAACACCCAAGTCCAAGAGATGGTGGAAAACTAGAGCCCAGAGACCTGTCCAGCCAGAAAAGAGCAAGAGGCCTCCCTGGATTGTCAAAGAATGAACTGAACGAAGGAGCCTTCCGCCCTCTAGCGGAGAGAAGCTGCTTTGGAGACCTTGTCAAGGACCAGGCCGCAGGGCTGGTGCTGAGCCCTCAGGGGAGGCAGCAACCAAGGCTTTGAGTGAGGCCCTGGAAACACCAAGTCCTTAAGATCCCTGCCTGGGGTTAGAAAGAGGAAAAGCTGTGCAACTTGCGTTTACTAATTTGCACGAGATTTTAGAATACATCCCTATAGTTTATAATGTTTTAATAATGGGTACCTTCCATTATCACTGGATTTTAGAATCTTTTCATTATTTCTCAGTGAGATTAAGGCTACTACCACTAAATTCCCACATGTAACATATAATCTGTAAATATATCCAGGCACCTCAGACTGCCAAGTGAGAGATCTACCTGGAAAGGGGACTCTCCTGGGGGGAGCACAGAGTTTTGGGACTGACGATCAGGGATGGTAAAAGAGGAAGGCACCCTCCCATGCCAGGAAATTTGGCTGAATCATTCCAGGCACTCTCTGTGGGAGCAGATGTCTCTGCTGGCTAAATTGTCCTCCCATCTGAAGATACCAACTCAGCTACACTTAAAGCAGAGACTGAAAGCACATTTGCACAAAGAAAACATACAGATGAACCGGAAAGTGCCTACTTAGGATTTGAAAGAAAAGAAATCCGATTGTGACTCAATAACACCAGGCTTTTAATAAAAGCTTAAAAAGTAAAAATGCATACCCACCTCACACCCATTAGGAAAGCTACTATGAAAGAAAGAAAGAAAGAAAGAAAGAAAGAAAGAAAGAAAGAAAGAAAGAAAGAAAGAAAGAAAGAAAGAAAGAAAGAAAGAAAGAAAGAAAGAAAGAAAGAAAGAAAGAAAGAAAGAAAGAAAGAAAGAAAGAAAGGAAACTAAAATGCAAACAGCTGCCTTGAAAGATGGGGAGGAGAGAAGGATAGCAGCTGGCCAGTGTAACCCATTCCTTTTCCGATCACTAAGGGGACACTCCCAGGGAAAGAAAGAAGGCCAGTGACCCGGGCTAATCTCTTTGTAAATATACTGATAACTGGGTATTTGCTAGGAGGAGAGTGCTTATTAATGAAATTCTTTCAGCCCGATGTCTCCAGCCTAGAATTGCTTATGGTAAACAAGCCTAGACTCCGTGGATTTATAACTAGAGAAGGTCACATTAGTTATACAACAACCTGGAATATAAAATGGAAATTTTCACAACCTAAATGCTTCCCCCCACCCTGCTGTGTGAGCTGCCCCTCGTTGGAGACCTCACACATTACCGGTATCTCCCGCTTTCCAAAAGTTCACTCTTTTGCCGCCCACTTCTATGAAAAACCTACATTAGTCCAGTAACAGATTTTTTTTTTCATTACAGTGAAAATCCTCTTGGGATTTCTTCTGGTTAGTGAAAATAGGTACTACTGACGTGGGTCTTTCTTAAATGTGAAGTGGCCCAGTGAGAAGCGGTGGAAACCTGTACTCTAAGCCAGAGAGTGTCTGCTAGGCAAGGACAGACCTGGGAGCCACTCAGGACGGCCCAGGCCTGCCCTGCCTGGCATGTGCCTCTTGATATTTGCTAACTTCAATACAGGCAAGATCTCTGCTTCATGGAAACACGGTTACATCTGATCTTTCTTATTGGCTCAAAAAATATTTATAGCAAGTATTTAAATGGGGCCAATATTTTTGTTACAAATAGTTCATATAAAGTATTAAGAAAAGCATTAAGAAACCAAAAGATACATAGGCTAAGGACTCAACCGGCAATTCATAAAGAGAAAATATAAATGGTAAGCAAACATAGAAAAAGAATCATACCTTCTAGTAACTGATGTAAATTATAACAATGCAGAGTTTTGCTTTGAAAATAAATCTTTCAAATCCACAGTTTTATAAAAATGGTAATATCTAAAAATGGCCAGGGTAGAGGCAAGAAACATCCTCATGTGTTGCTGTGGGGGAGTAAACCTTAATTCAAGTCTTTTAAAAAGCAACTTGATAATATGCCTTAAAAGCACCCAATAATTGAATTTCTGCAGATTTAGCCTAAGGAAATAATTTTAAACACAGAAAAAGAAGTCTATGTCCTAAAATTTTAAAACTTGAAAGTAGTCTAAAAAGTACAACAGTAAGTGAATGGTTAAATATAGTGTAATATATCCATTCACTGGAATATTGCTCTACTATTTCAAATAATGTTTCTAAAGACTACATAATAATGCATGAATATAACGCAGTGTTAAGGCGGGGGGGAGTTGGCTATCAAATGGTTCACATAGTGTATTTTAAAAAATAATTGGAAGGAAATGCATCAAAATGTTATCATCGGTCATCTTTGGGAGGTGGGACTATTAGTTACTGTCTTCTTTTCCCTACTTAGAATTTAAATTTTTTTTCTTTAATGAATATGTACTACTTTCACCATAGAAACAAACTTTGCAAGGCCAGAGAAAATAAGTGTTTATTAGCACATCATAACCCAACATTACCTTTTGAGGTAGATGTTGAGGTAAACAAAGTATAGTGAAACTAAATGTTGTCCAGACATATGCATGTCTGAAGGTAAACTGAGGCATGTTAAAATTTTTTTTTCCCCCAGAGTTTATTTGAGCATACGAATTCAACTGGAGTTATGGGAGGGGCTTTTATTTATATATTGTTAATCTTCACCTAAGGATATTTTTTCTATTGATTTTTAGAGAGAGTGGAAGGGAGGGAAGGAGAGAGAGAGAGAGAGAGAGAAGCATTGATGTGAGAGAGACACATGGATTGGCTGCCTCCCACACATGCCCTGACTGGGGCCAGGTACCTGCCCTTGACAGGGAACCCACCCCATGGGCTGAAACTATCCACTGAGCCACACGGGCCAGGGCTAGGGAAAGGGCTTTTATAGAGAACTTGCAGAAGCAAAGCAAAGCAACTATTTGAATGGCCACAGTGTAAGCAGTTGCCTTATTTGGCAAAGCCAAGTAGGCCGTCTCTGAGTGGCTGCTCTTCAGTTTCATTTTCTCGGCTTCAAAAGCATTAACTCTGGCGGAGGTTTTGGTTTGCTTGCCTAGCCGGCCGAGGCCTGAGAGCCAGCTCAGTCCAGTGGCCTCCTTGTTGAAATACTTGAACATGCATTACACCTTTCCCCTGCACGTTCAACTGAGTAATTCCTCACTGCGTGGGACTATTTGATAGCGACCACTTTCCTTCATAAGCCACCATGGCTAGGGTGGCACACAGAGCCAAATTAAATAGAAAGAGGAAGCCAGGCTACTTACAAGAAAAAACACACATTTGCCGAATTGTCTACACAGTATGTGTTGTGAGCTTCATCGATCTTGTCAGAGGCGTGACAAGGTGACATGCACACCCTTGACCTGATTTAAAGAAACAAACACCAACATGCTAAGCCCATCCTTACATGTCCTACAGCTCAGGGATGACGGTGGAGGAACCCTGAGCCAAAAAAGCCCCAATCAGAGGCCCTCCAAGTGTCATCTGCAGGCCCCTAGGGCGTGTGTGGGCAGGTGGTCTTCATGTGAATGCTAAGACTTTGTTACTACTCTATTTCACTCTGTTGACATGTGTCCCGATGGAGTGAACGCAACGGTTGGTAATACTGCTGGTGCCTGAGTACAAACGAAGTCAGAGGCACCAAACAGTACCGGGAACTGCCACGAATTAGTGACTTCTTTAAAATGCCAGTTTCAATTGAGAATGGACTTCCTAAAGCAGTAAAAATGATCAGTTTTATTTAATCTCTACTCTTGCTTGCGCACTCTGTTTAATGGTCGAGGGAATGAAAAGGGCTGAAGGCATCAAGCATTTTTGCCACAATCTGAAGTACCTCGGTTGTCCCCAGGAAAACCATTTATGTGATCACACCAATGTGCACGCTGTGCTGGCTGATTTTTCTATCGCACGCTGTTTTTGCTTGCAACTCGGATGGACAACCTCGAGTTATTCAGATGTGCCTATCTGGTAGATATTTTCTTGAAAATGAACAAAGTGAGCCTGTCCTTTCAAGGGAGACGACCGATGGTTTTTGTTGCTAATGACAAAAATTTGAGCTTTCAAGTGGAAATGAGAGTTCTAGAATATTTGAGTGTGTCCTAGTAAGGTTAATAGCTTCCCAATATTTAAAGATTTTTCAGGTGAGGTTGGTGGTGATTTTAACAAATGCTGTTGTGTTCTTTATATTGTATAATGAAGTGTGTCAACCTTTGGAGGATCTTTATAAGTCATTGAACAATGTTTTTCTAAATAATCAATACATGATGTTACAAAATCATGCATGGGTAAAGGAGCCATTCAAAGCCCCTTCTGCCATTTAAAGTTACATATTCATAGGTTCCAGGGAATATGGGCATCTTTGGGGGCATTATTCTGCCTACCACAAATCTAAAACAGTACCACTTTTTTCACTATATTTTTGTAAAATATAGTTCTTTTTCATAAAATGTTATGTTAGCATGTCATTGGTTGTTAATACTTTTGATTGAATTAATATTTTAAATTTCTGTTTAATTTCTAATATGGTAAACGCTGATAGGTATAATCCACATAAATAAAAGCTTCTTGGAGTCCTCACTTTAAAGAGTGTAAAGAGGTAGTGAAACCAAAAGGTTTGAGAATTGCTGGCTTAAATTATTGAAATGGTAGAAGCAGACAAAAGCTCCTTAAAATAATATAAAACATCCTCCAAGGAGGGTTGAGACCACCTTAGTTGTCACATAGAGGAAGTGCTGTAAATATGAGGTCATTAGGTGAATTGACCAGAATCTTTCAGGCAATTGCTGGCAATTCCTAGACATACTGGCAAAATCCTATCAAGGGAAGGGCTGGTTCAGGGTGACCTTCAAGCATCCCTGTGCCCATAGTGTCACACATGACGAGGAATACCTGTTGATCTGTCGCCAGTACCTAGCCTATGGCTGGGTTTTGTGCCTGGCAGACTGGCTCTGTTCTGAAACCCTACTGGTGAGACTATTTGGGCACCAAATGTCATGGAATGTGGCTCTACTTGGCTCACAGGGGAGACAAAGAAACCATGCCAGCCTCACTCCATGTTGTGCCATAGAAAAGGTCTGATATTATTAGCGTTCATCTAAGATTCTATTAATCTCCTTTTCATGATAAGCAAGGCTTCCAACCTCAAAAATTTCTACCAAATTCTCATTTAAGAAAATTATCAAAAGAAATACTAGAAAAAGACATCAGACAAGAATGAAAATGTTAGGTGACTTTTCTTCTACTTGCTCTTCTGTATTTTCTCCACAGTATGCAAACTGCACAAGAAAAAGAACTAGTTCTTTACGAAGTACCCACTACCAAAACATAAATGCAGTAAATACACCTTTTTAGAAAAGTTTAGAAAAAATTTCATGAAAATTGTAAGATGCTGAATGTCAAAGGCATCGATCAGATCAAGCTAGGCTATGCTACAGTAACAAGTGACTCTGGTTTAAAACAAGGAAGGTTTATTTATTGCTCATATGACATGCCCTTCCCATGTTAGCTGTGAACCCAGCCTCGTGGAGCAGCCTCTGTCTGGAACACAGCTGACCTCCTGGCAGAAGAAGAGTGGGTGTCACCTGCCCAGGATCTTAGAGCTTCTGTCCAGAACTGCCATGCAGCACCTCTGCTGACATTGGTCAAAGTCACAGGGCCAGTCCTGTGCTCACCAGGACGCAAAAGCGTGATACAACAGAAGTGAGAGGTGCAGAATGTTTGTGAACAGTAACACAGTCTGTCATTTCAATGTCGAACAAATCAAAACCCCACCTCCAACAGAGGAGAGGCTGAGGAAGGAAGACAGCTAACATTCGTTGAGTGTCACCTGTGCTCCTGTCACTTTTACCCCTTATTTCTCTTTGATTCCTCTCCACGATCCACTGAGGGGTATCATTATAGCTCTTCACAGATGAGGAAAGGGAGGCCCAGCGAGGTTAAGTCATTGCCCTGGGTCATGCAGCAAATAAGTGGCAGAGATGGATTTCAAAGCCAGGTGCATCTGGTTCTTAACCTCCTGGGGCTCCCACTACCCCACACTGTCTACCCCACACTGTGTACCCCGCAGTGTCTGGTTTCCCAAGGGCGCTCCAAGGAAACACAGTCCCCGGGGCACCAAAACCTGCAGCAGAGGCCACCCCTTCCCAAACTGAGGTCAGGGTCAGGGTCAGGGGTCAGGGGTCAGGGGTCAGGGTCAGGGTCAGGGTCAGGACGGCGCTTATTCACCCTCAGAAACCAGCATGTGAAAAGCAGCTGAGAGTGATGACCTCAAAGGAGAACCCCTGAAGGGCATGAATCCATCAACGATCCCCTGACCAGGAACCTTGGGTAGCGAGGGCTGCAGCCTCAGACCACGCGGGACACCCACACTCAGTTCTGCCATTCACGACCCGGGCACAGCTGGGAAACGCTTTTGTCCGCGCGGACCCCCATCTCCCCGTGCGTGAAAAAGCAGTAGGAATGCCCGCCCCTCGCAGAGTTGCTCCCATAACTGAAAGAAGACGACATGGCAAAGCACATGTCCTTGAGACCCAATAAATGTCCATTCGCTCTCCCTCGCGCTCTGGCTTTGAAGTAGATCACGGGGCGGGAATCCGGGAAAGGTTAGGACCCGGGGATCTAAAACGCACTACCGCCCGCGCCACGGTGTCGCCGGGCCCCGTTAGAACACAGGCCCGGTCTCCGCTCGGGGTGCGGCCGGCGCCCAGGCCCGGGTCGGGTTTAAACCGACCTGCGCGCAGCGCGCTGGAGGCCTGCGCGCGCCAGCACCGGGGGGCGGGGCTTGGACGCGGGGACGCAACGTCACCGACGGGGCGGGGCCTGCGCCGGGGCCAGAGCAGGGGCGGGGTCTCGCCGTGGCGGGGCGGGGCCTGCGTCCAGGACCAGAGCAGGGGCGGGGTCTCGCCGGGGCGGGGCGGGGGCGGGGCAGGGGCGGGGGCGGGGTCTGCGCCGCCGCCTGGGCGGGCCGGGCGCAGGGCCAACCGCGTAAACACAGCCGGCGAGCAGCGCGGAGCAGGTGAGCCGGCATCCAGGCGGGGCCCGGGGCTAGCGGTCGGGGCCCGGTCGCCCGCAGCGCGGAGGCCCCGGGTGGAGCCGCGACCCGCGAGCCGGGCCCTGCCCTCCGCGCGCCCTGGCCGCGGCCGCTCGCGGTCCCTTCCCCAGTTCCGGGGCTGCGGACCCTGCGCGCGCGGCCGTCCAGGCCTCCGCGGCCGGCGCGGGGGCGGCAGAGGGGAGGGCGCCCGGACATCCACCCCGGGGGGCCGGCCCGGAACTAGCGGCGGAGAGGAGCTCGGGGCGAGGCCTCGGGCCTTCTGCGGGGCTGGGTCTGGGCCGCCGCCCGACTCCCCGCTGAGGTGGGCGCGGTGCGAGCTGTTAAAGGGCCGGAGCATTTAAAGGAGCAGCGCACGTGGGGCTCGGAGGCGTGGGGACTGGGACACTGGCTCTTCCCTCTCGGCTGGGACCTGCTTCGCTCCCAGTCCGTCACCGGGCCCTGGGTACTGCTTTGCGCGGGCAGGAGGGGACCCAGGAGGGGAGCGGGGGTCTTCCCGCGTGTGTGCGGAACCGACCCGCAGGGTAGGGCCTGGAGCCCCGCGACTTCGCCATCAGCGGTGTTTGGCTGTTTTATCAGGCATTGACAGCTGTGGGGAGACTCCCAGAAGCAAGCATTTGAAGCTGAAGGAACCTGAAACAGTAGCTAGTCCCCTGCCCACATTTTATCGATGAAGAAACTCAGACTACAGAGCTAAAGGAACTTTGTCCAAGGTCGCCCAGGTAGGATATAGCAGAGCCAGGCTTAGAACGCATTGTCTTGGCCTCTAGTTCGCTGTCCAGCCCTGGACCATACCTCAGCCCTTGATAGTTGGATGAAATGTTCCTGTCTGTTGACTTAACGACTGTTCCCTTTTTAAGGTGTGAACTTTTGATTGGTGGACTAACTGCATCCCCGTTAGGGGTGGAGAACCTGAGAGGCATCCCACCAGAACAACTGCAGAGCCAACTTAACTCAGAATTGCCATCCTGGGCTGCCAAGCCTGTGCTAAGAGTTATTTGATTAGGACAGACCCTGGCTTCCGTTATGGATGCCCCTCGTAGCTGCATAGTTCATTCTGTAGACACCTGAGCCTCCAAGGCCTTCAGCCAAGACTTTTGGCAGTAATTAAAGGCTCTGGATAAGCTGCTGCAGGTGTGTGAGCCTCAGGTTCCCCTCTGTGCCAATGTGGTTGTGTGGGAGTGGGGAAGCATGTCAGCAGCTGTGTCTTGGGGGCCCAGCTGGTGAAGGGGCTGGGGATCCTGGCTCCAGCTCAGAGCTGCAGCCTCAGCCACCCACTGGGAGGCAGGCTGTCCAGGTTCATGCATTGCGTGCATGAGGGGGCATTTAGGGCAGAGGATGGAAGTGGGGGGCTTGGAGGAATGTTGCTACACAGTGAAATGGAGATTGTTTCAGGTTTTCAGGGGAAATTCTGTATCGGTTGGTGTTGATGTACCTGTGCACCAGGTCTAGAATCTTACTTGGTGAATGTGTCAGAGATGAATGTCCTGTTTTCTGTCTGTTTGAGAAAGTTGAGGATGCGGAAGAGCCTCGCCAGAGGCTGCCACTCAGATGTGCCTGGAGGCCTGGTGCAGGTTGTCATGCCTGTCACCACGCCCTCAGCTCCTCTGGGGCTGCTCACAGACCCACTGCACAAACAGGGTTTGTCAAATAAGAGTTCCCCACCTACCTTGGCCTCTCTGTTAGTTATTGATGATGATCATGACATAACATACCTTATTTTATGAGTTTTCATGTAGAGTAAAAAGCTGTTTTGTACAGTAATCACAATTAACAGCTTCAATCACAGTACAGTAGCTATGATTTTTACAGAAGGGGAAACAGGTTCAGGGAGTTAAGCAACTTTTCCTGTTACATGGCTTTGGTAACTGAGCACAGGATTTGATCCCAGCTGGCTGTCTTAATCTTTTGAGTTTTTTGAGCAAGAGGTTTCCCACATTCACGCCCACCCGTATCCCTGCACTGCTGCCAGGAAATGCCTGTGGTCTCCTGACTACCTGACAAAGCAAAAACTAAACAAATTAAAAATATATATACACATATGTACATATATGTTTTTTAAAAAATATATATCTCTTTGTTGATTTCAGAGAGAGGAAGAGAGAGAGGGAGAAAGTTGAAACATCAATGATGAGAGAGTCATTGATCGGCTGCCTCCTGCACGCCCCCGACTGGAGATCAAGTCCACAATCCAGGCGTGTGCCCCAACCTGGAATTGAACTGTGATCTTCTGGATCCTAGGTCGATGCTCAACAGCTGAGCCACGCCTGGCCAGGCTACTTTTTTTTTTTTTTTTTTTTAAAGAAACCAAAGCAGTGTGTGTAGGTCACATGCATGTTTCTACTAAAGACATCTTTGGCTGGTAGTCAGCTGTTGCTTTGACGTTAGGACTCAAATGTTTGTGAGCATTTCCACCTGTTCCCTGACTCCAGCAGCTGGGGGAGGGGCTGGGGGGAAGAATGTTAGGGCTCTCAGGCTGGCATGGCTTCCAGGCTGCCACTGGCCAGGGCCTGGAGGTTCTTCTCACCTTGAGCTGACTGGTCTGACCTGGGCTTCAAGCCTTGTGTATTCAGTGTTGATCTCCAGGCCTGGAGGTGATGAAGATGTCTTGTTAAAATCCAAGGAAAGAGTAATTTCGAATCAGTCCTTAGTAAAGACCAGATGTCAGGGAGGGAGGTCGATTTAAAAGCCCATTAGCCTTCAGTGCAGTGATAACTATTAACATGCATTTCCTTCCAGCACTTCATGCACATCCATGTATAGTCAGTCATCTGTTAGATGACTATGTTAGAGGTAGGGAACTGCAGATGAAGTTTCGCGTCCTACTTTTCTGTTAATGTTATGCCTTCGTTGAGTTTTCTTGGAAAACCAGATTTGTTTAGTGTGTAGACCATTTTTTATCTCACCAGTGCCGTAGCAGGACACTTTCCCACCTTCCCTTTTGATTGACCCAGAGAAGCAGTGTCCTCACTCCTGCCTCATGCCCACACGTGGGCACTCCCCGTCCCTGTGCCATGCCCATGTTGGAGCCACCACTCCCTCTGCCCCCATGTGGAGCACTAGTAGCAGAGGGAGTCCCCCAGGCTGGACTGTGGGGTGGGGGGGCAGGAGAGAGACAACAGAGTTTGTAAGGTGGGAGGTGATCTGGTGAGTATTTATAATTCACTGACTTCTTGTCTGTGTTTTAGAGAAGCTGTGTATTAAAGAAAAGACACATACCTGCCCGTAGAAAAGGCATGTGCCCTCTAAATGTGGGTGTGCACTTGGAGAGCCCACGTGGTGTGCTGTGTGGCCACCTGCATGACCATGGCCCTGGACCACCCAGTATAGGACGCTGACCAGATGGCCTTTAAGGTCCTTGTCAGCTCTGACATTGGTCCTATGGACGTCCCCTTTCATTTGACAAAATGTTCACATTGCCAGAGTTCCCTCGGCCCCTCCCAAGAGGGACATCAGCAGGCTTTCATTGTTCCCTCTCACTGTGTCCCTGCCTCTATTTCATCTTCATTACAACTACCATTTATTGAACACCCACCATGTATCAGGCACTTTACACATTATTTCTAGTTTTTACGGTACTCTTACAAGGTATGCCTATTTTGCTTCTTTCAGAAGAGGAAATTGGCCATGTGAAGTTGAATAAATTGTCTGAGGCCCTGCAGCCAGGGAGTATGTGGCAGAAGCCTCCTCCCCCATCTGGGGAGAACCGTCCAGCAAGTGATGCCCATCATGGTATGGGCTAAGGTAGATGGAAGATGGATGAAGGTCATCCAGGGCCAAATACATGGTCAAATGCCCCGGGTCTAGGGACACAGACAGGCAGGGAAGCTGTGGAAATTTCTAAGGAAAATTCTAAGGGAATTTCCTCACTTTAGCAAACCCTTTGGGAACTTCCCAGGAGTCATGGGAGCACAGCGAGGTGTGACCATAACTAGTGGCCTGTTCAGCGAGGCCTGCAAAAAACCAAACAATCAGCAACAAACTGTTTGGGATCCAAATCTTTCTCTGCAGCCCTAAGTGTTTGTGGCAAGTGCAGTTGTTCCCAAATTGCTCTGAGAGCTGCAGTTTCCATCTTTTCCCATGAGGCACCAGTGTTTACTATGGCATTTTAAAATCTGTTTCCTCCTGAGGTCCACTGGTCTTAAATTTTAAGGTCAAAACATTTACATTTCTCTGAAATGGAAAGAAGGTTGAAGAAATGGGTCACCAGGTTTCCATAATAATCGCAGGAAGTGCTGATAGGAGCATGGTGGGGGAAATTCTCTGGGTCACAGTCCCTTGGTTTGGCTACTTCAGCATTTCTGTCCCATTCAGCTGATTGATGGGGGTGAGCAGTGGCTGTTTTGGATGTTTGGTTTTGTGTCCTAATCCAAGGCAGCTTTCGGTTTCCAGAACAACAGTCTTGTGCACTGGACAGCCCCTGGGCCCATCAGCCCCTGCATCTTCCTGCGGCCCCTTCAGAGGATGGAGCACTGGTTGCTATGTGGGTAACAGGCTTTGCCATCAGTGGTAGGAGAGTCACCCAGCCCCACCCCCACTTGCCTGTGAGTCAGCCTCCCTCCGGAGTTGATGTCACTGCTGCTCTGAGGTGGACAAACATTGAGCAAGGTTGTTTATCTGCACAGATTTGGGTGGTGATTTCTCCCTGCAAGGATTTCAGATACCATTAAGCTTCTGTTGCAACTGAGAAGCAAAGGGAATGCATCCCAGCTGCTCTGTTCTTCAGGAGCCAGGCAGGAAGAGGGGCCGGAGAAGGTGGAAAGTGGCTTCGTGAGCCCATCTGCTCCCCCAGTCCAGTGGGAGGGGATCAGGAGAGGTGGGAGTAGAAGAAAATCTGTCAAATATTGATACTCATTATTTCCCTTTAAAAAAATGAATAGCTTGAAAAAACCTACAAATGCAATCCACGTTTATTATAGAAGCTTTAGAAATGCAGAAAAGTATTAAGTAAAAATCACTCACAATCTCACCATCTAAAGATAATCTGCTTTAATGTTTTGTAATATTTTTTTGGCCAGATTTTTATATATATACCCATTTTCTAAGAAAATTCAAATGATTATGTTTGTGAAGTTTTATATTTATTAAATTTAACAGCCTGTTGTATTTTTTCATGCTATTAAATATTCTTTGAAATAAGATTTCTTTAGTGGTCACGTAATAAACCCCCTCAGATGGATATATCATAGGACAGAGGGTTTCCAGGAGACAGTGATAGGGAGAGCTGGCCCTAGTGACAGCTCAGCCGTCCCTGCCCAGCATGTTGGTAGGGACAGTCAGATCCATCAAGGGTTATCTGAAGTCTTCCCAGCCCCTTTGGGCTGCACTGGATTCTGTATGCTGCTATTGTGTACATACACTGCTCAGGACAGCACAGTGACCTTGGGGACAGACCTCCCTCCTGTGTATTCCCTTCAGCCTGAGTCTTCCCGTGGGTCTTGCCTCAGCTGTACTTTCCCACCACACACACACACACACAGGCTCGCCCCACGTGGTCTCAATTCTAAACTCATGACTCTCATCTTTCTCCCTGCACCCCAGACCCAGGCACTCAGCCACCTCCTAGTTACTTCTCCCTTTTAACCCATAGACACCCAGGTTCCTGCACCAAATTCACAGTCTTCCCTGAGGTGACCTCCTGCCTCCCCCACCTTCCTCTGCGCCTAGCCTCATCCTGTACTCTGTTTTATTCCCACATCTGGTCCTACCTGTTTCCTTCCTGACCCTTTGTGGATTCTGTCCCCTCACTTGCATCCACCCTGCTGACGCCTTCAGGGGAGTCCCCATCCCTCCTCTACCCTCTTCCAGTCAGTGGCCAGACTGACATTTCTAAACACAGATCTGTCTGCCATGCTATTCTTGGTGGGGTGGAGGGCGCCGTGTACCTCCTTCACATGGCACAGCGGACCCTTCACACCTCCACAGCCCCACCTGGCAGTGCCAGGCCCTGACGGGAGTTTTCTTCGTGCCCTTCCCTCCCACCTGGAAAATTCTGTGTCCGTCAGACAATGTTATCTTCCCTAGAAAACATTCCTGATCTCAGGTTTAGTCTCTTCTTTGTGCTTCTGCACCACCTGGTGAACACCGGGGTCATAAAATTTATTACATCAGATGGTTTTTTCTTTGTTTTTAAGGATAAAAGTGTATCTTCTATTCATCTTATCCCCAGAGCCCAGCACGGCCGTTGGCACATACTAGGTGCTCAACAGATGTTGATTGAATGAATGAGCGTGCTGACAGTTTGGAGGGGCCCTGATTTTTCTAGTTGGGTGTTTTGCCTCCTGTGGTCTGGATCTGCTAAGGCCAGTCTCTCTTGAGGCCATTGCAACCTCAGTAGTGGCTCATGGGGACTGTTGTTTTTACAGCAGTCATTTGACACAGTGTCCTGCTGGCCTCTAGCCACCCACTCAGTCCTCTTCTGCCTTTGCCTCCCAGGGAATTGGAATGAGACCTCCCGTGTTTATTTTCCCAGGCACTTCTGGAGGCAGGGCCATGCTCACGTTCATGGCCTCTGACAGCGAGGAAGAAGTGTGCAACGAGCGGACGTCCCTGATGTCAGCCGAGAGCCCGGTACCTCGCTCCTGCCAAGAAGGCAGGCAGGGCCCGGAAGACGGAGAGAATGCTGCCCAGTGGGTAGGTTCCCACCAGCGGGCTGAGACCTCGAAACAGGCCCCTGGGGTTCCTGTACCTAATGGATGGAAACCAGACATTCCCAGGTGCGGGAGGGAGGGGAAAGTAAAAGTGAGAATTGTCCATAAAGGTGGGTGGTTGCCATGCCAGGCCTCACGCCTGTGAGGGCTCTATCGTAGACTCTGCACATTCCCAGACTGTTAAAGTTTGCAGTGGACTGAGTCTCTGCACCCCAGTCCCTGCCCCCGCATATTCACCTTCCAAGTGCAGGAAGGTGAAAGTGAGTTTGGATGCTGGCACAGGTAACACAGGCTCAAGGATGGCAGGAGGAAAACTGCTGGAGGGCAACCTTTTTGGCAGATGGCAGACATGTGACCGAGAGATGACCATACCTGAGTCACGTTCCACTTTTGAGCTGGGGGTGTGTCTTATTCCATTCTGGCTGCTATAACAAAAATACCATAGACTGGGTGGCTTATAGACACAAAAGTTTAATTCTCACTGTTCTGGAGATTGGCACCAAGATCAAGGTGCCAGCAGATCTGGTATCTGGTGTCTGGTGAGGGCCCGCTTCCTGGTTCATAGGCAGCTGTCTTCTTTGTGTCCCCTTGTGGTAGGAGGGGTGAAGAAGCTCTCTGTGGTCCCTTTTATAAAGGCACTAATCCTATTCTTGAGGGCTACACTCCAGTGACCTAATCGCCTCCCAAACGCCCCACCTCCTAATATCATCACATTGGGGTCAGGCTTCAACATATGAGTTTCAGAGGGGCAGACATTCAGTTCATAGCAGGAAGGGTGGGCTGCACTGTGATCCTATCTCTGCAGCCTGCAGGGAAGGAGATTATAACTTTATGAATGGGGCAATGTAGGAGTCACCTAGCCAAGCCACTTCCTTCCCCTTCAGGGCAAAACAATGTCTGAATTTACCTGAATCTCGTTTATTCTGCCCATTATAGTATTTAAAAACCTTCCCATTTGGAATTTTTTCTTCCAGCTAGACCTAACATCCCCTTGCTGAAACTGGAGCTCATTTCTTGTCTTCCTCTGTGCCCTGAGCAAGATCGCACCAGCTCAAGGCCACTGCTCAGCCACTCAGCCTTTTCTTGCTACTTTCTTCATCTTTTATCTCCTGGAGTTTTTGCGCATTTTAGTTGTTTCGGTTCCTGTTCATTGAGTTTTTTTCTTTTCCTTCGCAGCTGAGTATCTAGATTGGAATCTCTGCAGAGTGCCAATACTGAAGCAATAGTCATTTTTGATTTGTTTCTTTTGGCTTTGTCTTTGGCTGTTGATGTAATTACCAAGATAGCTAATGACCCTGAGTTGCCACAATTCCAAAACAAATTCTTGCGGACTCATTTGTGCCTGCATCTAGCAGGTGTCCAGCCCCCCCCCCCCCCCCAGCTGCTTACTCACTTGTACTTTCCCAGCTTCCCATAGTCGACGTTGTCCCAGATGCTTCACTCCTGGTTAGCCTCTCTGGCTCAGAGCTGCAGATTTGCATGCTTGATTTTGGGGGGCAAAAGTTCAAAGTAATTTCTCCCTCTCCAAATTCCCAGTGTCTTATTTATAATCAAAGAAAGTCCCTATGTGTGCTGACCACTCTAGTTTGTGACTTGTCAACCAAAAATGTTTACTTTCTGGTTTCCTCCTATCCCCTGGCCTCACTCTGCCCGAATCAGAGTGGCTGTGTGAACAGAGCTGAGTGGCATCCTGAGTCCCTGTACTGACGTTAGGTGAGAGCTCTTTAGATGTGCTCCAAACCCATTAGCATTAAGCCAGGGGCCTGCAGACTGCCCTCTTCTGTGGCTACCTTGGCCTCCCTTCTTGCATCTGCGGTGGTTAGTACCAACTCTACGTCTTCTCCAGTTGTCCTCATAATTTTCCAGATGTCCTGGGATTTCCAACACCCCCTCATCTAAACTACAGCCTGTAGACTGGTCCTTATATCTGGAAAGCAACAAACTTCTCTTTTCCTCTTTCAATAACCATGCGCTGCGTCATAGGCCACCCTTGGGGGGCATTCTGTGGCCCTCACAGTGTGGCTTTCCACAGAGAAGCCAGGACCACGAGGAGGAAGACCCTGACCGCTACGTCTCCAGTGGGGTCCCCGGGCGGCTGCCAGGCCTGGAGGAAGAGCTGACCCTCAAATACGGGGCGAAGCACGTGATTATGCTGTTTGTGCCTGTCACACTGTGCATGATCGTGGTGGTGGCCACCATCAAGTCCGTGCGCTTCTACACGGAAAAGAACGGACAGCTGTGAGTTGGGGGCCCTGGCAGGGTGGAGAGCGGGGCTGGGTCGGGGGGTTGTGGCCTCCACCAGCCACTGCACCTGCATCTCCATGCCAGTGGCAGTAAGGAGCAGGGATGAAGGGTCCACCCCCTGGCCTTGGGCCCAGTCATCAGGCTGAGGTCAGGAGACCAGGAGATGGGTTGGAAGGCAGGGCAGCTGGTGGAGATGACCAACAGCACTCCACCAGGGCAGGTGTTCTCAGGGCATCTTCGCCAGTGGTCCAAGGCTCCTTTAGGGTGGGGGACACACAGAACAGGCAGGGAGTAAACACTGAGGCCCTTGCCTTCTCCCTTAGCATCTACACGCCGTTCACCGAAGACACACCCTCGGTGGGCCAGCGTCTCCTCAACTCTGTGCTCAACACTCTCATCATGATCAGTGTCATCGTGGTCATGACCATCTTCCTGGTCGTGCTCTACAAGTACCGCTGCTACAAGGTGAGCAGGAGCCCTGCCCTCCATCTTCCTGTCCCTGTTCCTGCCCGCCTACCATGCGACCAGGTGGTGACTCTTATGCAGCAGCCATTGGCTTTAAAAAAAAAAAAAAGAATCAGAGTTCCTTTTTTCCTGCAAAATAGACTCTGATATTTGGTGCTCTTACCACCCCTCTCCTGCCCCTACCATGGATTACCCAGTGCTCTTGTCTTTTAAATATACACATATCCCATTTAATTGAGTTCCTCCTTGAAACTTTCAAATGTTACTTCTCATATTCAAATTTAATTTTATTTTGCTTCTCCTTCTGAAGAAGTGAGATGTTCTATTTCAGGCTCCCTTCACCCTATACTTCCCCTCCAGGCTTATTTTTATTTTCCCATTTCCCTTTAGGCCAGGGATGTACAGATGCTGTGCTGGGTGGCCCCCTGTAGCTGTGGAGTGGCCCCAGGGGGTGGTAGAGAGTGGCGTCCACCTGGCCCAAATCGTGGGCATTGCCCCCAGAGATGCCATAAGCTTTTAGATGTGAATTTCAGGCATTTTCCCGAGGAGGGCTTTGAAGCCCTGAGGACTAGAAGGAAGTTAAACTACACATCAGCTAACTTAAAACCGTTCACGCACAGGTGAGTGTAGCATGTTGTATCCAGGCTGCCATCGTCTGTGGAGCAGGTGGAGGGAGATGAAGAGGCTCAGTCTAAGGAGATGAGCCCCCTCCCAGCTGTGGGGAGAAAGGGGGAAGTGAGTGATGGTCGGGGCTGTCAGGAAGTGTGTGGGAGTTGAAGCTTATCAGTAAATAATTACCTGTGTAAATGAACCTGAGTTTTAAGTTGGGGTGCCGAGGGAGTTGGATGGTGGAAGCAGGTTAGAAGGCTGCTTGTTCAGAGCAGAGGATACAGCCCAAGTGGAAACCAGCTAGGAGCACGGAGAGTGCTGCTGTGGTCAGTAGGAGTCAGGTGACCAATCCCAGGGACCATTCAGTAAGGTTTACTTGCAGGTCCCATGACACTCAGGTGATAGCAGTGACCTTGGGTGGGCAGGGGTGGCTGTGAGAAAGTGTCAGCATATTCCAGAGGCAGCCACACACATCCTGACCAAGGCCACCAGTTCCACTCCTGGTAGAACAGGTCTCCCCTGAGATCCCCAGTGTCCCCAGCTGGGCCTGTCTTCAGGGTGGGGAGACTAGAAGGAATGTCACTGCTGTGCCACTGATGGCTGCCAAGGGACTGGCTTTAGGAACAGCCCTACCCTCATCCTTGACCCTCCCAAGCTTGGCCAGGAGAAGAGGAACATTTGTAGACTCGGGTGGGAAGGGACTCCCTGGGCACCGTGTGATCATTCCACCTGTTTCTTCGTCTAGTTTATCCACGGCTGGTTGATCATGTCCTCTCTGATGCTGCTCTTCCTCTTCACCTATATCTACCTCGGGTAAGTGGCAGCTGGCGAGCACAGGGTCCTTGGGGCCCCTCCCCCTGTGGCACGAGCGGCTATGAAGGACCTGGGTGGGGAAGGGCACCCCTTGGGTTCCACACCCTCCCCAGTGTCTCTGCTCCAAGGGCCTGGGTCCCTCTTCCCACAGGCCTTTTGACACAGGAGTGGGCTCCATGGTGGGCCACGCCTCTCTTTCTGCTTCCTAATTTAAAACAAACAGAGCCATCATGGACGAGGCTCTCTGTGAACCCAAGGATGGTAGAACCCCTCAGAATTTACATTCTAATCTTTGGGCTGGCTGGGCCTGGGTTCTTCCTAGTTTGTGGCAAAAGGAATCTCTGTTGCCCTTGATTTGGGATATCAGCCTGACCCAGGGGCCCAAAGAAATAGGAGGACAGGAGAAAACTCTTCTCCAGGGACCTTCTCCGGGGGCTCAGATCCTTCTGGGTTGTCCCAGTGCTCACTTATGTGAACCACCCAAGAATGAGACATCGGTTTACTCCCCACCTTGTTCTAGAAACTATTTCCAGCAATGAGCTGTAGGACTCATGGAAATAGGGAAGGGGATATTAGTCAGTGACACCAGAAGTTGGAAAAACCCAGGCTGGGGCTTAATGGTTGAGGAGCAGAGGCTGTTGAATGAGTCAGGGTCTAACCTCTCCTCTGAGTACCTTCCGCGCCCCGTGGGCTCTACTTCGGTCCTGCAGGGAAGTGCTCAAGACCTACAACGTGGCCATGGACTACCCCACCCTGTTCCTGATCGTCTGGAACTTCGGGGCGGTGGGCATGGTGTGCATCCATTGGAAGGGTCCCCTGGTGCTGCAGCAGGCCTACCTCATCATGATCAGCGCGCTCATGGCCTTGGTGTTCATCAAGTACCTCCCGGAATGGTCTGCGTGGGTCATCCTGGGTGCCATCTCTGTGTATGGTAAGGGGGCACAGATGGGCCGAGAGCCTGGTGGTGGGCAGCGGGGTCAGCATCCAGGGCCACGTCCTCACTGCTGCACACATGTGGCAGATGGTCAGAAGGTCCCCTCCTCTCTCCTTGCGGGGCCTGGGTGGTCTCCCTTCTGAGAGATTCACCTTCATAAAACATGTGGTGTGCCGTAGACACAGCTATTGATGTGGTTTATTAATAGCAAATGTTTACTGAGCCCTCACACTGTTAAGCACTTGACACACTGTCCATTGTTGGGCACGGATTGGGCACAGCCCCTCGACATAATGAACATCCAGAGTGTTAGCTGCTATTTCATTAGTGTTAGTGTGAGTACCATCACCAGTCCTGTTTCTTCCATTTTAGGGCCCGAAGAAGTGGGACCTCAAGTTCATTCTCTTCCTTGTTTGCAGTTAGCCCTCTTAGACCCCGCTCTGGGCTCCAGCCAGAGCAGACTCTGGAGACTGGCTGGGGACCCATGGGTTTAGTGATAGGATGGCAGGGCCCGTCCTGAGGGCCTCACAGTCACGGCTCTGGGACACACTCACCTCCTACACACTATTGTTAGAGGGCTGGCTCCTCTCTTTGGGGGTTGCTTGGGAATAAATGTCTGTCTTAACTTTGTTTTCCCAGATCTCATGGCTGTGCTATGCCCCAAAGGGCCGCTGAGGATGCTGGTGGAGACTGCCCAGGAGAGAAACGAGCCCATATTTCCTGCCCTGATATACTCATGTGAGTGGTCCCCATGCCTCCTCCCAACGTAGGGTCAGAAGCGCCCAAGGTGGGAGCCAGGGGCAGCTTCCTGGCCGTGGCTTTCAGAGTTGTCTAGGAGATTGTTACCCTTTCCCTGACTAAAGGGAGGAGGAGGCAGCCGTGGTGATCCCAGGAGGGTCTCCACCTTCTAGAGACGACAGCAGACAGTGTCTTGCTGTCACACACAGGATGAAGCTTGGAAATTTAGAGCAGTAGGGGCCCCACAGCTGCATCCCATCTGCTTCCAGTGACAGGCGTGTGGTGGGTTAAGACCACATTCCAAGAGCCCATGGTCCCCCCCTCAGCCCTCCAGGGGGAAGGGGCTTTAGAGAGGGGCTCTCCAGGGCAGGGGTCTGGGGAAGCAGAGTGCATCTGCCCTTCACTGGGCTTCCTCCACAGCTGCATGGCTGGTTGAAGTTAAGTCTCTGAAGGGAAGGTGCGTGGGATGCTCCTGGGCTCAGGCCAGGGTGTAGGGGTTTGATTTATGTATGCACGTAACAAATGTGTGTCAGGTCCCCACTTTGTGGCAGGCATTGTGCTGAGCATTGGAGAGGCAACTGGAGACAAGGCCCACATGGGCCGGGCCCCCAAGAGCTCACGGCCCTGTGGTTTTAATGCCCTCCTGTCTGTTGCTGGTGGCACTAATTTAAGTAGAGAGCTTGAATCTCCACAGCTCAGCTGTCTGCAGGGTGCACTGGAAAAATGTTTATGAAACAGCTATAGAGTTCTGGATAATCTCTAACAAATGAAGATTCGAGTGTGGAAGCACATTCCAGGCATGTTCCAAGGATGAGCTGAGACCCCTGTTGAGCTTACGTTCTAGCAGGGGAGACAGACAGTAACTAACCAGACAGATACTTAAGTCAGGAGGTGAGTGCTCTGTGGAAGGAGAAAGCAAGGGAAGGGACCTGAGGACTTCAGGGTAGTGGGGGAATGCTATTTTGCATAAGGTAGTCAAGGAAGCCCTTTGTCATAAGGTGGCATTTTCCTGCCTTAGGAAAACCTGGGGACAGAATTCTAGGCAGAAGGAACAGTAGCAAGTGCAAAGGCCCTGGAATGGGTGTTGGCCTGGTGTGCCCAGGGAGTTCCCCAGGGCCAGGCAGGTGGGGGGAAGGAAGGAGAGGGGAGGTCCAGATCCCGGGAGGCCCTGCAGGCTGTGGGGAGGACTCGGCTTTTACTCCTGAGTGAGATGTGATGCCACTGGAAGGTTTAGGACTGACCTGAGTTGACATTTTAACAGGACCTCACAGATTGCTGAGTGGAGAGCAAGTGTATGGGGTTCAAGAATGGAAGCAGGAGCCAGATTTGGAGACTGAGTAACAACCCAGGAGAGAGGGGATGGGGTTTGGCCCGGGCCAGCAGTAGAGGTGTTAGGATGCGGTTGGATTCTGGAGGCATTTTAGAGGCAGAATTGGCAAGATTGGCTGATGGTGGGATATGATGTGAGAGAGCCAGGGATGATGTCAGAGCTTTAGGCCTGAGCAACAGAAAGGATGGAATTGGCAGTTGTCGAGGGCATATTGAGCTTGAGACGCTCACTGGACATTCAGCTGGAGAGATGGTACAGGAGTTCAAGACAGTTTCCAGGCCAGAAAGAGAAAACAGTCAGTACCATGCAATCCTGCAGTCCCACCGCTGGACAGGTAAATACCCAAGAGGACTGAAAGCAGGGTCTTGGACATATTTTTGTACAACCATGTTTGCAGCAGCACTATCACAGTAGCCAAGAGAGAAGCAACCCAAGTGTCTGTCGATGGATGGACGGGTAAACAAAATGTGGTGTGGATAGGTACACAGCAGAATGCTGTTCAGCCTTGAAAAAGAAATTCCCACACGTGCTACATGGATGAACCTTGAGGGAAAACGTTCTGGAGATCTGTTTCACAACAACGTGAATATACTTAACACTATTCGACTGCATGCTCAAAATGGTTAAGGTGATGTGTTTTATGTTACATGTGTTTTACCACAATGAAAAACAGTTTCCCAATCTGTTCACTGACATTATTACTACTGTTTTCATGAGGAGGCAAAAAAAAAAAGACAGGAAGAGGCATTGTCCGCCCGCACCTGGTCAGTGAGTCTGGACCGTGCCCCCAGTGGCCCCCTAACAATGTGGCGTAAGCAGATACCATGGAACTGAGGGTCCTGTGCAGGCTCTTGGGGACAATGGGGCATAAGCAGATACCATGGAACTGAGGGTCCTGTGCAGGCTCCTGGGGACGCAGGTCGGCCCACCTGCCTCTCAGGCCCAGGCAGCCAGCTAGCCCCGCCTGAGGGTGATCTTTTTCTCCCCCAGCTGCCATGGTGTGGACGGTGGGCATGGCCAAGCTGGACCCCTCCTCTCAGGGAGCCCTTCAGCTCCCCTACGACCCAGAGATGGGTAAGTGCGGGGGGCTGGTAGCTTCTCGTCACGAGGCAGCTCCTCCTGCACCCAGCTCAGCCTGCCTGGCCTCTCTGGGAGACACGCGGTCTGGGTGGGCAGAAGGGAGAACCAGCCCTCCTGGCATCTTGTGGACTGAGTGAGGGCCTGACTACGGTCCTTTGCCCCAGCCCCGTTCCTCTTGCGTGGTCTGGAGACTGTGTCAGGGCTGGTGGGGGGGCAGGGACGCCTGAGCGCAGGGGAATCCTCTCACTGGACTGCTCCTCTCTCCTTTGTCGTCTCCCCACCCCCATGGTGATGACGGCCATCTCCTCTCACTGGACACCCAGAAGAAGACTCCTATGACAGTTTGGGGGAGCCCACGTACCCTGAAGTCTTTGAGCCGCCCCTGCCTGGCTACCCCGGGGAGGAGCTGGAGGAAGAGGAGGAAAGTAAGGTGCCCGTGTCCAGATGGTCTGTGTGGGCCTGGGGCAGAGGGTGGGCGGGGGTGCAAATGGGGCTCCCTGCAGTCCGGGGAGGAGGGCATGAGCCAAGGAGAAACGCGCAGAGGTAGGGTGTGGTGGCAGGTCTCGGTGGCAGGCCGTGGGGACTTTCACATTCAGGCTAAAGTGCGTATTTAGCAACGTTCACTGAGCACCAGCTGTGTGCCTGCCCAGTACTGGGGGCGCCTGGCTCTGCTGGGACTCCCATCTTGGGGGTGGGCACTGATCACGAACACTCCGAGTCGGGGGGACTGTGCAGGAGAACACGGGATGCGGGGTATCAGTGGGGCCCTTGACCAGGTGTCGGGGGTCAGAGAGAGTTACCTGAGGAGGAACTTCTGAGCCCCCAGAGGTTCAGCCACAGCTGGGGATAGACACTGCCTTGACCAGGGAGAGGGACACCCCTTGTTTGGAGCCTGGAAGGGAGGAGGGTGTGGGAGAAGAGGAAGGCAGTTTTCCTTGATGCAGGCCTAGTCAAGTTTATTATATAAACGTTTTTATTGTCTGTGGTGAGCAAAATTACCCTATACAAGTGTCCAGGGGCAGTGGTATTAAGGGAAACAAACATGAAGGAGTTCTAGAAGCTCTCATTTACTTTTCAGTAATGATAAGCCAGTTGCAAATGTTTGTTTATTTTTAAGGGGAAAGGGTCTCGAGAGGACCTCTAGGTGTTGTACCTGTTCTTACAAGTAGTGGAATTAAATTGCCTGAAAGAGACTTACAATTCAAACTCAGCACTAAGTTGTATGACCTCCCAGCATCCCCGGACAATGCAGTTTGTTTGATTTTTTATTAAAATAAGTGACAAGTATCAGTTTTACCTGAGTTATCTACCAGACATGTCAGCATTCACAGCCCAGATTGCAAGTCACCCAGCCCACGGTTTCCCCCTTTTCCCGCTGCCTGTTTTTCCGAGGCAGCCACTCCTTCTCCCAGAGTCGGTGAGGTGGGCTGGGTGGTGAAACTATCTTGTCTGGCCCCCTGAGTGCCCCAGGACTGTGTCTCCTGGGTCCCTGGCTGTCTGGCTGCTGTCCACCTCCTCTGCCGCTCCCTCTTGGGGCTTCTGAGATGATGGACTGAATCTGTCTTCCCCACACAGGGGGCGTGAAGCTCGGCCTCGGAGACTTCATCTTCTACAGTGTGCTGGTGGGCAAGGCGGCGGCCACGGGCAGTGGGGACTGGAACACCACGCTGGCCTGCTTTGTGGCCATCCTCATCGTAAGTGGGCAGTGGGGGCCCTGGGGGTGTTCACAGGGGCGCCCAGGGGAATTTTCAGATGCTGTGGTCCTTAGGGGCAGAAGTGATGGGGGCGGAGCAGAGTTGCCAAGATCCTCAACGTGAGACCGAGGTGTACAGGAGGTTCTGGGCAGCAACAAGATGCAGTGACGGTGCAGGGGAGGGGTGACCGAGGGGCTCTGATGCCACTGAGCACGTACGCCAGGGTGGCAAGGGCTTGGCCAGTTTTGTGCGCCTGTGTCACGACACCGATTTATGGAAGAGAAAATAGGTTGAGGGCTTTGCCTGTGGGCACAACGCTGTGATTTGAACTCAGGTCTCTGACTCTAAGGCTGGGTATGTTCACATGCTGCCATCAGGTTCTATGTGTCACTACTATAGCCAGACAGGGAAGGCAGTCAGGTGGAGGCGGCACCACGTACGAGTCAGGAGGCCACTTTCTGGTTCACCCGTTAACGTGTAGGGCGTTAGGACGGGGGTGAGAACTCTGGCTCTCGGGCCCCTCACGGAGCTGCTGAAAGGACCGGGGAAGGTGATGGGCATCCAGGGCTACTGTCCAACACGTCCTTGACAAGCTCCTGATCCCGGGGCCCAGGCCATCGCTAACTGCTCCCCTCCCCTTGGCGTCCTGCAGGGTTTGTGTCTGACCCTCCTGCTGCTCGCGGTGTTCAAGAAAGCGTTGCCTGCCCTTCCCATCTCCATCACGTTCGGGCTCATCTTCTACTTCTCCACAGACAACCTGGTGCGCCCTTTCATGGACACCTTGGCCTCCCATCAGCTCTACATCTGAGGGGACGCGTGGGCTCTGTGGCTGGACGCTGTAGGAAACTAACTGGATGCAGTTGTATAGTTTTACCACTCTAGTGCCATATATTTTTAAGATTTTTCTTTCTTTAGGAAAAAATAAACGAGAGTAAAAAAAAGTACTGTGTTTACTTTGTGAAGAACCAGCTTTTTGGTGCTAGTTTTGTCACCAGACCATGGCTCACCCCTTCATGAGCACTCGCTTCACTGACAGGAAGGACAGGAACTTGGTCCAGATGAACAAGGAAGGGTATGTGATGGGGGAGGCGCATGGAGAAGGCGACCAGGCGGCTCATAGCCTGGAATGTTCCAAAGGCCAAGATGAAGGAAGGTGTGTGCATATAACAGGACCAGGAGTTCATGCCCAGGAGGCACCAAGCACCTGGTCACTGGCTGGAGGAGAAAAGCCAATTTCTCTGCAAAGAATGTTCCCAGTGCTTTGTCTATGATGTCGTTATTTTATTACCTTTAGAAACCAAGTCCTAATCTTGTTACAGCAGTTCCGCTGGGAAGTGGCTTAATATTAATATCAATAAAAAGATGAATCCCGTCGGAATACTGGAGTTTGGTCTGTTTGTCAGTGTCCGCTTCATCCCTGCATCTCAAGGCCACTCCTGGGATAAAGGGTCTCTGGGCACGGAAAGGAGATCGCTCAGTTATGAAGGAGTGAGGCTTAACTGCTCCCCTGCCCCCATCTCTAATCATTTCTTTAACCAGAAAGTTCCCTAAGCAAAGGTGTGTAGAGAGCCACGAGGCCTGGTGGCTGACAGCTTGGAGGTGTGACATGCTGCCAGTGCTGAGCACATGGCTTTTGCTGGCTTCAACTGTGCATGTCGCCAGAAGCCCTGCAAGGCGGTTGCCAAAACATAGAGCAAGTGTCCTTGACGGATACTAGCGTGCAGTGGGGCCAAGGTAAGAGCTCGTGTTCAGAAGCTCACCTTCCTTTCCTTCTATGGCCATCTCGGCACGGGGTGGGGATATGGACAGGCTGGTTTTTCCTTTTTTCTAGAGCATTCACGGGTTGCAAGGAGAATCTCTTGGAATGAACTTGAGCCCCTTGAAGCAGCAGAGCAGGCCTCCAGGCTCACTGGGAGCACAGCTGTCAGACGACTGAGGAAATGCAGGTACTGTGTGTGCGCTTCAGACTGGCGGCTCTTCTTGTTCCAGAAATAATGTGAGTGCTGTGAAGCCGGCCATTTGTCATGAGAGGAACAGGAGTCTCCTTTCCCTTGGGCTGTTTGTAGAAAGCAGAGGCAACGTGAGAGGCCGGAGGCCCAACGTGGGTTGGCCTGGTGGTGGCATTTCTGAGCGCTGGGCAGTTGGAATCAGAGCTCTGACCGGCTGTAACAGACACCCAGGGTGGCCATGCCTTTGAATCTTCTTGAGGAGATCCTCCCCTACTCTGGAGGTATTCTAAAAGCTTAAATTTTTATTTTTACATTAAGACTTTAAATCCATCTGAAATTTATTTTTATGTACTTGGCCTGGGCTCTGTGCACTGAGGGTAGTTTGGAGGGGCTGGCACCACAGACAGAGACCCTTCTGGGCATGATCTGCTCTGAATTCAGGAGGAAATTTATTTATACCAGGGAATTTACTATGTGCTTGGTGTATGTGGACATACAGAAGTGGAAGGGGCTTGGGGTCACTGAAAGAAGTTTCCAGAAGCACAAGTCAGATCCTAGAGGGCTGCAGTAGCAAAACAAACAGCAAAATGGAGCTGGTCAGAGCCATCTGTGTGTGCATGAGGACTCGGACAGGGTACCTGAGGGGCATAAGGAACCTTTCCCGGCTCCAGAAGGCCACGCTGCAGAATGCAGGGGGACTTAATTTGCACCATGTATCCAGGTATAAAAAAAGTATATAAGACAATCCACATAACACAAAGTCTTTGGGGCCCTCACTAATTTTCATGAGTGTAAAGGGGTCCTGAGACCAAAAGGTTGGAGGACTGCTGCCCCCCAGGAAGGCTGCTGCTTTCATCTCAACTGTCCTTAACCACCTGGCCCCTCCAAGGGACTCCATTTGCCTTGAATTTCTCCTTCTGTTAGCTCTGAGCCCCGATGGCCACATGAGGGCAGCAGATTCTTCCAGGAGCCACCACGGGGACCTCAATCCCAGGCTTTCATAGTTTCTCCAGCATCCAGTTCCTATCTATCGGGCCTCTGGCCCGAGGTGCTGGAGAAGCAAAGATGATAACCCCAGTTCCTGGCCTGATGGAGGCTCAGGCCCTAGTGCTCCTCCCAGTGAGCCAAGGAGCCAGAAGACGACCGGGATTTTGATCCAGTCCAGAGCCTAACCACACGGCAGGGGTTGATGTGCTCAGTGAATGAACATCAACGGGATGTAGTTAAGAGCTGGGCTGAGAAGCCCGTTTTCCAGAACCTCAGCTTCAGTCTGGAAGTGTTTGTTCTTGTTGCCATTGTCTGTGAGGAAAGAGTCCCCTGTACTCTTTACTGTGTTGACGTAAGAAACGTCCAGACTCTTTTTATAAGAGTTCATTGGAGCCAAACTGACGACCATTGCTGGGAAGCAAAGATCTCAAGTGCTCCAGACAGTGACAGTTTTAGTTTCTTTAATGCATTTGGAATTAAGGAGGGAATTTCAGGAAGATTACATGAAAGTGGGAGAAAGCAAGGCGGAGATTGAATTATAGGATAGTTAACAAGATTATGTGTTCTCTTAAGGGCGATTATGCTTATTTCAAAGGCGTGTTAACCTAGATGCACAGAAACAATGGACAGGGCTAGCTTAAGGCAAAGATAAGTTATATGCCTGGGGTGTGACTACCACCATGACCAGCCCATTTTCGCCCACAACTATTAGCAGCCTGTAATTACCATGCAGTAAAGTGGTCAGGCAAGGACTTCCACCTACCTTCTAGCTTGTCTTGGATAAATATGAAGGTAAAGGGCACATGTGAAGTTTTACCCCAAAGTAGGACCTCCTTTTCATGGACATCTCTAGCAATGGAAAAGAGAGCCTTGTGGTCTTTTAATACAAAGATAGTCTCCCACTTCCTTATCTAGTGGTTTTAGTGACCCTCTCCTAAAAAACCTTAAAGCAACCTGGCATGTATAACTAGCTTGAACCCTTGTCAGTAGAAAGGGCATGAGATCTAAATTCGCAAGACAAGGCTTCAGGTCCCAAGTCTCCTGGATCCTGGTCTGTGCTCTTTCCCTCTTGTTGGTTCCCCCCCACAAATATTCATCATCATGTTAAGTCAGTCCGATCATACACAAAATATTAGCAGTCTATGCTAAAGTATGGCCTAGTAGTTAAGAGCAGGGCTTTGAAGGAGCAGGCAAGGTTACATTCCTGGTTCCGCCATGTGTTAGCTGTGTAACCTTGAGTAAGTTGCTTAATCTGTGTCTCAGTTTTCTCAACTGTAAAAAGGTGATGATGATAATGTCATAGGGTTGCTGTGAGAATCCTTTAACATTAGGTATTTAAAGTGCTCAGTTAAGTGCTAGCTTATGGTAAATGCTCAATAAACAGTAGCTGTAAACATCACCACATTTAAAATTCACAACTTTTTCAGATGTCAGAGTCAAGAAGAATCTCCGAAGTATTCAATGTTTTCTAAAACGTATTCCGAGTAGTCCCTTGCCTCAAGATAGATCCGGTCCTTCAATTATCCCAGCATTTTTCAAACAGATTTGATGGCAGAACCCTTTTCTCACATCACCTTTTAACTTCCAGGTTGCTAGTGTTGGCACAACACATCCTTTCTATAGTCCAGTGCAGAAATCTGATCTCTGGTTCCTGCCATAAATGATCATGCAGCCTCAGCTAGAACATCAGGTGATCACCGTGGACAATCGTCTCTAAGAGATAACATTGATGGAGAGTTTGCCATGTGCCAGGTGCTATGATAAGCACTCGGCATCATTATCGTATTTAATTCTTGTAAAAGCACTAAGAGTTGTTATCTCCTTTCACAGGTGTAGAAACAGCCTTAGAAGAACTAAGTAACTTGCTGCAGGTCACATGGCTAGAAAGCACCAGAATGCAAGCTCAGGTTGGCCTGCCTCTGGAATCCAGCCTTCCCCGCCACCCTGTGCTGCTTCCTGCAGCTACTATGTCACGTCTAACTACTGGAAAGCCCTTCCTGGTACTGAGCTGGAATCCGTTTCTAGTCACTCACCTTCCTCCCTGGTGCACACACATTAGTCATTAGTTTCCGTTCTAATGTCCTCTGCCATTGTTTCTAGCTAGAACTTGCTCCATTGGACTTCTTTTTCTCTTGACTTGCTCAAGTACTTCAGCATCCCCTTGGGCTGAAATACTCAAAGCTGAACACAATTTTGTCTACTCTGCTGTAGTACAGTAATTGTACATTATCAAAAACAACTTTTTTAAAAAGAGTTCTTTTCTAATATAAGAATTTTTTTTAGACGAGGTTAGGGAAAAGAAAGTTTTAGATGTGCAATAACAAAGTTATTTGTTTCTGCAGGAATTTTATAACAAAGCTGTTTTTCAAAGCTCTAGTAGTATTGCTATAACACCTTAAACATCACGCGCTTACCTCTGGCTTTTGCTCAAGGGTGATAGTCAATCTCTCTCTCCCCTCCCTCCCCCCTCCCTCCCTCTCTCTGACTCCTCCCTCCCTCTCCACAGGAGCACCATGTTAACACAATTTCTCACCAGTCTCACCACCTTTGTTACCCGTATGACTCATTGTTTAGTAGCTGGGCTGTTCATAACAGTTTTTCTTCCACACTCCGTGCTAGTTTCCAGTTGAGATAATCTCATAACCAATAGCAGTTGCTGGTGATAAAAATTGTTTTCTTTCTAGTTAATCAATTTCATTATAGTGAATTCTAGTTCTGAAAACACCGCAGAATTGAAATCACATGAACTGTCAGTGTGGTTTGACCAGTGTAGCTTGGAACTATCACTTTCTTGTTCTGAACTGTATACTTCATTAACCCAGCTCAGGATCTCTTTATTTTGGGCAGCTGCATTACCCTATAGACAAGCACAGGGAGCTTGTCTTCAAGCAAAATCAATTTCCCCCACAATTTTGCTCTACTTCTGCAGTTGTATTTTGGAGCCCCCGTGGAGGATATTATATACTTACCTCTGTTCAAGCTCATCTGGTTAGACCTGGCTCATCGTGTCAGTCCATAGGATCACCTGGGAGGCTGACGCTCCTTCAGCCTCTGAGAAACTGGTAAGCATGACCAGGCTTTTCCAACAGATCACTGTGGTGATAGAAATGCTCTGTGCTGTGCAACATGGTAGCTACTAGCCGTGTGTTTCTACTGAGCACTTAAAATGAGGCTAGTGCAACCAAGGAGCTGAATTTTAAATTGTATTGTTAAATGATGGTTATCATTTTAAATTGTATTTCATTTAATTCCTTTGGCTGTTGCTTGTCTGGAAACTTCTCTTTCTCCTTCAAATCTAAGGATGTAGGACCCAAACCAATAAGAAGGAACCAGCCCGACCGGTGTGGCTCAGTGATTGAGCGTTGACCTATGAACCAGGAGGTCACGGTTCGATTCCCGTGGGTTGTGGGTTCGATCCCCAGTAGGGGGCGTGCAGGAGGCAGCCGATCAGTGACTCTCTCATCATTGATGTTTCTCTCTCTCTCCCTCTTCCTCTCTCTGAAATCAATAAAAATTTAAAAATAAATAATAATAATAATAATAATAATAATGAATCAAAGGTGGGGAGACATTGGGGCCATCCAGGCAACCATGAAAGAAGAGAGTTTATCTGACTCACTGTTCTCCTTTTCTCCAGCTAAGGACGTGTGTGTTGACTGGTGAGGAGGGGAGAAGGTTTCCTGAGTGCAAAGTGCCAAGGCACAAGCCCTGAGATAAAAAGTCATAAATAGACCTAGGGCCTGACCCAGAGCCAGGCTCAGTGTCCTTGGGCTGGTAGAACTTGGAGGCCAGATCCCAGATTGGGGGGCTGGGGCTGAGCAGCTGCTGTGGAAATTTCCATGGGCTGTCTACCAGCTCTTGAGAAGTTCTGGGATTCCACATGGCATGAGGAGGGCACGGGTTATGAAAGAGGCACAAGATATGGTCCCAGCGCACAAGGAGCTAGGCCCCTAGAGAGGAGACTCAGGGACACTTGCCAAGAAAGCCAGTAAACAAGCAGGTTGGAAAAATGAAAACAAAGTTGTAAAGAAGGTCAAGGCATGGAACCAGCCAAGAAAAAATCGATATCACCTTCCATTTATTAAAACCCCATTTCACCTTCTAAGGAAAATGTTGGAAATACAAACCTCAGATTAAGGTAAAAGTTGGTTCTATTACTTGAGGTCCTATTAAAAGGGACACAAACAATATGTTAATTTTTAAATTAAATTTATTGGGATAACATTGGTTAATAACAAATTTTAGGTGTACAACTAACTGTATAATGCAACATCTGTATACTCTATTGTATGCTCACCACCTGAAGTCTAGTCTTATCTTAATTTCTTAAAAGGAAAACAAAATTATGATTTATTATAGTTGCTAGCGTGTGAGATATTCTTAAGAATTCAGGTTAAAATCGCAAAATCACTTTTAATACAGAAATCAATGAAAAATTACCAAAAGACATCAGTTCCATGTCTTGGCAATTGTTACAAAAAGCTTTAAAGTGTGTAATTTTTAAAATAGATGTTACAACCACCCCAGGAATTGGAGATGTGAGTGTATTTTCCCCTCTCCCTAGTAAGATTCAAGTCGTGTGTGTGTGTGCGTTGCACATACCTGCACATGTGTGAAGCCGTAATGCTCATCACAATGCCACATTCCCAATGCACTGGTTAGGATTCTTTGGGTTGCAAGGAAGAGAAACCATGAAGAGAATTTATTGGTTCACGTGGCTGAAAAGTTCAGTGTTAGGGCAGACTTCCAATATGGTTTAATCAGGGCTCCATCTCCATTCCTCTGATCCTCTCTGCCTGTCCTCACTTGTGGGCCAGATTCCTTTTTAGGCTGGATTCTTCAAGATGCCTGCCCGGCAACTCAGCTGGAACTGAACGACTCAGCCCGAACTTCTTGACAATGACAATTAGTCCGGGGAGAGAGGGGCTATTGCTTCTCATAACCATGGGAAGTATCAAGATACGCAGTTTACAACTTGTTAGATATAAAAAGGAAAGTTGATAAGTAGTTACAGTACACAATCAGGTGTAATGTGACAGAGAGGCATCCAAATGCAACAACAAAGTCCTATAAAAGTAAAAGAGACGGACTACTTCTGGTTGATCAGAAAGGTGATCAGAGAGGCGTCATGTAGCAGGCAAGCTGGAACTGGGTCTTAAAGAATGAGTGGGACTTGAATGATTACAGGTGGGAAGGGAGGACATTGGAGGCAACGGGGCAGTTAGAGCAAAGTCCCAGAGGCAGAAAGCCAAAGGGAGCTGGAGAGAGGTGGGAGCCCAGGTTAGCTGGAGCACACGTTCTAGAGGTCGTTGCTAAAGCAGGAAATGTTACCCCAGTGCAAAGATATCTTGGGGTTCAGATAACACCCTAGCAAGTAGGATGAACTGTTCCACAAAGTTAGGGTGCAAAGGTGATCCTGTCTTTTAAATTTTTCTCCCATGAAGAAAACGGACTTAATTCCCCATTGGCCTGAATAACAGGACGTTCAGTATCTCTGTCCTAGGGCTTTACTTGTCCCCAAACTCAGAGGCTTATACAGTCCAATGTAGGGGTGGCGTCGGTCTTTCACATGAAAACAGGAACCATTGGTCACTAGTCAGTCCAGTGGCTACACAAGTCCCCAGGTCTTTGTGGCTCTTCAGAAGGCACAAGCCCACTCAGGTCACTTTGAGCTTGGAGCAGTTCCTCACTGGTGGCCCAGGACCATGACCTCAGAGCTCTGCCCAGGGACTCTGGGTAAGAGGCAGTTTGGAGTATCCTTGGGAATGTAGACCTCGTGTTCTTTTTCCTTCCCTGGGGGCAACAGCACCAGGAGGCAGGGAGCTTTTCCTTCTGGGCTACACCTGCCCTATAATAATACAGCCATCTTCCCCCCCTCCTATGACTGCCTCCCTGAGCACCCTTTTCCTCACCACACACACACTCCTGGGGTCCTTGGGTGGGAAAATGACGTGAAGTATCTTACCATAACCAGAGTGACTTTCTGACACCTTTCTTGGCACAAAGAAAATAAAACCCAAAGTTCAGTCACCAGTGGGCCATTCTGCCCTTCCCAGACTTGTAGGTCTGCGCCTCTTAGTTTCTTCCAGAAATTGCTTATTTCACCCAAGGGAGCCAGGCCCTCCTGTACTCTTTTATTGAAAGTTCACATTGACTTTTAACTTCCTTGGTCACTGGCAAAATAGAGTCTTGTGTGTGCCCTTGGTCCATCCTTACCAATAAGTAAACTTCTTTTCCTTGCAGCTCTCCTACCTGCCTTGATGTCTGCAGAGGGCTCTTTTATTGGGCACGCAGCCCCTTGGTTTTCTCAAGTCCCCTTCACAACCTCATTCCCTTAACCCCGTTTCTGGATATCTCAGAAGGAATTGGTGTAAGAGATTGACATACAAATAGGCTCAACTCAGGGTTTCCAACTTCCAGTGTGTTTGTTGCTTCTCTCGTTTACAGGCTTGGGGCCCAAACCTGGAAATTACTCGTAAATGTAAGTGAATATTAAAAAAAAAAAGTTTTTAAAAAGTATACAGTGACTGTCTTAGGGAGAACAAAGTAAAATATGTATTCCGTAACTGGGATGACTTTCCACACACACTTGAGAATTTAAGGACAAGAGAATGAATTATGTACTAATATTCGACTTAGAGAGTGCTACTTCCCAATTTGTGTCATGTAATCAGTTATTCCTCCTTAACAAAATCAATTTAGAACCATTGCCTGGGGCAAGGTAGGGGGTGATTGGAAAGAGGGGCATGAAGGAACTTTTGGAGGGAAAGAATTGTTCTATATTTTAATTGGGGTGTTGGTTACATGATCTATTCATTTGTAAAAATGTATAGACTTAAGATCTATGCCTTTAACTGAATATAAATTAAATCTCAATAGAGAAATAGAAAAATTAAGCCAATGATTTGGCATAGTTGGCTAATTCTATTTGCTATAGTGTGTTGAAAAGAAATCAACCTAAAAACTAACACCCTATTGAGAAGGCAGACATATGCTGTAAGCATAGGCTAAGGAAAATGGAGAGCAAAGAAGCGGATATTGTTAATGGGCTGAGCAGGGATGTTTCCAGTGGTGGGGAGCTGAGCCTGTTTTGTATTGTGCTTAATCACTTCTAATTGTGCAGTCAGCTAATTACAGTAATTAGTCTTGCCTTAGTTGAACAGGCTTGGAAATTCCTTGAAGTCATTCTCTTAGCAGAACTGGGTTGGATTTTCCCTACATCTGGTGACCTCCTCAAATTGTGTCCTGCGATGGTGCATCCCTGGTGCTCTAGAAATGATCTGTTTTCCCCATTGGTTGGTGATGAGTATGTGATCAGTCTTGGAGCCAGTAAGGCCTCTGAGCACAATGAGGACAGTTGTGGGCTCTGCACTGCACTGTTCTTTCTGGGCACCAACCCAGCCTTGCCTAGGTCCAAATTAATCACATTTTGAAAACAAACAGGATTATTCACCATGACACTGTTTGAAATAGCCAAAGAATTGAGACAGCCCTCATGACCATCAATAGAAGACTGGCTGAATAAATTATGGTTTGTCCACATGATGTAACACTGAAAAAAATGAGGACTCTCTGTGCAAATTTGGAAAGGAGCTCCAAGCTGTGTCATTAAATGAAAAAACAGAACAGAGTATATGGAATGATCGTTTCTATAAAATATGAGCACGTGCTTGCATTTGCTTATATGTGTATAAAGAAACTTGGAAAAGAGACAAGAAACTTAACAGTGGTTACATTTGTGTGGGAGGGTGTGGGGGCACTGGGGTTGGGAAGTGGGTAAGAGAGAGATGATGTGGGGGAAGACTCACTGCAAACCTTTTAAAATTGTTTTTAATTTTTTTTTTTTATTGATTTCAAAGAGAGGGAGAGAGAGAAACATCAATGACGAGTCATTGATCGGCTGCCTCCTGCACGCCTCGTACAGGGGATCAAGTCCAAAACTCGGGCATGTGCCCTGACCAAGAATTGATCCATGACCCCCTGGATCATAGATTGATGCTCAACCACTGAGCCACGCCAGCCAGGCTAAAATTGTTTTGTTTTTTAAAAAACGTAAATATATTATCTAAAGAAAGATTAAAATCAATTAAAATGTTCAAACATTTTTAAAAATAGGAAAAAGTTTTATGGGGAGAGGGAACCCTAGTGATTACCTAATCCAGAATTTTGCACGCAGTGGTTTGTGAAGGTGTCATGGGAAACTCATGCACTTAAAGCGATACAGGCATACTCGTCTTTTACCCTCACCAACCTGTGGAGATATATAGATATAGATATGTGTGTGTGTGTGTGTGTGTGTGTGTATATATATATATTTAAATCCTCAGCCAAGGATGTTTTTTCCATTGCTTTTCAGAGAGTGTGGGAGAGACAGAAACATCCATGTGAAAGAGACACATCCATTGGTTGCCTCCCACTGGTGGGCGGCCCAGGGCTGGGGATGGAGCCTGCAATCAAGGCATGTGTCCTAATAATATTAAAATAGACGAATTTCCAAAAAGTTAAACGTTAATTCCAAAAAACAGCCTCAGAAGCAAGGACAATCCTTTGGCTTGAATCGTGTTATGATGAAAAACTCACTAAATTCTCCCCTTTCCACCCCCAAGCTCCACTAACCACCTTGGACAGAGCTGCGGGTGGACCAGCCTTTGGGAATCCCCCGAAGGGAAGCTGTCAGGCGGGTCTGGGCTCGGGTCTCAACTCTCTGGTTAAAGAGGGGAGCGGGGTGTGGAGGGACCGACACCGACAATAGTTCGGTGAAGGCCAGGGAGGCGGAGGAGGGGGTGGGTGGGAGGACACCTGCAATTATGTCAACATTAACATTTTTTTTACTGAAGAAGAAACGAGAGGACCGGTTTGGGGCCGATCTGCTGGCGGAGGGAGGCGGTTCCCGCAGGGCAGTTCTGCGATCAGCGGGCTTCTCCCTGCGGAGGCCGCCCCCGCGAGGCCCGGCCGGGGCTGAGTGGGCTGCGCGGGGTTCGGGTCCCCCCGGCCCCCCCCGCGAGAAGACTTAGCAGGCAAGGACGACGACTCGGTTCTCCGGATCTCCGAGTACGCTTTGTGGGCCACCTCCTCGGACCCCCGACCTGGGGGCACGGCCCGCAGGCTTCCTGATTTGGGGATGCCACCCGCAAAAAGCCAACGCGCTTAGCCTGAGGATAAAGGACAAGTAGGCGGGGCCGGGGGCGCCGAAGCGCTTTCTCCTTCCTCCAGCGCTCGGGGGAGGACTGGGAGGGGTCTGGTGACACTTCATGGCGGGCACGGGGCAGGCCGCGCGCGGTCCTCAAAGCCTCGCCTGCCGCAGTCCCATCCCCTCCTTCCACCGCCTCCCTTCCAGGCCCGCTCCGAGGCCGGCGAGCAGCCGCGAGGAGGTGACGGCAAAAGGCGGGCCACCGCAGCCTCGTCCGCTCTGCGCCATGATCTCGGGCGCACGAGCCCGGGCCCAGCAACCGCACAGCCGGGCCTTCCACCCGGGCTTTCCTAACTAGGGTAAAGGGCAGCGGAGAGAAGAAAGAGAGGGCCGCGCGTGCTGGGGGGGCCTCCCATTGGCTGCTCTCGTTCCGCCCTCGATTCTGATTGGCCACGGGTCCAGCGCACGGATCGAGCACGTTCCGCCGCACCGCGCGGCGTTCGGCCGGCGACGGTGGCGCAGCCAATGGGAGCAGCCCTCGGGGCGGAGCTGCCCGGGGCTGCCGGCGCTTGTCTCCCAGCGCGCGCGAGTTAGTAAACAGATCCCGGGCGCGCGTGAGGCGCTTGCAGTGCGACGACAAAGCGGAGGCTGCGCGAAGGTGACCGCGGCCCAGCTTCCAGCCCCGGGGTAAGGCTGCCGCCCGCCGCGTGCTCCAGCGCCGTGTGCCTGCGGCCAGAGCTGGGCCGTGACCCGCCTGGGCCGTTCTTGCATCTACCTCAAGTGACCGCGCGGCTTTTCCTTTAGCGGCTTTCACGGGCCGCGAGCTCCGGTTCGCGCCTCGGGATGCAGGGTAGGGGCCCTGTAGATGTCGCCTACCCCGCCGCCTGCCTCAGGGAGGGGACGAGAGCGGCGGCCGGAACCTTGGGCTCCTGGATCGCGCCGTGCAGTCTCCGTGACGGACTGTCGGACGCCGCGTCTCCTCGGCAGCTTTCCTGCCTCGCTTTTCTTGATAAAATTTCTCTTCGCTCCCGGGCCCAGACCCCTTTGTACTGTTCCAGCGGCTCTAACCGGCCCTGGTTGCAGATTTTTGTCAGAATTTTGACTCTCTTGACCCGAGCCAGCTGTTGGGTGTCACAGGTGGGGATTTTGGGGTGACTTTAGGAAAGTGGGCCCTTTGTGGTCCTTTCCTCCGTTCGCTTTTCTTTGGCCCTTCCTCCAGCTTCTCGAAACATTAAGGGTCTTGTGAGTGGTTTGGGTTTAATTGCCTAAACGCGTGCCTTTCCCTAGCCTTTCCGCCCCCTCCGCCATAGCCAGGCCAGTTCTCCCATCTGCTTTGGGAGACGGGCAATGCTGAGGGGCAGGACGGGGGGCAGGGTGAGAGAGGTCAGCTTCCAGAAGGGCGAGAGACGTATGCGCAGCCCCTTGGGAAACTTGTCCACCCTCCCTGCTCACTTGGGCCATGGGTGTGCGTGACAGAAGGCCGAAGAGCTGGGCGTGCCAGGCCTACCTTGTGCCAAAGGATTTGAGTATGCATTGATACCAGCCTGCCAGTTGTCATGCTGTTGGATGGGTGGGTCATGCTCGTAGGAGGGACCTTCTGAGAAGAGATGAAGTGGGGAGGGGGGCTGGTGGTTCAAGGGAGCAGCATCTTTAAGACTCTGGCGATGACTCTGGGCATTTTGTTCAGCCTTGCAAATAGTGCAGACGAGGCAGGGTTGTTATAATTTTTGGTGTGACCTCAGGCAACTCAGAGGAAAAGTGAACCAGGTGCTATGAGCACTTGCCTGTGTGTCACCTCCAGATTATCGACAGTTTGGACCAGATCATTCTTTGTTATGCGGAGGGTGAGCTGTGCATTGTAGGGTGTGTAGCAGCATCCCTGGCCGGTATCTATTAGATACTGGTAGTCCCCCCTCACACACACACTAGTTGTAACCAAAATATCTCCTGGAGGACAGAATTGCCCTTAGTTGAGAACCACTGAGGTAAGACTCTAAAAGAGTATCCCCAGGCGTTCCAGAGGCCTCCTGGGACCTGCCCATGAGTAGTTGAGAGGTTTAGAAACAGGGAAATGTTGTGCCCTCTGCCCTAAACTTATGTAGATTGGGTTTTAAAGAAGACCCCGCCTCTGCACCTGGGGGGATAGGTGAGAGTTGGGTGGTAGAAACCCATGGGCTTTTACTGTGCCTGCTGCATGCATGGCAGTGACTGGCTGGGTCAGGAGTGCAAAAGAAGTGGAAGACTGGTGGTTTTATCTTTCAGGATTTTGCAAGATTGTGGGGATATGCATATGAAATAACCAGGGGACAGTTTTTAAATATTGAACAAACAAATTTAAGCTGTCCAAATGCTGGCAGAAAGGCCAACTCAGTTTTCCACAGGTGGTTTTTCCAAGGTGATGCTTTACTCATCTTCACTTTTTAGGGAGACATTCCTTGTGTCTTGTGATATGGGAGGGGGTCAAGCCTGCATCTGCAGGGAAGAAGTGTCTGGCTGTATTTCAAACATACGTGTGAGTCTATTTACATGTACCATGTTCCTCTCCATGTGACAGGCCACACTGGAGGCAGTGGTGCAGTATGGACACGTATATAATTTATGCAGTTCTTTTGTAGTTGATTGAAGCATCAGTGTCAAAGACAGTGAGCCATTTGTTTTCATGCAGAGGAAGATGCTTTAATTCTGAGTCTAGATTTTGCCTTCAGTATAACCCAGAATTTATGCCCTAAACTGAGTCCTAAATGGATGGAATGCAGAAAAGGTGAAAAACAGTGATTATTGTACAGGGCAGGGAAAAACATCCTAAGTGCCTAACATGAATTTCCCTTTCTTCTTAATTGATCCTGTGGGGATGTATCAGGAGTTTCCCATAACATTCCTTGGTTAGTTAGGGGGTCTTTTGGGTGCCCTGGGTTGCTTGTAGAAAAGAATCTGGACAGGGAGGTCACATCTCCTTTCTCAAAAATAAGTTTAGAGAAGTCTATTATTGGGACGCTCCAAGCTCAGCGGGATAATTTTCCGTCAAGAGCCATGGACACTGAGTCATTATCTTTGTTAGTTGAAACAAGAGCTGTGTGCAAAATTAGACAGGACTATTTAGATAGAGAGTTGTCTTGATCTGACAGTGGCATCTGGAAATAGTTCCAGCATTCCTGCTAAATAGCAGCCAGGAAACTTGGGAGAGCCAATGGGAGTGGGGAGTTTGAGATCCTGCTCCTTCTAGAGTTGCACCTAGAGGAGGGGTGGGCTCTGCTGATGCTGAGTGAGATGTATCTGGGTGGGATCTCTCCACACTTTGCAAACCTGAGTGGGTATCCATTGGTCTGTCCTTGAGCATATCGTTTGTTGTGTGAGTACACGCTCCTGAGCCCTTGACCCTTAATTTTGAGGTCAGGATCTCATAGAGTATTGAAGGTTGGAAATGACACTGAAAATCTCTCTCTATTCTTCATACTTGGGTGTGACTTATTTTTAGTGTGTGCATGTGGTGTTTTCACTCAAATTACCATTTCAGGGTATTGTAGACTCTGTTGTAGTTGAATAGTGACTGAGTTCTTTTTGTCTTGAGAGCCATCGACTTGCTTTTTAAAAAAATTATTTATTTATACCCTCCTATTCCCACCTGGGCTGGAGGAGAGGGGCAATAGCTAGTCCAAACCTGAAAAATCCCTGTGTGCCCTCAGGGTTGGTGCTCCTCCACATGCTGTCTCTGAAGAAAAGCCCACTCTGAAATTGTGGGTGGATCTGGTTATTTACTCCTCATTGAACAAATATCGATTGATTATCTGCCTAAACATAGCAATGGAATATAAAAGTGAATAATACTTGGGTCCCTGACCTCAGGCAGTTGTAGTAAGTGGTATGCAGATACCACCTGACTGCTCGAAGTGTGGTTTGGACAAGGGACTCTGGGTCGGACCACTTCTAGCTGATGGAAACTGCGAATGCTTCTTGGAGGAGAAGGCTTTTTAGCGGGGCCCCTGAGAATGAACAGGATTTCAGCAGGAAGAGACAGGAGTTTGGGGGATGGGCCAATTTTCCGAGACTCTGTGGTGAAGGAGCAGGTTTTATTTTTCCCCCAATTTGTTGCAGACCAATGCTTTTGCAAGACAGGAAGAACTTCATGGCAATGCTAAATGGCTATAAAAGTTTCTAAGTGCTTGTTCCTGTTATCAAGGATGACAGTACCAGTCCAAGGAGCAATCTGAGTAGCACTGGTCCAGGCAGCAGGATCTTTGAACAGAGGCGGTGGGGTAGGTGAGTACAGTCTAGCTGGAGGGTAGGGAGTGTGAGGGGAGTAGTTGGGGGCTGGGCTAGGGAGCACATTGGGGTGAAGCAGCCTGTGCGATATGCCCTTAGGAGTTTAGGTCAGACTAAGCAGCATTGCTGCCAGCTGTGCTTCTGTGACATTTTATCTCAGCAGTGGGGTAGAGGGTCAGGAGGGCTTGGTGTAGCGCTCCTGGTAATTTGCAGCTGTCAGTTCAGTTCAGGCCAGAAAATGTTTCCTGAGCACCCACGACTCACTGGACTCACTTGATTCGCTCATCAGTCTAGCTGCAGGCTGAAGGGCCCTGGGAGAGAGAGGGAGTCAGCTCCCTGCCTTGGTATGTGCACTGTTGGCCTGGGAGACAGTGTGGTTGTAGGGCGGATTGCACAGGATCCTTTAGGTTCTCAGCTGTGGGAACCCAGGTGCAGTGAGTGCTGATTCTGATGGAAAAGGGCTGGGAAAGCAGCTTCCTGTACTGGGAGGCCTGGGAGCTGATGCCTGGAGGAAGAGAGAGGTTTCTGTTGGAGAGAAAAGCTCTAGCCGAGGCAAAAGCCTGGCCTGCCAGGTAGGCATTGCTGTGGGGAGGTCACTGGGGCCAGCAGGTGTGTGCAAAGGGTCGAGAGCAGGTCAGAGTGGACATGGAGGGAGCCCAGGGAGGTGCTTTGTGGGAAATGAGGTGCCCTGAGTCCCAGGTGGTGGGTGCAGGGGAGGTGGACCGCGAAGCACAGATCCAAGAGAATAAAATGTGTGCAGATAAAATTTCCAGACTGTGACTGGTTGGCCAGCCAACTGAGATTTCTAGTTGTGGGGAAGCGCTTTTTGATGTGTGTGTATGGGGAGACATGTAGGGGTTGAGGTGGCTGTGGGACTTTTCTCCATTTTTTTTACTAAGAGATAATTTCATACAGTAAATTCACCCTTTCTAGTGTGAGGTTGTGCAGTTTGACAAATGCTTATAGGCATCACTACAGTCAAGGTATAGAACATTCCCTAACCCCCCCCCCCCATATTCCCCTGGGCTCCTTCATGGGTGCCTGTGGGACTTCAAGGGGTGATATGGTGTGTGCATAAACTGGGTGTGTACCAGAATTAATTGGTTCAGTGGTCGAGATGGCCTGTTTGGCCTGAGAACAGGGATGCACAGACTTGGGGAAGTTGTCTGCCCACGGAGAGGCTGAAGCAGCCCAGGGAACAGTGTAGATAAGCAGGGAGAATGGGGACCAGGTTTGGGGACTCTGTTGTGCAGTAGGTGGGAGAAGAGAAGCTGATGAAGGAGCCCCGGATGAGGGAGAGTGAATCATAGGAACCAAAGAGAGGGTTTTAGGGGAATGTGTGGGGCCAGCAGGAAATGCTGAGGAGGGTAGTGTTTAGTGTTGGCTCAGGTATATTGAGCCATCAGGGGGCTGTTGTGTTACAGAGGGCTTGGGGTGGGGCCAGGCACCGTGTGCTGGGGGAGAAGGAAAGATGGGAAGTGCACTCTGTCCTTGGGAGATGTCAGCCAGCCAGAATGAGGCTGAAGGAGAAGCCTATTTGGTGTGTGAAAACAGAGTAGGTTTGTGGGCTTGACACAGAAGATGTTGTGGAAGGAGAGATTGGGGGCAAAAGAAAAAACAGGTGAGGGGGCAAGGTCCTGGTGGAGGAGGGAGAAGGGTATGGTAAGTGTGGGGCAGAGATAGGATAGGGGAGGGGAGGTTTGGGGTGGTCTGAGGTGTGGGCCAAGGGTTTGAAGATGCTCACATCTGATTGCCTCTGTTTTGGAGGGAAACAAAGAGGTCAACTTTAGAGTGAGTGAGAGGCCCTCTGATTGATGTGAGTGGGGCAGGATGGGCTGGTGGTAGTGCTTGAAGAGAAAGCCAGGCTGGTATCCTACCTTAGGTGCCCTAGAGGTTCTGCTCCTGCCAGCCTCTGAAGAGCTGATTGTTCCCAGTAGGTAAGTGAGTATGTGAGTGTGAGTGTGGAAGAGAAGGAGGGACATATTTCCTGGTTGTATGAGAAGGGACCAGCTCCTTCCTTGCTTACTACCTCTGTGCCATCCCACTGGATTTCCCCAGAGGTGTGTTTTCTGAGAGAGATGCTGTATGATTTCCACCTCTCCACCTAAGAGAAGCAGGGTCTGCCCTCCCCACTTGCTATTTTTATAGAATATCTAGAAGGGTCAGTACTTGAATTCTTTTGAACATTATTCTTTTTAGACCCCCTTTAAGTCCCAGTTTTCAGAACAGCCCTGTGCTATGCTCTTTGTCAACCTTCTGCACTTAAGGGGTAATCTCGGAACTGATGATCATCTAGGTCAGTCACCTCATTTCACACTTGAGGAAAGGAGGAAATGCAGGCCCAAAGAAGAGAACTGGTGTGCCCGAGGGCACACGTGGCTGTTGCCCAGCATCGGCTTGGAACCCAAGCTTTGCTGTCCATCCATCAGCCTTCGTCACACTACTCATGCTGTCTGGGAACTAGAGTGCTGGTGGCAACATTTCTGTCATCTGGTGGGCTGGATGAGAGGTCTTGTGGATTGTTCACACACAAAACTTTTAAGTTAAAGTCCAGAGTCTGAGGTCAAGCCTGGTGTTTGTTTTCTGCCTGGCACATTTTCTCTTTGGCGCCGATCCTGGCTCACAGGAGGGTGAGGTAAGAATAGATTGCCCTATGACCGTAGGTGGTTACTGTTTGACAGGTGCTGGAGCAAATATCTTATATCTTTGTGAGATTGACAAAAAAGTGTGTGGCTCTTGCTCTCTAACATGTTTACAACCAACATTTGGTAAAGCAAAGGGCTGGGCACCATTTTACCGTGGGCCAGATCTGCTGTGTTTCCTGTTCAAGCCTGCATGGAGTTCACTGTTAGCGTGCCAGGCCTGCTATCTTTTTCCCCTCTTTTCCCTCTCCGTTCTCTTATAAGCAGGGAGTGCAGAGAAATAGAGGAAGCAATGGAGGTGCCTCATCCTGTATGCCCCCCCTAACTCCTAGTGTCTGAGTGTATACCTCCAGCAGGCTCGAAACTGACCTGGCCCTGCTCCTGTGCAAGTTCCTCTTCCTCCATTCTCTGTTCTGCCTCCACCTCATAAAAACAGCTGGCTATTGCTGCTATCTATGGCTGTACATGGAGAGGCAGGGTGTCTCATGGTGGTTGTAGACAGAAAGAACATTTCCTTGATGCTTGGCACCCCTGGTTGTCTCTTTGGTTCTGGGTTCTAGATGAGAGAGCTTGATAAGCTAGGGAGCACCCTGGATGCATATGGGTATTAAACTCTTGGTGTGGACAAGGCACAGTGCCAGATACCATGGGGAATATAGAACTAGGTAAGAGAGTTCTGCTCTCTCTAGGAGCCCTGGTAGCCAAGGAGCTTTCTGGAACGGGGTGTTTGGCCAGATGGCCTTTGAGAACCCAGCCAGCTCCAGGACTTTTATGACTCATAATTTTCTGCAACCAGGTTTCAGGGCATAGACCTTGCTGTGCCTCAGGGAGAGTGACTGTTGATTTTGAAAAATATTATTGACCTGGGGGCAGGCTTCTTATCTCTTAGCTTCCTAGGCAGCAAGAGGAAAGGACTTGAGCCTGGCATTAGACAGGCAGGGATAGGCCAGCACCTGACAGCTTTGGGACTTACAGGAGATTTTTTTACCTGGCTGAGTTTTATCTCATCAGCAAATGGGGACAGTAATACCTAACAGGGTTGTTGTAGGATTAGGAGTAATATAAAGTAATAGACACACAGAGGGGAATAATACATGGTAACTGTTCTTGTTATTAATACTATTTCATTCAACTATTAAATCTAAATTGAACTTTCGAGGGAAAATGAAGTCGTTAGCCTAGAAGACAATTTGAGGCCCAGAAACGAATTTTTTTACTTACAAGGCAGGACTCTACTGGGTCATCCAAAAGCTACAGTGTCAGATCCATGTGAGGTCCATGTGTTTACCAGGGCAAACAGGCCAGCCTGGTGTGGTTCACCAGGAGGCATTCATGCCCCACAGTAGGGGGCCCTGTGTGGGTCTTATGGTGGAAGCAGCAACGTACATCCCTGTCTGCCTGTGTCTCTCCCTCTAACCCAAACTTCAGTTCCCTGTGCACACACCTGGTGCTTGCCTGGCAGGGGGGCTCTTGTTAGGGATGCAGTGAAAGTGCTAGAATGAAGGACTGGTTAGAAGAATGGTAGATGGTTTTATACCTACTCAAACTCAACCTATGGACTGACAGTGGGATTTGTCAGTTTAGGGTGAGGCAGGGGTATGGCTGTGATCCTCCTAAAACGGCAGAAGGAGGGAGTAGAGATGTAAAGGAAGTCTGCTTCTGACACCCGTTACACCCACCAGACCTGACTCCTTCATGAGCACCATTTAGGGGCTGCCCTGAACTGGGTGATCCAGTAAAAGGTAGGCACCACAGAGCCCCCCTCCGCTTGTCAGGCTGTAGCCCCAGGGCTCTCTGGGAGTGGGCAGCTCTGTGTCTGGTGAGGTGAGCCCATCTGGGGGAGGCAGTCAGGGATCTCAGCCTTGTTGGGCTGTTCTGATACAACTCTAAGTGACCTTTCCAGATTTCCCGGGACAGTTCTGGTTATATTTTTCTCTGTTGTGCAAGAATAGGGGTCAACAAAGTTTCTTCAAAGGGCCAAATAGTAATATTTTAGGCTGTGAGGATTTCTTAGCTCTCTCTTGTAACTACTCAACTCTGCTGTTATAACTAAAAAACAACAACAACAAAAACCAAACCAAAAATACACCAGAAACCCAAAATAGCCATAGACAATACATATGTAAATGAATGAGATGTAGACAATACATAAATGAATGAGCAGGTTTGTGTTCCAGTAAATACTGATTTACAATATTTCACTCAACTGAGGGTTGTGGTTTGCTGACCCTGACCTGGGAGAACACTAGTCATACTACATGTCTTAACTTTTGGTGCAGAAAAGTGTGGTCACTGACTTATTACATTATTCTAAATTAGGACCTTATTTTTTTGGCAGGGTGGGGGGAGTACCCTTTATTTCTGTCTTTTAACACAGGGGCTAGCATTAGACCTGCTGCCTGCCTGTGCCAGGTGATTTTCTCATCACTTTCTGAGAAGGGCAGTTGAGCCTCTTTCCCCAAAGTGGAATGGCCATGTTCCATCTTCCTGGCGGCCTGTTAGGAGCAGTTGTCTTCTGATGAAGTTCGGTGGCTAAACAAGGGTGTGGAGAGGCATTATTTATAGCATTCTGATCTGCTGTCTAACCCTCTCTCCATTTCTCCTGGGACCGATACTTAGGACACAGAACAGTTTCTTAAAATTACACATTTGTGTGTCTGCTTGTGTTTTTTATTTTAACAAATATTTAAGATTATTTTGTATATTTTCTATTATAAAAGTAGTGCGTGCTCACTGTAGAAAATTTTAGAAAATATAAATAAAGAAAATGAAGAAAGTAAAAAGGATCTATCATGACCACCACCCAGAGAAAAACACTGAGTGTTTTGCACGTGCTCTCTCCACCATCTATGTTCGTTCCTTCTTCCCTCCCTTTTTTCCTCCCTCCTTTACTTACTTTCTTTCTCCCTGTCCACTCCAAAAGGAAGGATAATACTGTTTTGTAATCTGCTTCTTTTTCATTTAGGAAATATAATAAACTTTCTTATTTGTTAGTAAACACCTTTCACAGTGTCATCTTAAATGGCTGCATAACATTCTATCCTATGGGTGTACCAGCATCATTCGAGGGCCATACAAAATTATCAACCTAAAAATTAGCTATGAAAATAGTTCCTAGATTTATTGAATTTTGAATGCTGCCTGTGGTTGCCTCGGCAGAGCCAGACCAAATGATTTCCAAGGGCAGGCCATAAGGCCCTCGGGCTGGATGTTCCCCACCCCTGATTTACATAATCTTAGTGTTGTGATTTACATTCTTATAGCTGAATTATCATGCATGCTTTTTTAAAGGAAATGCAGTTTGACAGATTTTGGTCAGGATTCTTGGATAATTATCAGGCAGAACAGCCTGGGGAGGAGAAGGGGAAAGAGGACTTTCTGTAGACAGTCAGGTTTGGGACATTCTGGAGGTGACTTGCAGTTGTGGGGAATGAATGACTCTGGTGGGCTGTCTCCCATTATGAAGGCTTGGCTCACCAGGCCTGGGCTGGGGCCAACTGATGGGAAGGACAGAGGATATTTCTTTCTCTCCTCCCCTGGGTTATTTGTCATGTCCCCAGTTGCCTTTGAAAATTGATAGCATATTAGGATATTTCTGAACTTGCTGACAGAGACCCTGAGGTCAGACCTCACTCACTAGGTAGAAGCCTGGAGTTGCCTGAGATATTTGAGTGATGGTCTCTGGTGTGTGATTTTAAAGGCCTAGGTGAAGAGCACATCTATAGAGATTTATAGATTTGTTCAGAAGTTTAAGTCTTTTCCTTAACACATACATTCTTGAGTCCTTGGAGGAAACTGTCAACTGGTGTTTCCTTTTTTCTTAGAGTTAAAGAAAAATTTCAACCATGTGAAGGAGCTTTTCAGTGCCCATGCAGGCTAGAAATTGATTGTTCGTGCCCAAAGTAAAAAAGATTGTTCTTGGCTGGGAGGGGGCAGAAGGCCACTTGGGAACCCCTACCCCAGGGCCACCTGAAGATCATTAAACAGTCCTTTCTGAAGAATGCTGACAGTGACAGTCTTTAGAGTCCCGTAGTGGCTGGCTGTGTGGGTCACTGTCTTTAAGCTCATTCGTTTTTGATGTCTGTTTTCAGTTTCTTGAAGGAAAAATGGGAAAGGAAGGAGCAGGTGGAAGGTTTGCACTAAAGGACAAAGCCAGACTTCCGGGGAGGGGGTAGCAGGGAGAAACTCTTCATAAAGGATTTCTGTTCAGATGTCCCGCCTGGTCTTGAGTGTGGGCCCCCTGTGCTCCTTTTCCCCCTCTTCCTCCAGAACAGGGTTCTCAAGGGAAGTTCCCAGACCATCAGCTGCAGCAGCACCTGGGAACTTGTTAGCAATGCAGATTTTCAAGCTCGGTCCCAGACCTACAGAATCAGAAACTGGGGGTGGGGCTCAGCAGTCTGTGCTTTAACAAGTCCTCTGGGTGATTCTGATGCCCACTAAAGCGTGAGAACCCTGCCTCAGACCAGACTTTTAATGAGGCTTTTGATTTCGTGTGTAGATTAAAAACTGCAAGCAGGTGGAGCCAGTCCCAGAAATGGCAGGCTTTCTTGTACCTTAGAGAGACCAGCTGAGTTCATTTCATTTAATAAGTATTTGTTACCTGCCTGCTCTGTGTCGAGCATAGTACTAGGTGCTGGAGATACAGAGTGGGGAAGACTGGTGTGGTCCTTGCTCTTCTTTGGTTGACAGCCCAGTCCGAGAGAAGGACAGTTAAACAGGCAGATTTTGAGCATGGTCAGTGCTAGGATGGGGTAGGAACAGGGTGCCATGAGGGGATGTGGATGAAGTTTAGGGATGGGACATGTTGGGGAGGGCTTCCCAGAAGAGGTTGATGTTTGAGTTGAGACTCGGTAAGGAGGAAAGCTAGTGTGTGTTCCTGTGCAGAGGCCTGCAGGAGAATTGGGTTGACCCAACTGGAGCACATTTAGTGGAGTGAACATGGCAAGATAAGGCTGGGGAGGCAGGGGTGGGCTAGTCATGAAGGTTTTTTCAGCCCCTTAGGAATCCCGGAGAGGTCAAGAAGCCTGGGGGTGGTTTGATAGTATTTTCCTTTTATAGTGATTGCTGTAGCAGTAGCATGGGGAGTGGATAGGAGGGGGCAGGGCTGGGGCAGAGAGACCACTTAAGGGCTGTTGCAGTTGCCCAGGTGAGAACATTCAGGTAGACTAGGGGAGGTGAGGAGGGTTGTAGAGAAGTGGGTGGTGGTCTCATTGCTCAGGGTTGGAAGCCTGGGGAGGGAGAGGGAGGGGTGGTGAGGTCAGCTTTGGACAGCTGAGCTTCATGCTCATGGGACATTGTGGTGACTTATATGCTGCAGACGGCTGGACAAAGCCTGCTTAGGAGAAAGCTTTTCAGTGAGCTTTACACATTCCCCAAGACAAAGGGCTTTCTGTGCAGCTTGCTTTTGGGTTCTTATACCAGCCACCCCAAGGAGCAGCTCAGAGTGGGAAGAGACCAGAGGAGGATGTACTGGCGTTAGAGGTACAAATGCCATGGCTTTGCTTGGATGGCAGTTGGTCTGCAATGCTACGCTTTATGGTCGCAGAGGAGATTGAACAATGGCTTAGTAAATTCACATACCATCATTCCTGGCTTGCTGTCACCTGTGAGGAGAGACAAGTGGCAGATGGTGAGTTCTGGCTGTGAAGGGGGGATTTGGGGTGTGTATGGGAATCCTCCCCCCAAAATAAATTTCCCTCATGTAAGTACTGAGTGGAAAAGTATACTCTGCCTTCCTCTGCTTTATGCTTGTCAGGATTGCCTGTTATATTTATTTTGTAAAAAGCACACAGCTCATTTCCCTATTGTTGCATGTTATTGTATCTGGCCAGGTAGACAGCACTTTGTGAGTCTGTTCTCCAACATGAATGAGGTAGTATCTGGGGAAGAAAGAGAAAGTTCAACAGGAAAATTTCCTCTGAGTTTGAGGAACTCCCCTGCCAGGGGATGCTGCTTGTTCGTCTTTCTCAGTCTCTGTCCCTGGGGAGTGGTGAGCTGTGTGTATTCTAGTTTGTTCTCTCTCTAGACAACATCTTTATTTACTTCCTTTATAGCACTTTAGCATGTTAGGACCAGAAACAGGGCCTGGCTAGCCAACCGAAGTGCTCTCCTACTGAAAGAGATAAAGAGACAAGTAACATGCTTAGTGTCAGCAGCGGTGGTGGAGCTGGGACCCTTGTCCTGGCTCCTGGGGCAGTCTTTTCCACTGGTCAGCCACCTTCTCATACTGGCACGGGAGCCTCAGTTGGCCTCTGGCCATCTCCCTGGTGTCTGTGCCCATTTTAAATGTGCCTGTATGCCACCACAGCTGTGAGCACCCCAGGGCCAAGGGCAGGTTCATCCTGGACCTGCACAGACTGGCCCAGAGCACCAGGAGGAGACGCTAGTGAACATGTGTTCAAGGAATGACTATATGACTGTATTTTGGTGCTGGTACCTTGTGGGCACTCCCAAATGTGAGTACCCATCCTCCACTCCCACCACTTTATTTGTTTGTGCTCACCTTGCACTTTGGGCTTTCCTCTCCTCAAGAAGAGCAGATGGGCACCAAGGCCTCTGGGGCACATGATGCTGCCAAGTAGGCAGAGCCTGCATACTCCATGCCTATGTTACTCCCAGGCCAGGTCCTGAAAACCCATTTAAGGACCAGCAGGATGAAGTCGGGTGGGGTGAGGGCCCTGATACTTGTAGATGAAATTGTGGTGAGGGTAAGATTTTTAATTCGTGTATTAAATGTATTTGGGGAGCTTTCAATTTTGTTTAAGATCATGATGAAAGGTCCTGGTGCAGCTGGGTGCCTGGTTCTTGTGCATTCCTGGATGGGGTTTCCACCCAAATTCTGGATAGCTGAATTCTGAGTCACATTGGGATTCTGGTGTGAGAGCTAGAATTTGTGAGACCCAATCTTTGAAAACCAGAAGGTGAGAAAAGTTATGGAAAGATATTTTCTTCTGGCAGTTGTTCCCCTTCCCTCTGCTTTTTTGAGGGTAGACACTCCTTTGCAAAAGAAAACCAAACCACCTGGTATTGATTAGAGTGAGAACGGTTCACTTTGAGCAGAACAGCACGTGGGAGGTTTGGGTACAGCCCCAGCACATTAGATAAATAATTTTGTCAAAGGGGTACGGGCACAGGCTGTGGTTTTGAAATATACATCCACATGTGAATCTCCTCACGAATGATAGGCTGTTTATTAGCAACATCTGTTGATTTGAGAAAAGCAGGGTTTGCATCACAATAAGCTGGAAGGTATATTTCTGTGATGTTATTTCTACCTGAGTGGGTCTTCCTTCCAGAGGAGATGGTCTAGTTATATTTCTCCAAATGGTGCCCACTGTCTAGGGTGAGACTTGTGCCCTCTGTGAGTTCATTGGGTGTGAGGACACAACCATTTAGGCAGGAAGAAAGGCATAACATTACTTTATAATGTGTACTTTTAAAAAGATAACTTATTTATTTGCCATTTTGAAAGTAGGATATATGAGCTAGAAAGTTAGGAAAATACAGTTAGGAAGAGACTGAAAGAGACCATTATTACTCATATTTCCCACATGCAGGACTTTAAAGAAGTTTTGGTCATTAACATTTTAATAGCATCAGTGTAAACTAGGTGCTATTCCGTCTGGCCTGTCATGGAGCTGTGCTTAGTGCTGACATACTTAAAAAACGAGAAGAGTGCAGGACCAGAAATGGATCTTTCAAATTGAACTGCCATTGGTACAGTGGGCCATTCAAGCTAGAGTAGGGGGAGTGGGCAAAAAAACCAACACACACACACACACACACACACACACACACACCCACACACACACCACCCCCACCTCCACCCCCCTTAGCACCTTTGCTCTAGTGAGATTTTAGTGTGTGGTTTTGATAAATAGGATGAGAAATTCAGGAAGAATTAGTTTTAAGCCTGAAAATAAACTCTGAATTAATAGGTCTTAGGAAGTTTTAGGGAAGATTTGACATGAGTTAGACATGGTAAGGTTTTGGAATTGTTGGGGTCTGTGGCCAATGGGAGACTTCTGCCTTATTTATCTGGATTGGATTCAGAGGTGAGCAAGGGAAGGCCTGTTTTGGGGTACCCCTGGGGCAGTGGGGTATGGTGTGTGGTCCTGGGGCTACTAGCAAGGGTCCTTCTGATATGTGGCTGGGGCCCTGCCACCGCCATTGCATGTCTCTGATATCTCTTTTGAAAACCTCCTTCCTCACGGGTCTATGGGCCTTGGTGGGTACTTTTTTCCCTGGACTTGACGGTGTGCCTTCATATCGGGATTGGGGCCAGGGGCTGGGGAGTTGTTGAGGGCTGGCACCAGCTGCATTTGATCTCTGATTATGTAATCTCTTGCTAGTCCTAGACGTTAGAGAATGTCTGTGGGGCTTGTTTATTTTAGTCATCAAGTACAGGAGCCCAGAGGAAGCCTGAAGTATGAAATGGCACCAGGTGATGGGCTGGGCTAGCCCTCCTACCTTACTCTCCTGTCTCTTTCAAGGGTATGGTCGGTCACCTTCTAAAAACCTCCTTGGTTTTAGTTAGGATGCAGGTGGTCCATTTGTTCCTGAGCAGTGCCCTCTTCCTGTGAGGGTGCCTCACAGTCATAGGCCAAGCATTTGGGGAAGCAGCATAGAGTGGTGGGCACAGAGCAGACAAGGGCCAGGATCAGGCCCCAAGGCCACCATTCAGAAGTTGAATGACCTCGACCAGTTAGTTAAGCTCTCTGGCTTTGGCTTTCTCTTTTTAAAATGGGGGAATAATATCCATGCCATTCAGTTGTTTATAAAGATTAAAAGGAGATGAAGTATGGAAAGCATCCAGCCCAGTACCTGGTAGCTAGCTATTCTCATATGAAGGTGAAGTGTTCCCAAGGGCAGGTTATGGTAGGTCAGCTCAGCTCTCCAAGACTCCTGTGCATTAGTGGGTTTCTCTGGCTCTCACTACAATTCTCCTTTTAAATAAAAACAACTGTGTACCCTGCTCAGGAGCAGAGATCCCTGCAGAAATCCTGGGCTGACTGGGGCTGCTCCCCTGTGAAGGGCAGGCAGGAGTGATCCTGCCTGCCATCTTCAGAAGTCCCTGGAGTTCTGGTTGAGGTCTTAGTGCTCTTACCCTATCTTCTAGTATGTGCTTCTATTAATTAGTGTAATAAGAGGGAATCCACAAGGTGTCTCTGTGACCATCCTCTCCCTCCTGCTGGCCCGTACCCTGCATCCAGGGAATATCTTGCCCTTCTCAGCCTCTACATGTTTGTTGATGCAGGTCCCCCGCCTGCAGGGCCTGCCGCCCAAACCCCTTTCCTCTCGTTTCTGCCCTATCTCTGAGACGTAGCAGATCCTAGGTCTTCCATGCCCTGTCTAGAGTGCACCTTCATTGGGGTGTCCTGCTGTTCCTTTCCTTTTTGTGGTTTTTCTTCAGCCCCAGTTTGTTAATAGGACCTTATCTTACCCCTCCTAGCGCACAGCACCCTAGCAGGCCTCAAGAAATGCTTGGGTGATTGACAGCACCCCCTCCCCCCATGAGGCACCACTGTGTACGGCGAATTTCAACCTCTTTGACTCTGACCTACATTAAGAAACACATTTTAGACTGTGAACTCAGTAGAGAAAAAAGAGACAGAAGCTCATGTGTACACACAAGGGAAACAAGCTTCACAAGACAATCCTACCTATAGTACCCCTGACACTTCCTTTTCACATCATGTCATTGCATTTTAATGCAGGTTAGGATTTTCCAAATGGATTCACTGTGGTCTGGACTGCGGTTTGAAAACACTGGCTTGGTGAATAGTTGAGTCTGAGGGAGGGGATGGGCTCTGGTTTTCCCTCGGTGTGTGGGTGTCTGTCAGAGGCTTCACTGGGCAGAGCGAGAGCAGCTGGGCAGGGACAGGCAGTCCCTGAGGAGTTTGGGATGGAGCCCCAGGCCTGCAGGGAACTGCTTTGGGAATAGGTGCTCCCTCCCCAGCCTACAGTTTGTTCCAGAGGAGAGAGCCCTGGACTAAGTCAGTACACCTGATTCAAGTCCTGGTTCTACCACTTGGTGGCTGGGAGACTTGAGGCAAATCACTTTACCTTTCTCTGTCTCATAGGGTGTTTCACAGGGTGTTTCATAGGGTAGCTGTGAGGCCTAGGTAAGGAAATGCCTGGAGCACAGCCCTGACCCCTTGGAACCTTGCATTCTGCTTAGTGCCCTGCAGTACAGGGAGCTGACCTTGAGCCCTGGGCCCTTCCCCTCTCTTTTCTCTGTCAGCCTGGATCAAAAGGGAGGTCAGGAGAAACCAGTCACCTGCCCAGAGTTTGGGGTAGAGTTCATCAGTGTGTGACCCTGTCTGAGGTGTGGTGCACCCCTGCCCTGACTTGGCCTGCTCTCTTCCAGCTCTGAAGGATGGCTGCCATGTTGGGGGACGCCATCATGGTGCTCAAAGGCCTTGCCAAGCTGACTGAGGCGGCTGTGGAAACCCACCTGCAGCACTTGGGCCTCGGAGGGGAGCTCATCATGGCGGCCAGGGCCCTACAATCCACAGCTGCAGAGCAGATTGGCATGTTCTTGGGGACGGTGCAGGTAAGGAGGCTGGTTCAGGATGGGTGCCAGTGGGAGGGGAGCTGGACTTGGAGCTCTTGGTGAGATCAGGACACAGCCAGGGTCTCTAGTCTCCTTGTGGCCAGGGCCAGAGAGCCCACTGGTTAGTGTAACCCGCTGTCCTTCTGGGTGGGGCAGGGTCCCTGTGTGAGACTGCTAGGTGACTCAAGTTTTAGTTAAAGGATGCTTCACAGAGCTGAGAAGAGGCCCAGCACACTTGTTAGATTAGTAATTCACTGGCACTCATTGACTGATGCAAGCATGGGATGCAGAGCTCAAGGGTGAGACCAGGCCCTTTTCTGCCAGGGGGATCTCAGGTAACTGGCCATGCTCCCTCTTCCTGGTCTATGTCCATTTTCTGGGCCTGTGTTGAGGTACTGAAGAGAGGTCTTTTTAATTTGGGAAATTTAAAAAATCACAGAAAAAAGTAATTCTTGCCTGTGTTCTGTGGGAGACAGCTGAAAGGAACCCTACATGCTTCCTTCGCTGAAGCAATTTTTTAATAAGACAAAGCACTTTCTTCCTGTTTATCTGATGTATATTAGTGTTTTTTGTTGGATTGATTTCTGTAAAGAAGTGATGGAAGCCATCCACTGTCTGGGCTCAGTGGGGTCATGGCCAGGTTGGGAAACATGTTTCATTGGATATCACACGTTAGAATGGAGCTGTCGCAGGAGCCTTTGTGTCAGTTGGGTCTCCTCAGGTTTCGAAGGCTTTTCCCGCTATGTCTGCTTCATTTTTCTGCGGGTCGCTGGGTCCTGCTTGTGAGGCTGTGCTCCTTTCCTGGGTGAAAGCTGAGGACAGCTTCACCTCCCGTCTTCCTCTTGTCTCTCATGCTCTTTTGTACCATGGTCCATAGAGCCTCTGTGTTTTACCATCCAAGAGGAAAGTTTTAAGTAAAAGTGAGTGCTGGAGAGGTGATTACAAACAGAGCTTGATATATGGTGTAACACTGCACAGTCCCCAATAACTGTTCCTGAAAGTCCAAGGGGATGGGAAGGCTATGTGCATGGGCACATGTGTATTGGGAGTTATACTGCAGAGGGTGCCCTGCCACCTCTCTCCTTCCATTTCTCTCTCTGGTTGGCTGACCCTTTGGACAGAGGATACTCGAGCTCCTCCAGGCTGAGGCGATCACAGACTTCAGGCTTCTGGTTAGTCTTAGTTTTTGGATTCCCAGCAGGGGAGGCCCTGCTGTTCTCTAAGGGTTCAATGGCAATATGTGACTTTTCTCTCACTCTACACAAATGCCTTTGACTTCTGGAAGTCTTCGTACCCGTGACCTCATCCGAGCCTCACTGCTGTCCTGGAAGAGGGGGCAGGCCTAGATGCCTACCGCATTCTCACATGGGAAACTGAGACTAAGAAGCTTTATGAGAGGCCTGTGATTATTAAGTGGCAGGATCAGAGTCGTGCACCCTCTTCCCAGTGTAAGACGCTCTGTTCTTGCCCTCCCTCTGTTGAGGTGGGGCTGTGACTCCGGCCATCTTACTTGGTGCCTTTTCTAGTGAGGAGCCATTGTCTTCCTGTTGGATGTTTTTGCCTGTGGAACACTCAGGAGGTATAGTTGCCCAGCTCACTTGGGCCTCCCAGGAGTGAGACAGAGTGGGGAGACCTGGGCAGATCTCCCTGAGAGGTGAGAGGGGCCCCCTGCCTAGTCTCCCACATGCTGTTTCCACAGACAGGCATGGCAATCTTGAGGTGAGTCACTTAGAGGAAGGAGGGAGAGACTGTCCCCCACCATGAAGACGACACTCAGTGGGGCGATGTTCTCCATTGTGTTCCCATTGTCTCCCTCAACACTCAGATTCCTGTGCCTCCCTTCTCTCTGAGGGGATGGAGGGTCAGCTAGATATTGCAGAAACCTCTCCCTCCAGCTCCTCCAGGGATTTGTTCACATCTTCATTCACTAGATACCAAGACTGGTCCCATTGAGACACTGAGTCCCCTTTGCTGCCCATGGGGCCTCACAGCCACCTAAACAGGTTATGGTAGTGCAGGGCCAGGTGGCCATCACAGGAGTCAGGGGGCAGAAGGAGGAGCCTCTGCTGTGGCTCTCAGGGACCCTGCCTTAGTCCTCTCACCCCAGTGCTTCCCGGCCATCTTGAGAGGTACACAGAGAACCCAATACAATTTATTTCTGCTCTGAGAAAAGAGCTATTGGTTGGCCAGCACGGCAGACCTTGGCTTGGGACCCCTGCTCTGTCACTGGCCTGCTGGCGGGCCTTTACCAGATTACTTCAGTTCTCTCAGCCTAAGTTTCCCATTTGTGCAATGAGAGCCATAGCCAAGTCTCTTACCTTGCAATGGAGGCAAGTGCAACATCTTATAAAGCTGAGAGTGAGAAGGCTGTGGATCTACTGCCGTGTCTGCAGAGCTGCAGGCGGCACGCTGTGCATTGAATCCACTTCAGTGGAACGGAATCCAGGCCACTGACCTCCCTTCAGGAGTCAGTGCTGTTCCAATTATAGCCTACTCGGCACTATTCCCCTGGTCATGTCTGTGGCCCCCATGTAACTTTGACTGTAGGGAGTCCTATTTTTAGATGAGGAAGTAGCAGAGAAAGGTCAGGAACTCATTCAAGGTCACTCAGCGTTCTAAAGTAGAAAGAACATGGGCCCAAAGGCCAGGTCTTGATAGTTGTTGAAAGAAAAACGTACCCCCAACTCCCAAGGACAGCCAGGCCAGAGCTGGTTATGGCAAGTCATCCCGTGAGAGCCTCTTAAAGGCATGCCATGGCTGACTGATGCAGCTGTGTTTGTGGTGAGGAACTCGCCTGGAGTGGTGGGGTGTCTACATCTGCATGTTGCCCTTGCCTGTCTGTGGTTAGGCTTTGACTTCTCAAAGGTCTCCTGTCTCTTGCCCTGGTTCACCCTCCCCAAAGCCTTGGAGGCCTGTCCTTAGCCCCGATTAATAGGTGAGGAACTTGCTAGGAGTGGTAGTAACTGGCCTGGTCCTGGCCGGACACCCAGCAGGTCTCAGTGACTGTGTGGCTTGTCTGGGATCATACAGTGGAGCCCTGGCAGAAGCAGGACTGGAATCCGGGGCTCCTGGCTCCAGGGCTGGGAAGGTACTGCTCACCTCCAGAACTGACCACAGGCCTCAGGAGTAATGTGGTATTACCCTCTGGAGGACTGGAGGGCAGGACAGTGGTGGCATGCTGTCTTGTGCAGAGAAGGATGTACAACGGGGGTGGTGGTGGTGGTGGTGGTGGTGGGGATTGCCTCTTGTTCCTCTCATACCGGCTTTTGTTCCCCGCAGGAGCAGGAGAAGCATGAAGAACCTTACATTTCTGAGAGTTTTGATGACCCAGAATCAGAGTTCCACTTCTCAGGGCCAGGGGCCGAGGGAGCCTCTCCAGACTTCTCTGCAGCCTCTTCCCAGGACCAGTCATCATCTCCACCCCAGGATCACGCTGGCAGAAAGGGTCCAGCTACTGCCTACGTTGACAGTGGACCCTTTAGGGAAGCTGGGCTCCCAGGCCAGGCTGCCTCTCCTCTGGGCAGGGCGAATGGGAGGCTCTTTGTAGACAGCAGAGCCCCCTTCTCTCCCACTGGCCTTCAGCAAAGGTTTTACCACCAGGACCAGTCCTCTGTGGGGGGCCTTACGGCCGAGGACATTGAGAAGGCCCGGCAGGCCAAGGCTCGCCCTGAGAGCAAGCCGCACAAGCAGATGGTGCGTCTGGGAGGGCCCCCCTGGAGTGGGCCCTGAGCGGTGGTTCCCACAGTGGTGCTGGTGTCAGGCCCCCTCCAAAGATGGTATGGTCTGGAGGTTTGGGGAACATGAAGGCCTCTTCTTGGTGGTGGAGTATGCTGTCAGGCAGAGCTGCTTTGGTGGAGGAGAGGGGGTGTGAGAGGCAGCATGAACCCCTGAAGGCTGGTCCTGTCCCCATTCGCTGATTTCCTGAGGTCTCTCTCTGTTCTCCCTCTAGCTCAGTGAGCGGGCTCGGGAGAGGAAGGTGCCAGTTACACGGATTGGGCGGCTGGCCAACTTTGGAGGTAAGGTGGCTGTGTGCCCCTGTGCCGCCTCATCTTGCCTGGCGTGCCAGTCATGGCTTAGTGGAGATGGGGCTACCGTGGGGCCAGCGTGGATGTAGAAGAGGGTGGGGCCCATGGGTGTCCTGGGGAGTGTGGTACTAGTTTCTGGGTATTTCCCACAGGTGGATGATCCAGTTATTGGATTCCACTGTGCCTTAGCTTACCCCTAGGGGTTGGTGTGGCTGATGCCACACTGTGAGTTGCAGCTTTGCTTCTCAGGCCACGCTTGGGGGGCAGTGTCTGCAGCATCAGCTTTCCTACTACTTCAGCCTCCCTTCACTCAACCCCTATGGAGAGTCTGCAGAGGCTCCCTTGGCCCCTGGCCCTGAGAAGTGGGACCCTGGGGTGGGGGGTATGAGCAGCCAGAAGGAGTCTGGGGAGGGGGAGGGGGAGCCTTGGCCTTGGTAGGTGCTTTGCACCATCAGTAGCCTCTTGAACCCTTGCTGACAGCTGCCTGATGCCTGGAGCCATCCTCTGGTGTCTGTGTGCTGGAGGTTTGCCCATAGCCATGATTCAGAGCTGCCCACATTGTTGCCTAAGCAGTTAGCTAATTTCAAGCTTGGAGGTGGCAAGGTGGGAGTAAAGAGGTGCCAGGTCCAGGAAGAATGTGCTATTCTGGCCCCAGAAGTGAGTTCTGGGCTTTCTACCTCTCCCAGAGGTTTTCAAACTGTGGGTTTAATGAGTGTGAAATTAATTTAGTGGGTCAGGACCAGCATTTAAAAAAAACCCTCAAACTAAGTAGAACGGAATTGAATAGAAAAAGATCAGAATTGATATCATAGATGCTTAGAAAGAATTGCAAAAATATTTTTGTTTCAGGGGTAGAAACATACTATTTATGTATGTTCTTCATTGTATTGTGAATATGTGACTTATTGGTGGGTCATTGCCTAAGCAGTTAGAGGTAACACTGCCGGACTTTGTTCTCCTAGGAAACACTTCTAGCCTTTCTTCCTCTCATGAGGGTAAGATGCTTTTGAGGTGTAGACCAACAGGCTTTAGGCTGGTCATTTTTTCAAATACTGCTTCTACCCTGTTCTCTCCCCTCCTCCTGTGACTCCAGTTACACGTGTTAGATCTTTTCCTTTTCCTCTGTGTCTCCTCTGCTCTTTTCTCTGTTTTCCATCCTTTTCTCTGTGCATCAGTCTTACCTCCTCTGCACTGTAAGGTGAGGGAAACTGGATGTTATGGAAGTGAGCCTTTAACAGATACAGTAGGCACTGTAGAAAACTTACCGAAGGCAGCTGAGCATACTTTGTGCATAGCACTGTGGCGGTTACTGCGACCTTCACCCAGGAATTTCCAGTCCAGAACATTAAGGCAGAAGGAAGGGGAATACTGAGTAAGGGGAATAGGAAGACAGAGCGGAAACAACAGGTGAAGACTAGGAAGACGTGAGGATATTTAGATTCTATTTAGAAAGAATTTTGAAATATAATACTTAAATCAGAGGCTAATGAGAAAACAGTGGGTCAGGAATGAAGAGTAGAGGGACTGGACTCTTGGGAATCTTACTATTTTTAAAAGATAAAAAGTTAAGAGATCCTCACTCCCCGAAAAATACTTTTTTTTTACAGAATAGTTTATGAGACTCCATAAGAGAGTCAGTAAATGAGAGACAGTAAAATGAGTAGTGTTTTTTGTTAGAAGACAGGCATTGGTTAGGTTGAAATGCAAAGCTGCTGGCTGTTGTTGCGTAATTTCCTGAAGATTCTGATACAACTGGGTGTGCTATTGATATATGAAGAACAGAGCTCTCTCTGGGATCATTATGCCCCTTCTCCTGTGCTTTTGTGTCTTCCCCATATCAGTGGTAAAATTAAAAACAAAGAAACATTGGGTGAATGGGCATAGTTTGGCTATTATTTAATTTTGCCAAGTAAGGACATTTAATACAAAACAAAACCCACCATCAATTATCATTTTATTAATCTTTCTAAAAGGATATTTTAGCAATGCAAAAGTACAAAGGATATGATCCCAAGATAAAGGTTAGTAAATTGAGTAACTGAGTTTTGTGATAGACTCAACTCCATCGTCTTTGTGTCTAGACACTGATAGAGACCCCACTGTGGCTTCCCGGGGGCCTTGCAGAGTCATCCTGCAGCGGTGATGCCATTGGACCCTTTGGCTGGGGCAGGGGTGTCAGGACAGTAGGGGTGAGAGTGTTTATACCTCCTGTAGCAGCAGTATATGCTTTGACCTCCTGGCCTGATGCCCTTTGTTGACTTGTCTAAAGTCAGGTTTCCCCCCTACCAACATTGACCAATAGGGCAGTTGATTTTTATTGAGGTTGTAAAGACTAGAGTTCCTGGGGTTGACAGGGACTGTGTCCAAGGCCTATTTTGCTCTGGCTTCCCCTCGGAGGGTGGCACATAGTCACACTAGTTTCAGTGCCTGACTTCTTGAGGGCACATGCTGTACATGCTTTTTTTCCAGTACCCAGAGTTCCTCCAGGTGCTCGCTCAGGCAGCCAGAAAGGTACCCTGTAGGGCCAAGAGAAGTTCCGTGCCCTTGGCAGGGGTGTGGGAGCAAGGTTTCTGCTTTATCAGGAGCAAACTTAAAAAGGGGGTTCTTTGTTTTTCTCTCTTAGAAGCTCTGAGGGCGATTAGGGCAGTTGTTATTTCCAGTTACAGATGAGGAAGCTGAGCCATAGTCACCAATTGCCCAGGTCCAAATGCTTATTTGTCACAGCACTGGGACTAGAGCCAGGAGGCCTCTCTCACAAATGGCAGTGTGAACCTACTGCCTGTAATTAGTCCCGTCCCCTGCAGCCAGCAGAGGGCCTGTGTTAGGTCTTCCCCTACCCCAGTGGCCCAGTTTTGGGCATGGAGGGCCAGCTCCAGAGAACCTGTGGGAACACACTACAGGGAGCTTCCCCCATCACTCCTTCCTGGTCCCTCGCCTCCTGTGCTGAGGAATGCAGCCCCCTCCCCAGGGCCTCTCTTCTCTAGTGTCTGGGAGTGGTGTGGAGGATGCAAGTGATGGCAGAGGACAGTATCCTTGCCCAGTGCCTTCTTGTCAGACTTCCTTGTGTGCGGACTTTCTCATCAGCTCAGGATTGTTAGATGTGCTAATAGAGAGAGGGCTTAGGTGTCTTGTGCACAGCGAATGCTGTGTGAGTGCCCTGGTGGTCGTCCCACCTGTAGCTGTTTATTTGCCCCCGGCTATCGCACAGAAACTCCCTGAGCTAACTTGCCTGGGGATCCGCAGGCACGCGTCCTTACTTATTCCTGCCGAGGCACCTTTCCCCACGCCTCCTCCCTGAAGGTGCTGTTTGTTAGAAGGTGTTTTATTTTTTCCTTTTCTTAATCCCTGGTGCCTATCTGGGCAGAAGCCCAGTGGCTGCTCCAGGAAGGGCCATATTTGGCTCTGATGACCTCCAGAGGGACTTCAGGGAGACAGGGTCCAGCCTAGGCTCCCAGATCACATGAGCAGCCCCCAGCCTGGGAAGCCGGCCCAGTGTGCTCCTGCCTGGGGGAGAGCCCTGTTCCCTCCCCTCCCCCCCACGGCTCCCCCTCTCCATTTCTTGACTGTAAAACCTCTGTTTGTGGGAAATGGGAGATGTCTGGAACTTTCTTGGAAGGTGCTGGCACCTTCTCACAGGCTAGGATGGAGGCCAGGCTGTGGGGGCCGCAGAGCAGGTTCCATGACTGGTTCTCCCCACTGACTGTAGCTAGGCTGGGCGTGAGTATGGATCAGAAAATGGAGAGGTGTGCCATTCTGAGGGCTTCAGGGTGCTGATGTGGGGCCGATGGGCCACAGGCTACAGAGCGAGCGAGTGAGCGTGGGCTCTGGGGTATGCTCACCAGGACCTGGTGAATCTGAGGCAGAGGCACGATCTTCCAATAATTGCCTTCAGGTGTCACCCAGTTCTGAGAGAAGAAAGAGTCCAGCTGGGTTCTGGCCTTCCCTCAACAAAGTTCTGGGAATTTCTTCAAGCTTGGCTGGGTCTAGGTCGGAGGAAGAGCGAGTTTTTTCTCAGTAGAAGCTCTTGAAGCCAAGGTCAGGGCTGCCCAGCTGGCTGGGCCTGCTTTCACTGCCTGAGCTGTCCTAGGAAGCCTGTCCGTTAACAGCACACACGCACCAGTGTCTTCCCAATGGTCAGGCTGGATAACCTCTTAACGCCATCTGTCTCTTTTGTAGGTTTTCTTTAGATTTGATCTAGGCAGAGAAAAATCTAGATGCAGACATTGGTGCAACTTGCTAGAGTTTGAAGGTTAATATTATTTATTTTCCTAAGTCAGATAGTGTGATGGGTGGGGTGGAGGTGGGCAGGAGAGTTAAAGTTTAATTGGAGATGTGGCTTCCAGATCTCTGAAAACAACAGGTGTATACCCCCTACTTTTTTGTCTTTTCAATATGTCTGGAGTGTCCTGGAGTGGCTCAGTTGGTTGAGCGTCATCCTGTGCACAGAAGGGTTGCTGGTTCGATTCCTGGTCAGGGCATACACCTAGGTTGCAGGCTTGGTCTCCAGTTGGGGTGCATACAGAAGGCAACTGATCGATATTTTCTCACATCGATGTTCCCGTTTCTCTCTCCCTCTCTGTCCCTACCCCACCCCCACCCCCCCTTCCTCTCTCTCAGCATGTCCTCAGGTGAGGATTAAAAAAAAATGTCTGGAATGTCCTCGAGGGTCCCTGGGAAGCTGAGGTTGGGGGGGGAGACGGCTCACGTAGGAGGCCAGTAGGCAGCAGCCCTGCTCCCATGCTAATGACTCTGCCGCCTCCTAGGTCTGGCTGTGGGTCTGGGCTTTGGAGCACTGGCTGAAGTTGCCAAGAAGACCCTCCGCCCTGAGGACACCTCAGGTGAGCTGGACCCTTGACCCTGGGAGGTGGGCCTTTCAGCCCCCATCTTCCACCTGTGTTCTGGGGCCACCTCATGTCCCACCTCTAGGGACACATTCACCTTGTGAGCTGAGATTTGGGCCCAGCCTCTGCCCATGCTCTCTGGAGCTGCTGGGACAGATCCCACATGGCTCTTCATCTCTGAGGCAAAGGTCATGATACCTCTGTCCCATCTCCCAGAGTCAGCCAGAGGTCAGGTCAGAACACTAGGTCCCCCCAGGAGATATGTCAGCTCATTCCAGTATCTGACACCTCTCCCTTCCATGAGGACTCCCCAGTGACACCCCACTGTCCTGTCCCTGTCGTCCTGGCGGCCAGTTCAGGGCCTGCCAGTCAATGGATGGCCCTTCTTCACCTGCAAGACTGTCTTGTGGGGTTGAGGAACCTCCCAGAGAGAAAGCAATAGCCTGTCCCCACAGGCCCCTGAGCACAGGGGACCCACTATGTGTGTCCTTGGAAGGGGCTAGAGGACAGAGGATTTAGTGAGGGTATTTTTAGTGTTGGTGTGGAGACACTTTGAAAATGAAACCTGGCTTTCTCTGGAATGAGAAGCCAGCCTTCCCTACCCCCCTCAACCCCCCCTGCTGTTCTCTGTGCCACCACATCCAAGCAGGGAAGAGTATAGGACTAGCTCCAGCCTTACAGCTTTGTCAGGGAAGTAGTGCCCCTAGTGGAGGTCAAGAGGCCCAGGAACCACAGGACCTGGGGCTCAGGCCAGGGTGGGATGGTCCTGGGCAGCCCCCAAACTCTTCTCCAGCTTTCAGAGCAGACTCTGGGATTCTGTGGCCTGGAGAACCCTGGAAGAGTCTCCTGAGTGGGGGGCATGTCCTTGGTTATTTTTAGAACCAGTCATGCCCAAGCTGGTGACTTAGCTGAGGGTGTGATCTGGGGACCCTTCTTGGCCCAGCCATCCTGGAGTGGCTCTGCCCATGGGCCAAAGCTCCCCTGACGCCCAAGCAGCTTGGTCTCTTCCTGTGGAGCTAGTATCTTTCACCCTCCCAGGATCCCCTGCTGTCTGGCATCCTGGGAATGAGCCTGACCCCTAAGTAAGCCTAACAGGGCTGCCCTGAGATGTTGGCTGATTCGCATGTTGTCTCTGGGGCTTCTCTTGTGCAAACTAAATGGCCCCAGGGCCTCACAGCCCCAGCCTGTGCACCCCACTCTGTCAGAGGCTGGCTGAAGACAGTCCCTGGGGCAGTGGGCAGTGGCCTGCAAGCCACCTCTCCTCCTCCCTCCTTGGGGACCTCCCTCAGTCTTCCAAGTGCTGGACCAGGCTGTTGGTGATGCAGGCTAAAGAAAGTGCCAGGCACCTAACTGGGCTCACAGGACAGTAGGCAGGAAAAGCACCGAATGTCACAGGCTAGAGGACAGTGAAGAGGTTGCTGCGGAGCTTGGGGAGGTCAGAGGGAGCACCAAGCAGGCCTCTCCCCACCTAGGACAAGGGAAGACTTAGTATTTAGGTAGGGCACTGAGCAGAGAGGGTGGTCCTGACCTCTGCCTGGGCCGCAGCACTGGTTGGCAGCAGGACTCAGCCAGCCTCCCTGCAACCCTGTGGAGTCATCACCACGACCCCTCCCACTCCAAGTGTACTGGACAAAGGTCATCTGCATCTCTGAGGTCACTGAGCACTGGTCCCAGGGCCAGTCGGCTGCAGGGAGCTACAGGGGCCTCTGGGCAGAGAGGAGAGGCAGGCACAGTAGGCAAGTGCTGTCCTTGACCCTGAGCTCCCCTCCGTGAGGACGATGCTCTCACTGCAGCCAGCTGGCCCTAGAGTGAATGTGTAGTGACTTCAGGGGTGCTGGTGACCTTTGTCCAGTACATTGGAGTGGGAGGTGGCAAGGGACAATGACTTGGCAGTCCTCCTCACCTGGGGCGCTGTGGATTGGGTTCCTCCAGGTCCCTCCCTCCTAGTGTCTGTCCCCCACCTCCAGCTGACTGACCTTCAGAGTGCCCTCTCCAGGCCCTAGAGACTGTGTGTATATGTGGTGGTGCGGTGCTGGGGTCAAGCCTGGGGAGACCTAGTTGTTCCTGAAGGGCCTCTGAGGCATCAGGGAGGTGGGTGTGGAACACAAAGTTAAAATAGCACTTTGGGTTTTATGGACTATCAGATTCCGTATTGGACTTTTTCGAATCACACTTAACCCCCCCCCCCCCCCCCCATTACTGTCCCCGTATTTACCAAGGAGGATCAGAGAGCATTATGGTTGGCCCAAGACAGCCAGTTGACTGTGAGCTGGGTTGTACTCAGGCTTCTTGACTCTCAGCAGGAAAGGAACTGGGTGCCCACAGGGGTCCTTAGGCCCTGTACCCACCCAACTGACCAGCCTTTCTGGGGCTGCTTGGGAGCCCTGCTGGCCTCTTCCTCCTGCCACTTGAGTGAGGCCACCAGGCACCCCAAGAAGGGGGGTGGGTGCCGTGGTGACCTGGCTTCTGTCTACAGGGGGGAAGAAGGCTGTGCTGGACTCTAGCCCCTTCCTGTCCGAGGCCAACGCAGAGCGCATTGTGAGCACCCTCTGCAAGGTGCGGGGGGCGGCGCTCAAGCTGGGCCAGATGCTGAGCATCCAGGGTGAGTGGGGCCCCTGCCTGGTTCCTGGGCCTGGGGGGGGGGGCAGCACAACTTGGGAGGGGCTGGGGGGGTTCTTTCTGCCCACTGGCTCCTCTTCCTTGAATCCTGGCTGGTGATCAGCCTGAGATGTTTAAGTGTCTTAAACAGGAGCCCACAGTCATTTTTCTTTTTTCTGGTTGTTTTGAGATACCTAGAGGTGGTCCTGGCATCTCAAAAGTTGATGAGTCTGGCTGCTGCCACCCACACACCCCTCCCTGTGTTGGTTGAAAGGCGCTAGAAGGGGGGCTCACAGTCCTGCCACAGTGTGATGTTGGGGGCAAGGGGCATGTGGCCGAACAGGAGGCTGGCTCTGTGACCCCAAGAGCAGAGCCAAGGTTGGGGGAGCCTCAGGGCTTCTAATGGTGCCCCCCCCACCAGCAGGAGTGCTCCAGAGGCTGGCACTCCAAGTGGGAGCATTTGAAAGCAAGGTCCTCTCACTAGCAGTTAGATGGACTCATTGAGTTGGCCAAGTGTAAGACAGAGGTAATGGGCAGGCAGGCCGGGGCGTAGGCACTGCCTGTGGTTGTGATACCCTGTGGCAGTTCCTATCTGAAGTCTTTTGATGCACAGACCCCAACTCCAGGAGTTCCACATCTCGTGACTTACCTTAAGGAAAGCCTTAGAGATGCGGTCAAGGCTCTGTGCAGGAGCTTCATCATGGGGTTCCTCGTGAGTGCAAATTCAGTTGTATACCTAACAGGGATATGTTCTGAGAAATGCATCGTCAGGTGATGTCATTGTGCAAACGTCAGAGTGTCTTAAACACACCTGGATGGTATAGCCCATTGCTTCTGGGCTCCAGGCCTGTTCAGCACATTACTGCACAAAACATGATATTAAGTCAGCACAAGAGAAAATGATGCAATCAGGAGATGCAAACACGAGATGTGTGAGGCTGCCGTAACGCTGCGTACTGTTCTAAGTTTTATGTATTGATTTCAGAGAGAGAGACATTGATTGTTGTTGCACTTATTTATGCATCATTGGTTGATTCTTATATGTGCCCTGACCAGGGATCAAACCCACAACCTTGGTGATCAGGACAGTGCTGAGCTACCCAGTGAGGGCCAGTGTTTTAGTAGATAGAGTATGCTCTAAAGTAGCATGGAAAGTACAGTAAATACATAAGCCAGTAACAGTCGTTTATTATGAAGTATGACATACCGTACATAACTGTACGAGCTGTGCTTCTATACAACTGGTTTGTTTACACCAGCATCGGCACAAACATGTGAATAACACATTGTGCTACCAGGTTATAGTGGCTATGATGTCATTAGGTGATGGGAATTTTTTAGCTCCATTATGATCTTATGGTGCCATGGGGTCATTGACTGAAACATTATTCGGGGCATGACTCTTAAACACCTTGCTGACCGGCCACAAGTACATGTGTTTCCATGTCCGAACATTGCTGACCGGTCATGAGATAAATTAATGTAAGTGCAGACACAAGTCATTTTAAACACCTTGCTGGCCGCACGGGCAAGTTCTGGCTCGAAATAGCTGGTCAGCAAGGTTACCAGAAGCTGAAGCAAGCAGTAGTGGGGCTAGCGGGCTGCATGACTGAACTTCTGTGGGGGATGTTAGACTCCCGCTGACAGTGCCACTGCAGAATATTTAAGACTGCTGCCCGAGGAAAGCAGGCTAGAACAGTATCCATGCAGTAGGACTACTATTAGGAAAAAACACGGAAAAAGGGGCAGAAAGAAAAATCGTAGTTCTCTGCAGGTGGTCAGATTATGGGTATTTTTAATGTTTTACTATACTTTTTGTTCTTTTAATGATAAAAAGCTATGCCTGTTATTTCTAAGAAGCCTACCTTCTCAGGTCATTGGGTGAGTTGAGAGAACCACGCTGCCTAACATCAGGGCCCGGGCTGCATAGGCTCACCTACTGCCCTGGTGGGAGAGGGTGCGATGGGCTGGGGTGCGGCTCTCTCCAGATATGGTGGCTGGCCTTGGTGCCCCAGGAGTGTGCACATCCTGGTCTGTGTCCTTTGTTCCTTTGAAGCTTTTGTCCACCTGTGCGCCAGGCGGGAAAATGCTGCCAGGGTGCGAGGGGGAATCTGAGGCTGGCTGTGCGCCTTGTCTCTGAACCTGGGGTTCCAGTGTGTGGGAGGGTAGAGCAGCCTCTCCCAGGTGACCACACTGTGGCAGAGATTGAGGTGGCTGCTCTATTCCTGGCCTCTGCTCTCTGATGTCTCTGGTGCCTTCCAGATGATGCTTTCATCAACCCCCATCTGGCCAAGATCTTTGAGCGGGTGAGGCAGAGCGCGGACTTCATGCCACTGAAACAGATGACGGTGAGGCAGGCGGTACACCAGAAGCACCTGGGTCCTCCCAGCACCTCCTCTCCCTGCAGGGGAGCTTTTCAAGGTGCTGGGCTGTACTTATGCCCCGTTTCTGGCCTCTCCCTCTAGAAAACTCTCAACAGTGACCTGGGCCCCAACTGGAGGGACAAGCTGGAGTACTTTGAGGAACGACCCTTTGCAGCCGCCTCCATCGGGCAGGTGCACCTGGCCCGAATGAAGGGCGGCCGTGAGGTGGCCATGAAGATCCAGGTAGGTGCCCAGTGTGTGCACTCATCCCTACAGGCTCTGTAGTGTGGGGGCCTCTTGCAGGGCGGAGCCCCTGTCGCCATTTCTTGTCCCAACACCGGATCAGCACTGGGTACTGAGAAGTATTTGCCGAGTGAGTGGCTGTGGGAGGTGGAACAGCCTCCCAGCAAGCTTGGTTTGGGTGGGGCGAGGACAGGAAAAGTTAATTGTCTGCTTTGGGCCTGAGCTAGAGGGCTGGGGCCGAGTGGGTGGCTGTTCTGGGGGTGGGAGATGTAGACAGCTGTGACTCGCCCAAGGTGTGGGGTCCTGCCCTGTCTACCTGGAACACCCCCTCCGCTCCCCCTGCAGTACCCTGGCGTGGCCCAGAGCATCAACAGTGACGTCAACAATCTCATGACTGTGCTGAACATGAGCAACGTGCTTCCAGAAGGTCTGAGTGCTGGGCTCTGGGCATCTGAGGGGGCCTCCCTGAGGAGCCCTCAGCGCATTCTGACACCCTCCTCCCTGGTCCAGGCCTGTTCCCTGAGCACCTGATCGACGTGCTGAGGCGGGAGCTGGCACTTGAGTGCGACTACAAGCGGGAGGCTGCCTGTGCCAAGAAGTTCAGGTGCAGCTCCTGGCTGGGCTTCGGGCCCCTTGCCTGTTGCTTCCCCCAGTGGGAGACCAGGGACCATCTTTAGGAAGTCCATGGGGGAGGCGAGGACGGGTGGATGGCTGTGGGCAGGGTCTGGAGCTGTAGCCACATCCTACCCATTACAAAGCAGGGCCCTCCACTTCGATCGGCTCAGTCCCTTGTTGCCCTTCATGTCAATCCCAGGGTGGGTGTGGGGAGGATCTGGGCCCTGGGTGTAACTTCCCACCTCTGCCAGGGAGCTACTGAAGGACCACCCCTTCTTCTACGTGCCCGAGATCGTGGATGAGCTCTGCAGCCCCCACGTGCTGACCACAGAGCTTGTGTCTGGCTTCCCCCTGGACCAGGCTGAGGGGCTGAGCCAGGAGATCCGGAATGAGGTGTGTCTTCAGCTGGCCCTAGAGCCTCCAGGTGATCTCTGTGTGGCTGAGGGGGACGGGGCTGGTATGTCCTCCCCCTCCCCCAGGTGGTACCCTTGGAATCAAATGTCAGCTGGAAGAAGGCAGGGCTGGGTGGGAGGTAGGAGTCAGGCTTCCCCAGCCCCAGACTCTTGGGTCACCAGGCCATCCCACCTACCCCAGATCTGCCATCACATCCTGGTCCTGTGCCTGAGGGAGCTGTTCGAGTTCCACTTCATGCAAACAGACCCCAACTGGTCCAACTTCTTTTACGATCCTGAGCAGCACAAGGTGAGCCCCTGAGTGGGGGTGGGGGACACACACAAGGGGCCTGAGAGGTCCGCTGGAGTGGGGGCTCTGAGATCTGAGCCTCCATTTGCAAACCTTCTGCTATCACCCATTCCCAGGTGGCTCTTCTGGACTTTGGGGCAACTCGGGAATATGACAAGTCCTTTACTGACCTCTACATCCAGGTAGGGGCAGGGCCTTGGCCCATGCTGTCCTGAGGCTGGGGCTGGATGTATCAGTATTGGGAGGGAGGGAGGCTGACCAGGCTCTTGTCTAGTTTGGTGACAGTGGGTGAGGTCATGTCATGGCCCTGTCAGGCTCACAGCACTGGCTGGGGCCTCCAAGGCAGGGGTCAGCATTTGGGGGAGAGGGGCAGGTGGTAGCTTCTGGCCCGCAGGAGCTCCTCTTTATGTGCTGCCCGTGGTGCTCTCCTGTGCCTCCACCAGATCATCAGGGCTGCTGCCGACAGGGACAGGGAGACTGTGCTGAAGAAATCCATAGAGATGAAGTTCCTCACCGGCTACGAGGTCAAGGTGAGCTCCATGGACTCTGGAGTCCCACAGGCCTGCTGCTCCAGGCACAGCTACCTCTTGTGGGGGGAGGGTGGGCAGTGAATTCCTTTTTCCTTTGAAATCATAAACAGAACCTCAATTTATAAATGGGCGGGATCAGAGGTGATAGTCACCCTCGAGGGGTCTCTACAGAGCCCTGGGCTACCTCAGCAATCCGAAAGCCGGGTCCTGCCCCAGCCTCTGTGCTTGAGGCTCTCAGAGTGGCGGGGCTTAGGGACTTGTCATGAAACTCGTTTTTCCTTCTAACTCTAGCAACTTAGAGATTTGCGTCATTTGGTCAGTCATGCTGGAAGTTTCAGGGCTTGGGTGAGGGGAGCGTTGGAAGAAATCTTAGCAGTCCCTTTAAGGGACTGCTGTCAGTGTTCCTGTCACCCAGAAGCCACTCAGAAAGCACATTCCTGGAGAGCAGGGAAGGGATGAAGGAGAGCCAGGTTGCCCTGCGTCTACCACCCATTCGGAGGCAACTGGAGCGCTTGAGACTATAAAACAGACCTTTCAGGCCAAAAACAAACTTTGAATCCGAGTGCTTCAGGTGAGGCTCACATCCTGCGTTCTGCTGTAGGCCCTGTTACTCCCTTTTGGAGTCCAGTTCACATTAATGTCGTTTTCCAGGCCCCTATAGGTTTATGCTCGTTACCACTGTTCAATCTAATTAAAAAATGAAACTCACCTCCCCACACTTCCCAACTTCAAAACCTAGTTTTGAGGGAGCGCTCAAGGCTGGCCCTGCCCCCCCCTTCCTCTAGGCCATGGAAGATGCCCACCTGGACGCCATCCTCATCCTGGGGGAGGCCTTTGCCTCGGAGGAGCCCTTTGACTTTGGCACCCAGAGCACCACCGAGAAGATCCACAGCCTGATTCCCATCATGCTGAAGCACCGGCTCATCCCGCCCCCTGAGGAGACCTACTCATTGCACAGGAAGATGGGGGGCTCCTTCCTCATCTGCTCCAAGCTCAAGGCCAAGATCCCCTGTAAGGCCATGTTCGAGGAGGCCTACAGCAACTACTGCAAGAGGCGGGCGGAGCAGTAGCCGCACAGTGGGAACTCAGCCCTGTGCAGCCGAAACTAGTAGGAAGCTGGTGGTGGTAATGCTCCGTTTAAACTCCTTTGCCCAAGGAGGGGTGGCAGGCTCCGGCGGGGAGGGGTGCTGCTTGGAGCCCCGGTGCCAGCGCTTATCCTGGTTTTTACTGCTAAGACGGTGCGGGGCGCGGGCGCAGGAATGAAAATGAAACAGCAGCTGTCAGAATCTGCCAGCTGTTTCTTCAGAGGCTGAATACTCTGGATAGAGATCCGGCAGTTTTCTTCCCTGTTCCTTTTAGTAACAGGGCTTTACCTAAAGTGAATGTTAACCCAAAGGCGTGAGACTCCTCCTGTCAAGTCCCTGCCACCAAGAAAAATAGAGAACCCTTTTTGGATGTTATTGGACACGTGCATAAGGTTTGTGTATGTGTTTCTAGAATGAGATTTGTGTTTCCTGCCCTTTTCCTCTCTGGCTTGTGATCTGCAGCTGGGAGAAGTCAGATCTGAGCAGTGCCAACAGGTACTGTTTAACCAAGTGAGGCTGCTTTCTGGTTGGTTGCTGTACTTTTTGAGAACTGGAAGTTTCCAGAGAATTGCTGCCTCCCATGGGTAGAAAAGTGACAGCTCGTCTTCTAGCACGTGCTAGAAGATGGTGTGTGTGTAGGGGAACCTCTTTTCCCCTCCAGGCCCAGAAGCCTTCGCGGAAGGATATGAATGTGCAGATGTTACCTGGTTAGACCTGAGGGGTCCTCACAGGCTCTGTTAATTTTTTTAAAATTCATATAATTGTCTGATTTACTTGTTTCAATAAAAGCAAAACATCCTACCACTGCGGCATTAATTCTTTCACTCCTAAAGAGCTCTGAGCCGGTGGGGAGGAGCCCAAGGTCAGTGTCACACCCCATCCTGCCTCCAGATGCTCCTGCAAGGTTTGTACATGTTCCCAGCATGAGGCTCTTGGTGCCTGAACCTGGCAGGCTTATTAGCCCACATTCATCATCAGAGGAAGGGGAAAGGGACACTCTGCATACCCCCAGGGCCCGTGCTCCTGAGCTTCAGTGAAACCACCGTAAGAGATCAGCTGCAATGGAGGAACACTTCCTGAAAAGTGGCTTTTCCAGGGTGGGCGAAATTTCTAGGTAACGGGGACATTTTGAACATTCAGGTGAAGGCTCTTCAAACCGACTGTGAACACCTTGAAAAGTTCATTGCGGGGTGAAATAACTTGGAGAGGCTGCACTGGTCCCAAACAGGCTCTCAGATTTCTATGTGCAGTCTTGGATTGATAAGTAACGGACAGGCTGGCGTGGTCTGGGAAGTCTCCGTGACAGCTGCTGCCCCTTGAGGGTTAGCCCTGGTACCCAGCACTACCTGCCAATCCCTTGTCAGAACAGTTCATCCAGATTTCTTCACTTGCACATGGAACATTCTCCAGAAAACACACACTAGGCCACAAAACAAGTTTCAACGAATTCAACAAGACAAACCACATCAAGCATCTTTTCCAACCACAGTGGCATGACACCAGCAATCAACTACAGGAAGAAAACTGGAAACAAACAAGCATGTGGAGATTAAACAACATGATCCTGAAGAACCAATGAGGATCAAGAGGAAGTCAAGAACTATCTTGAAACTAATGAAAATGAAAACATCACTTTTCACATGTATAGGTTGCAACAAAAGCAGTTCTACAAGGGCATTTCAGTTCTACAGGCCCACCTCAAGAAACAAGAAAAATCACAATCTAATTCTACATAAAGGAACTAGGGAGATAAAACCTCAGGTAAACAGAAGGAAGGCAATAGTTAAGATCAGGGCAAAAATAAAATAGAAATTTAAAAAACTAGAAAAAAAATCAATAAAACAAAATTGACAAACTTTTAGCCAAACATAAAAGAAGGCCCAAATAAAAACAAATTACAACTGATACCACAGAAGTACAAAAAATCATTAACAGTACTATGAACAATTATATGCCAACAAATTTGACAATCTAGAAGAAATGGATACATTTCTAGAAAATGTAGGCCTTACAACACTGAACCAGGAAATACAAAATCTAAACAGACAGATTACTAGCAGTCAAGCTGAAGCCGTAATCAACACTCCCGCCCTGGCCAGGTGGCTCGGTCCAAACATCATCCAATACACCAAAAGGCTGCAGGTTCGATCCCTGGTTGGGGTGCGTAAGGGAGGCAACCAGTCAATGTTTCTCTCCTCCTTCCTTTCTCTAAAATCAATTTACAAAACATATCCTTGGGGGAGGATTAAAAAAACCCCCCAAAACTCCCAATAAATGAATTCTACCAAAGAAGCACGGATACTGCTCCTTCCTAAACTATTTCAAAAAAATTGAAGAGGAAGGAATGCTTCCAAACTTACTTCATGAAGCAGCATTACCCTGATACCAAAACCAAAGACATTAAAGAAAATAAAATTACAAGCCAATATCCTTGATGAACATAGATACAAAAAAGTTCCGGAACCCTAAAGATTTCACTAAAAAACTGATAAAGGATTCAAAATTAATACAGAAATTGGTTGCAATTAACAATCAGAGAAATTAAGAAAATCCTATTTACAATTGTATCAAAAAGTATAAAAAATACTTAGGAAGAAATTTAACCAAAGTGTTGAAAGGTTTGTACTCTGAAAACTATCAGACACCGAAGGAAGAAACTGAAGGATACACAAATAAGTGGAAGGAGATACTGTGCTCATGGGCTGGAAGAATTAATATTGTTAAAATGTCCCTACTACCTAAAGCAATCTACAGATGGGGTGCAACCCTATTAAAATACCAATGGCATTCTCAGAACACTAAACCTAAAATTTATATGGAACCACAAAAGACTCTGAATAGTCCCAAAAAATTTGAGAAAAAACAAAATGGGAGCACCATGCTCCCTGAGATCAAACAATAATATAAAGCTACATTTTTCAAAACAGTATAAATAGTACTGGCATAAAAACAGATACAGTTCAATGGAACAGAATAGCACAGAAATAAATCCTTGCTTATAGGGTCAAGCTATGAAAAAGAAGGCAAGGATATACAGTGGGGAAGGGACAGTCTTCAATAAGTGGTGCTGGAAAATAGGACAGATCCATGCAAAAAATGAAATCGGACCGCTCAGCACATTGTTTGCGGGTAGTTTTTATCGCGCGCTCTACCACCAGTCAACGTAAAACGTATAAATACGTTTCCCGCATACAATGTGTTAACATCCAAACATAAACTGGAAATGGATTAAAGAGTGTGGTATTTAAGTCCTGAAACCATAAAACCACTAGAAGGAAACAGGCAGTGAACTCTCTGACATCACTCTTAGCAGTATCTTGAATGTTTCCTCAGACAAGGGAAACAGAAGAAAAAAACAAATGGTACTCCAGTACATCAAACTAAAAAGTTTTTGTACAGCAAAGGAAACCATTAACAAAATGAAAAGAAAACCTACTAACTGGGAAGGTATTCACCAATGATACATTTGATGGGTTAATATCCAAAATATATAAGGAACTCATACAAATTACCACCAAACAACCTGATTAAAAAAATGTGCCAAGGACCTGACAGACACTTCTCCAAAAAGGACATACAGGTGGCCAACAGACATGAAAAGATGCTCAACATTACTAATCATCAGGAAAATGCAAATTAAAACCACAATGCAGTATCAATGCACACCTGTCAGAATGTGTCTCATCAATAAATCAACAGTGTTGTGAGGGTGTGGAGAAAAGGGAAGCCTTGTAAACCGTTAGTGGGATTGTAAATTGGTGCAGCCACTATGGAAAACAGTACGAAGATTGCTCAAAAAATTAAAAATAGAGCTGCCATACTATCCAGCAGTCCCACTTCCAGGTATTCGAAGAAATCCAAAACACTAATTTGAAAAGGTGTCTACATCTCTATGGTCATTGCAGCTTTACTAGCAGAGCCAAGATGTGGAAGCAACCTGGCCGTGCAGACTGACAGGTCCTAGGAAGTCTGACCAGAAGCGAGGAGTTGAAAGCTTCAAGAGAACTGAACACAATTCTTACCTGAGCTATGGAAGGAACTAAGGAAGTCCTGGGTTAAACTAACCCCACGTCCTTCCGCAGTGTATGGAGGAAGCCTGGGCGAGGAGGGGGACTGGCAGGAAGTAGGACCCTATAAGACGGAAGAGTCAGTCGCCTTTCCTCCATTCCTCAGACTTTATAATCAGGGAAAAAAAGACAAAATCCTCAGTTCTAACAGTTCCCTGTTTTATTGCAATACATCAAAGTCTGGTTAATATTAAGTGATACCAACATAAAATATTGGCTAGGAGTCTTTTGTTACATTTTTTTACTATTCCACCTTAAATATTTCTGTGCAAATTGAATCCAAGCCGTTGTTTGGTAGCAGAGAATCTCTTATAAAGTTCCCTAAGACATTGAGGACATAAAACCAAACTAAATGAAATGAGGAGTGATAAAAGGCCAGAGCAATGTATTTTCCCCTTCCACACACATATTTGTCAGCTTTATACTCTAAACAAAAAAATGATTACACCTAGGCCATGCAAACCTGTACAATAATATTACAATGAGAAAAAAAAACCTAAAAATTTTTATAAAACAACTGTTATTACACTATCAAATAAAAAGGCAGATCATTTGTTTTCATGAAATCCAGGGCTGATTGGTTTTGTCAGTTTCCCCCCCAAAATGAAAAGGTCTCCTGTGTGCAATGGCTGTGCCTGGGAAGGACGAGAAGCCCGGCCTGCTGGCGGCTGCTGGGCTGGGAGGTGGAGCTCAGTGAAGGAAGGACTCGCAGAACGCTCTGGACTAGAGTAATAAAGTCGTAACAAGGAAAGAGGTTTAGCGAGAGGCTCAAGGAAGTGTCCTGAGGCTCATTGAATGCAGGGGCTGGGCCGGGGAGGGGGCAGCGATGTGCCCGTTATCTTCCACTGTGCCCAGCAGAGTTCGCCGAGTCTGACCTCTGCTGAGAGTGCCGCTCTATCCAGAAGGTGGGTGGGGAGCTGTCCGAGGCCCCACCCGCTGAGACCACAGTGTGTGGTCACTGTCAAAGGCCAGCAAAGGGCCCTGCTGTACGTGAGGGTTAAGGATGTCCACCTATCCCTGCTCTGGCTTTTCTCTAACGATACCTGAGAGTCCATGTAAATGCAACTGGTCTTGCACAGAAGTAGATGTGGCCGCTAGGTAACAAAATGACATGACTCTAACCATATGGAAGGCAGAGAAAGGCCGAGAGCCAGCCAAGGAATGACAGATTGTTGCTGTAAACATAATAGAAATTTCAGATTCTTCCCTGAAGGTTGGGTACAAGGACTGCTTGGAAAACTAGAGCTGGACCCTTTTTAACTGTATCTCAGCCTTAAAACTGTGCTCCCTGGGGAAGAACAAAAATCACTAACTGTAGGGGTGTGTGTGTGTGTGTACACACACATAATTAAAGAAGTGAAATCGACTTTAGTAATCATTTGATAAGAAGGCTTCTGTTTTTGGCAAAAAGAAATATATATGTATATATATAATTTCATACACCCAAAGCACATGACAAGATTAGTCAGAGTTCAAGGGTAGATAACAACATTGGCTGGACATAGATAGCACCAAATACCAACACGGAGACTATGCCAGAAACGCTTCATTTATTTTTCCTTTCTACTGAGAAGAGAACTGAGTTCCTGCTGCCATATATGTTTTTAAAATGTCCTCCACAAAAACAAGGGGTGACCCCAGACACCATGGAACACCTTACCGTGATCTGTTACTGATCACTGCTTTCCGTTTCCCTGGCTCTCCTGCCCCATCAAACCGTTCCTCTCAAAGCTTCTGCAGGTACCTGCTTCACATTGGGGATAAGACCAGGCGGATGGTCATTATCTTGGGAACTCCTCAGAACTATCACCCCTGGCAGAGTTTCTCCCCAAGTCCTGCTGTCAGAATCTAATCATATTTGGGACTGCTCTATTACGACTGATAAGACCACTTACAACTGCTATGGAAAAACCAAAAAGTGCCGTGTTATCTCCTGGGTTAACATTAACATGCTGCCCTGTGAGCCCAGCAGCCCGAACAAGCTCTCTCCTCCCCTGTTGGGAGGCCAAAGGGTATGACTCACTGTGGTGGAGTCCAGACTTCAGGTAGGGTTATATTTTCATCCTAAAAACATCCTTTAAAAAGTAAGCACCTACAGGCAACAAAAATTCACTTAGTCGTCAAAGAGATAAACTAATGGCTTAGAGTCGAGTCCCTGGGAAGAGGAGGGGGTGAGGGTAGGTGAAGGAATGAAGGGGAAAGGGAGGGTCAGGAGGAGGGGGGTTGCTGGCCACAGGCACTTAGCCACTGGCTGGCTGGCTGCTCCTCTCCTGGGAAATGCCAAGTTTAAGGAGCTGCCAGAGTCATATGGCAATAACCAAACTGAAGGTCCAACCCTTGATAACAGAGGTACACAGTATTTTTACATGACACTTCTTTTCCAAAAGCAGAAAGATGTAGGAGATTAGAACTATGCCCATCCGAAGTGAAACAGTCAAACCTGAGCAAGTACCCAGTCCAGAATGTCCAATGTCAAAGCTTAGCGTCATTTTTAACTTCTCTACTGTAACCTTTTGCAATCTAATCCCCAAACAGGATCCTCTCTTCTGTCACTGAACCTCAGTGACCTTCTCTAAAGAGGAGCATCAACTTGGAAATAGTCTCAGCTCCCTGTGGCCCTGGTGGGAAGGCAGGTGCGGCTGCTGCTAAGAGGGCGTGAACCCAGGGTGGCAGACAGGGCTCCAACCCTGAAGTTCAGACCAGCAGCTGCAGGAAAATGCTTCCACTTTAGCTAAGGTTCACAGAAGAGAAGAAAAGAATCCTGTTTCTTCTCAAGTTTAAGATAAGCAGAAAAAGAGATTTCTCTCTGCTTCCATGAGGGATGTTTATTTCTACCTTTCTCCACTCATGTGCTTAATTGGTGAAATGGCTGGAAAATAAAGTTCTTCTGGTTCTGCATCTCATTTCCTTGTGGTAATTAAAACAGCAGGAATCAAATGGAAATGTGGCTAACAACACACTGTAGCAAATGAGGGAGGAAAAGCTTGTGGAGGAGGCTCGCTGCCCTCCTGGGCGCACTTCCTGCCTGCCCACTGGGTGAGCGTTCATTTCCCACTGGGCATGGGAAAGAATATTTGGTTAAGGCTGTTCAAGTCCTTGCATCTGAGGTTTTTATATTATTTGGTAATTAAACCCCTTTCCCAGGCTTATCTGAGGAAGCTGGCACCACACTAAAAACAGGCCCCTCCTAGGAAGCCGGCTCAGCCAGGGGAGACACCGCACTGTAACTCTGGAGGGATGGGGTCAGCTCAGCAAAAAAAAAACTTCTCTGAGCCTCTGACAGCCCTTCAGAAGCCAGGGCATTCCTGTGTCAGATGCAGTCAGAAGGCGACAAAACTGCATTTCTACATTCATCTGCAAAGGTACCACGGTATCAAAAATGAGACGTGTGGCTCAAATTCTAGCAGAAAAGGAAATGTCTTGGATAGAAGAAAAGTTGGCTTTTGATGCTGCTGCTGCTGAAGAGGCTTCAAATGTTTCGTCTGGTGCCCGGGTCATACCCCAAACCATGAAACCAAAGTGACTGTTCTCCTAAAGCCCCCAGGGGACCGGGACCTGTACCAGTCTGAGGACGCGGCACTAAAGGGAACCCTCTCGCTCTCCCTCTGTAACGTCAGCCTGAGGCTTTCTACACCCTTTAAATTACTTAGCTGGAGAACAGACAAGAAACAACACACTTCTTTAAATTAAATGATCTCTCTCTTATATATGCATCCATCTTCCATTGAATACAAGATGCTTCTTTTTACTATATACATTCAGTATTTACCCTCTACATTTGTGTATTTATTTAAACTCTGTATTGTAGTAAAATATGCATTGTTTTAGTTAATAAGGATTTACTGGCAACGATCAGGTCGACATTCACTGGGTGCTGGAGGAGAGCTTGGCTGCGGCTCCAGGACCCACTGGGGAACCATGTGCTATCTCGGGACTACACTGAACTCTACTGTGAAATTGTCTGTCTAATCTTACTCTTAGCGCTTACATTTGTGTCATCTGTCTACTTAAGCTACCGTTTTGGGGGAGGGGTAAAATATTATGGAAAGCAATCTAAGTGTATGAAATGAAATCATATTAATCTAGGCTGTTCCATGAACATCTGCCTTTATGGTTGTTGCAGCCAATGGAGGGGCGAGGGTCTGGGAGTCATGTCGTCAGAATCCCTGGGTCCCCATCCTGCTGCCGCCAGGCCTACGTGTTCAGGCAGACGTGGAGGGAAGAGAGGGAAGTGAGAGAAGGGGGAGGAGAGCTAAGAGAGAGAGCAGCAGCTCTGGTCTGGCCTGAGGGCCGAAGCAGTTCATGGGTCCCAGGTCCCGCGGTCAGTGCTCTCTAGAGAGAGGCTCTTGGTCTTCCGTGGTGACACTGGGCTGGGAGGGCTGCTCAGGTTGGAACTGTTGGAAGCTGTGGAATGCCTCGGAGAATCAGAGTCCTGTAAGGCCCAAAGGAAGACATTAATGACAAGCCGAGGGGCAGGAGGGACTCAAGTGCCCACCAGTCCCTACAAAGCCACCCTAACCGCATGACCTGATGTGACTTTTCTGACAGGACAAAGCCCCCTTTCTGAGCTAAGAAGCACACAGTGTAACAAACACTCACAGTCCTTTCTGCAAGCCCTTAGAGACATAGGTCATGTTCACACAAAAGCTATGAGAAGTCTCAACACCTCCAGGAAACTTGAGTCTGCAACCCCAGTAATTGGCTTTGCCACCCCCCACTGACAGTGAACACACTAGTCCATGGACCACAGGAGTTCTCCTAACCATCTCCAGACAGTTGCCACACACACTCCACTCACCTCTCCATCAAAGTCCCTGACCGGGGCATCGCTTCCTTGGTCCATGCCTCCAGAGGACAGTGAGCCCTCTGATGGGGAGGGCAGGGGTTGCCGCTTTGCACTGTAGCTTCCTCCAGAGAGCTCTCTCTTTAATGCACTGCCATTCTGTGCCGATGACCCTACAGTAGTACATCATTCAGGTAAAACTTGACACATGCCCAAGGGGATGACAAGCCATCCTTCCCACTGCCCCAGGTCATCCTCCCGGCTGAGTCCTTCAATGATGGACAGTGAGTCCAGTTGCATGACCCTGGCTCCCAAGCTCACTCCAGAGCCCAGCTACCTCACATGGCTGCTCCTGCTCCAGGGCAGCCACTGGGGACGCCTGGTGAGTGGGCAGCACCCTTAAGGCTACCTGCCTCTGCACTCATTGGCCATGCCTGATTGCCCAGCTTGCTGGACACTTCCCACAGAATCAGTCCTCAGGTCTCCACTCTGACGCTACTGCCTCGGTGAGTCCTTCCCGCTGCCGGAGCTCCTACAGCATCTCGCCATCTCGTTCACAGCACCTATGCTGCTATGTTATAATTACGCGCCTGCCATTCTCCTAACGGTGCATGGTCTCTGCCCCACCAGGGCCAGCACAGGACCTAGCACAGAGCAGGTACTCAAACACATGCTGAATGACCAAGAGCAGGACATTTCCCCGAAATAATACCATCCTCCCTGATGCACAACTGTCACTGTACTCTTAGAGAATTCTCAGGAAACACTAAGGCACATAACCAATTTCATTATACAGGGCAAAGAGCCCAGGATAAAAAAATGAGGTGAGTGCCTTTAAAATCACTCTGTTTGGTCTTAGAGTTTGGATACATAAGAGGGAGACTAGAAGCATTCAGAGGAACAAAAGGGGGGGGGAACCTTTGGAAACATTGGGCCACTGTTAGTATTTAAAGCTCTTAGCATTCCCTATTTAAATTTTTGCTTAAGAAAAGTTTTAATCTTGCTGAGCTTCAATATTAAGATCATTGGTCAAAAAAGATTGTTGCAGTTTTTGTACAAAGATAGATGGTGATTTTTCAACTTTTCGCTGGTTGAACAAATCCCAACTTAGGTTTTTTTTACATTAAGAATTCAATAAAAATGTCCAAAGATGACAAAGAGCTGTTTCTAAGAATGCAAATTCCCTACTTACAACTCTTCAAAGGCTTTCCATTCAGTTTTTTGTTTTTTAAATAATAAAAGACTTACCACCCTGGTCGGGTGGCTCAGTTGGTTCTAGTGTCATCCTGTGCACCAAAATGTTGCAGGTTCAATTCCTGGTCAGGTCACATGCCTAGGTTGTGGGTTTGATCCCTGGTCGGGGCACCTATGGGAGGCAACTGATAGATGTTTCTCTCTCACATCGATGTTTCCCTCTTTCCCCCTTACCCTATTAAATTAATAAAAAAAAAAAAAAGTCTCACCTTGTTTCCAAATCCCTGCTTGATCTGACCCTTGCCTACCTCTTGCACTTGTATCCATTACTCCTGACCACCACCAGGGAGCCACACTGGCCTCCTGTCAATTAATCCAACATGACTCAAATGTGACCACACCCCTAGGAGGGCATGTGATTTTCCTAACTGTCCTCAGTACATTTCATCCCAGCAGCTGCCCCAGTTCCATTGCTGCACCATTTATTTCCTCCAGATCGTCCATTGTCACACTCTGGCATTACTTACTGATCTGTCTACAAGGTGACCTGTAGCTCTAAAAGGGCCCTAGGACTATCTGCTTAACACCTGCACTCTGCTTACTAAGCACACCCACAGGCCTGAGACCTGGAGCCTTGGTAATGCACGGGTCCTGCGCGTCAGCCCACGGGACAGGCCGGGCAGCTCGCGGGTGCGACCATGCCTTCCTGCAGCTGTGCCACTTACTTGCGGACAGGCCGCTGCTGGCGCTCATGGAGCGACCAGGTTCAGGGCGGGATTTGGTGATCGATGGAATACTGACTGAGCCACTGAACACTGTCCGACTTTCCTGAGGCCGAGGGTTCTAAAAACAAGAAAGAGAAAAATCCTTCAGTCAGAGAGCAACTGGTTTTCTGCACAGGTGTCTATTTTCACCATAACTTCGAGAACTAAAAGGATCTTGACTACAGCGACACAGAACAAGGAACAGGTAACATAATCCCTCCTGCCCACAAAAGTACTAAAGCCCTAATGAGCAGAAGTAGCCCTCAGCCCACATAAGTAGTACTTGTCCTTAGCTTACTGGAATACTTATCCACAAATAAGAAATTTCCTGTTGTGAGAACAGTAAGTTACATGGTTAGAAGGACAGTGAAGGGTAGAATTACATGGACACTTGCAGATAAGTGAAACAAAGCTTTTACCATGTATGAGATTCTTAGTTGCTTATGATAACTCAATAGCTGGATAAACCCATGGGGAGGAAAAGTCAATTAAGAGCACATTCTTTCAAGTAAAGGTTTCACTGGCATGATGCAAACATGCCATTCACATGTTCCTGTCCCCAGTCACCAGGCATCCTCAGCCCCGCGTCAACAGAGCAGCACTGAGTCATAAGCAGGACGTCTGCAACAATCACAGTCCACGTGAAGTGATTTAACTTGGCATTATTGGTATGAGAAGTTTTCCATCTAATTAGTGAATGACTTTGGTGTCTAGGGTAGAAAAATGGGCTAGAGTGATTGGTGAGTTACACGCACTAGGGAGGTGGCGTGCAGGACGAGTTGTCTGAACATGGCCGAGAACACAACCAGTGGCCTCCCTGGTGACTCCAACCTTTCAGACCAGAAGGGATGTCAGAGGTGACGCCTAGAGAAGTTTATCACAAAACAAGAAACGCAGGGCCAAAGCAGCCCTGCAAAGCATGCACTGCCGTCGCCTGAAAACTCCGACTCCTACACTTTGCAGAATCACACACACTGGCCCCAAATTCCACCACTGCCATTTTGGTTCCTATATCAAATTTGCAAAGTCCATGTAATTCTCAGTGTTATTTGTTTAAAGCAAATTTTTTACTTTTTTTCTCTAAGAAATTAAAGAATTTTGAATGGAAACAGTCAATGTTAACATTTCAACATTCGCACATCCAGGGGCAACCCTTTCAGATGCCAACGAGGTGCATGGGATGGGGCAAAGGAAGAGCAAAAGGGGTGGGACTATTGGCTTCACCCTTACATTCTATTGCTTTTCTATCAACCTCAGGCTACCTCAGTGTTGCCCTTTTCTATAAACAAACCTACCCTGGAATTAATGGCAAAAATTAAGCCTATAAAAATATATCAGTTCTTTAGTAACACTGAATGCTAAAGTAATAAAAGAATGACACACAGAAGATATGTTTTGTTTAAAAAAAACCCCAACCCAACGGTTTATAATTCATTCAGCTGAAGTTCAACTTCATTATAAAGTGATATGAAACCTAATCCGCTGGTCCTCATGTACAAATATGCTTAAGATCAGGACGAGAGTTCCACTGACAGTAATGTTTGTATTTACAAATGATTAACTTAAGCAACATTACCACCATCTTTTTATACGAAAAGCCTTGACTGATTTACACAACTTCTAGAATCCACGCCCTGCAATCTATTTCCACAGTGAGGTTTACTTTATGATAAGTAATCTTATTTTGTTAAATAAGATACTTAAGTGATAGTTTATGGTCAATTACAATGACATTTAAAACATTATAATTTAGAATAATTTTATACAAACGAAAGTATGAAAATGAACTTCTCAGCCTGTAGCTAGTTTTCTTCTTGGAAAATTAATTTACTGTATATACAAATAAAAAGTTGATGCTACCATTTTTCTAAGCCAGAGGGCACTATGGGAAATGGGTTTGCATTATACCATCCAAGTATTTTATCTGTAAAACTAACTTGAGAAAATGTTCCCTTGAAGTTATAAGTATAGGCATGTATTTCTTGATGGAAAATGGATATTCAGTGTTAATGCCACCCGCTCTCCACTGCGAAGCCACCAGTTACAAAGACTAGAGGCTGGACGGATGGATGGACTGATGGCAGGCGTCATGGCCGGGCCTCTGAATGCAGCACAGTTGACGTTTCTTCTTTGATTTGGTTATCTTGGATCCCGGTTGGAATTAAAGGCACATCAGCAACTCAAATATTAGTAAGACTACTTTCTTTTTGTAATTTTTCCTGTTATTCATGAATACTATTATATTTTTTATTTTGGAGCTTTTTAAGCTTTTCCAGAGGGGCTTATTGTAGAGAGGAGGCCTACGACAGGCCCTACCGCAGACTTTAATGTCACTAAATATCAAACAGTTCTCTGAATGAGCTATGAAAAATTCAGAAATTCTGGGACCTCCTCTTTGTTGCTAACAGAATAAAGACCACCTTGGGGACTATTTCTTACCATGGTATCTGTAATGGAAAATACCATGATGGGAAATATTTTATTAAACACACAAAAACCTCCAATAGTTTCAAAAATAAAACTGACATCCTCCCTGTCTTCATCTTTTCCTTCAAAAGAAGAACCAACATAGAACCTGAAGAGGAGGGGGAGGACCAGAAGGGAACGTTTGCAGAATGGACCACTTTGGGGGTTGCTCGAGGGTTACTTGGGGGGCCAGGCAGAGGACAGCCACGCAGCATTAGTCAAAGTTAACACCCGACTCAGTTGTTCATACCCTCAGAGTCATAAAGCTGGGTGTACCGGGGACAGAGCGCAGAGACGGGGAATGTTCAGGGTTTACGGAATCAGGAGAAAGAAATTTTTCAGCAGAATTGACAGTCATGTGATAGATGTGCTCAAAGTTGATCGGAGAGGAGATCAGACTGGAGTGATGATGAGGGGATGGGTAAGGGAAGCCTGGCTACGAAAACAACAGAGAAAACAGTGATGAGGCAATGAAAGGGACTCACTGGTCACATGTGACATTTCAGACAACATGCACAGAGCAAAATGAAGCAAGCACCTCACATCAGATACGAATCCCTAATGAAACACTTCTAGGCCTTAGAGAGTTCAATTTTGTAATCCTCTCACACCAGGTACTGACATAGCTGATTTGCAAGGAAACATTCACCTTATAAAATTATTTTCTTCTATTACTATGATCAAGCGAGTGGAAACTGGACTTTCAGAGTCACAAGGACACTGTCAGAGTTCACGTCAGTATTTTCTTAAGTGAGAGAATCAAAACATGGCAAAAATCTACCAAAAACATTAGGATAGGAAAAGCAAGAAATAAGAACAAGGGAACCGACAACCAGCCTCTCACCAGAAGTGTTATGAAACTGTGTCTTTCTTAAATTGAATTTATTGGGGGTGACAATGGTTTGCAAAACCATACAGGTTTCAAGTGTACAACTCAATAAAACAAACATCATTCCACAGTTACTATTTTATTATAGGAAAATAAGATCAATAAAAGCAAATTCATATCACAAACCTATAAAGACCAGGAAACATTTCTTTAGAAACCTAAAACCATTTCCTGGTCATTATAGATTTGTGGTATGAATTTGCTTTTACTGATCCTGTCCTATAATAAAAATGGTGACTATGGAATATATTAATTATTGGTTTACCTTTAAGCAGCCTAAGCTTATCTCTATTTAGACACCCAAAAGAATAGGTTTGTTTTTAACAAGGGAAAAACCTTCCCTTAAATGTTCGGGCATATTTTTTAAAAATACTGTAAAGCTAAAGCTAAAGCTACAGAAAAAAGCTTTTGAAGCCAAGGACTCTAGTTTTCAGATAAAAACTTCTGAATATTTGGGAAATGTCACTCAGTACCTAGTCACCTTCTCTACTGGGAGTTTTCAAGATTCAGTTCTTGAACAACTGTTTCCAGGAAACATCCTGATTCCTTACTTGAAGGCAGAGGGGTGAATGGTTTGCTGCAGAGAACACTGACTGAATTTATATTCTTATGAGTTGAGTTAAGCTTGCTTTGTTTAAAAAAAAAAGTGGTGAATTACATAGGCTTAAAAGAAAGGCTCCTATATAGGATATTGTTTTAAATTTAAAGTGAAATCAGTACTTTTGAAGGTTATTTCCAAAAAGAAAAAAAACTATTGATGTAAATGTAACTTTGATTTTAAGAGACAAAATTACTTCTTAAAGCTCTAAGAGGTCATTGAGCTAGAAATTGTATTAGAACTTTAGAAATGGATAAAAGGCTAAGAAAAAGAAATCTTCTAGAGGTAAAATATTCTTCTTGCATTCAATTGGAGACAAATTTGTCATCTGTTACCAGTATCCACTGATGAAAAAATGCAATGGACAAAAAGGATTCAAGAAACTAATACAGCACGTACTTCTTAGATACAATGCTACTTTATTTTAATTGCTTATATACTCTTGGCTCACTCAGACACATGTGAGAGCTCATCTGATAAAGGAGATTCCCTTGTTATCTCTTCACATCCATAAGGCAAACAACCCCATTTCAGAACCATTTTGGTACAAAACAAACAGAATTAAGCTTCCAAAGACATCCAATAAACTCTCCAAGCTTGTAAGTATTTCATAGGGAAGCGATACTGATGTAAGTATAACATAAAATGTCTGAGGTGCATGCTCTTTGCTCTGATGACAATGCATGGCTTTGGTATTTGAAAATTCTTTATATATGTTAATGTTAGCTTAATTTAATTCATCTTTATTTTTAGAATCCCATTTCAGTAGAAAGAACATCCTCAATTCTGAGAATCTATTAGAGTATACAAGCTTTTCAATAAATACAGGTACAGACATGCATCGTGTTATTTTTTCCAGACATGCACTGTTATTGTTTTGTTTACCAATCTCTACCCCAAGACAAGCATGGCTCTGTGTAGACAGTATACCAAGAAATATTTGCTAGGTGATTAAACGGATGCCTATGAAAAGCCCCAGTTTGTATGTCCTTTGCTAGTGAAAGGTGAAAAGAAATTAAGACATTACTGTGAAAAACAGGAATTCACACACAATCTTTGATGCAATACATGTATAGGTGAGGTTTCAAAAATTTACACTAACTTCTTTTCTTAGAAATACAACAGTGCTTACATGATAAGAAAACATGAAAAGAATGGGAGGAACATTAAAAACTGCCAGGGCAAAAAGTCACTCGTGTTTACAACAAAAGGAATCAACAAGGCGGTCACGGGTTATAAGCTCAGTGACCACAAATACTAGATATCAAGTGGTCCTGACGGGAATGAGGAGCCAGCACAGAAGGCCATGGCGTCAGGTGGGTGACAAACCTTTGGGAAATGCTACTTGAACTTGATTTGCTTAGTAATAAAGCCTGGAATTTACTTGGAACAAAAACACAAGAGACAGATTTCTTTTCAGTGGAAAAAGAGTAAGGAGTGATGCTCTGATATAAAAGTTCTTACAGTGCTTGAAATCTGACATTTAGCTTCTGCATATGAAGCTTATTCAGGTGTATGAAGATCACGTCTAACTGTGTATGAAGGTCCAGAGAATTCTGGAACATTAGCAAATTGATTTTTTACCTGATGGCAGAAAAATACCAAGCAGAGAAACATTTTATTAAACCCTAAAACTATTTCACCTTAAGGAAGATACTGTAATATATGTGATATAATAGAATTAATTTAAAATTCTTCTTCTTGCTATGTTGTTGGGATACATGAGATGAAAACTATATTCTTTTTTGTGCACCAAAATGAAGTAAATGAAAGAAATTTTAATTTTAAAAGGACAATACCCATTAAATAACTACTGAAATAATTCTGTATTTGCTGATGTGTTGCTTTGTGACACATGTTTGAAATGTGTATCCTTCAATCCCTCCATAATGCTAACTATGTCAGGTGTGGAAAAACTACTCACTAAATTTCAAAAAGTTTCATTAAAAGAGTACGTAATACTCCATCTATCACATAGAAGCTACAAATATATTCACATTTCAACTGTTTATCATAATTAGAAAAGTCTCTCTTAAGGTACTTTGTACGTGGCATGGTAACTTCCATAAGGCAAAGGGACAGAGGCTTTGTGCTGTGTGGCCGTTATGTTTCCTTCTGAGAAAAAGGGAAAACGGACTAAGGACTTTACGCACATGTTCAGGATGGGAAAAGAAAGGAGAGAAATCTGAAGTCTCAGCCCCAGGGAAAAGCTGAAAAAATAGTATAGCTTTTAATATAACAGTTTAATATTTAGACTCAGCCTTTACTTATGCCCAATATTTCAAGGCTGATATTTATTCTCAAGCTTAATTTTTTTAGTTTTAATCACTATATCAAGATTAGCTGTGCCCGGCCACGTGTGGCTCAGAGGTTGAGCATCGGCCTAGGATCCAGGTGATCGGGGTTCGATTCCTGGTCAGGGCACATGCCCGGGTTGTGGGCTTGATCAATGACTCTCTCATCATTGATGTTTCTATCTCTCTCCCTTTCCTTTCCTCTCTCTGAAATCAATAAAGATATATTTAAAAAAAAAAAATTAGCTGTACTCTTTTTGTACATTTACATTTACCCAGCACAGATAATAAAAATCCCATTCCAAAAGGATAAATGACTATTATGAATGATTTGAACTCAAAGGAAGGAACATTCCTTGAACCATATAACAATGTCTGAATGATAATTAAACAGTGACAGTAAGAATGTCACATTCACTCATAAGCAGGGCCAACTGGTTAGTTGGGATATTTACAATGAGGAACTTGGACTCAAATGCACCCACTTTTTTTTTTTCCTCCCATGAAATAAATGCTAAACTATCTGTAACGGCTTTAATTTTTTATTTAAAAAAAAACTTGACCACACATCAAACTATATTACCTATCATTTTTCCTGTCAGTGACGTTTACACCTTCTATGACCATAGAGTTAAGAATGTGGATAATTAACACAAGCTTCCTCAGAAAGAGCGTGGGTCAAAACTCACAAATCATCTCCCAAACTGCCACAATATATAAATTATGCTTACAATTCTGTGCAAAAACTAGATGTTATCGCCACTGAGCAACAGAGTCATGCCAAAGATTCAATAGCTTGCTGAGAACACTCTGATACTAAATGTTAAGCATAAACAGAGCCCACTAATATTCTTAATCTCAATATGGTAGGTCCAAGAATCCAATGTTTATGTTGTTAAAAACAATAGTTTTCCTACGTTCCAGTTTTTTATGTAAGACTGACCAGGCAAAGAAAAAAGATTTCACAGATGACAGGTGTGACCCATTGACAACCAAGCCAACGTGGTTCTCTGGGAAGGAGGGGTGCGCCAAATATCTGTACTGAATTGTTAAAACGTAGTGAAGTTTGAGTGGTTTGGTAACCAAGTTCTGAATCTTGGTATAAATCCTGTTCCAATCTGGAAGTTTATTTTACCAATAGTAAATCTAGGTATGGGACAAGTCCATAGGGTATACAACTAAACAAAAAGGATATGTTTGATGTCTAAATTTTCTTTTTCTCATCAAGTATGTCATCATACCTCTTACATACATTGTGATTCACTGAGACACACATTTCCTCACTATCCTAATATAGCCTTTTAAGTCATATATATATCGAGCACATATACAGGGGTGGGAAAAAGCAGGTTTACAGTTGTTTGTATGGAAAAAGACATGCAGGTTATGATTATCACAGTAGCTTTATTAACTCAAAATAATGTCACAATGCAACTGTAAACCTACTTTTGCCCACCCCGCATGCGCATGTGCACGTATTCCCGCCCCCGCCCCCTTTACTCTTAACCCCAATTCGTATCCACATTCACTCTTTATTTCTCTTACCATGGGTAGGTCTTTTAGGATCTGTATTCCATCACCTGGACCCATGTGTGCTATGTGGTTAAAATTAGTTGGGTTAGAAATCAATTTATTTCTCATTTCAGGATCTCGTAGCATCTCTCTGTAAGAGAAAACACCTGTTTAGACACTTTTTCTATGATCAATCTAGATAACTCTAGAAACAAATGAAGGATACTTTATTTTTTCATAAAAATAAATGTGAAATCATGTTCATATGGATAGAATTAAAATAATAGAATATATTCAATTAAAATTTTACTTAGATTTGTTTTACATTTTAAATAAAAGATTTTACAATTTTTGGTGGGAAGAGAGGGCTCTTTTAGTATAGAGACATCAAAGAAGCAGCTCTATTTCACAGGTAATTCTGATCATTATGTATGTCTTAAAATAGCTGATAACACTTAGAAATGTTTTTATATGTAATTGGAAATACTACAAGCCTACTTCTGTTTGCTCATAAAGAGAATAGTTAATCTGAAGTTCTTAAATATATGTAGGTTTACTATTATGCACAGATAGGTGCTATGTTTATATTATAACAAGGTTCATATTCTAAAAATTCTAAGTACTCCATGTACACAGAGAAAGGAATCAAAATATGGTACTTTAATCTAGTTCGTACACCTTGGAGACCGTTACTTACAATTACACTGAGAAGTACATTCATTATTGCAGTTTTTAACGCTACAGATGAATGACATTTTCAGAGACCAACCTTCCCTCTCAAATCAAATACAGTGTTATCAAAAAACAGCCCTTCCCATGCTACAAGCATGTGTGGATGATTCGAGAGAAGAATCATCTACCTCCTCTGTTGCATCCTTTCCTCTTCTGGGACTCGGAAGGAGTAACGCCGCTTGTTGTTAATATTTCTAACCATTTGTTTCCGACTATTATCTGTGGTTTCAGGAACTACCAGTTCATCCCCTTCTGTTTAAAAAATACAGAGAACAAGGGTGTTCTTTAAAGTACTAGAATGCTTTTTATCCATTCACCTCTAAGACAGTATAAACGTTAACCAACTGTGCAAAGTACATGCAATTCTGATTTTTAAAAGTTGTGTTGATCATCACAGTAAATAAGCAATAGTTTTCAAAAGAACATATATAAACAAATATATGCTGAAATTAAACAACTTTCAAAGAATATTTTCACTTTTATTTGATTATAAACATAAAATAAAAAAAGAAAAATGTAGGCGTCTGGTCACTCTGGCCACCCTACCCCCCAGTGACTCTACACTATCTTCTCTCTCCTTCTAGGTGTTGGTTTCAATGGCTCAGGGTGTTAAAAAGCTATTGCTAACCTGCACAGGAATAAATGGTAAATTATTCATGTAAATGAGAACAATTACAAATATTTTTACATATTAAAACATTCCCTTTGCAAGATCCCATCTGCGGGGTGTAGGGAAGGAAAAGGAATCGTGTTTTTACTAGCAACCTTTACTGAAGGCAAGAATGTGTCACCGTTTCTACTCTTCTGATTTTGGGGCATGCCAGTGCCCATCTCATTCTATTTCAACTTTAATACGCAGAAGTAAACAAAGCTGTCAGCCATGGGCTCCCCAAAACAGGCTAGGATATTTGAACATACTGTAAAGTAGACAACTGTATCCACACAACACAGCAGATGCCATTCTCTAAGTAAGGTAAGGAAAAAGAGAAATGCCCTGACCCGATGCATTGAACGGTAGATGTATCTGACAGCCCCGAATGGGAACTCTGGATGAATTTTCATAATTTTTGTGCTACAAATCTTAGTTAAGTTCTACAGTAGTAAAAGCACAGAAAATATATTCAGCCATACTGTATCTACTCACCTTGGTATTCTACAGAAAACCAACAAGGTTAAGTCAGAAACAGATGTTTTGCTTATACAGCTATGCAAGCTTAAACAGAATGGCCTTTTGTCCAGTAGTGTATCTCAAATCTATTGAGAGTATGACAGTGACTAAGATCACAGGCTTTGGAGTAAGATATAACTGAGTTTAAATCTGGGCTCTCCACTTATTATCTTTGGGCAGTCAGCTTAGAGAGAATATTTCCATTGAAGCTATCCTATTAATGTGCATTTTCTTACCTGCCATCTTATTTTTGAAATATATTAATCTAATTGTCTCCAAGCCTAAAAGATTTAATGATCCTTCACTGTTTAAGGGTCGAACCTAAAATAATAAAAAATAAAATTAGTATTTCAACAAAACCTTCAAAAATTAAATCATAAAATGTTTGACCTATTTATAAACCACACACATATTAAGACCTTTACTTTATACTTCCTCTCCAAAATATAGCTCTCTCAGAAAACCAACAAAAAAATAAACATTAATTCTGACTGGAAAGGTATAAAATTATCTAACTTAAAGTTATAACGATATTTTAAAGGAAGACTATTCTGGACCCCTCCCCCCCCCCCCAAAAAAGGGTAGAAATACATTTAAGCCTTAAATTTAACTTTTTAAAGTCATTAGTGACCAAATGATTATACTAAGATATCAACGAAGACACTTTATGACTCTTGTTTGAACTAAATGGACAAACAACGTAGCTAATTGGGGACATGCAAATTAATACTTCAATGAGATACCACTTTATAACCATTTATAATGGCTATAAAACTATGAATTCCAACAATGGCAAGTGTTAGAGAGGATGTGTCAGCAAAAACTCTTATATACTGCTGGTGGGAGTGTCAACTGGTACAATTACTTTGGAAAATAATTTGACACCAGCCTATAAGGCTGAACACTTGCATTCCCCATGTACCATCAATTCTGTTCCCAGGTACATGACTTAAAGAAACTCCTGCACACATGCACCCACCAGAAGACCAAGGCAGCAATGTTCATAAACAGCAAAAAGCTGAGAAATAAGTCAAATGTGCTAATCAGAGAACAGACAAGTTATGATCTATTCACTCAAAAGAATATTTTATCTAGTGAAAGCAAAGAACAATATGTAACAACATGGTGGTTGGTTCATAACAACATGGATGAATCTTAGAAACACAGTAAATGCATGAAGAAAGCACGGCAGAAGGTGACATACAACATAACATTTATAACCTCAAATGCAAGCAAAACTGAAAAATATATTGTTTAGAAATATGAAAACATACAAAAAATTCTGGATTTTATGAAAAGCAAGAAATGATAAATGGCATTCAGGATAGTGATTTCCCTGGAGAGAGACAGGAGTTTGGGATAAAAGTAAGGAGGTGGGCTCACAAGTGATCAGTTTATTATTAAGCTTCTTAAAGGTCATATATTCTTTCACATATATTGTAAATTTAAATAATAAAAATAAAATGGATAATTGTAACCAACCCAAATGTACAAACTAGTGGGCTGTATTTAGTAGCTATAGTGCAGCGGTATTTACAAAAGCTTTATTCACTGATGATGTGGTTTAAAATTGAGGAAGATCTTGAAATACGGCTTTGGCCACTGTCTTTTACCTGGTCTTCTAAACCCTGCCTGATAACTAATGATACATGCTACATATATCGATATCGATATGAAACTACCACTCTTCCCTTTTGCAAAATAACTGCTCTATGCTACTTACTTGTAAAAATTTCTCTTTATGTTATCACAGGGACATGTTAAAGGAAAATATTATGTTTTACTATGAACATGTTAAATCTTTATTTTTTAATTATGAGATGCTTAACCACAGTTTTGGTTCTAATTTTAATTACTTTTCAAGCCTGTAAATCTGTCCTCACAGGATTTCAAAATGCATACCGATGTGTGAAAAACAGTTATAATTAAGAATGTGCACCCTCAGAGTACCTCAAACTATAGTGGAAGGTAATGCTGACATTTTAGGTTGTAGGATATATTCTAGCTGTTCATTATAATAATCACAGTTTATACAGCAAAGCTAAATGTAATAAAAATAGTATGGAGTTGAGCTACTTATAAAATTAACCAGCTTGATTTTTATTTTTTTACTCTTAGCTAAATCCCAAATTACCAATTACATATGCCAGAAATTGCTGAATTAGTGAAAAATAATTAAATAGTCATGTTAGTGTTTCACTTACACTCATTAGTTCTCTTAAGTCGATATTTTAATGTTAAATTACCTTTTTGAGTGGGAGAGTCTGAATCCATTCCATGGAGTTCACATCAAAGATGTCAACCGCATTTTCACTATACACGGAGAGATAGGGTGCATTGTAACCTGGGAGAAGAAAGAGGTAACAGCTGGCTGGTTACTTTCAACTATTAAACCCAAAACATTTTGAAAGATCTATGCTAAGCAATTATATAGAGGAATCTCACCCAAATCCTACTGTTATCATATAACAATATCAAAACCTTTTTGAAGTAAACAGAATGTAAATCATAAATGAAGAGATTTTATAGTCATAACAATACAAAAGGAGTCTGTTAACACCAAGGGTATAACATTCCCTTGCCCAATACTAGTTCTATAAAGGAATTTGATTCCTGAAGTAGTTAAACTATTGATAGTGAAACAAACCTATAAAGTAAAGAAATCTTTAGGTAAGAGTCCTTTCTAGTCACAGTTATGAATGTTTGATAAAGCATCCGGGAGAGTCACATGAACAGGGTAGATGCTCAATATATACTTAATGAAGGAATGAATAAATGGCGACACAAGCAAAGAGAGATTAAATGATTTATCTACACTAAGGTCACAAATTAAATTTTTGGCAGAGCTATTCATAAAAGCCAGGTATTCCAATTCTTACTCTAAACTCTGAATTATTATCTGACTAGGTTATAAAACACCATCCATTCTAAACATGATGCCATAAATAAAAGTATATATTTCAGAAGAAACGAAACTAAGTATAGTTAAGTATGGGTTTGTAAGATTAGAAGTATTTTTCTCTTCTTTTTATCTAGATTTTCTAATTTTTCTGTACTAAGCATATATAGCTCTCCAAAACTTTCTACTGAACCCTTAAACCCTACTGTACTCATTCCATCATCCTGTCCTGCTATGGCAGAAGAGGCTTTACCCCTCCAGCCACGTCCTTCCCCCGTTCTCAATTCCAGCCCCTCTGGCCTCCTTGGGGATCTTGCTCCAGTTCCTGCAGAGCAAGAAAAGTTACTAGAGATCAGCTTTTCCTAGTTCCCTAGTGGCTACTTCCCTTCAGAATTTAAACATATTCATATACCTTCTACTAAAAAACATTTTGGGTTGGATACTCCTCCTACTTGTTATATCTTACACAGTGAAAATAGTGAGTATTCCAAAACTTATTAAGGTCTTAGTATTTCTTAAAAGAGTGAAATAAGCAATTTTAAACATCTAGATAAAAATATAAAACTGAATCTTACAAATGCTACACTATACCTTTACATAACTAACAATTCACTTAGTAACTACTCCAGAAGAAATCTTATCAGCTATTAATAATCACACTGTATTTTTGACCAGGAAGATAGCTACTTAGGGTTATTTCAAAATACAATAATATGGGTTAAAAAAAATCTATGTAAGTAAAATATTCCATAGAAAGATTAGCTTTAATTACTTGTATGTTAATGTTGACACTGTTGGCCTAGACTAACTACACATGGTTATTTTACATAAATAACATAATTAATACTTAGGAAAACCTTAAGAATGACTTAAAAATAACCTGTTATTAACAGTAAATATATCTAGGAGATGAAGGAAAAAGAAAGAGGCAGAAAGATACGACAGCCAAAAGAAAGAGACTCTTACAACAAGAGGAAGGGTTTGCTGGCCACATCAATTCCTGTTGTCTAGATCTTCGGCCCTGGCAGTCGGTATATATCCCAATGCTGTTAAAACACAGCAGGTATTCTTTGCTGGAGATCTCAACTGCGCAGATGGCATCCATTGGTTGATGGGCAATAAATGACAGTGTGTGGTCGTTTGAATGGAGCATACTGTACGAAGTTCCTTCTCCATTCAAGGGGTATCTTTGAAAACCCGACTGGAACCCCACACAGAGGTGTTCGCTGAAGATTGCCATCCACTGGACGTTATATGGGACTTGAATTTCCTTAAATTTTCTGTGACGGGTCTTGCTCTGAAAAAGTTCGTAACAGAGGACCTGCCTTTTCATAGCTACACACAGGCAGGTAAGGGCTCCATGACGCACTTTCCCAGAAGTTATGGTTTGACACCCTTTAGTTTCTGCCAGCTTGTAAAAATCAGTTTCTCGTCCGTCCAAAGCTGACATAGGAAAAAGTCGCACATGACGATTTCGTCCTGAGATCACAGCAACAAGCTGATCATTTGGAATGAGCTCAATCTGATGAATCTTCTTATTGTCACCAACTCTAATAATTTCTATGCAAAGAAATAATAATAAATCAGATGCAAAATAATATTTTATTAATCACATCCAATTATACTTAAAAAAATATAAGCCAACTTATAATCAAGACAGATCCATACTCAGAGAAGAATAAGAGCTCAGAAATCACGTAGGGAGAGGGAGACAATTACACCCGTTAGAAGATAATTTAGCTCACCTACAGTAAAGTATTAAATTTAGCACTGAGATTTCTGGCAGCCAAGGCAAAGAGCTGCTATGTGATAAGTCATGCCAGGTCTTCAAAAAAACAAAAACAAAAACAAAACAAAAATACAAACCCCGCCTTTTTACTGGTATTAAGTTCTAGGGAACTTTTTATTATGGGTTCATATTTTTTAAAAACTGTGTAACTCATATTTCACTAAAAGTATCTGTATGGGTAACAAACTTAGGAAGTTTAAATGCATTGTTTTCCCATGATCCTACTTGATATAAACATAAAACTTAGAGCTAAATTAAATTGGTTTCTTTTTATTTCACCTAGTATTTATGTTTAGAAAAAGATCTTTTGTAATAAACTATGGGGGAAAAACCCCAACAACAAATATATCTTAATGACTTACCTCTTCTAATACTATTAGAACAATGGAAAAATCAAGATGTATTTTCTTTCATGTACTTTCTTTAGAAATGCAACCCGAGTTTCTTCAGCAGAACCATTAAATCAAGTTACACAAGACAGACAATACATACATGGAAGTTTTAGAACTCATGATGATTACAGAAGTTAAAAAGTTATCTTTTGATTTATAAACACATCAAATTAGATGTGAGAAATTTCAATTATAGAATAAACAAAAGTAAATCCTGCCATTTTTAGAATTTAGAAACTAGAGTTTAGAATTTTCTAACATACGGTTTAAAGTTACCCCACAATAATTAAGTTTTCACTTACCATCTTTGGTGACATGCACAACAAATAAGCCTTCTTCATTTCCCAAAGCTATCCTTTCATGATCTATGTAAGATATAAATAAATATGAAACATTTTTATTAGGTAAAAACTATGTAAAACTAATAGCTAATAAAGATATTTGGTACAAAAATCTGAAATAAACAATTTTAAAATAGCAATAACAATTTTTACTATTAAATTTCCTTTCATGTCTTTTTTAATAGATCACTAGAAAATAACCTATATCAACATTTACAAAAATAAGTAAATGTTTATTCAATAAAAGATGAAAAAAATTAAAAACCTAGTTTGTTAGTGGCCTGAGTATAGTTCTATTTCTTGTTTTGGGGGGGAAAATTGTGAAAGGCATTTGAACCCTACTTGTTAAACTTTTTATTATTTAGTAGGAAGTAATAAAAGAGTTAGATGTGTACACAGGAATACGGTGAAAAATTAAACCCCCAGACACAAAAGCTGCCTTTTTTTAGGGCAACTTAGGTACAAGGGCACTCTGACATATTGCATCTCATTTAAACTTCCCAATAACCTTTGCAAGGTAATCAGCATCTACACTACACCGAACGTTATGCTTTAAGACACTAAACTACTTGTTCTCAGCCACACAAGCAGAGAACACATATGTCAAAAGTTAAACATTAGCACTGTTGTTTTTTAAGAAAACACATTTGAAAAGTGTACTTATTCTTGTTTCCTGAGTAACAAAGCTTAATATAGTCTTATTCATTCAATAAATACTGAGTACCTGCCTGTGATGTCACACTTACCAGGCTGGACGCTGGTGATTCCTGGATGAAAGCCAGGTAGATTAGTAAACAATTATGACAACATGATCAATGTTATAAATTCATACCTATGATTGCAGCGGCCTGGGTAGTTTTAATGAGGGGTAATGTGCTGTCATAAGCCTCTTTGGGAACATAGACTGAGCGGTCTCTGAATTTGTTTTTCTTCAAAATCTTCTGCAATTCACTCAGCACTCCCACCCACTTGCTCTTCTCATTCTCACTATCTGCCAGCATCAGGATTGAACATTTGTTATTCGGGGCTGAGAGCTGGGAAGTTGTGACCTAGAAAAATTGAATCAAAATTCATGATATGACAAAACACACCCTTTAAGTCAGTTTTATGCTTAGATGAGTTTGCTTAGCACTAGCCAACAAAATGAGCATTCATTAAGTGTTACCTGTAGCAGAGGTCAGCTATTCCTAATCAGAATACCTAGTTTCAGCGTTAGAATTCATGGCAAAGCAAAGGTAGCAGATACCATTCTAAATGTTAGTATCATTTTCTTTGCTATAACATACCAGAATACTATCACTAAAAAAATGCATTAAGCACATTCATATAACAGCAACTGATATTTTTGAGTAATTACTGAGCCCTGAGCACTGATCAAAGCACTTTACAAGTATTAAACTCACATAACCTCTCAACATCTTCTTAAGACAGGTATTATTACATCATGATTTCATACATGAAAAAACTGTGGTGCAGAGACATTTAATTTCCCCAAAAAACAAGAGTGGGATCTCATGTCCATGCTCGTAAGCACAATACCGTACTGATTTTCAACTTGCTTTAAGAAGTCAGAAATGCTCAGATATACTTATATTCTCTGTTATTTCATAACAATAACTCACATTATCTTAGAGAAGATCAGATCACTATAGTTACTATTTAAATGAAGCTTATCATTATGCAAACAGAATTTATAACTGAGCAGATTTAAATTATATATATATGGATCCTTTATTAAAAGTAATACAAGCAGAATGACAATAAAATCCCACGAAGTTTAACAGTTACAGATAAGGGGGCCTCTATAGGCTCTGTAGGAGGCTGGAGAAAGCATAGTTGTTGGTCTAGGAACTGAGACAAAGTACAGTCTTTGTCCAACCTTCCTCAGGATACAAGACTCATAAACAAATACTACAAATACTACAACATACAAGCATAAGGTTGGGGCAGTAGTTCTTTCTTTTTACCTCTATTATCTTAATTCACCAATTCAAGACTGCACTGTGGGCAGCCTCCAAAGAAGGCTACCAACAATTCTTCCCATGGAATTTCATTCTTCTTATCAAAAAGTGGAATCTATTCCCCTCCCATTAAATCCAGGCTGACCTCATGACTTGTTTTGACTAATAGACTACAAAAGGGTTATTATGCCTTTTTGGGGTCTAGTCTTTAGAAGGCCTGGCAGCTTCTTTTGCTCTTTTGGAAGCCATCCATGGAGAGCTCAGCCAGTCTACTGAACGATTAGAGACCACATGGATCAAGTTCACAGGGAGAACTGAGGCCACCCAGCCAACAACTAGCACCAAGACCCCAGATGTGAAGAGTAGGTTGTTTTGGATATTCCAGTCCCAAATGAGCTGAATGCAGGCCACATGAGGTACCCCAGTCAACACCAAAAGAACTATATGGCTGACCCACAGAATGCTGAAAAATAAATCACAGTTAGTTTAAGCCACTAACTTTTGGAATGGTTACTGCAAAGCACTAAAACTGAAAAATATGTTAATTTCTTAAATGAAATTAAAAACTTCCATTTTTAAAAAACTTGAGAAACCTCACAATCAATTTTCCATGTGACAGTATTTATTTGAAAATTCAATTGTGACTCAAAAATATTACCCAAGAGGAAACCTAATTAAAAATTAACTATTTACTTAGCACTAACTGTCTATTCATTCAAGTTTTGAAGAGGCAAAACAAATACTCATTAAAAACAAATAATTCAGTGATCAAATTACAGCACACATACTTACTCTAAATATACAAGGTATATCTTTTCGACTTGCATGAATAACATCAGAAGCCAAGACTGAACTCACAGAAAATTCTTCATCCCTGAAGGAAAAGTGAAACATTAAAAGTGAGTTTACGTGGGTAAGTGTGTGGTCTTGGGTGTGTATCCAAGTAATACATATGAAGCAATCCTTAAAAATGAATTGCACAAAACATCCAAATTGAATTCTTTAAAAAACTGGATTCTCCCCCCTCCCCCCCCCCACATTGTAACTGATAGTGCCCATAGTAATTTATCAATAGCTTTACAGTGGCACATTATACAAGACTAGAAGTAATTCCTGGCTCACCCAAAGTCCCAAGGCCAGTAGATACAAGTGTACTGGAATTTGAATGCTGGTAGGTCTCCAGAGTCTCCAGCAGACTGGACCCTCTTGCCTCCCATAATACACCTGAAGTACCCTGAACACAGCTCATCTGTCAGTTTACTGCTCCTTCAACACCTAAGAGAGATTTGCTCCACATAACTTAGTCCTTAATTTAGTTATTGGTATCATCCTCTTGGTCTTGGAGACTTAACACCTTAGTCTTACCTTGGATCTTTCTCCCTATTTTTCTGTATTTAGGCCCTTAGCAGACACTGTCAGATTTTCCTTGCTAATATGGCTTGTATTTATCCCTCCATATTCCATATTTACGGGAAAGATGATGTTAGAGATGCTGGTATGAAATGCTGGAACTCTGAGTTTTGAGTGACAGAGGAAGACTGTGTTTGGGAGTCATTCATCAATGCAGAGGAGATGGCTGAAGCTATGGGAGTTAATAAGGTGACTCCAGGAGAAATGGCTGGAGTTATGAGAAGAGGTAAAGGAGAGCACTGCAAGGGGCAAGGGAAGATCTGAAAAATGAAACTAGAAATATTCGAGATGTATTTACTTAAATGCTTACCAATGCATTATATATTCCAAGAACTTGTCTGACTTTGAGATTTTTTATTTCCTTTCCTCACATGGAAGTTATACTCTGTGCCTTTAGGTGATATAAATACTACATATTAGGCCTCCAATACTCCAGCAACCTTTAAACTGGTCCTTTGTATTCAGACATTAGCTTCTTTTCTCCAACCCTAGTCCCACACACACACACCAGCAGGTCCTATAACTACACCTTACTTCCTATTTTTAATTACGTTACTATAGCAATATTAGTAAATTAGAAAATTAACATGGAATGAGATTTAAATAAAAACATGGCAATATAATTAGAAGACAAATCACTTTTTATTCCCATGTTGCAAAGATACAAATACGTTCACCTTGGAAAGCTTACCTCATGTCAATCACCTGACTGACTACAACACTGGGCTGGGATGCTTTTCCTTCAGCAACATCGTACAGAAAAAGTTTGAAGTCACAAACTACAGCCAATGCTCTTTGCCATCCTTTCTTCACTCCAGCTGGTTTAGGGATCTTTGGCAGGCAAAGAAACAAACAAAAACAACTCAAACTAAAATGTCAACCAGAGCCCATTTAATTACATATGTACCTACATGGTGAAAACCTGAAGGTAATGTACATATGCTAGAAGTCGGCCACTTTGGTTGGTAAAGTAGCAGATGGAACACATATATCATTAATAAAATGTAAGAATAAATTTTTTAATCACTGAATGACTATTCTGAAAAAATTTTAAATGATACCATTTAACTTTCACTAGTAATTCATTAAAATAACATTCATGGATTTCTTTCTAAGTAGCATAAAAGTCAAATTTGGTAGTAAGACGACATGCAGCTTACACTTTAAATATCATTCAAGATTACAAGTAAGATTGTGTCTTGATAATATCTCATATTTCAGAAGCATATGCCACCTCTCCAGCAAGACCAAATGCTGAAGACTCTTCAAGGAGATTTCAACATTTGTTCATTATAAGATAGAGAGCACAGAAATTTTTGAAACATTTTAGAACTGATTTCCAAGCAAAGACTACATTTTTGTTTTCAAATCATTGCTTTGGGTGAAATAAATTAGGTAAATGTTACTCATCTAATTTTCTGTTAAGGACTTTGTTTGTAAGGTGACTGGACTATATGTTAATTCATTAATGAACCTTAAAAGATTAATCTAAACCCAAAAATTACTTACCCTGACATGACCTTCATATGCTGTTCCTATTCCTTTTTGAGGATCTATACCCAGGGGACCTTTTGTCTGTTCAGGAGGAACTGGGCATGCAGTGGGAGCTTTGTTTACGCAAGTTATATGACATGAGAATCCACACACTTTTGGAGGGACAAAAAAGAAAAAATGTTCAATAAAAATTCATTTTACAAAAAGAAAATCCACTGAGAATTCATTATATGCAAGGTACATGAATGCTTTTCTCAGATTTTATTTTTAAAAACTGTTTTGTTATTTGGGGAACTGATTCTTTGCTTAACAAAAAGAATTTCAATAATGTCAGTCATTATCCATCACTTCATTCACTCAAAACCGTCAAATTTCCACTTTCCAACCTGACCATTTTCTTTGGCTCTAAACCCATGTAAATAACAAACTAGTTAAGATAATGCAAATAGAGATTTGCAACTTAGGTTGGGAGAACTAATCAAACACAGAACGCATTGCCGTGGATGCTATTAATTTCCCCCTTATTCAAAGTATTCAGCTTCAGGCTAACTACAAGCGTACTCTACAAGCATCTGCGAGAGCCTGACTTCCTTCCCTTCAAGGTCCCTTCCAACCCCAACAGCAAGAAATAGAAACTAGTATCAGAATTTGAATCAGCAACTATTTCCTTATCTTTTTCACAAGATATAGTGGTAAATTATATATGAGGCACTGTTGTAGTTGCAAGTCTCATGTGATTTTAAAAAATCATATTTCTAAAATACACACAAATACTATGTCCAATTATAATTTAAATAATTTTCATTTCCAAAGTCAAAGGAAAAATAAAGTGATGCCAAAACAAACTGTTTTCTTTTCAAATGATCTCTGTTCTCTCATCTCTCAAAATGTGCGTTCCATGAGGGCAGGGTCTTTGCCCTCCATCCCCCTTCTACCACTGTATCCCCAGTGCCCAGAAGCACAGAATGGCTATTCCATAAACATGTGATGGATGAATCAATGAATGGTAGGGGGAACTTCTGCTATTAATACTAGGACCAAAATATCTTTTGAGACTTAGTGACAGACATTTAATATTTCTGAAAAGACAGTGCATTATCTACTTTCCAAATGACAATTTCTCTGGCAAATTAAACAAGATTAAAATTAAATAAATAGATTCAAGGATAACTTTCATGTCTTTTGCTACATACATTAATGGCTTTGCAAAACCACAAAATCATCTGAGTAATAAAGATGAATAAAACATTTAAATTTATCTCCCCTGAAAAAGGTTTCTGGGGACTGTCTAGTTTCTCTAATATTCAACAGACTTTAGCAAGGTGCTCATTTTATTGTCTCATTCCTGTTATCCAATGAAAAACAAATGATTAAAACAAACACATACCTTATAAAAAGAATAAAGTTATTTGATTATGATTTAGGTAGTAAATGTTAGGACTCTAAAGTCACATTTTCTTACCATTTTATTCTTACCTTCACAGGAACAGCCCTGTCTTATCAAACCCACCATCAAAGAGGTACACTGATGACATTTGGTAGGAGTAGTAAAAGATTTGACAAAAAACTGATGAGTCTTGCGCTGCAAAACAAATGGATAAAAACATACACATTGGTTAAAGGATTTTCATATTGTGAATCTCTGCCCCACACCAGCTACCAGAATGTTTCTCATAGGAGTAGAATGAATTCTTTTCTTTTCTCACCACATAGTTCTATAATCTATGCTTTTTAAATATTTTTATTAGGACTGTTGGTAAGTTTCAAAGTGGCACTGGGATTCGACTCCATTCTAAACAGAACAGGTTATCTTCATGCTAACTCTGTAATTGCTTTTATGCTGACCAAGTACCAACCAAGGTGTAGACATTGTGCCAATACTTAACATACATCATCTCATGTGATGGACACAATGCTTAGAAATACAGGTATTATTTCCTTATATAGATGAAGCAACTCAAACTCAGAGAGAGTAAATAAGTTTCTGTCTGACTCTGTCATCTCTTAAAGTTTCATAATATAAAACCAGGTAGAATATGATCCTAAAAGAACCAAGGACTACAGAAAGTTAGGTCAAGACTAGGGGCTTTCATGCCTGTGGATAAAATACAAGTACCTAATTTGTTAATATCATATAAAATTTTGCTCAACATTTCTCCTGCATACTAATTTTTACTCGTAATTTTCTGCTCTGTAAGGAGCCACCAAGAGTAAATTTTCTACTGCTAACATTTTCAATCATTTCAGTTTTCCAATTTCTAGAATTTCTTTGTAGGAGTTTGAGATAAGCAATTAAATCTTCATGTTCTACCACATACAATACTTCAGTCATAGTCAACGTTAAATAGAATGAAAAGATGAAAATTCGCCTGAATTTTTCACTAAGTATTTCTTTTTTGGTGGTTTATTAACCTCAATGTTAGAGTCTTCCACAAGTGGCCTCAACTTAATACCCTCCTTACAATGCATTCCCCAATACATCCTACTCCTCACTCTAACAGACTTCAAAATATTGAATTTAAGAACATGGAGGAAAAACAAAACAAAAAAACTTGGGACAACTCCTCCTACCTTTCTCAGTGGTGATTATTTCCACTCACACTGAATTTATTTTCTTTCTAAGCTTTCATGTTTGTAATTTTAAGGAAACCAAAAGCAAAAATCACAGGAAGTATATAAAGCAGAAGAAATCCATTCTCGTTTCTGTTTCAGAACATACCAGGCTACAACTAGATTGAGTACCTTAGGAGGAAAGCCAGTTGAACCAGGGCATGCCTTTTTCCTTAAGGTTGGTGTGTGAACTGGAAGTGGAGTACTGTCTACAGTCTGAATCCATGGGCAAAAAAAGAAATAAATGTTATGAAAAACTCCATCCATTTCTAACATCCTTAGAAATAAATCAAGGTAAATAAAGTCAAAGAAAACATCAATAAGGCAAAATATATCTTAATGAAGCTAAAATTCTCATAGTGTTGATACTTTAAATTTCTGTCTGCAAGTCTATAAGTGAAGTATTTGTTCAATTAGTAAAATTATTTCAGTCTGGAAATATAAAAATAAAAAATTGGAAAAGAGAATCCACAGAATACAAAAAATGTCATAGCATGTAACCTACATAAAAATGGATATTAATTTTCAAGTTCATGTGAAAATGCCACATTAATTCTAAAAGCATCTAATAGTTTTCAGCAAGATTTACAATAAAAATATTTAGAAGATTTTTTAACTCCTTTACTTCTATATACAGAATGCATTTTACATATATGTAACACAATTCTGTGGATTTTTGTGTATGTATATATACTGATTGATTAGTGGAACTTTTGTGCAGAAATTAACTTCCAAAGAAGTTAGATTTTATTATTATTGGGATTCTGAATTTACACACAAATTTAGTTATAAGCCATATCTTTATTTTATAGGGAATTATTGTAAGGTATTTCTTTGAATAGAAGGAACCAGTGATTTTACTGGATGTTACTATGGAAAAAAGAGATATCACTTGATTAGCAAAGTGTAAAAAAAGATGTGAAGAATGGCTTCCTATTAGGATGCTAAGCAGCAAATGAGAGGAAAAGCTAGCTTTGTATAAAGGTATAGAACATTCTAAAATATTAAAAGGAAAATGGGTGAGCTCTCTTTACTTTTGTTAATGTATAACCTCCCAAATCAGAATATTTGATATATAATATAGCCTTAAAACACAATACAGTTGAGTTTCTCAGAGTTTTCTACTTAATTGTAAATTTCATTCTAATTTAATTTAAATATCTTGAGAAAGTGTTGAATCCAATTTATAATTTAACATTTAAAAAGATAAATATGAAAAAGAACACCGAAAACCTTTATAGAAGTTAATTAAAAACAACTCACACTAAACAAAATTGTCATTAGAATTTACATAAAAAGTCCAAGAGGAGTTTTAGAATTAAAAGGAGTGAAGCAAGAGTGCTGGATACAAGATGAACAGAGTTCATAAAGACCAGCAATACCTAATCAAGAAAATATCTGTTACCAAAGACCCAATTCACCATAGCAACAAAGGCTCACTGATGGTACCTAAGAACAAACCTACCAAGCAATATGGTGTACACTCATGAAGAAAATAATATAACTTACTGAAGAAAAGAATATCTAAATATGTATACCATGTTCATAGATGGAAAGACCCAATATCACAAAGACGTCAATTCTCCTCAGATAAATCTATAAATTCAATTAAAGTTCCCACCTAGCATCTGACAAGCTGATCCTAAACGTCATACATAAAATTACAGGGTCAAAAAGAAAAGGAAGAAGACTAAGGTGGGTGAAAGTGGGTATGGCTGACCATACTAGGTATCAGGAATTATTTTAGGGCTATAGTAATTAAGACAATCTGATGCTGGTGCAGACCTAGACTAAGAGAACAATGGAAGAGAATAGAGAAACCCCAGACAGGCCCATTTATATAAAGCAGAGATAGCTTTACACATCAATGGGGGAAATATAGGACAGTTGGTTGCTCATATGAGAAAAATAGATTAGAAACTTATTTCCCATAATACATAACAATAAATTTCAGTTTGATTAAAGTCCTAAACATTTAAGATTTTTGTTTTAACTTTTAGAAGAAAATATAGAGGAAAATCTTTATAATCGCTGCAAAGGGAAGAAATGCTTAAAAAAGACACAAAAAGCAGAAGTCATAAAGAAAAAGATTGATAAATGGCTACTTTAAAATAAAAACTGTTGCAAGACAAAAAGATATCACAAATAACATTTAAAAATAAGCCACACACTAGAAGAAAATATCTGCCATGAATATAGCCAGCTAAAGACTAATGTCCAGACTATATAAGGAGCACTTATGAAATAGGAAAAATAGTTCAACAGAACAATGGACAAAAGACATGAACAAGCAAATCACCATAGGCCAATAAACATAAACAGATGCTCAGTAACATGTGAAATCAGAAAATGCAAATTAAAGCAAAAATGCCACTCCATACCCATCAAATTGGCAAAAGTAAATACAAGGGTTGGCAAGGATGTGGGAAAATGGGAAACTCACATACACTGCTTGTGGAAATGAAAACTGGTCCAACATTGTGGAAAATAATTTGGCAAGACCTAGTAAGTTGAAAATGCATATAGTACACAACCCAGTAATTTCACTTCCAGGTATATATGCTAAACAAACTGCACTTTTGCAAAAGCAGATACCTATGATGATGTTCACTTCAGCACTGACTGTAGTAATAAAAAATTGGGAAAAACCTACGTATCAAATAGGTGAATGAATAAGTAGTTGTGGTATATTCATACAATAAAATATTATGCAATAGTTATAATGAATGAACTAAATGGACATGTATCTGTCTGAATAAACCTCAAAAGCATGCTGAATGAAAAAAGTTACATGTAAAACCAAGGAAGAGAGGATGCAATTCAATTTCAGGGTATTTAGATATGTCTGGGAAAAGAGACGGGGGAATGGTATAGGGAAGGGTGTTTTAATTCAGTTGTCTGGACTATTTTCTTTTTTTGAATACAAGTTTGAAAAAAATAAGACAAAATGTTCATTTCTGTTAAATCAGAGGATGGTGGTTACATGGGTGTTTATTATTCTCTATGTGATGGAAATATTTCAACATTAAAATAAAAATATATAAACTATTAAAACAATAAAAATTAAAAAAAGCAGAGGGTCTCATCAACCAGTCTGAGATAGTCTATCATAGGGCTGGAGAAAAACCAAGTCAGAATCTGAGTACAACTCACGCTTTCCTTTAGGCATCTTTCTTTTGGACTGTTGGACACAGCTCTGGAGATAGAGCAGAAGCAAAGGAGCTGTGTCAGCACCGTGATGCCGAGTCTGAACCAGAACCGCATCTGGAGCAGGATGGCACTAACTGAGGCATAACACATCCTTCTAACTTGTTGAGAAATGATCTTGAGAAAACTGGTCACCTGGTCGTTTAAAACCACTGATTGACATGAGGCGCAAATACAACAGTTTTTGCACTATTAAAAAGCATGATTTAGTTAAATGACTATCACTAATTTAGCAGTTAGAATAAACTGTTCAGCTGCCAGGAGTGGCGATTTGAATTTTAAGCTCTGTTTATGAAGTAGCAGTTTTGTCATGCCTTATTAGAATAAAGCGTGATAATGGCCCCTGACACTGCTATGTGCCTGCAGTGGATGTCTAATAATTCCAAATTTACATAGTTCAGTTCTACATCATTCTCTGCTTAAAATAAAGACCACCTTCCTGATTAAACAAATGTTCTGGCTATTTTAAGTTGAATTTTGGGGGACAACTTTCTACTTTAGTTTCATACTATCTACATTATCAGTCCAATGTAATGATCTCCAATATATTGTGACTTATTACACAATATATTTGATTAACAGAAGAGAGATTTCACTTGTTTTTGCAATTCCCTCTTTTCTAACACAAGTGAAAAGTTGGGGAGCAATACTGCTCCAATGAGGCACCTTAACTGGCTCAGCTTCACTAGATGTGGAAGGAGATGTGGACCTTGACTGGATGTAAAACTTGACGTTCGGATTCCGTACATGTGTGTTCTCAACGGGATCAGTCTAGGAAAATAAGTCAGGAAAAACAAAAACCCAAGAAATCACTTTCAACAATGTGCAGCTCTTAGCATTTCTGTAAGGCACGATCACAACATTTCTTGAGAAAGGAGGACAACAAATTTTAGTTTGAAATATTCGCATTAGGGATGTGTTATTATACAAAGTATAACCACTAGGTTTAATGAAAACCAAGGTTAAGATAACAATAGTTAACAAAATGTTCCAATTTTCACTGTTGATCTCTTACTTTGAGCACTGATCTCTGCTGTATATTCTTGTATTCCACATGAAACTTGCATTTTACAAAATAAATCATGCATGTGAAATAAATACAAGGTAGTTAACAGAGATATGCAAACAGATCAGAGATAATTTTGTCCCTGATAAGCCTGAAATTTGGTCCTTTACCAAGCACTGAGTGAAAGTAAAAGAAACTGACCGATTAGCTGTGGGCTTGTCGCTAAAGTAAATCCCCTTTTTATTTTGCAGCAGTAGAAATACCATCACTTATATTCAGCTGCACACTTTCAACCAAGTAGTTTTAGAAACTGAAAATGCTTTGGGTTAAAGTTTAGCATAAGAGATCTTAAGCACAATGACTGGTGACATAGTCAGTTTGGCAATTTTCAAAGTTACTAGGACTGGGTTTTTAAAATGAAAGGCAAGGATGGTAATTTGAAAAGGTTAGGGAATTTGTTTCAAATATGTTGTACAGCAAGAACAATGCCTTAGATCAGAAGCTACAGATCAATGAAAAGAGCATCAGCTTAAGCATTTTAGATATGTACTTAAAATGACTTTTTCTTTCTTATGATCATGGTTACTATTTTAGGGACTGGCTAGAGGGCTGGCAAAAACTGTAGTAGCCCTTGGCTGGTGCCCATCTATGGCCTCCCAGGGTGTGGGCATGGGCAGGTATTCTGGCAACCAGCAAGGCAAGACTTTGGTGGGGCTGATTAACATGGCCACCAACCAGGCCATAAACTTGCAATTACTGGAGTTGGCAGAAGTGGGAAGAAAGAAGGGTCTCGGTGAGGACATCTAGGGGACATGGAGCAGCAGCTACTTACCAACAGCTAGGAAGTATTTTGGTATTTTAAAAACGAGACCTACCGAACTGCAGCATCCCAGCTGTGTACCAGCTCTACTTGTGCGATGTGGCTAATTTCATCAAACTTGTATGTCTTATGATGTGGGACAGCCAGGCCTGAACCCCACCTCTTGACTCCAAATGCAGTACCCTTCCTGTTGGACCAGAGGCATCTCCACAGGAAAGGTACTCAGAGCAACTCAGTGACCATGGAGGCCGAGTTGTATTATTTCCTTTCCTGATAATGAACTCTGACCAGGGAGAGGAGAGTAAAAGAAAGAACAAAATGGGACTTAAGACAGATTTTACCCAGTTCACAACTGTACACAGGGACGGTCATGGAGAAGCTCATCAGTTTAAATTATTCTTCTGAAATATGACCCTGATTTGGGAATAAGGCAGAAATATCTTTTATTTCTAAAAACCACCTTCCTTCTAGTTTCCATAGATTATATAAATTGTAAACTATGGGGAAGGAGGTTCAATCGAAATGGAATTGATAAGCAAAGCAGTACTGATACATTTTACACTAATAAGAAAAAAATGGATTTAACTGTCTCAAAGTTTTAAAGGAATATGCAAGCAGGAGATTTGTTATGTGCAAAAAACTGGGTCATCTTAAGAAAATTTAAGTTTCTGATTGGCTACACAAAAGCCTTTAGCCCACAGCTTGACTGAAAGACAAAAATCAGATGTTCCTATGTGAAGCAAAATGCTGTGAACAGAACTGAATAGCTCTGTATCTCTGGGTTCAATTACTTTAAAAATTTCAAAATGATAAAGGGAAGAGCTTACTGCTCCCAATAGTCCTGGCTGAAATTTTAAACCAGGTCTGTTCTCTGAGCCACTTAAGCACATGGTGACAGAAAGTGAGCATACCGTTCTACATACATTCTTGTGCTGAAATTAGAACACACTGCCTTAAGACACTTAGTTGGTATGTGCTCTAATGGAAGGTTTACATCACAAAAATCATCACCTAAAACCAGCCTGCCCCCCTACCCTGCCCCATAGTTGGTTGTTAAAATCAGCAGTTTCATGATCTATGAAAATGTGACATTATGAGAGTGGGTTACTGAGCAAAGGGAAAAAATACATGAACACAGTTTAATCTGTAATTACACAAATTAGTGACTCTTAAAGAATTCTTGAGGCTTTTAATACGTATCTCTTGGCCCCTCCGAAGAATTATTGTCATTTATGAAAGACTCTTTCTCCTAACAAGTTTTTACTTATCAATGAGAATAAAATAAAAATGAGAATAGATTTTAAATTCATTTCTTAGCTGAATGAAGTAAAATAAAAACTAGTTATTCAGAAATGAAAAAACATTTAAATTAAAAAAATAACATTGTAATAAAACAGAACAGCGATTTTAAACCAGTATGCCACAAGAATTTTTATAACATGTGGTACCTGAATCTTTAGTCAAGGGCACTGACTTCTTTTCCCAAAGATTGTCAAATTAAAAAAATGACAATAGTTGACACAATAATAGTCGACCAGTGTGATTAAATCAAAATTATATCTACTTTTTTTTGTCAGATTGGTAAAAAATATAATATCTATTTTTTGGTGTGCCGCAAAATTTAATGGTTATTTATGTGTGCCAGGAGATGCAAATAGCTAAAACAGAATAATGAAAGTTACCACACTAGCTCTATGGAGCTGTATGCTCTTAAAGTAAAAATAAATTCCAGATGTTCAACAAAATCAAGTTAGTTAGGTAAATAAAAATATTCAAAATAAGTAAAAACATTGCAATAATATTTTGAGATGGCATTAATTGAGCATATTAAAAAGTCAAACTATGTCATTTACAATGATACTCTGATTTTTAAAAACAAACATGAATACATAAGTGAAGTTAAGAAACTACCACTTTATTTTCCAAAAGTATGTTTCTTATAAGACAAGAAACAAAGTTTGGTAAATATGAATAAACTCATGGCAAAAAAGTTTTGAATATCAAACTTTAAAAGAAATTTCTTTTTAAAAGATTCTACTAGAAGCTAATAGCAAATCAGGTTAATAAATTATAATATTTCCTTTCCTTTCTGGATAACTATCATTATAAATAATATCTCAAAAGAGGTTTCACAGTAAGGATAAGAAAAATACAATACTATTTATGTATTTTCTTTTTCAACCCTGTTAATTATCACCAACAGGACTGTGATTTTCAAGACGCTGTTAATTTTGTCTATAATTAAATGTTTACCAGTGCATTTCTAATGACTGGTTCTACCTACTAAAAAGCACGTAATTTTACTAAACTTTCATAATACTCAATGTCTATATGACAGAATTTACAGATAGCCTAAAGTTAATTTTAATGATTAATTGGCAATGACTGAGATATAATATAGCAGCAAAGCAATTAATAGCACATAAGTTATTTTTACCTTCAAAACAAATATAATCATTAATATAGTTAAACCATGGAAGTTAAAAAAATGCTTTGTTATAAAAAATGTTAATGTAAGCAATTAAATTAATGTAAGCATTAAATGTAAGCAATGACTTGAATTAATACAGGAAAAGCTCATAAATATACATCAACAGCATAGATGTCTTAATTCAATAATTGAGTTTATAATTATACAAAGTATGATTAAAAAGGGGATAATACTAAAAAGCAATAAAATGCTAGTATTAGTTGAACAGTGTATTTTTATATTATCCAAAGATAGATCTTGAAAAAAAATCTTAACTGAATAGTATAAGCAACTCACTCAATATTTCTAAATTGTAATCTATTGAGAAAAATAAATGAGAAGTATCTTTACATAAATGATTTTTTTCTATTTTTTTGTTAACTAATTCTTTTTTCTTTTTTTAAATATATCTTTATTGATTTAGAGAGAGGAAGGAAGAGGGAGAGAGAGAGATAGAAACATCAATGATGAAGAGTCATTGATCGGCTGTCTCCTGCACGCCCCTGACTGGGGATCGAGCCCACAACCCGGGCATATGCCCTGACCGAGAATCGAACCACGATCGCCTGGATCCTAGGTCTATGCTCAACCGCTGAGGCATGCCCAGCCGGGCTAATTCTTTTTTCTAATTAAACATACTTTAAGTAGTTATTCTGATGAACTGGCATTAAAAACATCTACTATACTCCAATAATTTCTAATTAATGGCTGGTTCTGTTCACTAAAAAGCAAGTAATTTTACTAAACTTTCATAATACTCAGTATTTTTACTTACTGCTTTATGTTTGGGGTGGGGGGAGCAGAAAAACTGAGTATCAGCAGTACTGGCCATAATGCACAACACTGTCGTGTAAAAAGTCCAAATGTTTCCTGAATCTATTAGGATTTCTCTGAAGAATAATCTATAATATGTATTTTTAGAGTAGTGCAGTAAAATGGAAAAATTCCCCCCTCCCCCCTGGAACAGATCTGATTTTTAGATGACCCACTAAGCAAGAATTCCTCAAATGATGCAGTATGGTCTTCTTATAAATAATAAGAACTAAAACTACTCACCTTGACTATATACCAATGGGTCTTTTTTACTCTAAAAATAATTTTCGATTTGAACAAATACAAATAGCAAACCATTCTCACAAGAAAACTGGTTTTAAAGTAAGACATCAAGTTTGATATGGATCTGATATAAATTTAAAAATAGCTTAAATCTAACATTTGTTGTATTTTGGCTTATATTAGATATATTGTTTTATATTAAAACTAAAAGAAAAAAAAATCCAGTTGTATCAATTTTCTTTATCCTTTAGCTAGAAGTATTTTGAAAACAAAGTGGCAAGCAATCTTTTTTTTTTTTTGTATTCAGAAACACTATAACCTCGAAGTTTCAGTGATATAATTAAGCTTATATAAAAACAGTATTATAGAAATACTAACTATATCATTTGGGCATCAGTAAATATTTTATCATTCCAAAACAAATCATAAATTACTAAAGGTTATAGCTAAGTAAGTACAATCTTATTAATTACAAATAATGTATAACTTGTTTCTCTCTTTATGAAAGCTTCCCAAGTTATTTTCAATACATTGGTTTGAATATCTATCTACTCTAGAGAATTTACAAATGTTCTAAGAAAACATAAAAGAAGTTAAGCCACATGTTGGCGATTTATAATCTCGGCTTCAAACTCTAAAGGAATAATCTAAAATGAAGCACTCAGTAGTTCTATTAATGAAAACAATACGGACTGTTCCATAACCACTTGGACTCATACATTAATAATATTAATAACAAATCTTTCTGATACTATGCTTAAATAACACCACTTACAAAGAACATAAGGCCACTGTTATGTAATACACTGATGTTCTTCAGGACTACAAGGTTCCTCACTATTCTATTAAGATGTTTCTACTATTATCTACTGAGAAACTGATAATTCTTCAAACATCTTCCTCACGGATATTTCCACTTTTCAGTAGCTGACTTTTTATCTGTCAGATACTGAAGCACGGAAAAATTGGAGAAAGCCTGGAAAGAAAATTAGCAAGCCTATCACATCTGCATTTAAAAAAATCCCATGTAATTTTACGTCAATAGGTTCTGGTTAAGTGTGACTTATTATCACCCTACAGAATAAAGATAAAGGCTAAGTAGCAGGGACCTTAAACAGCTATTTCCCTCAAAATATTTTCCTTATTTCAACATTCACAGACATTTTTTGGGTGGTCAAGGCCCCTAAAAGCCTGAAAGGCAAGTAGACATAACTGATCTATAATAAATTTAACCAGAAAAACAAAACCTCTCTGAATTATGACCTTATTCAAAAATGAATAGTTAAATGTTTAACTGTTCACAGGCTGTGATCTGAACCTAATATAATTCAGCACACAACACTTTGGTATTCCCTTCTAGGGGTGATATGATATAATTAACATATAGTCAGATTAATTTGATAAATTCAAACACCCAAAGGTTTTAACTCTATAAGTGTCAAAATAATCAAGTCATCAATTGAACCAGCAATCTTTTCATAAACTTCATTAACTAATGAGCTATCAGTTGAACTGACAGCTCTGGCCATACCCCTGTACCAGACACCGATAAGCATTATCTGAACTGCTAACCCATTATTAAACAGTAGTTTAAAAAAAAAAAAAGTGCTATATTAGGGCCAATCATATTTATTTGACAATTAACTCTTCATCACAGCAGAAAGATAAGAGTACAGGAAGCAGTGGGCCACCCTACTACTTCCCTGATCTGAACTTTCTAAGTCCAGGAATTCCGCATTTAAGGTGTTAATCAATACCAGTGATCATGAAGCTGACAGGTAAAGGGAAAAACTTGTATTTATCACAGATGCTCCATTTTAAAGTTACTCTTTTATAAGGTATACGAAAATCAGAGCCAAAAACGTCAGCTAGCCCGCTGCTTGTCAACTGAGGAGTGTGTATATGTGTATACTGGCATTGGGGTGGGGGCAGGTTTAGAAAAATTTGAGACCTTTCTATAAATAGGTTCCCCACTCTGGGCATCAGAGATCTTGCAGGACAGAGGTAGTGGCTGGCCCATTTCAGATGGACAAACACCGAGCTAGCCTTAGCACAGGAAAACTTTTATCATTTGTTACCAATACATATATAAAGAATGTTTCAAATGTTTTTTATCTTAGAATATAAATGATTTATTAACATTGCTCCAAATCTATATATAAAATATTTAAGGATATTCCTCTGAAACACATAAAAATATCTATCAAAAATTCTCCAGAACTTATTTACATAAAATTATAGTAAATAAGATCTACAACTTGTCCCAAATCATTTTTGAAATTTGCATATTATCATTTTCTTTCCATATAATGAAAATCTCTAAGAAATGTATACATATTTGCTTTTATCAGATTCTTATTTAGGAACTCATTTAATCTGTATGTGATCAATTTAGAAAACATACTTTAGGATCACTTTCCCCCCCCGCAATCAAAATAAGATACCTTATAATTTTAGTAGTTTGGTTACAGAAATTTATATGAACATTCCTGAAGCTTTGCGGCCAAAGCCAAAAAAAAAAAAAAAAAAACCACGAAAGAAAGAAAATACAGAAAAGCAGGTAGCGACAGCAGGAGCAGCAGCACAAAGCATGCAATAAATGTATAATACATCACAAAAACGTAAGCACATTGTGCAACCACAGGCAAAGGGGTGAGAGGGTGGAGGGCACCGGGAGGGGACACAAAGGGCGGGAGTCTCTTACACGTCTGCCTTTGCTAGCTGGAGTACAGGATGGAGAGCGCTTCAACAAAGAAAGGAGAATACTACACGTTACACATATTTACACACGTGACTCTACGACTACCACTGTCTTAACAGACAAAGTATATAAACATACATATAAAGACATTTTTTGATAGTTGAAAGGATGTGTATTTTTCAGGAAAAACTGGAGGACAGGACAGTAAAGAAACAGCTGCTCAGACCAGGTCTAAGAGTGATACTAAGTTTTCACTGGACCTCGCACAAAGAGTGACTCACGAAATAACCCTTTATCAAGTGGCGGACAACTTCCCTTCTGGAAAGGTTGGTAGTAGCAACTTGAAACATTAGCACTGGTAAGCATTTAATAAAATATTTAATTAATCTTGCTTCAGACATTTACCTACCAAATTCTTACTCTTTTCAAAGACGATTCTTTTAAATAAAAGCTAAATAAGGCCTTCAGAATGATTAATAATGGATTAAAACAATAGCAGTTGCTTCAACATTATTGTCCATGCTGACTAGGTATTCGGCTTAGTCAAAAGAGGGACCTTCTAAGAATTAAGTAACAATAAGTATGTAACAATTATATAAAAATACTTTTAAAGGTTTTGAAACTGCAATATTGAGCTTCACAAATATGAACCATATCTACTCAGGCAATTTACTATATTCTCTTCAGCCTAACATGTTGCGGGTTTACAATATGTCAGGTATTTAGAAGAGAAGGCGTGGCGAGTGAGGCTGGTGGAAGACACAGGGCCATCGACAGATACTATGATAAACGCTGTTGTAACAGAGGTACGTACGAAGTCTGCAAGGGGACCTGGAGGAGGGATGTCCAGGTTTTTATGGGGACCCGAGGAAGGACTTTATAAACTGAGTTGACAGGAGTCACAGAGGAGTTCAGAGAAAACTACAAGGACCAGAAGCATAACTCAGGATGATCAGTTCTATTTGTGCAATAGCTCTGGCAGACTGGTGACTGGGAACTGGTATTTCTCCCTACAGGAAACTGGAAAGGAAGGTGACTTCCCTGTGTCCCAAAGAGTTAGAAGCAAACCAGAATTAGAAGGCCTGCAGGTTCTAAACAAGTGTTTTGTTTATTAGTCCAGTCAGTCTTAGGTCTAAAGTCTCAGATTTAAACCTGGTTTCATTCCCTCACTTACTGCTGGAGGTACCCGTCTCACCCTCCCTCCCCGAAGCAAACACTGAGCAGCTCAAGCCCCACCTCTCCCTCTAGCTAATATTTAATCTCTCCCCTCTCTTCCTTAATAATTCTAAGAGCTAATGTCTATCCTGTGTAATACATAGAGGTGCTTTACCAAGTATTTTACATATGTGAATTTAAAATTCTCACAGAATTAAGGTAGGTAATACAATCCCCATTTTAAACACAAAGAGAATAGAGTAACTTGTCAAGGTCACAAAACTGGTTGGTGGCGGGGCTGGGATTCAAGCTTTCTCAGACTTCTCAGAAATGGCACACGATCAATGTTCATCCACTTCTCAGTACGGTGTGGCTTCTGCTTTGCCCATTCTAATGAAATGCTGATAAGGTCAGCAGTAGCCATCTGTACCAAGGGGGTTGACCATTCCCTCCTTAAAACTCCGTACTCCCTTGGTTTTTGTGACATGCCACTTTCCTGCGTAAGCTCATCCCCTCTGACCACTGCTCCTTCTCTTCTGTGGAACCTGGTTCCTCTGCTCCTTTCTCGATGCCAGATATCCCAGGTTTCAGTTCTGGCTCACTACTGCTCTCACAGAACTTCTCTTCCTGGGAGATCATCTCCTTTCAACAATGCAGACCATTTCCAAACCTCTCCGATTCATGTAGAAAACTATCTGCTGGACATCTCTACCTGGATGTCCCTCAGGCACCTCAAGCCTGACTTGTCCAAAATGAAGCTGGTTAGCTTCACCTCTGTTAAACCTTGTAATAACTATTACATACGGAACTGATAAAATCTAAGTCCCATAATACGCAATGTCAAGTCATCCCGATTCTGGCCTGGCCTGTTTTCAACGCACTTACCAATCCCTGCTTCATCCCTTTTGCTTTCAGCAAACTGAACTGCAGTCTCCCTCTGGCCTCTCCCTCCCTCCCTCCCCTCCAACAAGCTCCACCTGCCTATAATGTACACCTCCTGTACAGCTTTCTCTTCCATTTTGCTCACCATAAACCTCTACGAAGGCCCAGCTCAGGCATTATTTCTTTTAGAAAGCTTTTCTGAACCCTCTTGGTTCAACTGGATCTCTCCTATGATATGCAGTCCATATCTTTTATCATTGTACTTCAGTCCCAATGGTTTTAAAATTATCTATTTAGATGTCTCTTTTCCACCAGACTCAGATCCTTCAGGGCAGGAAATATCGTACTACGTTTAGTAAAGCCTGTAAGTTAAAAAATTCTTAATAAATACTGAATAATATCTGAAATTCCACAGTACTTAAATGCTATTAAGAAATATTTATGTTATCCCTTTCTACATTGTACAGTAGGCAACTATGAGAACACTCTAACATAGAAAGAGTTGTCTAAACAGTGTAACTTTAAAAAAAAGGGCATCTTGCTCCAAAGGTCTGCTCATATTGCCCAAATCCTAGTGACCATTCGAATTTTGAATTAAAGGCAAAACATACTGAGGAAAAAGTAGAGGTGGGAGTGCGACTGTGTGTACTGTTTTAAGTAAAGGAATTATAATTTTAGTAGACTTGTGTGGGAGGGTTAAGGGAAAAATAGAGTGGATTTTGGAGGCACACCATGAAGCCCTGAAGAATCAGAGGATGGTATGAGGGCACGAGGCTCCTGGGGGCAGATGGAGAAAGTCAATGTGTGGCCACCAAAGAAAACTTGATTTCTGCAATCTTGCTTAATACTAGCCTCATTCCCTCCTATACCCACAATTCCAGCTGTAATTAAAATTTCAGGTCTCCAATGTCATTTTTTTTTTTTTTTTAAATATATCTTTATTGATTTCAGAGAGAGGAAAGGAGAGGGAGAGAGATAGAAAATCAAAGATGAGTCATTGATCGAGCCCACAATCCGGGCATGTGCCCTGACCGGGAATCGAACCCCGATCGCCTGGATCCTAGGTCAACACTCAACCGCTGAGCCACGCCTGGCCGGGCATTATTTTTTCCTTTTCTATAGCAAGGACATAAAAAACAAAAAAGAATGAACAGAGGATGTGTTCTATGGGTTAGTTAAGAGTTAGAGGCTACTTTCTTTAGAGGGCAGTCACACATTATTAGCATCACGCACAACCACCTAACTAGTTTGGGCACCAAGAACAATCAACATTCATTTTATTCCTTAAGAATTCAAACGCCTGAGAAAGGAAGCTACAGAATTGAATGTTATACTAAATATCTTGGAAGCTGAACCCAAGCATGCCAAAGACAGAATACCATTATTCAAAGCACCCCTGTACTATGACTTTGAGGACAAACTGGATAATTCTAGAAAGGGTGGTCACACTTCTAAACTATAAAGAGAAGCAAGAGGTTCATGCCATAAAATACAAATTAAGACTACACAGTATTTTTGTAAATGGGAGCTTACTGCTGGCCTCTGCCCTGACAGGTAAAAATCATTTTCCTGCAGTAATGTGATTTGACAATTCTGAAGGAAGGTTTATTGATTCATATTGGCTGGGGTGGAAGGCTGAGTTGTGAAGAGCTAAGAATGCACTGAAATGAAACAACTGATGGACAAGAAAGGAAGCTAAAGATAACACAGGAAGGTATGGGGAAGAGGCCTACGAAGAGTAGGAAATAACCAATATTGCGGAGCATATGACATACATTTTTAAAAAAAATTCTCAAAAACCCATGAGATTATTACTATTGTTATCCCTACTTGTCCAATGAGCAAAGGAACGTTACATAACTTGCTCCAAATTATATACCTAGAAAAAGTAGCAGAGACAGAATTTGAGTCTACTTATGTGCTTAATCAATAATAAATTGGGAGAAGAGAGCTTAGGGAGTAAATGAAGGAAAAACCATGTCTTTTAAGAGTTGGAGCCTGAATCATAAAGATTCAGCAGCCTTTGAAAACTCAACTCCTTTTTACTTTGTAATTGTTCCTCTGTACTGCTTTAAAATTTAGTTGTATGTTTGAATGAAATTTTTGCTGAGTAACAGTAGGTAAAGGATAAGAAAGAGTACTCCTGGAAGAAACACGGAAGCAGGAAACAGTGACTACAACTGGGTGGTGGTGGCAGCAGCACTGAGAGCAGAGACAAGAGGGGAGCCAGCTGAGGTGTGCACCCTACAGGCTCTTCTGCTGGGAAAAGCTCCCTATTTGCCAAAACACACAACTCCTGTGTTTTACATTAGAAAATGTTTGCAGAACAAAGGGAATGTAGAGAAGAGTTTGTCAAGAAAAATGAAAATAATTTTCTAGTGGAAAGAACAATTTAAATAATTTATTCAATCTTCCAATTCTTTTGAAGGTGAATGATATCTGTATGGAAATACCGTATTGAGTAGTTCATATAGTAAAATATATAACAGATTATAACATCAAATACTACTGTACATCAGGAAAGTTAGTTCTCTTTTTATCACACTGTAGAATTAAACAGAATAATTATTTGTTTAAGAATAAAAGAGTTTCCATTTAGAGTGCAAAGGTGCAAAAACTGATATAAATATTTCAAAGATAAAAAATCAATTTAAAAATAATTTTAAAAAATCTAGATCAAGAGTTTCCTTTAGTGGAAAATTATGCTTAATATTCTTCTGAATATAATAATTATATTTAGCAAAATGCAAAAATAAAACATTTAAAGACTTTCCCCTGGTTTAAAAACTAGTTCTATGTACAACTTTAAATTTGAACCAATTTTCTTTCCCAATTTCTAGAAAGAGTGAATGTTTAACATAATAATAAAATGGTTTATGACAGGATAACTGTGCCACTTAATGTTGAATAAAGAGAATACATATGTCAGGTATTTCTGTAAAGAGAATGAATGACATACATTAAGAACTTCTAAATTATTAAGTGTATAGAATTTAGGAGAGAAAATAATGCAATTTATAGTGCATATAGAACAAACTGAATTAAAATCATTTTCCACATTAGAAGAGAAATTCTGTCAGTATTAAAAATTGACTTGTACTCAATTATTGTGTTACTATAAAACCTACAGAAAGATTTAATCAAACTTGTCACTTTTTCTGATTATACCACCAGAGGTTTACTTTTAAGTATCAGAGAAATTAAATAAAGTGCTAAAAAGAGATGGGAAATGTAAAATAGAAATCACCATGAAAAACAAAAATGAGCAGCCGTTTATCTCTCTATATATTGTGACAATAATTAAATAAGCATTCCGTTTTTCAGAACTGATGCAAAGGATGAAAATATACAGATTCTTTGATGGCCAAAGAATTTTTCAAAGTACATTTTAATTTTATTACATTTAATAATGATAAACTCTTCATTACATTTAAGATAAGAAAGAGGCAAATTATGGCTCACAAATTATCAAGTGTGGTATTTCTAAAACTGACTGCACTAGGCAAATTCTTTACATCAATTCACTGATCTCTTTTACTGAAGGATTCATTGGTTTGAAAATCAAAGACTTACGTCATCCAAAAAATCAATCAGTGAAGATGAGGAAGAAGAAAAGGAATCCTATTTAACGAATACAGCAATAAAAAAATAGAAAATATGGATGAAGCAATTTAGTAAGAACAAATAATAAATCAAAAATTTTGTAAAACAATTGAAAGGCAAATGACATTAATTCAAATAAATAAATGAGAAAAGCAGTCACTGTCATTGTTTCCCAAGAAACTTAGAAATTCATTATTTACTTTTTAGAGAGTGGTTCGTTACCCCTTTCCCAAAGGAATGAAATATAGTTCATATACTGTGCCCAAAATGTAATAAAATGAAGCTCACGGCAAATCAATAATCAAATTCAGTGTAAACACTTTAGAAGGCAACAACTAAAGAAAACCAATTTCTGCCTCTAATTGTTCCCGGTAGAATGTAAACTCTTTGAGGGCGGACTTTTTCTAATTCGTCACTACTCTATCTCCAGCACCTAGAATGCTGACTTCCACAGAGACCTATGATTACTTGTTGAATAAAGATATAATCACTCACGTAAAATTTCTGGGGCAAAAAACACTTTATATAGTAAAGGGTTATTTTTTAGCAAAGAATTTAAGTACCAAAGAATGGTAAAGAGTCACAGAATCACTATTTCGTTAACATGGAATCTGCCTAATACACTCTACGTAATACCTTTTTAAAAAAGCATTCCTGGTATAAACTCCTAAAAACTGAAATAATTTGGAACTAGAAACAGCAATGCCCTATTGTGAACTCGGACGTTTTCAACTGCTTTTTACCATGGCTCTATGCTTTGGAGAAAAAAGAAGAGTCAAAATTACTTCAAAAATCAGGATTTGTTCTGCATTTACTGTTTCTCAGGGGAAGAGGTGAAATTGCTTTTAAATCTTATGACTCTCATATGTTGACCTTTCTTATATGTTTTCTTAAATACAAAAGTGATTGCAGTTTCCATAGAATGCAGAACATATTCCTTTCCTATTATGTTTTTAAATATGTAAGAGTGTAGGTCCTCTTATGTGGGATACAATGAAACAATTTTATTGCAAATGAATTTTAAATCACCAAGTGATTTTTAAACTGACCCCAAAGGATAGTTGAAAAGCTTAATACTTACTTCAAATTGATCCAGAGCATCGGTAGGCGTATTCAAAAATGCCAAGAAAGAATGCTGTGAGTCTTGGTGCTCTATACCTAGAAGACAGCAGCGACTTTTCTTAAAACTAGAACAATAAACTAATTTTCATGGATACCTTTTCCTGTCTGAATCTATTAAAAGCTGTTCCCAAACTACTGTATTTTAAAGCTGGTCGATATTAACTCTACATATTAAAAAACCAAATTACAGTTTCTTGGAATATCGCTTAATAGTTTAATTGTATTATTCTTCACAAAACACTTGTTTTCGTGACTTACTTGAGTTCTTAAATTTCTTTCTTTTCCTGTATAGTACATTATAAACAACACATTAAATCTTTTGGTAGACTATTTAAAAATAGAGGCCTGATTATGTCTAATTTTTCTAAGATAACTGATCACTACACAAGGTTTCTGTTTTGAAATATACTATCAAGCATACAGAATGCACTAACATAAATAATCTTTTATAAAAAAACAATGTAGTGATAAAACAAGTGTATTTAGTTATGAAAAAAACTTTTGTCAAAGCCTCAATCTGATTTCAGGTACGGTTTTATTGACAGAATGAATGCCTATCTCTTGACTATGCTATTAACTTTAAATACATAATTCCCAAAATAATTCTTAAAATATACATATAATGATAAATACTAGCGACAAAAATGCAGAAATAACCAAGTATACATTTTTTATTTCCATATCCTCAGGAAATGGCATCAACTGATTTGTGTGCTTTTCTTATTACTCTCTAATAACATATCACAGTTACCAGATAAGGCAGTATGTTCAGAAATTCACTCAGTCAATAAATATTTACTGAGAGCCTATTATGTGCTGTACGTCTAGATAATGGGAATAGTAAATAAAGCAGAAAAAAAAGAATCTTGCCCTCACTATGTGAATATTACATTATATTGTTTAAGCAGTATAGTACATTATGTTACAACATATAGTAAAATTTCATTATTCTACAACGTTCAAATCCAAATAAAAAGTTATAGGTTAATACGTTTTCAAAACAGAGCAATGTGATAAACTTTGAGATTTTTCTTTCACAAGTTTAGGTCTATTCTAAAAATGATGCAGTCAGTGTCATGTTAGAGTAAGTCATCCTCTGCACTGGTCTCTTTTCTACATAAATTGTCTTAGGGCCACAAGCTTCCACATCTTACATTCTTTTTCTTTTACTCTCTCTATAATACAGTTCCCTTCTATTTTCATGTATAACAAGCTCTGTTTGACTCTCACTTCAGCACTGCCATGTGCTCCTAATCTGAGTTCCTAATTCACTTTTTCTGGGTTGCTTCTTTTCTTGTCCACTAGGAAATTCAATCAACAAGCATTTATTGCATGTCTACTACATTCCATGTTAACTCCTTTATGTGATTACCTTCTTTCTTCCACAATTTTAAAGCAGATGCAGAGGCCCAACTGGTTTTACACCACTGTGTGTCACAGGGCTGGGAAATGGCAGGGAAGCACGCAAGCATAGCACAAAGCCCATTAACTAGGTCAGTTTTCAGTCAGGAATACTGACTTTGTCAAGAAAATTAATTTCTCACAACTGCATATAACAGATCCCTTCATTAAGAAAACATTCTGAATTTGTTTTTATTAAATTTTACCTTCTTAATGCCCATATTATGGAAAGAAAGTTTAAGAAGTTCATGTAATAGAGCTACCAAGTACTCTGAGATACTTTTCACAATAAAGGAAAAAATGCTTAAGTAATGTTTTCAAGAAGATGGGAATAAAACTTGGGAAATTCTACAGGGCAAGCAATTTAAGAACCAAACATGGAAAAAGACACTGAAATGCCAAAATAATTCTTTATCTTTGAATTTCTCTTTTAATACTGGATTAGATTAAGCTTTAGTTATTTCATACATTGTTTCTTCAACTACCCTGGGAGTGAATCCCCTATGTGAGAATAATATAAAGTATATTATAATTTTTTTCCAATCACAAAAATATTATTCATGAAATAGTCCATGGCACTGAAAAAACAGGTAAATTTATGACAAGGTGAGTTCTTCTATTACAATCAAATCTTTATAAACAACATTTATTAAGTAAAACAGAGGGACTCAAAGACCAGTCTACCACATATGTGTATCTCTCTCTCTCTCTCTCTCTCTCTCTCACACACACACACACACACACACACACACACAAATGGATGCCAGGACTGCTCAGGTGAAAAATTCTTCCACCTACACAGGAAGCTGATTTTTGTGTAATAAAATGTATTCGTAACAGAATATTAAGTCCTGATTGATGCAAAAAACATTCTCATACCCTTTTCAGATCTAAGCTCTTCGGTGTCCTTTATCAGTTGCTCGATTTCTGATAGTAGTTCCAAGTTCTTCTTCTCTGAATCTTTTAGTTTACTTAAATAAGGGAAAAAAGAAAAAATGTCATTATTTTTATTGCTGGTTAGCGAGCCATCATTTATTTGGTTGTCCTTATTTGGTTTAAATGTCAGTCATGCTAAATTAGGGAAATGCAAACTACCAGAGAACAAATCTAGGCTGTCATCTACTCCTGTGTAAATAAAGTTTTACTGGAACACAACCAGGCTTGTTCAGTTATATAGTCTATGGTTATATACTGTCTATGACAGCTCTGTCACGACAGCAGAGTTGAGTAGATGGCAACTATATGATCCCAAAATATTTACTATCAGAAGTTAATTTTAGAATTCTGTTAGACTTCTTTCATAGAGAACCATTAAAGTAAAGCAGATATATAATTTTCGGCTTGACTCATATCCCTGATTTACGAAAAAACTCATGTCCTAGGAACAAGAAGAAAATCAGTTATGCCAAATTACAACACAGAGAATGACACTCAGTAGCTTTTTTTTTTTTAACTGCTTAAATCTTTATCAGGGCTCAGTATAAATTTCATCTGAGAATGGGTGTGTGCATGCGTGCATCTCTTAGATACAGTCCTACTGGCCAAACTCAGCCTTCTCTCCTCACTTTTCTCAACCTAAGAGGCTAGCTCAGTCTATTATTTCCCAGGGAAGAAGGAATAGCTTTCCACACTGTTTATACATCACTACTGTGCTACTGGGTTTTTTCCTATTCTCTTTGCTTGCCTTTGTCTGAGTTTTGGGAGCTGTTTCTTTGGTTCTTTCTAATCTGTGTTTCCAGGCTTTTGTCCTCTCTTGGCAATATTCTCAAGGTGCACCCACAAGGCTGTTAGATTTCTCCCATAGTCTCTACCTTCCCAAGTGGCAGTGCCACTGTTCCCACTGGTGCAGGTTGTAAGTAGCACACACTGGAGCTGTAATGTGGTTCCCATTCAACAGTGATTGCTGATCTCATTGTATATTTTCTCTGTCAAAGCTCCCCGACCCACCCGGCCGGCCGTGGCTCAGCGGTTGAGCGTCGGCCTAGGATCCAGGAGACTGTGGTTCAAGTCCCGGTCACGGCACATGCCTAGGTTGCGGGCTTGATCCCCAGTCGGGGGCTTGCAGGAGGCAGCCCATCAATGACTCTCTCATCATTGATGTTTCTCTCTCTCTCTCTCCCTCTCCTTTCTTCTCTCTGAAATCAATAAAGATATATTAAAAAACAAAAACAAAAAAAGCTCCCTGAGCCAATACTAAAGGCTTCCAAGAATATTTTTGGATTTTCTTCATTTAAAAAGTGGGTTATTTACAGTTTACTGCAGGGAATTAAAGAGAATGTTTATTTAGGTAATGACCTTAGTGATTCATCCTAAATGTGGAAGGGGAAGATGTGTAAAAGATTTATGGAAACCAGTCATGTACCTTCTCTCCAAATACTTTTGGACGAACGTAGAAGTTATTCTAGTAGGACTATATAATTCAGTCTTACCATTCTGTTACGATGTTAGATGCTTTAACTTTATTCAGCTCTTCTTGGATGGCCTGTTTGGCTCTTATTTCTGCATCTAGAGCTGACTGTAACTCCAGTCTAGCTGACATATCCAGTTTTGCAAATCGACGCATTTTCCAGGGCATATCCTATGAAATAATATGACTGTTTTTAGCTCTATTTTTTACACTTAAATTTAGTAAGCCAAGTGAAGTTGGAAACTACTTAAAAGCAATATCTTTCCCTAATAACAAAACAGAATAAAAACACTGGTTGTGAAAAAATATTTTTCATTAAACTTAGAAAAAACTGTATACTCAAATGTAAGAGTTTATTTTTTTATAGTTATTATCAATAATGACTAGCCACACAAATTATAGTTAAGCAGCTATGTTATAATTTCCTAAACTGAAAAGATTTGGACTAACTGATTTCTCATGAAAACTTTACAGTAGACTAAAGCCTAGACAAACTGATGTACTCAGATTTACTATAGTGTTTCTGAGCCTTCCCCGCCCCCATTATGATGAGTCTCTGTGCAGAAATGGCAGCTTACTGTTGCTCGTGTACCCAAGCTGGAATTTCTCAATGCTTCTAACTCTTCAGTCATTTTAGAAGCTAAGGCCTGAAGATATCCTCGTGCATCCTTTTCATCGCTGACCCTAAAATATGTACATATAAAAACAGAGATAAAGCACAAAAGTATAACAAAAACTTCAGCGAGATATATATTATTTTAAAGCATTACAAAGAAATAAGTGAAAAGTTATAGAAATTTAAAGATGTCCTCAAATACCTTCTTTCAAAAGTTCTACTCATACATGATAAATCAGTAAAACTTCACCCAAGAACCACAGAAGTAATACTCTTTTAATCTAACATTAAACTCACCCCTCGTGATTTCCAAAAAATATTAAGATTTCTCATTAATTGGATTCTGTTTTGTTATAAAAACGTAACATGCCCTTCTTAAAATTGAAGTACACTATATTTAGAAAGTTTAGCTTAAAAAAGCATATTCTGCAAAAATCAAAGTTGTATTGTAACAAAGCTCTTCTGTTTTCTAAAATGGTAAATAAAATAATCAAAGAGAAAAGATTAAAGTTTACTGAAACTCAGTTCCTATTTACTGTTTTAAAGACTATCTTGCTGATGCAACTATTAAGATTTTAGGTAGAAATGTTTTCAAATTATATTTAATAAAACAAATTCCACATATTATAATTTCTCAAGAGAAAGTCTGCTTTTTGTTACATCCCCTCTAAACAAGGGAAGAACAGGGTCAGGGAGCGCTACCATATGAAAATCTACAAAAGGTACTATTCTTAAGAATGAAAATCATTTGTATACAGAAAGCTATAATTCCACAAAGAAAAAAGTTGAAATGTGCAACGCTCAGAAGTATATTCTAATACACTCTGGGGAAGACTACTTTGTGCAGGCTGGTTGTTTTCAAAAATAATATTTAGGCCACTGAATAGCTATGAGCAAAGTATAATATTTCAGGAAAATTAATATGTATCTGTGATGCATACAGCATACAAATTTAAATCTTGAGCCTTATTTTAGCATCTTTAGAATATAGACTTCTGAGTAGTCAAGGGATGGTTCATGTCCCGGACAGGATGGGGTGGGAAAGTGCAAGATTTCGTTATATTACTCAGAACAGTGCCTGATTTAAATCTTATGAATTGTTTATTTCTAGAATTTTCAATTTAATATTTTCAGACTGCAATTCACTAGAGGTAACTGAAATAATGGAAAGCAAAACTGCAGATAAGTGGAGACTACTGTGTATTTCAAGTTTCCAAACATTTGCTTTGGCATTACTTCATTTTTTAATATACCACACTAAACTGTAAATAGCCTGAGACTCTTGACCTTATAAGCTTGGATAGAATATCTGAGTTAATTTTGAAGTAGGTGAGAACTCTCAGAACAAGGAATATATCTTTTTCTTTTAGCCTATTAAGTATTTAATAACTTGTTATCTAATACAAGGCCATTTCTATAACAGCTTTTAAGCAAACGAATTCCTGATTTCTTTTGCATATTTCACTTGAATATGAAACATATAAAATGAGTATTTTGTGGAATTATATAAAAACTTTCATTCTCATCCTATCTACCAATCTTTTCCAGAGAGTTCACATTTAAAGCTTCCTTCCTTCATCAGGAAGGTAAATGACTTTCTTCTGTTCTTTAAGGACCAACTGTTTTAGGAGAGAAAGCAATACCAGATTTCAATAATGCTGTGTAAAAGCTGACATGGGGTATCCGTTGGAGCTGGGGAAGGTAATGGAAAACATAGAACACAGATTAGTAATAAATAATATCAGTAATAAAACTATGCTTTTAGAGTAACTTATTTTTTCATAGCAAAAAATAAGGTACTTTGTTAGTTGCCTCCTAGAATTCATACCAACTTGACCCTGTGTCCAGAATCATCCACAAAAACACATTTAAAAGACTACTCACCACTGGATTATTTCTGTGATTTGGGCTTCCCAATGTGCAACTGATTCTTTCTTGTCTGCTAGATCTTTTATTTCTTCTTCTAACTGCTGGTTGCGCACACTCAAGTTCTCGTACAGAGTGGTAAGCTGAAAGGCAGTTTCAAGACACATGTGACTTTTAGGAACAGGAACTCAAGGCGCTCAGATGCCTCTTGTTAAATCGTAAATTCACCATATTCCACTCAAAAATGCTTGTCTTGCTGATACCTTATTACCCTTCTGGTCACGGATTTGGAAACATCACTCTGAATTCTCCTGCCTTTGCTTTTTCCTTTTGCTCCCTACACTGAATCAGTCCCATTTGTGAACATTCTCCATTTGCCTAAAGAACTCTCCAATTCTGCCAGTAGTACTCTCTCACTTTTTGTCTGAAAATGCCTCTATGTCATCCTTTTTTAAAATATTTATGAAGAATTTCAAGCATATATAAAAATGGACATATAGTTTAAGTAACTTCCCACGAGCCTATCACCCAGCCTCAACAACTATGACCACAATGTCAATGTTAATTCATTTGTACTCGTTTTCTTACCAGTCCTCCTGTATTACTCTGAAGCAAATACCAGACATCATATAATTTCACCTATGTAAATTTATGTGTATAAGTATCTCTAGAAAACAGGATCTCTTTAAATACAACCACAATATTATCATACTTAAAACAAATTTAACAAGTTTCTTGATATCATCACATTCACATAGGTAGTAACTGTTCAAATTTCCAGTTCTCAAAATATCAAAAAACTTAAATCTGTTAAATTGAATCATAATACCAACAGTAAACATAGCTTAAATAGGTTGTTGCATCTTTCAAGTCTTTTATAGGTTCCTAGCTTAGTTCATTCAGGCTGCTATAACAGAATACCATAGCCCTGGCTGGTGTGGCTCAGTGGCTAGAGCTTCAGCCTGCACACAGAAGGGTCGTGGGTTCGATTCCCAGTCAAGGGCATGTACCTGGGTTTCGGGTTTGCTCCCTGCCCCCGCTGGGGAATGTCAGGAGGCAATTGGTTGATGTGTCTCTGTCATGTCAGTGTTTCTTTTTCTTTTTCTTTCTCTCTCCCTCTCTCTCCCTCCCTCCCTGAAGAGCAATGGAAAAAATACCCTCAGGTGAGGATTAATATACAAATAAAAGAGAATACCAGAGACTGGATTAAACATTTTTTTCATATAGGAATGCTTCCTACAGTACTCATCTGCAGAAAGGCACGGGGAGATGAGGAGGCAGCCAAGGCTCTACTGACCAAGATGCTATAGAGATTAGGGCAGAGATGAGCTCAACCCGTTAACATGGTATCTCTCTCCAATGGTTTGGACATTCCTTAATTTATCTCAGCAATGTTTTGTAGTTGTCATCCTCTGGTTAATTCCAAGAGCTCTGAAATGATTGTTTTTGATGTGTCCACTTAAAAACTTTTTTTTTTTTTGAGAGCCTTCAAAAAAAGGCTCTTAGCATAGCCAGAAATCTACCAGCTGTTTTTGAGAACGTTTTCTGCAGATGCAGTGTCTTCACCAATTCCTGCAACATATCCTTTTTTTTGATCATCACTGCTTTCGACAGTCCTTCCAACTAATCTGTGGTTGGGGTTTCAGCTGGAGATTTGCAAGAGAAGGAACTGCAAATTTTGCACTGCCATGTTACAATAATTACAAGTAGTTTTAAATAGATTTGTTCAGGAAAAAAAGTTAACCTTTTCATTATTACTGAATAAAAAATATGAACTCTACCTGTGTTCATAGCATATCCTGCCATTTCCTAGTCTGTGATTAGAAAACTAAATAATCCTGGGAAAAATACTGAGAAAAATGGAAATATATATGGAACACAATGGAAAAGAGATACAATGGTCTCCCTTTTATGATTAGTCATGGTCTTTCAGTCTATTATTGGAATTACTAATAATTGAACATAATACTTTCATTAGAGGAAAATCCTAAAAATCATTATAAAACACAATTATCCAAACCCTATTTAAATGTAAATAAAATCATCAAAACTTCCGGTTAATAGGATTTTTACAACTGTTTGTTAACAGCTGGCAAAAGAAATGCAGAATGATGACCACTTGTGAAACCTGATACACTAAAGTATTTGAAATTTTGTTCATTAATCCGGCTATTTACAAGTTTAATCTATGGTTCTGCTCTTTACTCAAGCTACACAGTGTAGGCAGAGTTGGTTTCTTTGGATTCTTACAGATCAATGCTATTATCAGGTCCCCAGCATGAATATGATATTCCAGTTGTCAAAACTTCTCTAGTTTGGCCTAATTGTTCCAGTTCCTGTCAAGCGCCAGCCTTAACTTAGCCATGACCGAATTAAGTGATGAATATGAGATAGAGAATAAAAAAGAGAATAGATGGGAAGTGAAATAAAGAACAAAGGCTCAAAAAAATAAATGGGACAAAGTATAAGAAGAGATAAGCGAAATCCCCTCTCCAAAACGCTCCTGTACGGATTGGTATGAGAAATTGCCTGTTCCAAAAAGCAATCCTGGTATACAAGGAGGAATATTAAACAAAAAATATACACCAAATATAAAGTATATCCATGGTTTCTATCACAATGCTGAACATCTAGCACATGCTCAACAAGTATAACTGAGATTTGATCACTCACCTTATCAAGTTCACTTGTCAGCTTTTTATTTTCTTCAGTTAGCAACACCTTTTCTCGTTCATACTGTTGTTTGAACTCATTTTCAAATTCTTCCCTTTCACTTTGACTAACACAATTCAAAACATAAAAGAAAAAAAAGAAATTGAATTAAAAGTAAAATTATGATGTCCCAGGTTTGGCTATTGTACCATATGCTTTATCCTGAAAAGTCACTGAGATCTTGACTACTCCAAATCCCAATCTTTTGCCTTAAAGTTAAAAATCACAACCATTTCCTTTTAAATAATAAATAGATTCCTCTGCTTAGTAACATCTTCTTTGTTTTTCAATTGAAAATCTGAGGAAGACATCTGTGATTTGTATACTTCCGGATCGTGTTCACTTCTTTGATTATATATATACACACGTACTAGGAAGTGTAGGAAAAACAGGCGGCTAGGGAAAGAGGGCACATGAACAACAATTGGAGTCCTTATACTCTGCTCTTGACAGCATAGAAAATTCACAATTAAATTTCCAACCATTCTCTCAACACTCTCAACCCTTCCTTTGCTACTTCTTTCCTTCCTACCTAAGTACCTACCTACATACCCATTTATACATACATACACAACAAATTTAATATTATAAAGTTTATTTAAAATGATAGTTCTGGGGGCAGAAATGATTTCCATTAGAGGTAAACACAGTTCTAACAGACTTTTAGAAAACCCCCTAAGGGAGAAAGGGAATCAGTTTTTACTGATTGATAGAGAAATGAAGATAAAGAGGCTTACATAGCAGTTTGATGGATGATGTTAGTTAGCAGCAAATGAAATTCAATGTAATTTTACACAATTCAACAAAGAACATAATTTTGATTTTAAAAATGTAATCTTAAAAATCCCTTGCACCACTAAATTGTTGAATATAAATTAAATAATAATTTAAATGATAAATTACAGGAAAATAAACCGTCCTGTGTCCAAGCGCAATATGCCACTTTCCTTAATTTACGTGGTCACAATGTGCACTTAGTTATGTTTAAGAATCTTTCTTGATTCAGCAACTCCAAACAGCAAATGACAAAAACATGAAAAATTACAAAAAAGTCTCTTCAGAAAAATATTCAAATAAATTGAGTACAATTACTATGTAAAAAAAAAATTTGTTTTTCCTATTAGCATGAAACAAAACTTAAGTCTCTTCCATATTAAAACAAAATAAACAAACTCTCCCCTAAGCCCTATATCGCATTTCATTTTCCACTTTCCTCATCTTCGCGTTCTCTGGTAACCATCCAGAAACCTTCAAAGGGTTGGCTGTATCCACTTTCTTGTCGCCTAACTGTTCCTCATCCACCAAAATTCGGATTCTGTCGCCACCACCTCAAAGAACTGCTCTCAAAACCCACCCATCTAATTGCCATTACATCCAACCTACTGGCTACCTTTGCCGGTACTGTCCATTCCCCTCCCCCTGAAATGTTCTCTTCTCTTGGCTTCAGTGATACCACAAGCTCCTGGCTTTCAGCTGCCTTTACCAACTTCCCTTGTATCCTTCCCATAGGTGCCAGTGCTCCTCAGTATTCTGTCTCGGGTGCTGGAATCCTCCCCTCCCCCACTTTCCCTGAGCTATCCTCTCTCATCTACTACACTACTGATTTCAATGACTATTATGCTCACAAACTCTGAATTTACATCTGAAGCTTTTCTGGGCTTCAAACTGCTGACTTGCTATCTCCACAAAGATGTCTCCCAGGCACCTGAAGTTCAACATGCCCAATTCAAGAGAGCTCAGCACATCACATGTTCCCACCACCCTCTCGGCCTTCCTCTGTGCCCATACACTCTACTTGCTCTTCCACGTTCCGAAGTTCACACCAGGGTTCACTACTGGCATCGTATATTCTTATGGTCTGAACAAATGTACAATGACATTTCCACTATGATGGCATCATGCAAAGTAGTTTCACTGCCCTAAAATTCCTCTGTACTCTGCCCATTCATCCCACCCTCCCCACACCCCTCTCATACGTCTGTAGATGCCCCCCGCACTGTCTTCAGTCCTCACTGAGAAAGCACGTTCTCAGTATCCTTTTCCCTGGGCATCCTACATATGTAATTATATCCTTCCCTGAAATGCTTCACAGCCCTGTCCTCTGCCTTACTTTTTGTTCTTGACATGTATCATTATCTATTATGTTTGGTATGTTACTTATTGTTTACAATCTTCCACCATAACTAAAGGAAAGCCCCATAAGAATAATTTTTTTTTTCTCTGTTCACTGCCATGTTCCCAGTGCCTCTGCACATAGTACGTACTAAAACTTTTGTTGAATCAATGTACCAAACTGAATAAACTTAGGTTTCTAATATAAGTTGCGAATATTACCATAGATTTAGTTGCCTAAAATCTAGAAATCCGAGTATCACTGATAATTTCTCCTGTTCCTCATTTCTCACATCTGGTCATTATGTCCCCCAAGTCCTGTCTACTTCTCTCAGTTTCATTATTATTACCTAAGGTCCAGCTACGTCCTCTTTCATAGCAAATTCCTATCTGCTGTCTGCTCCTTCCAATCCATTCTCCATCCAGTTGCAAAAGTGATATTTTAAGAATATAAATATAATCATGTCATTTTCCTGCAATGGCCTGTGAATAGTCAGAATTGCTTACTCTCCTCCATAAGCGTGCCTCTATTTTCCCTTTCAGCCTCATTCCTCACCTCTCTCGCCTTTCTGTTTGTTTTCACCACAATGAACAGCTTTCATTTTCTGAACATGCTATGCTCCCCTTATCCTCTAGATCCTGACACATTCCGCTGCCTCTGCCTGGATACTCTTCCAGTTATATATTTCTCTGGTCTTAACTTAGAAATCATTTTGTCCAAAAAACCCCGATGTACTGAAGTCACCTTTCATGCCTCTTCTATGGGTGCTCCTCTATACATCCCATATGCTTTCCTATAGTGCTGTATTCTAATTTTCTATTTACCAATCTTGACTTAGTCTTCTTGAGGATGGGAACATGTTTATTGCCTGTGTAGCTCTAGTCCCTGGCACATACCAGGCATTCAACAAATATCAGGGGAGTAAATAACTTGATTCTTACCTTTCTCTCCTGTTTTTCTCCAGTTTGTCTTTCAAAATCATAATTTCTTTGTTCAGAGCAAGTTGCTGGCCTTCTGAGTCATGTAGTTCTTTCTTCAAATTTTTAATTTCATTTGCATGTATGCCTTCTCTTTTGGATAATTCCTCTTCATAAAAGATACTTTTCTTCTCCAAATCTGTCTTTAGTTTACTTATCTCTTGCTGATGTTCTATGCTATATACTCCTGGTGAGTAACTAATTTGTTTTTGCTATAAAATAATAAAAGATTAGTTCATCGATAAGAATAAAAAATATTAAATAACTTCTTTCTATACTATAAAGGACTATTCATATAGCTAAATATAATTTCTGCATACTATCACATAAAAATAATTCTTTATTAAAGGCTATTAATCTTTTGTCTGCCACATGTTGCAATTTTTTCTCAGTGTACATTCCTTTATTATTGTGTATTTTACAATCCTCTTCACAAGATTATGTATTTGTATTTTCTGCTGATACTTACATAATTATTTGTTTTACACTTAAAATTTTAGGTTTATATACAATTACTGTTGGTGTATGGGATGAGGGGGGAAAATCTACCTGCATCTTTTTTCTGATATGGAACCGATAAAAGGTAATAAATACATTTGTTTTTAAAAGATTAAATTGGAGTAGGGGATGGTAGAGCTATAATATACAAAAATAAAAAAGATGGGGCTTCTGCAATATCCAGGAACAAGTGACAAAGGTCTAATCTAACATCTTCATATTCACTCTAGAAAAAAATGATAGGTCTCTTTGCATTTAGGTAGGGCATTAAGGAGAAGAAATTTGGTTGAAAGCCACCTTTTTAGAAATTAGATTGATATACTCTCAGTAATAAGAAGATGTGTTAGCCCATGCCCCTTATGATCTCATCTCACCTAACAGACATATCTACAAAGCTTCCTCTGAGCCTCAACTAAGTCATTTACAAGATAGAGGGTTGGATATCTAATCAAGCCTCCCATGTAAATTACCAGTAGAGCTTATCTAGGGATGCATCTCTGCATAAATATTTTAACTTTTTCCTGACAGATTATTTCTTCCCACTAAACAGTCTTCCCTTCCTTCCACCATGATTAGAAAGTTGATATCAGCTTCCTACTGGTAAAAATGAGAATTAAGAATACTAGGTTGGAAGGATAGCTAATTTTTACTCTACACCAAAGAAAGCACATAACTAATACTCCTTTGAAGCCTAAAGAGGAAAAAATTAATTGAGCTTCATAAATGTGAAATCAAATGATACCTTCAGTCCCTCCAATTCATTTTCCAGTTGCTTGGAATAGTGTTCACTCTGTTCACGCAGTTTCCTGTCTTTAGATGCTTCAGCAGCTACAGCTTCTGTATGAACTTCCAGCTTTAAAATAAAATGAAAACAGTAGATTCCTGATTATAACTGTATTTCCAAGAAAATGTTTTCCCCATGGGAATTTACCTTGTAACAGGAAGATAACGCAAATGTTGAAATTCATATTAAATCACATTACCAAACTAAAAAAATAACCTTTTTGAAAAGTTAAAGAACGAAATATTTTTTATTTCACTAGTCTGAAAAGGCAGCTTTAAGCACTACCACACGGACACTACAAACTTTGCCTGACTACTAACCTCTTTTTTGGCTCTTTCTGTTCTGCGCAGTTCTTGCCTTAAGCTTTCAACTTTTTGCATCACCAGGTCCACCTCTTCTTCCTTATCTCGGACATGGCGAGCAAGTTTCTGTTTTTGGGTGTGCAATTCTGTTAGCCGCTCATTGATCTCCATGAATTCCTGCATGGCCAGTTTCCTCTGACAGTGTGCGTCTTTCAGCTCTTTGGATTGGTTTTTTAATCGCTCACTAGCCTGGACTAGTTCCTACAGTTTTGTAAAAAGAATATAAGTTACCAATTCTGCAACCTAGGGACCAAATCTGGCCATCAAAGTTGCTATAATGAAGTCAAGAAGAGCCAAAATTATTCACCTTAGGATAAAATTAAAATAAATGAACTACTTTTGAACAGATATTAAGAGCATGGTACTCTGTTCAAATTCTCAGTTCCTTATGCTAACATGCTAACTGCAAAGGAACTGCAGGCTTAACCTTCTAGTACCTTGGTTTCTACAAATAAAAAGTGTAGGAATACAAGATGTAATGGTCAAAATAAAAACTTTGTGATATGTAATGGGTATCTGTGCATATAAAAAAAGACTTAAAAAGCTCAATTAACAAGCCTCACATATAGAAGCTGGCACCCAATCCTGGGAACACACATTCTTCTCAAGCATATATTGCACATTTAAAAATGGAACAGCCTAAGCCATAAAGCAAGTCTTAGTAGATTTCAAAGAACAGATATCATACAGATCAAGTTTTTAAAATAATATTATCATTAAAATAGAAATCACAAAGTAAAAGGCTAGCCCTGGCTGGGTGGCCCAGTTAGTTGGAGCACTGTCCCATACACCAAAAGGATGCAGATTTGACTGCAGGTCAGGGCGCACCGGAGGCAACCAACTGATGCTTCTCTCTCGCTCTCACTCTCTTCTCCGCTCTCTAAAATCAATAAGCATTTCCTTGGAAGAGGAAAACAAAAGGCGAAGTTCCACAAAAATTCATTAGTGAACAAGAAAAATCATAAAAATACTAAATTATTTAGAATTGAAAATGCAAAACACTAAAAATATTTAGTATATACTGAAACTTGAAGCAGTAAAAGCTGTATTTAGCAAAAAATTTATAGTCCTGAAATACTTACACTGAAACTTAAAAAAAAGGCTTGAAATGCAATGAAATTCCACATAAAAAGAAAACACATTAACCCCTGCCCCAAAATATGAGAAGATAAAGGGTATAAATTAGTGAAAAAGAAATGTGAGAATGAGGGTCGACAAAACCAAAAGCTGGTTGTTTGAAATAAGTAAATAAATAAAACAAGAAAACATCTGATGAAATCAAATAAGGGAATAAGAATGCACAAAAAAATAATATTAAGAGTTTGTAACTATAGATCTAGAAGAGTTAAAAAAAGGTAATAAAAGAAGTACTGAAAAACTGTACCAATACATTTGTTACCTTATGAAATGAACAAATGCCTACAAAATTACAATTTATCAACAGGTTTTAAGAAGAAATAAAATGCCTGAATAGTCCTATAACAATTAAAGTAACTAAACCAATAAACTTTCTCCCATCCCCCTAACAGGAGAGACTCTCCAAGTTCAGATGGTTTTACAGTTGATTCCTCCAGTGTTTCAAGGTACAAAATGTTCCTCTTACACAAACTTTTTTGGCAAATACAAAAAGAGGTAATGCTACTTAACTCATTCTATGAGATCAGTATAATCTTGATATCAAGAAAAGATCAGAAAGGTAAGGAAAAAAATTGCAAGATAATCTTACTGATGAAAACAAATTTTAAAAATCCTAAAAAAGGGAGGGGGCAGGTGCAGGGTGAAGGGGTCAATGGGGGAAATAAAGAGGACATGTGTAATACTTTCAACAATAAAGATAATTTTTTAAAAAATCCTAAAAAAAAAAGACATTAGCAAATCAGTTCTAGTGATATATAAAGTGAGAAGCATGAACTCTGGAATTACACTTCTTGTGTTGAAATTCCAGCTCTACCACTTTCTAGCTCTATCATGATCTTGAACAAATGTACTTAACTTTCATGTCTTTTTTATTAGCTTCATCAGCAAAAGGTTATTTGTTTAAAAGCAAGACTTACAAATCTTCCCCAGCAGGATTTCACTCTGTATTATCAATGTATTATACACTATATCATAGGATACGATTTTTACTATACCATAAGCCACTCGTTTCTTTTTTGCATTGGCTAGTATTAATTCCAACATTTAAAAAAATATGCCAATTAAGTACAGTATTTTTCTCTAGTGCTTCAATATCATTTACCTATTGGACTATATTACGGTGTCCTAGTATTAATATATTTTGCTGATGTCTATGACACTGTTTAAGTGTTACACAAAGTTCTTATGAAAATAACTTTAGTTTGTTCACCTATGCTTTGAAAGACAAACTGACATTTTTTAAAAAATCATTAAAGCATTAAAGAAATTTTCTATTATAATCTTTTAAGAATGTTGATATCAGCAAGTCACAATGAAAATGTGCCTATATTTTTAATTTTTCCACAGATGCTACACTGATTTTACTATTCTCTTATTTCTCCATATTTCTTTTTCAGTAACATTCACTTTTAAACAAGTCATTTTATTAGTAACTTTCCAAAACAAAAGGTTATGAACTTTTAAGCCTGAAGAATGTAAGTTTTTCATTACTAGCTATTAATCAAATGACATACACCAAAATAATTCTTAACTTTTTAAACCAACTTTTTACAGATAAAATACACTATGTATAATTCATTATGAACGCTTTCAAGATACAAATTAAACAAGAATTCAGAAAGCCTTTAACGAGCTATCTGTATTTCTTACCTTATTTAATTCTTCTCTTTCTTGTTGTAACGTTCTGATTTGTTTTTCATAAGCCTTGATTTGTCTAAAAGCATCATCTAGTTCTCGCCTCACTGAATTAGCTTCTTCAAGTTGTTGCTCCAAGTGACTCGATTCTAAAAGAGAAAATAGTGTTTCTTTTACTATTTGTATAAAAGCAAATTCTTGAAACCAAAGTTTAAAGCAATTAAATTTTTTTAAAAAGTATTTTGAATTTGGTATTAGGCTTACTGAGTCCACATACCCCTCTGGCTTATGACAACTACATGCTTATCACTGTAAAGATGGAGAAGAGTTAATGCCGGTGTGAAAATGTCCATAATGCCTTACATGTCTATTAAAATAAAAAGACTATACTTCTAGAAAACAGTACCTTTAGAACCAATCAAAAACTTACAAGGAACAAAAAAGAACAAAACCAGCCAAACAAACAAAACAGAAAAGTTTTCTTCCACTGGTGACTGGCATTTGTGTGGTAGTGGTAGTCATTGTAAGATGGTTTCGCTTCTAATATTGTGGTTTCAGATCACCCAGCCTGGTTTTACTAGTGATTACTGAAGAATAAACTCTGACTTCTAAAAGTATTTAAAAAAACCTCTGAGATCCATTCCTCTATTTTTCAGATAAAAAACCGAGACCCAAAGGAGTTGAATAACATGCCAAAGGGCACATTGCTAAATGAGTATCCAAGCTAAGACCTGAGCCCAGGAATTCTTGCATCAGTCTCTCCAATTTAGAAAGTAATGTTATTATAATGTTTAACATTACCACTTAAAAAAGATTTATTATGAAGCAAAATAAATTATATTTAGTATATGTTTAAAAAATTGATATAAAATGTTCCTGGCAATATTTAAAGAACCGAAGCCATTGAAAACAGAAAAATCAAAACACATTCATTGTTAATTCTGTTCAGGATATTTTCTATTCTTTACAACCTCGTTACTCTGAGTGATATCCTCAGACAAGTAGCATTAGCATCCTCTGGTGGCTTGTTAGAAATGCAGAGTCTCAGGCCCCACTCCAAACCTACTGAATCAGAATTACTGAATCAGAATCTGTATTTTAACAAGATTCTTGGCGATTCGTTTGCAAATTAAAAGTATGAGAACAAATGCACAAATAATTGTGCGTTGTTGAGTTTGGTGCTTTCAATAAATGAAGTAGTATTTATACTATGTTAGTCCAACTGAAGAGTAAATATTTCATTTATATAGATAAGTCCTATAGTCAAAAAGTCACATAAATGTATCAGTGTATCACATGCTAACTGGTTCAAGATTTCTTAAATTCAATAATTTACTAATATTTAGTACCCTAAAGTTATAGATTAAAATCTTATTCATCTTAGGTATTTTGAAAGCCTAAATACTTTTATGGATAGCATAGTTTTTTTAGAATTTTTGAAAATATTTGCAAAGTTGCATTTGATAAATTGCAAAGGGGCTAAGACTGGAGTCAGAAGGAGAGTGGAACAACAAGGAAAGCATCTCTCTCTGATCCACAGAGCATAATGTCATAGCTTTTCCATTATGCTCTTATTTCTAAAGTAATTCAGAACTCATGTGAGATGAGATTTTACCTCTAATCATGAGTACAACATCTATTATTGTCCCTATCCACTCACTATACTTTTCCTTTACTTACATAATTTAGAGGAGAGAGGTGGGGAGAGAGAGGGAGTGGGAAAGAGAGGGAGAGGAGGAGAGGGAGAGGAGGAGAGGGAGAGGAGGAGAGGAAAAGAGAGAGAAAGAGAGGGAGAGAGGGAGAGAGAGAGGGAGAGGGAAAGAGGGAAAGAAAGGGAGAGGGAAAGAGGGAAAGAAAGGGAGCGGGAAAGAGTTTAGGGTTGGAGAGAGACAGTTCATGGAGGCACAAACCACCAACCTCAAGGCAATAAAAGAGTGGGTGTTATAAAGCGCATTATGGGTTACAAAAATGTTTTATTTTTTTTAAAAATCCTCATTTTCTCATAAAAATATTAAATGAGTGTATGAATTTTATTTTGGTCTGCAGATGGTAAAAAAATATACATTAAGTGACTATTATATGGTAGGAAACTTTGTCCCACCTTCTTGAAGTCAGAGTGTAATGAGGAAAGCAGATACTAAAATGAAATTGTAAATAATTATAAATTTACTAAATTTTTCTAAGAGTTTTAAAATATTGGAAAACGTTACTATAGGGAAAGAAAAGATATAAAAACCTCAATAGTGGGTAATTTGTTTAAACAAAGATTTTGCTTAAGAAGCATCAAGAAGAACATTAGATCCTATGTCCAGCAAAAATATTCCCTAGGAATGAAGGGGAAATTTTAGACATTCTCAGATGAAACAAAACTAAGAATCTGTTGGTAGCAGGCCCATCTTTTAAAAAATGGCTAAAAGTAGTTCTCTAAACAGAAAGCAAGCAAGAAACTCAGCAATTTCAGGAAGGAAGGAAGAGCATGCTATATAAAAATATGGGTATATGCAATTGGATTTTTTTCTCCAGTTTTCTAAATTATATTTCATGACTGAAGGAAACATTATAGGCTTGCCTGATGTTCTTCTAAAATATATGGAGAGGAAATACTTAAAACAATTATATAATGAACAGGGAGAATAAATAGCTGTTATCAATATAAAATAGACTGCTCTCTCTTTAAACTTACTCAGATTGCAGGATGACTCTAAACCCTGAAAAAGGTTCACATTTCACTTCCAGAAAAAACCCAAAGCCCTGTAAACACTCAGTAAGACTACTGATCAGACAAAAGGGCTCTCCACCCCTCTAGCTCCCCAGCCTCATCTGCTTCCATTCTCCCTGCTTGCTCCTCCTACTCCAGCCATGCTGTCCTGTTTCATTTGAACTAAGAGGCCCCTTCTGACTCTGGGCCCTTGCACTTGCTGGTCCTTCTACTTGCAACATGAGTTCCCAATTCAACTGATGGCTAAGCCCCGTAACCGTCTTCAAGTTTTTGTTCAAATCACCTTTTCAATGAGGCTTATACCTGGACCACCTTACTTAAAATTATGAAACTCCGCATCACGCACTTGTGATCCTTTCCTCTTATCCTGCTCTATTTTGAAGTTCTTGTCCCTTCTAGCATCCCAAGAGCCTAAAACAACACCTGGTACACACAGTAGGTGCTCAATAAATATTTGTTGAATGAATGAACTAATGAATGCATATAATAGGTACATCAAGCGTTGTCAAAATTAATTATAATCTCAGCAATACACTGAAAATGAATTTCACATGCCATAATGCCTGCATACAGGTAATTCCCTTGTCAGTTCTTCCTCACTCCCAATACTCTTTCCCCTGCTCATAGGTATATTTTGCCAGATAAATTCCAATTAAATATCCCAAACTAATAGGTCTTCCAACAAAGTCATCTTTGCTAACTTAAATCTGGGTTAGGTGCGCCTCCTATGTACTCTCCATGTACCTATGTTCATTTTTTTGTAGCCTTCATGTATGTATTGCAAAAACTATTTGTTTATCTTTTTCCCAGGCCAAAACGTCAGCTCCTTGAGAGCAGGAACCATTCTCATTTGCTCCTTCACTAGCATACAGCCCAGACCACATGACACATGACAAGTACTCAATAAATGTTGTGTGTGTGGAATAAAACATTTTTAAAGATCTACTAAACTCCATTTATAGTGAATCACAGAAATTTACCTCTTACTTGTTTCCTTAGTTTTTCAATTTCTTCTTTTAAATTTTTTATTTCTAAATCTTTGCTTGCTGTTAGTGGACCATCAACAGTTGAATACTGCAGAGCTTGGACAGTCTGTGTGGACTCTTTAAAAAGAAGAATAAAAGAAAAAAAATAAGAAATCTATCCATACATTAAATTTTTAAAACTAATGGCAATATATATTTCTTTCTAGAGAAATCCTTATATAATTCCACTAGTCAACACATCTTATCCATTAAAAAAAAAAGCATGTAAACACATTAAAATTAAATCACAAAACTCCACTGTATGTCTTTAAAATTACAATATACAGGGTGGGACAAAAGTAGGTTTACACTTGTTAATATGGAAAATAATACAGTAATTAATAAATAATACACAAATAAATTCTGTGTTTTGAGTACTCAAAACTCTAAACCTACTTTTGCCCCACCCTGTATGAAGAAAAGTGTCATCATGTGACAAACGTTCTGTCAGATGATGTATGAAAAACTGACCTGGCTATGAAGGAAGGTTTGGGGGTTGTTAATATACAATATGTAGAAGCGCTGGCCTTCCAATTTTTATGCATGAAAGAGGAGGCCCACTCACAGATGACTTTGGCTCATCAGTTTAAAGAGATTATTTATCTTGTGGTTCTAATGAGAAGATGCAAGGTATTAAAGAAACATTAACTATTGAGGCTATTCCCAGATAGTATCAAAAGGTATGGAGAAAACTTTAAAACCATTTATGTCAGAAAGGACGCTACCCTTGTTCTAAAATAATAATTATGGAGGGTTCCTAAATAGTCTCTACCTCACCATACTTTTTGTTAGTACAAATCATTACTAATTGTTCTATATTAGTCGTGCACCACTTAACAACACTATTTTCTGAGAAATGCATTCTTAGGCAATTTGGTTGTACAAACGTCATAGAGTACACTTACACAAACCTAGACGGTATGTCCTACTAATGTTATGAACCTGAGGCAAGTCAATAGAAGATATTCAAATTAAACACAAAGAAAACTAAGAATGGGAGGAACAGGATCAGAAATGTGGGACACAGTCTAAGATACATACAACTAGAGTCCCAGAAGGAGAGGAGTGAAAGGGGGAAAAATCCACAGAGATTATAGTTTAGAATTTTCCAAAATTGATAAAAGATATCAATCAAGATTCCAGAAGCTCACTGCATCCACACAGGACTTTATATTAATACAAAGTAAACTACACGTAGGCAGGTAAAACTGCTTGAAACTCAAGTTAAGGAGAAAACCTTAAAAGCACGGAGAGGGAAAAGAGTGTACATTCAAGAGGCCAAGATTAATAGTTGGATTTTCAAATACAATGGATGTAGGAAAACAGTGGAATAATATTTGTACAGCAATGAAAGAAAAAAAAAGCCAAGCTAGATTTCCACCCCAGCCAAGTATCCTTCCCGGGGAGGGGATGGGAGTGGGGAGGAGGGAATCAATGGGAAGGGGGGGGGTAAAAAGGGACATCTAATACTTTCAACAATAAAGATAATTTTTTTAAAAAATGAAGGCAAACGCATCTAAGACAAAATCTGAGAGATTTTTGTCAGATATCAAAAGAAACACTTAAGGAAGTTCTTCAGATTAAAGAAAAATGATTCCAGATGGAAATATAAATCACTAGGGAGAAATAAAGAGCACTTAAAGGGTAACTATGTGGGTAAATAAAAATATATTTTTAAAATTAATGAGTAATAAATATTGAAGGTAACAATAAATGTGTTGAAAGGTTTACAACACTGAGGTAAAATATATAACAATCACACAAAGGACTGTTGCAAGGTTTTTATACTGTTTGTGAAATGGTAAAGTAACAGTTATTTTTCAAAAAAGGGCATATAAAGACCTAACTGAAAAAAATGGGCAAGAACCTTAAATTAGGGACTTCACAAGACTAAATATTTAAATGGATAGTAAATATATGAAAAGACACTCAACCTCATTACTTACTAGGGAAGCACAAATTAAAATTATAGCATAATGCCACCATAGAGACACTAGAATAGCTAAAAGCACACTATTCCATGACCCAGAAATCCTACGCCTAGATAGATGTCCAAGAGAAATAAGTACATATGAGAGAGAAGGGGGGGGGAGAGGGAGAGAGGGAGGAGGGAGAGGGGGGGGATATGTTCAGAGAAACTAGGGTTGCAATAGTCAATATCTGGAAATAACCAAAATGATCAACAGCAACGGATTGGGTGCTATGTTCTGAATGTTTGTGTCACTCAATTTAATATGCTGAAATTGTAACCACCTAAAGACGGTATCAGAAGATATGGCCTTTGAGAGGTGCTTAAGTTATGAGGGTGGAGTCTTCATGAATGAAATTAGGGCCTTATAAAAGAGAGTTGTTGAAGATCCCTAGCTCCTTCCACCAGGTGAGGACACAGCAAGAAGACACTGGTTATGAACTCTCACTTGACCATAATGGATGCTGATCTTGTACTTCCGGTCTCCAGAACTATGAGAAATAAATTTCTGTTGTTTTTAAGCCACCCAATCTGTTGTATTTAGTTATATGAGCCAAAACTTTGGATAAACAAAATTTTTGGAATAATGTACAATGTAATACTAAACAGCAATATAAAAAAAGAGCAAACTATTAATATATACATAACAGATGAATCTAAAAAACAACATGTTGAGTGAAAGAAGCTAGATACAAATGAGATCATACTATATGATACTATTTATATGAAATTCAAGAACAGGTAAAAATAATGAAAATAAAATAGATTTATTTCAGAGCTGTGGGAAGCAAACAGGCAAGGGGCATGATGGAACTTCATGCTGTGCTACAAATGTTCTACACATTGACTGGGGTAGAGGTTATATGAATGTACACATGTAAACATTTACGGGGCTTTCACTTAAAAACAGAGCACTTGCACGCTTTACTGCTTGTCTAGCACCATTTAAAAATGAAAACAGAGTGACATTAGAATCACAGTGACATAGGTCATTCTTTTTTTCTATCTCCTCCAATTTACAACTAATTGGACATCCATAACTAAACAAAGTGCCTCTGCACAGCACTCTAGTATATCCAAGAGATCCATCCAAATGTGTATCCAAAAGTGGGTGGATTTGACCTAGGAGGCGGCTACAGAGCCATGGGAGTTATAGCAGCAGGGGTGGCAGCAGAGACCTTTCTAGCAGAGGAGGTAGAAAGTGAAAGGGGTGAGTAAAAGTCAGCCTGATCAAAAGGGCTGCAGCTGGAGGGAACCCTATGCTCTTCAGAACACCTGGCTTACTGAGGAGACCCCTCAGTGATTGGGGGAGGGAAAGGAAAGGGAAGAAGGCAGACAAAGAGAACTAAATTTCCTGCTGTCTGCCCACAGACCTCTGGGGCTCCCCTCACCAGTCCATGAGCACACCCAAAGCCCCAGGTGCTAAGCACAGCTCCCCCTCCCTTGCCACCAGCCTTTTTAAGCCTATTCAAAACTTTAGAAGTGAGTCAGAGCCCTTAAGAGAAACAAGACACTTGTACTATATCGCCACCTTCTGGAAAACAAAAGAAAGGCTTCTGGTTGCCAAGTTGTTGAAGTGTTAGAATCAAAGGAAACCATGTTTTACCTAAGAAAGATATTTGCCTCTTCAAATGTGATGACAGAGGCACATTTCATGAAACACTAGAAGACTGCAGTAATACAGTATCACAAAAAGAAAATGACAATTCTCCAGCAACCAAATTCAAATACATGGTATACTGAAATCTGATAAAGAATTCAAAATACCCGTTATGAAGAAATTCAACAAACAAAGGAAACTCAGAAAGGCAATTCAGTGAACTCAGGAATAAAACTAATGAACAGAGTAAGTAATTTCCCCAAAAGGTTGAAATTATAAAAGAACCAAGCAAAAATTCTGGAGCTGAAGAACTCAGTAAAGGAGATAAAGAATGTATGAGAGCACTGGAAACAGAGCAGTCCATATGGGAGAGAGAATAGCAATCTGTATGACAGTTTTAGAAACTATTAAGGTGAAAGAAAAGAGAGAATTAATATTGTAAAAAGTGAAGGAAACTACAAGAGTTATCCAAAGTCCATTAGAGAAGCCAACATATGAATATTGGGTATGCCAGAAGGATTGGGGGAGGGGTGCAGAAAGTTTATTTAAAGGAATAATAGCTGAGAATTTCCCAAACCTGGTGAAAGAACTAGACATACAAGTCCACGAAGCTGATATAACACTTTACTATCTCAATACAAAAAGATCTGCTAATAAACTGATGAACAGAATAGATTCAATGACATGGAAGCATAGATCAGACTGACGAATGTCAGAGGGATGGAGGAGGGCAGGGAGGAGGAGGGGGACAGAGTAACCAAAGAATTTATATGCATACATGTACAACCCAAGGACACAAACAATGGTGGGGAGAGGGACTGGGGAGGGGGTGGAATGGGTCATTGGGGAGAAAAAGGAACATCTGTAATATTTTAAACAAAAATAAAATTTAAAAATAAAAAAGGCCTGCAACACCCATTAAATTAAAATGATCAAAAGTCAATTATCAAAGAACCAATTTTAAGGAAATCCAGAAAAAGAGAGAAGTAAACAACAAAGGAATCCCCATTAGACTATCAGCAGATTTCTCAGCGGAAACTACAGTCCAGGAGAGGGCAGAATCACAAACTCGAAGTACTGAGAAAGAAAAATTGCCAGCCAAGAATACTCGATCTAGCAAAGTTATCCTTCTGATATCGAGAAATAAAGGCTTTCCCAGATAAACAAAAGCTGAGGAGTTCACTACTAGACCTGCCTTATAAGAAATGTTGAAATTAACTCTTCCAGCTAAAATGAAAAGATTAAGGTGACAGAATTAGAAAACTGTAACTCTAATTTAGATTGGTGTTAAACAATTATAGCATAAGTGTTAAGGGAAAAAAGCATTGAAAATAATTATAGCTACTACAATTTGATAACAAATTCACACCAAAAAATGAGATAATTTGTGACATCAAAAATATAAAAGGGAAGGAGTAAAAGGATAGAATCTTTACAGGTGAATGAAGATAAAGGACTAGGAACAGAAAAAAGGGGCTATTTTATCTATGAGATCTTTTATATAAACCTCATGGTAACCACAAAGCAAAAATCTAGAGCATATAGACACAAAACAAAAGGCAAGGGGGAAATGAATATATAACCATGGAAAACTATAAACTTACAAAGGTAAACAGAAACAGAAGGAAAAAGAAAAAAATGGAAATTCAAAATAACAAGAAAGAAAAAGATAATAGTATTAAGTCCTTCCATATCAATAACTACCCCGAATGTAAATGAATTGAACTCACCAATCAACAGGCACAGAGTGGCTGGCTGGATTAGAAAATAAGACCCAACAGATGCTGCCTGCAGGGGATTCATTTCAACTTTAAGTACTCAAAGTGCAAGCACAGAAGATGAAGCATTCACAACAGCCAAGATGTAGAAACAACCTAAATTCGGCCAATGAGTACATGGATAAAGAGGTGGTACACACATGACGGAACGTTCTTCAGTCATGAGGAAGGACAAGATCCTGCCATTTGCAATAGCATGGACAGATCTTGGGACATTATGGTACATTGAGATAAGTCAGAATGAGAAAGAAAAGTACTGTATGATATCACTTACATGTGAAATTCAAAAAAGTCAAACTCATAAAAAATAGAGTAAAATAGCGGTTACTAGGGTGTGGGGATGTGGGTGATAAGATTGATGTTGTTTAATGATAGAAACGTAATGAGTAGTAAATAAACCATAGAGAGAACTAACGCACAATATAATGAATATAGACAAAATTATAAGTATGTAACGTGATAGAGGTGCTACTTTATCACTACAACAGCAATCATATTACAATATATAAGTGTTTCAAGTAAACACTATATACCTTAAATTTATACAATGTTATAGGTCAAATATATTTAATTTAAAAAATCAACTGTCCTAGCCATTTTGGCTCAGTAGACTGAAGGGTCCCGGGTTCGATTCCAAACAAGGGCACATACTTTGGTTGCAGGCTCAGCCCCGGTTGGGGCTGTGTAGGAGGCACCAGTCGATGTGTCTCTCTCACACATCGATGTTTCTCTATCTCTCTCCCTTCTACTCTCTATGAGAAGTAGGAAAAAATATCCTCGATGAGGATTAAAAAATAAAATAAAATAATCAAAAAATCAAAACTAACTTGCATGAAAATGAGGAATTAATTCACATGCAGAGATCTTAGCAACATATTGGGGGAAAAACACAGAAAACAGTCTGTTTTACTGATGTCTACAGAGCCTTTTTCTCTTCTGGACCTCTAAAGCATAATAGCAAAATTTTATTATTGTAACACTTTCCCTCTTAATAGTTACAAGTTTCTTGACTATTTATGTACACACTCATTCACAAAATGAATTAAGTAAAATACATTGCATGACACATCCTTTATTTTGAAGAAAATACAGCAGGAAAGGGGTAGAGTGAGTGCTGGGAATGAAGGAAGATTAAATTTTAAATAGAGTGGTCAGGAAAGAACTCACTGAAAGGTAACATTCAAGTAGAGACCTGAAGCAGGTAAAGGAATGAGTCACGTGTATTCATGTGAATTCCAAAGGAAGAACTTTTAAGGCAGGACTACAGCTATGGCAAAGGCCCTGAGGGTGGGGTGTGCCTAGTTTGTGGAAAGAACAGCCAAGGAGCCCAGGATGGCTAGAATAGAAAGAACAAAGGAGACAGTAGTAGGGCATGAAGCAAGAAAGGTAATAATCTGGATCATACATTAAATGAGTTTGGCTGTTAATGTGAGATGGAAAGCCATTAGGGCTGGGGATGAGCCAGTGAAATAAAATGATCTAACCTGTATTTTTAACAGGATTACTTGGCTCTTATGTTGAAGACAGATGTAGGAAAGGAGGGGAGGGGAGGTAAGGCAGGGAAATCAGTTCAGAAGCTATTGCAATAACACAGGTGAGCGGAAGATCATTTGAAACAGCGTGGTAGCACCCCAGTGAGTGATAATCAGATTCTGGGCCCACTGTGGTGGCAGAGCTGACCTGATTTGCTGACAGATCAGATGTGAGGTGTGAGAGAATGAGAGGGTTTAAAGATAACTCTAAGGTTTAGTTTTGAATAACTAAAATCATGGAGCATTCTAACATTTAGTTGTCAAAGAGTTAAGGAGTAATCAGCAAATGAGACTAAGAATAACTGGTTTGTGAGGAAAAAGAAAACCCGAAGATTAAAGTGCTCCAGAAGCCAAAAGCAGAAAGAGCTATTAGGAGGGGGAAGTGGTCAAGTGGATCAAAGGCTGATGGGTTAAAAGATAAGCACTGGGAAATGATCACTGGATTTTGCAACAGAGGGTAGGGAAATGGGCTAAGGAAAAGGTGGGACTGCCGGGCAGATTAAGACTCAATGTGATATTAGTTTTCATGAACTTGAAGTGGGATTCGTCAGCACGTTGTGTATTTTAAGTAAGCCACCTTCAGCTGCAGTTAGAGAAGCGATGTTGTATTTAAGCAGGGTTGGGGTTCTGCCAAAGGCATCAGACAAACAGAAAGAGGAGCACTATATGATTATCACTGACACAGCATGAGAACTGAGGGTAAAGAGGAACCGTGACAGAACTGTAGATGATGGTGGAATTAAAGGGATATTGGAGTTAAGGCACCAGAGAGTTAAACAGAAAATTACAAGCAAGAGATTATGTCAGGTTTTCTTAAAATAGAAATTAATAAAGAATTTTAGATACTGTAATCTCAAGGAAGATACTCTTACTGCCACGAGAAGGACTGGATGAGATACGGTGGAAGATAAGATCATCAAAGGTGAATGGCAGTTTGCTACGAGCTAGAACTTTTAAGGTCTGAGGAAATATAATAGGAAAAGTAATATAAAGTGTTTTACTAGGCTGAAAAGAGTTCCTTCTTCCTACTAGTCCCAGTTTCCTCTCCCCAGAGGTACTTATTCCTACATATTTTTATAGTGTGTGTGTATACACACACATATATATTTATACACATACACACATACACCTGTGGAAAACAAATACCATTTTGTTTACTGTTAGTTTTGTGACTTTACATAAATATTACACTGTATTCTGCATAGATTTCTACAGCTTGATTTTTTCCTACTTAAAAAAGTTTTTCAGATAGAACGACCACGTATAATAATCAGTTCCTAACACTGAGTTCAACTAAAAAAGGAAAAATATTATATTTAAAATATATATACCTTGAAGCTTTCTACTAAGTTCAAGCTTCTCCTGTTCAAGGCGTTTAATTCTTCTTTCATAAGCTTCAGTTGCTAAGTTGTTATCTAGAGTCCTCTGAACATTAACATCAAGATCCAGTGACGTGGGAGCTGCTGTAACTCTTAAACAGCTCCGATCAGAAAGAACACTGAAGAGAAGAGAAAAAAAGTGGTTTTACACGGAAACAAAGTTTTGAAGAACAATGATAACCCTTTGAAACTGTCCATTTAAAACATGGATTTGAACATCTAGTTACAGTTAGCCATCTAGAATGATTGTAAAACACTTTTGCAAGATTGGCATAAACGACATTTTTAGCAGCATTTTAAAAAATGAAAACTTAAATTGCCCAAATTACCCTGCATTTATTTTAATAACCAAAAATTATAAAATGAAATTTGCTGCAGGGTTACTGGTAGTTTAAAACAATGTAACCATCTAAGTGAATTAGTAGTCAAAAGCACCAACCATGATCCTCTTTACTGGAATTTGTAATTTGAAAGTGAAATGCTTGCTTTAATGCAATCCTCTAAATAAAAATATTTGAAGTACTGGACACTCAGCAGTGAGCAAAACAACTTACCCAAGGTGGAGTTTATATTCCAGTGACAGAGACAAAAATAAACAAGATAAATAAGTAAAATATTCAGTACATTAGATGTTAAATGCTAAGGAGAAAACAAAAGCAGGAAAGGGGAAATGAAGTACTAAGAAGCAGGAAATAAAAATTTAGATAAAGAGGTCAGGGAAAGTGATCACTCAGAAAGTAACTTGGAATGAAGTTCAGAGGGGGGAACTCTGGGAATATGGGGAGAAGCATTCCAGGCAGATGGAACAGAAGTGCAAAAGCCCTGAAACAAGAGTATGACTGGCATGTTCATGGGCCAGAAAGGACACCTGTGTGCTAGAGCAGAGTGAGCAACGGGAATAGTAGTAGTAGAAGCAAACAAAGCGAACCAGGCATGTAGGGCCTTATAAGAACTTTGGTTTAAAGTTAAGATACAAAGTAACCAGAGGTGGGGGCAGTGGGGCTTGGTCCTGAACAGGGAATGACATGTTCTGACTTATCTGTTAGCAGATCACTCAGACAGGTTCAGAGAAAGTAAGAGTGAAAGTTATGAACATCTGAAGTAGATGGTTAAGAGAGACTTTAAGTAGATGATCAGGGAGGTCTCCACTGGGATACACATTAGGAGTCCTCAGTAAGTATCTGAGGGAGCACCCAAGAGTATAAATGGAAAAGATCCAAAGACTAAGCCACGAGACAAGGGAGGTTAGAGGGCAGCAGATGTGGGACTGAGAAGGAATGGCCAGAAAGGTAAGGAGAAATCAGGCAAGTGCCCTGGAAGCTAAGAGAAGAGCCTGTTTTGATGGAAGGAATCATGACAAGATGAAACTGGGCAAATAAGTGAGACTAACCCAAGGAATGATCATTAAATTTAGCAACATGGGGTCAGTAGTGACACGGATAAAAGCAGTCTGTATGAAATGATGGGAGTACAGAGTGGAGTGGTGTCAGAAAGAATAGAATGAGCAAAAAATGACAAAATACAGACAATTGTTGGAAGTAATTTTGCTATAATGCGGAACAGAGAAATGGTTGGTAGCAGGTAAAGAAAGTAGGATTAAGAGAGATTTTATACTTTGCTTTAAGATGGGAGAAAAAACTACATGTCTGTGGGTTGACGTAAATGATCTTCTTATGCAAACGACACAGAAAAACTTATAACAGCAAGCAATGTACTGGAGCAGGCAAGAGGGGATGGAAAGGGCTCACGGTTCATAAAAGGATTATATGGGTCCAGAGGTATGTGGGTGGTAAATGTGGTAATGAGTTTTCTGCTGTTTGCTTCAACCTCACAGTGAAAAAGGAAGAGAGATTGTTAGGTGAGAATGAACATGACAGAGGTCTCAGAGGGAAGTATACAATATGAAATAGATGTCCAGGAGAGTGGAAGAGTGAATACACTGGGGTAATACGGCATATTTACCGGGCAGTAAAAGGGGCACCTGAGGTTGGTAATCATGGCCTTAAAGTGAGACCAGTAAGAATGGTAACAGATTTTTTTCTAGACACTGAACTGCACAGGTACAGGCAGAAAATGGAATTGTAATGATGTCAACTTAGCAAAACCAGTGCAACAAAATGAGATAGTCAAGGGATTGAGAGGGCACTTACAAGGAGTGATTATAATTATTATCATAGAAATTTAAACTAGGGAGGGAGTGAAGAGAAGATACGAATGGAGTAAGAGTCAGTGACGAGATGGTTAAAATTAATGGGTTGAAAATTCTGATTCCGAACACATAGCAAGGGAACTCTTCTAATGCTTGCCCCATTATTTATTCAATAGCAAGGGAACGCTAATTCTTGCCCCACTGTTAATAGTTAGATTCTGAGCTATTTGTCCTATTCTTTCTCCTCCAAAATGAGTTATAATTTTTTTATTTTTCTATTCATTTTGAAATGTCTAACTTATTCCAGTAGTAGCTCCAACCTATTTTAAAATTTTTGATTTACAAAGTTCTCTTATACCTTATATATTTTAAAATCACAATTCATTTTAATTTGCTTTAAAATGTCCAAATTATGTTACCTCTTCAAACTTACCAGCTACTAGTATAGGTAAAACCAACGAAAGGCAGATGGTGGCCAGAAAATGCAGTATGTGTTGGTGGGGGCATTGTTTCCTACAAGAGGTAAAAACATCTGGTAAGAAATAAATAACTATGACCTGTAGGTTGGGTAATAAATATTAACTGTCAATAGGAAATGTGTGACCGTTCAATTTATAAACACTGATAAGTTTGGCACAGATGTTTAGTAATATTTAGACCATAACCACTGTTATTGTAAACTTCTAATAAAATGAAGATAAAAGATGAAAAGTCTGACTGATACTGAGTACAGTCATTTTTCATGTAGTCCATATTTGCAAATTTGCCTGGTCACTAAAATTTATTTGTAACCCAAAATCAATATTCACAGCTCTTTAGCAGACATGTACAGAGCAAAGAAAAATCCAAGTTGCCCTACGTACACGTTTCCAGCTAGAATTGAACAAGGGGGCGCTCTGCCTTCTTGTTTCATTTCTCATGAAACAAGTGTTCTTTCAGAGTCTAAGTGCACCATGCTTTTCACATTTTCATGCTTTTTATGGGTGATTTTGCTGTTAAAGTGGCCTCCAAGTGCCATCTTTTGTTTCTAAGCAAGAAGGCTGTGATGTGTCTTACAAAAAAACTTGTCAGATAAGCTTCATTCAGGCATGAGTTACAGTGCTGTTGGCAGTGAGCTCCAATGTTAATCAATCAACAATATTTAAACAGAAACACACACAAAACAAAGTTAGGTATTGATGGGTTGATAAAAATGTCTTGACCATAGGCTCACAGGAACCTAACCCTACTTTGCCTTAAGGGGCAACCGTTCAACATTCACTAATACAGTGTTCACGGCAACTTTATTGAACATAACTACCATAAGTAATCAGAATTGACTGTACTATGTATTTAATTTGGAATGACTCACAATTTATGTTAGCAGTAAATATAATTCCTATAATAAAACACTGATGAGGAAAGTTTAATTAATTCTTTTTTGTGAGGTTCACAGAGGGAAATATAAGAGAGGTTTCTTTTTAAATTGAATTTATTGGAGTGACATTGGTTAATAAAATTATACAGGTTTCAGGTGTACAATCATATAATATATCACCTATATATTGTATTGTGTGTTCACTATCCCAAGTCAAATCTCCTTCCATCAACCACTGATCCCCCCTTTACCCTCTCCTACCTCCCCCACCCCCCTTTCCACCTCTGGCTAATCACCATACCATTGTCTGAGTTTGGGGTTTTTTTTTTTGCTTATTCCCTTCACCTTTTTCAGCCAGCCCCCCCAACCTCCTCCCTCCCTCCTTTTTGACAACTGTTAGTCTGTTCTCTTTATCTATGAGCCTGTTTCTATCTTGCTAGTTTATTTTGTTTATCAGATTCCATGTGTAAGTGAAATCATATGGTGCTTATCTTTCTCTTATCTACCTTGAATATGGCACTTACTAAACAATGAAAAGTGATATAAAATTAATATAAAAAGTCAGTGCAGAATTAAATCATAAGAAATAAAATAATTGATTTAAAATGACAAGTCAAATTAGGAAGACTAAAAGGCAAAAACCAAAAATTTTATGTTCTTATTTTTCTAAATTCCAATTTGACATAACCTAATGGTTTAGGGCAGAAGCTGACAAACTCTGCTGGCCTGTTTTAGTATTGCCTATGAGCCAAAAATGGTTGAACATTTGGCTAACCTGCTAGTCTGCCACTCACCTCAAACAGGGCTACAACTTCAGGCTAGTAAGCCTGCAGATTTTTTTTGCCCATTCATTTCCTACCAAGGTTGCTGTTTCTAGTGGCAATACCCGTGGGCATGGGTGTTTAGCTCTCCAAATCAAGGCAGCCCCTCTGGCTGCAAAGCTGCTGGGTTTATAAGCAGCTCCATGCTAGCAGTTCTACTGCCCCACCCAAACCTAAGGGAAATGGGAGGGAGCTGTTTTTAACCAAGTTCAGTGGTTTTTCATGAATAGATGCTTCTCAATTTATTTACCTTGGGTTAATTTGTCAAGCCTCAAAATGGTTGTTTCTAACAATTTTGTCTAGTTTCATGTGGTTTTTAAGGAGAGATGTGCCAGCCTCTTCACTCTGTCATCATGAAGTCCACTTTTTAAAGCACCTAATTTGTCCCTTTCTTAGGAAAACTAATGGCGTAACTAATCTAGGGAGTAATCCTTTGAATTTTAATTTTGCTCCCAGTCATGAGTAACTATGTTCACCTCAATCCTCTTAATTTCTTGAATTTGTGAGTCAATACTAGAAGCCACAACTGGCTGACTGATCACTGATAAGGTGGTCCAAAAAATTACTTTATAAGCATATTAAAAAGAAAAGGTGACAGAACTTCTTCACAATGTCATACTCACAGAATTCTTTAAACAATCATCATCCACATCAAAATTTGATGTATCTGTTGGGCTACTAACTTCTGGAATATAAGGTGCTTCACAGTTTCGAATATTATCCCAATCAATTCCACTGAAAAATGGGTGTTTCTTAAAGTCTTCTATTCCATTTTGACCAAGTCGATGTTCTCTGCTACAAATGAGCCTTCGAATAAGGTCCTTAGCATTTTCAGACACATCTGTCACTTGAGCTGGAAACTGAAACCTCTCCTAAACACAGAAAAAAAAAAATAAATCAGTCTTTAACTTAACAAGTAGATTGATTAACATTTATTTTCTTGAAGATACATTTTCCTTTAAATATACCTAATAAATGTATACTGATACAAAATACAGACACTGAAAGAAATACAGGAATGAGAAAAGAATGTCTTCCTAAAGAACTTTTAATTTCTTACGTGACTTAGTCATACATACACTGTAGTAAGAATTAAATGCTAAAGTAACTTAAACTGCTGTCAGAATCAAGAGAATTCATTAAAAATAGAATTTGCTTCTATATTTCAAGAGTAGATGGTTCATATATGCCACATACTAATAATTAAATAATAATAATAAACATTTTTAAAGAATGTAATATGTACTTGACACTACTGGAAGTGCTTTACTTATTTAATCCTCACAGCAATCATCTAAGGTAGGTACTACTATTATCCTAATTTTTCTAGAAGAGGAAACAAGGGCACAGAGCTCAAGCAATTCAGTCAAGGCCTCATACTAGTAAATGGTAGAGCTGGGACTTGGACTGAAGCTGTCCGATTCCAGCTTCTGTGCTCTTTAACAATCATGTTATAGTACAATGACTTCTCTCTGAAATGTTTTCATGCTTTCTACAACTTTGTAGCTATTTACTGTCTTTCAACTCTTCATCACTATTTACCAGATTATCTTTGCAATGAGGTAGAAGAACATAAATTCTATAAAAGTGATTTATATATGTGGGAAGGAAGTAATCATAAATGTGTCAGTAGAACAAATTAAAAAGAATAGATTGTCACTATGGGCTTCTAGTCACATTCCAGGTTTTTGCAATTGCTCACAATTTTCTGAGACTGATCAATCAAAACCTTTTCCTTTTCTCATTATGAACGAAACCTTCCTTTTCTTACTATGAACAATCTATTTCCATTTCACTTGGTACTGAGTGGATTAAAGTTTTATTAATTTGTTCCTGTTGTACATCTAGATAGTTCTTAATATTTTGTGATTGTAAACAATACTGGAACAGGTTTTCTGGTACATACATCTTTGTTCTACTGAAGATTTCCTTAGGGTAGATTCCTGCAGCTTAAGTTGCTCAATCAAAAGTTCCAACCATTTTTTAAGGACTCCAGATACATACTTATAATCTTCTTGACAGAAAGGTTACATCGATTTGTGTTCCTATCAGTAATGTCCATCTCACAGAATTATTTACAGTACCAAGAACTTTTTTTTTTTCATCTTTATCAATTTGACAGGAAAAAGTATCTCATTCTTTTTTTAATTTGAATCTCACTTATCACTACGAAGGCTGAGATTTTATAAGTTCATTCTAGTCATGATTATACTGTAATAGTAATGATTAAAAACTATCTGCTTATGACCTTTATTCTACCAGAAACCATATAATTTCCTACTTAATACCTTCTCCTCTAATAAAATATAGCCGGTTAGAAACAATAATTTTATTTATAATTAATGGACTTTTACTATTCATGTTTGTCATGTCCTCTATTAGCATAGAAATTAGATTGCATACTGTTTTTACAAAAAAATTTCTTTTCAAATATCACATTAAATTTATTATATGTATTATTTACCACATTAATTTGAAAAACAGTAAAGTATACTAACTTTGTGATTCATGATTTTTCCATAGGTCTCCACCAGAGATTCTGCATAAAATGGTGTTTCTCCATAAAGCATTTCATACATACAGACCCCCAAAGACCACCAGTCACACTCAGGTCCGTATCTGCCTTTTCCATCTTCCATGGCTTGAAGGATTTCAGGAGAGATATAATCCGGAGTTCCAACAGCCACTGAGGACTGGACCTGAGGAAGTTCAGAGTTTTAGTAATCTACTAAAATATACTAGAAACAAATAGTTTTAAATTTAAAATATTTACATGTACTTACACAATAGTATCTCCTAACTACAAATTTGTCATTATCTGAATTTAGCTTCCTTGTACATATAAATTAAATTTTACATAATCTCCACACTAACAGTTCTCCAGATATCGTAACACTATAGAACTTTTATTATAACTGTGACTTAATTGACACATTTAGGGTAACAATATGATTTAAATACCATGGCCAGAAAATCAAGTAGTTTCGAACATTCTTTTTTTTAACTGGTATTTTCTGCACTGAAAGTAATGCACAATTGATTCATATGTACCTATAGCTATCTGCCTTTGTTCCATCAGATACTGTTACAACCTTCTCATTGATAATCTGCCTAACATGTACGTATAAAAAACTCGAACTGTGAAAATTTTACAGTTATAGGGGGAAACCCCTGAAAGAACTTGGCAATCTGGAGATTATTTTTAAACACCTTAATGGAAACCTAATGAAATAAATGATAACAATGTCCTGAAAACTACTTATTAATTTAAAAAATTATAAAGGAGGAAAAATATATCCTTCAAAACATAAAGTCCCAATAGAGAAAAATAGTTGGTCATATAATTAGGGCAAGTTTGATGTAAATTAGAAAATGATAGCTAACAAAGATCCTGGAAACAAATTTTGTAAGACACTCTAAAGTAAAAGAAAATTGGTTCCTTATATGATTTAAATGAACATATCAAAAAATTAACATTCTCAAGGTAGAATAATAGTTATTTTGAATTTTCTGGACTAAATTACTATTCTTTTTTTTTTTTTTATTGTTCAAAATATTACAGATGTCCCTTTTTCTCCCCATTGACCCCTTCCACCCTGCCCCACCCTCCTCCCTAGTCTGTCTCCACACCACTGCCTGTGTCCTTGGGTTGTGCATATATGCACATAAATTCGTTGGTTAATCTCTCCCCACCAACCCCCTCCTTCCCTCTGAGATCCGTCAGTCTGATCCATGCTAAATTACTATTCTTAATCATCATTAGAGCATACTTCCTCTTTGGCAATACTGAGATTAAGTAATTTGAAAACTCATCCATTCCAAACTCTGAAAAATACTAGATAAAATACAACCATTTTTTATAAACATATAAATGAGCTTTTGAAAAAAAGCCACAACTCTCTGGGGCCAGTAATTAAGAAATGAATGAGAACCTGGGGTGGTAAGCATTAAAGCAGGGGTGAGGTTGGGGAATTTTTAGTTTTCATTTTCTAGGTACTTGGATTTTAACAGGAGGACAAAGGAAAGGCCTTGAGCTCACATGAGGTTTGAAGTGAGAGGCTGCCCCATATAACCTTTACCGTAGGGTCCACCGTAAACAAAAAGCTGAATTTCAAAAAATCTGCCATTCAGCAGAGAAAGCTGATATGTGAAGAAAACATCCTCCTCTAGAAATCCATAACTTTAGGTCACATAGTCCCACCATTTGGGATTTTAATTCACAGTGCTTATGTGGTCCAAAAGTTCTCAAGCCAAGAAACTGGCAAAAATATTGGCACCAGGTTAGGTGCCTCAGAAAGCCTGGCATAACAAATTCAAAACTATTCTGGAGGGCAGAAGTCAGGAAAAAAGTATTCTTTTCAACAAACATGTAACACATATAAAAATTGAGCTAACAGAAGAGCAAATCTTGACAAACGCCAGAAAACTGGTATCAAATAGACACATTTTCCATTAAAATAAAACTAGAAATAAGCAAATAAATAAGCAAATACAATATTTTGTATATTAAAAGGCATACATCTAAATAATTAATGGTCCACAGAAAAGTTCTAACTAAAATTGGAAAATACAAAAAAAAATAGTAAAATGCTCTATTATCAAAGCTTACGAAGGAAAAGCACAAGCATCAGGAATGAAACAGCATTAGGAACAAAAAAGGACAAAACTACACAAATAACAGATTTTAAAACTAGGAAGAGCGCAACCTAAACAACTTTATACCAATAAAACTGACAACTCACTGACATCAGACCATGTTGACAGAAAAAAAAATATAACTTACCAAAACTGACTCAGGAAGAAATAGAAAACCAAAGAGACCTATAACCCTTAAAAAATTTGAATCAATAGTATAAAATAAAAAAAATTAAAAAAAAAAAAAGTATAAAATCTACCTGGAAAACAAACAGAAGAAAACAAAACTTCACCAAGGCAAGGATGATTTAAATGTGAACTGTACCAATTATATAAGAAACAGATAAGCCCTGTATTATATAAACTATTCTAGAGTCAAAACAGGTAAGGGGAGGAGATATGGCTCTCCTGGTTCATTTGATAAGGCTCGAATAACCTAAAAATAAAAATCAGACAAAAAATAAACTTGAGAAGGAAAATTATACTGCAATATCAAATATTATGAATCTCAGGTATGAATCTCAGGTACCAATCTAATATAAAGTTTTAGCAGAGTTGATCTGAATAGATTCAGCAATTTGTTCAGATATATCAATACAACTTCAAGATAAAATTCTGTTGATCCAAAGAATGAATGATTTAATCTGGACAATCTATGTCATTCATCAGATTAACAGATTAAAGAAAAAACATCCTAATATCATGTCAGTGGATGTAGAAAACTCATTTGATTACAATAACAACCCTAACAACAAACAGTATTCAGAAATAGAAATTTCCTTGATCCAATACAGAATATATTCCAAAAGCTTTCAGCAAACATTATACTTAATTTGAAACTACAGAAAAAAAACCATTAAAATCAGGGATAAGGCAGAGAAGCTCCCTATTACCACTCCTATTTAATATTGTACTGAAGATCACTGACTGCATGGTAAGAGAAAAAAAATAGCATAAAGTTTGGAAAGAACAAAAACCAAAGCTGGTCATTATTTGTGGGTTATATAGTTGTCTATGTAGAAAATCTAGAAAAATCTACAAATTATTTAGAACTAATTAAAATATTTAGCAATCTTGATAGTTTCAAGATACATATACAAAAATCAGCTGTGGTCCTAAAGAACAGCAATAAGCTACCAAACTGCATTTTGAAAAGTTGTTTATAATAACCCCCTCCAAAAAAAATCCACAAGGTGCCTAAGAATAAATCTAATGTTATTTAAAGGTAACGAATTTATAGTGAATATTATTTTAAAACATCACTAACAGACATAAGAAGAAAATCTAAAGCAATGGAGACGCCATATTCATGGATGGCAAAATTCCATATTATAGACATAAATTTCCAGAAAATATCTGGAAATTTAAATCTCTAAATTCAGTGCAAGTCTACAAGCTTGTGTCTGTGAAAGTGTATTTGTATATGTGTATATGTATGTATACAAACCAATAATATAATCCTAACAATCATATGAAAAAACAAATGGCCAAGAATAGCCAAGACAATTTTAAAGGAAGAAAAAAAATTATAGAATCCCCGCCCCACCCCTGTCCCCGAAACTGACTTCTTACAAACATATAGTGATTAAGATGGTACAGTTTTAACTCAGATGTGAAAGCCAAAATGCAAGCTAAAACTTGATTTGGAAAGTCACAAAATTTGGAAAAGGTTAAAATGTGGTTGCTGTCCTGGTAATAATGACCCATACAAAGCCCTATAATCATAACATTTCAGAACTCTGAGGATAATGAGAACATCCTAAAAGCTTCCAGAGTAGGGGGGCGAAGGTTTTAACAGAAGGATCGGATATTAGAATAGCATCAGATATCTCAACAGTAAATCAGAAGACAATGCAATGCTTTCCAAATTCTACGAAAAAAAATAATTTCAAACCTATAATATCAGGTCCTGACAAATTATCAACCAAATATGAGGGTAGAAATGAAGCCATTTTCAGACATGTAAAATTATGAAATATTTACTTCCAATGGAACCTTTCTCAGGCAGCTACCACCTAATGAGGAGACGCGGGATCCAGGAAAGAGAATCCAGTATTAGAGAGCAACATGGTGAATTCCATGATGATGAGGAAAGTCCTAAGATAATATAGTTCTGCAGTCAGCCTGCAGAACACTCTAGATTAGAATGGGAGAATGCAAGACTCCAGTATGGATATTTCCAATGGATGAAAGGAACAACTAAGTTATTTCATGTGTCTGAGAGAGAGGAATTGCTGAATTACTTAATGTGTGATGGAGAGTTCTGGGATATACAGGTGGGAGTCAGAAAACTAAGCAAAATAAAGTAGTTACTACAAGGAGAATAAAAAGTTTTCAAGAAAAAAAGTGTAATTAAAATAAACTGCATGGCACAGCTATGAATAATATTTGTTTTATAAAAAACTGATGAGGATATAATGAAAGATTGTACGATAACTGCACCGGGACAACAGAGAGAAGTGAACGGGTTGGGTGAGATGGGGGTAAGAGACCTGAATCCTCACCTTCCATGGTAGAAACAGATAATATCTAAAACTAAATAACAAGAACTATGTAAGTAAATGAAACAACAGAAGAGCCAAAGGATTTTAAGTGTCTGCCTTTAGAAAAAGAGATTTGGAAGTAGGAAGAACTAGAACAAAGGAACACTGTCTTTTTGTGATGTCTTCCTAACATATGTATAGATCACTTTTGAAAAGAAAATGGAAATAAAACAAGTATAAATGTTTCTTCATTATAATTTCTAAACGGAAGACCAATATGCTATTATGCCCAGGAAACCTATTTTGAGATCAATGAAAAATGAATGACTAGGAAGACACACCAGGATTTCAGGCATAAATATGACCAGGGGAAACCCATGTAGACAGAAATAGTACTAACTGCATTGTGGAATGCACGGGGATTTGGAAGACTGGATATTAGACTCTAGGAGAGGAGCCTAGCTTTGAGTCCAAGGGGGTTATAACACGCAGGACTGGGGAAATACTAGCTTTTCCCCCTGGAGTTCATTTACAGTGTTATCTTCCTCTAAAGAATATTAATTCTTATTTAAGCAGATAAATAAAAATACTTATCTTCTTGAACATGAGTTGGATTACGGTTATACTCTGAGGGCGGATATACAAAAAGTCTATGATTTAAGGCCATTTTTTTGGAGGACCACTTTCAAACTCTTATAATGACTTGGATTTAGGCTGTTAAGACAGGTTTAGGGTAAATCTCACACGTTATGAGAAGTGTTAACTAGCTCTCCTGGGCCAAAATTCCAGTGTCTCCTTAGCACTTTTTCTCCCCTAGCACTGCTTGATTTCCAGTAATCAGTTCAATTTTCAAATGGATAGTATCTATTATTTGGTAAGTCTCATACGGTCTTATACTACATATGCAAAGCTCAACCTTCATGAGGTAACCTCCTATGGATACTTCAGGCCCTTTCTCTATTCAACTCCTTTCTCTCCAATGTAAAGTCCTACAGAATCCAAGCACCCTAGCTAAACTTAATTCTGACCTATTTCCCCTTAGCTCTGTAGGACTACTATACTCTGCTCTAACTCTAGCTTTCTGCATCAGAAATAACAAACTGTCCCAATCCTGGGAAACTGTGGCACACATCACAAATTAATTTCTCTCAGAAGTAACAGTCATGCTATCTGCTGTCCACTGCCTAAAACAGCTGTCTCCAATATTGTGTCCAGTTTTACTGCTGTTTATAAGTGAGAGGACAATTTGGTACCAATTACTCCCTTCCTCATGGCCAGAGGCAGAAATCATATAATCTTTTTTTAAAAGTTACCTCCTGCCTTTGCCAGGTGGCTCAGTTAGTTGGAGTGTCATCCTGTGCACCAAAAGGTTATGGGTTTGATTCCCAGTCAGGGCACATACCTAGGTTGCAGGTTCAATTCCTGGTCAGGGCCCACACAGGAGGCAATCTATCAATGTTTCTCTCTCTCTCTCTAATCATAAACATATCATTGGGTGAGAATTTTTTTAAAAAGTCACCTTCTTAGGATAAATTTTCAGAAGTCAAATTACTAGTCCAAAATAATACGACATTTTCATGGTCTTTAGAATCTATTTTACTAAACTGCTCTCTAAAAACGTTTCTGCCAATTAAAATGATATGTATTTGGACCTCTGCTATATAGTCAGGAAACTGAAGTAAAAACCAAAACCAAAACAAACCAGAGAATAAAATTGGGGCATATAAACTTTTAAGTAAGCGAAAGAAAACAATTGAGGGGCCCAGAGTTAGCAGAACTAAAGCAAACGGTAATATGAAACTAAATCAACCTAGAGGACTTCCTGATAAAAGCATTCATTTTTTAACATAGTCCCTTAGGAAAATCAACTAGAAAAGAAAGATAAAAAATAAATAAAAGCAAAGAAGCTGCATTTTCTTTTTCCATGTAGGATTTATTTTCTTTACCAATCTGGAAATATAAAAATATCTCGAGTACAATAATAAACAGTTCAGCTAAAAAAGGAAAAAAGAAGGGTCTCATAAAAGGCATACTGTAACCACCTTCAGGTCATTAATATAAATACTTAAAATAGCATATGATTTTATAAACAAGCTGTATTATGAATAAGTATGCCTAAATGCCTCTGTGGAAGAAGGTAAAGCATAGAAAGACGAATGGATGAATGGATGGATAATAAAGATGGTTTCTAAACAGATAAAGAAGACCAGTAGCAAGAAAAATGACTGTGGGTAAAATAATTTAAAATTTATCTTTACTTACTGTTCCATCTTCCATCAGTTTCAGACAAGAACCAAAATCTGCTAACCGAATATGTCCATTCATATCCATCAATATATTGTCAGGTTTGATGTCTCTGAAAAAAAAAAACACACAACATTCCGTTTTTAGTTTAGAAGGATAAACATAATCAGATACTTGGTAAGAACCTTTTTGTCTAAAATCTTAAATTATTTTAAAATTAATACTCTAAGAACATCTATTTGACTATTTTATGGGTTCAAATCCTGGCTCCGGTTCATATTAGAACTTTCTTTAACACAGGTCATTTCAGTGTTCTGGAGATAAAAAGTACTATGGTAATTTTCATTGGGGTTAAATAAATAAAAGATCTTATGATCCTACCTTTAAATTTGCACATATTCTAACATGACTGTGGTAGTCCTACTTTCTGCACACAGAGAAGACCATACTTATTTGATACCTACCAATAATACTAACTTCTAGGCCATGAAATTAAACAGGGAAAAATATACTTCCTAGACCCTGAATGTAAATGCAGATAAATTCTCAATTACTTTAGGTCATGACAAAACAAAGAAATTGCTGCATAAAACTGATTTTGGAAAATGACATGAAACAACTGCTTAATGGTGATCTATATTATATAAGCTATCTATTGATGTCAAGTCAGTAGCTTGTAAGACATCCAAATCTAACTAATAACAAAATAAATCATACCAGTTTTTGTATTTGTTTTTCCATTTGAACAATAAAACATATTACAAACCTTGGGAAAATCATACATAAAATGATTGTGTAAAGAAGACCCAGTAATGCAGTTTCTAAACATACTCTCAATATTTTAATTGTGAAAACCATGAGATTAGACCCTCACAGTTCACTCTGCTTTTATAGAAAGAAAAAGAACATTAAGTATTATATATGTAAAAAAATGCTATTGCCATGTGATTAATGGGAGTATGGTAAGGTTATTTTAATTAACCTAAATGATTCCACTTAAGGTCTCTAGACCTCAATTTTCCCACCTGTAATAGGGGGATAATATTAGTACCACTTTAACTATTCAAGTAATTTCTGTGAGTATGTCATAGATCACAGGTTGTCAAATTATGACCCATGGGCCAAATCCAGACCACTGTCCATTCATACATTTTATTATTAGTATATACAGATGCAACCATAAGACTGTATTTTTCTGAATGTCTTTAAGCTTTGTGACTGATACCAAACTGTGTGTAGTGTTTTGCAACTTGGTTTTATTCTACTATGTTTAAAATTTATTTATGTTGATACATTTTGCTCTAGTTCATTAATTTTAATTTTTATATGGAATACTTTCATACCCAAATTGCCTTTTACTGTAGCTGAACTAATTTACAGTCCCATGAGCATCATGTCTGAGTGCTCGGTACCCTTAAAGCTTCATATTAGAGTAGTTTGTCAAGTATTTTGACTTTGTGTCAATCTTATAAGTGAAAAATAGTAGTAAAAATATTTGATTTTTCTGTATTATCAGTGAGACCACCTTTTCATATATTTAGTAGCTTTTACATTAGTTTCTGTGGAATGCCCTTTGCCCATTTTTCTATTACACTGCGATATTTTTCCTGTAGAGTTTCAGGAATACTTTCTATATTAGGAAGACTGTCCCTCTGCCCATTATATGAGTTGCAAATCTTTTTATTCCAGTGAACATTTGGTTTTTTAGTTTGTTTATAGACTTTTCCTCCCATGCACTCTTTTGTGTGTGTACTGAATTTATCAATGTCTTCTTTTATGCTTTTGTGAATTTTAACTCAATTAGAAATACTATGTCCTCATTGAAATTGCAAAGGAATTCTCCCATGTTTCATTTCATGGGAACACTTTAAGTTTAATTTTTTTATGTATCAATGTTTAATACATCTGAAATTCTTCCTGGGATACCATGAAAGGTATGATCTAATTTTATTTTTCCCTCACACCATTTATTTAACCTGACTTGAGATATAACCTTAATCACATGTTAGTACTTACTTATAGGTATTTGGGTCTATTAAAAGACTTTCAATTCTGTTCCATTAGTTTATCTTTTCAGACAGTAGAAATAATTATTAAACACATATTTTAATATCTAATAGGGACAGTCTTCCTCACTGTATAGTTAGTTATACATTTCTTAATAAATATATCCCTAAGTAGTCCGTATTTTTAACATATTATGGAATCTTTTCTTCTGTATCTTTTTATAATTATTGATTGTTGCTAGATTAGAAACTACTTCAGAAAAACAGGATTTTTTGCCAGTTTTTTTCACTACTGGACTCTCAGCACCTGGAAAAGAGCCTGAGCCACAACCAGATGCAGTAAATATTTACTCCATGAATTAGACTACAAAAGCTATTGATATCCTTTTTGAACTATTTTACCATTTGTAGCTTTTAGGTTAATTCTCTTTGATTTTCCATGTATAATATTTCATCTATAAATGTGATAATTTTACTATTTTTATACTTCTAATGTGTGTTTTTTTGCCTGTTTGGCTAGTATCTTCAGTACAATGTAAAATATTATTGGTGACAATGGACATCTTTGTTGTGTCCTGACTTTAGTAATGTTACCAATTAAATAAGCATGTTTGACTTCTAAGGGATGAGATACACATACAGCATGTTAAGGAAGCACACATCTATTCCTGTTTTATTGAAAAACTATTTACTAAATTTGGCCTGGCCGGGCGTGGCTCAGCGGTTGAGCATTGACCTAGGATCCAGGAGATCCGGGTTCAGTTCCTGGTCAGGGCACATGCCTGGGTTGCGGGCTGCAGCCGATCAATGACTCTCTCATCACTGATGTTTCTGTCTGTCTGTCTCTCCCTCTCCTTTCCTCTCTCTGAAATCAATAAAGATATATTTTTTTAAAAAAAGAAAAACTATTTACTAAATTTAACAACTCTTCTTAATAAAAAATAATCAATTTTAAAATGCAAACATTATATGTCTAAAATTTATAGCAAGAAATATCAGCATTAAATATCAGGATATTAAAGATATTGGGCTAAATAACAGGAAAAAATAGCTTAAAGGAGATGTGCCTGCCTTTGGAAAGCAGGCATTAAGAGGTATGGAGGGGGACTATTTTTCAATATAATCTTTATACTAATTGAGTTTTAATTATATGCAGTATTGCTTGATTAAAATTAATTAAAAACCAAAAATACATGTGTATAATGTCTGAGTCATTTAATCCAAGAATATGAAAATATTTTGACTAAGCCACTATGATCATCTGCAGTAATATTTTTCAGTCAAAACAGTTAATTAATGGATATCAAGATCACAGATAAACACAACAATGTTATAATGATAACACTAATTGGTCTCTGCTTGTCCAACAGGAAATACAATTATACATTTCATACACGTAATATGTTGCCTTCTGACTCACTGCACATCTCACGCAGCCTATTCCATGGCTGAAAAAGAAGTCTCTCTGTTCCTAAAATGGTTAAGAGCAGATGAAAACTCTCCTGCTCTTCTGAATTAATAAGACCTCAGGAGGATATGAGTTAGCCCTCTAGTCACCTGTTGGGTCTGAAAATATTTTATTTCTGTTTTGGGAACAAAGTATAACACTGATATGAGGTAGAACTTAAAGTACTCATAGGGAGGAGGAAATGATGACTTTCCATCTAGCTGATGCTAAATATGACCTGAATTACTAGGCAAACGTAGGCCTAAAATTTATATAAGTCCATGCACTTTATCACCTCAAACAAAGAAAACACATCCCTTCCTTCTTTTCCAACCAAAGACTACAGCTTGACCTTTTGTAGCTTCCTTTTTCCTTCCAGATTATTATTTTCATCTAAATCTAATTCCATAGTGGCCAAAAGAAAAATGTCTGGGAGAAAGGATACAAAATATGACTTGAACTGGACCTAACCTATACAGAGATAGCTCTGGTTCTCTTTGCACTCCAGGTTTCTGAAGTGTGGGCAAAGTGAAACAGAGACTCCAGATTCAAATCCCCACAAATGTCAGGGGAGGTGTGGATGCTGACCAACATCCATCATCTGAGTAAAGAATGCTCTTCATTATAAGAATGTTCTCACTGTAGTACAGGATGGAAAGAGATCCCAAATATACACTAGGTAGAAAGATGTTTACACTTACATATTGTCAGTACACTTGCTCATGGAACCTAGTCAGCACTTTAAGAAACTCAAACAGCCCTGGAGAGGCCCATGTGAAAAGAACAAAGGCCCTAGGCCTATATCCCTGGCTGAACTCAAAGCTGATGAGCCATACTACCCATGTGAGTGAGTCATCTTGACAGTCCATCTTCCAACCTCAGGTGTCACTACAACACATGCCAAATAGCAGAGACACACCAGTCCCTGCCTATCCCTGCCCAAACTGCAGGCTCATGAGTAAAAAGTGACTGTTGTTTTATATTAGTCACTATATTTCAGGGTCTACAGAGATGTGCTGTCTTCTCCTTCAATGGAGGGCATTGCTCCCATTGTCAGCAGACAGCTCCCAACTGTCAGCTCATTCAAAGTTGCAAAGAGCCTCTTCACCAGAAGGCCTGCCTTTCTTGGGCAGCCCATATCGATTAAATGACATACAGAAATACAAAGACTTGGCCATTTTGACGAACTGACCTGATGGGCCACAAACTCTCCAGAACACCTAGTAGGGCTGGCTAAGGTTTGGCCTGCGGTGCAATCTGACTTCTCCCTCTGCCTAATCCTGCTTCTGCCAACACCCTTCCACAGGTATTAACGCATCTTGCATTACACAGTCTGTCTCTGTGCCTGCTTCTGGAAAACACGTTCCACAGCAATGGATAAACAGAACAACAGGCCAGCAGAACTGCACTTCCTGATATAAGAAGCAAAATAACATCTGGCATTCAGAACCACTCTGGGTCTCTGGGTCAGTGACATCTTGCAAATAAGGTAGCAGCCAGCCAACCAGATACCAAGTATTGTCAATAAAAGGAGTGGAAGGGAAATTCAGGCAAAACATTAATTCTAACCTTGACAATCAATGAAAACAGAGAAAGAAATGTTTAGAAGAGATAAAATCTCTACACTATCAATGTAAAAACATTATTCAAGTTTTTTCCTAACTTGAATATGAATCATACCAATTATCATTAAAGTTCCTAAAGTCAATAATTTTCCTTGTCCCCAAGCAAAAGTGAATTACATTTGGCTTAAGAGGAACAGTATTATTTTAAAACTCTCAGTCAAAATTAAAATTTATAATGATACATTTTTTATTTATAACATTAGGAATAAAAAAGCATTCCAAAACAATGAGCGTATTGAAAAGGGCAATATTCTGTGGGCCATTTTTACTTTAATACTGACTTCACCACACCATCAGTACCAAAGTATGATTATTATAAATATTATGCCTGGAATAGAAAATGTGGATATAACAAACTGGATTCTTCTGGAGTTTCTTCAAATAATTCTCAAATATATTTGAGAATTACTGTAGCAATATAAAATTACTTTAAAATGTATTCATGTACTGTTATGTCATCTAGGCATTCCTTCCTGTCTTCATTGAAATCAACTTGTTTCAAAAATTTATACTTATTCACTTGACTCTTCTCTGATAAATCCAATTTCATATTCCAAAAAGTTAACACAACTCTTCAAACACATAGTTCAAGCTGCCTCATCCAAGTAACAGGCATGTTTACACTGATATTATTGCTGTGTCCATCATATAAATTGCTATACTAAATGTAGATTGCCCAGACAATGTGATTTTGCTGTAAGAAAGCCCTGACTAAAGGCCAGTGGGTGGTCTTTATAGTGAAGAACCAATGTTACCCAAAGACAGGGTCTGGCCTTTATCCTCAGCTACAGTGAGGTGATCCCTAGGCTCCTGGAATATCATGCCTGATGGGAGTGTCTTTGTTTGCCTGGGGGCTTAGTCACCAAGCAGTCTAACAATGTGATTTATGAGGGATGTAATTTATATGAGACATGTGGTATCAGTTTTACTTCTGAAAGGGACTGGAAACTAAAGGTATCATCCCAACCTCTGGGAAGGGCTAGAGACTAATGGTCAGTCATGCAGGCAATATGCTGAGACTCTCCCCCAAAACTCTGGAAACCAAAAGCTCAAGCGTGTTTCCTCGGCTGACAATACACCATGCTACTGCTACACATGAATGCATCTTCACCCAATGCATTTCGTACTTCTCTTGAACTCTGCCCTATGTGCTTCTTCTCTTGGCTGATTTTCATCTGTACCCTTTCCGTGTAATTAACTGTAACTCTAAGAACAGCTTTCAGTGAGTTCTGTGAGACCTTGTAAGTTAAAGAAACTGAGGGAGTTTTGGGGAAACACCCGAACCTACAATTGGTGTCAGATGTAAGGGGGGGTCTTTTGGGACTGTTCCAACTCTGAAGTTGGCCCAAAATCCTCACAGTTACTGAAATACCAAATGAACTATAATATAATGGTTGTTTTTATGTAAAATAATTTCAGTAATGATACACACCCTGAATTCACCTATAGCTAAAAAATTTTAACTATAACGTTATCTACTTTAGTAATTTCAGATTATACAAATACCTCCTCTATTAGCAATATGAAAAATTCCAGTTTTGAAATGTGACTCCAGGCTGGGAAAGACTGAAGGCAGTTTTTTATTAGCTTCATGCCACAAAGTATTTCTATCTCACTATAAAAGTGTAATGATTTTACATATACCAAGGGGGAAACTGCCAAATCATACCACGAATCCAAGCTGAAAGAGATGAAATCAGCCCAACGCCCTGGTGGAGGCCCAGCACATACCTATCCTTCATAAAATTCTTATGGGATAAGGGATGAAAAACTCTTTAGGACTGAATTCCATGGTATTTCTCCCAACAAATTCTATCAAAATAGGTTTGATCCATTTCCTATAATGTCTCAGTACATTTTACACTAGAGTTAACCATATTATATAAAATGTTATTAACATTAAGTAGATGAGGTTAATAAAAACTGTAAGTACAAACCTTGAACAGGAACAAATCCCACTGGGGAAAAATAGGAGTTATGAAGAAATCCATGAATAAGTGAATTATTTTAAGTTTTGGTTTTGTTGTATTTTTGAACTAGGGTAAGAAGAGATTACTTCAAAAAAACACATTCCACCCTAAGAATTTGTTCAAGCCAGTACTTAACTTTAAAACAAACACAGGAAAGCACACGTATGCCATTAAGTTCCATGAAACCAGCTTAGTTTGCCTTCAGAGAGAGATTCCATTCAACAAAAAGCTAGTGTGCCTGAGCCCTTAGGATCTTGGTCTGATCTGAAATTTGAACATTTTCACATGAATTAACTATGCCAGAAAAGAAGTAAAAATATGCATGAAAAATATGAAAACATAACTTGAGAACGTCTGCTCATTAGCTTTTTTATCCTGGTTTAGGTTCTTTTAAATGTAATTTCAACCTCAGGACTCTTTAGTCCCTCACCTGTTTTGCCATTTTGTTGCACACGATTTTTAAGTTATCCAAATCTATTACAGAATGTGGCGTGAAGGAAAGAAATGACTAAAGAACTTGACTATGAGAAAATAAAAGCCAGTGGACACTATACAACAGTGACTGACGTAACCATTTTTGAAATTTAAGTATAATTTGGTTTAAATATCAGATACAACAGAGTAACTGTTCCTAAAATATGATTTGACAATGAGAGTGCTATATTGCAGCGACCTATTAACCCACACCAATTAAAACCTTGAAACAACCACAAGGCTCCACTAGGTGAAGCAAACCGCCAGAGAGAAATAATAAAATACATCCATTGAGCACAACAGGAAAATATCACTCTATGCCTCTAGAAGCTTAAAATCTAATGGGGAAAATAAGGCAAACATAAAAATCAATAACATGATAAGCAACAGTAGCTTACACTTTAGCACAGCACATATAAATTATCAGTGATCATTTATTACATGAATTGTTTACATCAGTTCATCTCATTACTGTGTACCAATTTCAGGGATGTGATGTGCCTTGTAGAAGCAAGACAATTAAAACCATTTCAGAATAAATATTTTGGTTGGTGAGAAATGTATTTAAGACCATAATTAACAACTCTGGTATAAATAGACCTCTGCTTCTAGATATTACATGAGGCAATGAAACAACATCTTACTCACCTGTGTACATAATGCAGCTGATGAACTGAATCAATTGCTATCACCATCTCAGCCAAGTAAAATCGAGCCATATCTTCAGGCAATCTATCTTCAAATTTGCTGAGCAAAGTAAGCAAATCCCCACCAACATAATAATCCATAACCAGATACTGGAGAAAAAACAATAAAATGTACTCAATAAATTTAAAAGGGTGAAAAATAGTATATTTAATGTAACCCAAGGTCAAATAGCACTAGGTAAAAGACTTGTCAACTGACAAAAAGCTACATACATTTATCATCAGCAGTCATTATAAAACTTGTAAATTTCATAAAGCAGTAAAATAAATTTTTAAAAATTGGGTCAGGAACCACATAGGATTACTATTGTTTTGTTGTTGTATTTTGCAAAGTAACATCATCATCACCACCTACAACAACAGACCACAGTTTTACCAACATTTCACAAAAGAATGAACATTTTAATTCTCCAAAGTGGATTTTAAAAAATTCAGAATATAAGATAGTTCTTTACATTGAATAAATTCATCATCATCACTACATTTTCCTTATTTCATCTTGGACCAGTAACAACTTTATTATAACCAGCACTTGGATAAGCATTTGAAAACCATTATAATATAGAATACAGTAATTCTCACAATATATATGTTTCTCTTCCTATTTCTGATAGTGTACAAATATCAGAATGGACTTTTCTAAGGTACATGTAAACAGAAGCCAACTAATTTTAGATATGGAATGAGTTTGTGTCTGATATTGTGATTTATAAGAAGTGTGTGTGTGTATAGGCACAAAGCTCCTGAAAACCCTTAGAATTTCTTAACTGACAAGATAAAGGTGTCTGCCTTTTGTTACTGATAACAAGCAACTTTTAACCACACCAGAGTTGACGTCAATGAGGCAACTTTTTGGAAAGCTCCTAGGTAACCTAAGGATGGGAGCTGGCTGCCAGGGGAACCAACCAAGATTAAAGAGTTGGAACTTCAGTCCCACCCTCTCCCCACCCCAAGAAAGGAACTGGAGGTTGAAATCAATCATGATTGGCCCAGGATTTAAACAAACATACTTATGTAATGAAGCCTTCATAAAACTCCAAAAGGATGCGGTTTGGAGAGCTTCCAGGTTGGCCAACAAATGAAGGTGCTGAGAGAGTGGTGTGATCTCAGAGAGGGCATGGAAGCTCTGTGTCCCTTTCCTCATGCCTTGCCCTATGCATCTCTTTCACCTGAGTTCTGTGAGCTGTGCTAGCAAATTAATTGAACCCACAGAGGGAATCTAAGCATGTCATTGCATTGCAAATGAATCACTTGGGATTTTTAACTATGGACATTTCCTTTTCATTTGCACCAAGTCCCAAAAATTAATGCTAGAACTACAGTTTGAGCTCAAAAGATCCATCTGCTGCAAATCTGTGTGGGAAAGGAGATCTCACTTCTTTTTCTTTTGACAGCATGGGAAGTAGATAAAGCAACTTGACATTACATGTGATTCAAACAATGTTAGTTGTCAAAATGAATTCACCGTAATACAAGTTTTGCATGTAAGTGCTGCTTTGCCTTGTAATTTGGGTTATAATTATTTTTAAAATATATCAAGTCTACAGGAAAAGCTACTTTCCAAAGCAATTCAGTATTTCACAATAATGGTTGAGGATGGGGTTTTTTGTTCAAAAATATTTCAGTCTTGGACCTTTGTTCAAAATATTGCAATAGTATGTTACCACTACAAAACGACTGAACAGCTGTATTGTATAGCAAGTCAGGATATGCAGCTTTGATTTCTGACAAAAATTCGTGAAACTGGTAACACTTGTTTCCATGAGACTGAATGAAGTTCAACGTTGACGCTACTGGTTCAATAACACATGATAGGTTCAAATATTTGCTGCAAAATACCTGCTGATTAATAACAAGACAATGAATATCCATAGACTTCAGCACCTAATATTTAATGATTTGTGTATGTGTCCTACTAAGCCTCTTTCTGCTTCACACATATTTTCATCACTCAACTGTAATACATCTTAGCAGGTTCCAGTTAGGTTGTTCCAGATTAGTGTTTTCTGAACTTCTTTGAAAATACTATTGACTATAATTGTACCACACAAACTATTCATACAGGCTAATTCCTATTATTTTAAACTCAGCACTGACTCTTCAAATAATAAAAAATGAACAGAATCAGTAACATCCTTCAACTCAAGAGCCAAAGAAAACCACTAAAAATCACTTCCCTGGTTTTATAATCAACCATTGATGTTGCTCCTCAATTCTTTGAGCAACTATTCTCACCAAAAGGCTAATAGTCTTAGACACGTTAATTTTCTGTGGACACACTTCTTTGGCTGCTGCAATCATCAGACATGATTTAATTATCTCAACATGGGTGAACTGTTTTCCTTGCCTGGCTAACAAATGAGGCATTCGAGGAACTTCTTACAGTTGAAAGTTGAAAGACTCATTTCATTTTTTACTTTTGTGAAGAAATTCTGCTGTGGTAAGATATTATGTTTTAAATTTTCTAACTTTACTGACTGCTGCTTTCCTGTGAGTTAGGAATGTTGTGATGATTGCTAACTGTGGCAATGTAAACATTTATTATACAGTCACAATGTAGCTGCATGATAAACACCATGCTGTCATTTGTTAACAAAATAATTCACACTCTACAGTGCTTTAAATGCATGATATCTGAAGTCTACTTTTTTCTTCTCTCCTTAATTTGCCATGATGAGTGTGCACTATTAACAAAAACAATAAAATGTCATAGTATAGCACTATATAGAGCACTTTCAAAGCTATCAAGTTGTAACTGTCACTGCAGTTTGTAATCTGCTGAGCACATACAGTGTGTTTCCCTGTCACAGTGCCAGTCTCTGTCTCAACTAGTCGACTCAGCCATTGTAGCACAAAAGCAGCTGCAGACAATACATAAATCAATGGGCATGGCTGTGTTCCAATAAAACTTTATGGCCACTAAAATTTGAATTTTGTATAATATTCATGTCACAAAATATTTTTCTTTTGATTTTTTCCTCAACTATTTAAAAATATAAAAACAATTCTTAGCTTGCAAGCTGTACAAAAATGAGTGGTGGGTCAAATTTGAGCTGCAGGCCATAGCTTGCCAAAACCTGATCCATAAGAACTCCCAGATTTGTAGTGCTAATCACCCTCAGAAGCACCAGACTTATCTATCTACCCCACTAAATGGATCACGTGACAATCCAAAGCTCACACATACAAAATTAAACTAACCATCTTCTCCTCTACTCTAAATGTTCTCTTCCTATTTCTCTAACTCAATTCACCAAGTACTAACCACTGAATCCCACAAGTCAGACCTGGAAAACTGGGAATCATTCTGACTCCTCTCCTCCATTGACTTCCACTCAAACGCGAAGTTCTAATTATTTTATGTCCTAAATAGTACCTGAAATCATCTCCTCCCCTTCATCCCTACTAGGAGATTATCACTCTTATTCAAGCCCTTGTTGCCTGTCACCCAAATATTGTACAAGTCCCCTAACTAGTCTTTTCCTCTAGTTTTGTTCCTGAAATCCATTCTCCACACTACTGCCAAGATGTTCTATGTAAAGTATAAAACTTTACCACACTCTCCTTAAAACCCACTTTGAGCCTGGCCGGGCGTGGCTCAGGGGTTGAGTTTCGACCTAGGATCCAGGCTATTTGGGTTCGATTCCCGATCAGGGCACATGCCCGGGTTGCGGGCTTGATCAATGACTCTCTCATCATTGATGTTTCTGTCTCTCTCTCTCCCTCTCCTCTCCTCTCTCTGAAATCAATAAAGATATATTTAAAAAACAAACAAAAAAACCCCATTTTGAAATTAGTATAAAATCTCATTCCTCAGCACGATCCACACTCTGGAAGCCTCGTTTCCCCCCTCTCTCTCCCCTTTGTTGCTATATTCTAATCACACTAGCCTTCCTCTCATCTTTCAAACAACCCTACTCCTTTCAGACACCAAACTCACAGAAAAAGAGATCAGACTTGTGATTAGCAGACATGGGAAACCAGGAAGAGAGGATTGAAGGAAAGTGGTCAAAGGTACAAACTTCCACCTGGCTGGTGTGGCCCAGTGGTTGAGCGTCGACCTATGAACCAGGAGGTCACGGTTCAACTCCCAGTCAGGGCACATGCCCAGGATGAGGGCTCGATTCACAGCAGGGGGTGTGCAGGAGGCAGCTGATCAATGGCTCTCTCTCAACATTGGTGTTTCTAACTCACTCTTTTTCTCCCTTCCTCTTTCTGATATCAATAAAAACATATTTTAAAAAAATAAAAAGGTACAAACTTCCAGTTATAAGATAAATAAGTACTAAGGATGTAATGCACAACATGACGACTATTGCTAACACTGCTCTATGATACATAGGAAAGTTGTTAAGAGAGTAAGTCCTGAGATTTGTCAACACAAGGAGAATTTTCCCCCTTTTTCTTCTATTTTCTTTTTACCGTATCTACATGAGAAGATAGGTGTTAGCTGAACCTATTGTGGTAATCATTTCACAATATAGGTAACTCAAACCATCATGCTGTAGGTCTTAAACTTATTCAGTGATATGTCAATTATTTCTCAATAAAACTGGAAAAAATGGTTCTTACTAAGTTATTGTCATCCTGGAAAGCATAATGCAAAGTTGTAATCCATTTATTGTCTCCATTCACTAACACATCCCTTTCTTCACGAAAACATGCTGTCTGAAAAGGAAAAAAAGTATTTTTAGATAGACGGCACTTTATGTAAAACTAGGAAATATGTTATGCTAATAACTGCTTAATATATTTATTACACTTCCTGTTCTGGAAAAAAGAGTACATTCAATAGTATACGAGTTTTCAGCAAGTCAAGTTTTAAAGCACCCTCAGAAATTAGACAACTGAAGTAGTGCACTTAAAATACCATTAAGAGTTCAAAATAATCAGGAAATACACAGAATCATTTAACAATCATGGTCCAACCTACCATCTAGATCAGGGATGTGGAACATCTGGCCCCCAGGCCGTATTCAGCCTGTGAAGTCATTTGGTCTGGCCCTGCCAAGGCAACCATAGGCAGGACTTGAAATTCAATAAATCTAGGAGCTATTTTCATAGCTAATTTTTAAGTTGATAATTTTGTATGGCCCTTGAATGATGTTATAAATATCCAAATGGCCCTTGGCAGAAAAAACATTCCCCACTCCTGATCTAGATAATATAAAAAACATTTTGCCACATTTACTTCTGATCTTTTTATTTTTAAGGAAATAAGATACAAGTTGTAGCCTTCCTACTACTATCACATTCTCCCCCCTTCCTCCCGATAGAATAAAGTTAGTACATATTCTTCCCATCATATGCTTTGATCACACATCTGTGACTAAAAGTAACAGAATTGTACCTTAGAAATGTGTGGTTAAAAATAAAAAATACTTTTATATGATACAATATAATTCTATCATATATCATCTTTAAATTATTAATTTAAAAAACCACTATGCCAGAAAGTTCAAAAACAATTGAAAGGTAAAGGAGAAACTGAAGTCTCCTGAGTCATGCCCCCTCACTTTCATTATCCACTTGTGTCCAGAGGTTACCACATAAACTCTGAGTATCTTCTCATAAAATTTCTGTGTATATATAAGTATACACAGGCCACACACAATTTGCCACATCCTCTATCTTTTCTTTACATAAATAAAAAAATTTATAAAATAAACTATTTATAAAACTTTAAACATACACAAGAGAATAAAATAGCCTCCTCCTCCCATGTACCTACCCATCAACCAACTTCAACAATTTTACTGCTCAATCTTGTTTCGTCTAACCCTCCCTCCATGCACATATGTGCATGCCCATGTGTGTGCACTCACACACACAAATTTTTAAGCAAATCCAGACCTCATATAACTTTATCCATAAACATTCAGGATTAAACTATTTCTATTAATGCCTCAGATACTGACTTTAGATGTGAAGTGCAATCTCTTTTTTTGCTTCAATATGTCACACTGTCCTCAGTTGGTTGTCACAACCGGGGGGAAGGGCTTTAATGCTACTGGCATCCTGTGGGAAGAGGCCAGGGGTGCTGCCATACATCCTACAATGCACAGGACAGCCCCACAAGGAGTTACTTGATGCCAAATATCACAAGTGCCAATGCTGAGAAAACTTGTCATAGATCAGTATTAACCAGACCATGATGCATGTATACCGTGGGGTTCATAAAGTTGTCCCAAGGATTTAGCATGGTTAAAGGCTATCACAATCTCTACTGGATTTTTAAAAAATACCCCCCTTTAAAAACAGAACATTTAAGTCTCTAAAAATGCAATAACTTCTTCAGATTCTATCACTCAGTTTCTACTCAACCAAATTTTCTGCTTGCCACAGTGATGGTTTTAACTATTTTGCAGTTTTATATTTTTAATATTCAGCTATATATTGTTTAAACTTTATCCTTAATGGGCTATTGGTTAAAGAGAAAGAGCAAGAGGAATACCTATGCTAAAATAGAAGTTAATATAGACGAAATATAAATAATAATTCTGTAAAATTGTCACAATTCTCTTCCCTAGATCCATAGGTATGCATTCATCAGAGCAACATTCTTATACATTCCTATAGAGCACAAAATTTCCTGAATACTTGGAAATCATGTGTTAAAACAAGAAAATCCACTCATGATTGTATGTACTTTGCCTTCTCATTTATTAATAGTAAAGACATCTATCACCTATAAAATACTATCACAGAGAAATTCTTTCAAATAATAACTCAATTATTCTCTCTAATATTTGAGGGGGGACATGCCAAATTTTTCCATTTTTAAAAAGTAGATAAACAAGTGGAATTTTAAATTGCGAAATGCAAGAATTCCAATATCAGATCTTATACATCAAGATGTCAATTTACTTTTAAATCTCCAATATATATATTTGATGACTGAACCAAACATGAGATGTCATTTCTTAACTTATTTGTCAGCAAAAATTTTTTCACATAATTCAAGAAAGAGAAATTATCTGATAACAACCACAACTGACAAATGAGTGAGACAACAAACACCTTTACATACTATGAGTGCAAAGATATACTGATCCAATGTTTTAGAAGACAATTTGGCAATCGTTACCAAAGTTTAATGTATACCTGCCCACCCAAACCCAAGAGTTCCACTACTGCGGAGTTTAAACTAGGGAGTGGATAAATTCTAGAGCTGGCACAACATGAAAATCCCTTAGTGTAAAAATTATTTTAAAATCACTTCAACCTCAGTATACACAAACTGGAGTACCCCAGGGTAGCCAATGGCAACACCTCTGATTAACATCATTTCGCAGTCCCTCTTATTTTTATTTTACATTGCATATACTTCTGAGGTGGCATGATCAGTTCTGATGTACTACTAATATTAAATTAGCACCATAAATTATAACTTTTTTGTGAATTAGTGAATTTGTCTCTTAGGCCTTAAAATATGTCATCATAGATAAAATGTTATTAAATGATATTTAAAGATCTATTGACTCTATAATTTTACATCTCCTCTAAAAATATTTCTAAAATTTTATTTAAATATTCCAATAATTAGAATCTTACCTCTGCTCTTTTCAGCATTTCCCATTTATTCAGTATTTTCATGGCAAATACCTTATCTGCATTTTTTAGTTTCACTACAGCAACCTAGAAAAAGAAATACAACTTTTAAAATAAAACAAATAATACTCTTTTCAGCCATCCATTTTCCTCTTTCCTCTCTGTAAAAAAAATAAATACCAAAATTATCAATGATTTCCATGTAGTTCAAATTTTAAGATCCTAAATCAAATAATACTGTCAGGTGAAAAAGTTACATTAATGAACAAGTGCCAAACAAATAACTATTTTTGTGAACACTGTATCAGTTAGTGATTATTTATTACATTCTCCTTTTCAAGTTTTGTGCCCTGGAATTTAAACTCAACATCTACTATCACTAAGAAATGAACCAAAATGTACAAGATGAAGTACCAGAGCTTATTAAATATTGCATGCCAAATTCCAACACAATGCTTGAATGCCTGCTGTCAAAACAATCTGTTTTGTGGGATCAAGCAACATAAAATAAACTGAAAATTATATTAATTTTCACACCACATATTCTTACATACTATTACAAAACCCCAACTTACACATACATACACACAATAATTATGTGAGGGGAAGGAGGTGTTAGCTTTATTGCGGAAACCATTTCACAGTATGTACATGTATCTAATCATCATTTTGTACACCTTAATATTATACAATATTATATGTCAATTATTTCTCAATAAAGATGGAAAAAATAAAGAAAGGGGGCTGTAATAAAGAGCAAGGAAAACTTGAAACACTGTTTCACCAAGATCTCTGAAAGGCTGAAAATACAAGTTTGGCTACTCAGGAGACTCAAATTACATGTTGCACAATTGGGAGTGCAAATGGTCAGAAGGACAGGAGCAATGAGCTTGACATGCCCACGCTTAGGACAGGGAAGAGACACGGATGACAATCACTTAAGCCCTCTCTTATTCTGATTTAGGGTATCCTGACATCGCATTGTGAGAAAAGTATGCCTGGCTATATGATTCACCAATTTCCTGCGTGTATGAGTATGTAAGTATCTGATGGTAACTACTATTAGGAGCAGTCTTCACCAACACATATGGAATGTGTTCTAAATGCCAGGTACCCTTACCTGCAACACTAAAAGTCAAAAGGTTTCCACAACCCATTTGGCAGTATGTATTGCCATCAGGCTATTATAGTATTTTTTTCTCTGACTTTTAATCTCACTTACTGAAAAGACAAACATGATTCATTGTAGAAACACTAATGCATTTGCTTATGAGGTGCTACTCCAAACCCCAATAGAATCTGCAGTCAGACCTCTTGGGTTTGCATCCTGGCTCTGTTATGAGCTATATAACTCTGGGTAAATAACCTTTCAAAACAAGTGTTCTCAACAATTTAGCAGTTACTAATAGTACTTACCTTACATAGTTGTGGTAAAGACTGAAATAATATAAGTATAAAGTGCTCACAACAGGGTCTGGCACTTAGTAAGTGTTCAATAAGTGTTAGCTATTATTATGTGTCAGGCCTTGCACTAAGCACATTTTGCCCAATCTCTTAACTGTCATTTGCTCTACACCACTAATAGATGGCAGACATTATACATCCCCCATTACTTCAATTTCTTAACTATGAAGTGAGAAACTTTGATCTCTTCAACTTCTAACTTTCCATAATTTCATGACACATCCATATACATAGATATATAACGAGAAATATCCTAAATTGAAAATATATACAAATAAAAATTAAGCCACAATATTTACCATAGTATAGCTTTTCAATAGTAAAATAATGGAAATAAATATTCTGAAAGATGGAGCTGACTAAATATATCACAAAATTATAGAAAGTTATTCTTGAAAATACTGTTAAAAACTATTATTTAATAGGGAAAAGTTCACAATATCTGTTTAAAATAAGTTCAGTAAAGTTCATATACTAGATTACTTTTTGTATATATACCTATAAATTTGTATGCCATATGTATAACTGGGAAAGACACCAAAATATTACAAAATCAGGTATTTCTAGGTGATGTGATTTCTATTCATATTTCTACATTTTCTGTACGAATCATGCAAAATTTGAAGCATTGAATGGAATAGTGTGTAATACCACACCTCACCTTGGTCATGAAATTAGCACTAATTATTGAGCTATTGTAGTGTGGCTGATAAGGGCCAAATGAGACCCATTCTACACATCTATGTGGTAATCAGGAATCCCAGGCTGCTTTAAGGATGAAAAACATTCTCAAAGCCATCTTGTGACATATTCATGAGTTGCCTAAAAACTTTTCTGGAAAGACATAGGGTGTGATGAAATAAAAATGTCAGTTCAGGAAATATCCTTGAATTATCAAGCTGATAACCTGATGAGACAAGAATAAGAAGCTGATAAAGTAACAAAATAAAAACGGATCTTGCTTTTCTCCTTTGAACCTACAAGTCATTTTTATATTCATTTCAGTAGAAGAAGAAAAAAAAAAAAAAAAAAGGACTTCCTTAGAATTCTAACTTCAGGTCCTAGATTTCAAGAACCACTGCTAACTGAGACATAGAGGATAGTATGTAAAAATGTCCTTTCCTATTTAATTTGACCAAAATGAAAAGTATACTTACTATGAACGGCAAGATTATAAATTTAACACAGAACAAAGATTTTTTTTAAAACAAATATAAAGATGTCTTTAAAGACTTCATATTAAAAGCACTATGATGTTAGAAAAATTGCAACACTATAGAAAAAAATCAGTAGATGACATGTAAAGGAATGAGTTCTTAAACAAAATTTAAGTATCATCACATAGCTACAATATCTAATTTAGGAATGATTACCCTATATTAAATAGAATTTCAATATCCAAGAAACAGTTGCCATGCAGTTCTGCAAATCTAGTGTACATTTACTATATCCAGAATTCACCATCTCTCCTCTGGTCCATCCAAGTACAAGCTACCATCATATTTTGCCTGTATTGTCCTACCTGGCCTCTCTACTTCTGCCCTAACCCCTCACAATCTATTCTCAACATGGCAGCCCCAATGATCCTCTATAAACATAGCTCAGATCAAGACACTCTGCTCTAAAACTTCCAACAGTTGCCGATCTCGCTCCAAGTGAAAATCAAAATTCTTTCTATAACTTACAAGGCCAGTATCTTCTGGCCCTCCAACCTCTGAGATCTCATACCACTCTTCTTCTACCTCACTCTGCTCCAGACTCATTGGTGACCTGGTTCAATCCCAACTCAGGGCCTTTGCATTTATCACTATTCTCTAGGTCTTGAATAGTCTTCCCCCACATGGTTTGCTCTCTCACTTCCTCACTGAAATGTACTTCTGCCCTTTCACACTTTCTATCCCATTTCTTTGCTTCCTTCTCCCCTTAGCTCCTTCCTATTATTTAACAAACTATATATTCTACTTTTGTATTTTGCTTGTTTGCCTCACTCACTAAAATACAAGCTCTATGAGGACAGGAATAATTTATTCTCATTTTTCCCTAGTATATGCCCACTGCTTGACAATCAACAGATACTCAATAAATATTTGTTGAATGAATGATTTGTAATTTATCTGGGTGTCAATCAATAGGTATTCGACAAATATTTGTTGAATAAATAGTGGATGGTTTATAATCCATACAGGTAGATATAAACAGAAAGTTGTATGACATCAATACTCAGCTTCAAGTATACTACTAAAATGATACTGAAACTCAAATTAAAAAGGCATTATGATAAAAGAGATACAAGTGTATATTTTAAGATTTATTAACTGTACAACAGATCATTCCAGCTCATGATGCTCTCTAAACAATACACATGGCTTTTAAAGTCTTGACTTTACAATTTAGCCTTTATTATCTTTTGTCCGTTGTGACTGTTCACTATTTATTGCCTCGTGTCTTTGTCTTTTATCTCCCCTACCATCATTTATTATTAATGCTAATAAAATAATAAACAACTCTCTTTTACAGAAAGCTTACTCTGTGCCTGGCACTGGGCTAGGCACCTTACATATCACCTTATTTAATTCTAACACCACTCTAAAGTAGGTTTACAAAGAATTTATATGCATATATGCACAACCCAAGGATATGAACAATGGTGGGGAGAGGGACTGGGGAGGGAGAAGGGACAGGGTGGAACGGGTCATTGGGGAGAAAAAAGGACATCTGTAATATTTTAAACAATAAATAAATAAATAAATAAATAAATAAATAAATAAATAAATAAATAAATAAAGTAGGTTTGACAGTCCTCCCTAGTTGATGACAGACCTAGTGTTCTTTAAGTACTGAATAGTTCTCTCGGTCCTGAAGACACCTTCCCATTCATCATGCCTAGAATCTTGACACCTATTGACATGTTAACGGTGATCACTGTTAATATGTATGGAAATCACTGTATTTGTTTTTTTATAAACTTCTCTGTTGGTGATCAGTTTGTGTTTAAAACAGTTAATGAAAAAATACTAAGTCCCTTTAACAAGCAAACTAAAAATACAACAGTTTACTAAACAGCTAAAGGTAGCCTCTCTATGGAGACACAATGTATATATACAATAGCTATAGTCAAAATACTTAATCGGTACAGCATGGGCATCAACCAGTCAGAACAGACACTGGCTATAAAAATACAGTATGCCCACACCAGCGTGCCCTGTGGACTGAAGACTAGCCCGAGTATGTGGAGGCTATCAAAGGTGAATCATGCACTATTAACTTCAAATTTCTTTTACTCTCCCTTGATCCGAGGAGAGCCAAGGTACAAGAGTTTTAAGGAAGAATGAATGGCTAAAAAGAATTCTCCTTTCAGACCCTAGGACTAGGTTATGCAGACACATAGGGCCTAGTTATAGTAATTAGAGGAAGCAAGCTAATTAAAAGCTTTTGACACCTGAAGCAGGGGTAGCAGGCCAAAGCAGCAAGCTTTCACAACAAGCTCTGAAGCCCAGAAGCCTGGAAGCTGCCGGAGCAAGGCTGGAGCAGGCAGAAGCGGTGAGCCACCAGGAAACTGTGGACAGGCAACACCCAGGGCGTAAGTTAAAGGTTTTCCTGAAAGCAAAAAGGAAAACCCAGCGTTAAGTTAAGCAGTAACTGACAACTGAGTCGTAGAGAGAAGGTTCTTAATTCGTAGAGCTGTTGATTTTCAATTATATCTTGCTCCTTTATTATTTTCCCATGAATTATGCATGTCTTGTAGGAGCTACATTATGCTTTTATTTTCATAGTTTTTGTGTGTTTAAGAAAAAGCATAATTGATAGAAATGCTGCTGTTATCAGATATCCGTACCAGAGGTGAGCCTATCCATTGGGTCTATGTACCTATTTACAAATTCCTGGTAAAAGACAAAATACCTTGCAGGAAATAATTATCTTTTAGGGTTGTCTTTCCATTTCAAAACCTATTAGTTGATAAATACTACAGGATATGTAAGGCCACCAGACATATTTTAATCAGGAATGAAGAACTAACTAAGCAGCAAGAGCTCACCATCCAATGCTACTTTTCTATACAAAAGTTCACTCTATCCTAAAGTAACAGAATAGATTATCTGCAATCTGTTTGTTGCTTTTATTTTACATAATTTTAATCAACATAAATATAGAGCAAGAATATACCAAAAAAGGGGGGAAAAAGACACCTTCTCACACTGAATCTCAAATATTATCAGTCATGCTTTAGATGCTCTGAGCTGAATCCAGAGGTCTAAATTGGAACGGCCTGTGACCAGGGAGGACTTACTTCTAGTCAAATGATGGCCAGAGTGCTGTCTCCTGCAGCCTACTCCCAAGCCCTGCACCCCAATCTTCAATTTTTCCTGGCATTAGGTCTATAGAACAAATACCACTGTCTTTAACTATCTGCCTCACAATCCTAATGAGTAACTATAAGTAATACTCCAGTGCCTATTCTTTTTCTAGTCCCTTTTATGGGGGGGAAAAAGTATCCTTTAAGTATTATTATTATTGTTTCCTTTATTTCCATAGCTCAACCTGAACCGAGCCCTAAAATCTACCTGCAGTACCACCACTAACTCTCTGTCCTTTACCAATCTTCTAAAATACCCCGTGTCGCACTGCCACCACTGCCTACCCCACCCCTCTCCTATCCACTCCTGACCTGCAATTCATGACCTGGTCTCCTGCTTCATAAAAAACAGACCCTTCACATTCCCTCGTGCCATCTTTAAACATTTCTACATTTCTACTCATCCTTCTTTTCCATTAGGACCAAGGAAGAAGTGTTCCCACCACTCTTCAAGGCTAACGGTATCTTCTGAGTTATCAGTATCTGGATCCTAGACCCTCCCCCTCCTTTCCTTGTTGCCATGGTCCCATTAAGATTTGTTTCTGGACTTCAAACCCCCCCCCCCGCTTTCTGGCTCCTGAATATCAACTGACAAGCTTTTCCAAAACCAAAAATAAAACAAGAATTTTACCACCATCCTACCTTCCCCTAAAGCAACTGGTATCACATCCCATGTTTTCCATAAGGCCTCATTTCTCTGTCAAGCCCATTTTTAATAGCACACGCTTGCTTCTTCCACCTGCTCGACATTTATTTCCTTCTCTACCCCTTTCAATCACATCAATCTAGTTTCATTTCACTCTACTGGACTGAAATTATTCTCTCAAAGATCAATAATGACCTTCTAATTTCCAAGTAAAACATACTGCTCTCAATTCCCATCTGCTTCAACCTCCTATTATTAGACATTGCTGACAATCAATATACCCTTTTCTTTTTTCTGTAACCTGTTAAATGGTGTCCCCCAAGGGTCCCTACTCCCTTTCATGTATCTTCTCTCCTTCCTGATGTGTGTTATCTGCTCCAAATGCCCCAGTTAATACCTACATGCTGGTGACCCCTAAGCCCTCGTCTCCTAATACCTAGGCCCAGAGATTGAGACGCCTACTAGTCATCTCCAGCATGTTCGACAAATATCTCAGATTTAACAAGTCAAAAACCTGTATACAAAACGCATCTACTCAAGTTGCATACTTCAATCATCTATGACTTTCTACCCTGAACTCATCACTGACATCCAAAGTGACTTCTTTCCAATCTGTCCCTCCCACCCACCCTTCTTTCTCACTGCTGCTGGCCTAGTTCAGGCCCTCATTATTCCATCTGAAAAAAATAACAGGCTCACTTTTCACTACCTTACTATACATCTATGCTACTACTGAGGATACAAAGATAAATAAGAGTCCTTGACTCTCAAATCTCTCGGTCCTCTGTGGGAAACATACCTAAAGAGATAATTACAGTACAACACGGGGGAAAAAAAAAAAAAAAAAGGTAAAAACAAGGTCCTATAAAAAGCAAAGAAGAAAGATCCCTGATTCAAAAGGCAAGAGTTGGGGAGGGAGGGAGGTGTGCAGTATGTGAATATATGTCAAAGTTTCTTGGAATAGGTGACTGACACCTTAGTGAGCCCCAGAAAAGGGGGACCAAGTGAGTTTGGTTGCAGAGTGGGAAGTGCGGGCAGCATGAACAAGGCGCAGACGCCAAGAAATACCCGTGTGGGAGAGATGGGTTCAGATGTTCAGGGACGGGAAGCAGTTTTCTTTCCTAGGAAAGGTTTTCCTCCTGGCAGGGAGTAGTATGAAATGAGGCTGAAGGGTCCAAACAATGGAGGAGCTTGCAGACCATGTTAATCAACCAGAACTTTAAAATGTAGGTAACAGGGAACTATTCTTCATAGTTGGATTTGGCTAGATCAGGTCTCTGGAGAATGGTTCTGAGGCAGGGAAAGAAATTAGAGGACTGCAGTGGTAGCTGAGGTTTAACGTACTGAGGACCTACCAAGGGAAGAGAGGAGGAAATTCAAGGAATGCTTAGGATATTTAGGATATGAAAGATGACTGATTTGATGTGGGGGCCTGAGAGTGGGAAATCCAGGGTCTTCCTGCCTTTGGTCTCCTCCTGCCTGCTCCTCCCTCTACACTGTCAGCAGCACTGCCTTGCTAAAAGAATTCTGATTGTATCACTCCTCTGCTTATTACCAGACATCTGAGTGGACTCCGTCCGGAGCTCCCCAGCCCTGCACGCCAAGCCATGCAACTGCCCAGCCCACGTGACCTTCCAGTCCTCAGCTTTCTCCAGCAGCAACACCCTCTATTCCAGTCAAGAGACCACTAACTGTTCCCTGCATAAAAAGAAGAGCACTTAAAATAAAAAACCTTTTGGTTCTTGTAGGATATATTATATAAAACTTATAAAATGAAAGTATAAAAATAGAGAGCCACAGTTCACATTATTTCACAGAGAAAACTAATCAAAATCTTTTAACTTCGTCCATATCCTTCCAACCACCAAGGTCTTCTAGAAATTTATTCTAGAAAAAACGATTTAGAAAATCATTTGAAATGCAATGAAAGTATTATGTACAAAAAGGATTTGCAGAGCATTATTTATACATTTATAATACAGAACAAGTAAAACTACCTAAATATTTCCTTCCTTTATTTTGCATGTATGTATTGAGCGCCTACTATATATGAGATACTAATGCAGGTGCTGGGGAACTGCACAGGGAAAAAATCCTTATATACAGAGCATACATTCTCCCTTAACATTATTGTTAAGTAAATTACAGAAACATCCACATAATGAGCTTTTATGAAGTCATTAGAAATCAGGTTTACAAAGAAATATTTCAACACATGGGGAAACGATAAAATATTTGGTAAAAAGCTAGTTAGATATTAAGGTTTACAAAAGTATTCCAATTTTATTACCTATGAATAGAAATACAATTGGAAAGAAATGCCTCAAAATTATAGATCACAATGCCTTGTCCCTTTTCCACTTGCTGATAAGACTGTGACCCTACACAAGGGCACAGAACATGTTTGAATTATAGTATATGATTAGTAAGTATGACTTTCATTAGTAAAGAGAGAAAAGCATGAATGAAAAAAAGAACTTCATTTTTGTTTTTAAACCTCTGATTAGGAAGTTTATTATATTTACAAGCACTGTGCTGAGTACTGAGTATAATGAATAAAAAAGTTCGACATTTGCCTTCATCTTACAGCTTTCTCTCCTTGGCTGGAGGCAGCCATCTTCACCCATCTTCACTTCATTTCTCCCATCCACACTTGCATTCAAATTTTCCCTTCTTATAAGGACAGCAATTATATTATATTATTATATTATATTAGGAGCCACCCGAATTATTTCCTTTTCACTTAGTTACCTCTGTAAAGAACCTATTTCCAAACAGGATCACCTTCTGAGGTACTGGAGGTTAGGAAGTCAATAATTTTTTTGAGGGAGTTAGAAAGGAGACACAATTGAGCCCACAGCAGTTACCAAAGTTTCTTGTTTCCTGGTAAATGTATTATAAGCTATAAATCTCTCTTTAACTATCTCACAAATTTCAAAACGTAGAGTTTACATTCATATCTAATTATGTAATTTTCCTTATAATCTATGCCTTTAAGTGTGCAAACATATGGGTCATTTTTAGCTAACTTATATTAACTTCTAATTACATTTTATTAAGGTCAGAGATCATGGTCTGCGTCATACTGATTCTTTTGGAAGTTATTCAGGCATGCTTTTTGGCCTGGAACATAATAAATTTTAAGAATGATCTATGTGTACTAGGAATAGAATATGTCTTCTCTGCTGGATGTAGAATTCCACATTTATCTCTTAGGTTCAGAATAATCATGTGATTAAAATATTTTATATGTTGTCCCAGTAGCAACAACGGTGAATGTGGTTCTAGGAACCAGGTGTTAGGACTGGACATGGCAACTGCAGACTCAGGTTTCCATGGCTTCAGTAAACCCAGGATTCAAATCCTGAAGTGTTATGGGTCCTAGCAGTCCTTTTCTGCCTGATGGTGCTGCCTATTACGCCACGAGATCTTATTTCACACCCGTTTAGATGAACTATTCAGCATCCATAATAAGGACATGAGCTGAATGGGCCGTTTGAGACTTGCCTGGATAGACCCAAGCTGCCTCAGAGAATATAGTCTGCTAAGAAAATGGATCTGCCTAAAAAAACTTTGGTATCCAGGAATAGTGGCCAAACTGTCTCAACATTAAAAAGACATTATCGGCAGGGTTCCTATGTTTCTTCTTGGATGTTTGGAGCCATGAAAACCATTTCTGACCAGATCTGCATTCACACCATGGGAATGACAATGTGGAGATGCCTGCTGAAAACCTGCTCATCTCCTGTGTACTGCAGAGATGACTGTATGGGGGCTTCCCCCTGGAACCTACAATTTCTGGACCAAGAAAGGCCTGGTCTCTGGTGGTCTCTATGACTCCCATGTAGGCAGTAGAACCTATTCTACCCCAGCCACATGTGAGCACCACTTCAATGACTCTCAGCCACGAGGTGAGGTGCAGAGACTCTCCCAAGTACAAGATCTGTTAGCCTGCTATATCCCCCCTACAAAAATAACAAGCATGACAGTTACAGTTTCTACTGTGTCCCTTCCAAGTGCGATGATCACAACTGATGAATGGCCCAGCAGAGGTAGACCTCCTTGTGTATGTCCACTTCTTGAGATCCAAGCCTGAAGTCCAACACTCACCAATGAAATAAAGGGAGCCACACTATCTGCATCCTGGACAGAAGAGTAAAAAATGCCATCCACTACTAGATGTCTATCAACTATCTCAGAAAAGGGTTATTGCGAATCAAAGAGATGGCGGCTGGAATCTCATGTACTGATCAACACTAGAAAAAAATTTTAGCCCATCCAGCTGTAATCTATCCAGCCAGCCCTGAGTAAGTTTTTGGTGTGTTTTTTTTTAATATGGAAAGTTTGCTTAAGCTTGGGATAGGGGTGAAAATTCCTTGTATTTTTTTAATTCAGATAAAGTTGATGAGTTTAGAAAATGGCTACTGTGCTTTTAGGACGTGAAAGACTAGACTAGGCCAAACCTGTGCATACTATTTGAGTTTATCTTTTCTGGGTTAAACAGAGCTCTCTTACACGAGAAATAATTCCAAGCCCTGGTTACACTCAGCCTCCTCAGAGAATTGATTCTCAATGCTCACAAGGCAGTGAGCCCTTTAAATCTCCTAATAAGGACTTGCACATAGACTAGTTCTACACAGCGCCTGCTGCTCCAAATCCTGCTACAACCAACCTCCAAACCCTCCCCCACCAGAACATCTCCAGAGAGCAAAACTGAGTGAGACCCTGAAGGGTTTGACCAGGTTTCCAAAGGAATGAAAATAATTCCTAACAAGGATTTACATTCTCACATATATTCAGTACCTCTTACCAAGTAGTCATTTTCTAGATTTGGAATAGAAGGAGAGATAATAGACAGTCCTTTAAGTGAAGAAAGTCACTTTGTCCTGACACTGCTAAACCTGTTGAACTTTCCAGTGTTGCATACCTTCTCTGTTCTGTAGCACAATTTTTTTTTTAACAGAAACTTTATTTGCAATGAACCTGGACTGATCATATAAATAAACAATTCCAACACTGGCTAGAATTGCTATGCTAGTTGCAGAGTATAAATCCCAATAGAATAGTTTAAAACAAAACTAGGTGGGCCCTACTAGGTAAAGATGAGTGATCTCTAATCCCCTGGTAAAACTAGTTTGGGAGAAATCAGTGTTTTCTATTTTTAAAAATCACTGCTTTACTCTACCAATTGTTTTAATTGGACCCACAAAAGGACTTTTCCAATTTGCTATTCAGTTGTCTCAAGACCATTTATTAAAAATTCTCTCTTTTGCACTAACTGAGATGCTGCCTTTGGCAAATACTAAATTCGTATGTGTGTTAGACCATTTCTCAACTTCTTATTCATGTGCTATCTGTTGAGACTTTATAACATGTTTTAAAATATAGTGGAATAAAAATTAAAGTAAAATATAGTGGGTCTGTCATTGTTCCAGTTTTTTAAAGTTTTTCTGATGATTCTTAATTATTTTCACAAATAAACTTTAAAACTCATTTGTCTAATAATCAGTATATGTATTGGACGAAATGATAAGAAGGACAGACATATGACTATATTTGAAGACTTTAATACTCCCCTCTCAAAAGACTACAAACAACAAATATAGAATAAAAATTATTTTCAAATGCACATGGAGTGTTCATATAAATAGGCTATCTCAGGACCATAAAACAAATTTTAATAAATCTCAAAAGCATTGAAAAATTAGAATATGCTGTCTCATAAGTTACATTTTAATCAATTCTAGCTTATCAATTATACAAAAGACACATCTAATAAAGGACCTTTATCCAAAATAAACAAAGAACTCTTGAAACTCAACAATCACAAAACAAACCCCTTTAAAAAAATAAGCCAAAGATCTTAACAGACACCTCATCAAAGAAGATATATACAGATGGCAAATAAGCTACTGAAAAGATGCTCAATATCACCTATCATTAGAAAATTACAAGTTAAAACATCCATGAAATATCACTACACACCTGTTAGAATGGCCAAAATGTAAAATACAACTCCTAATTCTGTTGAGGATATGAAGCAACAGAACTCTCATTCATTGCTGGTGGGAATACAAAATGGTACAGCCACTTTGGAAGACATTTTGGCAGTCTTATAAAACTTAACACTCATATGATCCAGCAATCACGCCCCTTGGTATTTACCCAAATGAAAAGAAAATTTATGTCCACACAATATCCCACAGGATGTTTACAGCAACTTTATTCACAATTGCCAAAACTTGGAAGCAATCGAGATGCCCTTCAGTAGGTGAACGGATACATAAACAGCGGCACATTCAGACACTGGAATATTCTTCAGTGCCAAAAAGAAATGGCCTATCAAGCCATGAAAAGAAGGAAACTTAAGTGCATGAAAGAAGCCAATCTGAAAAGGCTGCATACTGTATGACTGCAACTGTATGACATTCTGGAAAAGCCAAAACTGTGGAGAAGGTAGGGGAGGGAGGAATGAATAGGCAGAGCACAGAGGATTATTAAAGCAGTGAAAGTATTATGTATGATACTATCTACAATGGTACATATGTCATTATACATTTGTCCTAACCAATACAATGTACAACACAAAGAGTGAATCCCAATGTAAACTGCAGACTTCGGGTGATGATGCGTCAATGTAGACTCATATATTGCAACAAATGTTATCACTCTGGTGGGTATGCTGATAGTGAGAGAGGCTTCCCATACGTAGGGACAGGGACTATATGGGAACTCTCTGTACTTTCTGATCAATTTTGCTATGAACTTAAAACTGCTTTAAAAAATGCAATAGTGTGGTGAAGGCCTGGGGCGGGGAGTGGGTGAAGAGTAGAAGGGGTTAATGGGGAAAAAAGGGGACATCTGTAATATTTTTGACAATAAAGATAAAAATAAATAAATAGGCTATTTTAAAAAGTCAATCAAGGTAACCTACCACATTAACAGAATAAAAAAGCAAATCTAAATGATTATGTCAAGAGATGCAGAAAAAGCATACGACAAAAATTAAGCACCTATTAGTAATTAATTTTTTTAAATTCTCTGCGAACTAGTAATAGAAGACAATTTCTTGAGTCAAATAAAGGACACTTACAGAAACATGTACCATTAACAGCACAACAGTGAACGCTGAATCCTTTCTTCCTAAGTTCAAGAGTAAGGTAAGGATATCTACCCTCATGACACCTATTCAACACTGTACTAGAGGTCCAAACTAGTGCAGTAAGTCAAGATAAAGAAATAAAAGGTATAAAATCTGGAAAGTGAAAAGGAAACTAAGCTGTCTCTATTCTCAAACAATGATTGCTTACTTAGAAAAAGCAGCAACCAAAATCAACAAAAAACTAAAGTAAATTTAGAAAATAAAGTCAGACACAAAAATCAGTGATGTTATCTACATATTAGCAGAATACTATTTGAATATAAAATTGTTTTAAATATCACTTACCATAGCATAAAATATAAAGTACTTAGAACTAAATTTAAGAAAATGTGAACAAGACCTGTATACTACAGTAACAAAACATTCTTAAGAAAAATTAGAACAGACCTTAAAAAATAAAGACAAATACCTTATTCATGGACTAACAAGTAGATTCAACATTAAGATGTCAAACCGCCCAAAACTGACCTATAAACTGAATGCAAACTCAATTTCAATACCAGTAGACTTTGATGGAAACTGACACACTGATCCTAAAATTTATACAATAATGCAAAAGTCCTAGAACAGCTAAAACAATTTGAAAAAGAACAAAGTAGGAGGACGTACACTCACACTTCATTACATACTCTCAACTTTATAATATAAAGCTACACAAATCAAGATAATGCGGTATGGCATTAGGACAGACAAAGAGATCAATGAACCAGAACAGAAAGAGCAGAAATAGACCAACATTTACACAGTCAACTGATTTTTTGGACAAAGATGCTCAAGTAATTTAGTAGAGGGAAACAGACTTTTCAACAAATGCTGCTGAAACAACTGGATACCCACATTTTAAAAAATGAGAACATATACTTCATAAAGGAAGATATAAGAATGGTGAGTATACAATATAAATTCAAATAATGCAATTTAAGACTATGATGTTCTATTATTACACACCCACTAGAATGGCTAAAATTACAACGACAAACAACAAAAAATATTGCTGGAACTAGTAAGAATGTAAAATGGTACAACCCCACTGGAGAAGGTTTGCCAGTTTTTTTTTAAATTTAAACATGACCTACAATTCAACACAGCAGTTCCAACCCTAGGTATTTAGCCAAGGAGAATGAAAACATATTTCAAAAAAACGCATATAAGCTTTATTCCTAATAGCCAAAAAAACAGAAACAACCCAAATATTCATCAACAAAATGGATTGTGATATATTAATAAAACAGTATACTACTCAGCAATAAAAAGGAAGTAGTAACATATTTGACCACAAGGATGGATCTCGCAAACATTATTCTGAGAGAAAGAAGCTGGACACAAGAGTATATGATATAATTCCATCTATATGAAATTTTCAAACAGGCAAAACTAACCCACAATTAGAATTTAGAACAGTGGTTGCCACTTGATGGAAATTATGTGGAACTGACTGAGAAGGGAGCCTCCTGGGAATGTAAATGTTCTACATCTTGATAAAGGTGAATTCATTTGTCAAAACTCATGAAATTATACATACACATGTAGTGTATTTCAACATATATAAGATTTACCTCAAAAGATGTAAACAACTAACCAAAAAAAAAAAAAGCCTTCCTAGTGTAGATGACTTCACTAGTGAATTCTTTCAGGCAGTTAAAGAAAGAAATAATATCAATCTTACACAAATTCTTACAGAAAATTGAGAAAGCAGCAACAATTCCCAAATTGTCTTATAAGCTAATAAGCATATTGTGCAAAAAAATAAGGAAATTATAAGAGGTCAGTTAAAGGTCCATCTTGCTCACACACATAAACAAAACAATCGTAACGAAACAACAAATCAAATTCAACCATATATTTAAAGGATGCACATGAACAATTAGACTTGTGTAATAATGCAATATTGGTATATTTAAAAATTAATGTAATTCCCACACTAACCAAATATAGATGTTAAAGCATATCATCAGAACAGAAAAAATTAGATATAGAAAAAGCTTTTGATAAAGTTACCTCCTAAGCATGATAAGCTCTCAACAGACTACGAGTAGAAGGAAAACTTTCTTAACCTAAAAAAGAGTAACACATATTCTACTTAACAGTAAACACACCACGAGGTTATGGAAAGCTGAAACTAAGAGGATGGAATAAGATGTTTAATGCAAATACTAATTTAAAAAAGAGCTAGAATCACTTTATTAATATCAGAATAAAAAAAATTTCACTCAAAAACATTACTCAGAGATAACAAGGATCATTTAATTATTATAAAAGAGTTAATCACCAGGAAGATATAACAATTGTATTTCTTATCAGTGAAAACTAAAAAAATAATAAATAATAAATCCTTTCTCAGGAAATGACATATCAAGCAGAGAAAAGAAAAGGTAAGAATGTGGAAGATTTAGACAAAATTAATGAATTTGACCTAATATTTATAGAACACCACACAGCAAATTTCAAAGGATTGAAACCACAGTTTATGTTCTCTGACTGCTTTGAAATTACATTATAACTCAGTAATAGAAATAACTAGAAAACCCTCCAAATATTTAGAAATTGAGCAATAAACTTCTAAAGATAAAAAAAAATCCCATTTAAAATGTAAAATAGTTTTGAGCAAAACAATAAAAATATGGCATTTCAAGCATTTCTGCTATTCTAATAAAATAACAAAGAATATCACATACCTAGAAATAAATCTGCTGAAAGATGTAGAAGTCCTCTCTATAAAATTAAAACTATAAAACATCACTGAGATAAATTTACAAAGCCCTAAATAAATGGAGGAATATACCATGATCAAAGATTGGCTGACTCAATATTGTTAAGATTTCAATTATGTACAAAATGACTCTAGTTTCAGTGCAATCCTAATAAAAATTCCAACGGATGTGTGGGTGTGAGCGTGGGTTTTCAAGAGTAAGTAGACCCCTGGTTGGTGTGTGGTTGAGCATCATTCTCTGCACCGATGTTTCTCTCTTTCTCCCTCTCCCTTTCTCTCTCTAAAATCAATTAAAAAAAAAATATATATATATATATATTTTAAAAAGTAAGTAGAAACTGAAACACTGATTCTAAAATTATAAAAATATAAAGGGCCAAGAAATGAGGAGGAAAGGAAGAAGTCAGAGTACACACACTACCAGGTACATACACTATCAAGACAATGTAGAGTAATTTAAGATGGTGTCCTATTGGCACAAAGACAGACAAAAAGACCAGTGGAACAGGTAGTCCAGAAACATACTCAAACTTACAATGACATATGAAGAATAGAAATATCTTGGGGGGAGAAATTCCATGTAGAAGTATTTCATTCAAAACTTTAATATATTTTCTGATCAATCATATCAATTGCAACAGGGTAAATAATATTTCAGTTAAAATTTTTCAGACAGTATAAAATAGCTTCCAAAACAATTGGCAGACCTTCTATAAATTCTTTCCCTTACCTCTCCAAAAGCTCCTCGACCAATCACCTTTAGTATCTCAAAGTCTTCTCTATGTAATCGCATCTGTTTCACTTTAGAAGTAAATGGTTTAGCTGAAACAAAAAGCAACAATTACTTTCTTAATGAAATGTGATGCAAATTAACATAAATAATGGTATTTCTTAAATAAAAATTCAAGTTATGATTAAGAATTAAGCAAAAGTATTTAATAATTTCATCAGACTATATTGAGAATAGATTTCATTTCCATAAGGAAACAATATATTTCCTTTATTTCTTATATATGAATTATATTTTGAAGAAAAAAATCTATAAACACCAAATAGCATATGAAATAATGCAAAATAACAAATGAGACCAGTTTGTTCTCATGTTAAATATTCTGTGTATTCTAACTTTCAACGCTAGATATATATTTTAACACAAAGGTCCAAAAGTAAAGGTCCAAAATTTCATGGCACCAGAGAGAGTGTCAGCTATTCCTACCAAATAAATTAATAATTCTTTCACATTAATTTATTTATCCTTTTAACATACCTTTAGCAAGAGTTCACGCTATACAAAGCCATGATGGAAATCACTGGAGTTTAAAACAAGTATGGTATCTTCCTTCAAGAAGTTCTGTCTTCAGGAAAGACAGACAGTATACACACTGCATAGTAACAATGTGATTAAGTTTCTAATAGAGGTAAACATAAAGTGCTTTCGAATCAGTGAAAATAGAACACTATCTTATATGAACCCTAACACTTAACAGAAGAAGTAACATAGGAATTGGAACTTGAGTACTAAGTAAATTTTGCAACTTTGTCTAGTTTGCAGGGTAGACATTATCCTATTAACTATAAGGGATAAACTGACATTCTTTAAAATTATAAAATCAATTCTATGTTCTGCTTCCTCGAAGAGAAATTTAGACCTATTTCCTGTCCTCCCCTCATGTTCCTCACCTTCTAAAATCTTTAGTAATATGCCATATTAAGAGAATGAAAGAGAAAAACCAAGTCTTCTTCACAGAGACTGTAATCAAATAAGAGGGAAATCTTATTACATATCTCCTAATAGAATTCTCAAACATCAAGTGAACCTCTACAAATTTTGATAACATACCAAGACATAAAACTACCTCCAACAAAATTCAAAGTACTGGGAACATAAAAACCAAACTATATGAATACAGTGCAATTAATGCAATTGTAAATCAATAACAGAATTATCACCAGAAAACCCATAAGCTATGAAATCCAAACACAATTTCAAAGAAGAAATTAGTAAGATAATTATAAAATGTTCATAAATTAGTAAGATAGCTATCAAATATTCAAAATAATAAAACTACTAACACAACTTCTAGGATAGAGCCTACACCAGTATTTACCAAAACAAGAAAAAGAGCCTTCTATATTTATATTGAGAAAGAAGGAAGGCTGAAAATTAAGGTGTTAAACACAGCATAAAATATTAAACCAAAAGAATAAACTCAAAGTATAAGGAAGAAAATACAAATATAAGAAACAAATAAAATTAATTTGAACATAAGCATTTATACAAAGGTTCCACAGGCCCCAAGGATGGTTCATTGAAAAGACTAATAAAAGAAAAAGGAAGATTATTTTTAAAAAAAATCAATACTGGGAATATGAAATTGTACAAAACTACAGATGGTGCTGAGGTTAAAAAGAAAATATAAAAAACAACTTATGCAAGTAAATCTGAAAATGTAGAAGTGAACAAATTCCTGAAAAGTGATTTTTTTTTAAATTGAAAAAATGAGCTGTCTAATAAATAAGTTGAATCAGTAGTCAAAATCTTCCACACACAAAACTACACTAATCCTGAACAGCTTTACAAGCAAGTTCAACCAAACACATAAGAGGTAACGCCCACACTAAACCAAACTTTCCAAATAATAAACAGAGGAAAAGCTCTTTTCATCCTAACCTCATACCAAAAATAGTCTTGCTCATGAATGTATAGATGTAAAAAGTCTCATCAAAATATTATCTAACTAATCAAGTAATTTATAAATAAAATAATATAATCGAGTTGGGTTTATCCCAAGAATGCAAGGTTATTTTAATTAGAAAACTGATTAACCTAAATCACCACATAAACAGATTGAAGAAAAATATCTCAAAAATATATTTACTATAAGCACCGTTCAGTAAAATTAAACAACCATCCATGCTATTTTTAAAAACCATACATTTAACAAATGAGAAATACAAGAAAATTTCCAGGGCCTGATAAATGATAGCTATAACCGCAGCAGCAGCCAAAGAGCAAGCATAACACTTAAAGGTAAAATGTTAAAAAATTCTCTTTAAGGTCAGGAAACAAACAAGGATGACTTCTATTAAAATAATTATCACTTTTACTTAACATTATAATGATGGATCCAAGCAAGTACAGTAACTAAAGATATAAAAAACACAGGAAGAAAAGAAAGAAAACTGGAATGGTATTTTACACCATATATAGTCATTCCAGGTTGTTTAAAAAACAATATATAGGACATTACTTTACGTTAGAGAAATTTTTTTAATCAAGATAAAGTATAAGAATAATAAATTTGACTATGTAAAATTAAGGATTTTTTTCATCAAAAAGCACCATAAAGGCAAGACACTAATTAGGAGCATTTAATTGTGACATAACTGAACATGGATTAGTATCCAGAATATATGTTGATCTCCTACTAAATCAATTTAAAAGAAAAAAAGCAAGGCAATAGAAAAATGGAGCATGAAAGGCATTTCATAGAGAAGAAAATACAAATGGCCCATAAACATATCAAAAGATACCCAACCTCACTAGCAATCAAAGAAATGCACCAAAAACCACAATGACATACAATTTCACACTCATCTAATTGGCAAAATTTTAAAGTCAATAATACCAAATGTTGGCAAGAATATCTTGTCGATTGCTAGTGGGAATGTAAATTAACACAACCACTTTATTTAAGTTCGCCATTTACCTATTTCAACTGAATGTGTGCATATCCTACAACCCAGAGATTCCACCTTAGATAACAGCATCTAGAGAAACTCTTGCATATGGGAACCGGAAGACATGTGTTATTCAGCATTATCCCCATAATCATGAAAACCTGAAAACAAATGTCCATCTAATGAAGATGAATAAGTAAACTGTGATTCAGTAATACCATCACGTAATATATGGACGTGAAAATAAATGAACTATTATTACTTTAATCAACATGGATAAATCCCAAAAAGTACTTGTAAAAGCAGTCACAGAAAATACAGTGTGACTTATTTACACCTAGTTTAAAAATAAGCAAAAGTACACAATATATTCTATAGGAATACTTATAAAAATGATAACACTATAAAGAAAAGCAAGCCAATTTCATGGTGGTAATTTATTCTTGAGGAAAAAGGGACAGAAACACAGGGGTTTCTGAGATCCTGTTAATTCTTAAACTGGATCAAATGGTACAGGGATGTTAATTTTATTATCGTTCTTTGAACTGTACAAAAAAGTTTTAGGCATTCTTTTATACACATAAATTCACATGGAACATTTTTAATGAAAATTTTAAAACCTGTATAATCAGAATGGATCTATACTCAATTTAATGAAAATGGTTAGCTCAAAATTTTACTTATTTGGCCAGAACTTTTTCACAATATTCTTTCAAATCTGAGAAACTATGGGTGTTCTTACTAAACATGACAATATAACTTTAATTTCAGAGATCAAGTTAGATGAAAACAATTGATCATGAAAAAATTAACTGTGAACAACTTTAGAAATATGAGAAACCATTACTAATATTATTATTCACCAAAAAAAAAGTTCTTTGAAGACATATTCCTGAGAAGAATAAATAATAAATGACTGGTTGATTATAGCTCCTTCAACCCACTACATGAAACAAGCAACTTGATCCCTCAAGTGAGATGATAATCTTACTGATAATTACATAGTTTAAAACCATTTCTACTCACACTTCTAAGCAGCTCTGCTCAAAAGTTTCTCACTATTCTACTTGTCCTTATGACCCTACCTTGGCTACAAGAGGGGACATACCTGGTGGCCTCTCACTCTTACTTCTGATTGCAACTAATCTAACTGACATTGCTATAAACTCGGAGGTATCCACCTCTAACAAAGAATCTAAAACAGGCCAAAGGATGTAACTGAAGCAGATCTCATTAAATGTCTCTATCAACTTAACTCGATCTTTGCCTCCCTTATCTTCACGACAACCACAAAATGTGTCCGATTCCTTGGATTAGTTACTCACTATCTGCTCAAAGATTACTGAGATACTGGAGTTAGCGGAAGTGAGCAGGCAAAGATCTTAAAACAACAATTACAGATGTGCTCAGGGAAAGAGAATCAATCAATAGTCTATATTTATTTTTTTAAAGGAACTGAATGGAAGTTCTAGAATTGGATGTGCTTCAAAGCAAAATGTAAATGAGGAAAGAACCCATGAACTTGAAAATATACCCATAGAAATAAACAATCTAAAGAAAAAAACACTTAAGAATGGAGTCTCAGACACTGTGAGGCAACATCAAAGTTACCGGTAACCAAAATCTTAGAAGATGACAGAGAAAATGGGGCAGAAAATATTTGAAGAAATAGTGACCAAAAGTATCCAAATTTGGTAAAAGACAAATACAGATTCAAGAAAGTCATGGAATCTCAAGCAGGAAAAAACACTAAGAAAATCTCACATACACAGTATATCAGGGAATTAGGAGCTGTCTTCTCAGTCTGAAAAACCTGAGTTCCAAACCTAACTATAATTGAATGGCTATGTAATGTAGGATATGTTTCTTAACCTATTACATATGTTTATAATATGACAAAAGTGAAAAAGTAGTTTGGTCACTTCATCTATTACTTAACCACTTCTGCTCAATTAGACTTTGGGGAGGAAAAGAAAATTTAACAAAATGATTCTAAGGTCATCCATAAGAATGTAGAGAATAGCCAAGAAACACTTAAAAAGAAATACAAAGGATCTTACCTTACAAGCTATTAAAACATGCTTTAAAAGAATCAGTTCAAACATAGGTAGATTTAAAAAACAAACTATGTATACCATAAGTGTAATAGAATACAATAATTTTATGTTCTTGGGATAAGGAAACACTTTTCTATCAGGAGGCCAAAAGCAAAAGCCTGAAAGAAAAAGACAGAAAGATTTAACAAAGTTTGAAAGTTATATATTTTTTGAATACTGTATTAAAGTTTAAAATTAAAATAAACTACAAACAGGGAGAATATTTGTAAGCTATGATGGTCAAAAGGTTGCTATCCCTAAAATTCAAAGAGTTCTTACAATGTAGTAAGAAAAAAGAGCACTATAATAGAAAATGGAGCAAATGTGTAATAATTTTTAAATATAAATTGATTTAAAAGACATTTAAAAGCTTTAAATGAAGTATATCAGGGAATTAAGAGCTGTCTTCTCAGTCTGAAAAACCTGAGTTTCAAACCTAACTATTATTGAATAGCTGTGTAATGTAGGATAAGTTTCTTAATCTATCTAATTCTTAGTTTTTTATGGAGACAAAACTATTTAACTCAAAGGTACTGGTAAGAAAAACACTTTATAAGGAGATGAGATGAAAACTTCAAACAGGCAAGACCTCGCTATAAGGTGATCGAGGAAAATGAGTTCAACTTAAAATTGAAAGGATGATAAACACTGGAGACGTCAGAAGAATGTCTTAGCCTGCTAAAACGTTTGGGGTGGGAGACAGGTGGTGCACATACATCTGTCCGTGGTCCTGAACCCCCATTAACTGTTAGGGCATAGCTCATTAATTGTGGAACATTGAAAACACATTCAGAGCCCCCTAGGAATTCTCCAGAAGGTAAGTAAGCACAATGGAGAACAAGGGAAAAGGCATAAATGACCAAAGCTTTTGAAACAGCGTAGTCACAGAGAGAGGACCAGTTGGGGTGGGGGAACTTGCTTTTACAGATTTCAAATACACACATATGTAAAAAGAGGGGAAGGGGAGGAGGGGGAGGAAGGGAACAAGGAGGTGGAGGGGAAGAAGAAAAGAAGGAAGAGATTTCCCCCACTGTGATTTTGTGACAAAAAGTGTTATAGAAAGTTTATAAAATTAGATACGCTTGGGTTTGTAGCAATTCTGTTTTTCTGATAAAAAGGCATTAATATATGGTGGTAAAAGTCAATAATATATGGTGCAGAAGGGGTGTAAGAAGAAAGAGAGGGGAACCCAATGGCCAATTATCTACTAAAATTCTCCCCCTCTCCCACACCTTACAATAGCTATGACCCAGAAGGAGATATTTGATTCAAGCTATCCCAATCAGATCTCTCCCTCCCAATTAAAAGAAAATGAGATTATGAGTCACAAAAGAAGATCCTTGGGAGAAGCATAAAAGACAACGCTTTGATAACTTACATGTGGAAGTTTCAATTGGATAACCTCCAAAAAAAAGGGGAGAAAAGAAAGAGTGTGTGTCATCCAAACAAGAACAGGGAAGTTAGTTCAGAAAAATATACTGAATTAATCTAAAAGATAGTGAAAACATATGAAAAAATAAATACAGTAAGAGTTTAAAAAAGGGGTGGAGCCCAGCTGGGCGTGGCTCAGCGGTTGAGCGTCGACCTAGGATCTAGGCAATCAGGGTTCGATTCCCGGTCAGGGCACATGCCCGGGTTGCGGGCTTGATCAATGACTCTCTCATCATTGATATTTCTATCTCTCTCTCCCCCTCTCCTTTCCTCTCTCTGAAATCAATAAAGATATATTAAATAAATAAATAAATAAATAAATAAATAAATAAATAAATAAATAAATAAAGGGGTGGATGGCTGCCCGGCTGGCCGTGGCTCAGCGGTTGAGCGTCGACCTAGGATCCAGACGATTGGGGTTCAATTCCCCGTCAGGGCACATGCCTGGGTTGCAGGCTTGATCAATGACTCTCTCATCATTGATGTTTCTCTCTCTCTCTCCCCCTCTCCTTTCCTCTCTCTGAAATCAATAAAGATATATTTAAAAAAAAAAAAAAGGGGGGGTGGATGGGAGAAGTAAGTCCAAACAAATCTCTACTTGCAATAAATGTAAATGGCCTGCATACTACAGTTAAAATACAAAGACTTCACACTGAGGGAGAAAACTCCAGTTATATGCTTTTAAAAAAACAAAAAACACAATACAGAAAGAACAAAAAATAAAAAATAAAAAAGATAAACTAGACAAATAACCAAAAATAAAGCTACACTTTTTTATATCAATAAGAGAAAAAGGAGGGAACTCTAAGGCAAAATCCTCACTAGAGATGATGATTGTGATTACATAAAAGGAACAATTCATCAGGAAAATACAGTAACTCTACACCGTATGTACTTAATTAATCTAGCCTCAAAGTATATAACATGCAAAAACTGACACTGTTATATGGAAAAATTGGCAAATACCCCATCAAGATAGGTAACTTAAATACACATTCTGAGTAATTGATAGGTGAAGCAGATAAAAATCTGAACAATCTAAATAACAAGTTGGGTCTAGTGGACACAGATACAACAACTGCAGAAGAAACATTAGAAATTAAAACATACCTCTAAATAACTCACAGTTCAAAAATAAAATAGAAATAGGAAATTAGAAAGTATTTAAAACAGAATAGTAAAATAAAAATAGAAAAAAATCAACATTACAAAATATTGGTTCACAAGATTGACACATCTCTAAAAAGATCAAGAAAAGAGAAGACATAAATGTACACAATTACTGATGCTGAGATTCAACAGAAATTTATTATTTTAACAAATTTATGCCAATAAATTTTAAAATTAAGTGAGCAAATTCCTGTAAAAACTCAGCTTGTCAAATGAAACAAAGAATAATAGAAAACTTAATCTTGTATTTCATAAGAAATTGAACCCCTATTTAATAGTTTTATGGAAAATAAATCTCAGAGAAAATAAATACAGATACTATATAATTTATTTCCAGAAAGAAAACTCCAGGATAAGACAGATTTGTCACTGAATTCTTCCAAACTTTCAAATATCTAAGGTAGAAATGATACCAGCATTATATGAGAGAATACTTTCCAACTTGTTTTATGAGGCCAGCATATTCTTGTTACCAAATCCTTCTACAGACAACGTAAAAAAACTATCTTGTGTACACAATGCAAACGATCATTATCAAAACACTAGTAAATCAAGTTCAGTAGTATATGTCCCATTACAATTAAATTGGGTTTAATCCAGGAATGCAAGATGTACTCAATATCCAAACTTCGATGTTAATCACTACATTTATGGAACAAAGATGAAAAGTCGTATGATTATCTCAACAAATGCAAATAAATGATAAAAGTCAATCTTTACTTGTAATAAAGTAACAAAAAACTTAAAACCTCTTAGAAAACTCAGAATAGATATACTAGATAACACTGTTGAGTGTTTTTTAAAGTAACTTCTAAAGTCAATATTGTCAGGGACAAGATTCAAAGCTGGGCCACTCAGATTGAGTCTATAACCCAGCCTTTTTCTACAAACACTATAGAAGTGGTCATGACATATTTTTGTTCACATACTGTCTCTACAAAGATTTTGGAAAAATGTACTCCCTTGAACAGTTTTAAATTATAGTTCAAATATTTAATTATAGGTTTAATGGTTGTAAATGATGTAATTTCCAACATATTGCATATGTGCTTTAAATAGAATTCCATCCCCAAAACCTGGAATTTATAAAAATTTATGGGAAGTGTCTACCATATAATCTAATGGCAAAGTCTGTTCCCACTGTCAAATGAGTCAGCAAAAATAAGACTTTTTTCTGTTAGAAAAAATCTGACCTTAATTTTTAATTCAAATGAATGTGTTATTACATAGCCCAGTATCGACCGTTTTGCTTCAGAGTTTTCAGAAAGATAGATGATAGAGCTTTGCCACTAGTTTGTAAGCTAGTGAAATAGAACACCTGCTTCGATACTTTTTATAGAAGCTCTTTTTGTTTTGCCCTCCCCTGGGGAGATACGCATTTTCAAACAGTCCCTTTTGTTTTGCACTCAGGAGATTTTCACAACCCACAGCAATGCACCACAGCAAGATTTGAGACAGGTAAGAAATATGCCTTTATTTGATAAAGTTGGAGGTGGGCAACTGTGAAATGGGAGTGGAAAAAGAAAGTTAACAAGCTTCAGAGTGTCCTCAGTTGGTTTTCAGAAGAGAATTCTTAGTGAAGTTGAGAACCTGGAATTTGATTCCCATAAAACTACATGTGCGTCGTGTCCCTGGGAAGTCGTTTGTGTTTTTATCCCCACCAAAGGATATTTCTTCACTGATTTTCAGGGACAGAGGAAGGGAGGAGAGAGAAAGGAACATCAGTGTAAGAGACACATGGATTGACTCCCAAATGTGCCCCAACCAGGGCCAGGGATCGAAATGCAGCGATGTACGTGCCCTTGACCGGGAATGTAACCCAAGACCCTTCACTCCACAGGCTGACACTCTAACCACTGAGCAACAGGCCAGGGCTTGGTAAGTCTTCATGCATGGTACAGATAGCTCGATTTGAAGACTACTACACTAGATTATCATAATCCTGAGCTTTAGTAGGCATTTTTAAAAAGTAAAATTGACAATTTATATTTTAACAAAAATTTTTAATCTGATTTTAGTTCATTGACTCTGGGGTGTAAATGAATGATGATACCTTAAAAATGAACTCCATCCTGCCCGGGCCAGTATGGCTCAGTTGGTTGGGGATCATCCCATGAACCAAAAAAGGTTGGTGGTTCCATTCCTGGTCAGGGAACAAGCCTACCCCACCCACACCCCAGGTAGGGGGTATGCAGGAGGCAGCTGTAAATGTTTCTCTTTCTCCCTCTCTCTTCCTCTCTCTCTAAAAATCAATAAAAATGTCTATTTTTAAAATGGACTCCATCCTGGAGGCTGTTTTCAAACAGAGATTGTCTGCAGTATGTGAGGAGGATTGTCTTAGCTGGGGATCATTTTCTTGGCCCTCCCTCACTTCTCACTCTAAGATACACTTGCTGGCAATGGATCTCGGCACAGCAATTCAGGATGTCCGAACTGTCCCTCAGGACCAGAACTGCCTCTGAGGTTCTCTGGGACAGACTTGCTGCTACTAGTGGCCAGTGTTCCATTAGTAGCTGTCCAGTGCCTAGTCCATAGACCTGATACAGTGCCAGGCCTACTGCCTGCCCCCTCACCACATTCTCCCAAATTCCAGTCCTCCATACCCCAAAACAATATGGCACGTGTGAGCATGGAGAACCCAGGCCAAACCAAACTGGGAAAGTCAGTCTGGTGCCCTATCAAAATTCCTTTAATGCTGCAGTCAAAAAAAAAATTTTTTTTTTTCCCCAGAAATCCTTTTAACCATTAGAACTCTTTTTCCTTAATTGCTGCTCTGGTTTTTGCCCAGAACCAGGTGGAGGTTGGCAGGTAGGTTCAGAGCCCTAGTCCCTCAGACTCCCTTTTTATCCCTACTTCCCATCCCAGACATGCTGGGGGAACTCCAGGGCTTCTTAGAACACAGCTCTCAAAGGTCTCACTAGGACAAGTAGTTCCTCAACCTTGGGACAGAAGCGGCCAGCCAGCCACGGGTCACCAGCCTCGTACCAGCCCTTGTGATTCTGGAGGACCTTGGGCTCCTGTTCTGAATCCCAAGGTCCAGTAGGCATGAAGCCCTCAAAATCTGCCATCCCAGGACCCCCAGAAGCAGCCCAGAGCTCACAGGCCTGCCCACCTCCAGCTGGTGAGTCTCCTGTAGCAGATACTAAGCCAGGGTGAGTGAGACATTCAGGCCCTGCCCTGAGCACCCTCTACCCAGAGTTAGAGCTTTAACAAGTGTTCCAAGTCTGACAACTGAGAGTTTGAGAACAAAGCCTGGGCAGATAAAAGGAGTAGGATAGAGCACTGTCCAGAGACTCAGGAGACCTGAACTTCTGCTCTCGCCCAGACAGGAATTCACAAATAACCCAGGGCTAGACACACCCTTAATAAAAAAAAGCGAGGGAGAACGTACTGGTTTTGGTAAAACCAGAGCAATCAGTCAGAAAAAGAGTTCTGCTGATAAAGAGTAAATAAGTAAATACTGCTTAGGAATGCAATATTAGTATTCTTAAGGGGAGAACAGCAATTTTCTGAATTTTTTTTTTAAAATGTATTTTTAGTGATTTCAGAGAGAGGAAGGGAGAGGGAGAGACAGAAACATCAGTGAGAGAGAGTCATTGATCAGCTGCCTCCTGCATGCCCGCCACTGGGGATCGGGCCCGCAACACAGGCATGTGCTCTGACTGGGAATCGAACCTCTATCTCCTGGATCCTAGGTCGATGCTCAACTGCTGAGCCACACCGGCCAGGCTGCAAATTATCATTTTTAATAATAGGTTCAGAGCTCTAGCCCCCCAGCCTCCTAGTGAAGCACCTAAACTGGGAGTGGTCTTGGGGACCCTGACACACACATCTCTCATTAAATTTCCAATAATCCCAATACCTACCAGTACTCTCAGCAGATTACTTTGTTTTTAAACATTATTGAAATAGAAGCAATTAGAAGTGAACTGCTTTATCTTCCCACCACAAAATCTGCCAGCTTACCTGTATCTATAACCTTGTCCTCTGCCTATTAAAAAAAAAAAAAGCAAGTGCCCTGCTCCCATCAAAGCCCAACCCTTGTATTTATGTTCCCTAAATGTCTTTCTCCTGTTGGATCATTTGCATCAACCATAATGTTCCCTCATACTTAAAACCCCATGTTCTCCTCTAACTACCACCAAATTTCTTTATTCCCATCACACTGGACCCTCTTTAAAGAGCGATCTATGTGGCTTCTGCTCGCTTCCATTTGCTCCTCAACTGACTCCATCTGGACTCCTGCCTGCATGTAGCTACATTCACAACATGTGACATTCCTTTCTTCTGAAACATATTTTGCTTCCTGACAATCTTCTAGTTTTCTTCTACGTCACTGGCCACGCTCCATTTCTGCCTCCACTCTTCAAGCTCTAAATTCTGGAGGCCTCAAGAGTCAATTCTTAGCCCTTCTCTCTTCCAACTGGCACATTTTCTTTAAGAAATCTCATCTAGTCCCATGGCTTTACCTATAAGCTGATGAATCTGCAATTTATATCTTCAGTCCTACCCTACCCAATAACTAATATATGTTCAGGTTTGTACATCAACCGCCTACTATCTCAAACTTAACATGTCCAAAAAAGAATTCTTAATTCTCACTCCACCCACAGTCCTCCCCATCATAAAATGCTATCTCAGTGGTGGCAGTACAGCTGAGTAATTGCAGCTAAGAGTGTGTGCTCTAACATCAAATGATTTGGATCTTGACACCACCACTTATTAGCTATGAGAATGCAGACCTGTGCTTCAGCTTCGTCATCTGTGAAACAGGAATATTGCTACCTTCTTTAGATGATGACTCAATGAGGCAGTCCATGAAAACTGCACAGTGCCTGACACACAGTAAATAATAAATATTAGCTGTTGTCATTCATCTGGCTCCTCAGGCCAAAAACATGGACTTCATCCTGTGACCAACCAATCTAAATTACCACCCAAAACACTGTCATGTCACATGCTTATTTTCTTTATAATTGTTACCAATATCTGAAATAATCCTATTTATTTACATGGTGATTTCGTGACTCTCCCAAATCATGATGCAAGCTTCACAATAACAGACACCCTGCCTGTCTTGTTCATTATTGTATCTCCAGAAACTGGCACCTACCACAAAGAAGGCGTATAAAGTAAATATTTGTTAAAATGAATTAATGCATATACTAACAAAACATTCTATCATAACAGAAGACTACAAATCTTAAGGCTAGTTACGCTTTGATAGAAAGCAATTTCCAAGTCTCCTTACTTTAAAAACAAATACATATTCAGTGGCTTCCCAATGGCTACAGAATCAAATTCAAATTATGTAATAAGCCAGCTGAAATGAAATGCCCCAATTAATCATTCCAACCATATTTCCCACTATTCCCTCACTCTGCTCCAAGCACATGCCTTTGAGCTTTGCTGCCTCCACACTCTGCCTTCCACTGTTTCCTTCCATCCAGAATGCCCTCTCCTATCTCTCACAAAACATTATCATTTTAGGATTAGGTCAAATGTCTCCTCCATGACCGATTCTTGCCCACTCCCCCCTCTCCTTATCAATAGTAACCTCTCTCCTGTGCCTCTTTTAATACACTTACATTCTGCTTAACTCCTTGAGGACAGGAACCACATGTTGTTAGTCTTTATTGTTCCCACACTCCATTATATACATAATAATTTCCACACCTCCATTAGACTTATATTTATTGTGAACACTAAATATTAATTAAATTGACTTTAAACAGACCTTCTCCTAACCACACCTCTGCAGATATCACTAACAATAAAGATATACTGGAATTTGTGTTAGATATACAATGAGAGATGATCCTTGGTGTAACATATAAAAAGACAATTAATAATCCAAGAAAAGTCAATTGGTTGTCAAATGAACACCATAAACAAATTTTATAGGCATTCAGAGAGGGGTAAGCCAACAAAAGATGGCATGGATGAGAAAAGTATCATTTTAATTACCATTTGCAATTTTAAAATTAAAATTTAATTAGAGGTATCTATAATGCATCCACTGCTCTCTTCTACACAATAACACTGGCTCAGAATACTTAAATCAAAACCACATGAGAAGGCATTACTTAAAGGTGGTTAGGGAAAAGAACACCATAAAACTTTACCGTAGCACTAATAATTCCTAAAGAAAGTGCTATAAATAAATTGTAAACCACAATATCAACTGGAGTGGAGACCATTTGTAGTTTGCCTAGAATTCATTCCCTCTTCTTAAAATCCTAATATTAAGTTTTATCTACTCTTCCTTTACACAGCTCAGGTACCGAGGCAATGACTGGTTCAGGAACAGACATGAGACCTAACATTAAGACTGGAGAAGAGCTCTAGGCGGTTTTGCTCAGTGGTTAGAGTGTCAGCCTGCAGAATGAAGGGTCCCAGATTCGATTCCAGCCAAGTGTACATATCTCAGTTGTAGGCTCGATCCCCAGCCCCAGTCGGAGCCCGTGCGGGAGGCAACCAATCAATGTGAGCATCTCTCTCACATCAATTTTTTTTTCTCTCTCTCCCTCTTCCACTCTCTGTACTTAAGACCTGCTGTACTTAATTGGGATTACCACAGGAACACCGGCAAAACAAGTATGATCACTTAGTCACAACCTCAAGTAATGTAACACAGCAATGGACTCCTGGAGAACACTGTCAGCTTAGCATGCAACAGTCTGAGATGGTGTGACACATTACAGAGGCATGCAGCAAAAAGGCAGAAACAGAAATCCCACTACACTTGCAAATATTATTGTGGTTTTAACTATAAACTCGAGGAAAATCTTTATAAGTATGGAACAGGGAAGAGCTTTATGATAATTATATCTATATTTCAGCTTCACCACATACCCGAGCTTTTAGTCTGGTTTTAAATGTTTCTTAGTTATGATTTTTGGTCAGGGCAAGGCCATAGCTGGCAATACAATCTCAAAATGGGGCGTTAGCCATTGTGGGCTTTTCATAATCTTTTCAAACAAGTATTTTTTAAATCTTAGGACAGAACACTTCTAAATAAATGCCTGATGGCTTTTAATAATATTTGAATCAACTTGAGGCATGCCACTCCCAGTAAACCAGATATTTAAGGATGGAATTCTTATTGTAGGACAACTACACTGCTTTTACAAAGCCCTCAGAAAAAATGGAATGGGGGGAAAAGCTGACAAAATACAACTATAAATCACCAGAAAAGGAAAAATACTAAATCAACTTTCAACCTTTTGGCAAAATAAACTACTACTATAATGTCCATTTTTTACTAATGATGTGAGAGGTTAAATAACTTGCTTAAATTACCCAGCTAATAACCAGAGTCAGTCTGATTCCAAAGGCCCTGATCTTTATCAGTACTGTTGGCTTAGAAAAGGAATATTTCAGGTTGAAGTATTCCACTTATGTAAATTTAATTAAGTTTTATCAAACTGAATAGAGTAAACTGAATAGGTGTTTTTTTCCTCATTGATTAAGCCTACAATGATGTGTAAGCAATTGGAAATAAAACCAGAAGTTATATGATTACACATAAATGAACTCACATGTATTTTTAAAAGATTGTTTTCATCCATAAGCAGTGCAGTTAGAATGGGGGTAAGAGAAATGGTGGTAATGGGGAAGAATTAAAGAGAAAAATAAATATATATCAGGAGAGAAAAAACTAATTTATCCCCCTATAAGTTATTAGTCTTTTAACAAACAAGTTGAATTACCTCTATTATTACTATCTGCCACCCAAATACTAGAAGTTTATAGTAGTCACAGAGTTCTAACTCTTCACACAGTGCTAAAGCAGCACCAATTATATACAGTTTATCTCTTCAATACAAGTATTGTATCTTCTGGTTTCCTGTATACAACAAATAATAAGTGCTGGCACTTAAAACCCATAGCTTCACAGATACAATGTTATAAATAATAGCCATAGCTTCACAGATACAATGTTATAAATAATAGTAAAGTTCCCACACTAGACCAAAAGTCTGAAAGCAACAAATTAGCTACAAACTGTAACCTCAGACAAAATAATACTGAACATTATAATGGATTCTAAAGTTGCCTAAGTCTATGATCTTCTTCACTTAAATATAACAAAGTAATGAATAAAATTGTTTCAGATAAACAATAGTTTTGCAACATGTTACAATTATAGTAACTAAAGCTATGAAGCGAGAATTTCTGTACTTATGAATGCCTATACTAGAAAAGCAAGTTTAATTAGAGCAAGAAAAGGACATAAACAGAAACTTCTCAGTAATTCCAAGGATTTTATAGGTCAACAGCACTGGTTCATTATTATATCTAAGTTCAGTCTGCTTTATAGGGTGCTTTTCCTAAATGTAATTTTCACCAGCATCACTCTTGTGCTACTATGATTAAGTTTATTTTTCAGTTCCTATGACTATCACACAGAAGACAATTAAAAATCCACAACCACTAAGTAAAATATAACTTATTCAGATTTGGATTCTCTAAACCACACAGTATCCCAGTTTCCCTCAAGATTCTCTCTTAGAACCCTGATACAAAGAACAGCAAGACTTCATACTGAAAGAGCATTTCTCAAAGGGTGTTCCATGGAACACTTGCCATCCATCTTCCAGATACTATGCAAAAAAAAAGGTTCCATATGCATATAAACTTTATAATTCTAGGATAACCTACAGTATTTTTAATGTTTAATTTTATTTAAAATAATTCCCCAAATTTATTTAGCTATGTAAACCTTCCCCTCTCCACCCCCACCCCCAAAGCACTTACTAATATCCCATGGATTTCCAGAACACATTTTGAAACCAAGGAGGGGCCTAGAGTGAAGAAGCCCTGATTCCAAAATAGAAGCAAACAGTTCATAGGAAGAACAATTAAGGAAGAAATATTGAGATTGAAAAGTGGGGAGCCAGGTCTTCTGCCTTCTGTTATCATGAAAGCCAAAATGGTGCTCTATTAAAGCAGCAGATAAAGCAGCACTAGAATGGGGGAGGGGTGTTAGACAACAGAGGGCTAGCCATTCCCCACCTATTAATTGGAAAAAAAAAAAAGTGGACACTGTAGAGAAGTATGGAGCATCTAGCTGGGAACAGCAATCCTAGAGCTCAGATCAGCATCAAAGGGGAAGAAAAGGAAATCCCCTAGATCTGGAAAACAGTGACAACAAAAGACAGCCATTCATGTCTGGGATGACCTATACTAATAGAGGGGTCATTCAAAAACCATTATGGAAAGAACTTCTTGACTCATTAAGATATAGTAAAAGCAGCTGAGCAATTCTTAGTCTTAGCTATCGAACTCAAAGTTCCTCTCACTAGCAGTTTCATCAACAACAAGGGATAAGAAAAATCTATGAACTAGCAAATACTTCTCACCTACATCTACTCTAAGAGTTCATGTGGAGTAACTAGAAGATATAACCAAAAAACTATTAGTATGCCTATAGGTCATATGGTTATTCCTCATATTCAAGCTTACACAGTTCTGACAATCAATGGAAGTCAACGTCCAAGAGCCCAAAGCCAGAAAAGGAAAAAGGAAATGAACCATCCAACACAAAGGAGTGAAGTTAATTTCTCTGTCCATTAAGTTCTTCTGAATTAAAATACCCAATCGCCCGGCCGGACATGGCTCAGCGGTTGAGGGTCCACCTAGGATCCAGGCGATTGGGGTTCGACTCCCGGTCAGGGCACATGCCCAGGCTGTGGGCTCGATCCCCAGCAGGGGGCTGCAGGAGGCAGCCGATCAATGACTCTCTCATCACTGATGTTTCTCTCTCTCTTCCTCTCCTTTCCTCTCTCTGAAATCAATAAAGATATATTAAAAAAAAAAAAAAAATACCCAATCCTGTGCAGGTCACACCGAAGTAGCAACTCAGGAAAACAGTATATTTATGCTCATGTTATTCTTCCTCTCCCTCATACCCCCCGCCAAGTATCTTGTCCCTACCTAATCTCCTTCTCTTCCCGTCATTAAATCCATCAGACTGTGCTTTTTGAAAAAAGGACCTATATCTATAACCTTTTCGCTGTTAAACAGTCAACATATTTTACCTTCATCTAGACTAAAACGTTTCAAACTCTTTCGATCCCAATCTACGGTAAGAAATACAAGAAAACACAAGAGTTGTGCCTAATACTACTCTTTCTACGCAGGATGTACTTGATATTTTCTACTCTAGTCTATTTAATTTTTTAAATGTTGGTTGGACTTTCAAACTAACCAAAACCAAGGGGATGAAAAACAATGAGCTGTGCATACAATGTACGGTCAGTAAGTGTGCCAAAGAAAAAAGGTTTGGGAAGAAATTTTTTGACTGCCATAGAATAGCACGATAAAATATTAATTTGTACCAAGTTCAGTTATTTTACCATTAAATAACCTGGGCTTACTATGTAATGTTAATCAAGTCCTAGGAATTATGGGACATTTCATAAAATTTGCAACATATTATGCTATTTGTTTTTGTTTTTACACTGCTATGCTAATGTATGCCTTATATTTCCACATGAAATAAATCCCTAAAATTCTCAAAGTGCTAATTCTGACATCCCTATTCTCACTCATAGAGCAATAGATTCTTAAAAACAGAAAAGAAATGGAAAATAGCCACCACTTACTGAGCATGCTTCTACCAAGTGCCAGTGCTGTTAAATCAAATCACTGTATGTACTTACTATTCTTCTTACAACAGAATATTAGGTGGCTAGTGTAAAGGAAGTAACTGCCAGACTTATATTTCTGATGACATAAAGATCCTTATTGAAGATTTAAATAAAAATAATTTTAATCATCTACATTAAATGAACATGTTGACAATTAGGTATGATTAGTAAACTCTACTCAGGAAAAGCTAATAATGAGGAACAGCAGAAATGAACAAAATAGCCTAGAAAAGATTCAGATCCTTCTCATCAAGCCATCATCACCTCACTTAATTGACCCACACATGAAAAAAATGTGAATAATCTTTAAAACTATGCTAATGAAAGGAAAAGTTTAAACCACAGTACCTGCTGATGTACTCTAGTAACAAGTTTATTAATCAGTCAGACTAGCATGTGTTTGTGTATACACTGAATAAGCTATAAAATTACTCTTACTTAAGGTTAATTTAAATGAAATGTTACAAAGTCCAAGATCCAGAAAGTATCAAGAACCAGTTATCCACATACAGATACCTACAATGTTTCTTTTGTATTGAGTAATACTATCTTACATCTATTTTTTAAGTAAGTTGGTAAAGAATTACCTAAAATTCCAATTTCCCATTTCAAAGTAGAGGGAAACCAAGTCAATGAATAATGAATTTCATTATTCCTAGCAAGTTAGTTTATAACATAAAAGTTATTTTTACTTTTACAGCTCTATAGTAACTTATTCTAGAGTCATACTACTCACATCTAAACTCTGATATAATGAACATACAAACCATTATCATTTCAACAACTTAAAAAAAAAAGGAAACAAAACATAGTCTTTCGAGTCTTATTGGATATAACTGGAAAATATATATTAAATTTAAAAGTGACCTATGGCCTTAAGGAAATCTGATCCCCTTGCTCTACTGCTTATGGGTTTAATCCCCTCTTCCTTTCTGGAGCTCTACTTATCTTCTCCCTCAAGTCATCAGCACCAAGAGCAAGGAGTGCTGTCAAATATATATATCATTTTGAATTGCCAGTTTTCTTAATGTCATGATGCTATAATGAACAAAACATTAACTGTACCAATATAAAAGTGAAATGGACCATAATTAGAAATAAAATGAAAATGATAGAAATAAACTAAGGCAGACAGAATCGTGGCTGACTCCGTTTTCAAAAATAACCTATTATCAGCATAAAAATAAGGAATATCTAGATGACACTTTCGTTAATATAAAGAGCCAAACACAAACACACAGCATATATTACAGAGTATTTAACTACTGCTCTCCTGTTGCAAATATTGAATATTGTAAAACTCAAACTAAAAACTATCACTTTAAGGCAAAACCTAAATTATCAAATTTAACCCCAACAAACAATCACTGTAATTTTCCATTACAACCCCCCCCCCCAAAAAAAAAGGTTAAAAAATTAAATTGAGGTCCAGTCACTATCTGGAAACTTCTTTAATCTAATTGTTTTTATATAATTCTAGACACTGAGAAAAAAATTGGACTTTTCTCCAAAGTGTAGTAATCAATTCATACATGAAGAGCAGCTGACCTATTTTAATACTTAAATTAATTGAAGAGACTGGCATTCTTAAATAACCTAAATTCTCAAATAACTTAAAGATAGTAAATACTATTATTTATGACACATCTCTTGACAGCTTCTCCATTCTTACATTTCTTTTCTTACTCTTTACCCAAACTTCTGTGGTCAATAACTCCCACTTTCGAGACTTCATACTTAAAAATGCCTGAGACTTAACTGACACTGCCTAGCCCCAAAGGTGCAAAATAATGCCTTAAAAATTCTGGTCTGGTTCACTGAAAAACACAATAGAAGTTGACTTGAAAGGCTGTACATTTTTGTCATGTTGTTTGTCTCAAACTTCTAAAAGGACAACACATGAAGCACACTACTAAAACTTAATTTGTTTTACATTGTGAAAAGTCCCTGGTTTGAATTTAAAATACAGTAATAAAGTGTATTTGGCCAAAAACCTACTTGACTTTTTGCTTGTTTGGTTTAAATTAAATATGTACAACAAGAGTTTTTTAAATACATATATAAAAAACAGAGTCCAAGGAAATATATTTGGTGGAAAACATACATCAATTATTCCGATAATACTGCACAGCAAAATCTCTCAGAACATAAAACTACTATGTAAACTCTTAATACCAAAAGGTAATTGAGCATATGGTTTTCTCTTCTGTCATAATTTTAAAATTATATTTACTACTGGTACGTAAAAAGAGTTCTCCCATCATTTTGCAGATGCAAAAGAATAGAGGTTAAATGACAATCATAATCATAGACTAGAGTGAGTTCTTGAACCATAATTCAAGAACTGAAATTCTAACTCTAAAAGTACCAAAAACTTTTCTTTAAATCTCAAAAAAAAACAAAGCACTAAAATATTTCTAAACTTATAAAACATGGGATGTAAAACTATGTTATAAAACATTTTACTTTACACACAAAAATAAGAGACATACAAAACCAGTACCAAAGTCAAAACTGTCTCACTTTTAAGTTAGAAGTCACTTGAAAGATGGTTTAGAATTCTTACATTCCCAGTACAAGTCTGGTATTGTTTCAAATAACCATTCTATTCACATTTATATATATAAATGTAAGCAACCTTGAATGAGTGATTTACCTGGCAAACTAACTTTCAGTAAATTTCAAATATAAAACAAAACAATCACCAATTGACTTTTACTTCAGGAAAATAAAGCCTACTTGGGAACAAAGACATTTTAGTATCAAAACTTTCCAACAAACTAAAATTATTAGCATTACAAAGGTACAAAATACAGTACTACTGAGGCTGCTATCCTTCAAAAGCCAATGTACCAATACAGGTGTGGGTGATGATGTACATGCTTCCAACAGAAAACAGCTGGGCGTTTGAATGGACTTGTAGGTAACATTGGATACAGCTTGAAGGTCACATGGGAGCGCCTGCTCTCATCACTGATCCACATTACAGCTGGTCTTCTAAATCATATCTATATTTATATATACTTAGGAGACAAGACAAAACTCTAACCATTTCAGATATGAATTAAGTGTAGAGAAAAATCAAACTTTCGGGCAGGAGCTGCTCCCAAACATTCTCTCCCAACTACTATCACAAAATTTTTAAACATTTATGTCGTGTCATCTTGCAAACCTGACGATTTATGCAAAGTCCATGCTTAGTAGTTCCTTTGCTTGCACTAAATGGAGATGAAATAAAACCCACTGATAAACTACCTTCAGGTTCCTGTTGACGTAAGATATCTGAATATCTCCTCCCATTGCCAGAGTGATTCCCGAAGTCTGGGAAGGAATGCTGCCAACTAATAAATACCTCTCCACCGAATGTCTGTTACACCACCAGTAATCATCCATTTTTGCCCATTACAGAATTACTCAAAAGCTCTTACTGCTAACCTGAAAACAGAAGTTCTTTCTCGTAAATTCCACATTAATTCGTGACGACTGACTGAGCAGCCTGGTTTGTATTCCAAGGGAAAATATTCACCGAAAACCAGAAAAAAAATGATTGAATGATTGGTGTCTACTCTTTTATTGTATATATATTTAAATATACCATATGTCATGGTAACATATATAATATATTGCATACTATATACCGTATATTACACGTTTATATACTCATTAGAGTTTACTCATGACAACTCTCTGTAACAATTAAATCATAATGCCGAGCTAGAGAGGGTTTTTTTGTTTTTTTTTTAAATACAAACTTACCCCATTCTAGGTATTCAAGAATGTTCTTCTCTCTTCTCAGCGGAGAGTTATTGCATTCGTCGTAGAGGCAGATGAGTATATCCAGCAGCGTTTCCACACTGAAGCACTGCCCATTGGTCTGAGCCGGCCCATCCAAAATAAACTGCTCCAACTGCCTCAAGCGCACTTCTCCAGACATGGTGGCTTCGATTTCTGCTGGTTTTCCTTTCAATTATTATCAACGACTTCTACTATGATCCTTTGAACCTAAATTTTAAAAGGTGTGGTTTTAAAAACAAACCACTTGTTATTCAAACAACCGTCACGCAATGCCGGTGCTGAATTAAACATCCAACGCGCCGGTTCCCCTCGCTTAGCTGAAGCGTCTTCAATTCCGCACATATACATATATTTTGAAGGACAGTTACCATAAAATATACATTTGATACATTTTTAAAGAATACAATTAGGTCGTAGATTTAAATAAAATAATAATTAGAAGTACAACGAACCGGAGAGTCAACACTTCTTTGAAGGGGGGGGGGGGAACAAACGAAAAAAAACACACAGCTCTTCTCCTTCATTCAAAATTCAACTCGTGCAACATAATCCTGAAACGAATCCGGCTGCGTCGTTAATGAATTAAGTCCGATTGGCATCAGCAATTCACTTCCCAGGAAGAAGGAAAACAGAAAGGGGAGGAAAGAGCCAGAATGTATGTAAGGGGGAGGGAAAACCAAAAATTCGGCTGCAAATCCTCCCAACCACCGCTTGGATGATGCATCAGCGGCAATTTCTCCAGCGGGAAGGGAGGGGGCGAGTCCCTGAAGCAGCCCCTCGGCCCGGAGCACGCCAAGTCTTGCCCGGAGGAGGCTTTTTCCTTTCTCCTCCCGAGCTCCTGCTTTTTTAAGGCTTTGCAGTCAGTCCCATTTGCAACGGATTCGATGGGAAACTCTTCATTTTTCTCCCGTCTTCTCCCAGGGGCCTGGCTGGCGGCGCGGCCGGGGCTGCAAACGCGGGCTGCGGGCGGCACCGGGCGCCGGGCTCCGGGAGCAGCGGCTACTTGGCCGCCCGAGCCCGCTCCATGTCGGTGGTCGCTGGTCGGCCGGCTGGGCCGCGCCGGGCAGAGCGCCCGGTCTCCTCACGCCCGCACCGCGGCCGCCCGCCGAGGCTCCCGACGCCCTGGAGAGGGGGTGCTTTTCGGGATTCAAAGGACACGGACGGCAGCAGCTGCGGCGGCGGCGGCGGCGCGAGAGGTTCCAGCAGCTACTTCTCCGCCTTGTTCACACCCCTGGGTTAAGGGCATCTTTCCGCGGCGCGGAGGGAGGCGGCCGAGGCGCCGGAGGAGGGACTGGTGCGGCGGCTGAGGAGAGCGGAGGCTGCCGCAGCCCGGCTCGCAGCCACTCCCTTCCTCTCCCTCCCACCCCTCCCCCGCCTTCCCGGTCTCTCGCGCCCGCGCCCTGGGCTCCGCGAGGCTCCCCCGTCCCCGCCGCACGCACGCAGGCGGAGGCTCGCGCCGAAGTCCGGATCCAATATGGCTGCCCGCGCGCTCACGCCCGCCCTCGCCCCGCCCCCGTCCCGCCCCGCCCCCGCCCGAGCCTGCGGGCCGAGCCGGGTCGGTCTGCGGCCGAGCCAAACGGAGCCGAGGCCCTGGAAGGGGCGCGGGCGGCCGCGCCACCCTGAAGGGAGGGTGGGGACGGCCTCGGCCCGCGAGGCTGCGGCTGCGGCTGCCGCAACGTGGAATGCAGGGATACGGGCGGACTGGGGAGGCCGCGGCGGCGGCGGCAGGACAGGCCGGCGGAGGACCGGGCGCCGGCTGGGAACTGCGCCACCGCCTCGCCGCCCTCCCCGATCGCCGAGGCATCTGGTGTGGCTCGCAAAAGCGGGGCTGCTCCCCGGTCCTCGGGGACACCACCTGCCTGGCACATTTATTAAGGAGGCCCCCCCCGGGGCCGACGGCATTAGGCTCCCGACGGATCTGTAAACGACGGTGCCTCTCGCCGCGCCTTACCTGCTCGCCCCCGCCCCCCAAATTCAGTTCTCAGGCACTCCAGGGCAGTCATTTCCTGGGTGTCTGATTACACCGTTCCCTGTGTCATTTCCCAGGACAAATGCAACGACAGACTGGTGCGCGCTACCATGCCCCGTCCTGAGCGTGTGAGCGCGACGGCTACAGTTCCCCGTCTCTGTTCCCAAAAGTTTCCCCGCGCGGAGCGCGGCGTGTTCTCCTCCGGAACCAGTCTAGCGGCTGCCTGTTCGCCCCCGGCCAGGGTTACGAGCTACAGGGGACTCGGGCGGTGGGAGCCGAGGCCGCTCACGGCTCTGCGCGGACCCGCCCCCCCCCCCCCCCGGTTGCGCGCGCACGCGCGTCTCAGCGGCGCCGCGCGGACCCCGGGCGGGTCGTGAGCAGCGGCGCCCCCGGTGCGCTCGGGGCCTCCAGGCTCGTGCAGTCTCGGTCCTGGACGGGCTCGCGGAAGGTCCCGCGTTTCAGTGCGTTTCTGCCCCTTCCTTTCAAAATTGTCACCGCCTTTATACTCCTTTTTCCAAAGTGCAATTATTTCCCAGCTGCGTGGGGCAGGTGGGTGTCCTGCGTTCGTGCCCCAATTGCATCTTTTCCCATCTTAATCCCGCGGGCGCTGAGGAAGAGCCAGCCTCGAAGGCCGAGAAAGGGAGCCTGAAAACGAAGGCTAACCAATGATTCAAGTTGCTGTGATTCACAAAACACTGAATTTTTTTATTTTTTTTTGGGCGAAATCTACGCTTGCCAAGTGGACACTTGCCTGGCTTAAATAAGGACAGCATTATTTCCAATGTGTTCCTGACACGGGTTGATGCTCAGACACAAGAGCAATCCTTTCTAACCGTGACATCTTTATATGCGTGTTCCCTAATTATAAAAGTAATAGAGAAGCAAAAAAGAAAGGTAATCCTAGCATAGATAATCATTAATATTTTGGTGGTCGTCATTCAAGTCTTTTTTTATGCATTTTAACCAAATGATACATAATAAAAGACAGTTTTATAGCCTCCTGTTTTCACTTAGCAATATATTGTGAACATCTTCTCAAGTCAACAAATATTCAATAACATGGTTTTTAATAGTGAAGCCAAGACATTTTAACACTTCCATTTGGCCATGAGTTAGGGTAGCAAAGAAAGAAGCAATTTCTTCTGCTTTCACACCACAGAACTGGCTACAAGCTACCTACTTACCCAACTTGTAAGTAACTTAAAAAAAAAGTTTAAAAGAGAAAACCTAAAACACATTAGGTCTCCATAAATGGAAGTACAGTATGAGATACCAATATATTTCTTCTTAATAAAAGAATCAAGCTGCCAGTCCTTTCTCTACCTATTCTGTTAGCACATGGGTACCACCCACAGTCCAGGCTATTTATATTTGCATAATAACATTTATCACATTGTTCAGAGAGTACAAGGGAGAACTTACTTTTATTTTTTTAAAAAAACAACACATACACACACAAAGAGAAGGAAGAAGGTTGAACCCAATCAATTTTGCTTGAATAATCCAAGCTCAGAGACTTAATAATTAACTAGACACTAAACACATTGTGCGGGTGTTATTCTAAATGTTCCGGCTGAAGTGCGAACATGCTTGTTAATGAAACCGGTCTTCAGCCAAAGAAAGGCGCGGCCCAGTAGCCCCACAGCGCTGCGTGGCAGGGCGCTCTTGGGAAAAGAGCCTGGAGGAGGTCGTCTTTGTGAAATTCTGCTCGGGAACCTGGAGAGCAGATGTATACCGCTGCGAACACAATTCTTTTGAAGCAATCACAGGAAGTTTTATGAAGGTGCTGGGAATTATTCTGACCTTCTGGAGCAGAAAGCGGACAGGAGAGGACATAAAGATAGGAGAGTAAGAAGAATCAGACTGACAGAAGTCAAGGTTGAGTCGCCAAGGCAAGCTCTCTTCATGTAATCCTCTGCTTCTGGCCTGACAGCCAAAGGATCTCGATCCGTCAATTAATATTTATAACAACCAGCTCCCTTCTTACCTTGCTGTGTCTTACTCCCAAATAGCTATAGGTTCAAGGATAGAGAACAGGGCCAGAAGCAAGGTGAGTGCCACGGCAGGGCTCCACGTGCAGTAACATGAGAATATTTTACTACATCTCCTTTCAGCCCGGCTAGCAGGCCCAATGCTGCAAGTGAATGAGAGGGTTTGGTACCCTCTGCGGATAAAACTGCAGCAAATGCTTGTCCTCACTTTAAGTCTGGCATCTGACATGGGGAATAGCAACTGCAAAGGCTTATGTATAGAAAAAGGAAACTTTGTAATCAAGAATTGCTTTCTTCACAGAACATTTGCAGTGTGGACATCCTGAGTACTGTGAACACAGTGTTCTACTCCATCATCATCATATGAAGTAGAAAAATCATCACCTCCTTATTACAGATGAGGAGACTGAGGCTTAGAAGGCTTAGAGAACTTGGAAACGACCACATAACTAGCAAGTGACAATACCAAGCTTGTCTCAAACCAGGGTCAAAGGTTCTAACCACCAGATCTATGAAAGTCCATAAACCCAACCTCTCCCTCCTGTTATAACCAGGAAGCAGTAGGGTGTAGCTGTTAATTCGCGTATTTGGGCTTTAGAAATTGATATCGGGGCAGAAGAGAAAAGCCCATTTTGTGTCAGGGTCCAACCAGAAAAACCAGAAATTGCCTGTGTATTTAAACCAGAGGAACCTTAATTCTGGAAAATGGCTACACAGGTGATGGAAAAGCAGAGAAAACAAACAAGGGAGGGTGAAATAATCAGCAACAGCTGCTACCTCCAGCCCCTGACCCAGGCTGGTGGGAGCTGGAGCCACAGAGAAGGTGCAAGGGCTACTAGGAAGCTGCCCCAGGCCAGAGAGGGGAGGCAAATCCCCTTACCTCGACTCTCCCCCCATTTGTCTCTAACACAGAGCTTGTGAGAGCCTGCATGCATTTTCTCCCAGCTGAGCAGACAATGGGCGAGGAGTGGCTGGCAAGGCAAACAGGCCAAGGATCCGCATACATATGGTCAACCCAGTTTCGGTTTTACGCAAATAAAAATAAAAATCAATGAAACAAATGTTTTACCTCTGAACAACCTTTTAGTGGATTTTGAAGGGCCATGGTTTTAACATAGGTTTTCACTCCTCCCTCTTCATATTTATTTTGCACTTTTTTTTTTAACCCTTTAAGAAGGTTAAAGAAACATTCCAAACAAACTCTTCTCATCTAGGGCACATTTACTTAGCTAAACAGACTTAGGTTCACATACTCATATTTGTCCTCTTGCTTATCCATGGATTTTGCCCAACTTGTCCCATCTTTAAACCTCTCATTTTAATCTCTCATTAAAACTCTGCATATCCAAGCTCTACTATATATGGAATTTTCAAAAACATGTTTAGGGTCAAACATTATAAGAGAAATATTGCCCTCTACTAGAGCTAGTTAGTAAATTTGAACAATAAAAAGAAAGGTGGCATTGTCTTATCAATTCCACCAGCATTGAAACATTTGGCAAAAGGCTTCACGGCCACGTGTGGTGACAAACACCAGGCCGGTTAAGCCAGTGTGTTCCTCTCAGTCCCGATGTAGGGCTGGAGGTGACACAGCCAAGACCCAGGGGCTGGCAGCCAAACTGAGAGGTAAAGAATCCAGTTATCACACACTCTGGAAATCTCTCCCGCCAAGGTTACCAGAGACTTCCACATTACCAAAGCCAACCGCCAGCCCTCAGCCCACGTCTCATTTGACCTTTTAGCAGCATTTGATAGCACTGATCAAACGTCTTAATTGAAACACTTTTCTTCACTTGGCTTCTGTACTCTCCTGATTTTCTACTACCTCACGGGCCACTCCTTCTCAGTCTTCTTCACTAGGTCCTCCTTGTCTTCAGATCTCTAAAAACTGGAGTACCCCGGGGTTCAGTGTTTGAACCCTTTCTCTTTTCTAGCTACACCCATTTCTTAGGTGATTTCAATTAGTCTTAAGGATTCAAATACTAGATATGATGATTTGGAAAACATGTGACAGGTTGTTTACCACTTCTCTCATTGAGAAGCTGGGTTTTTATTCTCTCACCTGGAATGTAAGCCAATCTTAGTGACTCACTGGTAACAGATAAAATGCAGCAAAAATGACCGTTTAAGTTCCCAGGCTGGGCCATTAAAGGCCATGCAACCTCACTTTGCTGGAAAACTATCACTAGAACCCTGCACTGCCATGGAAGAAGTTCAACTGTTATCAAAAGTTCAGTGATCTTAAGGCTGCCGTGCTGGGAGGGAGCCCCAGGCATGTAAAGGAACCACGTGTGGACACTCAGTCAGCTTCTCCAGGCAGCATCAACTGCCAGACAGAAGATTCCAGCCCCCAGGTGTCAAGTCACCCCAGCCAAGACTCAAAAGACTTCCCAGCTGAGGCCCCAGTCGCATGGAGCAGAGACAAACTCTCATCACAATATCTTTTCCAAATTTCTGGTGCGCGGCATCCACAAACCTAATAAAATGATTGTGTTAAGCTGCTAGATTGTGAGGTACTTTGTTATGCAGAAGTAGTAGCCAGAATAATATATAAAAGTTAATAACTTCCAAATTTATGGTATTGGCCTGAACCTTTTCCCCAAACTCCAGACTTATCCTTCTAACTGACACTTGTTTAAAGGCAATGGGTTCAAAATAGAAGTCTTCCACCTGACCCTCCCAAAACAAAAGAATCCATGAACCTTCTCCAGAATTCTCCATCTCAGTCAATGGCACCTTCACTTACCCAGCTCCTTGGCATTAACCCAAACTCTTCGCTTTCTCTAACCCAGCATGACCCATCTATTAGCAAACTGCCTTCTCCTTCTTAAAAGCAGGAGTAAAATTCAAAATATTTAATAATGAGAATGGCGTGGGTTCCAACCAATCAAAACCGGTGCTGGTCTGAACATCGAAACAGATGTGACCACTTCTTACCGCCTCACTGCTGCCTCCCCACCCCAGCTCAGAACCCTCCCATCGTTTCCCATTATACTTGGAATAAAGACCAAAATCCTGCCAGAGCCTAAGAGGCCCTCCATGAACTGCTCCCTGACTCTCTGATTTCATCTCTTACCACTAGCCATTCCCCAACTCACTGTGTTCCAACCACACTCTCCCCTGTGTCCTTCCTCAAACACTACACACGCCTGCCTCAGAGTCTTTGCAACTTGTCATTCCTTCTGCCCAGAACATTCTTCCACCATATATCTATCCAGAGAGCACATCCCCCCACTCCATTCAAGTCTCGGTTCAAACATCACTTCATCAGAGAGGCATTTCCTGGGCAGGCTATAATAAACGGCAGCCCTCCATCCTGCCATTCTCTGTCCATTTATCCTGCTTTTTCGTGACATCTATCTACATGGCATTATGGGTTTCTGTTGTTTCCTAGAATGTTTGTTTATTGTCTGAATCTCTCCACTAAAGTGTAAGCTCCATGAAAGTAGAGATGCTGTAGCGTTCACCCAGCCCTTAGTAAAAGAGGCCAGGCCCTATTTGCTCCTGGCATTTGTCTATATAATGTAAATTGCCTCAGAGAACTGGGAGCAGACACTGCCTCCTCCTAACCAAGAGGGAAACAAGAGGCTTTTTCCTAAGAAAAAGGCCCCTTGTTGAGCTGCCTAATAATTTTTTTTTTTTCCCTAAGATAGTAATGCAACCGCTTCTCCAGGGGCTCATTGATGACAGTTACATGAAGTGCCCCCAAGAAGGTGGTCTCTAGAATCCTATCATCCTAACACAACAACCTCACAAATGCCTAAAGCATAAACTAACAAAGACATTTTTCTCAAAGAAAGGTGGATGGTTTATCTGCAAAATTTAAACATTAGAAAAAAACTATAAATACATTATTAAGTTTGAGAAAATGGGGTGTGATAGCAACGCCCTTTGTTGCGCAAACAACAGCTAATGTTAATTGAGCACCTTCTATGTCAAAGCACCAAACTAAGGGTTAAGAGAATTTACCGAATCTTCTTAACAACCCTATAACACAGAAACTGTTATTTCCTGTCTTCATCGATTAAGCTGCTGCAGCAAATTAGCATAAACTTAGAGGCTTACACAACAAATATTTATTTCTCACAGTTATGACGGTTGGGGAGGTCTCGCTGAGGTGCTGGCTGACCTGGTTCCTGGTCAGGACACCCTTGCTGGTTTGCAGACGGCCTTTCTTCTCGAAGCATCTTCTCCTGGCAGAAAGCAGAGGGGAGAGGAAGCAGCTCTCTTATATCTTCTTACAAGGGCGCTAATCCCACTGCTGAGGGCTCCACCCTCATGACCTAATCACCTCCCAAAAGGTTCCACTTCCTAATACCATCTCATTGGGGGTTAGAATTTCACCATACAAATTTTGTGGGGATACAGACATTCAGTTTGTAACATTTGCATGTAGAAAAACAGGATTAGGGAGGTCTAGTGACTTTGCCAAGGTTATGAAGCTAATAGGTAATAAGGGCAGGTGAGACTCATTCTAAAGACTGCTGAATTGCTTTGCTAGCTTACCTCATAGCAAACTAAGAGAAACTAATATCAGTTAACCAATTAATAATTAGACTAAGCCCAATTGTCTAACTAAAATGAGGTCATTATCACTTTGTAGCACACAAGACAGGAGTTTTGGTCAATTGTTTTCCATATAAAGAGCAAAACCAGAGGACAACAGTTTTACTAAAATGGGATTTATTTCATGGAGACAAAAAGAGAAACTCTTAATTATCAGGTTGGTAAATCTTAAAATCCAACCCAAAGAGGTATTGCGAAGTTGTGATCTCTTTCGATCTTAAAAATGATCATTTCAATTCAATGTCAACAGCCATCTCTCCTGAATAGTTTGGAATCCACCTGCCAGACGGGAAGGGGACCAGAACAGATGCACTCTCCAGGCTCCATTCAGCAATAAGATTCAGTGCTTCCACGCCAGGGTGGGGGACTAATTAAACCCACAGTCATATGGTGGAGCCAGCAATTATATTTTAGAACAGACTGTGACCTCTCTGTGACCCAGAGGATGAGCAGCGTCAGCATTTACCGGCCAAGTGAAATAAGGCACTGTCAGCAGTGTTCCTTACCATAAAAAAATATGTAACAGTAATAATGATAATAAAAACTATCAAGACATAAATCCACAAGTAGGATGGTATTTAGAGCACCCCAGGCATTCATGAGAATAAGGGAAATGAAAATTCAAGAAAATTAAATCTGAGCTATCAAGAGGGGCTTTCCTCAAATAAGAAAGGCCTCAACATTATAAAATACCAGCCAACATTCATGCAAGGAGATAAGAAACAATAGAAAAACTGTAAGTACTAAAACTTGGGACTCATTCCAACCACTTCTTTGAATACTAGCATGGTACAGGTCAGGATAAAAAGCCAGAGAATAATATTAGGGAATGATGTTAGAAGAGACAAATTAAGTATTTTTTTCTTTACTGTAACATTAGATTTTTCTGTTCTTTGAAACTTTGCTTCTTATAATGGTAACATGTTATCCTATAGAGACAGTTGGTTATTTTTACAGCAATGGGGCTGAGTTTTCTGAGAAGCATCCGTATCCTTTTGCTCACCCTACTTTATGAGAAGAGCGTGATATATTTAATGACAAACCACAGTGCAAGGCACCGGGTATGGCTGTGGAAAAACACCTCTACTTAAAAATAAATTGCCTAACCTGGCCGGGCATGGCTCAGCGGTTGAGCATAGACCTAGGGTCCAGGAGATCGGGGTTCGATTCCCGGTCAGGGCACATGCCCGGGTTGCGGGCTAGGCAGCCGATCAATGACTCTCTCATCATTGACGTTTCTATCTCTCTCCCTCTCCCTTCCTCTCTCTGAAATCAATAAAGATATTGATTTCAAAAAATAAAAATAAATTGCCCTAGGCAGTGATAAAACTACTACTTTGTCTTTATTAATACTTTATACGGAAAATGGGATTAACTATCTCACAAAAGTATAAGCTAATCATCCACAAGTACTAGCAACCAGCCCTAATTTTTAAACCATTAAGTTATTTTCATTCATTTGTTCATTCACTCATTCACTCATCAGTAATCATTTACCAAGCCTGCGGTCTGTGTCAGGAACAGAGTAAAAGGCATGAGTGGATGGTGTTCAGCTTTCCTTGGACTAGTCCCCAGTTGCTGACAGGTAGAAGGGTGAAGGAAAGGCCTATGCGTGGGACACTTCATAAGGGGCAGTGACAATGGAAAGATCAAAGTGGGGAGTCCGTCCTGAATGTTTTTCTCACATCAGCCTCTGATCCTCACAACACTCCTGTGACTTAGGCAGTATTATTGTCCCCAGATGAGGAAATAGGTGTAGAAAAATAAATGACAGAGCTGCAACTGGGACCCAGTCTGTCGGATACCAAAGTCCATGGTGACAGAACAAACCAGTTTAATAGCTGTGTCTGCTAGAACAAAGCCAAGCTGTACAAGGGAAACCCCTGACAGTAAGATATTCCGAGGCCTCCTGGTCCCACTGGACTACTGTCCTTCAGCTTCATACTTGTGGTCCCTAGCAGCGTGCTGGCACCGACTTGGGGCTGAATAAGTAATTATGGAACGCATGAACAGGACTCAAAGCAGCAAGCAGTGAAATTTCTGAACTGGAAAAATCATTATCTTACCCAATTCAGGAGTCAGGCAGCCTCTGCGTAAACATTCCCAGGGACAACCCTCCTACAAAATAAGAGTCTCAATCTGGCCACATTTTGACACAGTTGAAGGCCCTGCCCTCCCATGTACTCATTCAGGGGCTTTAAAATATTTTCCTGATGCTCCCACTTTTATAAAATTTCATCTGTCATTAATTCTTTAGAAATCGCCAGAATGTAACGTGAGTAGGCTTAATACTACCCAACTGTGCACTTCAAAATGGTCAAGAGGGTCGATTTTATTTTGTGTTTTTCATAATAAAACATTTTTTAAATATCAGAAGATGAATATTTATGTACATGAAGTACACAGACATCATGAAATAGACATCATGAAATTTGGTGGCATGAAGAAATTATTTTATTTCAGAAAAAAGTTAATATCTAATGGGTGACTAAGCAAGTCTATCTGTCTGGGAACTTGCCTCTTAGCTGTTAGCGATGCTGGATACCCTGTTAGTGCCCCCCTCTTATATCTATTCTTTAATAAGTTTCAATAACTCATATTTCTCTTCAGGCTTCGGTGTAAACATTAGTTTACATTTTTTACTATAGTTAATATCTTACCATTAATTCAGTGTGATCATTTGTGTTCTCACCTGATTATTTCTTCAATGATGCTTTTATTTGGGGATATTTATGCCTTAGGTGATATATTTACTAAGCTGTTCTGCTTAAAAATTTTATTTTCCCCATGTGATAGTGCTTTGTATGTATCTTTATTTTGAGTTCCAAGTATTTGTTTTTTTTTTTAATGCTCACCTGAGGATATTCTTTCCATTGCTTTTCAGAGGGAGTGGAAAAGAGAGAGAAAGAGAGAGACATCAATGTGAGAGAAACTCATTGATTGGTTGCCTCCCTCACAGGCCCCAACTGGGGCCAGGGCTCGGGCCTGTAGCTAAGGTACATGCCCTTGGCTGGAGTTGAGCCTGGGACCTTTCAGTCCACAGGCCAATGCTCTAGCCATTGAGCCAAACCAGCCAGGGCAAGTTCCCAGTTCTTTACGAGGGATTTGTGATTAGCTTATACCAAGTCTCTAATGGACAAGGAATATTGAGCCTATTTTGCTAATTATGAAACTAAAAGTCAGAAGCGTGAGGAATTTACCTGAGATCTAGCAACAAGAGTGGGACAATATAAAGCCATGACCATGACTTAGAAGGTGATGCTCGTGTTTCAGAACCTATCGCTTCTATTACACTCTCATTACGTGACCAGTTGGTTTTTTTGAGTCTACACTCAACACATACCTGATTAAATTGGGATATTTTAATGCTAATGTACAAAAGTTTTATGTATGGGTAAAGAACAACATGTCTTTAAATGTGTTTATCTGCATTTAGAATGGTACAGGAATAAAACTGTCATAATGCAGAATTTGGGAATGGTGGAATTGAAAATTCTCCCCAGGATCATTTCACAGGCCCAGTATGGGAATCACAAGGCCTCTGCTTAGAGATCCCAGTGACAGGGATCTTAATCCTTTCCACCGTATCTTTATTGCTTGATAAGTCTACTTTTATTGTGAATAATAAATAATATATTGTACTTATTAGCAGTTGCTGTTGTTGCACAACAAACCACTTCAAAATTACGTGGCTTAACACAACCATTTCTATAGCTCATGACACTCGAGCCAGCAGTTTAGGCTCTGCTTTGCAGTTCTGCCAGGTGCCTTCCTGCATCTGTGGCCAGCTACAGATCACTTTTGTCAATCCTGGGTGGGCTTTCCCACGTGTCTAGAGCCTCACCTGGGACAGCCAAACTGACTCAGCTCCGGTCCACATAGTGTCACATTCTGCAGCAAGCTAGCCTGGACTCGCCCACATGGCAAAGGCAGGATGCCGGTAGAGTAAATGGAAATACACCAGGCCTCTAAAAGCTTAGGGTTGGAATTGGCACGCCATCATTTCTGCTATATTACACTGGCCAAAGTTCAGCCTAGATTCAGGGAGTGGGAAAGTGGACTTCACCTCTGCAGGGAAGAGGACACATTATAAAGGGAGTAGAACAGGGAAAGATGAATAACTGTGATCATTTTTGCCACCTATCACATATATCATAAAAATCATGTTCAGGAGGCATTGGATATGGTATTTAGGATATAGGAGAGGATATTCAAAATATCAAAAGAACAACCAGTATGGCATAGACACTAACCGTCTAGAATGGGTGACAGCTGTAAATATTAAATAGGTCACATTAATGTGTACTGACTGACTTGCAGGATGTAATATTAGCAATGACATTTGGCTAGAAAGGCAGGAATAACCAAATTTTATACTCGTTTGTGAGGTTCCCAAGATAAATATATGCTCAAAAGAAAAAGCAGATACCTTATCACTGGTTGGAGCTATGGTCCCAACTTCTAGCAAAGAACCCAAGTTACATCTGAATAGCCCCAAACCTAAGTGGAGGCTTGAACTTGAGTCTCAGATGTTTTCACTCCTCTGCATGAGCAGGTCACATTCACCAGATGTGAGGCTAGAGAGCCAAGGGGCCAGACAGCAAGAGATGGTGGCGAGAAAGAGGAGGCAGTGAGTGTTCATCCGCACCGGCTGCCTCGCCCTTTGGTGAGAGATGAGCGAGCCCTGGGTGAATCTCTGCTCTGAGGAAGGGGCTCCAGGCTGTATCTCACTCTTTAGCTTTCTAGAGGGAAGGTCCAAAAGGGAACCCATCCTTGTATACCAAACACTTCAGCTCAGCACACTGATTCTATCCACTGCAGTAGATAGTGCCCAAAAAGTCGTGCTTAAACCTGTTTGTCTACACCAAAGCCTGGCCTTTGCTGCAAAGAGTGGGGCGAAGAACACCTGAGACAAGACTAGAAGCCCATGCTATGTACCGATGAACATTTAACAAAATGCCTTCACACACAAACTCTCTTAACACATCCTGAACTTTCAGGAATCCCTGTGAATCTGCTTGAACAGTTAAGTTTGTATCAAGTCTGTCTCCAGAGACTGAATTTATGAGTATGGGTTTGTAGTTGCAACTGCAGAGGCCAACTCTAATTCGAGGTCGCAGCATCGCTAAAGGTATAAGTGAAGATACGCGGCGACGATAAGGTGGACTGAGGATTGTAAAGGCCTGGGGAGTGTGGTTTGTTTGTCAAAGGTATGCTGGCAGGCAAGTTACTTGTTTTCTCTAGGAATTAGTTAGCCCTGGGAGGGCCAGTTCCCCAAGTCTGTAAGGCACCCGATGCCAGAGCCTCAAGGTCCATGCAGCCCAGCTGCCTCACTTTTTCTACTTCTGTGGCTTTCTAAATAAACTTTCGCCTGTAAATAATAATAATAATAATACAGAAAATAAGAAAACATAGTTAATATAACTATATTCTTTGGGCAGACATAGAGATAATAGATTTAAGTGCTCTCAGGTGTGGGAAGAAGCCTACAGAGCTGCTTTCCACCACGTCCCATTTTACTGACCATCCAAGGTGCTACAGGCAGTCTGTTGAAGCTCCTTCCATCTGTCCAGTCCCCTTTCCTTTCCTCTAGCCTTGTTTTTCATGCTCAGGCTCTAGGGTTTATAGTTGCTATCGCCACAATTATTGTATCAATCTGTTTCTAAACGTGCCAGTATGGTGTATCCAAGCACATCTTAATAATCTATTTTAAGATATAAAAGACTCTTGGATATAGTATAGATTTATGGATGTATGATCTTCCAAATGAATGCCAACATATAGTTAATTCCTAGCCATTTAAAATGTTTACTATGCGAAACTACTCTGCTTTTTTCTTTCTTTCTACTTTGATGTTCCTGTCTTCCCATTTGTTTCAATTTCTCTACTACAGTCATATTCTTATTTATTTTCTCTCTGTGCATTCTTGGGATGCCTCTGCTCAGTAGAAATGCAATATCAAGCTTTACTGTTTTATTAAATATATCAAACAGCAGACTCTCTGGATGGTGAGCCAAAAGTTGCCAAAGGATGTGTTTCTTTTGTCTGCTGTGAATTATGCCAGCAGGCTCAACAGAGTGATAGACTGTGTGTTTTATATTATGAACTGAATATGTGAGAACTGATCCTTGCAAGGACCTGATTGTCCTGTAGCCTTATGCCATCACCAAGGGAAATTTAAGCATTTTCTATTTTATCCACAGATAAAGTGTATGTTTTCTTTGGCTTTTCTTCTATTGAGTTTGGTTAATCCCTTTCAAACCAGGAAATTCTGACTTAATATATAGACTCCCCTTTGCACAAAATCTTTAATATCTTCTGTTTACTGACACATGGTCCATCCCTCATTTTAATTGTACTCACACAGATTGTGCTGATTTATACTGAACCATACCAAATTTCATTTGTGATTCTCAGTTTGTTTTTTGATTTTCAATGGCAGTTGAAAGTAGAGTTGGCATAGTACTTTGGATGGTTTCTTTTGTAAATAGTGATTATATAGATGTTCCCCAACACTTATTACCATTAAAGTTATTTAGTTTTCATGTTTATAGAAAGGGAAATGGCTAATAGTCACTCTTTACACTTTAATTCTACAGTAGGTTCATATGATTATAAGTCTCCCCCCCCTAAATTTCAAGTTTTAAAATCTGATTTCAACCTGAAAAAATTACTTTCTCCCTTGATTTCCATTTACCCGCATGTCAAAGAGTTCATTAATGTAGCTACCACAGAACATAGTGTGGAATTCACTGAGAAATCACAGTGATCTGCTGCTTTGGGGGAGGAGAGACGGTCATGAGTAATGGGTTGTCTCAGTCTTCCCTCTCAGACTTCTCTCACTTGCCCTCAATTCTGATACACAGATTTTTGCCTAGTTCTAGAGCTTCAAGTCTCCTCCTTTTCTGAAATAACTTTCCCTGTGAAGTTTAGTCATATACTGCTCATTTTTCTCAGTGTTTCTAGTTCCTAAATAAAGGCATGGAAATGATTCAACTCCTGAATCCTAGGAACTTCCAATAAACTGAGATGTGTTTAGGGAAAATTGTAAATGAGTCACTGTGCTCTCCCACAACCATAAGGCTCTAGAATGTTATCTCTGAAAGGAATGCAGAGAACATCCAGTCCAATCTCTGCATTTTATAGACGAGAAACCCGAGCTTTGGGGAGCCTGAAGAATCCTGAGATGTTCCCAAAGTGATGAATCTAGCAAGTGGTAAATCCATATAGTATGTATTCATTTGTATAATTCCCAAAGCATGCAATAATGATATTTATTTCATTGTCATTAGTTTCTTTTTAAAAAGCATCTTAAGACTAATAGAGCATGGCTACATTTTCAAAGTCTCAAAACTCAACTAAAATAACCTGTATTGTCTCATTTCTTTATCAAAGAATTAGTACTAATGCCTTTAAGAATGGTTTCTCAAAAATGGTTACTGAGAGGTGATATTTAACATATAATAACAGTACATCAAAGGCATTGTAACAATTGGTGTGTCTGTCCTGTTTAACCAGCTGCATGTGAGCGTGGGTGTGTTACTCAAAAATAGACAATGCCCTGCGCTACAAATAAAGAAATAATCCTGGGAGGTGGTTGCCACACCACGAAAATACAACAATACCTAATAAAGCTATAATATTTTCACTACATTTATTCAACACAATTTGTTCTTTTTCAAAAATTAAAAGAGAAAACAAAGGATTTTTTTTCACACATGCTATTTCTAGTGGACTAACCACTAGATTTAGCTATTGGCAATAGCATCAAACCTGAAATTCTAGAGTTGCTAAAATTGATTGCCTCCTCAAGTTAAAATTTTCAGTACATTATAAAATAAACTGTGGCTATAGTTATATATGTATATAATTTGTAGAGTTGTTTCATTGTGTTTAGGGAGTGAGACATAATAAAATGCTTTATTAGCAACCTTGAATAGGGGCTTAATTAGTGTTTACAGATTTACTACAGAACTTCATAAACAATGGTAATGGATTTTTCTCGGTCAATATGGAAATGCACTGTGGTGCTTGCTTTACTGAGCAGGTCTGAGTTTGTGACAGGGACACATACAGTTTCCTCTGCTTATCCACTATTTGGAAGAACCAGATGGAATGTTCCTTTGTTCTCTTGCTCCCACCTAGAAGAAATTTAAAGGAATCACAAAAGGTTACTATTAGAAGAGAACCTAGAGGTTTAATGTAACTTTCCACACAATGCAAAATCTCTTCTGCAGCATCCCTGAAAATCTTCACCCAGCTGCTTCTTGAATCTTTCCATTGCTCGATGAGGCAGGCTGTTCCTCATACAAGAGCTCTGGTTGTATCCTTTCCATCAGTGTTTCTGACAGTGTGGTCCCTGGAGTATTAGCATCTCTCGGGAACTTGTTAGAAATGCAAATTCTCAGGCCTCCACTCAAGGGCAAGGCTGTTTTTCCCCAGGCTCCAAATCAAGACATCCCACCCTAGCTGGTGTGGCTCAGTTGGTTGAGTGTGGTCCCCTGAACCAAGAGGTCGCTGGTTCCATTCCTGGTCAGGGCACATGGGTCCCCAGTAGGGGGCGTGCAGGAGGCAGCCAATCGAAGTTTCTCTCATGGATGGTTTTTTCTCTCTCCCTCTCCCTTCCTCTCTCTCTAAAAATCAATAAAAACATGAAAGAAAGAAAGAAAGAAAGAAAGAAAGAAAGAAAGAAAGAAAGAAAGAAAGAAAGAAAGAAAGAAAGAAAGAAAGAAAGAAAGAAAGAAAGAAAGAAAGAAAGAAAGTCCCAGGGAAGAACTCCTAGGGCAGAAAATGTTAACCAAAGAAAGGCATTGGGAAACATTGCTTGGCAGACAAATGAGTTACTGTAGTCTGCTTCATAAACTATTGTCAATTTTACTTTGAGGAAAGGAAGACCAGTCACCTTGACCAAATGATTCAAGTGAAAATTGAAACCAAAAAAAGTAATTGTATTTAACTAATTATATTCAAAGTAATATTGAAGGCTATACTATAGTCACTCATTTACTGAAGACCTTCCTAGAAACATTTACTTTGGGTTTTAAGTCAACATATTTGTACTGAACTTTTCCCCCACATGAAAAAAAATATAGGTTTATAAAAATAGCTTCGTGAGCCTGCAGTGAAACAATGGTGAAAGAAATATAATTTTTCCTATTGCAGACAGACAGTTGAGATTTTTTTGCATTTATGTCATTCAAAAAATGATTGTTAGAAACTTCCAACTTGGCAGGAATGTACTCCCAGTGGAGGAAGGGGAAAATCAAGCCAATCTAAAGTCATGAAGATTTAAAGAATGTATTTAAGAAGAAGCACAAAATAGGACATTTTATGGGTTGTTGCAAGAACTTTGACTTAAGGCTTCCTGATTCAAAAAAACGTAATTTAGGGATTGACTTTAGCAAAATGGTTACGTTTTCTTTTCATATACCTTCTACCTATAAAAGATATATAGTGATGAAGTATATGCATTAGGAACATATATGATCAAAGCATAAGGAATTCCAAAGATTTTCCTAGCAATATTCATTAGATCTTTTCAGCCATGAGTTGGTTCTTCCCATTTTCCCTTTAAATGTTTTACAATATCATAACACATTATGGTTTGTATTTTTAGGACCTATAATAAACATATTAAATGTGCTATATAGCTGAATCAACATAAGAACCTTAACTCTGGAATTTCCTGGTTCTTGAATGTCTAAATTCATAACACTGCTGTGTTACACCATTTATGGACAGTTTTACAAAAACAAGCACCATTCTAGGTTTTGTCTTTTCAACTCTATGTTCCTTCCACCGACTGGGCCATTTGTGACTCTCCAAGACAGCCTGGGATACAGGTTTTTATCAGCCAAAGCTGAGTTAAGCTGATGTGGCACTAAGTGAATTCTGAGATTGAGGCTCTTATTAATATTTGAAGGTCCTATATGAAGTACTGCTATTTAATTCTTCAAATCATTATTGCCTCTTCCCACAAATTCCTGTCAAACAATGAAGCAGGACAGAAGGCTGTTGCAAAAACAACGAAACATTAGTGGCTCTTACGTAAAGGTCAAGTCTTGGTGAAACATGAGCTCTTGGTTTTCCCATGACCTTTCACAATAAATATTAAATCTGAAGCTTTGTAGAACAGAGAGATTAGACTTGGTTTACCCTTACTACAATGCCTTTGTAGTAGATAATTGGTAAAAAATAAAATTAGAAGAGCCTCATTCTGTTCTTTTTAGAACACTAAATAGGCCCACCAATACCCTTTTGCCGTAAGTAGAAATGGTAAATTCCAGGTCTCCATATGGATATCCCCAAAGCCATCTGGTTCTGCTCTCACACGTCACTGTCAACTGGAACTCAGACTACCAGCATCCTGGAAACAGTTCTTGTTTTCACAGGAACATACACAAGCCTCTGACTGGGGTCAGGATCTTGCTTTAGGTTGGGTTTTCCTTATGATCCCATGTATGCCGGTTCTGTTTATTAACTTCTCTATTTTGGAGTTCTGAGCAGGGAGGATTAGCATATGTGATGACCATTTTGATGATGAATATGAAAATAACGATGAAGATGACTCCCCAGCCACTTAAGGAGTGTTTGCCATGAGCCAGCCACCATACCCCGTACAACCTGTTCTGCTCCAGTGTCTATGTATATAATGCAAATTAGTTCATACACTGATGGTAAATAGGGGAATATCAATATAATCGAGATCACTTTGATTCTTGTGATTTTCCCCAGCATGTCAGCATTTTGCAGCTCAATGCACGCTTAATATTTTACAGTTCAATGCAAACCAAGCTTAAAAAACACCACAGGAAGTCGTGAAGTAATCCAGCACTTAACACGTTGCCCATTCACCCCCTTCCTTCCCCTTGGAAGTGCTCACTGGGAAGTTTCCCTGGATCTTGGAGCATTTGGCCCTCGCCTCCATCACCGGGCAGCTCCCACCCTTACCCATTCCTTCTTCCACCAAGCAGCCATCACCTTTTCTTAAAGGCAAGTGTTATAATGACTTACTATTTCTTTTTATAGAGCTGTTTCACTGTGATGGTATTTCATTACGATGGGTATTGTTAATGCCAGTGCTTTGGTTACACAGTCGCATCCGCTTTGAGCAAGCTCCCCCAGCCCTGTTTTCACCACAAACGCTCTAACTTTTAGTGTGCAAGTTTGCAGAATTGAGTCGTTTCTGCACATGTTACAGAAATGCCTATCCTTTACCCAGTTAGCCTTTTTCGGCCTTGCCACTATTTTCTGGCATAGGTATTATTCCCATTAGCCACTGAAAGGAAACCAGGGCTCAGAGAATGTAACTTGCCCCAAATCTCCTGGTTAATGAGAAGGCAAGATGACTTTGAGTCACTACATACGCCCATTTATTACCGGGCCTCATAAACTTCTACTCAACTACTCTTTCCAGGCTTAAAGGGGACCATAGCTGAAGACAGACTCCCTGCGACAGTGTCATCCTGAGGCTGGGCCAGTGGTCTGCCCTCCTGTTCAAGATTGAGAGAGCATCTTTTCTCGTGGAACATATCCCAGAACACTTTTCTTTTTTTTTTTATTGTTCCAGAAAAAGGTTCCATAAAAATAAATTAAATATGTGGGTCAGCTGTAGCAAGCTACTGATAACATCGCATGAGGGAGGCTGTGGAGTTCTGCAGAGGGAAATATAAGCCAGGCTGAGCCTGACCTGGCCCCGGCTTCATACGGTGATAGAGCACATTCCAGAAGAAGAAAATAGTATGTGGAGGATTCAAATTAAAAATAATAATCCCAGAAGAGATTTTCTATCGTTCACCGCGTTCCTTTTAGAAACTGAATGTGACTGAGGTAAGCGCGAGTGCTCGTCTCAGAGATGAAAAGAATGCGTTTTTAAAAGAAATTGTCTTACTCAGCTTGATCCAATTTTTATTAAAATACAATACATGCTCACAAAACCTCTGGACCGTAAACATCATAATAGTAACGGTATTAAGCTCTGGGTGGTAGAATTATGGATGTATTGGGGTTTTTTTTTACTAATTTATTTTTATATTTTACAAGATGTCTAAATTTTCTAAAAAGAAGTTATAAAAGTTACTCTCAACAACAATATTTAGGAGAACTTCGTGATTTTCTTTCCTAAGCGCAATTGGTTTTGTATCAGGAAAAGGCATTCAAAAAAGGCATACTTTTTTGAATTAGATCAGTCTTTTGTATCACTTAGCATTGTCCTTCCTATAAATGTCAAATATTCATTGATTCATTGATTTCCCCCCCTACTATTCTCTCATTTCAGCTTTTCGGGGCTCCGCTGCCCCCTCTTTCCCATGCCTGTCATCTCATCCGCACTCGCTGGCTCCTGGTCCACCTGCACTGCTGTACTTTGTGCTGTTTCCCCCCCTTCCCCCCCTTCCCCCCCTTTCCCCCCCTTCAGGCATCGCTGCTTCCCTGGGATCCCCGCCTCCCCTGTGCTGGCTCCAGCATTCTGCTCCCTCTCCTGACGCCAGTGTTCACACCTGATTACACTCCTATTATTGTTTTATGCATCTTTTGTTTTGTTTTGTTTTGTTTTGTTTTGTTTTGTTTTGTTTTGTTTTGTTTTGTTTTGTTTGGCTTGTTTCTCCCCACAATGGCAGTGGCTATTTGTCTACTTCTAAGGAACCCATGTCGTTTGGATTTCCTGACAGTGCCAACAGAAAGACAGATTCCTCCTAGAAAATTATGCACAAAACAGCAACGACAAGTCTCACTTGTAAGGTTCTTCTGTCGCCTCCCACTCTCGTTCCCTAGTTGCAGCAGCAATGTGGTCGGACCTGAACACCAGGAGGCACCTCAGTGAACACACAAAAGATTATTATAGCCTGCTCTCCCAGGACCTTTTGCTTTTCATTTTAATATCTGTTATGAGTGAATGACAATAATATCAGGACCTAACCTCTGTGCAAGATTGCTGTAAACTGTCAGAGCTTGCAGCCACGTCTGCTTGCATCGTGAATCCTTGGGTATTTATCTCCCATCCCTTGACACTAGGGCATCCAAAGTTCCCGTCGACTCCTGCTCTCCCAATCAAAATGATCATGATGTCATGATTTCAATAGATCGGCCTGATGTTCTACTTCCACGGATGATCAAAATGGTCAAGGTCCCTGAGGGCTATGTTGTCACAGAAAGAAGAGTGAACACAGCCTTGTGGCAACACAGGGACTGTATGTATCTTGCTGCCTTCGGAAAGCAAACGGGTTTGTTATTGTCTTCACTGGTGGCAATAAGAAAGATCACATTGCCCACATCGAAAGCTGCACTCCAGGTACCAGAGACGATGTTAATATATTCCAGGAAAGATGCAGCATCTGGTCCAACAGCTGCACCTGGGCAGCCCCGGCCACCGCCTGCCTTGCTCCATCTGGTTGTCACAAGGGCCATACAGGTGAATGGGTTGTGATGGAGGTTGATCCCCTTGCACCCTGTTGCTTATCTCCACAGCGCTTCTGGAGTTACATTATTGCTTCTGATTTACTGTCTTGGCCTGAGGAGGGGAGTTTTAAGGACCTCCACTGGGCTCTTCCTACCATAATAGCTCTTACCCCATAGATCAGGTGTCCAGTGTAAGGATTCTGCTTGCAGTTAAGTATATTCATCCCAGTTATGCACTTGAGGACTGAGACAAGAATTACAGGTGGGTCTAAGGACTCACTGGGCCCACATCAGATGTACTTGGGCAGGAATCCATTTATCACCCGGCTTTCATCAGTTTCTGCTACAACTGGGGGATGGTGGTGGTGGTGTTTTGAGTCCCCTATAACCAGTAGCCCTCAAAAGGCCTGCTCATTCCCCTTTTTCCTCTATCTGCTTGCTCTGGTACATGACCACAGGTCCCCTTAGAAAAAGGAATGGGGGAAATAATAACCGTATATTCTTATAATGGCACCATAGGGTCCTTTCTCAAGTGGACCTTGCCTATCCTTCAATCAGTGGCCTCTGGAGATGACAACTGGCTCAGACACGGAAACTAGGTGAGGGGTCATGATATTTCACTTCTGCAGTTGATGTTAGTCTTCTGCTCACCAATCTCGAGTTTTTCTGGTTACATAAGTGAAGTAACATTTGCATTAGCTGCCCATCTATCTTGCCTCCCTAGGGTCACTATGGTCTACTTATTTGCCATTGTCACAAGATTTTGTAAAAGAAGGCATCTTATTTGAGCTTCTGACCTCACTGCCTGTTCCTGTTACATCCACGTTTGCCCTTGTCTATTAAGTGTTGCCACCTGGGTCTGCTATTCCAGAATTCTACCACCACCACCCCAAAACCACTAATACTAGAGAGCCCAGCTCCATGGAAGAATCTCCTAGGATACCTACGCTCCATAGAAGATAACCAACATTGGGCTTCTCAATGATGCTGGTGTCCCACTCCTTAGCAGGTGCTTACTGCTTCAATGCAGGCACTGCTCCTTGGACCACAAGGTCAGGAATGGCTTCTCTGTATCACATAATAAGCCCATTCTTATAGTATCATCTCCTTCAGCCTCCTAACCTCCTCCTCAATACTCTGCAAGACAGTTCCAGCTTCCCTACCTCATTTATTGCAGGTCATCGTCATATTCAGTTTTTATGGAACAATCCCAGCGCATGTTAGGACTGATCTGGATATCTTTGTCAGGACATGGAACTCTTATTTATGGAACATTCTCATACCAATGAATTCTCACCCAGCCAGCCTTAGATCCTGCCCTCCTGAGCCCAACTCCCTCAAGATCCACCCTTAGAAAAAGCCTTCCCACTTCTTGCCAGTATGAGTTAGCCAATATGAAGGAAATGAAATAAAATAAAATAAATAAAAATGTATTTTTAAAAAAGATTCTCTAGCTCATCCACCCCAATGTCTCCTCTCCATGTCCCAGGGTCGCACTCATTTCTATCCGGGCTCTAACTGTAGCATAGGTGACTGGTCAAGGATATGCATTCGCTACCTCTTCTAGCTCTGTATCCTTATAATTAAACCCTGGCCCTGAGGTACAGAAGATAAAAGACCTTTTAAAATGCCACCATGGAGGTTTTCTGACTTGCACAGCACATCTTCAATTGATGTGAGTCTGTCATTTTCTTTTTCATGACTCCTCATGCTGTTAACAAGACTCAGCCAACTCCACAGCCATATAATACGCATTGTTCCCATACCATTCAGCTGCCGTTACTATGGCATAAGACACCGTTCCAGGGTTTACATGCATCTCAACCCACTCCATCGATAATAGGTTCTCGATGATTAGAATGCTGCTGTGAGCCAGTGGTTTCTATCACCTCACTTAACACCAGTCAGAGGTCCTGAACTTTAGACCATTCCTGGAACCGACCTTCTTAGCTCGAGTTTCCTAAGAAGCAGACTCTTTGATGGGGATTGGCACACAGTAAATTTATGGGGGGAAGGATGTCATCAGATCCACATAAATAAAAGATGCAGGAAGAAGGACTGAGCCGAGGGAGGAGATGAATGCTTTGCAATCACAACAGAGGCCTCCTGTGATCCCACCGGGAGTTCTGGGGCCAAGATGTGGGCCACTCCCAGCTTGAGAGTGTGACTTGGGCATGGTGGCTCTCTTTAGCTAATAGCAATTCACAGAAAATAATTCAAGTGAGAGCAGTGAGCCATCAACACTCCTGGCAGTTGGGTGAATGGATGCTTCAGTCTTGAAGGGGCCCTTTGTCACCGCGGCATAGCATCCTCTATCTACTACAAGAAGCAAAGTCTTCTTTCTCAGATAAAAGAACTAATAAGCAAATAACTTTTTCCATTATAGGGGAGGAGTCTTAACCCAGATAAATTAGACCTAAAAATATCAGCAGTATTAATAACATGGTAACAGCGAATGACTTCATATAATCCCAATGTCAAAATGGCAAAACTATATCTTCTCCCACCCAGAGGATGTTCTTTGCATATTTTGCATATCCTTCCCTGTAATAACGATGAAGACAGAGAAACAAAGATCTTCCAAACTTCCTATACACTTTTACTATCGCCCATCTAGAAAGATGAGACTTAAAGTCTGCCCAAGTTTTGAAACTGGCCCTTGTAAAATCCATTTTCCAACAAAGTGATTCTGGCGGAGTTGGGGATTGGCTAGACTTTCTAAATTACTCTTCTCTGGGTGAGTGATGCTGTTTTCACTCTTGTGTGCCTTTGCAAGTTCACTCTTTCGGTCAGATGTCTTATCTTACTCACCCTTTGTCTTCTGGAATTCTTCAACTCCCTCATCGAGTACTCATTCATTCATGGGATTGCCAGATTTAGTAAATAAACATCCAAGATACACAGTTAAATTTGAATTTCAGATAAACAATACATAATTTTTTAGTGTAAGCCTGTCCAAATATTTCACAGGATATACTTATCCTAAAAAATTCCTTGTTTATTTGAAATTTAATTGAACTGGGCATTCTGTATTTTATCCAGCAAACCTAATTATTCTTCAAATATTTATTGAACATCTACTACATGCCAGGAACTATTCTAAGCATTGGGAATATAGCAGTGAACAAAATAACCCAAATTCCTGCTGTCGTGGAGTTTACATTCCAGTAGAAGGAGTCAGGCCATAAACAAACACACAAATACAGTTGACATTTGAACAATGTGGGGGTTAGGGGCACCTACCCCCACACAATAGAAAATCTGCATATAACTTCAGTTCAGTTGTCCCTCGGTATCCCCAGGGGATTAGTTCCAGGACCCCCATGGATACCAAGATCCGTAGATACTAGAGTTCCTTATAAAAAATGGTTAAAACAATGCATACAGTTGGCCTTCTGCATCTGCAGCTTCCCAACTGTGGATCAAAACCAGTGTTTTCAATCCACAGTTGGTTGAATCCATGGATGCAAAACCTGGGGATGAAGAGAGCCAACTGTGTATTTATCGAAAAAAATCTGTGTATAAATGGACTCACTCAGTTCAAACCCTTGTTGTTCAAGAGTCAACTATAAATACACAATAATATTGTTAGAGCATAAATAAATGCCATCAAGAAGAATTAAGCGAGGAGTAAGGGGAAGGGAGTACTGGGGCTGGAGGTAAGGCAGTGCTGTTTTATAAAGTTCTTGCTGATTAGGTGAAATTTGAGCAGAGACCTGAAAAAAGTGAGAAAGCAAGCCGTAAGATTTAGGGCGGGTGTGTACACTCCAGGCAGAGTGAACCCCAAGTACAAAGTCCTGGAGGTGGAGGCATGCTTGGCCTCTTTGAGGGGTAGCAAGGAGGCCAGTGTGGCTCGAGCATAGTGCACAAGAGGAGTTTGCTAGGAAATGAGGGCAAAGGAGTGGGGGTGGGGAAGACCATTTTCAGCCTTTGGGTCATTGTGAGAGCTTTGGCATTTCTCTGGAGAGATGGAACAGACACTTGACAGGAGCTCACATTTCAGACAGAGCAAATGTTCAATTAATAAATATTTGTTAAAGAAATGGCTTCTATGTTGAGAAGTGACTTTTCTTGCTGGGACATGGAGGCGGGACATGAAGGAATGGAAGGCCAGAAAGTAGACACAGCAAAAATAGACAACACTTTCAAGGAGCTTTGCTGTAACATGGGGATGAGCCAAAAACCCAGAGGAGAAGTCATGACCTTGTAGATGAGGGAAACAATCTCAGGAGCAGTGTTCCTGAGCAGGGGAGAGAGAATGTGAACTAGAACATAGATGGAGAAGCTGGCTTGAGACAGGAACCCAGACAGTTCATCCAGAATCACCCAAGGGAAGTGAAAGGACATGTGTGGGTGGAAATGCAGGAAGGTGGGGGGAAGGGGAAGAGGCACATATGAGAGTCCTTCTTGAAACCAGGAGCAAGGTGGGAATGAAGGAAGGGGGTCTGCTGTTAGTCTGGGAGAGAGGGAAAGGTGTGAGTACAGGACTGGACTATGGGCCAGAAGTAGACTAGCCCGGCAGCTCTAGGGCTACTTGAGGTTAGTGGTTATGAGTTTAAATGAAGACCAACAGCATGGTTGTGTATTTTCCTTCAGTCACACTCAGCTGTCCAAAGTGCAGGCAAGGAGTAGGCAGAAAATTGGATATAAACAGGGGTTTGATTTTGGCAAGCAGATATGTCAGAGTGAGCGAGAGGCAAGGGAGGCCAGCGTGTGGACAAGGGAATGTTTACAACGGTTGTCCAAGAAATCTAAACTGAGTTAGGAGGGAAACAAGGACATCAGGGGGTGAGGCACGGTGAACAGGTGGTAGATTAAATGGATTGGAGGTTCAGCGGGGTCAAAGGGTTACTGGAATTCGGGTACTAGAGGAAGCACTGGGAAAAGAGGAGGTGGTGGTCAGAGTGAGATTCTCGAAAGTGAAAGTTACAGAGGGCTTGCAGTTATTAGTAATAGTAAAGCTAGGCTATGACCAAGAGAGTGGGTGGCTGAAGTGGGACAGAGATCACTGAAAGAAAGAACATCAAGGAAGTGAGAGGACTGAGACCGGGCTGAGTGCTCTACAAGTATATTGCAATCACCAAGAATTCCCTGTTGGAGAGCATGACAGTGAACCGGTGCGTTTTTTCCTGTTGTTGCTATAACCAATTCTACCAACTTAGTGGCTTAAAACAGTGCAAATGTATTGCCTTACAGTTACGGAGGTCAGAAATCTAAAATCAGCCTCATTAGGCTATAGTCAAGGTGTCAGCAGGGCCGGTTGTTGCTGGAGGCCTCAGGGCAGGACCAGAACCTCTGCCTTTTTATCCATCCCCTGGAGGTAGCCTGCATCCCTTGGCTGTGGCTCCTTCCTCACAGCATCCCTCCAACCTCTGCTTCTCTCAGGTCTCTTTCTGATTCTGATCTTCCTGCCTCCCTCTCATAAGGACCCCATGGTAATCTCCCCATCTCAAGATCTTTAACTTAATTCCACGGCCAAGGTCCCTTTGGGCACTTACATAATTCACATATTCTGAGGATGATAACCTGGCCATCTCGGAGAGGGGCAGGGGCATTATTCATCAGCATCCCACACCAGCAATATATTTTTTTCCTCTCTGAAGACTCTCCTAATTCTGGCCTTTCCACCCCACCCCAGGCTGCGTTGATAAATATTCCTTTTGGGCCACCATTGTACCCTCTAAGAGCATCCCTGTATTAGAGGATATGCCTTCTTCATTTGAGTATTTACTCTGTTAGGTTCTGGGTTAATCACTGCTAACAAAAATAAGATACAATGTCTTAAAAGTTCTCACCCCAATTGCTAAGGTTTGCCAATATGTCTGTCTCTCAGGTGGACTGCAGATCACACCAGGACAAGAACTACTCACAGTCATTTCTGTGTCCTTGGTCCCTTCCAGGGCATCTGACATATCATATGTACTCAGTGGACCTTTTAAAATTAGTAAATGAACTCTGGGTGCATTTAGTAACAGACACACCTTTTCCTTGTGATCATACACACAAAAAGAAACTATTTTCATGATCCTAATCCAGCTTCCCGACAGCACTGAATTAATATGCCCTTAATGTACTCACATATCGTTTTACTAATCTGCACACTAATCCCTCAGATGTCTGGAACCAACTGCTGGTCTTCTGAATATTATGTATTTTTAAATATCCACCAGCTATAAGATCTTAATTTAGGGGCACTTGCACATCAAAGTGTGCAGTGGTTCTGCCAAGGCTGCAGGTTTTTTTAGAAATTACTTAGAGAATTTAGATTGGGTCATATCTCCAGGGAAACTGCCTGAATTTAAAAGGAAGCTACCATCCATCTTTTGTTCAATCACAATTAGAGCCTGATAAAAACACACCAGCAATAAAAAAAAACACACCCACAAATCTCTCAAAAGCAGCCTGGCAAAGTAACAAATAATATCATATACACAAATCAACTGTAGACACATTAAATTGATATATTTTAAAAAATTTTTACCTCAAAGAATCAGACGATAACAGATGCCAATGAAGATTTTAATACCTACAGTTACAGATCATGGTGAAATTAGACGCTGGGACACTGAGTCCATTGCAAATCTTTTGTCAATAGAATTATGAAAGCATGAATCATGTTTTTTGGGTGTGTGTTTTTTTTAAATGTCTTTATTGATTTCAGAGAGAGGAAGGGAGAGAGAGAGAAACATCAATGATGAGAGAGTCATTGATGGGCTGCCTCCTGCACGCCCCCTACTGGGGATCGAGCCCTCAACCCAGGCCTGTGCCCTGACCAGGAATCAAACTGTGATCTCCTAGATCATAGGTCGATTCTCAACTGCTGAGCTCTGCCGGCCGGGCATGAATTATGTTTTAACCAGACAAGATGCTTCTTTAGCTGTGCAATCCTGCAGCTGAGGGTACATCTTTGTAGACTGCAGAGACCTGCACCATAACTATCCTAATAGCTGATCAGCTACCCAACTGGAAAAATGCCCAGAAGAGTTCACTCATGAAAATTATTTAGACTCTATCTTGATTTATGAATCCCAGTCCTTGCCATATTATTAACCCTAATTAACAGGAGGGGCATTTCCCCTCAGAATGTAGACAGAGGTTTGTCCATCCCATTTTTGGAAAATACTCTCCCCTTTACAAAGTAGTATACTGGAGATTTCTTCAAAACTCCAAGCCCGTTTCTTTTCAACAAATGATAGGGTAGGGTCCTAGTTTCTAAATTTCGATTTTATGTAAGGAACGAACATACTTTAGGCCTGGGATGGGTACTGATCACAGTTTTTCTGTTTTAGCTCAACAAGACAACAATGCACAACAACCTAAGGCTATTAGCAGCATTTATCAATCATTCATCAGTCTTTGATTTCTTAGACATAAGCCAGCCAAAGAGCAAACTGTGCCATCCTAATATAGACACAAAGCACTCGTGTTTCTATGGGGACCATTCTGTCATTAAAATCAGAATGAAGCTAGGTATCCACCTAGAGAAACACAGGCACACGTGAACAAAGGGGTGCGTACAAGTGTGTTCATTGGAGTATTGTAGGTAACAGCTAAAGTGAAAGAGGTCAGGTTCCTTTTGGGAAAAAGTAGTGACAGGATGGGCACTAGGAGCACCTGGGGCGCTTGGCATTGTTCTCCATTTTTTAATCTGGGGGCTGATTACACAGTGTGTTCACTTTTTGGAAATGTATTGGACTGTGATGATTTGTTCACATTTCTGAATGTATGCCACACTTTAGTAGAAATTTTAAAAATATATATCAAAGGACCTTTCTCCAGCTATTGGAGTTGATAGCTCATTCCACATTGACTTCTCCCAGGAGCATTCCAGAAACATGCTCTCAGCCCCCACCTCAAACCTACTGGACCAGAATTTGGATTTTAACAAGATTCCCAGGCGACTTGAATGCACATTGAAGTTTGAGAGTCCCTGACCTAACGCATAAACTTACACATAGAAAAGCACAATTTGAAAGTGCCATAGAGAGTGTGGTGGAGGGAAGCCCGGGGCACTGTGGAAGCCAAAAGAGGCTTCCCCTCTGAGTCCAAACTCAGTGATCCTGGGAGTACATCTAATTGTCAGAAATATTGGCTGAGAACCTCAGCTTGGTGACCTACCTTATTTATAGTTTGGCATTTTAGTAAAGAGCCGTAATTGGCTAGAATCACGACAAAAGAAGCCTGAATTTCAGGCCAAGAAAGTGCTGATGAGATTCGGCAGTTGTTTAAAAAGATAAATGGTCTCTACAGCTCGGGACAAAGAAAACTAGGGCAGGCACGAGGAGGACCTGATAGAGGAGAGCTTCGCAAATAATTAGTGGCTAATTTTAGCCCGTCAGCTTACCTATTTTTTTCATTATTCAGTAAAACTGAGTTCCAAAGTTGTAGAATTTGGCCCTGCAGACGAGACCCCAAAATAGCATTGAAGATCCCATGATGCTATCCCATGTAATCGACACAGAGCAGAGCCTGAGCAGCATCTCAAATGCAAAGAGATAGTCCTTCCCTCTTCTGTTTGTCTTTCCTGTCATCACCATTATTGCCCTTCTCTAGAATATTTGCTCTTTTAAAGGTGGGATCATAAAAAATGAACTCCATGTGCTAATAATGCAACATACCACAGAGAGATGATCCCCTGCCTCTGTGTGGCAGGCTCCCTTTAATTGATCCTTGAGTCACAATAAACTGCTTTAATTATAAGACTCCATCGCTAGCTCGTTTACTTCGTGGTCGGCTCTGACATGGAAGGACTTTCTCCTGTGTTTGTGACTCTTTGGTCTTAGGCCGCCTCGAGTCTATATTTCTGACTCCTAAGATTTTTTATTTTTTTTTTTAATATATCTCCATCGATTTCAGAGAGAGGAAAGGAGAGGGAGAGAGAGAGAGAAACATCAGTGATGAGAGAGTCATTGATCAAGCCTGCAAAACCGGGCATGTGCCCCGATGGGGAATCGAACCCCGATCGCCTGGATCCTAGGTCGACGCTCAACCGCTGAGCCACGCCCGGCCGGGCCTGACTCCTAAGATTTTAACGTGCATTTGCTTCTGCTGAGATTGAAAGCCAATTTTGTTTTTCATAGAGAAATTTTCGGATTTTTCAAAGTCATGTCACATTCTATTCCTAATATTCAAGTTGATAATATCCCCTCCCTGAAAATGGGGGCCTCTTCCAATTGAATGATCACCTCAGTATCTTCATCTAAATCACTGATAACGAACTAACCCCTGAGGTTGTCCTTGAGTTGATAAGGGATCGCTGATAATCTCTGTTTAATGGGTTAATAGTATTACCAGTATCTGAGCTTCTGGCTTCAAATATCACATGGCATAGAATCAACTGCTCTATTCACATAGGCGGCTTCCCTCTACCCCACCCTCCACCCTCCACCCAGCACGATATATCCTGCTGCTTTAGCACAGAAGGAAATAACATTGGTCTGGCATAATCCTCTTTTACCAACCCATGCCCTGGCATTAAAAATGTAAGGAAATAAGACCGTTTTCTCTGCGTCAGAGCCAAGGCACTCTGCAGCACACTCAGTGTGGTTACCGAGCAGCGCTCAGTAAGTGAAGCAGAGAACAGGCTGGATGCCCAATGCCCCGAAATGCGCACAGGGTCGGATGTTTATCAGTAAAAGTGGCAAGATCTGAGATCACCAGGGTCTGAGAACAACCGATCAGGAGGACAGACAGCCACCCTGGATAAAATCCGACCTCTGTCCACATGCCACTCAGCAGCCTGCTGCCCCTGAGCAGGCTACAGCCGCAGGGAAACTCTCATTTTTTTTTTTTTTAATCTGAAGCAGAATTGCAGACAAGTATTAAGCAAAGACAACGAGATACTCCGTAACAAGAAAACAGGCAGTTGGTCTGTGTTAAATTATACTTTAACCATGCGCAGGCAGCCCCGTAGAGGCTCGATAATTGTTCTAGACTGCTTTAACTTGTCCTGATAATTTACTTTTCGGATAAAAATCCCTGCCATTTTCATAGGAACTCCCTGCAGAATTAGCTTCACTCACTGAAATCTCCTCCTTTTCAAGACGTAAACCTCCTTCTCCGGTTTGGACTTGACCATAACATACGCAGAGTTTGTTCAGGGTCAAATATTTGCTCTTTGCCTATTGGGTTCCTTTTTAGTATCAGAATCATAGTTTCAACTGTAAACAGCTAGAGTCAGAGACCGTGTGTGTGTGTGTGTGTGTGTGTGTGTGTGTGTGTGTTAGAGTCTTTTCTTAATACAAGGATTCCTTATCCATGGCAAAAGGAAACAGTCTGCCAGATTTCAGGATTAGAAAATAAATAAAGCATGCAATTAAATTCCTAATAACTGCCTGAAGACTCTCAATTTCAGGTTTAGAAATTCCTTTTTCCCAAAGTTCAGTGGATTGAAATTGCTGTGTTCAAAGTGGCAGGTGACAGCAGGAATGTGTCTTCCACCAGGCTGGAAGGGCTACAGAGGGGCAGCATCTCTGCACCACCTGGCTTCAGCCGTGACAGTCCCCATGGTCACCAGTGCATGTGCTTCTAGACTAGTTCCAGAGGTCCCAACCCTTAATCACTTATTTATTTTCCAATGACCTAACAAACGCCTGGGAATCAAAAGTTTCTAATCCAGAAGGCTCCCCAACTCCCCAACCCCTTCCCTCTCCCTTATCCCCCCATATTGCTTCTTGAAGCCTCAGACCCACTCTCTCAAACCCAGGTTTTAACCCCACTGGGTCAAAGGCCCAGTGGGTTCCCTGCCCTGCCAGACCCTATTTCACTGTGTTCTAACCTCTCTTCCCTTCACTCTAACTTTTCCAGAACTCATCTCCCCAAAATAGGATTTGTGACACAGAATCTCACTTCATAACCAACTTAGCTGGTATGTCTGTTTTTCAAATTGAGCACCACATGCAATATGGGATTTAAATCACTTTTAACACCCACAGCTAATAATTGGTTGCCCCTAGAGTGGGAGTTTTTGGGGGTTTTTTTTAGCACCACAACAGAACCACTAAATTCCACTGTGCCTGATGATGTATTTATCCTTGCACGATTCATTCATTCATTCATGTATCCATGTATTTAATAACGTATTTAAAAAGCACTTGTTAAACATCTGCCGTGTGCCTTCAAGCAAGGAAGAGATAAACAATATAATATTGATCTTCCAGAAGCTCGCACACTAGTAGTGGAGTCAGAGGAATAAAGATAATTATGGTTATACAAAGATAAGGAAAGAGCAGTAATAGTGAAATGCAAAGGGTATTATGGGAGCTCTGAGAAGAAATATCTTACTCAGCTTGGAGGGGTTAGGGAAGACTTTGGACAAGCTGGGGTAAGACCCAACTTATTGCTTGCTGTGAAGCTAATCCATAATTAAGGCAGCAAGTGAAACCAAATTACATTTCAGAAAATCAAATTATAGGCCCATAAAGGTTCAGCCAACATATGGAAAAAATTTATATTATGTCCTTGACCAAATACATCCAATCTTCAGTAGGCAGCTTCTTGCCATGAGCACAATTAGATGGTATAAAGATGTTGGTTTGTGGTAGTTGCTACGTTTTGGGGGAATGCTTGGAGGATTCCAGGTCTGCTCTCTCCGCCCCTGGCTCATTCGCTATTTTCATAACAGATCTTCAGAGGAACCGACATGCGGGAGACTCCGCTGTCACTAAAAGATGACCTCTGAAGTCAGGAAAGTTGAACACAGGCAAGGGGCAGGTTTGCATTTGACTCCACTGACAGAACTGCATCCGGAATCTTTCGTATCTAAACATGCCCTAAAAAGAAACAGCAGCTACCCATATGTACACAAGCCACGGGGCTGATCTACTTAGGCCTGCTGCTTCCCACAAATAGAAAAAGGAAAAATACAGCTTCTAGTCAAAATGAGATCAACTCATCTGACCCACAAAAAAATTCCAATTAATTTACAATAGGACAATTATGGCAATTCCCATGGAATCATCTAACTTGGGCTTTTAACCGATCCTGGGTAAAACTTGGAGGCCAAGTTAATTTTAAATAGCAATATAAACATTTGCACGCTTATTTGGAATTTGCTTCTTTCAAATTTATAAGAAAGGGCCCCAATATTTTCTTAATGAAAAGTTCTTCTTGCACTTTCCCAATTTTTTTCATTGCCCAGCCCCCCCAGAGGCAGGAAGGTGTCTTTTTTTTTTTTTTTTTTTGTATCCCCTGTGTGTTACGCCTAGAAAAAAAGATTAAATTTAATAAGTGCTTATGAATACACTTAAAATCCCAAATTTGAAGACAGGGTGACTAGGTGGGAAGGAAATAATCCGATCTCTGTTGGCACAGGGTAGTGAATCCTGTACCCCTGGTCTGGCTCCAACCCTCTTAACCCAGAACGTAAGAACAAGTGCTAATCCCTGTTCATAATGTCGATATTTCAAATTATGTTCATTTGCTGGGCAGGACCTCCGTGTATGTTCCTCGGGGTCTTGTGCAGCTCTGTTTGTCTGCTCTTTGACATGTTTGTCCCCCCTGATGGAAAGCTTAGACAGAGTGGAAAGGGCTCCTGCTTTAATGGCACTCAAGTGGGTACTTAAAGACGCTATTCTGAATGGAGCCTTCGGGAGACCCTCATAAGTGACACCATTCTCAATGAGCTGAAACGCCAAAAGAGCAGCCTCTCTCTCTGGAAGAAGAGCACTGAATGACATCACTGTGTTTTCAAAGCACAACACCATCATTTAGAATACACCCCTCGCTACTTTGGAAGCCTCTCCCTCCAGGCCGCAGTGCCCACTTCCCCAAAGGGGGCACATCTGAGGTTAGCAGAGGAAGCGGAGATGGCAATGGAGGGGCCACTGTTTTGTTTCTAGGCCCAGGTGCCCTACATGCATATAAATGGCCAGCATTTAAATGGCACCTTCATCCGTATTTCTACCCACTGCCTCCAACAAACCTCTCAGCGGTGACACTCGGGTGGGGCTGAAGGGGAATCTCCAATTCACTCAGGCTTCCGCCCTGATGTAAACCAACATCATGGAGAGATGGAATCACAGAGCTGGGAGGGACTTTAGAAAGCAATTGTTAAACACACAGCTTCCCGGGCTCTTCTCCCAGAGACTCTGATCCAGTGGGTCTGGGGTGGGGCCTGCGATTTATATAGTTAACAAGAACCCCAGGAGATGCTTGTCGTCAGGAAAGCTCCAGAAACACTGATTCTTATCCAAACACTGAATTTTATAGATAATGAGATTGGCCCTAGAAAGTTACAATGACTTGGCCAAGGTCATGCAGCAAATTTGTGTTTAAGTCTAAGCTAAGCCACAAAGTGCCACTTCTTCCCAAATGATGCTATATTAATCCTGTAATTAATTAGTCTCCTGGAAATGAAGCTTTTTCATAAGCAAGTTGGTCACGCTGATCTTCAGGAAGCGCACGAGCAGTGTTGCCACATGTCATCTGGCGCGGCTTAGCCCATATGTGTGGCTGCATAAGACAAAATACCTCCATGGGTATCATCTGCTTCCAGGCTGTGCATAATTAAAGGTAATAAAAGCCAGTCCCACAAGTGCGGAGGGATTTGCAGGAAGCAAAGGACAGCAGAAAAGGGAGTAAAGAAACAATTAGATGAATGTTAACAACAACAGAAAGGATACTTTAATGCATTTCAATGTCTATGTTAAAATTCTTATTCCAAATGAACTTTTTTTTTAAGTGGGAGAGGTTCTGTAAACTTCCAAAAGCATTTTATTTCTACAGCATCCTTAAACACTTCTTTAAAAAATTTTTTTTAGATTTCTTAATTGATTTTTAGAGAGAAGAAGGAAGACAGAGAGAGAGACACACACAAAAAACACACACCGATCGGCTTCCTACCGGGGATGGAGCCCACAACCCAGTCGTGTGCCCTAACCCAGAGTCAAACCAGCAAACCCTTGCGCACAGGATGGCGCCCAACCAACTGAGCCACACCGGCCAGGGCTTAAACGCTTTTAAAAAGATGACTGCTTATTTATTATTGAAGATTCTTATAACAAAAAAAATTTCAAAACCTGACTTTAAGACTAGCACTAGGCAAAGTTATAGACACAGCAGATGTGCTCTGACTTCCCCGGCCTCTTTCACCCTTTGTCACCACAGTGGCTGTGGCTCAGCCCCACTATGGCCAGTGCCCTCCTGCTCCCAGTCCCCGCATCCTGATTGACTCAATGCCCATTTTTATGTATGTTTTCAGCCTCCTGACTCTTACATTTTCCCTGTGTTTTCTCCTTAGGGATGGCTCCAAACCCTACTTCATCACCCTTCCCTCCTGTCTCAGATGGTTCCCCCTCAGTCTCTTTCACCAGCTCTTCTTACCCACCTGCACCTTAAATGGGTCCCACACACAGGCCCCTCTTGCGTTGACTTTATATATATATTTTTTCCCTGGATGACTCATCTCCTTCAAGGCTTCAGTTTTCACCTATAGCCTTCAGACTTCCAAATCTGTGTCAGGCCCAGATATCTCTCTGAGGTCCAGACACAGATTTCCAACCACCTGGACACTCCACCTGGATGTCCTGCAGGCCCCTGAAGCATAGCACGTTCAAAATCAGACATCTTCTATCCTCTGGCCAAACCTGCTCTCCCACCTCCATGTATCCATTGTAGTGAATTGTGTCTCCAGGCATTGTGCCTCTAGGGTTTAAACTCCAGGGTCATCGCAGACTCCTCCCTCTTTCTTGTCTGAAAAAATTCATTCCACACATTCTGTTAATCTAGCTCAGAAGTAGTTGGTTCTGAGCACAACTAAGCCACCACTCCTTGTCGTGTCAGAGGCAAGAGCCTCTGAACTACTTTCCCTCCCTCCCCGCCTCTGCTTGCTCAGCTCTATCCTGCACTGTGTGAAGAGTCACCTTCCCTTTGAGAAGCTGGTTGTTGTTTTTTCTTGGCTCCCCTTTGCCTGTAAGGTGTAGCTGGGATTTCTTAAAATGGCATACAAAGTTTCTACAGCCTAGCTTTGCTATCATTTTGGCTAATCTCTCACCACTCCCAATCAACGCACCCTCTTGCCAAATGATTTGTTATTCCTCCAACACTTCAGGCTCTCCTGTGATTTTTGTGCCTTGAGCCTGGAATCCTTATCTCCCCCATTCCTCTTTCATTGTCTAGGAAACTTCTACTTGTCCATCAGATCTCAGTTCAAACATCGCCTCCTCTGAAAAGTCTTCTCCAAGACCTTGGGCACGGTAGGCCATTCTGCTTTCCTGTAGCACTTCGTTTGAATTCCAGCTTCTTGGGGTCTGTGTTGGGCTTCTTTACTTAACTGTGAGTTAAGATGCTCAAGGGCAGCATTAGATTTTATCTATCTTGGCATCTGCAGCACATATCACACAGGGGTTGATCAGCAAAGGGTGGAGAAATGTGATACTAAAAGCAGGTGTTTCTAATTAAAAACATTTTTAACAGCTTTACTGAGATATACTTCACATACCATACAATTCACCCATGGAAAGTATATAATTCAATGGCTTTTAGTAAGTTCTTGGGGCTGTGCAATCATTGCCACAATCTAATATTAGTCATTTTTTGTCACCTCAGAAATAGACCCCATACACTTTAGTCATCACCTCCCCAACTACCCCCTTCCTTTTACCCCCCACCCAGCCCTAGGCAACTACTAATCTACTTTCCATATAAATTTGCCTATTCTGGACATTTCATATAAATGGAATGATACATGGTCTTTTGTGACTGTCTTTATTCACTTAGCGCAATGTTTTCAAGACTCATCTATGTGTGTATCAATATTTCACTCCTTTGTTATGGCTGAATAATATTCCATTGTATGGATGTACCACATTTGTTTATTCATGCATCAGTTGATGGCCATATGAGTTGTTTTCACACTATGGCTATTATGAAAAATGCTACTTTAAGTATTCACATTTTTTGTGTGAACCTGTGTTTTAATTTCTCTTAGGTACATACCAGGGGTGGAATTGCTGGGTCATATGGCAACTCTATGTTTGAGCCTTTAAGGAACTGCCGAAGTGTTTTCCGAAGTATGTGCACTATTTTACATTCCCACCAGCAACGTATGAGGGTTCGAATTCCTCCACATACTCATTGACATTTGTTATTGTCCTTTCAGATTACAGCCATGTTGGTGGGTGTGAGATGATAGCTCATTGTGGTTTGGATTTGCATTTCCCTAATAACTAATGATTTTTTAACATCTTTTCCTGTGCTTGTTGGCCTTTGTATATCTTTTCTGGGACAAACGTCTATTCAAATTCCTTGCCCATTTTCAAACTGCATTATTTCTCTTTTTGTTGTTGGGTTGTAAGAGTTCTTTCTGTATTCTGAATATGTTTCTTATCGCATGTATAACTTACAAAAAATTTCTCCCACTCTATGGGTTTTCTTTTCACTTTCTTGATGGTGTTCTTTGAAGCACAAGGGTTTTTAATTTGATGAAGTTCGATTTGTATACATTTTTCTTTTGTCACTGTGCTTTGGTGTCATATTAAAAAACCCAAAGTCATAAAGATTCACTTGTATATTTTCTTCTAAAAGTTGTATATTGTTAGATCTTACATTTAATTCTATGATCCATTTTAAGTTCATTTTTGGGAATGGTTTGAGGTAGGGTCCAACTTCAATCTTTTGCATGTGAATATCCAGTTGTCCCAGCACCGTTTGTTAAAAGAACTGTTCTTTCCCCATTAAACTTGCAAAACCAACTGACCATAAAAGTAAGAGCTTATTTGTGGTCTCCCAATTTTATCTATTGAGTTATATGTCTATTCTTATGCCAACACTATTTTTAAACTTTGTCTCTTACTTATGGATTGAAAGATGTGGTTCCTGTCAGTAAGTTAAATTGGGTGCAATAAAATTTGAAGCTCAGAAGGGCCCCTAAAATGACACTAAGCCCAAGGTCCTGAGAGAAATCTTGCCCTGGAAGAAGGCAATGGGCTTCACTGCTGAAGATCTACTTCTGGACTTTTATTAGGTGATGGAATCACGCAGGGGTCACTGTTCTTTGGAACTGGCTGCATCCTTGCTCAGCAGGCTGCCTCTCTCCAAACAGTCCCACTGAAACGCTCCCTTCTTCTGTTTCAAAACAAGCCCCACCCTGTCCCAATCTTCTCTCTCCCTTATCCTAACATTCCTATTGTGCGTTTCTCAGTACGTTAGATGTAGTTTTTAGTAATATGTAATTAATTTTTTCAACATATATTTACTGAGCATATGCTCTGTGCCAAATACTGTTTTTGACTTGGGCAATACAGTAGTAAACAAATCAGAAAACCCTTTGCTTTCTAAGAACTTACATTTTAAGGTGCAAATAAGGGGGGGAGGGAGTGATCAAATAAATACATAAAATAATTCCAGATAGTGATAAATGTTCAAAAGAAAATGGAGAGAGCTCTTGCGGGTGTGGCTCAGTTGGTTGGGTATAGTCCCATGCACCAAAGGGTGGCAGGTTTGATTCCTGGTCAGGGAATATGCTGGGTTGTAGGCTTGATCCCCAGCAAGGGGCACGCAGGAGGCAGCCCATAAATGTTTCTCTCTCCCTCTCCCTTCCTCTCTCTCTAAAATCAATTTTTTAAAAAATCATATTAAAAAAAAGAGAGAGAGAGATAACAGGATCACAAGTGCATGAGGGGGCCATATTTTAGATAGCCTGATCCAATCGAGCCTCCCCAAGGAGGTAATATTTGAGCAGACTTCTAAGGGTTGAGAAGTGAGTCATGACCTCTAAGGGGGGCATAATCCAGGCAGAGGTGACAGCAAGTACAAGGCCTCCAAGGAGGGTAAATGGAACAGCAAGAAAGTAAATGTGGCCAGAGCAGACTGAGTGAGGGAGAAAGGGGCAGGAGGTTGAGATCAAAGAAGGAGCAGAAGGTGAGATCATGCAGGGCTTTGTAGACCAGGATTAGGAGTTTAGATTTTTATCGAAATGTGAGGGAAAACCCTTGGAGAGTTTTAAGCAAGAGAGTGATATAAAAAGATCACTCTGTTAGAAGAAAACAGATGAGATCTTTGTGACCTTGAGTTAGGCATAGATTTCTTAGATAAATATACAAAAGCTTGATGCATACGAGAAGATATTGAAAAATTGGACTTCATAAAAATTAAGAATGTCTGCTTTCTGAGAAACACTGTTTAGAGGATTAAAAGACAATTCTTCAGGGGAGGTGCGTGGAAGTCGCCAGTCCATCCTAACAACAAGTAGAAAGCCGAACAACCTGGAAAATCAACCCTTCTTCTTAGATCCATAAAAAAAGTGAGGTCACAGGGCAAACTGCTGCCCACAGAATTGGAGAGACAGGCAGGTGAGTGCTGAGAAGCACCATTTCCTGGAGCAGAAACCCACAAGCCAAAGCCTCCATGGGAACCAGTGCAGGGTGGAGCAACCTGGACTATAATTGTCAAATTACTGGAGGCTCATTGTGAACAAGTCTGAGAGATAAAAACTCCGGAGAGACCCAATCATAGGGAGGCCCCCACATTTTTGTGAGTTTTGCCTCCAGGAGCTCAACCAGGTGCTCACATTGAATATCAGAGAAAAATCCCCCCTGTGCTTTCGGCAGGGGGAGGGAAAAAGAAACCATTTTGAAATAACACAGAGCAATCTGTTCTTCTTAACAAGGTCTGACTCAGGATCCTCAGGAGAAGCTGTAGAACTAGAGCCTAACTGACCTTGGAGAAGGGCAATACCCAGCTCCATCCACCCCCTCCTGGCTATCTTGTCCCTCCTAAGGGGGGAGAGAGAAAAACTGACAGGCACTTGTGAAGTTCACAGTCAAGAGGTATATATACAACCTGCCCTGGACTGTTTAGCTCCATGGTTAAGCATCGGCCCTCAGATTGAAGGGTCCCGGGTTCGATTCCAGCCGAGGGCATGGACCTCGGTTGCAGGCTCCATCCCCAGCCCCAGCTAGAGCAGGAGGCAACCAATCGATGTGTGTCTCTCTCTCACATCAATGTTTCTATCTCTCTTTCTTTCTCTCCCTTCCACTCTCTCTGAAAAGCAATGGACAAAATATCCTCAAGTGAGGGTTCAAAAGAAAACAAAACACAATAGAGGTCTTTACATGTCTACTACACCAGCTAAAACTTAAAAATGTCAATACAAATGCTGGTGAGATTAGGGAGAAACTGATCTTTCACGCATCCCTGGTGAGAATGTAAAATAGTATAACCGCTCTGGAAAACAGTTTGGCAGATTCTTATAAAGTTAAACATATACTTTCCATACAACTTAGCAGTGTCCCTCCTGAGTATTTGCCCAAAGAGAAATGAAAATTTGAATGTTTATAGCAGCTCTGTTTATGGTCACCCCAAACTGGAAGCAGCCTAAATGTCCTTCAGTGGGTGAATGGAGGCACAAACTGGGGTACATCCACCCAGACCATGGAATACTACTGAGTAATAAGAGGAATGAACTACTGAAACCCACTGCAACACGAATGAATCTCAAATACACTGCGATAAGTGAAACGACCAGAAAGACTACATACGGTGAGACTCTGTTTATATAACATGCAAGAAAAGGCCAAACTATAGGGACAGAAAATAGACCAGTGATTGCCAGGGGCTGAAGGTAGGAGGAAGGACTGACTACAAAGTAGTACAAGGGTATGTTTTAGGGTAATGGAACTTTTCTATATCTTAATTGTGCTGGTGCTTACAAGACTGTATACACTTGTCAAAACTCGCAGAAGGACCGACCAGGTGAATGATGATATTGTTAATAGAAATGGGAATGACTGGGGTAAGAACAAGTTTCAGGGGTCTGGAGTCAAGAGTTAAGTTTGAAAAGACTATTAGACACTCAAGTAGAAATGATATGGACGACCTTGGAGTTCAGAAGAGAAGTCAGACAAGGAAGTTGAATTTGAGATTCATCGGCACTTTGATGGTATTTTTATATCATAATCACACCACCAACGATCACCAGATCAATGTCATCTTTGTTGTTTCTACACTGGACAGTGTACAGATGACCAAGTGTATTTTTTAGTCCTGATATAAATGACCATGAGACACAAGTTGGTTTTTCCATGTTCCTCAGACTAAATCTCGAAATATCTGGTCAAAGGCCTGTAAACAGAATCTTTCCCTTCAACCCACCTATTTTGTGAGCATCAAGTTGCAGCTCAAAGCTGGGCTAAGGCCTTGAAAATTTGAACCCCACTGCGAGCTACGAAAGAATGCCAGATTTGATTGGTCCCATAAAAGTGATTTACTGTATATATGCATGCGTGCATATGATTCATAAGTATTTTCCGCAAATTGAAAACATATTTTAAACATATGGAAATTAGCAGAAATAAAAACGAACAATAGATAGTGAGGGGAATAACATACTAGACTTTGTGGCTTGATGGAAGTGAAAAAATATTGCTTAAACAAATCCATCCTATGTAAATAAGAAGTTAAAAGGAAAAGTCAGATCTAATTTACTCTATGTTTGCACTTCGGGAATCAGAAGCATTTTATTTTTTGTTTTGTCTTGGAATTGGGTCCCTTATATAACACATGTCAAAATAGCTGGAAAAGATGTGATTAACTATTGCCAGCTGAAATTCTTGTTCCACAAGGACAACTCCCTCTGGCTCCTTATTTTCTTTTCATAATTTGGGCACTGTGAGCTAGTGGTTGGAGCCCAGGCAGGCAGGCAGTGTGGCCCAGCAGGAGAGAGCATTCCAGGGTTGGGCCTTTAAACTTCACAACGATCATTAATTTACTAAGTCCTCTTGCCAGAGCCCCTTAAAGACTCACTGTGGTCTCACACAGGGTGTGGTCAGCAGGAATTTTGCCATAAGCTAGATTCAAGCAGGAGCCCAATCTTGCTCAAGTGTAGTTTGGGTGCTTTAGGAACAGGAAAAGGTGAACCAAGGTTTTTTCATAGACTTGGACTCAGTACCGAGGCCTTTGCCTTGATTTCCTTACCTACCAAAGAAGAACTGCATCACCCACGTTCAAGGGCCTGCCTTCTAGGAGCAGTTTGGAACAAACATACAGCCAAATTCTAATCTTGGTTCCGCCAAATGGGCTGTTTTGGGCGTCTCTCAGTTTCCCAGTAAATTCTCTACAATGAAGCTCATAAATGTCATTAGAATGTTCCTTCGATAGAAGACTCTATAGGAAAGAACACATTCAAAATGGATGACATAGTTTTTGCCACATAGGTACTCAGAAAAAGGTTTTGAATTGAGTTTCCTAGATGACTGGAAAATATTACTAAGGGGCTTTTGCAAAAGCAATTATGAGAAATAATTTCTAAATGTCCTTTAGTTTTTAGGGTGCTAAGTAAATCTTAAAATATCAACATGCTCCCTCCCCTGTGTCTCAGATTCTGTCCTTTCTTGTTCATACTAGATTCCTTTTCTCTACCATCAATCAATCAATCAATTGGTGGATATTTATGGAACATTACAATATAATTGGCACCGTAGTAGGCCACAGAAGATATGGATGCATGGTCCTTGCACTCTAGTTTATAATCTATTGAGGAAATATTAAGATTCAAAACAGCGGCAAAAAACATCACTTACCACCTAAGTATTGTAACTTATACTTCACAGTCAGAATCTGAGGCAGGGAGGTCAGTGAAGACGGGGGTGCTTGGAAAAAGCTTCATGAGTTTCATCTTTTTCTTGGGGGAAAAGTGGGGAAGGAGAAAGGTCAAGTGTGGAAGCTAGAAGCTTGGAGCCTGGGGGACAGCAATGCCATTTCTCACTGAGCAGGCAGTTATATGACCAAGTTCAAAGGGACAAGTAGATTTATAAAAATGGGGTAACAAGATCATGTAGAACTGTGCTATTCACTATGGTAGCTACTAGTTACACTTGGCTATATAAATTAAATTAAATTAAAATTTTAGTTCTTCAATCTCACCACATTCAAATGCTCAATGGCCATATGTGGCCAGTGGGACCATACTGGGCAGTGCAGCTATGAAACATTTCCATCATTACAGAAAGTTTTCCTGGACAGTGCAGGTCTAGAACCATGGAAGTGTAAAGAGAGAGGCAGGAGAGCCAAGCATGAAAGAATTCCCAAGTCCATTGGTTTCTACATTCTTTCTGTGGCCACAAGGTGTCCAAAATCCAAAAGGGCTTTAATTAATTCAACAGATGTACATCGAGCACCTACTAATCCAAGGCTAGGTGATACGAAAGACACAAAAGTGAATGAAGCAGATTCCGGTCCTCAGGGAGCTTAAGACCTAGAGGGGGGGCAGAAATGTGTACACAAGTAACAATAATATAAAATTTAAAAAGTGATGTGCATTTTTCAAGCATGTAGAAGTTCAAATAAGGGACAGATGATTTCTATTTGAAGATTTCAAGAATGCTTCTGAAATAAGGCATTATTTGAGCAAACCTTTCAAAGGCAGTGCGAGTATACACAAATATGACAGTGCACAACAGTTTCCTTTTCTCCACATTTTTGCCAACGCTAGTTATCACTTGTTTTTCTGGGGATAGCCAGTCTAACGGGTGTGAGGTGGTATCTCATTGTGGTTTTGATTTGCATGTCCCTGATGATTAGTGATGTCAAACAACTTTTCATGCACCTATTGGTCATCTGTAGGTCTTCCTTGGGACAACGTCTATTCAGTTCCCCTGCCCATTTTTAAATAGGATTTTTTATTTTTATGTTTTGCTGTTAAGTTGTATGAGTTCTTTATAAATTTTGGATATTAAGCCCTTATCAGATATAATTTGCAAATATTTCCTCCCATTCCATGTTACCTTTTAATTTTGTTGCTTGTTTCTTTTACTGTGCAGAAGCCTTTTCGTTTGATGTATTCCCACTTATTAATTTTTGCTTTTTTTGCTTGTGCTTTTAGTGTCATACTAAAAAAATCATTGCCAAGACCAATATTAAGGAGATTTTCGCCTATGCTTTCTTCTGGGAGTTTTATGGTTTTAGGTCTTATGTTTAAGCCTTTAATCCACTGTCAGTTAATTTTTGTCAGTGGTGTAAGATAGGGGTTCAGTTTCATTCTTTTGCATGTGGTTATCCAATTTTCCAGCACCATTTATTGAAGTGACTCTTCTTTCCCCATTGAGTATCCTTGGCTCCCTTGTCAAATATTAATTGACCATATATGCGAGGATTCATTTCTGGGCTCTCAATTGTGTCCCATTGGTCTATGTACTGTTTCTTTGCCAATACCATATTGTTTTGATTACTATAGCTTTGTAGTATAGTTTGAAACCAGGAAGCATGATGCCCCCCAGCTTTGTTCTTTCTCAGGATTGCTTTGGCTAATCAGTCTTTTGTGGTTTCATTTGGTAATATCTTGATAGTTTAGATCAAATATGAGAAACAAAGTAGAAAGAATGGAAGCAATTATATTTGTATTTAAATATAGTATTTCAGTAGGACTGGAGAATGACTCTGCTAATTTGGTCCCCTTTGGAGAGAGTCTATCATTTGTGGAAAATATGAATGAGAGCCACACTTTGAGAAACAATAAATAAAATTACAGGACATTGCTGAGAGGGAAGAAAAGCAAATCAGCATCTTAAGTTGAGAAATCACTATTGAACAGGCTGTTAAAGGGTAAAGCTGACAAGAAAAGAGCAAAGCCAAGAACATGGCAGTTAAAATAAAATGTAGATCATATGTGGAATGTGGAGTCTCTTGTTAAGAAGCAGAGAGAAAATAGTGCATAAGGGAAATACCAGCTCAGCAGGTTTGTAGATCTCTATCTCTAGAGTGAATATGAATGTATAGAGAGAAATATTTCCGTTCTGCAGCTGTACCAAAGCATCTGTCAGTAGTTCCATTATCATTTTCATATATATGTGTATATATATATATATCTTGATGTTATTAATTTTTGCTTGTGCTTTTAGTGCTTTTACAGATTAACGTATATACATATATACATACCTATATATATGAAAATGATAATGGATATATATATATATATACACAGAAAAGTTAGTTAAAAATGTATGCTCTGTGTATATAAATATATGAAAATATTTATTTAATGGTTAAAATTAAAAGTTCCTAGAAATTGTTTTTCTAATGCCATGGCTCCCTACTAAGGACACATTTCTCAGTCCACTACTCTTCATCTAAAAACCTGAAAATAGGGTCCCGTATAATTCAAAGGAAAAGACATAGCTATTAGAAATAGAGATATTATGTGATCATTTATCCCATCCAAGGTTTTAAAATAGATTGAAGTGCTACTCTCTCCAAGATTTATAGAACTTACTTTAAAAATAAATGTGAAAAAATAAATGTGAAATAATAAATACATGGCTAAAACCCATGCCCATATTTGTGCAAGAGGCCTTCAATCCAGACTGATGTCACTTTTTCTATGCTGATCTATGGCCATAGATGACTGTCACTAGTATATGAAATTAACCAGCTAAGGTTAATTGTTAGGTACCAAAACTGAGTGAGTGGAACTAGCTCTTGTTTGAAAAAAAATCCATGATTCAATTGCATGTTCTTTTCATCTTTTGTTTTATTTTCTTTTATTTCTAAAACATGAACTCCAGAAGATAGAGTTTAACATCTAGTCAAGATCAATTCCAAGTGAAAGACTGCTGTAAGAACTCACATATCATGTGGGGCCTTCAACTTTTGCATTACATTACTAACACATATTTTAAATAAAATTATCCATATAATCTAAATTTTCAAATTGGTTGGCCTAAAGTTATTCATAATACTCCTTTTCATAGAGCAATGATGGTGATTTTGTAAATCTGCTCTGTATTGTGGAGGTGTCCTGTTTATTATTCCAGATATTGTTTATTTATGCCTTTTTGTTTTTTTAATTGGGAAACCAATGTAACAAACCTAGGCTTATATACTTTCTTTTCCTCTTCTGCTGGCTTTGACATAGTACTTTTATATACATATAGCCTCAGGTGGGGATGCAACCGAGGTACATGCCCTCGGCTGGAATCAAACCCGGGACCCTTCAGTCCACAGGCTGACGTTCTAACCACTGAGCCAAACCGGCCAGGGCTGACACAGAATTTTATATATGGTAGTAGTTAGCCTTAAATTTTTAACATAACACTTAACTATTCCATTTTTCTAAGAACATCTAAAGTTATTCAGTATATTTACCCTTTTTCCTGACATGAAACTGATTTTAGCATACATTAACTTCCTATTGAATAATCCTCCCCTTTCCCATCCTTGACCCCCAGTAGCTCTTTTACTATTGTCTAGAGTTTTGTCTATAGTTCATCCTTTTAACAAATGCAAAAATGGTGAGTTTTGTAAAAACAAAATTTTAAATTTACTAGTTTATCAATATCTGTGTCACCATTCTCAACCTCTGTATACTTTTGTTTTTGCTGAAATACATTCCCGCTAGTTATTTTCATGAGCGCCTTAATCACTGTATTTTTGAAAATGCCTTTAACTGGCTGTCACTATTTTCCCTCTGCACTCTACAGACATTTTATTGTCTTCTGGCATCAGTTTCTGCCCATGAGAAGTCAGCTTTCAAGTCAAAGCCTCAGTCCTGTGATGGTGGTGTCTTCCCTCTAGTAACTTTTAAGTTTTGTATTTATCGCTGATGTTATAGTTTCAGCAAGGTGTGTGCATTTGTGTTAATCCTGCTTGGAGCTTCGTATGACCCTTCAACCTCAGGTCTCAGATCTTTCTTTAACTGTAGAAAATTCTTAGCCATTACCTCTTCCAAATTGCTTCTCTACCATTCCTTTCATTTTCATCTTCTGGAACTCCCTGTACATGTATTGAAGCCTGGCAACTGATCCTCTCTGACTCTTAAGTGCTCACTCATGGTTTTTGATTGTTTGCTTGCTTGTTTTAATCTCTTATCTCTCTGTCCTGTTTCCTCAGTGAAATCCTCAGTATCCTCTTCAATTCACTAATTTTCTCTTCGGCTATCTCCAGTCTAGAGCTTATCTCAGCGATTGGATTTTTATTTTAATCATTCATTCTTCATTTCCAAGAGTTCTACTTATTCTTTTCAGTACCCAGACATTCTGATTTTATTTATGCTGGCATGTTTCCCTCATAATGTCTTGCTCTTTTTTTTTCTTTCATGAAAGTTATTCCTTCCTTTATCTCTTTAAGTATTCTAAACATAGCAGATATTTTCTTTTTCTTTTTTATTATCAACACTATTACAGATGTCCCCCATTTTCCTGGTCCTTTTACCCACCTCCACCAAACTCCAGCCCCACCCCCACCGCGGGCCCTGACCACACTGTCGGCTGTGTCCATGGACTATGCATATATGTCCTTTGGCTAATCTCTTCACCTTCTTTCATCCAGTCTCCCCTCCCCCTCCCCTCTGACCTCTGTCAGTCTGTTCCATAAACATAGTAGACCTTTTTTAAGATGGTTCCATAAAATTCATTTCAACAGGAATAAACTTATGTCCTTATTTTTGCTTTGTTCTGTTGGCTGTCTTTCCAGCCTTGGATTCTGGTTGAGGAGCTCATTTTGAGACTAGGCTTTCATTCCCTCTGTCTCCCTGTCTCTTTCTCTTCTTCCTGCTACTCCCAATGTGCTTTCCCCTCCCTGTTTAGTGGTTTTGCGATTGCTTTCATTCTGCACTTGGCTCCCTGGACCCCAGAGAGCTTCAGAGATCCAGCCCACAGCGGTAACGAGGACAACACAGATCCAGGCACCAACCCAGGCAATGGACGGCTCCCTTTCCTAGTCCCAAGTTTACATCTGTGTCCTTCATCTCCCCTAAGTCTTCAGTTTGCTAAAAGATGTAGCTCCAGACAGGAATAGCATCTATTTCAGCCTCCCTTCAGGAGCAGGAGGAGCTTGCCTCTGACTCTGGCTTCAAGCAGGGAGCCTGGCTTCAGTCTCCCATCTCGGCATGGAACTCTTTTATTTTAATTTACCCTGGAAAAGCCAAACTCTAGCTAATATTGCCTGGTTCCAGACCTAGAGCCCAGTAAGCCTGTGGCTTCCGCTTAGCTCATAGCTTTGTATTTCTGTCCCAATTCTGGGCCATAGAAGTGTTTATTTAGTTTTTAAGCTTGATAAGTTTCATTTATTACTGCTGTGTGTTTGGAGTAAAGATGTGTCAAAGAACAAACTTTCAGAGCTGTCTGAACTAGGTTTGTATGCCAACTTCTTTAGTAAATTGAAGACTGCAATGCATTCAGTTCAATCTTTAGATCACTTTTAGACAAAACAGGATTTGGTCTGTGAACATATGCCTCAACTAAAATAATGTCAAAAGCATAGTTCTTTAAATGATTTTATCTTAACACGTGATTATCTAATAATCAGCTTGATTACCAAATGATCTGATTCAGTTGTCGTGAGGTTGAAAATTTCAAACTTTCCACTTTCTTATCTACATTTTCATAAGATAGCCAGCATTTTTTTTTTTTTTTAATGAAAAGGCAAAATGGGGGAAATGTCATTTCTTAGTCCTTGAATTCTGGAATCTTCTAATGATTTTTTTTTTTTTTACCAAGTAAATAAACCCAGAAGTAAATGAAATGTGGTTTACTGCTTATGCTTCTTGGAATTTCTTGCAGCCAACTCAGAATTATAGCATCTCAGAGTTGGAAGAAATTATTCATATGACCACACTGAATATTTTTCCTGTTGGTCTGCATTAAATTGGGGAGGGTTAGTGACTAAAAGGCTAAGACTTTCTAGAGTCCTGTGGCAAAGGTAGAAGCCCACTTCAAAGGAAGTTCAGACACTCAGCTGGTTTCTTTGAAGAGAATTCATTTTCATGAAAAATGTTCTAAAGACTTTCTAATGGGACCAGAGAGAGCAAAGAAAGCTGTTTCCCCCTTCATTTTATTACAAATGGAGTCACATTGCCAATGACATGCTGGTATATATTTAACATCCAGCTCTCCAAGAAAAGAAAAACCAATTTGTAGTGTTTGCCAACTTCCATGGTGTAAATACTCCCACTGTGGCTGATTTCACACTATTAATGTGTCAATCACTAAACACAGAATTGGGAGGAGATGCCCATAATAGGTTTTTTGGGTGGTTAAGAGTAAGCTTCAGCACACTGCTATGATAATGCCAAATCCAATAGATACTTTCCAGACCTCAACTTGGCCTTCAGCGGCATTCAGCACAGTTGCTTGCACCATTATTGAAATACTCTCCCTTCGGCCTTTCCAGTCAGCCATCCTATCCTCTCTTCTCTCCTCTGCTCAGGCTGATGTAAGTCTCACTGCCAGCTCTCCCTCCTCTATTATTAGGTACTCTCAGCCCTCTTTCTGGAGCCTGTTGCTCTTTTCTCTTTACGTTTCCCCCCTGGGTGATCTCATCCAGTCCCATAGCTTTCAATATCACAAAATGCTGTTAACTCCCATATTTTTATCTCCAGCACAGACCTTTTTGCTGAGCTCCAGCCTTGTATATCCAACTGTCTACTCAGATATCTCAGAGGCAACTCAAACTTAACTTGTCCAGAGCTGAACTCCTGACCCTCCTCTCATCTTCTTTATCTAAATAAATGGAACTACCATCTGTTCATTTGCTAGAGCCACAAACCCAGGAGCAATCTTTGCAAAACCGCCCCCTTTCTCATAAGAGCCAACCTATTACCAAGTACTACTGATACCACTTTTAAAATATTTCTCAAATCTATCCATCTCTCATCATCTCCAAGGCCCCATCTGCTCTCAGATGGGCTATTGCAGCTGAATCCTAAGCACCATCCTACCCTCTTCTCTTGTGCTCCCCACAGTGGACCGAGAGATCTTTTAAACACACTTTAAAACTTTCTTTGGCTTCCCATTACATTTAATAGAAAACAAAACATCCTTACATGGCCTGCAAGGGTCTGCGTGGTCAGATTTCAGTTTAATTCTCCCATCTTATTTTTTACCACTTTCCCCCTCATTTACTGCACCATGGCCACACAAGTTGTCCTTAACATGCAAATGTTTTCTTGTCTCAGATCCTTGTAATCTTAAGTATCAATCTGCTTGCTTACTTCATGTCTATCTTCCCCCATTAGACTGTAAGCAGCATGAGTACAAGGACCAAGTCTATTATGCTCATTAAATACCCAAGGCCTAGCCCATACGAAGTGGTCAATGAATATTTGTTGGAAGAAGTAATAAATAAATGAATGAACGAAACATCAGGTTTTCAGATAAACCTTTTTAGGTTATGCATTTTGGATGTGTATAAAGGAAAGGTAGGAGTGGCTGTTGACATTAAAGCTTTTAGAATGCTGTGGCTAAATAAAAATGTTCACATTTCTTTCTTTTTATAAAATATGTTTTTATTGATTTCAGAGAGAAAGGGAGAGGGAGATAGAGATAGAACACCAATGATGAGAGAGTCATTGATCGGCTGCCTCCTGCACACCCTCTACTAGGGATCGAGCCCACAACCCGGGCATGTTCCTTGACCTGGAATCGAACCAGCAACCTCTTGGTTCCTGGGTCGCTGCTCAACCAACTGAGCAACACCCGCAGGGCCACATTTCTTTTGATGACAACACTCTTATAGCAACATAAAGTTGGGGTAATTTATCCTGAAAAAAGAAGCCTAGAAAACCAAGGAAAGGATGGATTTCCATTCTATTAAGTTGATTAATATTAAGTTATTAAGTATAATTAAAATTCCTCCCCTCTAAAGGACATCCTACTAAAGGACATCTTGGTTGCTTCCAAGTTTTAACAATTATGCGTAAAGGGGTTACAAACATCCGTGTACAGGTTTTTGTGTGCACATAAGTTTTCAGTCCCTTTGGGTAAATACCAAGGAGCATGATTGCTGGATCCTGTGGTAAACGTATGCTTAGTTTTGGAGGAAGCTGTCAAACTGTCTTCCAGAGTGGCTGGACCATTTCGTATTCTCTCCAGCAATGAATGAGAGTTGCCAGAGTTCTGGTTTTTGGCCATTCTAATAGGCGTGTAGTACTATGTCATTGATGTTTTAGTTTGCATTTCCCTGATGACATAGGATGTGGAGCATCTTTTCATGTGCTTGTTTTCCATTTGCATATCTTCTTTGGTGAGATGTCGGTTAAGATAATTGGCCCATTTTTAAATCTAGTTGTTGTGCCCCTGGTTCTTTGTCATCTACTGATCCTTTTCTGTGTCCCACATTCCATGTCCTCCCTATCAATAAATCTTCCTGGAATCAGGAGCATTTTGCTCTAATTTCTGAGAATTCTCAGCCTCTCAGTTCACCATTGCTCCTGTAAGACTCTTTAGCTTGTTCTTTGGTTCTGGCGATGCACATTCCTAATTTCCTCCTGAATGGTTCTACATGCCACTGACATATAAGGAGATCTGCTTACCTCCAAAATCCAGTAAAAATGACTTCTGCATGTGCCCTTTTCCAGGGATCAACCTTTACATTTGTAGCAGCTGCCGTGTAATATGGTGAGCCACACAGGCTACTTATGTCTCTACTACAAGACTACTACTATGTGTCATTTATAAATCATATGTCACATACTTAAGAACAAGGCACAGGAAATAACAGAATCGATGATTTTTGTATAGTAGTATTCCCATGATGCAATAATCATTGATCCTGTTTTTTCCTGTGTCTTGTTCTTAAATATATGACATATGATATATGACATGAGACATAGTCCTTATAATACATTTTATATTTGTTGTTTGTTTAGCAAAACTTTTCATAGATGGGATTAGGTTGAGTATTACCCTTGTTCTATCTGAATTAATATGTTATACATTAGAATAATTCATTGCAAAACTATTTTAAATTATAATTCTGCCCCAGCAGGTGATGATTATTTTATTAAAGTATTCCATATGTTGTTACTCTGCATAGTGCTGACTCCCAGGTTGAAGTCTCACCTTATGCCTGTGGATCAGCATCATCTGTGGGCATCAATGTCTTACAAGAACTTAGCTTAGTGGACCAGGTTTACAGACATGGGGGGACATGGAAATTCCAAGTTCCGATCCAGGATCTTCTTCCAGCTTGTTGTGTGGCCTTTCACGAGTCATTTCATACTCACTCAGTCATTTCTTCATTTCAACAGGAAACAGTACCTATTAGCTTCTCGAGAAAGGGGAAAATGGTGGTCAGAAAGAAAACGAACTGATAATATCAAGATCCACTCAATAGTTCTGACCTGCAGCAAGAAAAGAAACAAGGCAGGACTGGAAAACACAGCACATATGTAGCCAAAACCAAAGACTTGTTGTTATAGAGAAAAGGGGACAATGTCTGATTTTAACATTCACACATTCCAAACCACAGTCTTCCAACCCTTTCTCCTGCGGCCAACCCTGTTGGTGGGAGCCAGGTCTAGAGGAAAGTTTCCAGAAAGCAGATTTTGGCAAAGGTCGCCTTTAAACCTGCAGAGAATACAGTTCAGGTTTTTTGTGTGTTTTTTAAAAAAAAAAAAAAAAAGAACATTTCATTCCTTTTTGCCACAGAATTTCAAGAACTATGTTTATTTTTCCTTTTCAGGTTATAGTATGTGGATTTTTCATAGTCAGATATGAGGAACAAACACACGTCTTTCCTTTCTTCCTTTCCTTACAAAATTCTTTCAACTTGTAGATAGAGAGCCAAAGTCTAAGATTGTATTTTAGAAAACTGATTTTCTTATATTATCACTAAATTGCTTCAGAGAAAGAATGGGGTGCTAAAGTCTGCTTTCTGACTGCTTTGAGAAGAGGCCAACACGTGCCGAGTAAAAGAAAGGATTGCTGATTTCAATTACAGTCCTTGGACAAATGGCTTATGTGGCCCCAGAGTCCTGGCACCCAGAGAGCGCAGTGGGCCCTGGGTCTGTTTCGGATAGTTTTGTAAACCAAAACCGACCACTGCAAGTGCACTGGTTTTAGAGGGATACCCAAGAAAATTGCCCTCCTCCTCACAACGTGTCATTACAGAAAAATAGAAGCCCATGCGTTCCAATCTGATTTTCATTGAACTCTGCAAGCTTGTAAATTTTGCCATGAGGTAGGGGGCTGATTCAGAGCCCTAGAATCCTCTTGATGCCACAGACACTATTTAAAATGGATATTCCTTTGGGTTTCTCAGTATTCCTCTGCTAGGGTCATGGAATAAATGGGGCTCTGTCTGATGAGAACTCCCTGTCCTAGTAAACAAGAACTGGGATGCCTTGTGGCCAAAGTAGCAGTCTTGTATTTTAAAGGTTAGGAGTTCAAATCTTGTGGGTTTGCACTTGGGTTAAAGTATGTACGTATCTTGGTTTTAGAAGCAATAACATTGCATGATGGAATCTGGCTACCCACAGCTAAGTTCTGGCTATAATTAATTAAACAAATACTTCTTATGGAGTTCTTTACCGCGTAGATCTTGAACAAAACGTCCACATTCCAGAAGGCATAGGAAAGCTTTCTTTTCCAAGCTTCCTGCCCCCTACAGTGTATATATACTTGAATTCCACCACGTAGACTAAAGTTCATACTTGACGCATTCTTTGGATTTTGATATACCTATAGCCCCAGGCCTTCTTTCCTGTGTTCATTTTCTTTTCTCCTGATTTTTCAGGGAGACTATATTTTACAGATTTAAAGCGTGATCCTTACAGTGATGACCCATCGCAAACAGATCTCACTGGAAGAAAATATAACCTATATTAGGGCCTATAATTTTAGAGCTCCAACCTTCATAATATCTTGTTTTTCTATAGCATTTTACTCTTTATAAAGTACTTTACATATATGATCTCCTTTGAACCTCACAGCTATGGGACAAGGTAAATATTATGCAAAATTTGAAGACAAATGAGAGAGAGAGAGAGACCCAGAGATGTTAAGAGACTTGCTCAAAAATCACTCAGCAAGTTAGTGTCAGAACCAGTACTCCAGCTCAGACCTTTACAGCTCTAAATGTCTTCATCACTGTAATAGAATTATCTCCAATAGCAAACAATTGCTATGGAATCACATTGGTGTTTCAGATTTTGTTGCTGGCCCTACTTTATTGAGCTATGTTTGGTAATCCCACTGCCATCATGGAAAGAACATATATATGAAACTCCCTGGAGATGCTGAACACTTAAAAGCACCAACAGTTGAATTGATCTGCTTAAAGTATCTGCTATCCTAGTCCCTCCTATATACCCACAAATAGAGGGAAGTAGCCCTGTATGCTCCCGTGCTCCAAGAATGTCAGAAATTAGAAATATCCCAGTATTGTGACCTGAAGTTGCCTCAACAGGAAGTTCTGTTTTGTAAATTACGACTCCAGTCACTCTCTTTCCAGTTACTCTTATTGCCAATGGGGTTTTGGGTAAAGAATTCTCAGAAAAATTGCCTACATATATGCTAGATGAAAAGAGTAACAATACCCTCTCCCTATCTACCTGACAAAGGGTTGAGATAAACAACCAAACAATCTTTATCATGAGCTTTGAATGCCTAGAGAGAAAGATAAGGTTTACTTGAAAGGGTGTAATTATATTGAGTCAGCAGTGATATCATCGTCTATATTTTATATGTGTAGCTGTTGCCTAAGACACCGCTGACTATAATTTGGCTCTCATGTTTGATGTTTTAAGGACATGGTGATTTTACAATAAATTAGCAGAAGAGCCTAAGTTGGGAAGGTAAGGCATCTTCTTCTTTGAAAAATTCCTGTGGGACAGAAATTGATTTTAGGCTGTCTTCTCCAGCTGGTCCTGCAATTTGGACTGGCCCCAAGGTTCACAAAGCACTTCTATTTCTGTGTCAATCCAGTGATTCCTTCTCTAGAATGGGTCTGTCTAGAGACACCATCTTTTAACACAACTGAGAAGCAAGAGGTTCACTCTGTGTCTTGACTCGTTTCCTGGGCCAGAGGTAGACGTGTTTTGCAGACCATGAGCCCTGGCGCTGCCTCCAGCCTCCCTGGTCTACATCAGTTTTGCTATATCAAGCTCTTCCTTGAGATCTTATGTTCACTGTTCATTGTCAAGTTACCCAAGGACATATCCGACGGTGAAATTACACTGTCCCTACATTGGATACTAGAAATTCCAGTCCACTCTACCTACCACCTGTTCCCAACAGCCTGTAGAATGAAAAGTAGAATATCCCCTCCACTCTAATCCCTCAGTCTGCCCTTTTGTAACATTTTCCCTTCAAATATTTCCTTGAAAAATGCTGGGGTTATAGAATGGGCACCATGTGACTTATCTCAGTGTTCCTAGGAAGGGATGGGCCTCTAATGTCAAGAGATCCCTTGAATTCTTAATCATGTCTTTAGTTTTCATGGCCCATGAGATGTTCTTGCATACTGACCAGTAAATCGTAAGTATGTCAGTGAAATTCAGTTCTAGGTTGGGATTCAGTCCAGGTGACTGACTACCTGCACATAGCTACACTGGCTAAGGTATAGCACTTTCTCACATTCCTAGAGATCTGATCTTCTCCTAAGATGCCTTCCTAGGAATATTAAAATATTCAAGCGTGCAAGAATGAAGTCTACCCAAAGAAATGAACAGACTTGGTTTGTTTTCCTGTTTGCATTTCTGAGGTATATTTCTGGTCCCCATCCAAATGGCAAGTCTGATTATCTAAACTTGGAAACTCCTTCCCTGTGAATATATTGACAATCTTCAAAAGTCCTAGTTAACAATGGAAGCTGCTCAAGTGTCCTGACAATTTAGAAGCATACGAGGAGCAACTCACTGTAAAAAAAATTATAATAATATAGATATTACATAAGGTCAACTCCCTGGGGTTCTCAAATTATATCTCACTTGTCCTGGCCAGTTTGGCTCAGTGGTTAGAGAATCAGCCCCTGAACTGAAGGGTCCCGGGTTTGATTCCAGTGAAGGGCACATACCCTAGATTGCAGGCTAGATCCGGGGCCCTGATCGGGGCATGTGGAGGAGGCAACCAATCGATGTTTCTCTCACACATCGATGTTTCTCTCTCTCTCCCTCTCCCCACCTTCCACTCTCTCTCTGTTCCCTTTCCACTCTCTGTGAAAAGCAATGAAAAAGATATCCTTTGGTGAGGGATAAAAAAATAATTAAAAATTATATTTCACTTACTCTGAGGTTAGCATATCCATATTAGTTCCAAAACAAAGGAACTTTTCTAATTTTTTTTAATCACTAATTTCTAGTTTCACTGTTAAGACTCCATACCCTGCGTGGTCAACCTCACCAGTTTTCTCCTACACAGTCCAGTTTTGGGTCTATGTCTGGCATCTTAAGACTCTGACAGCAGCAGCCACAGCAGCCCTGACTCTCTCCTTGGACCTTGTCTTTTGGTCTCTAGACTCAACCCCAACATTTGGACATTTGCGAGCAGAAAGCTGTGTTCCCGAACAAGGAAGTCAATAAAAGATCCGTGTTTACACTTTCCACTCCTTTCCCATTCCCTGTACTTAAGGGCCTTTCTCTGAGGTTATAACAATCTATTTAATAAGCTTCCCTAAACTGTGAGTTCTTCAGAGAGAAAAAAAAAAAATCCTTCTAATACTTTGTTATTCCTTCATTTTTCTGGGTCAGTGCCCTACAGACAATCCATGGGACTGACAGACAGACTAAGCAATAAAGTCTAGCCTGGCAGTCAGATGGGAATTCTACAGTTGCCTCCTAGTTCCTCTGAAAAAATGGTAATTCTTATTTTATTATTTAGTGTGGTTTTCGTTAGGAGAGGTCAGTTAGTCTGAGGGGAAGATTTTCTACCGACTGATCAAGAAATCTAGGGGAAATTTTCTCATCATAAGAACCCAGGTTGAGAGAAAATCACCCTTTATGCAGCTCAGAGAGGGTGAGTTCCCTCCTGAACATGGCTGGCCCCAGTATGCCCCTCCCTCTCCCAGATCCTAGAGGCCCTCTGACAGAGCACCGCATGTCGTGCATATTTGTTGTTCTGACCACCCAGCCCTAAAACATCCTTCCCACTTGGGTGGAACCCAAGAGTAGAGGCAAGAAGGGACTTCGCTTCCTACTTAAGAAGCCAAAGAGGGCAGAGAGCTCCTATCATTGCCCAGCAGCTAGGAAACTAGCACTTCATCTAGGCTCAGTCTATCAGAGGTCCCATGTGGGACACAAGGTCTCTGGTAAGGCAGAAGTCATTTGCAGAGGCTGTGATGGATTTGAGTGTCTAACAGGATGGCAATGAATGTTCAGGGGTGGCAGAGTCCAGCAGCCTTATGACCAGCGTCCACCAGTGATAGCACCAGCAGCATCCTGAGCAGACCATCCCTGTGGCAAGATCTTGGCTGTTCTTTGCCTCCTTTAATTTTTATTCATTTCCATCGCCTGAGCCTCTAGTCTTCCCACTGATTCTGTGAGCTTCCAATAAATTCTTCTTCCATTTAAGTCAACTAGAAGAGATTTTCTTTGGTTGCAACCAAGAATTCCGACTGGTATGCCAACCTTTCCTTTATGAACATGTGACCCAGTAACAACTAGGCAGGTTTGATTGGACCATTTCACTTCCCTTAGGTTGACCCTCCCACCATGTGGGAATTACTTTACTTTCTCTTAAATCTGAAGGAGCTGTACACACTCCAAGGCCAAACACAGAGGACTATAGAAGACAAGTGCCATAGAACCCCAAGCCAACAGGATAAATGACTAGAAGTGGGAGGATGCCTCTGACGTCTTTTCTGCAGGGAGGTGGATATGTTCACTTAAGAACACATGAAAAGAACCTTGCATATTGATTCATTTTTTAAAACAAAGTTTATTTTTCTTTTTCACCCCAAATGTAGAAATAATTCCTGTTCATTGTGGAAGATATGGAGGAAAACATAAGAAAAAGAAAAAAAATTACCTCTCATTCTACCAGCCTCCAATAGCCACAACTGAAATTTTGGTGTGTCTTTCTAATATTTTTTCTATGAAAATATTTTCATAGTTATGATCATCCTAGTCTATTGCTTATTAAAATTCTGAAAAGAGCAGAAATATTTCCATTACACTAGATTGATGTATAGATATAGATATAGATGATATATAGATATAGATATAAATATAGATATAGATATAAAATCCCCAGTTGCTAAACAGGATGGAGAATTCCTCTTCTTTTTTGGCTGAAAGGAGCATTTCTCAAAATACTTACCCTTTCATTGATTAACAGCTGCTATAGATATAATATAAAAAGAGATTTTTCTTGGTCAGATAAGATTGGGAAATGCTGAGTTCAAGTTAAACATGTGTTTTTTTGTATTGCATATACATTTTCAGAGCTTTTAACATATTAGAGCGCAATGTAACTCTCCAAGAGAGCAGCATTTTCCAAACTTATCTGACTACAGAACTCCCCTTTGAACACACATTTCCCAGGCCCGGCGTGCTAAGGGCCACTGACCCAGAAAGTTTAGAACCTCGTATTGCTTTACGGTCACACTCCATTCCTGAAGAATCGCTTCAGGATCAGGAGGGGGAAAAAGAGAATGTATTTCAGATATACAGAAGCAAAATTTGGAAAAGAAAAAGCAGAATGGGACCTTGGATGTCATTTTTTCCTTTTTCCTTTGCTTAGTTTACCAGCAAGAAGATGTTCGAGGGAGTGAAATTTATAGACAAACATCACAACTCATACCTGAGAGAGTCGAGAACGGAGCAAAGCTAGATTCTAAGGGAGCAATCTGGTCTTGAGAAAATGTTGCTGCATAAACAGTTTTATCTACATTCAAGTAGAAAATCCAATTAACCTACTAGGACATTGCATTGCCAGACTAAGGAGATTAACTTCATGTTACTCAACGTCACTTTAGTATCCCTCCCCACCCCCACCCCCTGAAAAGGACAGTTCCATATGACAATTTTTAAAAATAATGCCAAGGAGAACAAAGGAGGAAACAAAAGAACACAGGAAGTACAGTTGAAGACAGTGAGAATGTCCTCAGTGAAACAAAGTATGATTGACACAAGAAATCCTGTTCTTGCCCCATCATTTCCCCAGCTAACCTGGTATCTGGTTACACTCCAAGTGGAATCTGCCGCAGAACCTGTGGGTCCAGCCACAGAATAAGTATTGTCATGCTTATGATTCCTTGCATTCAACCAACAAATCTGAGTGTCCATTTGACACGTGCAGAAATTGAGGCAAAAAGGAATCCTGACATGGGTCACGTCTCCTAGCACACGCTCTGTCACCTTGGGGCTGGCTCTGTGAACTCACTTTGTGCCAAAACGCAGCCACGAGACTCCCGCAACACTCCTGAGCCTGGTGTCTGTCCTTTATAGAATAAACGAAGTGTTTAGGAAAGTCTGGGAATTACCAGATTTCAAAAGTACCTTCTTTCTGTGAGGGAGCCTGAAAGATATTCTAGGGCAACTTCCTGATTTTTGGCCTGAAATTTTCATCCTGGGACAGTTTGCTGGGTTGCTCCGTGGCCCCCCGCTACTGAGCCGGACAGCTCGGGCTCCTGGGGAACCTTCAGAGGGAAACGGAATCTGAGAATGTCAAAGCTTTGGGGCCTTAGTGATCATCTCCTCTAACCCAACCCCCTCTATTTACAGACCCAAAACCATGACGCCTGAAACCCACCCAGAATCCTGAGACTGAATGCGCTCTCCTCTCGTCTTCTATTTTTGTGCAACTTTCCCATGGCATCTGGCCAGAGCATCTACATCAGTAATGTCTAGAGGATTTATGAGGCCAAGCGAGCCTTTGGGTTTCTACACAGACCTAAACAGGAAACCCACACAAGGAAATGCCCTTTCTGTTTGCAGGCCGAATTCCCAGGATGCTTTCACCAGAGTGCCCCGGCTAGAGCAAAACAAAGGCCTGCCTGGCACAACAAATGCCCTTAGATCCGGAGGCAGAGGTGCCCGCCCCACCCCTCGCCACCCACTTCCCAGTCCTGTGCTAATTTAGTAAGAGCAAGACTTGCTTCTCTCAGACCCACTTCAGGTTGCTCCATTGGCCTAGAGCAGGAGTGGGTAACGTCTGACCCCCAGGGACCGTATAAGGCCGTGGAAATCATTAGGTCTGGCCCTGCCAAGGCAGCTGCTGGCAGGACTAGAAATTCAAAAAATCTAGGAGCTTTTTCCACAGTTAATTTTTAAGTTGATAATTTTGTGTGGCCCTCAGTTGGTGTTATAAATATCCAAATGGCCCTCGGCAGAAAAAAGGTTCCCCACCCCTAGTCTAGAGGCTAAATAGGAGCCAATCCAGAGACACCACCCCTTAGACCTCGGATTCAGTTCAAGGCTTTGCTTCTTCTCAACTGTGTGAAATCGATTATCCTGGGAAAGCCAGGCACCCCAGTCACCCCTCTCCTATCCTTTCTGTATTTTGCTTCCTTAGGGCTGAAAAAAAAAAAAAATCCATGCATTTCCCAGCCAAGGAGCAGCCAGATGTTGCTGAGTCCCTCTGAGCCACCATTGCACATTGTGACAGCCACTGAAGCGACATAGCTCTCCTCTCCTTTGCTACTAATTCAACACCCCGAGGCCTGCCAAATCTCCTCTCCCCATGTCATCAGTCCATCTGCCCTAGTGTCAAGCCATTCCGGCCCGTGATGGCATCTCAAAATCTTTTCAGCTCTCTGGAAGATCTGAAACTTAAGAAAGAGACTGTTGCTCAGGGCTGGACAGGAAGGAAGCTGAGTTCTCGGCTCCCAGAGCAGAACAGCTTGCTGGTGACCCTTCTCCCCCTCCTTAAGGCGTCCCCTTGGGCTGACACCAAAAATAGACTCTGTCTTCCTTGGTTCGCCCCCGCCTCCCTCGGGAAAGAAGACACATGCTTCTAGAAAGACAACAGGATTATCAGGGCCGGGCTCTTTTAGGAATTACCAGATGTTGGGAGAGGATAGCGTGTCATTTCCTTTAGCAAATAGTCTGGACATCTGGGCATTTCCTCCGGAGCCAGCTCTTTAGGAGAATGTGATGTGGTGACAGTGAAGGACAAATTACTCTGGCTTCCACTCTCAGGAGTCCTGGGGGCCTCCTTAGACACTTGGATTCCAACCCTTCATTAAGAAAATGTTTCTGTCCTCTGTAGTGACACCGCAAGGAGACATCACAAGTTAAAAGCAAGGTTTTGGAGACATGATAAGCGCCTTAAGGGTAAAGGACTGTTGGGTGAGGGCTTAGAGTCATCAGATGGTTCAGCCCTTCGTTCCCTCACTTAGTGGCTCAGTCGTGAACCAACACAGGGCCCATAACCTGGGAACTCACCTCGCCACCCTGCCATCCCTACTGAATCTGAAACCCTGGGTGGGGATGGAGCTCAGCCCCCTCTTTTGAGCCTTCCAGGTGCTTCTGATGTGCCCTCGAGCTTAAGAACCCCTGACCCAGATAAATGTACATTCTCAGAAGGCAAAAGAAGAAGAGCCGGTGTGGGATGGTTACCTGAGAAACTGCTTTAAAGACCTTGCAGAAGGGGAGGAGGGGATGGGACCTATGAATGAGGTTATCTTGGCAAGAGAAAGCTCCTAGAAATAGAAGTGACAGCACATAAAATACAGACATAGCCATAGCTCTTAGCTCATACTGCTCTAATTTGTAGCAACGTCTAGAATATGATTTAATGACATGAGTATATTCACAGAATATTCTTCTGTGAAATCAAATGTACAACGTGGGCTCAGTTATGTAAAATGTATGCGCATATCAGCTGATATATAAAAACATGTTGCAAAACTATACATCAAAATGTTAATAGTGGTCATTCCTAGATTATGGATAATTTTTATTTTTTCTTTGTAATTTTCTGGTCCCCACCCCCTAATTTTTCCATGAAAAAATAGGTATATTTATAACCAAAAAAAATTTTTTTTTCCAATTAAGTGACAAGCTTGTTGGGTCAAAATGATCATTTAAACAAATTTGTATGGCACTCTCCAAGAATTTATGTCACACAGTAATTAGCACCACCTGTTACACTCGTGCTAAAACGGGGCACGGAGAACGTTGGGTTCAAAATGTTTTAAAGAGCTTGTTAAACTCATTAGCTCCAGTTCAAACCAGCCCAGCAGGGAGAGCTGCAGAAAAATGAGCCAGAGCCCACCCTGCGGCACCCTGGCCTCCTCCCCTGCACTCTGGGCACCTCCCCAGCAAGAATCTGGGGTGCTGGTTGTTCTCAGCAGCCAGTGGGGATGGCTGTCCCTCTGGACGGCTTTGTTCAGAAGCCCCAGCGCCTCTTGTTTTTTACACCCCTGTTTCCTAACAGGGAGAGGCCCAAATGCAAAACAAAACAAAACAAAAGCAATGGAAGAGCCCTTAAAAGCCTAAAAAGGAAGAAAGGACAATGGAGTGTGATGTAAGGGCCACTGAACAGCCAGTGACTCAGCGCTTCTGCGCCAACAACACCAGCTGCAGCCCGTGGTGGCAGCTCACAGAACAGCCACACACACAGGCACACGGACATGCACACATGCGCGTGCACGGTGCAAATGTCGCACGGCCTGGAGAGTGGCAAAAACTCTGGCTCTTGGACTGTGTCGCAGACGAGACACAGGATCAAAGATCTCTGCAGCTGTGAACCCGGCAGAACGTGTAAGGATGTCGCCTATTAATTCAGCTTTCCGTTAACATCTTTTATCAAGACTCTTTCCCTAAGGAGCTGGCCGTGTGTCCCTGGGGTCAAATTTTCCAAACTGCATCCAGGATCTGCCTGTAGGCACAGCGATATCTCACTCTAAGGCTCTGAAATATCACACGATGAAATGTTCGTGTTGACTTCTCAGGGAGATTCGGATGGGGGTGAGGGTGCAACCTTCACCCTTTGTGAGTCATGGAAGAAGCTGGGAAAATTTCACACAGGCTACAAACGGGAGTGGAATCTGTCCCATGGAATTTTAACTCAGGCATAACTCTGTCTGCAAATGTATTATCCTATTAAGAGATGCATTTTTAAATTCAGTCTTAACCACAATTCAGAGTCCTTGAAGTAACCCCACCCCTGAGAACCCTGCAGATCAGGCCAGTCCCAGAGGCTCAGCATTAACCACCCAATCCACACATTAAACCAGCTCCACTCGTGAGATGTTCTCCAGAAAAAATCGAATTTTTGTTGCCCACAGCTCCTTCAAAACTTACTCCGCAAGGAAAGCTCTTTTCCTGACATTGGATGACACCTCGTAGACTGCAGAATTTTTCTGCTCATTCTGAAGTCATAGATCATTCTGTGGACAGAAGTTTAGATCACAAAACAGTCTTGTTTCAAAAATTAGGTGTCTGGACCAAGTATCCAGAATATTAACATTGTCATAGTCATTCCCAGGGGAGCATCACAGCAGTTCCCACACCAGCCTGTAGGTAGAAGCAGAGGCCGGGGCATAATATGGTTCTTCTCAGGCTCTCCAAGGCCCTGGCAGATGGTTCAAGGGCCTCTCTTTCGTGGGTCTGTTATTTTTTGTTTTAGTCTCATTTAGGCACCCTGACGCCATCGTCCTCGGCTGCTCCCCCCCCAGATCTTCCCTCTGTGATCCCCTCACCCCCACACCTTCTCAGGCAACCCTTGAATTAGACTTAGAGTATCTCCGGGCCTGCTCTCTCTGCCACAGGCCCACACTGGCTGGTCCCTGCTCTCCTTAGGGGGCAGTTCTTTCCTAAATGAAGCCCCGTTTCCTCTTTCACCACCTAGTCCCACTGCCAAGGCTGCTGTAGCTTCCTCAGGAGTTCCCCCAAATGAAAGCTCTTCTCTGGCAAGACTTGATCCAAAAGAGGAACACCCCCCAGCCCCACCTCTCTTAGGGAGGGCAGTCCAGTGACAACTTTCCTCACAAATTCCCCTCTATCTATTTTCTTGATGCTCCTATATCCCTTCATGGATGAGGGCTTTTAAGGTTGTGAAAACAACTTCCAGATATTTCCTTTGAAATTCTACACATGGGCTGTGTTACAACACACAAGCCTCAAATGAATATACAGTGAGCCCTCTCTTAACGTTGCTAGGTTCTGTGACTTTAAGCGAAACAACATATGAGGAAAATAATTTTACCCTAGGCTAATTGATATAAACAAGAGTTAAGTTCGTAAGGCGTCTCATTGACCTTATAATGAAAGGACGTTAAACGAACCAACTGTTGAGTCAAAGACATTATCGGAGGACCTGACCGGTGTGTCGCGCATTAGATTTGTCATCTGCAAAATAAAAATAACAACGTCTGCCTTCCTCGCCTCAGAAGTAGTGGTGGGATTTGAACAGGATCGGTTCATGTCTGCTTGGGAAAGCTGTTTGTGAGCATCTTTTCCTAATGCCCCGGTTCCGTGGCATCACACTGGTAGCTTGAAATCAGCCACAGTGAGAGTATTTACACCGTGGAAACGAACAAATGCCACAAGCTGGAGCCTTCTCTCCCTTCCCCACCCAGAGCTGGTTATTAAACATTTACTGGTATACCAACCACCGCATGCAATTATAAATGCAATAAATCTCACTGTTATATATTTTCCCTATCTGGTGCCTTCACTTCGCGTAGGAATATTCCTGGGAGTGGCCAGATAAAGATGTGTTGAAGGGAAGGACAACAGACTTAGTTCTTAGGGCCTGAGGAAGCACCTGTTTTCTAGAAAAAGTAGCTTACCAACAGATGGGGGAGAAGAGTGATCTGTATTCCTCAGAGTAGAGACACAGCTAGGAGACCTAGAGTGGCCCCTCCAAGGCAGGGTTTCCCCATTTTCAGGCCTAGGGGAGTCTCAGCTCTTGCAGGTGCCCAGAAGCAAGCAACAAGCACTCCAGCCCCACAAGCAGTGTGGGGCCCCATAGCTGTGCTCAACCCTCTGGCCTTTGAAGGCAGCAGAATCTAGGACAGTGACGGCCACTACACAAGGAGAAATCAGAGGGGGCTTCCATAGCCATCAGGGAAAGTGGAAGCCTTTGGGGGATCTGGCAAGACCTGGATGACCTTTGTCGCCTGCTCCCAGTAGGCATGCAGTCTAGGTTTTTGTTCATCTGGCTTGACATCCCAGTGTAAGGATGGGCCAGGCTCAGAGGACCATGCTGTGAAGGGCCAGTTCCTGACCGACAATTACAATATTCCCTGGAGAGGGTAGGAGAACAGAGGAAAGCCTGTAATTAGTGCTGGGGGTGAGGAAACAGAGTGTCCCCCCACCCCAGGAGAATTGCTTCAGCAAATCTATGACCCCCGTGGCCCATTTGAGAATCTATCACTTTGATTCCTAAGGTAGGAAAACTTTTACAAATCATTCCCACTCTGTTTTCTCTATTTCCCCAGGTTTGGTTTTGGTTTTTTTGTGGACTCATTATCTTTACTGAAACTAGGTCTAATTGGATTTTTTCTTTTTCTACCAGCCATGTATAGCCCCATTAACTTTCTAATACTGTTAGAGAGTCTTTCAATTATGTTAGAAATTAAGCCAGACTTGCAATTCTTAAAAATGTTTAAATTTCCATGCGAGTCCCCTTGACCTGGTTTTCTTTTGTCCTCTTGGAGCACAGAATCCCTGATAATGACACCTCATGACTCACTGCAGGAGACAGGACACCAGTGTCAAAGGCCAGTGGACTCTTGAAACTGAGGAGGGACCGAACCTGAGAAGAGCCATTTCTCCCTTTCCCAGGCCACAGATTATGTGGGAGAGAAGTTGCCAAACACTAGCCTTGCTTGTTTTTTAAAATATCAACTTAGGGGAGTAGAGACATGAGGAAGGGGGGAAATTAAATTCTCATTTAAAGAAATGTATTTGATTTGAATGTTGGGTAAACAGCCATTCTATTAGAGAGTAGTGATAAATTATATAGTTCAACATCCAAATTTAGAAAGTGAATTTAGTGAAGCCAGAAGCTGTGCTAAGAAGTCTCAGAACAGTACCTCCAACCCCAGCCAAGCATTCAGAGGCTTAAATGAGAATGTTGACCCCAGGAAGGAATATACCTGTCAACGAGGACTCCCTGTGGTTAACTGGGCCCATATTCATAATCAGGGCCCAGGAGCTGTTGTTTACATGGGACTTGTCATGCACAGTGCATTTCAGGAAAAAGCCACAGCCTGGGCTGCCAAGCCACCTGCACCGGGCTCCTGCCTGTTGACTCAACCCTTGCAAGAGAGCTCCTAGGATGGAAATCCCATGAGTAGGGCTGAGACTTTTCCCATCCAATCAGAGCTGCACAGCTATATCCTCATTTGCATTTTGACTGACCAATCACAGAGTCTCTATTCTGACTATTCGGGACAGTGCTATTTGGACCAATCAAACTGTGAGGATTTGGAGTTCTCATTTGCATGGAAATGAACCAATCAGGAACTGGGGGCAGGCACTCTTCTCTATATAAGCCAGCTTCACCTCGGCTTCTAAAGTGCATCCTTTTGATTTTCTCCATAGGCGGTGTTTCCTCGATTTGCAAAATTTTCACCTGGCTAAAGTCTCTCCTTTCGCTGCACCCCCCCAGATTGAGGACTCCTGTTGGCATGGGATTGGTGGTAGCCACCTTTTGTGGACAATAATGATTCCAGATCTGGAGGTAACATGGTTTCCTGCAACCAAAAGTAAGTTCTGTTTACAGCATCGACCCCAAGGCTGACTTTCTATGGAATCTCACAACAGAGGTTCCAGGCCCAAAACTACCCTGTTGGGGCTGACGAGAACCTGATGTTTCTATTAGACCAACTTAAACCTTTCTTTCTGAGCATAAGTGGGTGAAGAAAGAGACTGCCTCTGCCCCCAAATTGTTATGTCTATTACTATACTACCATCTAATGGCAAGGTGCATTAAAACACAAATTCAACCTAATCCAGGAACCACTTACTACTCTTAACTTTTTTTTCATGCCAAATAGTTATAATGTCTCTGTCTCTCCAGATAAGTCACCAAGTGGTCCTTGTAGTCAATAAAAAATGGCCCCAGATCTAAGATCCCTGGTAGAGAGAAAGTAATAAAGTGTCTAATTGGACTATCTGAAAAAAGATCATATTAGCATCAGGAAGGAAAGAAAGATTTCCAAAATAGCCCCAGAAGTGTGCAAGCTAAGAGAAAAATACTAAGATAGATTTTTAAACTTTCCTACAAATGAGAATTTAGTAACAACAGAAAGATTTGTAGAATATGGTGGGTGTGTAATGAATTATTGTCTTATGGAGAAGAGCCAAAAAAAAATTAAACCATAACCTTATGCAGATACTATCCACTGTTCTAAAAATGAAGTCCCATAGGAAAAAAAAGTAAGTTTTTTGCTATAGAAGAATACGATAGCATAGTACCAATTCTTTGACCTCTGCTCCTGCTGGTCAAGATTTTAGATTATTAAAAATCTACTTGGGGATTTTCCTCCCTGTGTTAAATGTTGGAAGTGAAGATTGTTTTGGGAAATTTACTCAGCAATGAAAACAAACACTGCCCCTCCCCATGCCCCATGCTCTCCCCTTTCCCCAAACACACAGGACACACATATCAGGGATTTTTCCACTTCCTGAGCAGTTCTGTCAGTGTCACCAATAATTCAACTCTAATCACATCAGAAGACAGCTAGAACCCCAAGAATTCTGGGGACACAGCTAGCTGGTCCACAGTGCATTGAGGTTTGCTGCAGAACCCCCAGAGAGGGGTCCCCCATGGGGCTGGGTGGCTGGCATGGACAGATCACAACCAGATAGCCAACCAGCTTGTGGGGAACAAAACACCATGGGAGGAGCAAGCAAGATGAATAGGTAGATTAGGATTCCCTGAAACATGGCTTTGAACACCAGTTATGCTGTGAAAATTTGAGAAACATCATTAGTAAGCTTACAACAACCCAGAAATGCCTCTTGCAAGTTGACTTCCAATTGGGGAAGTGGCAGGAGTCATCATAAGATCAGAGTCAACGCCTCCTGGGTTGAAACCCACATGGATGTGTTCCTTCCCAAACAGCCCCCCTTCCCAACTTTTGGAGCACAGAGGAGCCCAAAAGATGTACAATGAAAACAGATGTGCTGCTAAGTTAGAACCACACCTCGAAGCACAGAACTGTACATCTCTTCTCCCCTGACCTTTATTTCGCCTAGCATAAGATAAGAGAAAAACCACTGGTCATATCTTCTAAATTAGTGGTTCTCGAAGTGCTGTCAACAAGTACCCTCAGGGGAAGTTGGAAAAAACTCAGTAACATCAGCACCACCTAGGGACTTGTTAGAAATGCAAATTCTTAGGCCTCACCCCAATCCTACTGAATCAGAAATTCTGGGGGGCAGGGACAGAAATCTGTGTTTTAACAAATTCTCCGGTGATTCTGATGCACGCGTAAGCCTGAGAACCACTGTTCTAAGTGAAGACACTGAAGAACCACGAGGGATGCAGTTTGTGAGTTAACAGATGGCAAAGGAGGGTGTGACCAAGTTCAGTGAAACTTGAAGCTCTGGAATCAACACTTTTGTGGTCCTAAGTGAGTGTCAAGCAATGTCATCTTAGTCCAGACCACCTGGGCAGCTTTAGCAGCTCTGTTTGCCTCCTGGGCCTGGGTATTTTCCCTGGGAACTGGAGCAAAGCTGGTCATCCACAGTAGAGTTCAGTAGAGCAGTCCCCGGGGACACTATATCTCCCTATTTTGTTTTTTAATCTTTAGGATCAGTGGTTCACTTCCAGGTCCAGCAAGAATGGTTGGCAAGCGGTGGTTGTTAGGTGGGAGAAACACTGGCCTGGAACACTGAGATCTCGTTGTGCTCAAAGGAAACAGTGCCGTCCTGCTAACAGCTCGGGAACTGAGATAGCAACCGAACCACCAACACAACCACGGGACAGAGCACAGCGAGCAATCTATTTTAGGGGCTTTCTTTTTTTCTGATAAGTATAAAATTTACAGAAACATCTAAATAATACTTTAACTAAAACCCATATTCCCACCACCTAGAATGAATGACTGTTAACACTGTGTCAAGTTGAAAGGCTTTATTTCTGTTAATGCTGTGAAATAATTGCATATAGCAATGAGCTGGGAGACGGTAGGGGAACAGAGGGGAGCAGTTAGAACAGGGAGAAACAAGCTAAGTATTTCTGAAAAAATTTTAACAAATGATATCCTCACTCTTTTATCAGAAAGCAATTCGACTATGAGGTTTCCACATAGCTACTAATAATAACTTGTAAATTTGCCTCGCTGGAGGCAGGAGAGTTGGAATTTACAAATAATAAAGAGCAGAAAACTAGCTGAAGTGGAAACCAGCTCTTTTCCTTGGGGATAAATACAATGTGCTTTTGGACAACTGTTCACCTGAAGAGAGCAGGAAAGAAATCCGGCTAGTCCAAGAGAAATCAGGCTACAGATCATTAAAACATAAGGCTTCCCCATCTCTGTTTATGGAATTGGAGCCAAAGGCTCTAGATGAGAGAACCATCACCAAAGGCACTCCCGTCCCTGGCTGGCCTTGGACTATATTTGGTGTCACCCATCAAAGCCAGGAGGGGTAATACGTGTGCTGAAGTAAGGTTCGTGGGCCACTGGCACTTGTTCGCAGGGTGGGGAAAGGATGGACGTGTCAAGGCTGGAGAGCTGATCCCCAAAGAGGACAAGGCCCTGTGGTGCAAGCAGGAGGGGCTGTCATCTTTGCTCTAGACAAACCCATTTCCCCTGCGGGCAGGACAAAGGTGGAGGGGGCCAGGGGAGTGCTTCTGGCCGTATAAGAGGAGCAGAGGAGGGGAAATCCAGACTCAGTATCCCCTGGGCACCTATTGGCAAATTGAATAGATACATTAGAGAATTTAATAAAGTTAATCATGCAGCCCAGCTGGGCAGCCTCAGCTTACCTTCCTGCACCCCCACCTCCAGGTGCGAAGGGTGGTCCCGCAGGCACAGAGCCACCAACTCCCCACCCACCAAACACACACACACACACACACGCACACTGGTTGTGTTTCTTCTCAGATCCTTCAGAACCTCTCAATGCGATGCAAGCCTGTTCGCTGCTGCCAGGACCAACTGCCGAGGAAGCCTGCAGAAGCGTTCAGGCTAATTAAAAACCAATAACAAGAAATGGATTTTTCACCTGGTTTCCTATGGAAAAAAAATATACCGGGGTGGGAAAAACAGAATATAGAATACACGTGTGTGGGGGTGTGTGTGCCTTGCTCATATTTCAATTATAAATTTATTTCAGCTCTGGCCGGTGTTCTCAGTGGTTAGAGCATTGGCTTGCAACTGGGTCCCCGTTTAAGGGAACGTACCTGGGTTGCTGGTTAGATCCCCGCGTGCAGGAAGCAACCAAATGATGTGTTTCTCTCTCTTCCCCTCCCACCCCTCCCTCCCTTCCACTCTCTCTAAAAATCAATGGGAAAAAATATTCTCCATGAGGCTTAGCAAAACAAAGAAATTTATTCTTTCAGCCAATAAACATTTTGACACCTACTGTGTGCAAAGCTCTGTGCTAGATTCTGTTAACAAACGTGGAGTGAGACCCAGTCCCCGACTGCCAGGAGCTCACAATCCAGAGGAGAAAATCACACATCAAAACTAGAAAATCGTATTATAAGTTCAATGATAAAGGCTCATTCATCTACTCAACAAAGATTTATTGTGCACAATGTGCCAGCTTCAAGTATGAACAAATAATTTTGAGAGCACAGAGGCCAAATATAACTACCATTCCTCTTTCAAACGTGGAGGAGGTGATCATAGAGGTTCCAGCTCTTTAAGGCTGAGGCTCTTCTCTCCTGTCCACCCATCGTACCTGGTGCACACCCAGCAAACATTCAATAACTACTACTTTCTAAGAATGGGTTTCCTGTTTTGTGACTAGGCAATTTCAACCTAACCTCTCTTTGCCATTTATTCATTGATTCTGACTCTGGGGAAGACAGTCCCTGGGCTTTTCCCATCTCCCCCTGACATGATGGAAAGAGACTCTGATGACCTGAGTCTTTTGCTCCCCAGATGGGAGCCACAGAAAGAGAGGAGAAATGTCCCGCTTGGCTCTATCGGCGTCGCCTGAGTGCTCGGGAGAGGCGGGGAATGGTGACAACAGTTTAATTACACAGCCACCGCAGCTGAAAATAAAGAGGCCCCAGCCACAGAATGACTGAGTAAATTCAGGCTTTGGCCCCACATGAAAAGTTCCCTGGTTAAGTCACACCCTCCACCGAGGCAGCTCAGAAAGGCGGGAGAAAGAACTCTTTTCTGGGGATCTGGAATGTGGGGGAAAAACTCCCAAAGGGAGTCAAAAATCACTGGCTGCAGGAGAAGCAAGGTTAAGGTCACAGAAAAAGTGACCGGCTAGTTTTCCCATGCTGCCACCTCCTGCGATGTTCAAGAACTGCAGAGCTGCCGGTCGTGGAAGAGAGAAGCCTATTCATTCTCCAAGTATTTACTATGCACTGAAGACAACACCCAGACCTTGAGGAGGTTATAGTTGAGGACGGGAGATGGCAGCAATGGGTAATTTGCTGTAAATGCAAGAGAGAGAAGCGTGCAGGCCAGAACCCAGAGATATTCTCCACCTCCAATCTATTATCAAGTTCTCCCAGTTCCAACTCCAAAATGCTCCTTAGATCCACCCTCTTCTCTCCATTCCCATGTCCTTGTCTCCTGATCCTCTTGCCTAGCCTCCCCCCTAGATACCCTTTTCTTTTCCCCAATCCAAAGCAGCCTGCTTAAAATCATGCGGAATTAAGATGAGGCTCCCTACCGCTCTACCTGGTTGCCCTCTCCCCCTCACTCTCTCCCACCCGCTCACAAATCTTCTTTCAATTCCCCAAATGAGACCAGCTCTTTCTTGCCTTCAGGACTTTGCTTCTCTGTTCCCTCTGTTAAGCACAGTCTTCCTGATCAACACCCTCAATCTGTTTAATTCCATGCACCCTTCAGATGGGAGCTTAAATGCCACTTCTTCAGGGAAGCTTCCCTGACCTGCAGGTCACAGGTCCTTCTGCTATCTACTCTAAAGTTGCTCATACTTTTTCCTCATGGCAAACATCACAGTTTAACGCATATGCATGGACGGGGTGGAATGGGTCCTTGGGGAGAAAAAGGGACATCTGTAATACTTTAAAATAAAAAATAAAAAAAATAAAAATAAGTTCATTAATGCCTCCTTCCCCCCCTCAAGCCCATAAACTCAGCATTGCATCACCAATGCCTAGCATGGTACCCGGCATATAGTGAAGGCTGAATAAATGTTTGTGGAATGAATTGGATGGGCCTGTGGACCTCTCATGTGGAAGAAGGGAACAATTTGGTTGGCTCAGTGAGTATGGTACATTCTTTATTGTAGCAGTAAAACAGGGTCAGGGGTTCCCTGCCACTTGATGGGATGCTTTAACCACAGCGGCACCTCCATCTCAGTGACATTGTTCCCTGCTGGGTGGATAGTCCCCGGGGTGCGTCACTGGTGTGGAGAGAGGAGCTAATGGCCCAGGGGATAAATGGAGCAGAGAACAGAGAAAGGTAGTAGAGCGACACCATTAAAGCGAAGCCACTGGACTGATGACCTTTAAAACCTTAAAGAACTTGCTCCAGGTTTCAGAGCGAATGGCGCTGTGTATACACTGTGGGGAGAGACACAGTCACCCACTTCCACTTGAGTGTCATATCCTGGGGCGTTGGCTGGGTGTTATACTCACCTTTGACCTCCAGAGGGCACCCTGGAGGTGCTTCTGGGCAGCCTGTCATGCACCCAAGGACTGACCAGCTCTCCAGGGTCCGTGGAACCCAGTGGGAAAGCTGCTGAGGCCGGGTGGGTTGATTGGCCGCATGGTTGGTAGAACACCCAGCCACATGGGTATGTGTAGTGGCCATTTGTTTTTTTAATTGTGCAGCAATAAGGGAATGGCAATGATGGGGGTTGGGATTGAAAGGAATTCACTGTAGGAAGGTAGAATATTCATATTCGTTTATTTAAAAAGCTTTTATTAAGTGCCTCCATGCACATAAAACAATAGGTGGCAATACAAGATTGCCATATGAATGAAATAAACAGATTATAGGCCGCTGAAGTTGGAGGTGGCTTTTAACACATATTAAACTTCTAATGAAGTGTTATGCCTAATTATAAGAATGACATGCATATAGTTTCTTCTTTAATGATACTGCTAAAGAGAGCAATTTTGAGTTAAGTATAAACTCTTGAGTTTTATCCCATGGTTTTGAAGTAGATAATTTTCTTGGCCACCAACTGACCTTACTATGAGTTTTAATAAATGAATCAAGTCAGGAGGCTTACCTTCAAGATGAACATTCAGAAAATGGTAAATGAAATAAAAACATCTGAGCTCAAAAGATCTTCATAGATCTTTCTCTTTTGCAATTACTTGTACTGCTCTTTGGAAGATAGATAGCTCTCTTGAACTGTTTGAGAACTGACCTGATTAGTGGGTGGAAACAAAGGAAAAAACTTGTCTTTCATGGCCAAGCAGATCTTGTAGAGCCTTATCACTCTGAATGGAAATAAATTGTTCTCTGGGGCATATATATATGTGCATATGAAACATGGCTCATATTCTATGCAACTGCACTTATAGGAAACTTATCTTTTCATATATGACAAATAGCATTGGAGAAAGCAACAGGCCACTGCAAAAAACTCAGACAGATAGATAATCTTTTACAAAACAAACACCCGACATTGATATAGCAACATGCATCTGGATCATTGAGAAACTGTAGGGTGGCAATGTTGTATGCTCTCTAAATATATTAGTGTTTCAGATAAAACTATGGTTCCCTTTTTTACTGATATGTTTACAATTTCTTTGTCTGAGCAGAAAAGAGGAAGCATTACAATGTGATTACATTTCCTCAAATTATGACATGGCAAAATTTGTGAAGCCTAACAGGAAAAGAAAACAATTACGAATTCTTCATGAAACTTCTGGAAGAAAGACTAAGACTGTTCAAAGCTGGGCTTTTCCATGCAGTTTGGTTGGTTTCCAAGAGCACATTTGTGAAGTATATAAACTGATATATTAACAGGGGTTGACTTGAGTTGAAATTATTTCATGAGGACAAGAGCCTACTAAAATATCTAACCATAGCTGTGAAAATACAGTTGCCATAGAGCTAATGTACCAGAAACACTGGAATGTTTTTACTGCCTAGGAAAATAATGTACTTCTGATGCTTATCTTCAGAATTATCCTTGAGAGGGAGAAGGGAGAACACCTTGCCTCTACCTTCCTTTGCTACTGGCACAGAGATGTGACATGTTGTAGGCACAAAGGACAACCTCAATAGTCCAAGTTCTAAAATGCCTTTTTAAGGCTTCCCTGCAGTAACCAGACATTCATTTTCAACATGTAAATGCTTCTTTCTAAAGAGAGGCTATATCTGATTAGCTGATGGCCAGGGAGATGAATGATAATTTACAAAGCATTTCAATTCTTGACTGACACTCAAAGCACTGGACGGAGAGGATCTTCTGCTCCTAATTAAATAAAATTATGTGTGCACATTTTGTCACATAATACAGGCATACCTCAGAAATACTGCAGGTTCGGATCCACCACGATAAAGCAAGTCGCCATCATGTTGCTGGTGGAGGGTCTTGCCTTCCATCTGTACAAAACGCAACATCTGTGAAGCTCCATAAAAACAAGGTATGCCTGTCTTTGCTCATGTTGACTCTCTCCGCTATTATTTTTCTGTTTACCTAATAAGCAAGAAACCCATATTAGAATATGGAGATGGTGAGACCAGCAGACGTTGGAGCTGGAAGGGGCCTTAGGGCATCTAATCCAGATCCCACAGTTTGACAGATGATCTCACCAGTGATCATTTCAGAGGCATTTTCATGAAACTCAAGGCTCTAGACACACGTGGTTTCCATATGTAGAAGCCCAACTTCGAAATCCCGCACATTTCGATAAGATGATTGGAACCTCATGTTATCCTAATCTTTATTCCCATCTTGACTTTTTCTTTCTTTCTTTCTTTCTTTCTTTCTTTCTTTCTTTCTTTCTTTCTTTCTTTCTTTCTTTCTTTCTTTCTTTCTTTCTTTCTTTCTTTCTTTCTCTCTCTCTCTCTCTCCCTTTCCTTCCTTCCTTCCTTCCTTCCTTCCTTCCTTCCTTCCTTCCTTCCTTCCTTCCTTCCTTCCTTCCTTCCTCCCTCCCTCCCTCCCTCCCTCCCTCCCTCCCTCCCCTCCCTCCCTCCCTCCCTCCCTCCCTCCCTCCCTCCCTCCCTCCCTCCTTCCTTCCTTCCTTCCTTCCTTCCTTCCTTCCTTACTTCCTTTCTTTCAATGTATCTTTACTGATTTCAGAGACAGGAAGGCAAAGGGAGAGAGAGAGAAACATCAATGATGAGAGAGCCATGGATCGGCTGCCTCCTGCACACCCCCCTACTGGGGATCGAGCCCCCAACCCAGGCCTGTGCCCTGACCAGGAATCGGACCCCGATCTCCTGGATCCTAGGTCGATGCTCAACCGCTGAGCCACAGTGGCTGGGCTTGTCCTGACTTTCTTGACTTGACCATGGCCTATCTTGTGAGAGCTGAAGCAGTAAGATAACCTCTGCGGAACGGCGATCGTCAGTCTGGAAATCAGCGTCACTCCACAAGAAAGGGAGCGTCTTCTCCAGCAACACGGGCTGGACTTAGCAAAGCCAAAACCTGGATCATTCTGGAGCCTTCTCCCTGGAGCAGCTGACAGGCGGCGCCTGTTTCCGCCCTTGGCCCTAAGCTGCTGGGCAGCGGGGTTGAGGAGCGTGGCCAACGCTCGGGGATTTTATTTTCCCAGCTGAGCGGTTCTCAGTGCTGCTGGCTCTCAGGGAAGGGAGGACAAGCTCCTTCTGTTACTTTAGGGTTCGCCCGATTGGCAAGGGGGCCTGGCCAGCTGAGGACAAATTGAAGTCATTTGTTCATCCACACGCGAGTGTCCCTGGATTCGGGAACAGTTGTTCTAAGGATGGCAACACGGAGGAATTCAGGATTTATGCTGCTACTGAGTGGCTGTCCTCTCCGGACTTGTTAGGGTCTTAGCAGAGCCCTGTGTGCTACGCTTACCCTGAGTTTTAGGTTTCTTTGTTTTTATTACTGAGGATATTCTATAGGTTTTCTTAAACAATCAGGATCTAGGCACCACTTTACCATTTTGGTGATCTTTATCCATAAATAAAACTACCGCTGGCAAGGTCACATTCATCTGCCAATGACTCCTATGCCTCTCTCCAAAGGAGGCCTGAGGTCTGAGCACATGGTAAAGAAACATTTAGTGCAGGAGAGCAAACCCAGTATTGAACCAAGTTTCTAGGAACGTGATAAAACCCAGCTCCTGAGAACCCTTGGAGAAGGGCGGTGGGGACACCCCCTTCTATGTGGCCCAGGCCTGGTCAAGTCTTTTTCCTGGACTTCCTTTCAACATGGCTGAGAAAGGTAATAATTTCCGAAAAGAAGTCACTGAATCCTGTGGAAGGAAAGAGGGGAATTAGGCACAGAGAATAAGGAAACGTTACATCTCTCGTTCAAGCATTCATTCAACAAATATTCGCTGAGTATCTAGTATATGCCGGGGACTCAAACAGTAAACAAAACTTTGGAGGAAGCTTGTTGTTTTTAATACCCCCTGTCTGATTAAAGAGGCAAAGACGACTTGCAGTATATAGGGAGACACAAAAGAAGATTTTTTTTTTTTTTTTTTTTAAATCACCTGTACAAAATGCGGGGGACACAAAAGGAATTGTGTATAATTTTACCTATAGTCCTAGTTCTCATGGAGCTTCCATTCCAGGGGTAAAGATAGTACTTGGGAAACTAGACGGTAAACGAACAAAGATAAACTATGTCAGCTGTTGCTACGAAGAAAATGCAAGGTGAGAGGCTAAAGGGTGAGAGAGGGGAGGGTGCACTTTAGGTTAGGTTGCCAAGGAAACCTCTCTGATGAGGCCTGTTGACCTCATTCTATTCCTTTTTAGTCCCAAAGGGCTGGCACAGCTTTGCAAGCACCTGGTGTACCAGGTCCCAACAGTCCCCACACGAAGGACCCTCTACACAGAAGCTAGTTTTGTGGACAACTTGGATCCTTGAGGTTAGGGACCAGCGCTTCTCTGTGGTTGACGTGAGAGTTGCCTCTCGGTTCTCGTTTCTGGTCTAGAAGGCTCTATTAGTTTCCAGGGCGGCTATAACGAGTAACCACAGACTGGGTGGACCAAGCTTCTTCCAAGCAGGAGCTCCTTCCTCGTCTCCTGCAGCTTCTGGTGTTCTTTGGCTCGTGGAAACACAACTCCAGTCTCTGCTTCTATCTTCACATGGGCACCTTCCCTTTCTGTCTCTGTCTCTATCTCTGTCTCCGTCTCCATGTCTCTTCTTCTTACAAGGATTTCGGTCCCCTGCTGAATTCAGCCCCCACCCCCGGTCCGGTTTGAACATTAAATGACATCTACAATGATCCTCTTTCCAGATAAGGTCACATTTTGAGGTCCTGGGCTTACAACTTCAACATATTTTTTAGAGAGGACACAGTTCAACCCATAGCAGAGACCAAGAGTCCAGCCAATTGTTTCCAAAACAAGGGACTGGGATGGGGTGACTGATATTACGACTGAATGAGCACATGACTGAATGAAGATGTCTTAGTGCCTCCACATAAGGCCAACTTCTGACAACAGTTTGATTGTGTGAAAAGCACAATATTCCCACAATGAGAATTGCACCTGTTCTGTAACGGGGGTGATTAGGTCAAACTCTTGGTTTGTAACTAACTATATATTGTTCAGTAGTCAACAGGGGGATGTGGATTGGAAGAAACTATGGGTGTCTTCTTAAGTTTGAAGTGATCATAAGAGTAACTAATATTTCTTGAGCACTTGCTAGGTGCCAAATACTGCTGTAGAGTGTTTTATACATGTTAAGTCATTTAATTTTCACAATAACCCCACAGCATAAAACGATTACCTCTTTGCATTTTGGAAGTGAGGAAACCGAAGCATGGAGTAGTTAAGTAACTTACCTACTCAACTGGGCAGTGACAGAGCCATTTGAGCAATAAAATATCGAGAACCTTTGCAAACCCCCGTGCCTGCCGTCTGGTTCTTTATTGGAAGTATTATTTTAAAAGGATTATGTGTGACCACAAAGGATAGCAAATCTGGATCTCTTTAGTAATCATTATTAAACCATTCAAGAGTCCATCTTAGTTATATATGCAAACATTGTCCTTGATTACAAGCAAACACAATTTCGTCTTTCTCCTCAAAGATCACAAATAAGAAAATTGTGCAAAAGCAGGAGGCGGCCCGATAAAAGTGGTGAGTCACGCTGTCCTCTTAATGCAAAGAGCCTTTCATGCCGAGTTATGTCAACAGTTCATTCACTCACTCATTGGGCTTCCAGTAACTGGAATCTAGTCTAGCACTTTAGTACAAAAAGATTTTGTGTGTGTGTGAAATGGGGAACACGGGCACTTAAAAAATAAAACACAGATGCCATTTCTTCTCCTGGCACAAGTTAAAGAAATATTACTTAATAAATTCTGAAGCTCAATTGTTTAGATTCCTTATACATTTTAACTGTTGTGAAATGTATCTTTCATACATTTATATCGACTGGCATATACACAATTGCTAGTATGTAATCGATGGTTATATTGTATGATAGAGTAGCAATTAGTCTTTTCCATTTGTTTGCAATGTGGAAAAGATAGGAAAAGTCACATCACAAACTCAGTAGCAAGAAGGCAGGGGGAGGGGAAGGCACTTCGAGGAAGCGGGAAGCGTCAGTCACTTTGGGGAACATGCAGAATAAAAACATTCAGATCATGAAGGAAGGGGAAAAAAATACAGTTTAAGAGAGAGAACCCTTTAAGAGACACTGTCTCACAACTTCCAACATGAATGGGTCGAGCCAGCGTTCAAATTAACTTGCTTCCTGCAAAATTACTTTTTAAAAAATACCATTATATGGTATTCCTATTTTCATTTTTACCAGCAGGGGCATTCTGCTTCAATATTCTCATCTTTAATTGTTTCCTGGAGTTGCTATTACCTTTAGAAAACTTATGCATTTGGTTACTGTTTCCCTGAATATTATGTTGATATTCCGGAAAGTGTCCTCAAAGCTGGTGAAATAAAGGAAGAAAACGAATATTTTATTGAACACCTACTATATGTTTGCAAGTGTTTGACATGGAGTATGCAATCCAGTTCTCATAACAACTCTAGGAGGTGGGCACTATTATCCCAATTTACAGATGAATAAACAGATGCTCAGAGAGGCAAGGCTGGGCGTCTTCAGAGAAATCAAGGGAATGAGAGGGTAATACCCTTAGTCTCTTGCCTCCCTTGTCTTCTGTAAGAATTATTGGTTTTAAACTTGCTGGAAAAATTTGCTATTTGTGCCAAATTGTGCAATTCAGACAGACAAAAACAATGACAACTGTTTATTGTCCATCAAACATGCCGGGGACTTTACCTGCATCACTACTGTGCCTAGAAGAACAGCCCTATGAAGCTGGTATTATTTTCCAATTTTATTGCTGAGGAGCCTGGGCCAGAATGTAAATCAATGCACCTCTTCCTTCATTGAGAGAGTTTTTCTTTGAAAGAAAAAGTGAGTGCTTCGTAGCGGCATGGATGATTTTACATTCTGTGACCAGCCCCTTATCTCCTGAAGTCTTGTCCAGGCAGCTTCAAAACCACACTTGGGAGCAGAACTGCCTTAGGAAGGTCAGGTGAGTCACCCAGGGTCTCCCAGGTAATGAGCGGTGGAGCTAGGAGTGCAACCCAGGGCAGACTTTGCACTTTCCAAATACCACACCGTACAGATATACATGATTCAAGGAACGAGGTGATGGCCTCAGCAAACAGCTCTGCAAAAGGTGCTCCCTCCACAGTGCTCTCTCTCTCATTCCTTGCCATAATTTTATAGTTATATTAGAAAAATGATGGTTATTGTTAAGTGTTCTGTTAGAATTCTAGAACAGTATGATATTGGTACCTGGTAATTCATGGAGATTAGAGCAAGGTATCCCCCCCAGAAATTAAAATAAGAATGCCCTCTGCAAATAAACACAAGTGAAATCCACACACGTCATGAATGGACTTGACCACGGTGGGAGGGAAGCCAGAGATTACGTGAACAGATGTGTGGTTGAGAAGTATGGAAACACATACTATACCGCTCACAGTGGCCTAAACATAACCTAACAGGGACCTGTTTGGTGTTTCATTAGCAAAAAAACACTGTGTGGCACTGGGCTCTGTCTGGATTGACCTTGTACTCCAATTGGCAGTGGCGAAGCTAGTGTGGAAAAGGAAGTCAGGAGCTGGACTTGACCATGTGGATTCAGCATAGACTGGCCTCTGTTGTGAGGCAATTGTGAGTCATCAGGCTTCCCAGGCCTGGCTGAAATATCTGTGTGTCTGTGTGAGACAGAGACAGAGAGAGGGAGGGAGGGAGGGAGAGAGAGAGAGAGAGGGAGAGAGAAAACTATATAATTTTATTAACCAGTGTCGCCCCAATAAATTCAATAAAAAATAATAATAAATTACACACACATAAAGTAATCACAATGTTTGGCAATATACTAAATCCCAGGAGTAAATAAAAGTCCAAGAGGGTAAGAAACCTCTTTAGAAGGCTAAAAGTGCAGGAGGAATCAGATGACATAAGAATTGAGAAAAATAATAGGAACCGTGTAATTTGAAAAAGTAACAAAAGGAAAAAACAAGCTTTGGGAGAAAATGAAAGTAAAACCATCTTGTAGGGGCACAGAGAGGAAATTACACGGTGTGGATGGGAGATGGTGTCACAGTGACAGGTGGGCCCAGAAAAAAATCAGGAAGCAATCAGGGTGGCCGGGGTGGAAATCTTAGGCCGGGGAGTGGGGATCAGGACAGTCATGCAGCTGAAATGCAGTGACATGAGGACAATGGTCGGGACTGAAGGGTTGACATTTTCATCGCTCACTCTTAGGGGAAAAACAAGGAGCTGCAAAAAACCAAAACCAACAACCACCACAAAACCCAGCTGAAAACATCCATATTTATGGAACTATTGCAAAACTTTAGATTTGTCATCTCTGTGATGTCTAGTACCTCTCAGGGCACTAAAAATTTGAAATGGCGAGAGTCAGGAAGACTTCCCGAATTGAAACCAGTCTATCACTAACTGTGAAGAACCTCAGCCCCAACCATACCCAAGGGGCAAGAGCTGGGAGCTGCTCTTCGAAGAGAGTCGGGCGGAGGCCCTGCCTCGGCTTGGATACGGTGCCCAGATTGCCCGTTGGGAGGTGGATCCGCTCCAGGTCCAATCCAGCTGCATCAACGTGAGTTGTAAATTCAAATGCATCTCTCACAGAATCTATTTCTAATTGATAATCAAGGGGGAGTCCCCCACGTTTGCTTTTATTGCCAGATACCTCTTTATCGTTTTTGTCTTGTTCCCCTATGTCCCTGAATAGAAGAGAAAGTGTATTCATTCACAGATTCATGTTTAAAAAGTGAATACCTACTAGATGCTGGATACTTTGCTGAGCATTGTGGAAAAGAGATGGCAAAGCCGTTGTTTCTGCCTTAGCAAAGCTCACAATGTAGTCAGGGAGATAACATAAGAAGTAATCAGAATACAGTGTAACAGATGCTGTAATGGATCCTTGAACCCTTTCCCACTTCAACAGGCAGCCTTCTCAACCAAGTGCAAGCGGCAACATCGTTCATTAACTGCCTTTGTCTGGGGCGCCCCTTCTATTAACTTGCTGCCAACACATCAGATAATAGCCGTGATTATGGTGTAAAAAAATTTTTTTCCTGGTTCATTAAACTGGAAAGGTTTTGTTTCGTTTTCATATCTCAACAGTGTTTTGTTTCCTAATTATCCATGTTGATGTTTTTAAAGTGAGCGGGAGAATAGGTTTTATTTACTTTGTTTGCAGATGTGTCATAAAGGGTGATTTATTCTCTTCTAGTGGAAGAAAGTAAGAGGCAGGGACTTAGGAACCCTGGGGGCTGTCTCTCTAGGTTTCCCATAACAAAACATGACTTTGAGCAAAAATTGTACTGAAACAAAGTGGATTAGGTCATTTCTAAGGGCCCTCTAACGGCCGTAACCTATGATTTATATACGAAATTATTTATTAGGTGGGTTAACATTAAAAATCAATGACCAGCAATTTAAAAGAAAAACCTTAATACAGTGATGAAATATAGCCTGACATTTATGTAGACCAATCCATCCAAAACAACGGGGAAATACGTCGCATACTATCACATATTATTCTTAATAAGCTTAAATAAACCTGATGCCCAACAAAGGATTGGGGACGGCAAATATTTGGCAGAAGTTTAAGCTCCATGCTTTACGCATAATTGTCACAACAAATGAGGAACCTGAGGCGTGGAGAGTTTTGGGGCCTTGCCCATGGATGAGCAAGCGGCAGAGGTTAGGGACTAACACTGCCCCCCAAGATGTGTCACCCATTCAAGGAAATTCACAGGAGTATGTGCTTTAAACCACAGGCTGGGATGTGTGTGTGTGACACTACTGTGTGTGCTGAGGCTGCTTTAGAGGGGGACGTGGCTCACTCAGGCTGCTCCTGGCCTGTGGTGATGGTCTGGGGGGGACTTAAAGGCTGACATGAAGTTGGGAACGACAGTTTCAGATCTCCTCCTCTCCAGGAGTTTGACATTAGGCAGGTTTGACATGGGCCAGCAAAAACAGCAAAGGAAAGAAATTATTCTAATTAAATAACATTAACAAAAGCACGTGGTCCTGAAGGACTCCGCCTGCAACTGCAGTGGAGGGGTTTACTGAGATTTCTCCTCGGTAACAGATGGTTTTCCAGTCAGCTGGAATCACACCCGAGGCTGCCAAACTGGTTTTCACACACCGCTTTGTCCTGTCATGTTTCTGCCACCAGCCTCCATCTGAGCCTTGAAGTATTAGCGGGATTGCATTTTACTCTTTGAAATCTTCATGATCTTCAAACGGAAAGATTCTTGACCTTTTCTAATCTTTGAACACTGTAACCCAAAAGACAAATAATTCTTACACTGTGGTTCTGGTGCATCCCTCCCCACCCCCTTTATGGAGGTTAAGATGTCCACTGTCTACCCTCGGAGGAGATATCACCCCAGCCTTATTTACTGAAGATTTATCAAGTGTCTATTTTCCAAAAGCTGCTTCACTGAGGAGGCAATGTATGTTTGGCTGATATAAGATGAAAAGATTGCATAAGATGAAAAGATTGCATAATTGGCTCTGGCCTGTTTGGCTCAGCGGTTAGAGTGTCATGGGTTCGATTCCAGCCAAGGACACGAGCCTTGGTTGCAGGCTCGGCCCTGGGGGGTGGGGGCAGCCCATCTATGTGTCTCTCTCACATTGATGTTTCTCTCTCTCTCTCTTTTCCACTCTCTCTAAAAAGCAATGGAAAAAATATCCTCCCTGAGGATTTTTTAAAAAATGATGAAAGTGTAGCCTTAGGACAGAGGCGTTTGTTTTTGTTACAATATCAAGTCCCCTCCCCCCCATTACTTTGCAAAACAAATAAGATCTAATTCAGAACACTTCAATGAGGCTCTAAATTTTCTAAAATCAGATGGCTGTCCCTCACTATCAGGATGCTGGATTGGTATTGAAGTACTGCCTCTTGAATAAACATTCCCAATGGAAGCATGAAGGTCCACACTAGTCTTTATCATTTCCTAGGCCTTTTACAAAAATAACTAACAACCATATAGGTAGAAAGGGAATGAAGTTCTGAGCCGGGCACATATTTCCCTTTAATCTTTGCAACAACTCTGCAAAGTATCATTTCTTTTTCAGTGAGAAAACAGGCTCAGAGAGTGAAATAATTTGATTAAAGTCATGTTGCTACAAAGTAATGAAAAAAACAAAAACTCAAGTCTGTCTGGCTCTAAAAGACCATATTTTTTTATTACTACACAATGCTTCATCCAGAAAAGGAAAGCTCTGAAACTGTATTTACCAAAGTTCATTCTGTGGAACACTAAGAAGGCAAGATGTTCCACAAGCCTAAATGGATTCATTCCACGGTCAAGTAACTTTTGGAAATGCCGAGCATGTTCAATGCAGTGAAGTAGTACATAAAAGAAATGTTTAATTTTATTTAATCAGCTCTTCCCCGAACTCGTTTGACACCAAACCCAGATTTTTTTTCACTTAACATTATTAACATCTCTTGAAACAAACTAAAATAATTTGGCATATGCTTAGTTGAAAGGGGGAGAAAGTGGGTTGCAATGAGAGCTTCAAAGTGGAAATTCAGTTTACAAAGCAATTAACATGAAAAAGTAGCAGTTATGAGGGAAACATTTAAAAAAGTTTAAGATACAGTCTGTGCTCTCAGTGTAGCTGGGAGCTGGGGGTGTGGGTGGATGGAGGGAGTCAGAGGCAAAAAAGGGAAACAGACAAAAAATAACAGACAGCATATCTTCAGTGCAAGTTCTTAACGATGAATGTGGGCTGAAGTTGAAGGGAAGATTTGGGTTCTCTTTTCTCTAAGAGACTTGGCTGGATCCTGAGGGGTATTAAGATTTAGATAAGGGGAGAAGAAGAGGCTAGGAGACAGAAAGGCAAAAACATCTGGAGGAGAATGGAGAAAGGATTCTCAGGAACTAAGTGGGGAAATTAAATAGGAAGGGTAGGTTCATCCAGATTACAGGCAATCCCACAGAAACCATTCTGTTGGTAACCAATGATGAAAAACGATTAAAATCTGGAAGATCAAAAAATAAACTAAATAAAATATGGAAGATTAATTTAGAAAGTTGATTAACCTGGGTATTAGAAACGATGAGACAAATTTTTTTAATTTTACAATTGACAGGGACCTTAGAGCAAAGTTAACAAGTATCTAATGAATTAATAGATCATCTAATCTGTTACTCTTGCTCTATGGATCTGATAACTTTAGCCCAGAGAGGTCACTTAATTTTCCTCATGTGACACAGCTCACTAGCAACATACTTGAGTTGAAAACTCAAGTCTCTAGACTACCAAGAAGTACAGTACTCATGAATAAGCATACCGTGGTGCCAAAGAAAGAAACTGTAGGACAGGCAGGGAGGAAATAAATCAGCATACTTGACAGAGGGGTGGGTCGTTTCCTTTTGAAGAGGTCCATTTAAAATAAAGGCAAGCCTGGCCGGGGCGAGGCTCAGGGGTTGAGCATGGACCTAGGATCCAGGAGATTGTGGTTCGATTCCCGGTCAGGGCACAGGCCCGGATTGTGGGCTTGATCCCAAGCAGGGGGCCTGCAGGAGGCAGCCGATCCATGACTCTCTCACCATTGATGTTTCTATCTCTCTCTCTCTCCCTCTCCCTTCCTCTCTCTGAAATCAATAAAGATATATTTTAAAAAAATAAAATAAAGGCAAACAACCAAAATCCTCTTTTACTTCCTTCTCTGCTACAATTTAGTCCAGTACCTTTTGCAAACAAATATGGTACGGTTAGAGGTTGCTGTCAATAAAGCAGCAAAAATTATAGAAAAAAAGAAATTACATTTCTAAAAGGCAGCATGTCTCAAAAACAACATCTAAGAGGGTTAACAGAAAATGATAAACTTTTATTATTATTTATTGAATTGATTGGGTGACATTGGTTAATAAAATTATACAGGTTTCAGGTGCACAACTCTATAATACATCACCTGTGTATTGTAGTGTGTGTTTGCCCCCATAAGTCAAATCTCTCTCCATCACCACTTAGCCCCCTTTTCCCCTCTCCTACCTTCCTCCACCCCCAAAAGATAAACTGTTTTGATTTTTAAAAGCGGCCTGCTTGGATCCTCAAGTTAAAATCCTTTTATTTGGTGCTTTCTATTAAGGACAGATCTCACATCTATCTATTGAAACGTGTTTGGTGCTGGAGCTACCAGCCTCAAAGATACTAACAACAAATCATTTAAAAACAACCCCATAATGAAACTCAAGAGTGACCAAAAAGGTAACACTGACTTAGGGGAAGATTTTGTCCATAAAGATTAGGCAGCGTGAGCACCTGCGGAAAAGGCGTTCCCCACCCCCCACCCCCACTAGTCTAATGCTCACTTTTAGCACCATAAGTAGGAGCAGAGAGAACGAAAAACACTGAAGGCCAACGGGGTTGCCAGGAGGGCAAAGATTATCGCTTGTCCGCGAGCAAGTTTGGCCAGAAGATAACGTAGCGACTCTCCCGCCACAGAAGTCTCCACGCGGGAGCGAAGGCGGGGACAAAGACTACCATTCCCGACCAGGCGCCAGGCCCACGAGCCCGACCGCCCCAGCAATTCCGGGCGCAAGGCATTGTGGGAATCGTAGTCTTTCTTCCCCTCAGTTTATTGACGGCGGGCGGATGCTATTTTATGTAAATACCGGCCTTTCCAGACCCTGCAGGCTTCCCTTCCCTTCTTTTCCTTCCCCCGCCTTCTTTCACGCGGAGTTTAAAAATTCCCGCGGCGCCGGCGCCGGGGGCCGGAACACTCGCGAGAACTCAGGTCCCCGCGCCGGGATCTCCTCCCCCTCCCCCCTCCCTCGCCGTCCTCCCCTTTCCCTCCCCTCCCGGGCATGTGGGACTCGGTCCGTCCGCCCAGGGTGATGCGCAGAGCGGGGCTGGCGCTGTCCGAGCGGAGGGGGCAGTGTCGCGTGGGGGAGGACCCGGAACCGCGTCTGCGTTTTAGTCGCTGAGCGCTCCGCCGGCCTGCAGCCGGTGCCGGCAGGCTCGGGGCGTGTGGGTCTGAGGCGGTCGCGAGGCCGCGCGGAGAGAAGCGGCTTCCGCGGCGCGGAGGTGCGTGCCGCCTGCCCGCGGTGGCCGTGTCTCCCGGGAGATGCTGTGACGGATCCGCGCGGGAGGAGCTCGCGCCGTGCCTCGCGCCCCACTGGACTCGGCGGCCGTGGCGGCTCGGTCACCCGCCCTTCTCAGGTAGGAAGGGGGAAGGGAAGGAGGGCGTTAGGCTCGCGCGGCGGAGGGCGGGTGTGCGCGGCCTGGGCCCCGAACGGCCGCCCGGCTTCTCCCGCCTCGCCCGGCCCGCGGGGCCCGCCTCGTGCCGGGCCTAGGCCTGGCGTTTACCGGCCCAACGAACCTCGGCGTCCCGGCTCGCGGACTGTGCTGAGGCGAACGTGAACGTTGGCGGTTGCCGCACACTTCATGGACGGGTTATATAAGTGGCGGCTCGGCGACTCGGCGGCACATGGCCGCGGAGAAGCCCTTCGGGGTTTTCTCCGCCCTGGCCGCCCGGTTCTCGCGTTCTCGGGGCTGGCCCGCCCGCCTCTGCCGTTCTCCGGAGCGGTTGAGACCATGGCGGGCCTCCTCGTGGGGAAACCTGGTGGCGTTTTGAGGCGGTTTTGGAGCGAAGCGTACTGCACACGGTTCTGGGCTTGGCTCCGGTGAGTGCGGGGCGGGGGGGTGGGGGGGGCGGTTTGATTTTGGATTTAAAAGGTTGCGGGGAAATGGTCAGAGAACGGAGATTTAAAATAAACGTGTGCACCTTGGAGTGGGTATTGACTTGGTTTGCTTGTCCCACCTGGAGATTTAAAATAACCGTACACCTTGGAGAGGGTATTAATTTGCCTTAGTTGTCCCAGCTGGAAAGTCAATTACTTTGTTACTGGTTTTCTGTGATGGTGTCTTTTTTGGGGTGGGGGGTGGGGGGAAATTTGCTCGCAAAGCCAACGAAGTTTAGTTATACTAGCTAGCTGTAAAAAATGCGTCTCTTGGAATAAAATAAATTATTTTATTCTCAAATTATTCTAAGGCGCCAGGAGATTTTAAGAACTTTCTTTTATGAACTTTCATTGATTGGATCTGCGAGGAGGGAAGAAATGAGGGTAGTTTACTTGTTTTGTAGGATTTAATCCGGGATGACAAGCCCAGCTCCAGTTAATGCTTGAGAGATGCTCAGAGTTAAGCGCTATAGGACGTCCACATTCTTTCCGTGCTGTAGTTTTTGATAACTAATTTTCCAGTAACCTAGTACCAGAGTGTCACCAATTCGCAAAACAGCAATGCTTATTTTTCAGAAATTACTTTTAAAAGATACAGCACTGCCCGGCCGGGCATTCGATTCCCGGCGAGGGCACACGCCCCGGGTTGCGGGCTGCAGCCAATCAATGACTCTCATCATTGATGTTTCTATCTCTCTACCCCTCTCCTTTCCTCTCTCTGAAATCAATAAAGATATATATATTTTTTAAAAAAATAAAAGATACAGCACTTTTGCGACAGACACATGAGGATTTAAAAGGAACCAAACATTGTTTCTCTCCTAACCATGAAAATTTTCAGGAACTCTTCATTTGGAATGAAGCCTTACTGCCCTAGGTTAGATCAGCAGTCTCTATAATGAGGCTGTTCTGTTTCGCCTCAGCTATTCACAGATTTACGCTTCAGCTACCCCAGAATCATCCCCAGTGGTGGGCCTGTTTTCTTAAAGAAGTGCTTTGATGTCCCTTTCCTCATGTCTTTCAGCCTGGAGTGCCTCTCTGCCTTTTTCTAGTTCTCAAATTTGAAATCCTTAGTGTCAATGCCATCTTTTCTATGCTGCCTTTCTCGTTTCCCTTCATCCCACTTCTTCCCTGGAATCTCACAGCATATATACCTCTATTGTAGCATTTATTTGTGCCTGATATTTTAATGGGTATGTGTATATTTTAATGTGTAACTCCATGAGGTCAGGAAGTAGGTGATCTTTCTGCCCCTGCATTCCTTTTCCAGTACAATGGTTTAAAAGTACTTGGTGATTAATAGATGTTTGAATTAAGTTTGAAAGATCAACTGTTAAAAGGGTGGAATTTTCTGGGTCCACTGTTTACATTTAAATCATAACTGTCATTTTGAGTCAAGAAGAAAAATACACATACAAAATGTTTTGTAGAAATTTTTGCTCAGTATATGTTGCAGTATAATTATTGTACAAGTTTTATTTTCTGTAGTGGAATTCAACTGCTTTTGAGGGTGTGCATTTCACACAGAAGTGACATGGTTTTCTGTATTAATATTTTTCCTAGTAATTTTGCAGATTTTGTTTTTCTTAGTACTGAAACAACGTAGTGTACTTAAAAATAAGTTGGGCCCAATATTGAGTACCTAACAGCAGTTTTAGGTACACAGCAAAAGTGAATGGAAGGTACAGATATTTCCAGTACCTTCACTGCTTCCACTCATGCATAGCTGCCCCCCACCATCCATACTCCACACCAGATTAAAACAGTTGGTGAAACTACATTGATACATCATTACCATCCAAAGTCCATTGTTTACATTAGGGTTTACTCTTGGTGGTGTATATTCTGTGGGTTTGGGCAAATGTATAATGGCCTGTATCCACCATTACAGTATCAGAGTAGTATCACTGCCCTAGAAATCTTGTGTGTAGATTCTTCCCTCCCTCTCTGCTAACCCCTGGCAACCACTGATCTTTTTACTGTTTCCATAGTTTTGCCTTTTTCATAATGTCGTAGTTGGAATCATGAAGTAGATAACCTTTTCAGATGGGCTTTTTTCACTTAGTAATATGCATTTAAATATCCTCCATGTCTACCTGGCCAATGCAGCTCAGTGGTTGAGTGTCAGCCCAACCGGGAGGTCAGTTTGTCAGGGCACATGCCCTGGTTGTGCGCTTGATCCCCAGTAGGGGGTGTGCAGGAGGCAGCCAATCAATCTTTCTCATTGATGTTTCTATCTCTATCCCTCTCCCTTCCTCTCTCTAAAAATCAATAAAACCATATTTTAAAAAATAAATAAGTATCCTCCATGTCTTTTAATGGCTTGACCAATTTTTTTAAAGCACTGAGGAGTCATTGTATGGATTATACCACTGTTTATTCATTCACTTACGGAAGGATGTGTTGGTTGTTTCCAGGGTTTGATAATTATGAGTAAAGCTGTTATATACATCTGTGTGCAAGTTTTTGTTTAGACATGTTTTCAGAGTCTTTGGATAAATACCAAGGAGTGTGATTGTTGGATCATATGGTAAGAATCTGTTTAGTTTTGTAAAAAACTGACAAACTGTTTTCCAAAGTGGAGGTACCATTTTGTATTGCCACCAGCAATGAATGAGAGTTCCTGTTGGTCCACATCTTCACAGCATTTGATGTTGTCAGTGTTCTGTATTTAGGCCAAAATTATAGGTGAATTCAGTTGTGTAGTAGTATGTCAATGTATTTTGTTGTTGTTTTGTGTGTTTTTTTTAATTCTCACCCGTGCACAGTTTTTCCATTGCTTTTCAGAGAGAGTGGAAGGGGGGGCGGCGGGTAGAGAAACATCGATGTGAGAGAGACATTCTTTGATTGCCTCTTGCACATGCCCCAACTGGGGCCGGGGATTGAGTCTACAACCTACGTATGAGCCCTTGGCTGGAATCGAACCTGGGACCCTTCAGTCCTTGGCCGGCGCTCTAATCACTAAGCAAACTGTCCAGGGCTGTTTTTTTGTTTGTTTTTACATTGACTTAACAATTCCACTCAGAAATGTTTTCTAGGCTGAGCACCTGTTTTCCACAAATGAGTATATACATGTTAATTACCTTCAATTTACAATCACTGCAGTCCAGCCAATACTGGAGTAATACCTAGATCACCTAAGCTGTGGTGTTCTGAATGTCCTTAATTATACCCTAATTTCACTAACTGCCCAAGATTTTCTGGGATAAACTCATTGTCACTTGAATTAATTGGCTAATTTGTTGTTAATCCTCACTTGAGGATATTTTTTCCATTGCTTTTTAGAGAGAGTGGGAGGGAGAGCTCGAGAGAGACATCGATTGGTTGCCTCCCACATGTGCCCCAACCAGGGCTGGGGATCAACCAGGGCTGGGGATCGAACCTGCAACCCAGGTGTGTGTTTTTGACCGGGAGTCAAACCTGAGACTCATGGGTGCTTGGGACCTACGCTCTAACAACTGAGCAACACTGGCCTGGGCATTAATTGGCTACTTTTGAAGATAAAAGTCCAAAGAACTCTTGAAATGGTTCTACTTTGGGGGGGATCATCTGGACTGGATTTGGTAGCTTATCCTCAAGGCCCAAGCCAGCTAGCTTACTTGTCTTCCAAAATTCCTACTCTCTCTCCATTTTTGTCTTTGTCAAGTCAGTAATCATTGAAAAAGATACTTGGATTTTTTTTATTTTAAATATATCTTTATTGATTTCAGAGAGAGGAAAGGAGAGGGAGAGAGAGAGAGAAACATCAATGATGAGAGAGTCGTTGATCGGCTGCCTCCTGCATGCCCCCGACTGGGTATGGAGCCCGCAACCCGGCATGTGCCCTGACTGGGAATCGAACCCCGATTGCCTGGATCCTAGGTTGACGCTCAACCGCTGAGCCATGCCCAGCCGGGCAATACTTGGATATTTTTAATCATTTTTGGTTGTTTACAATGGGAGGATCATTCAGGGAATCTAGTCGTCTATATATTGGAAATGAAAGATAATTTTAGATTTTTTTCCTATCTAGTTAAAGATATGTGCCAAACTCAGTTTCTGAGGTTACTGTGAATTTGGACATTTTTAAATGGATTTTTTTCCTTTTTACCATAGCAGTAACTTTTCTAAAGTATATATTAGTATGTTTTGTGTGTGAAGTGATCTTTGAGTCAGATAGGCAATTAGATTAATTGCATTGAACCGGTTTTCAAAGAATCTAGGGAATCATACATATCCTTGGGACATCTGGCTTAATGAATCTTTATTCTCCTAAGTCTGCTTGGGAAATATTTTCTTGGGAGAGAATACCTCAGACTCAGAAGCACATTAATATGTATTTTTATAGATTTTATTTTTGTGTGTTTTTTTTTTTTTTTTTCTGGTTAGAGGTAATCAAGTGTGTTATAGTAGAAATATATCTTTTCTAAATATTTGCAGTGAAAGTATGCAAGAGTTAACAGCACAAGTGACGAGTGGTCTTCTACAGTTCCCAGAAGTGACTATTGAAGCCCTTGGAGAAGATGAAATAACATTAGAATCTGTACTTCGTGGAAAGTTTGCTGCAGGTAAAGTAATGTTGCTGAAAATTTACTAATTTGATTGATTTTTAAGATAAGTAATAAGCATCTGTTGCAATTTCTTTAACGTGGATGAGAAAAAAGCATATCCTGGTTAGAGCGGTCTTAGATAAATACATAACATCTACAACTACATATGTAATAGCGTCTCTATACTCTAGAACACATTTTCAGTGACTGTGGAGGAGTATAGTTTATTCTTTTTTAATTAAAAATACCATATATTTTATATCTTTTAGTATTGAGTATCTACATTTGGAAAGTAGAAATAATACACAGCTGGTTTTATAATTAGTGTTACTGGTGAGTTTGGATTAGAACCTAGCAGTCTTGGGAGTAGAAAAATTCTGATTTTTAGGGCCCTGGGTGAGAAAAATATTCAGAAAAATCTTAGTTTCATAGTTCTGTTAATTTGAACAAGATCTAAAATACATGGTTTGGATTCTATAATACAGCAGAAAGCCACACACCAAAGAAGCTACTAAGTTAGGAATTTCAGTCTAGTGAAAGGTACAGCAGAATACTTCTTAAAAAATGTTTTTATTGATTTTAGAGAGAGGAAGGGGGAGGGAGAGAGAGAAACAGAGGAGTATCTATCTGCTGTCTCCCGCTAGGGATCCAACCCTCAACCTGAGCATATGCTTTGACCAGGAATTGAACTCTTGACCTTTTAGTGCACAGGACAATGCTCAACCAACTGAGCCACACCGGCTAGGGCTGCAGAAGACTTTTCTGGAAATGGATATCACAGCACTCATTCCTAGGAAGGAAGACTATTTGCAGTGCTATTCTCTTGAATATTAAAAGTAGGAACAATACTTAGTATAAGCCAGGGCACTATAACAACTTTTCATTGAGATAAATATTAGACTTGTAAGTAGTTACTGTACTATGTATCTGAGAATCAAATAGGTGAAATAACTTGATCTTAGTTACACAGATAGCAGGTGGCAAAAATGAGCTTTGAACCCATGCCTTCTATGTCCCCAATGTGCCTAGCTATTTCCTTAAACTATATAGCCTCTCCTTAGCTATAATCTAGCATATCCGACTATATCTACTTAGATGCATGAGAGACATCACAGATGTAGTAAAAGTTACCACTGTCCCTCTAGCAGCTCGGGAAAATTCCGGGTCTGTTCTTGATTCTGTTTCACTCACCTCCTGTATCTTACTCATCAGCAAGCAGGTCCTTTTAGTTCTGCCTCTAAGATGAACCTTCAGTCAGTCAACTTTTCTCTATTATTGGCCGCCAGCCAAGCATAGGTATCATCTTCCTACTTCCTCTCCGTGCTTCCCCTTTATTGTCCATTCTCTGCTTAGCAGCTGGAGTAACATTTAAAAACATAAATCAGGTTGTCACTGTCCTGCGTAATACCCTCAAGTTACTTTACATTGCATGCAGGGTAAAATCCAAATGTGACTAGTAAGGGACCAAGAAGGACTTCTAATATTTCCTTTTGTTATGCTGATTATGTCTTGTCTTCTCAGATTTTGAACTGTTCTGGGATAGAGTCGTGTGTTACATTTTATAACACCTAGTTTAACTCTTAGGGTATAATGTAGTTGAAGTACGGGCTTTGGAATTAGACTTGGTATCCACTTCTAGCTCTGGTATTTGTAGCTGCTTGGCTTTGGGCAAGTTATTGAACTGCATGAAAGTTGAGTTGCTTTATATCTGTATTGAGGTATGACAAGGAATAAATGAGATGATGTATTTAATCACATAGCATGGTGCCTTTACTGAATGGTTACTTTATTATTGTGGTAGTAGTTCAATTTATTTTACTAATTTGAGGGCCATTCTGTTTTACAAATGTTTAGATTTCAATTTGGAGATAACGTAAAGTTTTATATATAATGAACTATATGTTACATATGTAAAAGCTTTTAGTTTTGTTATGTACATACAATATTAAAATAAGCAACATTTTTGCTTTTTTTTCTTCTAGGGAAGAATGGACTTGCTTACTTGACTTGTGGTCCACAACTTGAGGTAGTAAACTCTTTAACAGGAGAGCGATTGTCTGCGTATAGATTCAGTGGAGTGAGTGACGAGTCACCTATAATCCTTGCTGTGAAAGAATTCTCTTGGCAGAAGAGAACCGGATTATTAATCGGATTGGAAGATGCAGAAGGGAGTGTTCTCTGTCTTTATGACCTGGGTATATCAAGAGTGGTTAAAGCAGTTGTTCTTCCTGGAAGGGTAGGTACTGCTTAGGATATGTGGGCATTCTGTTTTCAGAACTGAACCCCTGCTGGGTATGGTGATAAAGCTTTGTTTACTTAGTGAAAATTCATTGAGGTAAATGTATATACTTCTAATTGGTCCACTTTTATAGAAGTGTGTTATTTTTCATTTAAATTTCAAAATAAAAATATTTATTCCTATGGCTTTTTTTTCCTGTTTTGTTTGAGACTACTGTTGACCTTTGAACAGTGCATGGGTTAAGGCACTGATCCCTGCCTTGGCACAGTTGAAAATCTGCATATAACTTTTGACTCCCCTAAAACTTAATAGCCTTCTGTTGACTAGAAGTCTTACTGATAAAATTAACACATACTTTGTATGTTATATGTATTATATATTATATTTTTACAATAAAGTAAGCTAGAGAAAAAAAGAAAATCACGAAGAGAAAATACGTTTATAGTACTGTATGTACTATGAAAAAACAAGTCCATGTGTCAGTGGAGCTGTGTAGTTCAAACCTGAGTTGTTCACGAGTCAACTGCATACCTTGGAGCAATGTGAAAAACATGTCTTTGTTATTATTTAAGGTTAACTCTGGTACCTGTATGTCCTCCATATGCCAGACATCTTAGCCAGTAGTAATTATAGCAGTACTTTGAATTTGGTTTGTCTTTAGCACGTTTATTGCTGCTCTTTCATACGTGATGAGAACCTGTGTACATTTACAGGTGCACACACACCCACAAATATAAAGTCATGGGAGAGTAGAATTCTTTCTATACTTGGTGTGAAAAAAAGTATGCACTTAGATATATATAAAAATGTATACATTATAAATTATAGCCCTTTTAAAGACCGTTATACCTCTACGGCTTTAAGGCATAAACAGGACTTTAAAGAAAAAAGTAAACTGCCCTAGCTGGCTTGGCTCAATGGTTAGAGCCAAGGACTGAAGGGTTCCAGGTTCGATTCCAGCCAAGGGCACAGGCCTCTGTTGCAGGCTCCATCCCCAGCCCTGGTCAGGGCTCGTGTAGGAAGCAACCAATCGATGTGTCTCTCTCACATCAATGTTTCTCTCTCTCTTTCTCCTCCCCTTCCACTTTCTGTGAAAAACAGTGGAAAAAAGGTCCTCAAGTGAAGATTTAAAAAAAAAAAGAGTAAATGTTTTTGGAATGATTTATTTTTACTGTTAAGAGAAGAGGCTATATAATGATAGAGTAGCTGGTTAAGAGCTCTAAAGAGAAAAGTCTAGGTTTGAATTATATGTTTAATGAATGTGTCACTTGAATAACTCAGCTAACCTTTCTAAGCTTCTGGGTGTTGCATCTTTAAACAGGTATAATTATAGTCCAGTATCAAAGGGTTATCATGAACATTTAAATGGACCAGTTAGCACAGTGTCTGGCATATATTAAGTTCTCAGTAAACATCAGTTATTTCAACTGCATGATTTTTATGTATTGAAATAAAAGTGTAATTCCTGTTATATTGAAAGATTTCATTATGTTATTTAGATTCACAAGTATGAAATGCAGATTTATGATTTTATATTAGAAAATGTGTGAAAATGTTAAACCTCATAACCTGCTTTAAGCTAAAAATTTATTAGGTTTTAATTGTACTTTCTCACTTTGTTTAAGTAAAGCAAATCATATATTCTCCTTTCTAGGTAACAGCTATTGAACCTATAATTAATCATGGAGGAGCCAGTGCAAGCACTCAGCATTTGCACCCAAGTTTACGATGGCTTTTTGGTGTGGCAGCTGTGGTAACTAATGTTGGACAGGTCCTTCTTATTGACCTGTGTCTTGATGACTTATCATGTAGTCAGAATGAATTAGAGGCATCAGGTAAATTAGTCATTCTTTGCTTGAAACCAAAAATTGAGCACCTGAATATTCTGATAGGGATTGATTTTTTTTAAAAGTAAAAAAATTTCATATAGAAACTTTTTAATGTATATTTCTTGTATATTTCTTTTATTGTTTGGACCGATTGTTTTAATGTTTTGGGCACTGGATACTTTTTGCATGTTAGTCTTTTATTGCCGAAGTGTTCATATACTAAAGTAGGTACTGAAAGAGAGGGATATTGATGTATTTGTTTTCAGATATACACTTGCATAATATCAAGCAAATGACAGTGAAGGGCTAAAAGTATAATAAAATCTTGAACCTTATAAAGATTTTATTATTTACTCATGTGGGATCTAGCTTAGTGTTTTGGCGTGCTATTTATGTTCCTGTGGTAAGACAAGACAGTTTATTAGGAAATAACAGAGTGATTGAAAGTCTTACCTCACAAAATAAGATCCCAAAATAGAACTAATACTAAAATTTTTTTAAAAAGAAATCCAATTTTTTCTATTTAATACTAATGTTTATATTAATAAATTTACTCTTTATCAAGTGCTTTTAGGTTTTTGTTTTTTTAATTTATGGGACCCTCGATTGGTTTATGTAGGGAGGAGAACTAACTTAAAACCTTGCGTGGCCCTGGCCAGGTGGCTCAGTTGGTTAGCGCGTCATCCCATCTACTACACCAAAAGGTGGTGGGCTCTGTTCCCAGTCAGGGCACATACCTAGGCTTCGGGTTTCATCCCCTATTGGGTGAGTATGGAAGGCAACTGATAGATGTTTCTCACACATTGATGTCTCTCTCTCTCTCATCCACCCCCCCAAAAAAACAGTAAAAACATATCCTCGGTTAAGGGTTTAAAAAGAAAAAAGTGTGTTTCAGAAAAGGACCATTTGACCTTTGAGGACCTTGATTTTTAAAGCAATTCTGTAATATTGCAGATCAGTATGTAACATATACAACATATGATCAGTATTTATCTCAATGTATAATAAACATAACTAATAATAATTGTCAGTATGTAATAAAATAGCAGGCGGTAAAAATTTGAGTAGAAGTTGACTGAGAAACATAGCCACTTGAACTAAATTTAAATCTGTAAAATAAGACCTGAAAAAATTTGATTTGGAAGAAATAAATGACTACTTGCACACTTAAGAAAATTTTTTTTCGCATGATTAATAAAATCCTGGGTAAAGTTTGAATGAAAATTGATTAGCAAAAAGAATTAACTAAAAATGAATTTGTAGAATATTAGAAATGGCTTAATGGCTCTTTTATAGAAGATTGATAAAGGAATTAAATAGTCTTGAAGTTGTGTTCTAGAGTGTGTTTTGTATATGATATTATACGTGTAAGGCTAATTAAAATGCTTGTATCATAATTAAAACACTTCAGATCAAAATAGATTTAAAACATCCTTTATTTTAGAAATCAACAATCAATAGTTGAATTTAGCACAAGGATAATTTTATAATTAAACTCTGGATTGTGATCAGAGGTCAGAACCATTTCAGAGTTATGAAGCCATTAAATTTTACAGCACACAAAATGAGTTTTGGGGTTCAATGCAAAATTTATTTTTTGTTTAAAAAAGTAACTTATGACTACAAATATTTAGACTTTATTGAAATACACATAAAGAAAATGAAATTCCTAACATTTATCATACCATAAATACTGTTCTGCAATTTTCTCAAACCTAACGGTATTTCTTACATATCCTTCCACATCTGTATATGTAAAGTCTACCTTATTTTCTTGAATAAGTTTACAGCATTTCATTGTCTGAAGTACTTATTTTGGCAAAATTTAATCATTTGCTGCTATTCTCTGGAAAAATAGAAACAGAATGGACCAGGAGGGTAACTTCAAGAACAAAGGGATATGATTTAACGCCCTCATAATAGCATTGAGGGAATCTGTCCTTGCACAACAGTTATATCATTATACAGGCCTGAATATTTTTGTTTTTTATTAAAGATTCCTGTCATGTTCAAGTAGGTAAAAAAATATAAGAATTCACACACACCCATCAACTAAATTCAACTTAGTTTTTAAAATTTACTGTATGTGCGTTCATTTTCTTTCATTACCCTTCCCGTTTCCTCTGCATTAATTCAAAGCAAATAATAGTTATTTTACTACATAATCATGATGTCATAACCACTCCTAACACTAATTCCTTGGTACAGCGATTTTCAACTGGTATGCCCCAAGAATTTTTAAAACATGCAATACGTGACTAGTCAAGGGCACTCACCTCTTTTCCCTTAGATTGTCAAATAAAAAAATGACAGAAGCCAATACAACAGTAGCTGTCCAGTGTGAATGAATCAAAATCATACCTTTTTTTTGTCAAATCAGCAAAAAATATATTTTTGGGCGTGCCACAGGATTTTAGTAATTAGTTTATGTGTGCCATGAGATGAAAAAGGTTGAAATCGATAGTACAGTCTAATAAGATTTCTTTGATTGTCTCCAAAGCATCTTTTTTGCATTTAGATTGTTTGAATAAGGATCCAGACAAGGTCCCCACATTACACTTGACACCTCTCATGTTTCCTTGAAGGTAAAGCAGTCGTCTCCTCTCCTTTTTAATTTTTAGCACCAGTGACTTGCTGAAGAAGTTATCCTGTATAATTCTCCCACATTTTGAAATTATCTGTGTGTTTCATGTGGTATCATTTACATTTTGTGTTTTCTGCGCAAATGTAAGTTCTCTCTGATTCAAACTTAACATTTGGCAAGGATACTTCAGAAGTGCTGGGTATTTCATACTGTATCACATCAGGATGCACATGGCATCTCGTTTCACGTTTAGTGATCAGTGGGTTCAGATGATGACAGCATGATCCTTCCTCTTCCTATTTAAAGTTTCCCACCAACCTTTGTTTCTCTCAAACAATCTAAATGCAGTGGTTCTCAACGGGCAGTAAATTTTTGAAATGTCTGGAGACATTTTTGATTGTCACTACTGGAGGCAGATGTTGCTACCGACATCTAGAAGGCAAAGGTCGGGGATGCTGCTTAACATCCTACAGTGCACAAGACAGCCCCCAACAGCAAATCATTATGTTATCCAAAATGTCAGTAGAGCTAAGTTTGAAAAACCTTACTCTAAATCAGTTGTTTCATCCATTGAGATTGTTGCCTAAATCTCTTTCATTTGGGGCCTCAAAAGTGATGATTTAAAATTCTGTTAATCTAAAGAATTTCCTCGTTAGGGCTATTTGTTTAACCTGAAATACAGTTTTTACAAAAAATGCTTACTATTTCTTTTCCTTTTTTTTTTTAAAAATATATCTTTATTGATTTCAGAGAGGAAAGGAGAGGGAGAGAGAGAGAGAAACATCAGTGATGAGAGAGTCATTGATCTGCTGCCTCCTGCACACCCCCAACTGGGATTCGAGCCCGCAACCCGGGCATGTGCCCTGACCACGACTATTTAAGTACTAATTTTCAGGGTAAGAAGCTGGTACCCAGTTATTTCCAGTGATTCAGTAAGGTCTTTTGTAGGTGAGGAGGGCAGGAACTCATGAGGTTTTACATACTTAATGTGTTTCATTCATTTATTTCATTTAAAAAATTTTATTTTTCAATTAAAATTTACATTCTCTATTATTTTGTATTAGTTACAGGTCATTTATTATTATTGGTTTTTGATTCAAATGTTCATGTAGTCTGACAAATCCCTCTTAGGCCTGGATAATTTTCTAAATTTCTCACACTAAGATGTGCCAGGCTTATGTTTTCTGACCCAGACCTGAAACCAGCCATTTTTCCAAAGGGTATATTTGAGTTAAAATTACATAATTAAATGTATTTTGAAAATTACAGCATTTAAGTAGATATGGGTGACTACTTCATACTTTAGCATACGTTATCACTAATCTTACTTTGATTTACCCAGTGGTCTTCAGTTTCTGCTTGCATAATGGGTGACACATTTGTTTTTATGCTGTTTCATAGTTTATCTCACTTTTATTTTTAGACCTTGAAGTGATAGCTGGTATCCCAGCTGAAGTACCACACATCAGAGAACGTGCTATAGAAGAAGGACGCCATCTCTGTTTCCAATTAGTAAGCCCATCAGGAACAGCTGTTTCAACTCTTAGTTACATAAACAAGACAAATCAGCTTGCTGTAGGTTTTTCTGATGGCTATCTAGCACTCTGGAATATGAAAAGCATGAAAAGAGAGTAAGTATAACTTTTTTCTCTGATTTGATTTTTGGTAGTTTCTCTCTGAATGTAACTTGTACTCTATTAATATGTAAAAATTAGCTTAAAGAGAAAAAGGTAGGATAGATTAATGATTGAGTGACTGAATAATTTTTCATTGTATTAAATGATGATGATATAATAAAGGAATGACTTAACACATGAATTTAGGTTGATTCAGATAAACTACATATTTGTATAGTGTGAATTCTTTCAGAAGTACTATTCTTCATTACCATATGTGTAAAGTAGTGGTTCTCAGTTGACAGAAAAAGGCTTTTTAAAAAAAGTCAGTTATAAAATACTGTATTTTAAAATCGTTATGCTGTGAAAAACTTCTTCCAAATATAATTATATTGATACTTCCATGCTATTAAAATTGCTGAGGGATTAGCCCTTTATTGAGGGAGGTAGCAAACAGGCATTACAGGTTTTTAATTTAATCTCTCTCAAGAGTTAAGTAAATGCCAATTTGTCTCTTCATTTTTTTCAAGTTATACTGGACAGCTATCTTGAGTAATTTATCTTGAAAATGAGTCAACAAAATAGTCACCCTTCCAACTTTCTGCTGTTAGATAGTCTTGCCAACAAATTGATACCTACTTACCAAGTTTTAAGTGACGGGAAAAGAAGCAGAAAATAAGAAAACTCCTTCATCTGTAGCTAGGCCCATTCCTTCCTATTGGGTTCTTTGGTAATATTAAGATATTACAAGTCCCTTAGGTAAACGCTGACTATCTTTGCCCTTCCTCAGAGTCACATTTTTCTGCAAAGTTCCGCTGATGCTATTCTCTAGTAGCTCACTTTGCTGATATCTTTTTACCAGCTCTGGTCTTTGAATTGCTCCTGAGGACCTAGAGAATCTGGCTTCTACGTTGTTTTCTCTAGTACTATATCATGTTTTGGCTAATTATGCTTTTTAGGGAGAACTCTTCAGACTTAACTCATTTTGCCGTGGTAGTGAGGAAACTGACTTAAACCCATGCAGCTGAAATGGAGTGTTGTGGCAGTACCTCATCTCTTTATGAGAACCTCTTATTGGGGAGCAGTGCATAGCGGCACACATTTATATGTACTGGAAGGACTAGTTCACACATACATGTATGCATGTGCTTTAGTAATTTTAACCCTTCCCAGTTCTACTTGGGGGATGGGTGCCCATTGTCTTGATGTCTTGTGCCCTGTAGGTTTTTTGTGGTTTTTTTTTTTTTTTTTGGTTAATCCTCACCCGAGGATATTTTTTCCATTGATTTTTTTTTTTTTTTTTTTTTGAGAGTGGAAGGGGGCCCCGGGGTCAAACCTGCAACAGAGGTACATGCCATTGTAATCAAACCCAAGACCCTTTGGTGTGCAGGCTGACACTCTAATCTCTCGAGTCACACCAGCCAGGGCTACCCTTCGTACTTTTGAGGATGGTTGTAGAAACAGTAGTTTCTCTAACTCAAATTTTTACATTGAGGCACCTTTTTTTCATGTAGTTATAATTTAAAAGTATGAAGTATACTAATTTTATGCCTCTTACAGATACTACACACAATTGGAAGGTGGAAGGGTTCCTGTATATGCTGTTACTTTTCAAGAACCTGAGAATGATCCTCGAAATTGCTGTTACCTGTGGGCTGTTCAGTCTACACAAGATAGGTAAGTGTAATACATGTGGTTTTTAAAAATATTTGTTGAAAATGGAGTAGCAGTTTATTTCTTTTGGAAAGCTTTGTACTTTGTACTACATTGTCTCTTTAGTGAAAGCAGCAGAATTCAGTGAATTAGTGAGTGGTAATTGAAATGATTTAAAAAGTTAAATGATTATTTCTACATGTTAAGGCACTTCTCAGATATCAGTGAGGAGAAATTGTGCTTGCTTAACAGTATTATTTCAAGGAGTAAGCCAATTCAGGTGAGCACGCAACCTCTTATTACCATGGGCAATTTTAATGGCTTTCTGTCTTCTCTCATAAGAATATATTTCCTCTTTTATAATCTCATTCCTTTTTCCTCTTTGTTTTGTATGCCTCTCTCATTTTTATCCCTACTCTGTTTTCTAGTCCTGCTTGCCTTTTGCAGTATATTTTTAGGGTTAATTTGGTTAATTTTCCTGTCTGTGATAAGCTCTAATTTTTTGTAACTACAACTAGTGACAAAGCTTTCTTTTCAATTTAATTTCTAACTGGTTAAGCTTGTTCATTTCCAGTGCTAGAACAATATTAAGTATTTATTTTCTTTTATTTTTCTTAGGTATTCTTTCTTTGATGACCAATGAAATTAAAGTTTGTGATATAAATGCCATGATCTTGACAACTCATTGATTCCAGTACTTTCTCTTCACAAGTCCTCTTCTTCTACCTTAGGTTTTATGTTCCTGAATTGTGGACAATTTGGGTTTTGGTGTTAGATGTTGCTACTTGAGGTTTTGTCTTAATCTTACATTGTAGTAATAAGGCAATGAATGAAAAAATGATTTGCAGTTTTTGAAATTGGTCAATGCTGGAGAAAAGTTGAAATGAAAATATATAGACAGCTATTGAGATGCCCCTCATTTGAGTCAAATTCATATTTCCATTCATCCAAGTGTAATGTGGGCCAGCAGCATTGGGGAATGTGCCTGTGAAGGCTCCGTGGGAAGGAAGGAGGGGGCAGCATCTTCATTTTATGCAGAAGCGTAACAAGATGAGGGATTAGGCCAGGAAGCAGGAGCGAAGGACAAGGAGCAGAACCGGAAACCTTCAGGACTGTTTTCCGTAGCTGCCGTGGGCTAGTTCTGTTTACACCCTGTTGGCCAGAACTTGGGCCTTCTGTACCTACTGGGCCTACAGAAGCTAGGAAATGAGTATATTTTAGGCGGCCATATGCCTAACTAAAGCATACCTGTTGCATACTAAAGTGTACTAAGTGTACTATAACTGGGAGTTAGAGTCTCTACAGAAGGTGTCTCCTAAAGCATACAAACACCATCGCTTAACTGGAATAAAATAAAAATCAGTTCTGTTTCAAAGGACTGCATTTTGTGAAAACCAAATAAAAGGGAATTCTTCACAGGGACCTTAGTTTTATCATGTGCACTCAATATTGTATGAAGGCTAAATTGACAGTAGGGAACACAAAAGAAAAAACTAATCTCTCTTTCAGCGAAGGCGATGTGTTGAGCTTGCATCTGCTTCAGCTGGCCTTCGGTGATAGAAGATGTTTGGCATCAGGACAAATCTTATATGAGGTAAATGGTAATGGTAATATGGCTTCATATTACCATTCTGTTCATTTTTCACCTATTTTAAGTCTTTGTGTTAAGATATTAAGATATTGAAAAGTTAGTCTTGTATTTAGGTTAGTACTGTATTCATAATATAATGGAAAGAGTATTAGATCAAGGATTAGGAGATCAGCTGTTTTACCAAGGGTAGCATTGTTAGCACTTGAGGTATCATTTTCCTCTAAAATGAGGAAATTGGACAGAACTGAAGCTTGTGACCTAAATGGTACCCAGGAAAAGTAATTTCATATGACTATTTTTCTGGCAAATTCTTGAGGAAATAGTGGGGTGATTCGAATAGCCATATTTGGTCAATCCTCACATTCCATTCTCTAGAACAGGCTTTCTAAACCTAGTGTTTGAGGGTATAGGGATGGGAATCCATGAGGCCCTGAGTTATGGGTGACATTTCTATGCTTATGCATTTTGGGGGAAGTTTCATAGCTTTTGTCAGATTCTTAAATTGATGATCAAAGAAAATTTAAGAACTATTCTAGAGCAAGATTTTCATTGAGAACAGAGGAGTAGATTTGCTGGCCTAGAGTACATGTATATATAATTTCAATGGTTAGTCTAGTTTACACTCCAACTAGTAGTATATGAAGGTTCCCATGTTTGATAACAGCTTTAGAAAATTTATTGGTGATTATTTTTGAGACTAAAACTAGCCTTTTATTTGAGAAATATTTTGTGCCATATAAGATTTTAGAGCTCCTTTCAGTGATACATTCTCTTGAGGGTTTAACTTTTTTTTGGTTTTCTTTGTGTGAAAAATCTTTAAATTTAGACAACATTTAATTTTATAATGACTTTTTCCTTAGAATCCTATTAAGGTACAGATTTTTGTACATTTTATTTTTCAGGGGTTAGAGTACTGTGAAGAAAGATATACACTGGACCTCACATGTGGCATGTTTCCTTTGAGGGGACAGACTAGTAATACCAAACTGTTGGGATGCCAGAGTATAGAGAAATTTCGATCTCATGGTGACAGGGAAGAAGGCATGAGTGAAGGTTAGTTAAAAGTACTCTTGTATGTTATGTGAATGCTTGATTTAAGATTTATCTCTTTTTAAAAAATTGATTTTAGAGAGAAAGAAACATCGATTTGTTGTTCGACTTATTTATGCATTCATTATTTGATTCTTGTATGTACCCTGACGGGGGGATCAGACCTGCAACCTTGGCATATGGGGATAACGCTGTAACCAACTGAGCTACCCGACCTGGGTCACAATTTATCTTGATTTAAAATTTACGATATGTATTGGCTTCTAGAGTTTACACTCCTGGCATTTAAAAAATTGGAATACTAATTATTGAATTTGTCCAGGTCTGTATGAGATACTGGGTATTTATTCTCCATATTGCCATGTAGAACTTAAGAATTGAACAGATTAAGGAAATGAGGGATTCTTGTATTTTAATCTAACAAAACAGATAAACAAAAATGGTCTCTAGTTTTGACTACTGTGAATAGTTTGAATAATGTTTCTCTGTATTTTTTTCAAGACCTATGACAAACATGCCTTGGTTGCCTTGAGTTTTTTCTCTGTTGTCTTTAGTGTGATCCCTTCTGCCTGGTAAACATTCTGGCATAGTAAATTGCATAGATTTTAGAATCCAACATGAATTCAAATCCCGCTTCTGTCACTAGTTGTGACCTTTGACAAACTTTAACATTCTGAACCTTTGTTTCTTCATCTGTGAGTGGGATGATAAAGTTAAACCTTTTGCAAAGGCTGGGCATCAGGCTTAAATGTGCTAATGTGATAGGGTCATTCAGTTCTGGGGATGCTCACTAGAACCCTGGTTGTGTTGGTGTTTCTCTCGGGATTCATTCTCATGGTTAGCTCATTCATTCACCCTAGAGATGTCTGTGTACTAGGCCCCACACCTCTGTTAGTGATTCAGTTTTTACATCCAACCAAATGTCAAAAACAGAAACTCTTTTATTCTTCTCTTGCATCTTTAAAAAATATATATTTCCCATTAGTCATGTCTCATATTTTTACTTTCCTCTTTCCTTCTTTTGATGTCTCTTTGTTCCTGTCTTTTCATTCCATAGCCACCGCTAAGGTACTTGTCTTTTTTCCTCTTTACCATATAGCTAGATCAGTCCTACTCAAACAGAATTCATTTAAAGAATTAAGCTCTAAGGCATAAAGGCATCCATTTTAGGTACTGGTACTCTCTGGTTCTGGCTATGTATCATTCTTGGGAGAATATTGATTCAAATAATTTTCTACTTTCTACCTCCAATACCTCAAAGTTGCCAAGGTGTTAACTGAAAACGAGCCAGAATATAACTTTACTGATGAGTTCTTAATAAGGTGTTCTTGAAATATAAAAACAGTCAAGATACAAGTGAATAAATCTCTACTTATAAAGCACATGATAGGAATGTATTTTGGCAAATTAAATCAAATACAGATTTCTGAGAAAAATCTCATAATATTAATTGGGAGATTTTACTTTGAGATAATTCTATTTTGTAAAATTATTTTTCTTTTAGCTCTGTCTCCTGACACTAGTGTTTCAATCTTTACCTGGCAAGTGAATATATATGGACAAGGAAAGCCTTCTGTATATTTGGGGATTTTTGACATAAATCGTTGGTATCATGCACAAATGCCAGATTCGTTAAGGTACGATCCCCCCCCCCCCCCCGCCCTTGGTATTTGTATCTGTAACAGTCGAGTTATTTAATAATTTTGTCAACTTTTCTTTCAGATCGGGAGAATATCTACATAATTGCTCTTATTTTGCATTGTGGTCACTGGATTCTCTTGTAAGTAGGACTTCTCCACATTACATCTTGGATATATTAGTACACGAAAGAAGTTTAAGTCGAGGAGTTTCTCCTTCATACTCACCTCCTGAGCAGTTTTTTAACCCAAGTTCATATAATTTTGGTATGTATTTCCCTAACATTACCTTTTAAGAAAAATAACATGCAAGAGTATGTGCGTGTGTGTATTTATGTTTAACGTAGGTATATAGCATTACCTATTCATATCTTGTTGTCATATAATATATGGATAACTTGGGAAATTAATTTGATACATGTACATGAGAAATTTAATACATGGTTTATAAAGAAATCACTTTTGAATTTGCTAGAAAAGATTAAATATTTCACATTTAGTGCATTTGTGATAAGGTTTATACGTATCTCAAGATAGAAATACTTGGAGAAATTATTTTGAAGTTTTTATATATAATTTGATACCTTGGCTAGCAATTTGTTAAGATAAATTCTGTTGTATCAGTGCCATCTCAAATGTGTAATATTTAAGTGGATTTTTAAAATCTTTTTTTTAGATTCCACTTGTTTGTTAAACTCAGGAGTTGTTCATTTAACTTGTACTGGCTTTCAGAAGGAGGTAGGTAACAGCTGACAATGTGGACAGTGTTTCGTATCGAACTCAAGTCAGATCATGGATTTAAACTTTATGGTACCCTCTTGCTCGGTTAATGAGAGATACTGGGGTGTTTTTTAGCAGCTTTCTGTGGATGTTAGCTCCTTGAACCCCAAAGAAAAGAGCAAAATAGGTCATCACCTTACCATATCCCTTTTTATCCTTTCTCTGAATTCTCCTTTCTTCAGAACTCTTATGAATAAATAAAATAATGCAAAGAAGGTACCTAGCACAGTGGTACCACTGCCTGCCGCAGAGTGGGTGATGACTATATGTTGAAAAATACTTTTCCAGGAAAACACCAAGTGACAGACCTTTTAATTCATAATCACTTAGATATGAATGAATTCCATATTTATACTTCATATCAGATTTCTTTTATATTAGACCAAGAGGGAGGTATAAACTGCAGGATGTTGTGTGTGTGGTGTGTTCAGTTCATTAAGATCTGTCACCAAGTCTGTCAGCTTTAGAGAAGGTTACAGGTACCTTTCATAAATACATATAAGCTACCTAAAGTACCCTTATCAATAGTATTATAATTAGGAAGCATTGATTTAGCTTTAGTATCTATAAACCTTTTTCCTTGAAAGAAGTACAGAAATGTAGTCTTCCACAATTTCCATTTCAGTGTTTTTAGTTTTACTCAAAATGTTAAGTGGATAAGTAGGGTAATGAGTTTATTATGTGTTCTTAAATTTGGTTATTTGAATTGAGTATTGATTGATATCTTATCGATCGACCTGTTTCAGACTTTGACTTTTTTAAAGAAGTCGGGACCATTTATCAATGAAGTCATTTCTGATGGTTATAATCGATGTCTTGTGGCTGGCCTTCTCTCACCAAGACTTACTGATGTTCAGCCTTCCAGTTTAAGTCAGGTAAGATGATTTTTTTTTTTTAATCCTCAACTGAGGGTATGTTTTTATTGATCTGAGAGAGAGAGAGAGAAACATCAATTGGTTGCCTCCTGTACTCACCCCGACTGGGGATCGAACCTGCAACCTAGGTATGTGCCCTGACTGAGAATCAAACCCGCAACCATTTGGTGTAGGGGGCGACACTCCAACCAACTGAGCAACCCAACCAGGGCAGGTGAGATGATTTGAACATAGTTTCTTTTGTATCATAGATTAGCTGTATATTAGGATATAGGACAGGAAACATTCAATTTTAGAACATTTTCATCACCTTCCAAAAGTCCCCATACCCATTAGCAGTCACCCCTTTCCCTTCTCTCTCTCTCTCAGCTTATCATAACCACTAACTTGCTTTCTGTCTTTATAGATAAATTTATCCTAGGTATTTCATATAAATGGAATCTTAATATATGGCCTTTTGTGACTTCTTTAATTTAGCATAATGTTTTCAAGGTTCATTTATGTTGTAGCATGTATCAGTACTTCATTCCATTTTCTGGCTAATATTTGACCATATGAGTATACCATATTTTTTAAATCCATTCTTCAGTTGATGGACAGTTTTTTGGCTGTTAGGAATACTGCTGCTTCACATAGAGTTCTTGTGTGGTAATGTGTTTTCATTTCTGTTGGGTGTATACCTAGGTGTGGAATTGCTGGGTCATCACCAATGCTCATTATTGTCTGTCTTTTATTATATAGCCAATTATTATATAGACATCCTAGTGAGTCATAATGATTTTTAAGCCTTTAAAGTTTTGTATTCTGAGCTAGAACTTCCTACCTCTGAGTCTGTGATTACATATCCTTTCTTATATAATTTCTTCCTACTTTTTTTCATTCATGATGTAGGAAGAACAATTAAAAGCTGTATTGTCAGCAGCAATCCATACAAGTTCCCTGGGACTTTTGACTGGGTATATCAGAAGGTGGATATTGGATGGTAAGATTATGATTTTTTAATGAAAAATTACTTTTGTATTTTTAAAATTATCACCCTGCTGTTTGTGGGGGTGGTTAAACTTAATTTAGAACTATTTGTAGATTCACATGCAGTTACACAATTAAAAGACATAGAGAACTCCTTTATACACTTTACCACCACCCCAATGGTAAAATGGGGCAAACCTCTAACAACATCATCAAATCAGGGTACCCTGTGTTGCCCTTTTATAGCCACATCCCTAACCCCTGGCAATCACTAATCTCTATTTCTATAATTTTATTATTTTTAAAATGTTCACAAATGGAATCATACAGTATGTAACCTTTTGGGGTTGTCTCTTTTCCACTTAACAAAATTCTTTGGGGATTTATCCAAGTTGTTTGCATAACTCTCACTCTTTACACAGAAATTATTTTTGTTTGGAATCATTTGAGAATAAGTTGAAGACATTGTGCTTCTTTACCCATAAATAATTCAGTATTATTTCCTTCTATGAACAAGGATATTTACTTAAAACCACCATTTACTTATATTTATTTGCAACTATAAAAATCATGAAAATTAACATTGATAACATGCCATTATCTAATCTGCAGATATTGGAATCTCACTAATTGTCCCAGTAATGTCCTTTGTAGCATTTTTGGGCAGTAGGGAATGCAGAATATATATTGTATTTAATTTTCATGCCTATTTTTTTAAAGAGAGGATGGGAGAGTGAGAATATCAATCGGTTCCCTCCTGTACTCACCCCGACTGATCGAACCAGAAAACTTTTTTAAATTTTATTTATTTGAGAGAGATCAATTTGTTGTTCCACTTATTGATGCATTCATTGGTTGCTTCTTGTATGTGCCCTGACTGGGAATTGAACCCACAGCCTTGGTGTATCAGGAGGACGCCTAATCAACTGAGCTACCACACCAGGGCTCCAGCCTAAAACCTTTTGATATAGGGGAGGACACTCCCAACTAAGCCACACCCGGCCAGGGCAATTTTCATGTCATTTTAATCTGAAGTTGGTTTAATTCCTAAGCCTTTGTCTTTCCAAAAATTGACATTTTTAAAGAATATAACCCTGTTATTTTGTAGACTGACTTTCAGTTTGTGTTTGTTGATCTTTCCTCATGATTAGATTCAGATTTTACATTTTTCACGTAAAGTGATGTACTGAACTGAGAAGGATACATGATACCAGTTTGTTTCTGTTAATGTTGATTTTTACTTTGGTCACTTGGTTAGGGTGGTTTCTGTCAGGTTTCTCCACTAAAAAGTTACTCATTTTTTATTTGTAATTAATAACCATTCTTTTTTCCCTCTTAAATTTACAAATAAGAACAACCAAATTCTGCTGCTAATTTGCGCTTTGTTCTTGAATGGACATGGAATAAAGTGATTCTCACAAAAGAGGAATTTGACAGACTATGTAAGTGTTATATTAAAAATTAATCTTTTTTTAAGTAGGTAATAATAATTTTAATCATTTTGAACTTATAAACTCTCTAAAGAAGGCCCAGAAGAAAACTTTCTTTTTACATTAGAATGACAAAATTATTTCTTTCCTTTACCTCTTTTTTTAGATAGGCATTACATTAATTTTCTTTTTTACATAATTTAAAAATGAATAATTTCCACTGAGCAAAGGCTTTTGCTTGAAGATCAGCTTATCTTTTTTTTTTCTTAATTTATCCTTATTTTTGAAAATAGTACAGATATCCCTCCTTTTTCCCCCCATTGACTCCCTCCACCCCACTCCCTCCCTAGGCTTTCACCACACTATTGTCTGTGTCCATGGGTTATGCATAGAAGTTCTTTGGCTAATCCGTTCCCCCCCAATATACCAAAATTGTTTCCTCTTGAAGATTTTGCAACAGATTGTTAAACTGGCAACGTATTATATCCGCAGTAGCAAGTCTTAGAATTATAATTTATCTATCTTTTGATCTTGAGTTTAATTTACAAAAAATACTTATGATTAAGGAGAATATGCCAGCTAACCTCAGAAGCTCCTCTACTTACTCATTTTCTATTTAAAATATTTATGAGTTCAAAGAGCTGAAAAGCAGCATAAAGCTCATCGTCTATTTTCTAACCAGTGCAGTTGTCGGTCCTGCCGAGTCTTTTTCCTGTTGACTGTCTGACTTTTAGTCTGTTGTACACTTTGAGTTTTGAGGTATCTTGTGAATATTAAAAATCGATTATGCCCAATTAGTGCAAAAATAATGTTAAAAGGCAATAATACATGATTGCTCTGTACATGAAAGTAAAATTAAAGTTTATTTAGAAGTATATGTTTTTATTTCTGTTGTGGCATGATGAATGAAAAATGGATTTAAAAATTTCATTCTTATTAGGATTTTTAAATCAACAAAGTTGTATAGGAAGACATGGGATTCTATTGTATTTTAGGCCATACTTATGAAACTATAAACACAGAGTAAATAATTTTAAATATTTCAGTAATCAGTACAGTTGAAGTCTGGAACACCTAATAATTCAGAATCAGGGTAAAAAAATACTTATTTTTTTCAGAAGAAAATGTTTTCAGAATATGTGAAAAAAGAAAAAACTCAGTTTATAAAATTCTCTGCCTTTATTATTCTTTGAGCATAATGTGGTGTTTCAAAGTTGAACTTGGTAACAACACAGCCATTATTACTGTCTTCAGCTTCATTAATGGTTAAATGAAGATTTATTTTTTAGACAAAAGATACAAAATAAGCATACCTAATGTATGAGAGGTAAAGCAAATCCTTTGGTGTTTGTTTTTTTAATTGATGAGAGAGATTGATTTGCTGTTTCACTTATTTATGCATTCATTGGTTGGTTCGGTTCTTGTATGTGCCCTGACCAGGGATCAAAACTGCAACCTTGGCATATTGTGACATTGCTCTACCCAGCAACTGACCTGCCCAGCCCGGGGGTAAAGCAAATAATTTGATTTGAGGAAGGAAGGTTTTAGAATTCAGATATTTGTTTTCAACAACATAGCAATTATTGTACATTACATAGTAAAGTGTATTTACATGTAAATATTAAAGCAGTTAAATCTTTAAATCTTATCAAAAGATATAACCAGTTGCAATTAAACCCCCCCCCAAGGTTGTAAACTCAACCTTCAATTTGAAATGAAAGGACAACTGAGTCTACAAAGAATTATAACATGCCTGCAATTTTATTGTAATAAGTCTTTATCTGAGTCTTAGTTTTAGTGTCTCACTTTTGAAGAGTTAAGGTGGAAGAAAGTTCTTATAAAATATTAATTGCAAAGCAATTACTGGTACATAATGGTACATAAAAGTTCTAATATAAAAGATTTATTTGAAGAAGCATTTAATGCATATAACTGATTTTTACTGAATCTGAAGTTGAATCTATATCACCTTCTCTGTGCTTATGTACTGCTTACCTCATCTATATATATATAAAAAAAAATTGTCCCTTCTTGGTTCCTGGAGGGTATTTGCCATTTCAAGCTTGTCTTTGTAAATCTCTTAATGTATAGAATAATTGTGGTCAATAGGAATTTGAGAAAGTTTGCAGTTGTGAGTTTAATTAATTCAGATTTACTGTGTCAAAACTAATTGTGTATTTTATCCTTGAAAGGCACATCATTATTTGATGGTTCGTGTCGTTTCATTGATCCACAGACTATACAGTCTATTCAACAATGCCATTTGCTTCTTAGCAATCTTAATACAGTCTTAAGTTGTTTTGCAACAGAGGCACAAGAGATCACTGAAAGAGGTATGCTGTTTGTCTTGTATTAATGAATGTTTTGTTAAATTTTACTTCTTGACTTCAAAAAAGAGTAAATTTTCCTGTCTTAGATGGATCATTGTGCAAAAAGGCCATTATTTCTCAAATGCTGTTTTGTTTGTTTATGAAAAGCTTCAGAATGTTATTAGCTGTATCATGATCCCATGCTTAAATTAGTGTGGGAAATTTTGGAGTTAAACCTAATGACTATTAAGGTATAATGCATTTACAGTAGAATTTCAAATTTTAAAATTATGCGTAAGATTTTATTCATAGAGGTCATTGTAATTTTTTTCTGCCATTTTGCCATTTAAACAAGATAGTAAATTTTATTTAAAGGCCTGGTGTGAATAACCTATGTTAATGATAATGTATAGTTTATATTAATGTATAAATTTGACTTCTGAAATTAGCTAAATGGAAGTATAGATGGAAGCACATTTACCTAAACCGTCTACTGTAGTCAGTGAGTTACTTTAGCATTTTGGAAACTATTTGTTCAAGCTAAGTTTTAACACTGTTAAAAATCACCATGGAATTAGTTAGTTTTTGAAAACTTCTGAGTGTCTTGATTTTTCATTTGTGGTTGAAAGTTAAACAACTGGTGTTTACCTCTTCTTTACAGGTCGTATGGACTTAACCAACAAGTGTATGGTTTCTCAGCTCATCTGTCAGTATGCACAAATGGTTCTTTGGTTCTCTCATTCTGGGCTTTTACCAGAGGGCTTAGGTAAAATATTTACTTAATCTATAAATATTAATTGAAACATTCTTAAATCTTCATAATTTTGTTGTGTTCTAATGTTTGGGGTTTTCTTTCTTCCACTGCCTCACCTATGTTTTCTTTTATTCTTACCTTTTCTTACACCCTTCCTAAGTCTGTATCTTCAGTACCTCACTCTGTGCCTGATACACAGGTTTTCCATACATGTTTATTGAATAACATTTTGAAGGAAAGAATGTTTGACAAAACATGGCTTCTGAAACTTGGTTCAATATCACCAGCTATAATTTAGTTCCATAGAACTTAAGTATTTTATAATCTAATTTTTCAATCTTTTTCTCTTAAGGGCTCTTTAAATATGGTTATTAACTAATATTATTTGCCATTATTTAAATACCTCCTTTTATCTAATGATTAATGTCAATATCAAGAGTTACAGAATTTGACTTTCACAATATTTGTTTAGGATACACTTCTAAAGCCTCTAACTTCTTGCATTCCCAGGATTAGATTTTATTTAAACATTAGATTTTAAACATGTTTCTCTCTCACTGTCCTTAATTGCTGTTGATCTTTCTTTTTCATAATTCTCTTAGCATCCTTGTTGTTAGAGATGTTTATGAGAGACTTGGTTTTCTCATTTGTGCATCTATTAATAAAGGGATGGGTAGTATTACTTAAATTTAAGCTTACAAATTAAACAACAATATAAAATTATAGTAAAATATCAATGTGAGTAACCTAAGTATTGTTGGGATATTTTGGAAATATTACTAGCTTCTTTTCCAACTCTTAAAAAAAAAATCTAGATGATGCTGTGCAGTTGTCAAGGTTATTCTACAACTACCCTGTAATTCAGAACTACTACACCAATCGTCGACAGAAGTGTGAGCTTTTATCAAGGTATAGTACATTCAGAACCTTCAAACAACATTTTAGAAATTCCTTCGTAAGAAGTCAGAAAGGCTTCTGAGGTAGAACAGAATTCATCATGTTATAAAATGATTAAATGGGTGGAATTCTCAGTAAAGTATCAGAATTTGCTACCAACATTACCATTTTATTTGTAATGTTTGCCTTGACCTAATGGTCACACTTTTATTTTAGAACATGAGTATGTCTATTATTTCCTAAATAAAACTATTTACCATGATTCATTGTTAGAGGAGATTCTATACTTTAAGCATGTATTTTTTCTGGGAATTCTTATTCGGAATTCTTATTCAGAAAAAGACTGGAAGCTGCTATTCATCAAAAGAGCATAAAGTATATCACCAGTTATTTTACATTCTGTGCGTTAACAGTTGCACATTTCAGGACTTGGACGACTGTTTTTTGTTGTATTCCTTATTTTCTCTTCCCCTGCCCCCCTTCACAACTCTTCTCCCTTTAATAGTTGGGATCATTACTTTTAAGAGTTCATTACTATTGTTTGATAATAATAATTACCACTAATATTAAAATAATCTTTAATGTTCCCCTTATTACAGAGGGAAATGGAACCCTGATTATTTGATGATCGATGGAATGGTTTCTCAGTTAGGAGATCGAGTTGAGAAGTTGTGGAAACGGGATGAAGGAGGCACAGGAAAATATCCTCCTCCTAGTCTACATGTAGGTTTGCAATAACATTGTATCTCTTAAAATGTCTACCAAATTGTGGGCAGGGAGATATCCTTAGCTGTATTTTCATACCTGGCCCAGTCCTGGGAAAAACAAGGAGCATGAATGAATGAGTATATAAAATGCACTGAATTTTTTCTCTTTTATAGGCACTACTGGACATATACCTACTAGACGACGTTACTGAAGCAAGCAAACATTCTATTGTATCCTTTAAAATTTTCATCAATTCATGTATTACCAAAGTCACAAAACTTCAGAATAGTAGGAACCGTTACAAATCTTATCCAATCTCAATTTCACATTTGAATTTTTTAAAAGGAAGGTTGCTTAACCCAGGACCTGTGGGTTGGGTTCAGATGGTCTGTGGTTAACCTGAAACTGCCAACTTTTGTTTTATGTTTATTTTTGTAGGGATAGGGTCTATGGCTTTCATCAGATTCTCAAATGTGTCTGAGACACTACCAAAGTTTAGAACAGCTGTTCTAAAATGTTACTGGCAAGTAGTCATACTCAGATAGGTTAACTTATGTGCCGAATATGAGTACATTTAAGTTAGCTTAATATTTATTACCTTAGACATTGTGTTGAGCCCTGTGGTCTTTGTAAAAGATTTTGTACTGTCAGTTATTTATTCAAAAATGTGTAGTTCTATTCATAATTTATAAGACACTTGATGCATTTGCTTAAGCTGCCAGGTTTTGCTGGATAACTGGAATTTTGTCTATAGCTTTGTTTCTTAAATTTGCTAAGCTGCTGACTTTGTGAAGAAAGTATGCTTTAGTTCGTCTCCTTTGTGGTGGTACTTACAGTTGAGAAGGAATGAAGTCGGTCGTGGGTGTAGCTGTACCCATATTTAATAAAACTATACTTCCCCTAGCTGGATATCCATAATTATTTCTAAACACTAAAGTCTTTCAGGAATCTTTCCTGTTATATTCTGTTGCTACCTATTACAAATACATATGCAGGAGTTTTTGTTTATTGTCCTTAATCCTCTTTTTCAAAGACCATTTATTTGCTACTTGATATTATGTATTCGTTCCCAAACAAAACGGATACTGCTATTGAGTCATTTCCAACTGCCTTTGCCATTTCTTGGGACCAGGTTAAACTTATTCAAGGGTTTTGGCTGATAGATCATAATGACAATGAGGTGAGTCTGTTATTTCACCTAGAATGAAAGCTTTTGTAAACTATTAAAATAATGTAATGATTAAATTTGATATTAAAGATATGATTCAGTCTACTTCCAGAGATAATTTAGGGAGTTCTTTCAGGCAATGCCTTCACTACCTTAGGCAGTAAGAATACAAAGATAAAACGGTTAAGAACCCCAGGTTTCTGTCTAAAGGAGGAAATAAACCTGAACCATTACTAATAGTGCAGATATAGTGGTTGTTATGTTAGAAATATGTTTAGCTTGTTGGGGGAACCACAGAAGGCAGGATTTAACGTTGATGTATGAAGATGGTGATGGAGGGATTGTGTATAATTGCATAATGAGGCCTCAAAAGTGTGAGGCTTTTGATAAGGCTTTTATTTAAAATAAAGTTTATCAGAGATTAAAGTAGATCTTTTCAGTTTGTATTTATACTGGTTTTATCTTGATTTTTGTGGCTTTAATATTGCCTGTCTTTTTAACCAATTTTCATGTCATTTTTACAGAATGGTTTGGATCTTCTGTTTCACCCAGCTACTGCAAAACCTGTGTCATGGCAGCATTCAAAGATTATTGAAGCCTTTATGAGTCAGGGTGAGCACAGACAAGCCCTCAGATATATTCAAACAATGAAGCCAACAGTGTCCAGTGATAGTGATATTATTCTTCACATCACTGTTTTGCTTTTTAATCGGTAAGTACATATTTTGAAAGTACAGTCATCCTCTTGCTCATATCTGTTAATATAAAGGCATTGATGAAATAGACAGTAGCAATATATATTTTGCTTTTGTTTTATATAGTACTCTTAAAATTCTTCATCTTTCAACCTTAAGAAAAATGTAGTACATCTTTTATCTAGAATAAAATAAAGAGGTACCTTCAGTAACAGAGGAAACCAAACTGAGGTTTAAAATTGTATCTGTTGCTGATTGAGAATATTGGCAGTCTCCTGCATGTATAGTTGATGTCTGAGTACTGAAAAGGAGCCAGAAGTATAGAGAAAGAATAAAGTCATGTTGAGTTGGTAATTTTATATATATATTTGTTATTATTATTGGTTTGAGAGAGAGAGAAACTTCAAATTGTTCCACTTATTTATGCATTCATTGGTTGATTCCTATATGTGCCCTGACTAGGGATATCCTTGGCATATTGGGATGACGCTCTATAACCAACTGAGCTACCTGGCCAGGGTGATAATTATATTCTTTAAGAGTATATTTTAATGATGGTACTCTGGTATTTTTGGTAATATTGGTTGCTTGGGTATTGCAGTTCTTTGCATTTGATACTTGCCATTGCATTGTTATAGAAAGGAAACTTAGAAGCATCTATTTAAATAACTGAAGTATCAGGTTTCATACCTTAATACTTGAACAAGATTTCAACAGGTGATGTCTTTATATTGTTTCTTCCCTTGGCAGTATTTTAATGTTCTCTAATCAGCATGATATATTTGCCATTTATATTATAGTAGTATTGCTGTAATTATTATATTTGTCATATATATTAATAGTGACAAGTTAAATGGATGTTTGAAAATAGGGCTGTCTGGTTAGTGGGTTTCCTTGTTAACCAAATTAGTTGGAGAAATTGCTTGGAACTGAAATTTCTTACCAAATTATAACTTTATTTTATACAACTCTTATTGTTTTTTTTTCAATCCTTTTGATAGTGGTGGTTTTTTGGTTTTTGGTTTTTAATTCTCACCCGAGGACATGCTGAGAAAGAGAGAGAGACATTGATGTTGCCTTCCATATGTGCCCCAACCGAGGATCCCTGCAACCCAGGTATGTGCCGTGACTGGGAATCTAACCAGCAACCTTTTGGTGCACAGGATGACACTCAACCAACTGAACCACTTTGGCTGGGAGGTTGATCATTTTTATATTTTTATGAATTGGTCATTTTACTCACCCCCATGTGTCATTTGTGAACCAAACAGCATGTTATTATCAGCACTCTGAAAGTTAAGTTTTTGTTCTGTTTGGTTAAACAATGTATTTGAGGGGATAGGGTTGAATCAGAAGAAAAATTCTGTAGTTTAATAATAGGTTGGCTAGACATGTAGAAACTTACAGTGTCCTCAAACATTATGAATTAGGAAGTATTTGTGGAAATAATTTGGGCGAACAAAGGTGTTTGGCTAGGCCCTGGCTGGGTAGCTCAGTTGGTTAGGGTGTCATCCCCATATGCTAGGGTTGTGGGTTTAGTCCCCAGTCAGGGCACGTATAAGAAACAATCAATGAATGCATAAATAAGTGGGACAACAAATTGATGTTTCTTTCTTTCTCTCTCTCTCTAAAAATCAATCAATAAATAAAAAACTTAGCTAGCTAAAACATTGTCTAGAGTGAATATAAGAAGTTAAAAGTGACAAATAATTTAATAAATGAGTAAAGAGTTCTAATACTGGGTTCGCAAGCAGCATGTGAGTTTTTTCAGTTGCATATAAGTTTCTCACTTTTTAGTCCTTTTAGAGGTGGTAATTGACCACTAATGCTTACATCAAAGTGCAGATGTTGGAAAGTTAGAAAAAACACCTTTGAAAGGCTGCTGTTTTTTCTTTTTTTATTCCATTGTCCTTTGAATCAGTCATACATAGCATGTTTCTCTGATTTGCTAAGATCCTCATTTTCTCTTAGCTATAGTAAACATGTAATTTCTAAACCTTATTTCTCTCTCTCTTTTAATGGATTTGAGTTTTATTCTAAGTATAAATAAGAAGCCACAGAAGGATTTTAAAAGGAAAGGGCGACACATTCTGCTTTACAATTTAAAAATGTTTACTTGAGAGGTATTTTAATTTAAACACATATTAGACGCATACACAGGAACACACAGCACAAATTATCCAAATACTGGCTCTACCAAATGAAGATCTGGATCCAAGACAGCATGATTGTAGGAGAGAGGATCTTTCAACTCTTGAGGAAAGTTACTTAAATGTTCTGGGTAGCAGTTACCAATCTGTGCCATAAACATCACCAGCTCTGCCAATTCTTTGCCTGGTTTATTTGGTTGTAATCTAAAATCACCACATTGTTTTTATAGTGTTATACTGTTGTGGAAACTCCTCCATGTAGGCTGGCAGATTCTGTAACTGTGGCAGGTTGCTGGGCAGCTTGTTTCTATTGGACATGTTGGCTGTTTTCTCCTCTCAAGTACAGTAAAGCTTCAATTAGCCAGTCTCCAGAAATCCAGCAACATTTTGTCCTATACAGTAGGTTCAGAAATAAAAACAAAGGACCGCCCTAGCTGGTTAGAGGGTTGGCCCTTGGACTGAAGGGTTCTGGGTTCGATTCCAGCCAGGGGCACATACCTTGGTTGCAGGCTTGATCCTCGGCCCCAGTCCAGGAGCAGGAGGCAACCAATCGATGTGTCTCTCTAATGTCAGTGTTTGACTCTCTCCTATTCTATCTGAAAAGCAACGGAAAATATGGACACTTGCAATTTCCTCAGATTTATTTCATTATGAACATTAATTACCATAAATTGGTTCACATATTGTGGGTTTCTTATATATGTCATTTATTCACTAGTCTTTCAGTATTTGTTATTATTTCAATATAAACTATAAAGCTTTTTTTATTAAGCCCACTATAGTCAGAATTACCTATTGATTTAGAATTAGGAATGATTTTTTTAAGAAAATGATTTCCTTGATATTTAATCTACTTGCCATTTTTTATTCTATCCCCTTCTTCTTTGAAAGTCCCTCAAAAAGTCTAAGTGCCAGATTAATCATTGTCAATTTGGTATAATCAATACATTTTGTTATCTAATAAATATGTAGACATTTATTTGCTTTATTGTTTTTATTTTTTTTCAAAAATATGTCAGATTTCAGAGAGGAAGGGTGAGGGAGAGAAGAGAGAGAAACATCAACGATGAGTAACTGATCTTCTGCCTCCTGCATGCCCCCTGCTGGGGATCGAGCCCCCAACCCAGGCATGTGCCCTGACTGGAAATCGAACCTTGATCTCCTGGATCATGGGTCGATGTTCAACCACTGAGCCACACTGACCGGGCTATTGGTTAATTTTTTAATATTGTAATCACTATACTGTTTTAAGCTTGTGTTTTTTTTGTTTGTTTTTAGAGTATCATTAGAAACACTGCTTCATTTAATGACCTATTGTCCACAGAAGGATATCTGTGTTCCCTACATGGTGTCTAAAATTGTCTGATTGAACCAAATTTTCCAGACAGATCTTGCTATAGATCAGCCAAAATCTTCTGTTACTAAGCTAAACCCTTCACCTCCCCATAAACACAATGTGCTTGTTTCTGTCTTTGCTCTTTTAACTCCTTTCTCATGCTGATGGTCACTTCCTTAAGAGCCTGGCCTTTCTGTCACACCATGCTAATTTTTCAGTTCTCTTCAAATCACATTAGTTTTTATTCTCTTGACCTTCTGTGTACTTTGCTTTCCTGTTAGTTTACACCTAAATAATAATACAGAAGAGCATAAAATTAACTCTTTAAAGATGACTTGTTGACATAAGAAAACTTCATTATGGAGTGATCAGTATTCAATTAAATTAAGTTCTCATAAATTACATGTACAAAGTATCTTTGAGAATCTTTAGATGGATTAAGTGTTTTGAACATTTTAAATAGCTTTTCTAAAACTAAACTTTGATAAACACTGATTTCAGGTGCATAATTGAGGCCTGGAGTTTACTGCGACACCATTCTAGTAGATCGAATATAGAGGAGTTACTAAAGCAGACATACAGAGTTTGTCAGGAAATGGGCTTAATGGAGGATTTGCTGAAGTTACCATTTACAGACACTGAGCAGGTAATGACTTATCAATAAAAACTTGTCAAAGATTCAGGAAATGTTAGTAGCTTACAAATCTATTACGTTCTTCCTAGGAGTGTTTGGTGAGATTTTTGCAGTCCAGCACCAGTGTTCAGAATCATGAATTCCTTTTAGTTCACCATTTACAGCGTGCCAATTACATCCCTGCTTTGAAGCTGAACCAAACTCTGAAGATTAATGTTACGGTACAAACTTGTTTTGTTATGGGGGGTGAGAATAAGGAAAACTAGTGACTTTGTTATCTAAGAGCTTGTAGCTTGGTAACCAACCACTGAAATTTGAGCTTGGCGATTCCTTTTCTTACCTTTTACAGCAAAATTAGGAACATGGTATTATTATCTACCTGATTCCTTTATATATGCCATTTCTGTCTACAATTTTGCCAGACTAATCACTTCATTCAGGGAAAAGGAGGGGAGAGGTAGCAGACAGCAGTAGAAATTATATAGTGCACAGAGCACGGACTTCAGGGGTCAGACCAATTCTTAATCTGCTCTGTATGCTTGGAACATACTCTCTGCCTTGGGTTCCTTATATGTAAAATAATATCTGTGTGAGGATGTAAAAAGGTGTAAACTAACAAGTACATGTTACTGATACAGGTAGAAACTTAGTAAATGACATAGGTGTTTTGTAGTTGTGACTCAGGACTGGATTGGAGTTTATTGGTGGGTGGGTAAGGTTTGGTAACGTGATTAGGTGTGTATATGAGGTCCTTGGTTTGGAAGAATGGAGATGTAGGTAGGAGGAAGATAGTCTTGGGTATTCACAGTATTTTAAATGGTAAATTTATAAACATAGCACCTAACATGTTTGAAGATTGAATTTTTACCAGTTATGATATGTTCAATAGAATGATCGTGATCCTTACTTGCGGGAGAGATCAGTGGCTCGAAATTCTATATTAGACCAGTATGGGAAAGTTCTTCCTAGAGTCCATCGAAAATTAGCCATTGAGCGAGCTAAGCCTTACCGTGTGTCAACATTATCAATTATTCGAACAGGTAAGATTTCATTTAAGTTAGAGATTATATTGAATGATTACCTTCTGCAACCATTGCTATCTTATATTTTAGCTCACTTTTGCTTTGAATAATCACAGTGGTCGTTTATTTGCCATTCTACCCCAAGAAATTTAAGGCTTTCTTGGAAGTTTTACAGTTCACTTAGTAATGTAGTAAGGAATGAAAGAACTTTTTTAAATTTCATTTGAAGACTCTTGTCCAACTTTTAGAGAACATGTAACTTTGACCATCTCCTAAAGGCCCAAATTGTTGAATTTCTGCATAGATGTTATTAAACCAAATACAATTTTTACCTTACCAAACTCTTACCTAGTAATCTGTTTTCCAATCACTGTTTTATATTAATCTTCTATTAAAATTCTAGTGTTAGAGATTAAATTAAGTAAATCCTACATTCTTCATTTTACAGTTTCTCGGCCCAAACCATTATCCGCAGTTCCAAAGCGAGCTGTAATAGGGACTGTGTTAACAAGATCTACTTTCATCCATAACGTGTTATCTAAAGTTGGAGAGGTCTGGGAAAGTGATGAACCTAAAAATAGCATCTTAGCCTACAATAGGTACGTTTTTCTTACAACTTTTATAATCTTTCCTGGATATCAACAGCATTCATAAACAGTCTAACCTTAGAGTTTATTAGTGTATATATAAAGGAAAAACTTTATATTGGTTTTGTTCTAAGAAATATGTTTTTTGTCCTTATAAGTGAGTATGTTCCTTGGTATTTGTAAATAAACAGAAATGTATAGAATAAAAAATGAAAGCCATTCTCTCCCATCTAATCCTATCTTCTTATAACATTTTTAATTTAATGTTCCTTGTGATACATAATCAAAAGTTACATTTTTATTTTCTTTGTAGTCCTAAAATAGAAGGACCATCTCCTGTAGTATGTTCTCTCCCAGATCCAGAGCTGCCTGGAGCATTTGTTGGAACACCAATTTTGAAAGCATCTCAAAAAGTTTCTAGGTAAGAATTTATTAAATCATTTTTTTAAAGACCCAATGTTAGACAGTAATTACACTAATTTTTAATTATATTTAGATTTTTACCAGTATTCTATTTTCTTATAAGAGCTCTTAATGTTTGCTTTTTAAAAATAATTTGAGCAGTAGTATAGTAACTTTAGTAAATTTTACATCAGCTGGTAGACTACTTAGAATTTTTGCCTAATGATTTCAGACTGCTTAGAGAAACGAAGCAAACTTTTATTAAAATCATGAGCAAAATAAATTAACTTGCTTTCTTTACTAATCTCCTTGTTGTTTGATCCATAAATGAAGGTTGTTTTCATAATCCCTAATTTTGGTTGGCATTAGTGGGTAGTATGTAAACTTAATGGATTTTAACTATCATATCTTTCAGTGAAATAGAATAGGATGAAATCACTGGGCACTGCAGATAGTAAGCTAAGTGCTGTTTTATGTAATTTGTAGTTTATGTATGATCTAAAATGCATTACTTACCTGGATCATGGTCAGAAAGTTTGAGGAAATCTTAAGACCTAATGCAATAGTTATACTAAAAAAGACAAGTTTTGTTAGTGTAAGAATTTGGCTTTTACTCAGCAGGTGCTAGTGCCATTTGAGAAGCAATCATTCATAAATAGGCACCTAAAACATAAAATGCTAGCACAGTGTAAGGCATTTAACAAAATACCAGTTTGGGGCAGCTCATTTTAAAAGTGGGTAAATAGTTTACAAATACAGAATTTGAGTACAAATGAGGTAGAGAAGAATAATTAGAACAGACAATAGAGAAATGTCAAGCAACCTGTTTGGATATTCTTGTTTAGTGGAAATCTCAAAGCTGTGCTTAGTATAGAATAACAAGTAGGAAGACCCTGTGTTAAGAAAATGCTTCTTATAAATATGTCCCCAGTGGGTAATAGGTTGGGTCTTAAAAGCACCTATCACCTCTGTTGGTCTGCCCCTTCTATTGTGAAAATCACGTCTGAACGTAAAGGATAGAATGACAGGGAAGGCGCAGCAACTGGAAGTTTTTGTTTCTGGGCACCAAAATATGCTGTACTTTTCTAGTTATTCTCAGCCGAGAACATAGGCATTTTGGGATAGTGAAAAGGTACTGTTTTTATTGCTAGAAAATATAACCATAAAATATAGACTATTAGGAAATTGGGAAAGGAGCGTCCAACAGAAATTGCAGCCTGAGAATTTTACTTTCAAGTTTCATTTATTTGTAATTTAAGTTTTTAAGCTATTTGAACTATGCCTGCTTAGTATGTTTTCATATTCTATTTTTATCGGTCAGTCTCCTCTTTATTGTGATGGGAACTGTAAAGGTAGAATAAACCAGTATTATGTACGTCACACGTAACTGAAAAGAATTTTTACGTGTCAATGAAAATAAATTGTAGCAAATGGATTGCTAGGGAAGTATTGCCCTATTTTCATTAGTATTTTAAATTAGCAGTTATCTTCATTTGAAAATAGATGCCTGGCACATAGTGGGGGCTCAGTCAACATTGATAAAAGGGGGGGGGAGGAGAACTCCCTTTTTTTTTTTAGATCAATTGTTACCTAGAACTCCTAATTTTTTTGCTACTGAATTAATTTTCTAGCATTTTGAACATGCATTTCATTAATGTACTTGACTGGATTTATATTTCATGTAACTGTCATATTTACCAGTAAATTTAGAAGCCTGAGTAATTAAATGGGTTACTAAATTCTTTTTGCTTCTTTAGTATAACTCAGTAAAGAAGTTACCAGGATTCTTCTATTCATATGTGTACTCTGATTACAGACTGCTGGATTTGGTGGTTCGTCCTGTTCCTCAGCTTTCTCAATGTTTGGGGTTTATTCAGCAAACCCCTCCAAGATATCCTTTGTACCTAACACCCAGTTCATTGCCAGCAAGTTCACAGTTAAAACGATCACATCAAAATACTTCCAGGGCTTCAGAATTACATTTGCTTGAAACTCCTGTTGTAGTTAAGGTGAGTGTTCCATGCTTAGCATTCATAGTGAAGCTAGGACGTTACTGTTTTTTAAGTAGCTGGAAGAAATCACTATTTATAACTGATACTTCTGGATAATCCATGATTTAAGCCTTCTCCCCCTTCCTTTTACTTTTTGTGGGTATCTTTCCAAAATGCTTTCTGTATTTTTACATCTTCTTAAATAGACTTGACTGAATTTACCCTTTGTGCTTAAGTGGCATTATGCTCAAGGTTAACATTTATGTTGTTGTCCTGAAAGTAATGCAGGGCTCTGTGTGATCATTATAAATTAGCCTGTATCCTTTGAAAAATGCTTTCACATTCTTGGGTTTGCTTTTTTATTTTTTAAATCCTATTTCTTATACCATTTTGCTGTTATTCTATCAAATGCTTTTTAGTTTTTAGGTTTAATTCTCTGACTCCTTCAGTGCAATGATAAGTTGTTACTCTTTCCTGCTAACAGATAGTTGTCTTTAAGTTGCTTCCACTCTTTCTGATAAATTACTAGCTGAGAAACCACAAAACTAATGATGACTGGTAACAGTGGTCTTTTACCTTCATACTGTCAAAATGTTTTACATATGTTATCCCCTAGTTCCTTGTCCAGTGTTCTAGATCTAATCCTAGGATATTTTTTTCTTCATTGTTTCTTGATATCTAGCCTTGTAATGAACCGGGGAATTTCTTTATTTTTCAAGTTGAGTAAAAGATATTTCAGTAAATGCCCATCCTAAAATAGTTACTAAAGTAAGTTGAAAAAGAAGGTTACTAAGACTGTTAACATTCCTGACATTTAATATCCAGTATAGTATTTCTAACACTTTTTTCTTTCATTAAAAAAAAATCAAATTTTATATTGTCTGCAGCTAGGTTTAAATGAAATAAAATCAAGATAGTTTTGTCCCTGCTGCCAAAAACAATCTAGGGGGGAAAAAATCAGAACATTCTTGTAACAGATTTAATCTAATGGAATAATTTGTTTACTAGTCCTTAGGGAAGTTAAGGGATTATTTCTACTAAATAATTTCTATGCTAATTATTTTTATGCATTATAATCCTCAGGATTTTTATTAAGTAATTTAGGTACTGTTGGATTTTAAAACATTCTTTTTAAAAAAAAAAAAGTTTTTGATTTCAGAGAGAGGAAGGGAGAGGGAGAAACGTCAATGATGAGTCATTGATTGGCTGCCTTTTGCATGCCCCTCACTGGGGATCAAGCCTGAAGCCCCAGGCATGGTCAGGGATTGAACCGTGATCTCCTGGTTCATAAGTGGACATTAAACCACTGAACCACGCTGGCTGGGCCTAAAACATTCTTAAAGTCAGTCTCATTTACATTAGAGTGCTCTAATTAAGCCAGGTTCTGTACATCACACATTATCATCTCTTTCACCTAACTAAAGTTTTCTAAGCAATAGTTAAATAATTTATCTTATCTATGCACTTTAATCAAGGCCTTTAGAATGACTATGGATGCACTTTTATGTTCTGTAGTTTTACATATAAAATTCTACTCAGAGCACTCTCTATTTTCTTTCCAGTAATCTGTAATAAAACTTGTTATTGATATGTTTATTGGAGATCAGAATATAGCCACCATTGTGACTCAGTTGACCCTGTCTGTCCTTATGTATGTGCCTTTTATAAACACTAATGGTGGATTTCCATTTACTTTATCACAGAAAGCCAAATCTTTGGCCATGTCAGTTACCTCCTCTGGATTTGCCGAGTTCACTCCTCAGTCCATCCTAAGGTCTGGTCTTCGATCAACACCTTTAGGGTCTCCCTCTCAGTCACCTGGAAGGTCTCTTACTCCTCCTTTACGACTTAAAGAAACTAGAATTTCATTTGTGGAAGAAGGCATGACCACAAAATGGATTACTGGAGTAAGTTCAATAATATTTGGAACAAAAAAGGCTTAAGAATATATTAGCTCCCACAAATAAAAAATTAGATACATCCATTTAATATCACTAGATTTTTTTATACAATCTTGCAGATAGTCATGAAATCAGAAAATATTAGTTCAGAAAGAAACTAGACCCATCATTTACAGATGAAGAAAGTAGGGCTCAGAAACACCAAGTAAATTGCTTACAAATAGCTGTTTGGTGGCAGAAATGGGACTAGAATCAAGAGTTAATTTTTAGTCCATTTTTTTTGTTTGTTAATCTATATTGTTTTGCTTCTCATATTAAGTGCCTTAGGAGGGTATATCTTCAGAGCTCCAGTGTGGATTACTAGGAACCCAGTTGGTGATTATTGGGTCACCTTGCCTAGTAAAGTCTTGGAAATACTGATTTTTAATTAGGGAAACATTAATCATTAAATTTTAATCTTTTATCTGAAGAATGGATTTAAAATATGAGAATTGGGAGAAGTATTGAACATGGAGAGGGTGGGTATCATTGGGATTAATAGCTTAGACTTGACTGATTTTTCTAGTAAAAATTATTTTTCAAAACCTTTTACTTAACAGGCTACAGATGATAGCAAAACAAAAGTGTTTGTTTCCATACCTTTCTATAAATGTGGAATTCCAGGAGAAACTGAATGGCTGAAGAACAAAGATAAGATACCGTTTTCCCTGAATAGCCCTGAAATGGAACATCAAGAAATGGATGTGAGGTCAGAGAATACACCTTCACAAAGTTTGGAGAAACTAGATGTGAGTAAAGAAAATACCGATGTTTCAACCGAATCATTGGAGTATCAAGATGCACCATCACCAGGAGATTTTGAGTATTATTTTACGGCTTCTAAGCCGGCAAGCTCTTCCACTGAACTGATGACTAATTTAACTGAAAAAACTGAGGACAGTGATAAAGAGGTGTTTGAATCAGAAGTAACTCCTCTAGACCTGGAGAAACAAATGGGTAAGAACTCATTTCCAAATATTCAAAATGGCCATTGATGTCCCTCATTTGTAATAGAATTTTTTTTCACCATAAGAAAAGCATTGGGGTTAATTACATGACACAATATAACAAACACATCTTATTCTTTCCACTTACAAGTAGGTATGAGATACGAGGAGAAGAATTTATGTGGTGGTTTTTGTTTTTTTTTAATTTGGAAACGAACAGGAATATTTAAGGAAGAAATGTCAGCTGTCAATCTGACTTAAGGCCTTCTTGTGGCTATGACAAGTACTAACTTTAGACGAGATTGCTATGAACAGTTTTTAACTTACCCAGGTTGTCTAAGGAAGTTCATTCTACTCTCCCTCTATCGATACCTCCAAAATAATCACTGGACAATTAAAACAGAGGTACAAAGCCCATGAATTTATTGTCTTTATATTCATCTGTCAAAAAAATTTTAAGCCCCTAATGTATGTACAACAAGTGGGCTCTCCTGTTTGTGTGCTAGGCGGTGTTGAGGTGAGTAAAGTAGACATGGCACCTGCTTGTATGTAATTTAGAACCTAGTGGACTACGTAAAGAAACAAACTCTTATAGTTCGACAGTGATATACTAGGGCACATAGAAGGAATCGGGAACAGCAGGAAGGGGGAAGAGATTTGGTGGACCAGAAAACTTTATTCCTTTTTCTTTTCTTACCCCTGCACAGTTTTAACAAGCTTATTTAAAGGTAACTCCTAACTTTAAATCTGTAAAACCAAATACTTTTATGAAAATATGGGTCATAGTGATTTCTTTTAGGAAGTATTTCCTGCCTAAGCTGAACTAAGATTTCTTACAATGTGAATCCAGTGAAGTTTGGGCTATGATGTCTTTATTTAATAAACACAAGCTTTTATTAATTGCTCTAAGAATTTAGGACTTTTTTCATAAACAACATATGTCTGTAAGTTTACATTACTCTTTTCATATGCTGTGTTCCACTAAAATATTGAATGGTATTAGGTTAGGATATTCATGGCAGTATATTTATTGATATTTCTAAAATAAGGCAGTTTCAAATAGAAATTTGTTTTTGTGGGGGATTATATAGCACAAACTCTAGAGTGAAAACAGGCTAGATTTGAATCTTAGGTCGGCCACTTAAATAGGTTTGTGATCTGGAATAAGCAGTCTTAATTATATGCTTGTTTTTACCCCTTTAAATGGGGATAGTAGTACTACCACTTTGAATGTTGAGGATTAAGTGAATTGATGCATGTAAAAACACTTGTAGCAGTGCCTGTTAAGACTAAAGTGAGAAGTGGTAGATTAAAGGAAGGGGAGGGGAGCTCTTGGGCTAGGCTCAGAGAATTAGAAGGAACCAGTTGCCCTTCTAATGTCAAGGGAATAAACCTAAACATACAGAAGAGCAGACCTAACAATTTGTTCAAAAAGTACTAGTCCAAGACTATGAGTAATTGCTAAACATTTAACGTAAGTAATTGTGAATATTCTGAACTGTATGATTTATAGGCATTTTAGAAGGCACAGAAACAAAGGATCTTTTAGTTGCAGAAGAAGCACTTTCAGGATTAAATCACTTCAGCCCTATTCAAGGAGTTGAAGCATCTCTTTGTGTACCATCAACCCATGAAAGGTAAGTTTTTTAGAGAAAATTTCAGATATTAATAATGTTTAGTGAACCTGAGCCAGTCGTAAAATAGTCTATGCATAGATCTGCTCTTATTTAGATCTTTGACATTTCCATAATGGGTATTGTTTTCTCTTATGAAAGAAGTTCATTTATACAACAACTGTGTGTTATTTAGTAGTTATCATGAACTCTTAGAATGATACTAAACATTTCCTGAATATACAGAGACCTACATGATGCATTGAGATAGAACTCACATTCTTTGGTGGTCCTATATTTGTTAAAGACTAAAAGTTTCAGTCACAGTCATCCATTCCTCCATGCCTTCCACTTGGTGGTTTCAGGATGATCAGGTGTAAGTTTCCTATAGCATCAAGGTCGAGCATGGAGCATAGGGGAGATAGTTCAGAGGCAGTTTCGTTCCTTACCATTTGGTCGATACAGAACTCCAGCAAAGTTTTAACTTTTTAAATGACTGCGTAAACTGTTATGCTCACACTTGGTTTGATTTAGCACTTGCACATTTAGGAGATGTGCTAGATGATGTAGGGCAGTGCTACTAAAGTGTGGTCTAACAGATTGATGCCAGCTTTCCAAATAGTTTATGGTTCACAACAAGATAAGAAGCTTGTGTTAGAATATAAATTAGTACAGTCCTCACCAGGTGGCCCAGTTGGTTGGAGCATTGTTTCATGCACCAAAAGGGTGCGGATTCAATCCTCGGGCAGGGCATGTATGGGAGACAACCGATCCTTGTTTCATCGCCCCCCCCCCCATCAACAAACATATAAAAATCAGTACACCACTTCCTTTATTGAAAGCTGAACTAATCAGTGGAGTAATTGATTCACCTTATGACACAAGCTCCTTATTTCGTTGCAAGACTGGACACGTTGCACATCACTGATGATAATAACAACAGTAACGCCATTGTAGAGGATACCAAAAAAGTTGCAGTTTCAATTACTACGAACTAGTAAGAAGCCCTGGCCTAGTAGCTCATTTGGTTAGTGCCTCATCCCGATACACCAAGGTTGCAGGTTTGATCCCCAGTCAGGATACATACAAGATTCAAGCAGTTAATGCATAAATAAGAGGAACAACAAATTGACGTTTTTCTCTCTCTCTAAAACGCAATTTTTTAAAAAATTGGGGGGGAAAAGAATAATTTACTAAGCTTAACCCACATAAAACATAATTTACAACATTGTAAATGGTTTATTACTTTATAAGACCTGAGAGTGATTTTATAAACCACTAACAGAAATCATAATCATTACTTCTCATACATTGAACTCAATTATATGCTGCTTTTCTGAGAAGAGAAATTCTGATTAGCTGTAATCTTTGCCAGACCTTCATGGAAAAAGTGGGAGAAAACAATATGAAAGGATTAGCTGGACTGTTTTATTCTAATGTGTGTTTTTTTAATTTAATGAAAACTAATATTTCTTGCAATGGGTTTGATGGATAATTGTAACAATCAGAAAGCAAAGAGCAATCACATGACAGGAAACTTTTGTCATCAGTGGTAATCTAGGTGAATATTCTCCATCTTGGCAAGCTAGTTCCTTTTTGAATATAAACTAATTTAGTTGTTGGTTCTTATTCTTACTATAAACGTGATTAAGTCTTACAAATTATAAATAAATGTATAATTTACTTTATAATTGTGTCTTTCCCATTTTTAAAAATCAGCATGCTTTAGTTGGATTTTGGGGGAAGTCCAGCTCAGAATGGGAAGGATCACTGTCACTATATTTCCAGAACTTAATTTCATGAAGTGGATTAATACAAGTCCCATTGCTTTTCCATTTTGAGTTATTTTACTCTTTACAGTTAGCATTAAAATACTGAGCCTGTTTCTACTGAGTATGTAGGAAATAATCCATAATATTTGACAAATTTATGTGGGAAATGTGACCACAGCTGATTAAAAATTGGTATGAATGTAATTTGTACTGAGCAACATTTTAAAATTATTTTATTTGTAGTTTAAGGCCATGGCATTGTTACCAACAAAGTAAAATATTGGAAAATGGGAGAAGTAAATATAGCATTACTCGTTTCTTCACTTGTAAATTTTATAGTGAAGTTCAAAATGAACTTACCTAGTATTAATTTCTCTGAATCTTGGTTTCAATCAGCAGTATGACAGGAGAGGGCGTAGGGTTCAAAGCATGTTAGAGAAGATAAGATCCTCTCACACTGTAAAGTATATATTTCTATTTCTAAAGGAAAATCCTTACCCCAAAGTCCAAGATACCAATTTCAGACGAAGTATCAGTTGAAATCTGCACTTCTACAATTCGAGCAGGTAACGATAAATGTATTATTTTGACTTTAGAATTATTTCATTGTAGCGTTTTGAATAAAGACTTTTATTCTTGGAACAAAGGAATCTATTCAGATTTTTTTTTATCTCAATTTTTTATCTCTGATGTATATGGTGTTTGGAGGTGTATCAACTATCAAAACAGTGGGTTGCTTGTAAGGCACTCTGATTCTAACTATTCTAAGTAGAAATCTTAGAATGGTTTTCGTGAACATATTTTCCTTCAGAACATCAAAGAAAAGCAAAGTAAATTACCAATTCCCACCCAGCCTGACTGCTTGCTTACCTGCTTCTTGATCTTCTGAGACTCATATCTACACAGGGCAACTTCCTTTTTCCTGATTTTTTTTGCCCTGTGTATATTTCCCCTTATATGTTGAAAGAGGAGAGGAGATAAATATGGTAGCTAAAGAGTACAGGAGCCTTAAACCAGACTGTTTGGGTTCATAACCCAGCTCTGCACTTACTATGTGTGAGACTGGTCTATACGTTGTTTTCTCAAATAAAGGTGGTTTATGCTTTCATACACTGATGAGACTGGAAGGGAAAGTTCGTATCTTCCCATTCCTCTTTGCCAAACTAGCAGGTGAAAAACTTTTTCCATGTTTTTTTAATAAGTAGTCTTTGTATATTAGCCCCATTATCTACTAAATGGGTAAAAATGCTTTTCCCAAGTTGGTCTTTTTATTGATTTTTCTTAATCTTCACCAATATTTTTTTTTGTTGCTTTTTAGAGAGAGTGGAAGGGAGAGTGAGAGGGAGAAAGAGAGAAGCGTCGATGTGAGAGAGACACATGAACTGGTTGCCTCCCACATGTGCTCCAACCAGGGATTGAACCTGCAACCCAGGTACATGCCCTTGACTGAGAATTGAACCCTTGACCCTGAGGTGCATGGATTGAAGCTCTAACCACAGAGCCACACCAGCCAGGGCAACACTAAAGGATTTTTAATTTAGAGTATTGTATCATTCACAAACTAAATCCAAATATGGCCTTCAAGTGCTAGTGACATAAAATTTTGGCAAAGAGGAAGGTGAAAGATAGGAGGAATTTATTTTTAATGAGATACCCACCCTCAAGTTGTTTTTTTAAGTGGTGAAGTGTATTTGTGGCCATTTGGGTGCTTTCTGCCAAAAGAAAGATTATCTAGCCCTTTTTACAGCTAGATCAAAGCCCAGATTGCATATCCCTCCTGTAATTCTATAATTGCTCAACAAGGATAGCTGGTTAACATAATTTTCAGATTAATTTAAGGAACAACTATCCAAGCTCCTCAAAGCATTTATCATATTGATGTTTTCCAATAACTGCAAAAATCATATTCCAGTTGAGAAAAAACAATGTTGTCATTTTCAAATGTAACATTTATCTAATGTTTTATCCTTGTGAAAGCACATGTATTGTTTAAACAATAATTGGATACTGAAGAAACAGGATTAATGTGTAAATCCTCGTGGGCTTTTCCCCATTAAGGTAACAGTTTTTCAAGGAAATATTCTTAAGTGCAGTGTAGCCTTTTCCCTTCTGTTTGCTTCCCAAATAGTGTATATATAATTTTTGTGGCTTAAAACATGAAGGATGAATTCTCATTTTTCTTTCAGCTGTGGCCAGTGTCCTTGATGATAATGGAAGCTCTGGGCTCATTATCTCTGAAAGTCCTATTATCTCTGAACATAGGCTTGACCAGGAAATAGCAGTGAATTTAAAAGAAGATCATGAAATAGAAGTTGACGTACTAAAAGAAAGTGCTGACTTACCAGAAGAAAAGCGTCCAATTTCTGACGATTCTCCTGATACTCAAGAAGTTCATGTAAAAAAAATTAATTTTTTAATTCTTTGTCAGTCTTTCTGTTCTGATTTAGTTAGGTTTCATGCCATAGTTCAAGTTCAAACCTAATATATTCATTTATCTAATTGCTATATAAAAACCTCTTTATAAAAATCTGTGTTTCAAAATATTTTGTGGAATATAAAAGAACACATCCTTTAAGTAAGAGATTATTTTTCTCACTTAACCAAAACCAAAAGGCTGTGGTAAAGAAGTCACAAATTTAACAGTGTAATTTTTGCTTAGTATCTGGTGCAAATAAAAGTTCTTTTAGTCATAAGAAAGCAGATACTGGCTACTCCAAAGAGAAGTAGGACATTGAAACTCTTCAGAGAATGTATTTGAAAATAATTGAATGTGATTAAATAGAATTTTTCCCTCTGCATACTTGTGGGAGGGTGATGCTCACCCGGCTGGGGTTGGACTTCTAAACACTCCAGGAAGGGTTTTTCTTGGTACGTAATATGATCTTTGGTTTCTAAAAATTCTACCAATTCTCTAATTATCGACAGGCAACATTTATATGATAAATGAATTTAAGATGGTGAAAAACCAGCTCTTTTAATTATTTATAGAAATTTGGTTGTATAGTATTTGGCAAGTTTCTTAACTCAGAAACGTCATGGCTGTCTATATTTATTTTTATGACTTCTCACGTGGAATAGATGGATAAAGTCCCGTTCCTTTAGCTGGGAAGCATAAAGCTTGTGGGCCTGGTGTAAGTGGGAGTCCTCATTTCTGGGTGTTTCCAGCCTGTCACCTCTGAATGTTTGGGGAGTGGGAAAATGTCATTGTCTAGGTGGGTGCTAATGTTCTACCTTCTTGGTCAGGAGATCTCTCTGTTACTCTCTACCTCCTCCTTTTTCTCCCCTTCCCTTACCAAAAGGTAAATGCAAGGACCATTCCTCCTTCCACCACACCCTTGCAGGAGAGGTCCTGACCCTGAGAGCCTTAGGAATTTCATGGTTTATGCAGCCCCAGCAAAGGCAAGAGGATTGAGTCTAGCCCAAGGGGCTGTGTAGGTGAAGTGCACTCTTCTTCAACCTCGCGGGTCGGGGCATAGAGGAGCGTGGGTAGCCAGGGAACGGGGTTGTCAGGAAAGCAGCTTGGGGGTTATTTCTTTATCTCCAGTTAATTTTTTTCTTGGGTGAGAATAGAATAAGTCCTTAATTCTTCTCACAACTGTTAGCATCATAATAATTTTCAAGGTTTTGTTAATTAAGACTGTCTTTTTTAGCCAGGGAAGTGTGGGTATCTATATTAATTCCATTCAGACTCTTAATCTTTTTCTGTCTAGTTATTTTGACTAAGAAAGTCTGATTGCTTAAGTGGATGTTTTATAAAGTAAACCCATAAGTATATGCCACGTCAAAGGTAGTTTATGTTTAAAATTCATACACCAAGGGTGAGATGGTCACTTAAAAACATTGTTTTAAGTTTAAATATATATATATGTGTGTGTGTGTGTGTGTGTGTATATATATATAAATTCTTTAACCAGTCTCTTATCTTTAATTCACTTTAGGTGATTGAAAATGAAAAGCTTGAAGTTCAAGATTCAGGACAAGAGGCTAGGAATCTTTCATTTAATGAGTATCCCTCAGGAACTCTTAAGCTTCAATATAATTTTGAGACCATAGAGCAACAGTTTTGTGACTTGCCTGATAATAAAGACTCTGCTGAATGTGGTGACATTGCTGAAGTAGATGGAGAACTTTTTGTAGCTCAGAGCAACTTCACCTTGATATTGGAAGGTGAAGAAGAAGTTGAGACAGGTGATTCTGCAGCATCTAACATGTTAGCCAAAGCAGCTAACGCAATAACTGAGCCAAAACACGTGTACTCTGGGGAAAGTGATAACCATGGACATGTTGCAAATTTGCCATCTGTCATAACTAGTGATCAAGAGTCCCAAAAGATAGAGACATTACCATATGTGCCTGAGCCAATTAAAGTAGCAATTACAGAAAATATACTAGATGTAATTAAAGACACAAGAAGTAAAGAAATTACTTCAGATACAATGGAACAGTCCATTCAAGAAAACATACCTTTAATAAGCCAAGAGGTAATGAGTTCCACCAAGCTAGTAAAATCTACATTTAAGACTGTTCAAGAAACAAGTACAGTGAATGTAAATGTTAGCCAAGTTAATGACACAATTTCATCCAGAACTCGAACAAGACGACAGCGTGTCCAAAGCCTGGATGTCAAGTCAGTGCAACAGGAAGAGTCAGCAGATGTTGCTTCTCCTGAGATGCTGGGACTTTCAGTTACAAAGAAAACTAGGAAAACACAAGAAATTTCTCAGGCTTCTGAAAGTGCCTTTCCCAATGTCAGAGGAATAGCTGAGAACCAGCAAATATCACCAAGTTCTGTTACTCCTAAGAGAGGAAGGAGAAAGAAGGGTATTAATCAAGACTCCGAGAGTATTAACACTGTGGAACAAGAAGTGCAGGTCACTCCAGGTAGGGTATTAAGAAGTTCAAGAGCATCTCAGCTGTTGGAATCAACAACCACAGAAACTCCTCTTAGAAAAGAAGCTAAGCTTTCATCTGTTACAAAAAAGACTCCAAAAAGAACAAAAAAATCTGTAAAAAATCAGGACAGTGTTGAAATTGTAAATGATCCAAAAGTTAGTGAAGTGGCAAGTCCTAGCATGAGCAGCAAACGACTGAGAAGTACTAATTTAGAACCTTCTGAAGACACAGGACATGAACAAGATGGGAAGTTGAGTGAACAGCAACTGCCTATTCAACGTAGTAAGAGAGTTAAAAAGAGAGACATTAAGGCATCAGGTGGTAGAGGCTCTGAACTTGATTCATCCCACTTGACTCTTGAAGCAGAATTTGATATGCCTGCCACACCTCGGAAACGTGGCAGACCAAGAAAAATAAACCCATCACTAGATGTAGGACCTGAGGCTGTTAAGGAAGGGAGAACTCCCAAGAACAGCACAGCTCTCAGCATCCAAAAGAGATCTACAAGAAACACCCCAGCTAGAAGTGAAAATGTTGATGTTGGAAAGCCAACTTTAGAAAAATCAGTTTTAGTGCCAAATGAAGAACTTGTTACAGTGATGAGCTCTAAGAAAAAGATTACAAAAAGGATTGAGAATCAAAGCCAAAAACGTTCATTACGCTCAATATCAGAAAAATACATGGACGAGGACCTGACGGAAAAGGAACCAAAGGACCGAGGGGAAAGACCACTTGCCAAAACTCCTTTGACTCAATTTTCCCGTAGCACAAGGACTAGATCTAGCAAGACCATCTTACTGCCAGACTTTTCTGAACCAGAAAATGAGTCTGTATTTTCTCCCCCTGTGTCAAAAGTTTCAAGGAAAGAGAAAGGTACTTTTACTTCTGTTCAAAGCACAATTCTCATTCAGTCTTTCGCTTCAGAATTGTTTTAAGCATGATTTTATTTTATTTAGACTTTATTTCTTCTGAAGATGATTTGTAGTTACAGGGAATTTCCTCCCTTTCCAAAACAAAACAATTTTGATGTTTTAATGGTAAAATTTAAAGATTTCATATTTTAAAGTTTATTTTGAGGTTCAAGAATTTTCTGGTTCAATGTAAACTTTAAAATCCTATAATTTACGTTTAATTTTTTAGAACAAAATCGTCTTTTTATTCTGCTCTTATATCCTAAGTGACTTAATTTTGGTTTTTCCCCAAATGGAAGCAGCAGAATTTTACTGATTAGGATACAGAAATTAAGTCCATGTTGTCTGTTGCCCATTGTCCTGGCTACAGAACCCAACCTCCCTCAGAGCCATTGATGAGCTAATGACTCTATTGTTTGGTTGACATAGCTCATATCTTCTTAGCGGTGATGGGTCTTTCACAAGGGTGAAAATAATTTACTCTGTTTATGGTTAAAGCACAGATATACATAAAGTACATAAATAGATATGTAATATATCTGTGCTGTTAAAAATTCTTGCAGAGCAGGGGGATATCAGTGAGGGATAGCAAACATATCAATAACTCTGATCTTTTGCCATCTTTACATAGTTGTCATCTACTATAACTTTTTTCTGTGATAAAAATAATACATGCCTGCCATAGAAAATTAAAAATAGATACTCTATCCATTTAGAGTACCACTAACCACTGGTCACATTATCCTTCCGGTCACTGGTATATATAGTTAGGTTTTTTTCTTTTTAAAAAAACCCAACAAACTATGGTTTGTGTATATGTCTATGTTCTGCTTCCCTTCCCACCCCCACTTATTTCACGAGCATTTTCAGATACTCTTATTCTCAAAACCCTGAGTGTGCATGGATTTTGTATTTGAATATGGTTGTTTTTGAATATCCAAATTAAAAAGGAAAATTTCTGTCCTTTTGGTAGAGTACACATGTGGCATTTCATCTCACTAATGTGCCACAGACTGCTTAAATATTCTCCTGTTAGGTATTTGAGTTGTTGCCAGGTTTTCTAGTAGTAGTATAAATAGACACCTTCTAGTACGAGATGAACATATTACAGATGAGAATTTTGAGACTGGGATCTCTCATTTCTGCCACTTACTAGCTGGGCAGAAAGTTATTTAACCTTTCTGAACCTTTTTCTCTCATCTTTACTGTGAAGGTAGTAATGCCTACCCTACAGGGTGCTTGTGAGTATTCATGACTTTAACAAAGCAATTACCACCATAGGATGCAGTTTCCTTTCTTCTTTTGTCCTGAGATTATAGTTTCTATACTGCAAAGAACATCTCTCCCCCCTGTGCTTGTTTAAATTGTAATTTCAAAGCTCCTTTAGGGAGGGTTGGAAGGTTCACAGGAGTGGATACAGAAATATTAGACTAGAAATTTAGATTACATTAGAAAGCTGGAGGCTGTCCTTTAATGTATTGAAACCTGTCAAAGAAACAGGTATCTTAAAATTTTATTTAGATGTGTTTTATAGCTAAAACAGTGTGAAGCTTGACATTTCAATAAATTTTCTCCAATTTCCACTACTCCTTAGCAGATACTTAAGAAGGATCTGTTATATGCCTGAGGCTATACTAGGGTATACATTTATCAATTCAATTCTCACTAAAACTCAGTTAAGTATTGAGGAAATTGGTGTTCAGTGAGACTGGGCACCCACAAAGTCAAACATCTACAAAGCACTTAGTATGCCACACATTGTTCTTAATCCTTTAATCTTCATTGATAACTTGATAGTGCTATTAATAACCCCATTTTGTAGAAATTGAGGCACAGAGACGTCTCAGTAACTTTTACCTTTGGCCCCACAGCTAGTAAGGCCAGAAGCTGGGATTTAATCTCTGGCAGAGTGGTTCAGCTACACCATGCCACTTCCACAATTACATTGTTAATTGACATTAATATGGAAACTCTAAGTCTGTGATACATGTTTTTAATTATCCTTCTTAAACCATTTTTATAGATCTGTGGAATAGCTTCCTATCAGCTTTTAAAAAATATTATTTTCTCTCTGCTTGCTTTTTCTGTTTATGATGTGGACATTTCTGTTGTTCCCCTTGACTAGAATATTAACTCAGAATGAGCTAGAAGGAGAGGTTTGAGTTACTTTTTTGTAAATAAAATTAATAAATAAAAACCTTGTCTCTGGAACAGTAAGAATTAATGAAGCAAACTAGCTCAGGTTATATGTGAGATTGATGTTTCTCTCAGAATGTTTGAGGAGCAGTGAAGATTGAAACTAGTATAGTAATACTATTTTGTATCTGCTTTAAGTCCTGTTTTTATATTATGACATTATTTAGTTTGCAGCATTAACTGTTTCTAAACACTTAATTACCCAAATGATGTTGGGGGTTTTCCTGTCATTTTTCTCACGGGTACCATGTTATGATACTAGTGTTTTCTCTTGGGGGAATATTTATATCTTTCTAATACACATCATTTATTTCAGACTTTCTGTAAAAAAGTATATTTTATATAAAGTGATATAGATACAGTGTTGTTTTTTGTACCCTTTTTTTAGCTAAAAAAGTAGAAGCTCCTGAACAGCTGAAAGAATTAGTTTCAGATTTATCTTCTCCATTTGTCCTCTCACCTCCTGCTCTGAGGACCAGGCGGAAGAACATGTCTAATACACCCAAATTTGTACATCAACTGGTAAGAAATGCATAATTTTATTTGTGTGTTTGTTTAAGCTTGCTTTTTATTATTTTATTTATTTTTTGAAGCAATGTTCCTCAGTAAACTTTTTTTAAAAAGAGCCTGTATTTTTATTACCCTGAAATTGCCTTGTCTACACTTTTGAGACCCTACATTTAAGAAAGATTTGTGGTGTGTTACTGATGGTATATTATTGGCAGCTGCAGTTTGAATTACTGATTAGGGGATAGATTTTTAAATTTTAGTGTCTCATCAAAATTACCTGGATGTGTTTAATTTAAAATGTGTAAGTCCCTGAACCCTGGAATGTTATCCATAGACCACACTTGAAGAGACAGTGTTTCAGAGTCGATTCCAGAGTCGATTCCATCACCTAATTACACAAAACTCTAAAATAAAAATCGTTCAGGGATTATGAGACCCTTGTATTTGCCAACATAAATTCATAAGCATTTTTTGAAATCTCTTATTATCTAGCTACTATGCAAGGACAGAGACTTACACAAAAATAATTCGGGTAATTCCTCGTCTTTCAGGAGCTCGGTTTAATTGAGAAGGCAGAAACACACATGATTTTATAGCATAATAAGAATCATTTATACCCAAATACCGCTGTAGACAGAAGGTAAAGGAGACAAGCATTCTTGGCAGAGAAAACAGCAGATGCAGAGGCACAAAAGCATGATGACATATGGGGAGGGGGGGGCGTTTGCACATTAACAAATAGCCCTGTACATACTTTAAATTGTTTCTATGAAAAATGAATTCTGGTGAGGAAAAGTAGTCTCTGGTGGCCCAACTCTTACGAGATGATGAGAGCCTGGATTTGGACAGAGGCAATGAGAACAAAAGGGCTGTGAGCAATGGACGCATTTAAAAAAATGAAACTGAGAGGACAGGTAATTGAATGTGTCAGGGTGAGGGAATAAAAAGTGGTCTTTTCTACCAAGAAATAAGAGTTCATTTGGGACTTGCTGAGTTTGAATTCATTAGCACTGTTTGACTATATTCCTTGACTTAGTAAAGAACTTTTTAAGTTTAGACTTTAAATGTTTAATTACTTAAGATTTGTCTTTTTAAAATTTTAACCCTTAGGAAGACAGTGCTGTGGGACAGCAAAAAGTGAAAAGAATCAGGACTGAAACACCAAAACAAGCAAGCAGGTATGACTTTTTCCAGCTATAATTTCTGTTTTGCTTCTTAAAATTAGATTTGAGGAGTTGATTTAAAAGAGAAAATCAGGCTCCTTAGAAAAGGGTAATTCTTAGGGGCATTTATAAGCACTTGCTCCTTGCAATTGTTAGATTTCACTGTAGAAGCTGGATTTCGTTATAGTGGGAAAGCCCATTCATCCTTTTTAGAGGGGGAGAAGTGTAATACCCAATAAATCTTTGTTTTTGCAGTGGGTGGGGGACAGGAGTGGGATGTTTTACATTTTCCTTAGTAAAGATAGATGACTGTTAGTAGAACGTAAATATAAACTTAAAACTTCTGTGATTATGTCACTAATAGCAATAAAACTTCATGGGGAAATTACTCCATTTCAGATATATTTGTTACATGGTATTTTATTTATGCTATGCTTTGGCATCATGGAATTTCATAAAAGTAAATTAATCGATTTTATCTTACTTTAAAAACTAATTTAATGAGTCTTTGACTATAAGAACACTACTTAAACAGAAATTAGCTTTATGTATGTGGAAAACTACATATCATTATGAAAATACATACATAGTTTTTAATTGCCACTGTTTGACAATTGCTGTTTCTCATACCTTCATGGGCCTGTTAGACTTTCATTCTGTGCCCGGACTACTGGTACTTGGTCAGTCCCTATAACCCAGCAGTATTTATTAGTACATATGAAACATTTAAAGGACACATTCAGCAGTGGTTGTTTTTGAATATCCAAATTAAAAAGGAAAATTTCTGTCCTGTGAAACTAACTCTGCCTCTAATTAACTTATGTGACTAAAGCTTCACTTCTGTTCTTTTATAAAATGAAAGCATTAGGAAAGGGTAGTCCCTAAGGTTTCTTTTCATATACTGGGAAGCCAGTTCTATGTCATATTATGATGTGTTTATTCTTACTTGGATTATATCTTTTTTTCAGAATCCCAGAACAGGAAAGTTCTTGGTCACCTCCTCCAGGAGAAGTTAAGCTGATTTCTCCCATGGCAACCCCAGGTGACGGAGTGAAGAGAAAGTCAAGGGCTACAGTACAAGGAGCAGGAAAAGCTCTCGGAAGGAATAGAAAGAAGCCGTCTTCCTTCCCAAAACAAATTGTGCGCAGGAAAATGTTGTGATCTTTTCAAGTTTTAACATACACCTATTTGTAAAATCACCAGAATTATGTGGATTATTAAAAATCATCTAATTTGGAAGATAATAATTTATATAAATTGTAAATTTTTGTAAACAGAAGGTCTTCCATAAGTAAAATAACTCCATATGGAGTATGATCCTTTTAGTGGAGGAATTTTTTTCCTATTTTATATTAAGACTTCATACATTTATATAATATGTAAATATGGCGTATTAGAATGTTAAATAAAGTATATACTTCACAGTGGTTTGTGTCGGTTAGATTTTTGAGAGGGGAATTTCTGTTAGTAATAATTTTATATGCTAGCAGGCGTTGGTCCCATTTCCTTTCTCTACAGTTAAAAGTATTAGACCAATCTAAAAATGAGGACAACTGAACTGCTAATTTTTTTAAGTTGCTATTTTATAATTTATGCACTTTGCTTCTGTGATTAATATTTCTAATCATAAAGTGTTTTGGGGGGCGTTTCGGGTTGCTATGTTCAAATTGAATTATGGGCATGGAATTTTGCCACTTTTTTGTAGTTTTAACAAATTCTGTGTATTCTACCTCAAATGAGTAATTTTCTAAGTAATGCATTGGTTAAATGTAACGTTGGTATTTCTTGTTCAACAGGCTTAAAGGCTATTATCTTTAAAGTCTCTAAATTATTCAGAGACCAATTATCCAGGTTAGAGTGACCGGTTCACTGCTCACTAGCAACTTCTGAAAAGGGTTTGAGAAGAAAGGGGAATATGAAAAAAATCTCTTTCATGGATATTCATTGTACCTTGTGTGTGCCTAATACTGATAGAATGAGAAGTCTGAAGACATTTTATTACTGCTTTGAAGGAGCTTGCTACTGAATCACAGAAATTCCTTAATATTCAGGTTTTAAAACTGACAAATTCTCACAGCACCTCAGGCACAGACCGTAGAAGATGGGGGAAGAGTGTGAGTAGATGTGGAAAAAGAAGAAAAAAAACAACCACTTTTCTCTGCAGAATGACTGTGTGCAATTAAAAGTGTTGATACTTGATGTAGGCTATACAATTCATCAATAAATAAGTGTTGTAAAATAATTTATAACAGGTAATTGATAGCGTGTAATGAATGGACCGTTAATAATTGATTGTCTAGAAGCAAACTGCTTTTGTTGGCTAAACTTTAATGTTTTAGGGTGAAGTGAAAGCAGTGTGCTTTCTATATTATTTTTCTACGAAATAATACAAATAATGGGAAAATGATGAAAATGCCTACACCCAGTATTGACAGTGTGAAAGTAGCAGTGCGAGTGCGGCCGTTTAGTCAGGTTAGTGATCAATGTTACCTTGCCTTGTTGAAAATTTGACTATGACTTTCATTTTATTTTTAAATTTTTAGGTATCAAACCTTGTATTTAAGCTGCTTGTCATCTATGGAATATTAAACTTATTTAAATGAACTTGTTAAATGAATAATTTAAAGATCTAAATCAGTACACAATTTCTTTGCGCAAGTAGCACAATAAAAATATTGAGAGAGAAGTACTGTCAAGTTAATACTTTTTAAAGCCATTGCAGTTTGGGGAATGTAGACATGTGGTGTCTATTGCTGAGAGATGTACTTTCCCCCCCCCTCAACAGTAGATCATAAGCAAACAGATTGCCAATTTTGAATGAACTGTTTAAAGTGCGTTTATGTATGTGTATTTCTGTAAATTTCTGCAAAAACACTGGTCATTAAACTGTGTTGCTACAACATTTTAGGATAAAAATATGGCTTAGATTCATTCTAGGACCTTGTAGCAATTGTTTACCTTTGATTACCAATGCATTAGTTACTTAAGACAGTCTGCTGTGGATGAAAGGCTGTCCTAGAGAGTAAGGATTCAAAGGAAAATCCTTTGTGCTCCCCTGGCTTACAGTTTTATGTAAGTCGTTTCTTTGTAGCAGTTTGTGCCAGAGTAAGGGAGCTCTCTAGGCACCCAGAGAGAGCAGGTGTGGTTGTGCCTCCACAGATCTTGATTTCCTGGAGACAAGCATTTGAGCTGACCATAAAGGATACATAAGTAAGATTTGGAGAGGGTGTGCCAGACAGAACACCGCACAAAGGCTTACTGGACCAACTGGTCCTGAACGGGGTGCCGTGTAGTGGCGACCTCAAGAGAGGTCTTTTCCCACTTGTACAACCTGCTGCTTTTTCTCTTGTCCAGCAAGATGTGTAACATTCAATATGACTGCACATTTTTCGTTTGTATCAGTTCTGTCCCTTAACATTCGTCTATATTGCAGAAAATACTTAAGCAACCAGGCAGATACATAATTAGGTAACTATAAATGTCAAGAGAATTTACTTGTGGTCAGCGAATTAAATGTTTTGCACCACTACCACCCCAAAGAAGAAAAGGCCATTTTATATCCTAACCAGTCAACACACTTGAAAGTAGCTGTTCCAGGGCTTATTTTTCACTGGCCTTTAATATTATTGCAAGTTTTAAACCAAAGGATGTAGAAGTAGACAAACAGTTACGTATTTACACAGCCTTTAGGTCCCCTCTTCAAAAAGATTGCATTTGATTTAAGTCCGCCACCCGAGCTGATGAGCTCATGCTAGAATGTAGCAAGGAGGAAAGGAGCTCGGTGAAGGAATGGTAAGTTCCTGGCCGAGTTTCTTACAAGGTGTAAAGACCTGTGAAGCAACGTGGCTGACCAAAGCTACTGTTTGACTCTCAGTCTGTGATTTGACTACAGAGAGAGAAGAATGCTGGGAGCAGATGTGTGATTTCCATGCATTCCAGGACTAGCACCACTATACACGACCCTAAGCACCCAGAGCATACGAAGACGTTCACTTTTGACCTGGCTTATTGGTCTCACAGTGGATTTCAAGTGGATAAAGATGGTGTGTTGACTTCAGCTGATCCTAACAGTAAATTTGCAGGCCAGGTAAATTGCTTTTTTAAAACACGTCAATGGAAGGTTTTTTCCAAATGAGGTGTTACGCGTGTGTGCTACAGTACATGCTTCCATTTGAGAGTTTGGTTTTAAATTTATTGCTTTTTCATGCTAAACGAGATCCAGAGTGCAGCTATTGCCTAAATTTTAGGCACTCAAGTCAGTTGGTTTCCCAGTGTTGTGTATTTTGAAAAATATCAGTCGAGTCAATTATATTTTGCTTCTCTGAGATAAGCAAAATAAGCAAAACTCGTGAGAACCTTGGTTTTATCAAATAGTTTATCATACCACGTACTATTCCGCCTTAAAGCTGCTCACAGTTTCACGTGGGGAGATGGGCAAATAAGCGCATTCAACGTTACAGGGTCTGCGATCAGAGTGTGTGAGAGGCAGTGGGGAAACTTCAACTGTCATCGAGTATTTTTTGTCCTGCCTCTTTCCTTCTGTTACATACATGGGTGACATTGTACCACAGGCCACTGAGGCTGTTCACGTCCCCACAACTTTTTCTCTTGTCTGCCTACTTGTCTTTTAAAAACTCAGCCCAAAGATGATAGCCTTTATTAAACCACTCCTAAAAATACCCTGTCAGGTCTGACTTCAGCACTGAAGAGAGCTCATGGACCCTGGGATGCACCTTGAGTTATGAGGCTCAACCCAAAACATGGCAGGAAAAGGGGGGGAAATGGAATAAAAATATAAATAGCAAGATGGTAGACAATGCCAGCCATGTTGATTATTACACCAGATGTAAATAAACGTCAAAAGGCAGAGATGATCAGGCTTGATGTAAGGAATTTTCCTGGGTATGTCAGATTGGCTTAACATTTGAAAATCAATGTAATTCGTCATATAAACGATCACAGGAGGAGAAAAATACATGACCAGGATGCTTGTTTACGAAAAAATACATGATCAGATGCAAAAACAAGTATGACAAAGTGAACACCCAGTCATGATTAGTACTCAGCAAATTTGAAATAGGAGGGAGCTTTCTAGAAGCAAAACTTCCTTGAAATATGCAGGTAGCATCACATTTGATGGTGAAACAATGTTTCCTGTAAGACTGGGGATAAGTCAAGGAGGCCCAGTCTCACTATTTCTATCCATTTACTGCAGGTGCTAGCCAGGGCAGTAAGGCAGTTAATAGGAAATAAGTGGTGTGCTGATGAAAGAAGTAAAACTATTCGCATAGGACATGATTATGTAAAAAACCCTAAGGAACCGACAATACATGCAGAATGGCATTTGACAAAATTCAACATCCAACTCTCACCAAGATGGGACTAGGAAAGTACCTCAATGTAATAAAGGCCGTTCATATACGATAAACCCTCAGCTGGTACCAGAGTCAATGATGAAAAACTAAAAGCTTTTCCTCTAAGGTCAGGAACAAGACAGAGATGCCCACTCCTACTCAACATGGTAGTGCTCTGAGAGATGCAAGTAAGAACATAAAAAGGCAAGCCACAAAGAGAAAATACTTTCCAAACGTGTCTGATAAAGTACCCAAAATATATGAATCCTTACAACTTAATATTTTTTTAAAAACCCAAAATTTTTAATGGCAAAAGATTTGATCACAGTCTTCACCAAAGATATATAAAATTACCTAAAACCAATGAAAAAAGCGTCCAACGTCATTAGGGAAATGCAAATTAGTACCACAATTAAATAATGCTACACATCCATGAGAATGACAAAAATTAAACACTGGCAATTCCAAAGGTCAACATGCGAGTGGGAAAACTGGAACTTTAAAAAATACACATATATATATATATATCTTTATTGATTTCAGAGAGAGGAAGGGAAAGGGAGAAAGAGAGAGAAATGTCAATGATGAGAGTCATTGATCGGCTGCCTCCTGCACGCCCCCAACTGGGAATCAAGCCCGCAACCTGGCCCTGTGCCCCAACTGGGAATCGAACTGCGATCTTCTGGATCCTAGGTCGATGCTCAACCTCTGGGCCACACCCGGCTGGGCTGGGACTTTTAATATAGTGCTTATGGCGATGCAAAAAGGCTCAGTTGTTTTGGAAAACAGGCAGCTTACAATTAAAGCACTCCTTTAACCATACAACCCAGCAGTTCCAGGAGGAACAAAAATATTTGTCCTCACAAACACCTGTAGACAAACATCCATAGCAACTTTATATATAATCGTCCCAAACCAGGCACTCAAATGTCCATCAAACTTGTGAGTGGATAATAAAGTGGTGAAATATTTATAAAATAGAATACAGTTCAGCAACAGAAGGAACTAATCATTACATGCAACAACATGAATGAATCCCAAGGCATCGTGCTAAGTGAAAGAAGCCACGTCCAAAAAAAGTACACACTGTACAATTCACTTAAATGACAACTCTAGAGAAAAACAAAAAACTCTAGTTACACAAAGTAAATCACTGCTCTCCAGGGGCTGAAGGTGGGGGAAGGGCTCTGAGTGCAAAAAGGCTCAAGGGAAATTTTTGAAGTTATTAAAATTAAAAATATATATTCACTGTGGTGGCCATCACATGGCCAAATGCACATGTCAAAACTCATAAAACAGTATACATTAAAAGAATAAATTTAATGAGTATTAATTTTACTTCAAGAAAGACAGCATTTTTCAAAACGAAATACCAAGGAATACATTGAACCAAGGAGGTGACTTATGCACTTAAAACTATGACACCGGCAAAAGAAATTGAACACACAAATAAATAGAAAGATATTTTGTGCTCGTGTTTTGGAAGAGTGAATAGTATTAAAATATCCATACTACCCAAAGCAATATAGTAAGTGCTCACTTAACATTGTCCATAGGTTCTTGGAGACTGTGACTTTTAAATAAAGCGATGCATGCCGAAACCGATTTTATCCTAGGCTAATTGATATAAAAAAGAGTGAAGTTCCTATGGCATATTTTTGGTAAAAAAAAAAAAAAAATTAAAAATCAAACTTTAAAGAGTAAAAAACACTTCTGCTATTAACCATTAAAATAAATGTGAACTATGCATACATTTAAGAAACACTGATAAAAACAAGTCAGATAATTCTTTTCCATTGGCTGACTCCAGTTCAGAGTCACTTGTGCTGGAGCCTTTCCCGGCAGCTTGGTGCCAGGCGGTGCCCACCCTGGATGGGACACCCTACCGTCGCAGGGTCACTCACACCCCCGCACTCTCACTCGGACTGGGACAATGTAGACACAGCCATTCACCTCACATGTGCATCTTGGGGATGTGGGAGGAAACCGGGGTCCCCGGAGAAAACCCACGCAGACGTGGGGAGAACAGGCGAACTCCACACTGACGGTTGCCTCTGCTGGGAATCAAAAATTTTCTCATCGGCATTAAAAAGACATGACATTGAATGAAACAACATTATTCTGGGACCTGCTGGATCCAGATCCAGTGCAGTTTGTAGCAAAATTCCAATGGCATTTTCACAGAAATAAAACAACCCTAAAACTTACAGGAACGACAATAGGCCCCGATTAGCCAAAGAAATCTTGAGACAGAGCAAAGCTGGAGGCATCGGGCTTCCTGATTTCAAACTACATAATAAATCCATAGTCATCAAAACAGTAGGTAATTGGCATAAAAATGCAAACATAGATCAACAGAACAGAACAGGGCCCTTAAACAAACCCACGCCTCAGTTTACAACAAAGAAGCCCAAGTTTGCCATGGGAATAGTCTTTTCGAGAAACGGTGCTGGGAAAACTGGGCCCCTCCCTTACACCACTCACAAAAATTAACTTGAAACGGATTAAAGACTTGAACATAAGACCTGGGCACATAAGGCTCCCAGAAGAAAACACAGGTAGTAACCTCCTAAGACATCGATCTTGACAACGGTCATTTGAATTTGACGCCAAAAGCAACAACAAACAAGTGGGACATCAAGTCAAAAAACTCATGTACACAAAGGAAACCATCAAGACGGCAAAAGGCAACGTACGGAATGGGGGAGAAAACCTTTGCAAATCCTATCTGATCGAGGGTTACTATCCGAACTATATAAAAACGTCAGACAACTCAGTAGCACAAAACCAAATAATCAAATTTAAAAATGAGCAGAGGACCTTTCTGGACAAATAGGTACATGGGGAGGTCTCAACATCGCCCGTCAGCAGGGGCGTGCGAACCAAAACCACATCACCTCACCCTGGTAGAATGACTATCATCAGAAAGCCAAGGAACAAGTTTTGCAAGGATGTGGGGCAAAGGGACCCCTTCTGCACCGCTGGCGGGAAAGGAAATCGGGGCAGCCACTGTGGCAAACAGTGTAAAGGTTCCTCAAAAAATTAAAAACCGAACCACCAGCCCTGGCCTTAGGTTAACCGTAAGCCACGTGTACAAATAGCTGACGTCCCAAAGGTGTTTCAAGGGGAAACTATACAGGAAAACTGTACGGCCCACAACATTTATAGAACGACTCCATTCTATAAGGTTTTATTTAGTAAAATTCTGTATTACTTGTTTGAAGTTTTTAACCCATAAAAATTGATAGTGAAACATTCCCCCAAATCTACAAATAGCTCAGAGAGGCCAGCAAGCCTAGTCATCTAATTAAACTTAGTAACCCCTCCTCAGTTTTAGCGACTAGCTCCCAAGGTGGGGTAGATATTTGCTATAAAGTCCTTTCTTTCTCTTCTGCCAAGAGTATGGTTACGATGTTCTGGAGAAACCACGGCTCAAAGTCCACATTTTAGGCCTGGAGCTTCCCTAACCCTCTAGTCGTCCGATAATGTTTATTCCTCTCGTGTGAAATGAATAGTACAAGGAAACTGGTTATTGTCTGTTGTCCTCAGATAAATCATGCTATGTTGGTATTTGCTTCTTTCCCAGAAATAAAAACTATATATGTTATATAAAGGTATATACTATACCAAATGGAGCAAGTGATGCTCACAATTTTATTTATATTAAGAAGAATGTACTCTGGAAACTGCCTCAAATGAGAGAATTCCTGTTGGCTGTGGCCCCAGCCCAGGTGAGCACACAGTCAGACCACACCCTCTGTTTCAAGCAACTGTGGGCACCGACATCTGCGTGCCCCCCTTTAAAAGAGGGTGCACACGCACAGGGTGCACATGTACACGTGTGCGTGTTGGAGAAATGCTTTAGACCCGGTAGATCGTGTGAAAAAACCACGGTGTAGCCGTAGAGGAATCAGTGTAGGACTTTTGTGAGGCCGTTATTCGGATTAAAGAGTAAGGAGAGAGCAGGAAACCCCGGCCGGTCTCTGTCCCTTTAGCCTTGAAGTTTTTGTAGCCTCCTGAATTTTGAAGAACTAGCGCGTGTCCGGGAAAGGCCGTAAAATCCACAGATTCGTTGCTGGTGGACACCCAGCCGTGGGAGGCCCCTGGCGATGCCTGGTGGCCAGTGTCCCCCAAGCGGACGAAACGCTTTTTGGTTTCCAGCTTTCTCCCGTTGGCTCTAAGGCAGCACCTGAGCCCTGTCTCAAGTAGGTTGTGTGCTAATTAAGGTGGAAGCCATCAAAACCAGAATATTTAGTAGATTTTAGGGGTACCGTGAGAAGCCTGTGCTGAGCATGACGCCTGGGTCTTCCTTCCAGAGAGATGTTTTCCGGGACCTGGGCAGGGGAGTTCTGGACAGTGCGTGGCAAGGTTACAACGCCACCCTCCTGGCCTACGGCCAGACTGGCTCTGGAAAAAGCTATTCCATGATCGGGTTCGGCGCAAACAAGGGCATCATTCCCAGTGTGTGTGAAGAGCTCTTCCAAGCAATTGAGAGCCGGCAGAGAGATCACGAATACCAGGTATGTGTTGTTCTAAGAGACCCTCTTTAAGGACTGTTTATTTTTTCATTTTGGAAATGCTCCACCCCAAAGGCAAGTTATGGGCATCTCTTTTTTAAGATAAGGTTAACTTTTCATACCCAAATCCTTTCTACACGATCACAAAATCAAGTTGCAGCCAAATCAAATGTTGAATTTTTCTGGTTCTATGGAGACGAACCCAAGGAAACATCCGTAAGAGGCATTTTGAGTGTCACGGACACATATCTTTAATACTGACACTCACCAGGGGTGCCTGTTGAGGCTTATACAACAGACCTGAGCCGAGTCGAGTCTGTGGTTTCCTCTGCCGCCCTCTTCTACCAAAGTGTGTTCTCATCTTAATTTATTGCTTTTTATTTCTAAATAAAGAATGTTATTTTGTTTCTTAATTGTCCCAGCAGAGTTTCTTACTTGTCCTGGCATAGAAGGCCCAAGACTGAATTTTAGATTCATTTGAAGGTTGGTGACATTTTTAAGATGAAGAGTCACCATGAACATAATTTGCTTTAAAACATGACAGTTAAATGTCAGCAAATACCTGTCAGCATAGTCTGATGTTTCTGCTTCTTCTAAATGGGCAAAAAGAGATTAAATTTATGTTCTGAAAATTCAATAATCCATCATTTTTGTACTTAAATTTTCCCTGATTTTAAAAGTAATGTGTCCAAGTTAGAGAATAGAAATTACTCATAATTGTAGCACCCAACTAAATACTAACATTTTAGTATATTTAGAAATATACTGAATTACACTGAATCTATAAATTGCAATTTATAGATTCAAAATTGCAATTTATAGATTCAATGTAATTCCTATCAAAATAACAATGGTATATTTCACAGAACTAGAATAATCCATAAATTTATATGGAACCAGAAAAGACCCTAAATAGCCACAACAATCTTGAGAAAGAAAAACAAAGTTGGAGGTACTGTGCTATATCAAACTATACTTCAAGGCCATAGTAATCAAAACAGAATGGTACTGGCATAAAAACAGACACATAGATAAGTGGGTCAAAATAGAGAGCTCAGAAATAAACCCATGTGTATTTTGTCAATTACTATATGACAAAGGAGGCGAGAAAATACAATGGGGTAAAGGCAGTCTAATTAATAAATGCTGTTCGGAAAATTGGACAGACACATGCAAAAAACGAAATGAGACCACCTTCTTACACCACACACAAGAACAAACTCAAAATGGATTAAAGACTTAAATGTAAGACTCAAAACCATAAAACTCCTAGAAGAAAACATAGGCAATAATATCTCTGACATTTCTCTTAGCAATATTTCTTCTGATCTATCTCCTCAGGCAAAGAAAACGAAATTAAAAATAAATAAATGGGACAACATCAACCTAAAAAGTTTTTGCACAGCAAAAGGAAACCATAAACAACATGAAAAAACAACCCACTGAATGGGAGAAGATATTCTCCAAGAATACATCCAATAGGGGTTAATACCCAAGATTCATAAAGAGCTCATACAACTCAACACCAAAAAAACCTCCGCAAACCCCCACACCAATCCAGTTTTAAAAATGGGCAGAGGACCTGAATAGACACTTCTCCAGAGAGGACATACGGATGGCCATTAGACATAGAAAAAGATGCTCGATGTCACTAATCATCAGAGAAATACAAATTAAAACCACAATGGGATATCACCTCACACCTGCCAGAATGGCTCCATCAACAAATCCACAAACAACAAGTGCTGGTGAGGGTGCAGAGAAAGGGGAGCCCTGGTGCACTGCTGGTGGGAACGCAAATTAGTGCAGCCACTGTGGAAAGCAGTATGGAGTTACCTCAAAAAAATTAAAAATGGAGCTGCCTTATGACCCAGCGACTCCACTTCTGGGTATATACCTGAAGCCCCCACAACACGAATTCGAAAGATTATATGCACCCCTATGTTCACTGCAGTGTTATTAATATTAGTCAAGATACGGAGGGAACCTAGGTGCCCATCAATAGACGAGTGGATAAAAAAGCTGTGGTACGTATATACAGTGGAATATTACTCAGCAATAAAAAAGAAAAAGATTGAAATCTTACCTTTTGCGCCAGCATGGATGGACCTAAAGGGTATTGTGTTAAGTGAAATAAGTCAGGCAGAGAAAGACAAATACCATATGATTTCATTTACATGTGGGATCTAACGAACAAAAGAAACAAAACAAACACAGAGACCAGACTGGCGGTTGCCAGAACGGAGGGGGGCGGGGGGCTGGGTGAAAAAGGTAAAGGGATTAAGCGCTACAGGTCGGTAATTACAAAACCGCCATGGGGATGTCAAGTACAGCACAGGGAATATAGTCAATACTATTGTAATAACTACGTAGGCTGCCAGGCGGGTACTGGAAATATCAAAGGGATCACTTTGTAGAGAACGTAACTGTCTGACCACTCTGCTGTACGCCGGAAACTAATACAAAATATTGAATGTAAACTGTAATTGAAAAATAAAATTAAAAAAAAAAAAAAAAGAATCTCAGGGCCTTTTCTCTAGATTAGAGCCATTCAAACTCCTCCAAACTTCACCTCTTGTTTAAGAGGCGAAAGCACGACTAGCAATATTCCAAAAACATGGCAAAGACCAGCTTTTCTTTACATATGTTCAGATTGGAGGGTGAACCATAAAGAACCCCTTTTTATGTTCCCAATTGAAACGGACACACACCCAGAGTTCTGCCTCTGTTTTCAATTTATATTAAGAATTTCCTCCGTATCATTAAAACCATTTGAGAATCTCACACTGCACATGAAATAGGAGTTTTCCCTCATTTAATGTAGCTCTTCCCCGTTAGACATCTCTTTTGTTTCCCTATTACTTTTCCCCCCCAAAGATGAACGTTCCAAGAGAATCTTAATTTACTCGACGCTCTTTTCCACGCAGGTTGCGTTCAGTATGCTGGAAATTTACAACGAGCAGGTAACCGTGGCCGTGCTTCCCGACGCCCATCTGAGAGGCTCTGCGCTTTGACAGGCATCAGGGGCTCCCCTCACCTGCCCCACAGGAGAAGCCAGAGCCCTCCAGCCCCACACGGACCCGCCCTGACCTCCCTCTCGGGCTTCATTTCGTGCCCCCGTTTCCACTCTAGGCTTCAGCCACGAAGAACTGTTTTTCCATTCCGGTCATGCCATTTCCCCCCACCCATCCTTTCTCCGGCCTTATAGAGGCCACCAGACGCCCACTCCAGGCAGGAATGGTGACAAGACAGACACAGACGAGCAGTGCCTGACGCTGCCTGGATGGCTCATGGTCGGAGCTCAGGGGTTAGCCTGGGCCTTGGAAGGCGTTTATGAGTTTGGTGAAGCAGTAGGAGGGTCGGGGGCCGCAACTAAGGGCACTTTGGGCAGCAGGATTGGAATGAACAGGTCCGGGAATGTCTGAAGGTGCGTGGCGTTTAGGGGAGCAGGGACTGCCCCGTGCAGCCAGACTTGGATCATGGGGTGAGGTCGGGGAGCCTCAGGGGATGAAGCTAAAGCCAGGCGGCCACATCCTAAGGGGCCTTTATCTAGGAGGTGATGGAGAACCGATGGAGGGTTTTCTATGGGGGAGAAAGGCAATCAGATTGGGGTTTTAGAAGAGCTGGGGTTTTAGATTTCTCCGGCGGCAGAGAAAGTTGGGTTTAAGGGAGTGCCAGCTAGAGGCCGTCAGGAGAGCCTCACCGCGGCCTGGGTGAGCGCTGAGGCTGTCTGGTACCTACAGGAATGTAACGCTCATTTATTCATCCAAGAGATATCTGTTGAGCACCTAATCCATTCTAGGCAGAGCTCTAACAGTGAAGCAGACAAAAATCCCTGCCTCCCTGGAGTTTACATTTTTAATTTTTTTGCCCCCGTAGGTAAGAGATTTGCTGTCTAGAACCAAGGAGCCCGGAGGGCTGAGAGTAAGGGAGGATCCCCAGCTGGGCTTCTACGTGGACGGCCTGACGTCCGTGCCGTGTGAGAGCTACGCCCAGATTGAAAGGCTCATGGAACAAGGCACGAAACTAAGGACCACAGCTTCCACCAACATGAACGCCAGCAGCAGCAGGTCCCACATGGTCATCACCATTCAGTTCAAGCAGGTGAGGGCCGGGCGAAGGCCACTGTCCCCATCTCCCGCCAAGGGCGTCCCCGAGAAGGGTCCCCAGCAGCATGGGGAGCTGGCGAGTATTACAGGATCCTTCCAGATGGATCAAGGCGTTGCTTCCAGTCGTGAGGTGGCAAGGTCACAGACAGCAAGGTCACGAGCGGGGGAAACTGAGGCACTTGCTATTTTTCTGCCTCCCCCTCATCCATGCCCACCCTGGCGCGCGGATCTAGTGACCAGTTCTCAGCTCCAGGGGCCTAGGGGACCCCCAGATACCGCAACAAAGCCTTTGAAACCGGGTAACTCTTTACTAACCAGAATCTTTGAAACGCGAGCCCGCTTTTCTCCATGCTCCTTGGTGCGGGTGTCAGAGAGCGATCTGTCTCTACAGTGTCACCAGTTTGATTCAGAGATCGTCACAGTCAGCCCTCCACGCCCGCAGGGTCCCATCTGCGGACTCGACCAGTCGTGGGTGAGAAATGCTGGGGGGCAGGGGAAGGCCCCCGTTGCCGACGTGTGCTGTGTGCCCGGGACTGCCGTGGCCACATCCGTGCCGAACATGCACAGACGCTTCTCTTGTTATTTCTCCAACAATATAGTGTAACGGTGTTTGCACAGCACTTACGTTGTGTTAGGCGCTGTCAGCAATCTAGAGATGATTTAAAGCATGCGTAGGTTGTATGCAAATACTCTGCTACTGATATAAGGGGCTTGGGCATCCGACTTTGGTGCCTGAGAATGGGCTTGGAACCAATCCCACCCCTCCCTGCAGAGCCTGGGCCAGTGTTACAATCAGCTACGAGCTGGCCACATCTGTCCCCTGAGCCCAGCACTAGCGGAGGAATAATAATAAATGGTGTCCTGCTCTAAGCGGGGACAGCGGACACCACCGGACCACGTGCGGCCTCACTGACCAGCCCCGAGACGTTGGGAGTAAGTTCTGCTCCCCGAGCCGGGTCCCTGTTCTCTCGGGGAGGCAGAGCTCCCCTCCCGGGGCTGCCGGGAGCCTTAAACAACATGCTGCGTTTTAAAGAACGTTGTGAACGCCTCGGCACTACTCAATTTTACGTTAGGGAAGTTCATCAACTTTCTAAACGGTTTGCCCTATTTTTTCACCTTGATATTTTAGAAGAGAAGAAGTCAGGCTGAAAAAAATGAGCAGAGATCTCTAGAAATTTCCAAATGCCGTTGATCGGTGTCGGTAAGGACGCCGCCCCTTACTGTCGCCAGGCGCGGCTAGAACCGTGCCATCTATTGTCTTTTACTGTCAGAACGTCCCCCCAAAGTGCTCTCACCCCTGTGCTGCAGCTGAGGAAGTTAAGCCACTGCTCACAGTCCTGTGACCAGCAGGGGAATCTGCCGTGTTTTGAAATCCACGTTCCTTCCACGACACGACCACACCACACTGAACAGTAGTTACTGCGTTTGCAGATTTCAGGGCATTTTATATTTAAAATGTGCATTAACCGCGGGAATTCTAGAGCAAGAATCGGTATCTGCTGTTTCACTGGAAGTAGCTTTACAGACTCGGGCAGGCAGCTGAGACCCTTGGGCCTGGTCATGTGCTATTGTAAAATGTCACTGTTAAGCGGATGGCACTGGAACCTGTAAATCTTACTATGCCTTTTCTGAGTGTGGAAAACAATTAGAAAACAGTATTTTTAAGTGTAAGCTAGATGGAGCCCGTGGGCAGCCTGCTTCCACTCGGACAGTGTGACGCGGGTGTTTTCTCCCAGGTTTTCCTGGACAGAGACCTCACCAAGCAGGCCCACATCAACCTGGTGGATTTGGCGGGAAGCGAACGGCAGAAATCCTCCGGATCCGAAGGAGACAGGCTGCGGGAAGGGTCACGGGTTAACTTAAGTTTAACCAATTTAGGAAATGTGATCAGGTAATCATCAGCGGGTATTTCTTTGTGCCATAAAAATGACCTTAGATATCAAAAGTTAGATTAATCGTAAGTCTCAGTTCATGATTCACTGTCATCACTGGCCGGTCCTCCCCTATATTGTATTTTTCACTAGCTCATTACTTTTTAATAAAGTGAACATTAATAAAACCACCACCCAACCCAAGAAATAGTTGGTTTTCCTTCCCTGTGCTTTCCTTGGGGGCAACCACCATGTCGAATTTTATGTTTCTTGTCTGTCTCTGTCTCTCTGTCTCTGTCTCTCTCTGTCTCTGTCTCTCTCTCTCTCTGTCTCTCTCTGTCTCTCTGTAATTACCACCTATATCAAGATATAGAATTTTTTTTTTTAAGATATCTTTATTGATTTCAGAGAGAGGAAAGGAGGGGAAGAGAGAGAAACATCAATGATGAGAGTCATTGATCGGCTGCCTCCTGCACGCCCTCCACTGGGAATCGAGCCCACAACCCGGGCATGTGCCCTGACCAGGAATCGAACCCCGATCGCCTGGATCCTAGGTCAACGCTCAACCGCTGAGCCACGCCCGGCCGGGCGAGATATAGAATATTTCTTAAATCACCAAACATCAAGTGCTGGCGGGGATGCGGGGAAAAGAGGACCCTGTGCATTGTTGGGAACACAAACTGGAGCAGCCGCTGTGGAAAACAGCATCAGTGTTCCTCAAATAACTAAAAATGAAACTGCTCTGTGACCCAGCATTTCCACTTCTGGGTATGTATCTGAAGAAACCAAAAACACTAATTCGGAAGGATCTATGACCCCTATCCCACTGCAGTGGTGCTCACAGCGCCAAGACCTGGAAGCAGCCAGGTGCCCATCAGCAGACGACTGGATTAAAAAACCACAGTGGCTCCCATATGCAGCGGAGTATTGCTCGGCCGTAAAAAAGGAAGCAGCCCTGTCACCCGCGAGGGCACGGGCGGGCCTGGAGGGCATCGCTAAGTAAAATGGGAGGCAGGGGAAGACAAATGCCTATGATTTCACTCATATGTGGAATCGAAAGGACAAAATGAATGCTCTTAGTCATGTCTCAGATATCCGAGGTCAGGGAGGGGTGGGGAGCCCCCTTCCCGACTGTCCCCGGGGAGGCACGTGTTTCATGTGTTGCTGTGTCGCCCTCCCTTGCAGCGCCCTGGCCGAGGCAGCCGCGGGGAAGAGGGTCCTGCACGTTCCCTACCGAGACTCCGTGCTGACCAAGCTGCTCCAGGCCGCTCTGGGCGGGAACAGCAGGACCGCGCTGGTAAAGGGCTTCCCCACAGCCTTTTCGTTTTTAAATATAGATCTTTATTGGTTTCAGAGAGAGGAAGGGAGAGGGAGAAAGAGAAATATTAATGATGAGAGAGTCATGGATCGGCTGCCTCCTGCGCGCCCCCTGCTGGGGATCGAGCCCGAAACCCGGGCCTGTGCCCTGACCGGGAATCAAACCACGATCTCCTGGGTCCTAGGTCAATGCTCAACCGCTGAGCCACACCGGCCGGGCGTTCCTACAGCCCTTTAGACTGATTCAGCTATTACGTTGTTGTTAAAATCATTCTCCTCACAGCACTAATATAGCACTTGGCATTGCCACTTCCCATTCTTACAGATTACCTCCTGACTCCCGGAGGGAGCTCTCTCTGCCAGTGTCCAAAGAAACTCTACATTGCTGATTTCAACCTTTTATTTCTTTCTGTAGTTCTCAGGTTCTCTACAAGGAACCTATATTACTTTTATTATCAGGGGAAACGAATCAATTTAAATATAACAATGTTGTATTATTCTGAATCATCGGTCATTTCACGGCAAGACTGGAAATGAATTGGACTGTTAGACGCACAAGGCAGATGTTTACTCGAGAGAGTGGCTGACTCCTGTCGTCTCAGCAAAAGACTCCTGACTCTTTATTACGGAATGTTGGCCAAGTGGGTGCAATGGGGAATGTGCTCAGTTAGGGTGCGGAAGGGTCCAAACTGGGCAAACTCTGCCTCCAGCCTTGTCCCGGCCTCAAGGCTGCTCAGTTCCCTGAGTGGTGAAGTTTGAACAACACTGTAAATTACACGATGTTCTATGAATGTTACTATGTAAGATCAACAATAACAATAAAACCTACAGAAAAAGCAAAACCTGAAAGGGATTTTTTTTTGCAGATAGCAGCCATAAGTCCAGCTGACATCTGCTATGAGGAAACGTTATCAACATTAAGATATGCTGAAAGGTACGTTTATGAATATTTATTACCCAGATTTAAGTTCTAAATCTGGCAAACTCTTCTAGTACCTTTAATGGGTTGGCATTTTGGGAAAGGCCTCAAGAGAAGGCAGATCGAAATGATTCGTAAGAGAAGAGAGGAAATAAAACAAAAGGAAATAGAATTGGGGACTCAGGGACCTCTTGTGCCTGTCACTGTCACTGTCACTCCAGTTCTGGGTGGAGGGGCAACCCTGGGCTCAAATCCACGGGAGGGAGCGCGGATGCCAATCCCAAATCGGCTAGTCACCTGTCTCCCTGTGGTTTCCTGTCAGTCAGCATGGAATCTGCGATCACCTGGGGCCGAAAGGCTCCCGCTTCGACCCTTTGAGATCAGAGCATGCCCAGTGCCAAGGGGCCCGGGGCCTGAGTGTGTCCTTCTCTTTGTACTTAAAAGGGCTAAAAAGGTCCGGAACAGAGCTGTGGTCAACACCTCGACACTGATGAGAGAGTCGAGGGCGGAGAACAGCAGGCTGCTGCTCGGAAGCGGAAACTCCAGAATGGCAGGTAAACTGAGTCCCGAGTCTAAGCCAGCAGCCAGAGGGCGCCCTCGGGGCCTTGTCCAGGACATTTGGGCCCTGACTTTGAAAAAAAAATAAATAAATTAGGGTATAAATGTAAATTCACATGCAGTTGTAAGAAATTATGTCCCTGCCCTCTAAATGGTCATTTTAGTCTATTTATTGCCATTTTTATTTCGAGTCCATTGCTTCTACTGGGACATTTTCCTCACGAGAGCTGCACCGAGGCCATTTGATGTTTATTATGTTGATGGCCTCATGTTATGTGATGTTTCAAGTGACGTTTGAAGCTCAAGCAGCGTTAGCAGCAAGGCCCTCTCCTAGGACAGCTCAGCCCTTGGCTGCGCATTAGAGTCACCTGGTGACTGGGCAACAGTCCCCTCAAAGTGCCCCAGGTGCCTCCACTGTGCCGTTAGCGAGAACCGACCGCAGCTGCGAGTCAAGGCCTCGGCTTTCCGTGGGCAGCATGGGGTGTTTATCTATAATCTTAGGCCCCTTCCTAGCTTAGAACGAGAGGGGTAAAAAACGCAACATATACAACGAAGTGAGATTGGTACAAGCCTTCAGCATTAAAACAGTGTTACCGCGAGTCCAAAACCTCCCGTGCCCAGCGCTCAGGCCCGTCACTACCCCGCCTCGGGGCCTAGTCCACCCCCCAGCGGGGTTCGCTTGCTCCAGAGGGACTCTCAGTGCTACCAGCCTGACACAGCCCCGCACACGAGGGCCCACCCTCGCCCCTCACTGTCCAGCTCAGAGGGCGGGGGGCCCCACCTGGCACACCCTTGGCTCCCAGCATCCTGACTCGCTAGGACTCCGGCCCCAACAAAGCACTTTCTGAATTCGAGCCCAGCCCAGGCATGGCTGTGCCTGGTCACAGATCTCTGTACCATCCAAAACTGGACACGCTTGACCTAAATAGAGCACCTCATTCATTGCTCATGGGCACAGTCACAGACCCCGAGACAGGCCATTTTTCCCGGGTCCCCCGGCCCTGGAGGGATTCCCCCGTAACCATGGTATCACAAGCCAGCGCGGATGAAAAACAGAACATGGAGCTTCACGCCTCCTCCTAGCTGGGCTCCTTGCTTTGGTTTCCTCGGATTGAAAAGGTGACAGTACTTTGCAGAACTTACCCAGGGACGTCCTCTCCGCGGGGCGGTGCAGGCCGGTCCCACTCCTGCTGAGAGTCCCGCGCCGGGCTGAGGAGGAGCCTGGCCGCGGCCCCCCCGCCCCAGCTGCTGCTTAAATACCCCTCCCCGCAGCGCCGCCGGCCCCTTTGCACCAGCTGAGCTGGGCCCACCGGCTGGAGCGGGCTCGCGAAGACTGGCAGCTGCGCCACGCGGCCATCGCCCAGGTGAGCGTCACCCGCCCAGGGGTGCCGTCCCTGCCCCGTCAACGCCGCACCCCATAGGGCCTTCTCCCCAAAGCCACAGGCTCCGACCAAACCCAGGCCTGGCCTCCGAAGGCCCACAAAGCCCAGAAGCGACGTGAGCTCTGGAGGCGGGAGTGGAGTGAGGTGGGGGGTGGCACCAGGAGGCCACGTCAAGTTAGGGTGCAAGGATTCTAGGGGTTTGGGCACAACATGGGGTGCACGCAGAAGCCACACGCACTATTAAAGTAACAGTCCACGTAAGCGGCAGCCAGGTTTTTTGACCCTTAGCGGCAAGGGCCTGTGGGAGTCAGAGCGCAGGGACACAGGATCTTGTGTTCTGCGTGGACTGCAAAATGGGAATAATTTTTACCCTCTTTACTCTTTCTTTTTTTAAAAAAATATGTCTTTATTGATTCCAGAGAGAAGAAGGGAGAGGGAGAGAGAGAGAGAGAGGAACATCAATGATGAGAGAATCATTGATCGGCTGCCTCTCGCACGCCCCCTACTGGGGATGGAGCCCGCAACCCGGGCATGTGCCCTGAGCAGGATTCGAACCCCGATCTCCTGGATCCTAGGTCAATGCTCAACCTCTGAGCCACGCCGGCTGGGTTACCCTCTTTACTCTTTATCAGAACTTCAAGATTCAGAAGCAGTCCTTGTGCCTGGATAGTTTATTCCAGTTCTGTTTGACTATCAATCCCCCAGACGCACAATGTCAATCAATCAACACCCTATCAAAGAATGACCGTGCATTTAGGTCACCAGGAGAGGGCAGTGTGACACCCACATTGCCAACGTCTGCTTATCTGACCTGGCAGCAGGACCTGGGGGAAGAGATTTGGGTAGCAGGTTAAGTGGAGGCCCAGGGGAGGATTACCCAGGCTGAGCACCAGAGGGGGGACGCCTGGGGGTGCCAGCAGCCTGAAGGAAAGGGTGAAGGTCAAGTCAAAGTGGACGGGACAATGCGAGGGCCGCTGGGAAGGGGGAGAGAGTTGGAAACTGGCTGCGCTTTGGAACAGCCCTTGTCCAGATGAGCTCAGGCCCCTGACTGCTGACCTGCTGAGGGTCTCGGCCCTGCTGTCAGGGGAGCCCCCAGCCCCACCCGGCTTCCTCCCCTCGGTTTGCCTCACAGTTGATTTGACAAGATGCATGGACAGGTGGCTTTGATGAGAGGTGGACAGGGAGGAACATTGTTCTCTTGAGGGGTCTGGTGACCTGGGCCCTCTCCGCTTTTCCCCCAGGAGCAGCAGATGCTGAAGACCCTCCCCCACCTCCTCAATGTCAATGAGGACCCGCAGCTCACGGGGGTCCTCAAGTACTCCATTCAGGCTGGTACTCACCCATGGACTCACCTTCCTGCCCCACGAGCATGTTTCCTTTCTTTTTCTTATTGTGGTAAAGTACACATAATAGAAACTTCCCCTAGTTAGCCACCTCTAGGTATGTAGTTCAGTGGATTAAGTGTGTTCACATGGTTGTGCACCCATCACCCCCACCCGTCTCCAGAACTGTCTCATCTTCCCAGACTGAAACTCTGCATCCATGAAATACCAGCTCCCCGTTTCTCTGCCACCCCCAGCCCCGGAAGCCACCATTTTTCTTTCTGTCTCTGAACTTGCCTACTCTCGGTACCCCTCTAAGTGGAATTATACAGCATTTGTTCATTTCTGACTGCACATTTCACTTAGCATAATGTTCTCAAGGTCCAGCCATGTTGTAGCATGTGTCAGAATTGCCCTCCTTTTCAAGGCTGCGTAATATTCCCTTGTATGTGTAGACCACGTTTTGTTACCCATTCATCCACTGGGAAATGGCACCAGAATTCAAGGAGTATCTGGCTTCTCCCGCCCTAGCCCTGCGACCCCCCCAGACAGGAGGGGCACATGCAGGATGGCAGAGGGGCCGGGAGGAGGGGGCCAGCCCCCAGGAGGCCTGGGTGGTGCTTTCAGCTCTGGGCAGAAATGGCCTCACAGACCAGGACCTTTCCTGTGGCCGGGCTTCAGTGCGTCTCCTGAGGCCCAGACTCAACAGCTCCTCCTCCAGAATTTCTATGAAGAGTGTGGAACTTTCAAAAAGTTAGGAATCCCCACCCCCAACAGAAAAAAAGGCAGAAAGTACAGTTATCCCAAAGGTAAGGTGATGCCCAAGCACCGCTATGATTAAAAATCTCAGTGGAAAAATCCATCCCTGCACGTGATCCTATCGATAGGACAGGAAATGGCTCTTCCCAAACATCAGACATGTGAACTGGAGGTCAGACCCTGAAACAATTTGAAAATAAGTTACCCTCACTTCTCAGGTTCATGTGATGCTGGCCGGGCTGCTTCAAACGCCATCCCTCTCCAAGGCCTGGGGTACGTTTCCACGAGCGTTAGAGAACTGTGACCCCCTCAATCCGAGGAGCCTCGGAATTCTCCCAGTCACCCCCAGGCTGGGATGCTAAAATCATAATTTTTTTGGTCACTTAGACAAACTTGTCCTTTTAGAATTGCAGATAAACACGCTTCCTTCACAAATCTGGATGGAAAAGTGACAGTCACTCCACACGGCAAATGCAAGGTTGTTGTTAACGGGGTGCCCATCACGACCAAGACGAAGCTGCAGCATTTGGTAAACTTCCCTGCGGCCCCCGGATTTCCTAAGTCAGAGCAGAGAGAGTGCTGGAGTGGGGGCAGGGCAGGGCTGGGGGCCTGACCCCCTCGTCTCCCTCTGCTTCGGTGGCAGGGTCACAGCTGGGGAGTCGGGGGGTCTGCTATTAACTCCATGTGTGTTCTTAGGAGGCCCCTTCACCTCTTTGACCCTCGCCTATAAACCAGAGTGAGGGGTAAACGAAACGATCACCAAGACCCCGCCTAACCCTAACATTTATGACATTTTAGATTTTTTAAAAAGCCTGCCATTGAGAGGGACCGTGCAGCAACTTGAGCTATGACCGTCTCTTTGAGCTATGAGCTCCATCACCTCCCCACCACCCCAGCCCAGTGCCCAGCACCACCGGGCTCCTCCAGCTTCCCTACAGCCCAACCCCCTGCCCAATCCATTCTCCACACTGGAACCAGAGAGCCTTTTAGACAAGCAAATTGGATTAGGCCACTCCCTTCTGGAAATCCTGGGTCACAGCCCTTTTAGGACGCCTGCGTGAGCTGCCTCCATCTCCCCATCTCCTCGGGCCTCATCGCTCTGCATGTGCTTCTCCTGGTCCCACTTTTGGTAGCTCAAAACATCCCAGACCCTGTTCTGCAGCGGCCTTCTCTGCCTCCCCTAAACTTCTCACCCTTAAAGTCTCACCTTCAGCGGTACACCTTAGAAGAGAACTTCTCGAATCCCCAGTGTGATCAGGCCCCCTTGCATACTCTGCAGAAGCACTGCTCTCCCCCTTCAAGCATCTCTCACAGGTTATTGATTATTAACATCGTTCATTAGTCTATAAAGTCCTGGAGGGGAGGGATTCGGTCTGTTTGGTCCCCACTGATTCCCAGTGCCTGATGGGGAGTCAGTGCCCCATGTAGAATAAAGGAAGAAATAAATGAAAGCATGCACACAATAGCAAGATGCCACCCCTTCCCTCCTCATTTATGGGTCTCTTCCCAAAGCTGGGCTGGTTGCAGGGCCTTGGCCCTCCTGGAGCAGGCTGACCTCACCCCCTCTGGCCTCCAGAGGGAGGGTCCTGTGAGGTCAGCATTGTCCCTCTGAGCTGACCCTCTCTTCCCTAGGACCGGATTATTTTGGGATCCAATAGTGCCTACCTCTACATCGGGTTTCCTTCAGAGCGAGGCAGTGAGGACTTGAGCCGGTTTGATTATGACTTTTTCCAGCTGGAGAGAGCAGCTGCAGAGGGAGTGAGCGTGGACAAGCTCGGTGAGCAGCCTGGGCCCTGACTTCTGGCATTTTCCATGGGCCGATCGGAAAGCAACTGTCTTCTTGATAGCTACTTGCTCCCTTGGTCCAGCTGCCTTTTTGATATCTCTGCTTGCATGTCCCACAGGTATCTCAACCTGAAAGTGTCTGAAATAGAGCTCTTGGTTCCCCACTCATTCCAGGCCCAGGATTTACCATCTTGGCAAACTGCTCAAGTCAAAAACCTTCCCCTCCTTCTCCATCCAGTCTGCCTTTTCTCTGCCCCCCTGTGCCACCATCTCAGGGCAAGCCACCACCTTCTCTTGCCTGAACAGTGTAGTCACCTCCTAGCTTATCAGATCATAATACTTTTCAGGCAAAAACATATTCATTAATTTCTCGATGTTGTTAGCATCAAATTCAAACTCCTTTCCATGGTGTTGAAGGCCCTCTATGATCTACTACACACTTTCTCTTCAATCTTACCTCACACCACTCTCTCCTCACCTCACTTTGGACATTACTGGCCTCCTTTCTGCTTTTCAAACACTGGAACCACCTTGGGTCAAGGATCCTGCAACCAGGGTCAAGGATCCTGCAACCAAGAATGGGGACCAGAGGCAGAGAGCCTCTTGTCACGAGGCTGCCACCATGCATGGGTTGAGAGGAGCAACTACTTAAGTAAAAACCAGGCACTGTCTCTTTCCCCAGTTAATTATTTTTTTAATCACACGTTTGTAATTTTAAAATGTAAATATTTGATGAATATTTGAATGAACCAGTGAGCATGTCTGTTTCTTCATGGCCAAAAAGTAGCCCAGAACGAGAGCCTGACCTTCTCTTCCACTCTGATTCTCTCCCAGGCGCGGGGAGCGGTGGCGATGGGCAAGCGGACCCCAGTGTCCTGGCTGTGTTCCAGGACTACATCAAGCTGATGCCCCTGGTCGCAGAAGCGAATCAAATGAGTGAAGAGCTGAGAAAGGTAAGAGCCAGACAGTGGTTCAATGTCAGGTCCGGAAAGGACCTCGGAGAACAGGGCCGAGCCCCCTTAGCAGCAGAATCTCGGCCAGCGCCCAGGCCTTCCCAGTCCCAGCCCCTAGTGTCCCTCTTCCACCTCTGGCCAACCACAACCATTACAGCCCCCAGGATGCGAGACCAGCACAAGCCCACCATAACCACCCACCCTGACTGACTCCAGGGGGGCCTCTGCGCAGGCTTCTTGATGGCTTTTGTGCCACAGAGAAGACCTAGAGTGGGGCTAGCTCCCTGGTGACACAGGACCCCAGTCATCAGGAAGCTCGCCAGAGGTGTAATCACTTCGGTAAGGCCTGCAAGTGTCAGCTCCAGGACACTGCTGAGGGACTCCGGTGCTCCGTCCCACCTCGTGGTGGGAATCCCAAGAAAGAGGAGTTGGACCATCTTCTGTGCAGAGACTGAGAAGGACATGGCAGAGATGCTCATAAACGTCGGATTGTTTCGTAAGAAGTGTTTCTCTTACCAGGGACTTAAAATGGAATTGAAAGTGAAGAATTTAGCATCGTCAGATTCCAGGGGCTACGACCTACAGAAAGAGGTCATGGTGAAGGTGACCAACCAAAGGACTCGCGAGGTGAGGCTGCCTCTGGGGCAGGCGTGAGGCTCCCAGGGGCTCCCGAGGAGCTTTCCCGGGGACAAGGTTCGTTTCACCAGCTACGGCCTGTGGGGACGCGGCGAAGGAGCCAGGTGTGCTCCGAGTGTGAGCTGGATTCTGGGGGACAGGCTGTGGGAGAGGACACCCCTCCTCCGTGTTTCCCCTCCTGGGCCCCTTTATCACACAGCAAAGTCCTGGGATCTTTCCTAACCACGGGCACCGAGCACTGTCTGTTTATTTTTAACATGGCTTTAGAAGCAGAAATGAGCCTGAAAGTTTATCTAACTGATCATAGTGTCCACGTGCATGTGAGTGTGTGTGGGGGTGTGCACGTGGGTGTGTGCATGTGAGAGAGCTGCCGTTCTGAAGCAGAGAAAATCCACCTTCATAAAGAATCAGGAAAAGCTCTCCCATCCCTTCTTAGGCTGGTAGTGACTTGTGGTATTTCTAGGGACAGTGTGTGTGTGTGTGTGTGCGTGTGTGCACACGTGTGTGCTTTTGAAGGCTAAACGACAAGGCTGGTGGAGAGCAGCAGTAGTCCAGGTACAGACACAAGTGGCACTTATGGTGGTCGATCTTGTAAATGTTCACCCTTGGACCACGTGGACCAGGGATGTCACCGCAGCTCCTGGGGGGAGGCAGCGTTGTCCAGAGGCCGTTACGGCAAATTCAGGAACAAGCCAGGGCCCTGGGAGGCGGGGGAGGGTTTTCGAAACTGGAAATGCTGCCAACCTGAAGTGACTTGGCAGCAGAGACTGCCCAGCAGCTGTTGGCTCAGGGAGTCTGAGTGCCAGGCCTGCAGGCCCCCAGCAGAGGAACCCCAGCCTGTCCTGCAGAGCCTCTCTGTCCCGCCAAGGAAAACGTCAGTCTCACCTGTCACAGGGCCTGGGGCCTGATAGCACAGTAAGGAGGCAGTGGACTGGTTTCATTATCTGGGTTCCCATTGTCTTAGCTCTCTAGCCTTTAAAAGCCCACACTGACTAGCGTCCCTGCTGTCCTCTGCTACCCATAATATGTGCCACAGCCAGGTTCTGCTTTAGTCTTTCTGGTGCCTCTGGGGGACGAGTCCTATGTTCCCCACGTCACTCCCGGCAAACAGAGAAAGAAGGAAGCCTTTTCAGTGCCTGGAGAAGGTCCATTTTACAGAGATTCACAGCCCTGGAAAGAATGTCTCATCTGTCACTTTTTTGTTGTTTTTCAAGTTGCTCAGAGGAGGAATTTCTAGTTTTACTTGGTAATCACTTCTTTATTTTTATTTTTTATTTCATTTTTTTATCTTTATTGTTGAGAGTATTTACAGATGTCTCCCCTTTCCCCCATTGACCCCTTCTATCCCCGCCCCCCCCAAGGCCTTCACCACACTATTGTTTGTGCCATGGGTTATGCATTTAGATTCTTTCATTAATCTCTCCCCCCCCCCCCCCCCCATCCCCACCTTCCCTCTGAGATTTATCAGTCTGTTCCATGCTTCAGTGTCACTAAGTCTATTTTGTTCATCAGTTTTGGTAACGACTTCTGATGGGACACTTATGGTCAAGAAATGTTCTATCTAACTGGAACCCCTTATTCTGAGACGTAGGCTTTGGTCCCCTCTCTCAGTAGCCCGTGTGGATAGAGGCCCTGCCCCTCACCTAGTGAAGGGGCAGACAGTGGCAGGCTATTGTCCTGGGTTTCCTGCTCACTGGGTGTGAGCACATATACTTCCTATAGTTCTGCAGGGTAGAGGTCCAACACAGATCTTACTGGGTTAAAAGTAAGGTGTAGGCTGGGCTGTTTTGCTTTCTGGAGGCTTGAGGGAGAATCTTTTCAGGCTCCTAGAGGCCACCAGCGTTCCTTGGCTCGTGGCCATCTCCCTCCATCGTCTAAGTCAGCCAGGTAGCATCTCTCTGACCTTGCTTCTGCCACATTGCTCTTTCTCTGACCCTCTTTTCGGCTTTCCTTTCCCACGTTTAAGGCCCATGTGATTACATCGAGCCTACCTGGATAATACAAGCTAATCTCCCTGTTTTAAGGTCCTTAATCAGTAAACTTAATTCCCCTTTGCCATGTAAGGTGACACAGTCACAGGTTCTGGAGACTGAGACATGGACATCTTTGAGGGCCACTGTTCTATGTACCACAAGCGCCAAAGCTTCATTTCTCCTGGGAGAGTTCTAACTCCATCATCTCCTCTAAGTCATTTCCTGGGCCCCAGCAATGCTGGAGTAACAGGTCGGGAAGGACCATGGTGTTCTTGAAGGACCTCACCAAAGCTAAGTCTGATAAGTGTCATGTGGTCTTGGGTACCCAAAACCCAGCCCATCCATGCTGGGGAGGATCATGGAAACGAACTGTGAGAGCAGCAGATGAAATCAAATATTGGTGACCTCCTTCTGTGTTTCCAGGTGTGGATTTGGTCGAAAGCCAAGTTTATCAACAGGAAATTCCTAATGGAGGAACTTTACCAGCGCTTTCTAGATGGAGAAGGCAGCCACGTGGCCCAGGAAGACGACCCTTTCTGGGACCCTGTTGAGGCCGTCCACCTGGGCTCGGCCCACATCTGGCTCCAGCCGCTTGCCTACTGCATGACGCTGGAGGAGCAGGTGGAGTTTCTGAACTGCGACGGGCTGGAGGAGGCGGTGCTGCACGTCCACCTCACCCCCTGCTCCCCGACAGGACAGTGGGTATCTCCTCTCCCCTTGCCTAGTTCTGGGTCTGTCGCACGGAGAAAACTCAAGCAAGCCCGAGTGCTCCTGGAGGGGGTGGCCAACTTGGTGTCCCAAAGAGGTCATTCATGAGACAGTGAGCTCACTCATTTAAGATTTGACCTCCTTAAATCTGATATTTGCCAGGGCAACCAAACCAGCTGACCTGGAATATTTGAAATCCATGTCCAGCAGCAGCCAAGCAGCTCAGCACTGCCCTGGGGAAGTGCCATGAGGAAGACATCCTGCAGAGGCGGCAGGAGGCGCTTTGGTTGAGAACCAAAGACCTGGGTTGATTCCCCGTAATGGGCCCCCGGAGCCAAGCGTGGCACCTGCGAGGTCTGGCATCCGCCGCCTGCAGTGTGCCCTTTCCCACGCTGGAGGCCCTGGCCGCCCCCCCGATCAGGCCCAAGAGCCAGCAGCTCGCCCCTTCTCCATCCTTGGCACGGGCTCGGATCATTTCTTTGCTCCCTTTCTCAAGGCAGGGACTGGGGTGTCTGTTTCCGTGTCTGGCCTCACTCTCGGCTGTTATCAGCCCTTCCCGTGGGCACAGGCTTTGTTTGAACTCTGCTCCATCACCTGAGGCATCGCCTGTTTTCTCTCTTTAGGCCATAGGCAGTTTAGGCAGTTTCTTTATAAAAGTGAAAGCCTCTTAGCAAATCTAAGCAGAGAGGCTGGCAAGGGTTCTGGGTCCTCACACACCCAGTGCCATCTTTTTGTCTTGCTGAACAAACAGGCTCAAGAAGGGAGCAAGAGCCCTGCCGGGCATGGCTCAGTGGTTGAGCATCGACCTCTGGTCCAGATCAAGGTTCAGTTACCCGGTCGGGGCACATGCCCGGGTTGCGGGCTTGATCCCGTGGGGGGCTCGCAGCAGGCAGCCGATCAATGACTCTCTCATCATTGATGTCTCTCTCTCTCCTCTCTGAAATCAATATATATTTAAAAAAAAAAAAAAAAGGCAGCAAGAGAACCTCAAAGTCCTGTGACTCAGAGACCAAGCCATCGACTGTCTTTACTGGGACTAAGCAATTTTCCGGTCATTTGACTACCTCAGGCTTCCAGGCTGCCCGATGGTTGTATTTCCTATCACGAAACAATAAGGTGGAATCCTAGTTTATAGGTGTCAGTCTCTGAGTGGTTGATATGGGAGAGGTCCCCTGTTGGGAAGCTTTCCAAATTGGCTTCTGAGCTTGTAGGCCTGGGGCTGACTCTGGAGAGTTCAGCAAGGAAAATGGTCTCTCGAGAGGGTGCATCTGGGCAGCCAGCTCTTTCCCTGGGTGGCAGCCCCTGTCCCATTGGGAACCCACCTAGACCTTCACCGCCAGTTTAACAACCACATCTGGGTGCATGTTACGTGAAACTGTTAGATTCCTGTCTCCTCCTTGCAACTTCTTACCTTGAAGTACCGGCATAGAGTGGGCTCTGAGTCTCGAGTGAATTCTACAGCTGGCGATCATGCCTGGTCTCCCTTCGGTGAACTTGGCCACTTCTTAAGGAGTCCATAGAATTCCCTTTGACACCACCACCCTAACTTGCTTGGGCCCAGGCGAACCTGTGACCGATGTTCCCCTCTTCTGTTTCTAGAGCACGTGGTGAGGAGGACGTCGTTATTGACCCTTTGGAGCTGCTGGGCAAGAGGATGGATTTCCAGATTCGCATTGTGCGGTGCCTTGGTGCCAAGTGGCTAAAGGAAGACGCAGGGCGGGGCATTCAGATGGGGTACCAGCCTGCTCCACACAGCTGCTGTGCACAAACCACACACTCAAGTTCATTTTTTTTAAAAATATATTTTTATTGATTTGAGAGAGAGGGAGAGGGAAACAATGCTGAGAAAGTGTCGATCGGTTGCCTCCTGCACGCCCCCTGCTGGGGATAGAGCTGGCAACCTGGGCATGTGCCCTGGCCGGGACTCAAACCTCAAATCTCCTGGATCATGGGTCTGCTGGCCGGACCCCACTCAAGTTTTAAAAATGAGTTTATCGTGAAATTTTCTTAAGTTTCTCTGCTTGCTCAGCCCCCAAATGACTATTAACCATCTATTTAATAGAAAGAGAAGCACGTCCCTCCAGGTCCACGGACTGTGATCAGTGTGTACTGATCCTTCTACGTGACTGAAGTGGTAGAGTCAGAAATTTTAATTATAGAAAAGAACATCCAGTATAATTACATTATCTAAGTAGAATGGTTGTTTTTTTACTTGGAAACAAAAGAACTGTGTCACAATATATCAGAAGTACCAGATCTGTTTAAACTAATTAGGCTAAGAGAATAGTATCAAAAGATAAATAAAGAAAGGGCGACTTTGTGGAATAGCCAAGGTGCTGGAGGCAGTGATCATGAGACTCAGTTATAAGTCATCTTTTTATCAACTAACCAGTGCAGACTAGACTATAATTCTTTGCCTCATCTGATCCTTTTCTTTACAAATGTGTCCCTTCTGGTTTTATGTTCCTTTCTCAGGTACAGAATTTATGACCATCCACACACTTTATATACGAAGCCTGTATGGAAAATTGTGAATGCCCAAATCGAAGAGTCTATCCAATTTACAGCCCTAAATGCATCTCAGGAGTTTCTGAATTATTTACAGACAAATGCTCTCCTTGTTGACTTATGGGGTCTTCAAGGTACCAAGTTTACTTCCCCTCTGCATGGGGCATTCTTCAATCAGGTGTCACGTCAGTACACACGAGTATAGTCTAGGTCTTGACAGCAGTGGCCAAGAGCCATGTTCCCCTGGGTCCCTGGATTCTAGTCCACAGGTGATTGATTACATGGTTTAACATCTCCTCACATAACTCTGGGGCTGGACAGCTGAAATGCTTCTTTCCTTGATGGTGTCTCCCTCGCACTACAGAGGGCTGTGCTGAACTGAGCTGCTCACAGCAGGACCCTGAGGGCCACATCATGGTGGACACCAAGAAAATTTCTACTGTGATGGATATAGGCCAGGTGTGTACATTTATGTGACAATAAGATGGATGTCATAGATAACTAGAAAATCTCAGATGACAGCTGCTTGAGTATCATCAATGTTCCTTCCCCTTAACAAATGTTTTCTTGATTGACTCTGTGCACCCTGAGGGGCTTAAATCCTGCTCACTGTTCCTTGCCCCACCCCAGTCCAGTGTTCATGTAGTAGTAAAAATTGTGAGTCTCAAAAGATATGTAAATAATCCATGAAAAGGCTAAAGTAACATGTTTTTTTATAGACTCCATCAAACCAGATATCAGAACTTTATCTGAAGCTGCTCAAGTTAGAACAGGAGACAGAACTGCTCAGAAACATTAACAGAGCCCTCAGAGAGGAAAATGTGTTTCTCAAAGAATCACTTGAGAAAATTGGTTCTAGTCAACAAGGTGAGAGGCCACTTAAGACTTATTTAGCTTCTCTCTAAGCTCCTACATTTTGATGCGAGTCTGTCTAAGAAATGAGCTTTTCAATCAGTTAATCCATATCTTGTTTCATTAAAAAAGGCACTCCAATTGGTGCCTGATAAATGCTGATACAGCAGAATGCCATCAAGATAAGTAAAAACAGGAATACCTCAATAAATAAATACATAAATAAGTAAATGCTCTCTTTTCTTTCTACCTCAGCACATAAGCCACCTAATACCTTGAGGATAAATGGGATGACAGCACAACTGCCAGCAGCCAGAGAGATGAACCGTGTGTGCACCCAGCAAGCCGGCTATGACAGAGAATTTGCTAAAGCTATTAAGGTGTTCTACCAAAGCATGAACATGGCACAAGGGCAGTTTCTCAAATTGAGACATTGTAAGCCTCCTGTAAGTAACCAGAATCCTGGGAGCAATAGAATCCATCACATTAAGATATTTTAGGAGAAAAATCATGATTGCTTCAATAGAGGCAGAAAAGGCACATGATAAAATTCAGTGACCTGCCATAATGAAAACTAAGCAAACTAGGAATGAATGAACTTTCCTTAATCTGATAAAGGCATATTAAACAAACACTTAGCAAGCATGATGCTTACTGGTGAATCAGTGAAAGCTTCCCTTCACATCAGGAAGAAGTCAGGGACGCCAGCTCTCTTCGCTAACATTGTACTTTGGGTTCCAGCCAGCGCAGCAAGCCAAGAAAGACAAGGTATAAAGATTGGAAAGGGAAAAAAGCAGTAACAATATAGCATACATTTATGTGATACTAAGTGCTTTACAGTTACTGACTCAATTCTCACAACAACCTGATAAGGTAGGTACTATTATTAGCCATATTTCACAGTGGGTGGATCTAAGGCAGAGAAGTAAAGTAACTGGTGTAGGGATTCACAACTAGTAAATAGCAGTGCCAACCTCCAAACCTAGCCAGGGATGCTCCACAGTGTATACTCTTTCCTACTATACCGGGTGCCTGTTACTATTCCCAGATGACATACTTATGTAAACAGAAAATTCAAACGAATTTATAAATGAATAGAATTACAAAGTTTCTAGACACAAAAAAATCACTACTTAAAAAATTAACTACATTAGAATAGCACCAAGCAGAAAACATTTTATTTTTTTATTTTTTAATCTTCACCCAAGGAGTAGGATATTTGTCCATTGATTTTTAGAGAGAGTGGAAGGAACGGGGAAGGGGAGAGAGAGAGGGGGAGAGGAGAGAGAAACACCGATGTGAAAGCAGCACATCCGTTGGCTGCCTCCTACACGTGCCCCAACCAGGACAGGGATCAGATTGAACCTGCAACCCAGGCATGTGCCCTTGACCGAGAACCAAACCTGTGGCCTTCTGGTGCACAGACTGATGCTCTAACCAGTGAGCCATGCCAGCCAGGGCAAGCAGAAAACATTTTAATAAAAGATACCACTTATAAATGCATAAAATATAGGAAGTACACTAAGTCCTCACTTAATGTTGTCTATAGGTTCTGGGACATTAAGTGAAACAATGTACTATATTGAAACCAATTTTACCCTAGGCTACTGGATATAAATAAGAGTTAAGTTCTACATCATCTCACCAACATTAATAAACAAGAGTTAAGTTCCTACAGCATCTCACCAACATTATAAATTCAGTTTCCAACAGAAACTCTCACACACTGCTGGAAGGAGTATAAATTGGTATAACCACTTAAAAAACTGTCTGCCATTTACCTAATGTAAGCTGAGGATGCATCTACCTTAGAAGCCTGTAAGTCAATTCTTCTCCACTGAATAAACTGATTCTGCAGAGAATTTAGCCCTAACGACCTGAGGCAGAGATTCTCAAAGTGTGCTTCCCCAACTAGCAGCTTTAGCATCATTGGGGAGCATGCAAATTCCAGGGCACCATCCAGACCTACTGAATCAGAATCTCTGGGTGGGGCCCTGTGATCTGTGTTTTAACAGGCCCTCCAGATGATTCTGCCTTAAACCAAAGTTTGAGAACCTCCTCACTGAGGCATCCAATGTATGTAAGGAATTAATTTCTTTCTTACATATTTAGAATTGTACTAGTTATATACCATTTTTGAGAGAGCTGAAAAAAGTCACTCAAATCATTTTCTGTGGTGTGGTTCAGATGACAGACCAGCCAGAAAACTGCAGAAACCTTTACATATGTGCACCAGCTGTTCTTAACATCATCTTCCAATTTGGCCCCCAACTGGACACATCCTAATGGACATTCACAGAAGACAGGTAAATTACGGCACCTGCTACACTGAAATGCTGCACTGCCGTGAAAATGAACGACAGCCACATGCAACGGGGAATCTCACCACCAATACTTCTGATTGAAACTTTCAAGTCACAAAATATGCCATTCAGTATGATTCCATAAATGGTCAAAAGACAGGCAAAATTTACTGTTTAGGGTGGCAAGAAAAGGATGATCGCCCGAGTCAGGCTAGTGGTTGCTTCTCAGGGAGAGGGTGTGGGTGTGACCAGGAGGCAAAGTTCTTTCATGAGCTGGTGTGTCCACTTTAAATTCCTGTGCATACGTTCTGGGTACTCTTCTGTATGTATATCTCACAATTCAAAAGAAAAACTGGTTAGATGAAGGACACTCTAAACAAAGTTAAAAATAAAGCCAGAGCCTGGGAGAATCTATTTGCATTACTTATCAATCAAAGATTAGTATCCAAAATATATAAACAATTATTTTTAAAATAAAAAAAAAAGATGGCACGTTGAAAAACATTGGAAAAAATGGCCAAAGTGCCTGAGCAGGCATTTGATTAACAATCAGAGAAACAGAAAACAAAACAAGATGCCATGATCTGTCCTCTGGGCTTCCCCATCTTAGTGAACATTGTCACCATCTCCTTCACCACCGGGCACTGGCACTCCAGCCCATAGATGTCCCTGCAATCAGTCCCTACTCAGGGATACCTGCTTCCATGGGGCAGGGGGTACCATCAGCCAACCCTACCAATGGGAGAATCCCCATTCCAACATGGTCCAAATAACATATGGGGTGGGCAAAGGTAGGTTTACAATTGTTTGTATGAAAACTAATACAATAATTAATGAATAATAATAAACTGTTTTGCATACTCACAACTGTAACCCCACTTTTGCCCACCCCTGTATATGGTTCCAGTATGAAATGTCTGACTTACCTCACCAGTGTCTCCTGCTGGCAGTAACTGAAAGACCATTCAGGTGGCCTTCCTGAAACCAAAGATGCTCCCGGGTGACTTACTGCCTCTGCCAGCCACTTTCAAATGCAGCTTTCTGGCCCAAAGGAAGAACTCACTGTGCACCCCACTCACACGCACACATATTTTTACTCTAATGATGTAAGTCTACTGCTATCTTTTTTCTTCGCTGTTTTTTTTCCAGGAAGATGACCAAATGCTTCGGCCGTTTGTACACCAACAGTCGCAAATGTTGAAGGACTTTGGGGACCGACTTGAATCCAGCTTGTGGAAACTGAAAAATGATGTAGCGCTGATAGTGAAAAGGAAGAGAGAATGTTTACTGCACAGCCAGTGGGGACACACTGATGGAAAACACTGAGCTCTGAGTTGTGAAGATGACCTGGGCAGCTAAGCAGCATAATGAATGTGGCCATCAGAGGTGAACTGTGGACTCAACACATTCAATCCACTTCCCAGTTATTCAACCTATTTCTTTTTACCACTTTTAAGTAAAGCTCTTCTCCTTCATTTTGATTGAAAAGTCATGTAAAAAAGAATCCGTATCTAGGGTGAAGGTGAAGTGGGAGATGCTCTGGGGTTGGACTCCCTATGGTCAAGTCCTGCTTAAATCCATCTCTAATGAATTGTGTAGTTTGAGGCAAATGACTTCACCTCTCTAAGTCTCTCATTCCTTATGTTATACAGAAATGATAAGTTAATAAAGTAATATAAAGTCCCTAGAATAGTCCCTGGCACACAAAAACAAAAGATAATTAATAGTTTCATGTTGAACAGTTTGAAACTTCAAATAAAGCTCTTTTGATAAATTTCTTGCTGTCAGACATAGAGCCAATGGTTATTTCGTGCCCTCGTTTTGTAATCTTGGTCTTCTTTTCTGTCTTCATAGGTTTATTTGAAGTATGTTCAGTTCACTAAGTAAGCAGTGTTAGTGCCTGTACTGTGGGACTGGTTCAGTACAGGGGTCTTGGGTGGCAGAGATTAAAACTGTTGATGAGATCTGCCAGGAGTAAATCAATTTCAAAGTGATCTTTTTTTTTTTTTTTTTTATTCCAAACAGAGAAAGGGGGGAGAGGGGGGAGAGAGAGAGAGAAATATCGATGTGAGAGAGAAACGTCAATCGATTGCTTCCCAAACAGGAATCAAACCCGCCACCTTTTGGTGTACTGGACGATGCTCCAATGAACTGAGCCACACCAGCCAGGGCAATCTCGAAGCAATCTTGATCACACAAAGAATTGACTGATGGGTCTCAGTTAAGGACTGACAGGCACTTAGTGGTCTGGGAAAGGCTGTACAGAACCCTTTTGAGACTTAAAGAGTGCTTACTCTGTGCCTAGGCATTTATCTAAGTGCTAAACGTCTAATAGCTCATTTAATTCTCACCATAATTCTAAGTTTGGCACTATTATTTCGAGGCTTTAAAGGTTAGATAAATGAGGCTTGTCCAAGCCACTGTAAGCAGGGGGGCAACTCTAGGGACTACATTCCTAACCACATGGCCTGTTACCTTAATATGCAGGACCATCTGGGGAGCGGTTAGATTGATTTGCATAAGAAATCAGGAAGGAGGAAAGAGAGGTGACAACTCCAATTCTTGCTGAAATATAAAGTTAGGGAAATCAAAAAGGATGGCACTGAAACGCTGCTGGTAGAAGAGGTTATCAAGGGTTCCAAAATGGAGTCTCCCTGGGAAGGCGGGGGGAGGGGGGGGGCGGCTCTAGGCTGGTGATATCTGTTTAATACCAGGGCCCAGGGGCTATGGGAAAGGCTGTACACAGCAAGCACGTATCTACCACTACTCAAATACCTAGGCCAGTCAAACACAAAACCACCATTCAATTGATAATCCTTTATTATTCAACTTTTGGTAAGTCCAAAATCAATCAATGTAGATGGGTGAAAAACTAAGCTAAAATAACAAAAAGTACAGTTTAATCTGGCAAAGGCCCACACATATGTAGAAAAACTCACTGGAAAGTAAGATCCACTCAATATCAGGGCAAGGAAATCAGCAGTGTGGCCTTGACCAGCCTGGGCTACTCATCAAGGAATCTGTTAGCAACACAGATAGAGACACCACCCCACCTTCTGATCTGCCAGCTCACTTATAAAAACTGACCATAAATTCTGCAATGAAAAAGTCAGTCAAATATTAGTTCTCTCTCACAAGCAATAAAATCACAAAATCAGCTAAGATTTGAAATTTAGGGTAAGTTAGAATAATTTCCTGCTTTTAATGTGTATACATATTTTAGATTGGGTAATCTTTTCTGCATATAGCCAGACAGGCTTACAGAAGAATTTCAAATATCAAATATAAAAGCTGTTAATGCATGCATTTTATGACTTTGGAAAATTCTTCAATTGTTTAGACTTCAGAGCTGCTAATGACACTAAATTCAATGCCACGTTTGTGGAGTCTGTCAATCAACTTTGTTCTGGAGAAAGCTGCTCCAGGTGTGAAGACCCCGCCCCTGTAAGACAATAATAAGATACAACAGTGTGCAAAGCTGGTCTCCAGCCCTTTTCTCCTCTAGTGTGAAGACTGATTTGCTGGAAGACTAGCTATCAAATCACTATAGAGCTCATGAAAACCTGACTCTTCTGATTCTATCATGGACTAGTTTGGATTCCATTCCTAAAACCAGCCAAATGAGCGAGAAGCTGTTACCCAGGGGAAAGCTAGCGCCCCAGCACTGCACTGGTTCAACGTGACTAGTTCGACAGTCCCACAATATGGTGTGCTCGAGGGGCACACCAAAGGTCATCAACCAAGTAACTGCTGCTGTTTACAAAGACAGCCCTCAGATCAGGATCAAATAAAGACCTTAGGTAACTGATTATTAATAAAGCATAAACAGGACTTAAACTGAATGAAAAAAGTTTCTTTAAATGGCTAACTGCAAATGCTAAATGTTTTCAAAGGGTATACAAGTATTTGGAAAAATTTAATTAGGTGTCACTTTATATAATTTTTGTGTTTATTACTTAATACTGTTTTAGGTCATACCTAAATTTATTTATTTCTAAGCCTGAGGGCCCATGTTCATTTGTGAAGCTGGACTACTTTTAGGTAAGAGCTAATTGATAATCATCTCGCCAGATGCCAGAATCAATTCACGCTGCTGTCAGGGCTCCCAGGGAACCGAAGTCAAATTACATGGCCCTCAAACTTTTCTGTCTCCCTCATTTACCTCTGCATTGTTCCCAGAGGCCCATAAGGAATTTTCCTGTTCACAATTTTAATTTACCGCTATTCTCTGTATCAAAGGAACTGTAAATGCTTATATGCAGACCCACACCTGAAAATCAAATCAAAATAAGCTAAAACATAACAGATGAAAAAGATATCTTCAAATTAGAAGGAAACCGGACTTACACCTTCGGAAGATCAGAGGCATCATTTAGAAGGGTCATGGCTGCCTGGACCATCGCTATGGGGGTAGCTACATACCCAGCCTCTGCAGAAAACAGGTGATCAAAGAAAAAAAAGTTTTCATGAAGTATGCATTCAACAACACCTGAAAATCTAATAGCAGTTTTTATATCTAACTCTAGGTATACAGAATTATCTCAATAAACACTTTGTTCACTTAATAACAAAAATAGTAATTAACATTTATACAGTACTTACAAAGTGTTAGGAACTGTATTAAGTGCTTTAAATTTACTAAACTCATTTAATTCTCCTAGCAATTGCATGAGGTTAGCATTATTTTTATCCCCATTTTAGAGATGAGGAAACTGAGGCATAGACAGGTTAAATGAATAGTCCAAACTCACAAGTTAGGCAGTGGCTGAGCCAGAACTACACCCAGGCAGCTCTTACCCACTACCTCATGACAATAATCTAAGTCAGTGATCCTAGGATTTCTTGTTTCTCTATTAATACATTAAATTTCACTTACAAAAAGGACTCAATTTCTTAAAAAACACACCAAACAACTAAATGCTGAGTAACTTCAAAAGAAGTCTCACTTCATGAAGTAACTTTAAGCAACTGAGACATTAGTGTTTATACTCCTGTCCAGTAATAAAAACAGTCAACTTATCTTAATAATCCAGATGGGAATCTGAAAAGAAGGCAAGATGCAAAGATCTTTGCCATCTCACTTGATTAAAACTGCAAAACAAACTCCTTGTAACCTATCAGGGATGACAGTAACTAAACTTACAATTATTCTATAATTCGTAAGTGGGACTATCTGTATAGCTATCTAAAATTTACAGCAAAAGTTCTAGAACTTTTTTGGATGACAGTTACTTTTAACATCCATACAAAAGCTTTAGCTCTCCCCATAAAAACGCACACATGTACACCCATTTTATGAACGATGTCAGGTAATTACAAACTCCAAAGAAACCTTGGATCAAACAGCTAAGTATCAACTAGCCCCTTGTCTTTTTAGTATTAAAATCTGCCATTTGGAATTACTGAGTCATACTGAAAGAGTAAAACGGAGGGAGGGATACACTAATAAAACGGGATTATACCAATAATTTCAATCCTTCTTTTGACACAATCATTTATCAGTAATACTTAAATAATTTCTGCAAATGTATTTCTAAAACAATTATGCTTTGAAAAGAATAGCATACCACCTTAAGACAATGTAAAATTCCCAAGCATTCTTAAATCACATGTGAAATACCTGGTCCTTTCACCTGAGTACAAATTCTGATATTGGGTTTGTTTTTCTCAGGAGTAAAGCCTTGGCTGTACCCTTGACCAAAGAATGTCATTGTAAATGATGCGGTATCAATCTGAGAAAAAGAAAGCAAAGGTTTATTTAAGAAATACGTCATTTCCCCCTGAAACAATCTAACCTACTATTCTACTTCACGAGACATTTTCAGTAGATAAAAATATCAGCTGTCTATCTGCTAGAATATCCTGTTCTCCCTGAAGCATGGAGCAAAAATTAATTCTTTGAAGGTGCAAGTTTTGATGACTGGTATGATGTTGCAGTGGGGGGGAGGTGATGAGGAACAGCGAAGAGATAAAGATGAATCTTATGTTGAGGTTTAGAGGGCAGCACCACTAAAATAGGCAGTTTTAGAGCAAAAGCTGCAGCTAGTTTTTATTTTAGGGTGACAAAATATGATAACCTGGTTTTAGGTATCTGTTTGAGGTGACAAGACAAAAGTAGCCTGTAAGTAATGGCAATATGGACTTGAGGCACAGATATACAACTGTTCCACTTAGAGATGTAAACTGGAGATAATACTCACTTCTGGAGGTGTTTGAAAAGATTAAGTCATCTAATTTACGTAAAGAATGTACAAGGGTGTCTGATACATAGTAAGTGTTCCATCAAGTCTTAGCTGTTATTGTCACTGCACTGAGGAAAAGTAAAAAACAAATAAAGAAAAATGTTCTTTTAGAGACCTGAATACAAAAGAAAGTGTTACCTGTTTTTGTGTTGGACCTTGTTTTGAAAAATTACCAAAGGAGAAGAGCCATGGGAACTAAAGGGAAAAAACAAACACCCTCAGTGATCTTTTTAAAACTCACAGAAAATACTTTTAGATTGAATTTCATAAACATATTGCTTACTTTTACGAGAAGCTGCCTTCCAATGCCAAACTTCACAAAGAGTAAAAAGAAAAGTCCTGCAAACATCAGCTTAATAGCAGAGGTGATGCCTCCCACAGTTACATACGCAGCATACTGAATCTAGATAAGGAATGTCAAGTCAGAACGTTACTCCCTCCTTTGTTAGGCCAAGCAACATAAGAATGTCGGCTACTTGTAACTTACTCTGTAGTCATAAATATCGAACAAAAGCTGTTTCCACTTTATGAATATGCAGAAACCAGACACTGGGAGCATATTTTAAAAAGAAATTATTGCAAATAGTAATTAGCTTCCTCACTTGAATACAAAAGTCTACATAATCCACATATAAAAAGTTGAATAATATGCCTGAATTTAGCAATTATACATTCTAGAATACAGACTACACTTCCAATGTCTTCTATAAGAAAATACTCTTATCTTTTAACTTGAGATAGTTTCCTCTTCAAGTCTCAGCAGAGGGAGCAACTGTGCACTTCCCTCAAAAAAAGGAGTAGGGTGATACTCACAGGTAGCAAGGAGAGGTGGAGGAGAAAACCCAGACATCTCCACAAGCACAGAAAGAATATTCTGGCAGCTAATTGCCGAGTGTTTACAAACCAGGATTTCCTGTACCAAACTTGCTGCTGTTGTGTTACATTAAAAAGGTATTCAGCAGGCCAGATATCAATTATGGGGTGAGGCAATTACCATCCCCACAAAATGCAAAATGCTCTATACTACCAACACTGTATACTTCCAGAAACTGGAACGCACATTATTTAGCTATTTCTTTTTTTGCTTTATAAACATAAAAATCCTAATTAAACTGTAGGGAAACTATAACAAACATATCCTTTATTAAAAAATAAATCATATACACTTACAGGTAATTGTTCTAAATTTTCATGCAAGTAACGCTGAGTTCGCTTCACAACAGACACATCTGCTCCCACGAATGGAATGGAATAACTGTTGAGTTCTCTGCAGTAAGAGACTGGCCACCTGCAAGACAGACCCATGTTGTATTTTTTCCATGTACAGTGGCCACAATTTTAATTGGTAAATTTCTGGAAAAAAATTTAACTTTTCTTGAGGCAGTAATAACAATGAAGATGGCAGATCTGCTCTTAATTAATATTTCAGTTTTGTCCTTTGCTCTCTATATCTACACCCAAACAAGTGACGAGTGAACAGAGGAGTACTCTTCACACCAAAGGCACTTAATACATGTAGTTTAACTATGTTTTACCCCATCAGTTTCACTGGACAATGATAAAAAGAACACTCATTTCAACAGCCAAACTCTGAGGTCACAGTTCTTACATATAAATGCTATTAATGTATTGATTAAGTAATCTACATATGATCATCACACTTGAAGTTAGTTTTACTACACAAAATTTAATTGATGTTTAATTTTGATATTGATAGTGAAAAGCCAAAAATTTTTTTCCATGGGTACAAACGTATTATGTATTATTATATACGAAGTACTTAAGCTTAGGGTAACGTATTAATTATATTTTATTTATCTAAAATCAATTCTAGACTTACTACAAAATAGTCTCCAGGCTTTTCTTAGTAGCATATTTTATTTATAGCCAGATCAACACAAAATAGTTAAGACTAGATATACTAATAGATTTTGAATCAATATACCTTCTTTTTAATTTTGCACCAACAATTGGGAGAGGTTTCGTTTTTGACTCATTTCGTAGCTTTTTCAATTGGCTGCGATCTCCAAAACCATAAACTGCTGACTTCCAGGTGCCATCATGAATGCACAACCCCTAATAAAATAATTCAAGAGTTAAAGAAACACGTCTTAAGGGATAATTACTAAAATGTAAAACCAAGTAAGTTATAATTGGCACAAAGAACATTTCACCTCTATTCATGCACGGCATAAACCCTTATTTAGAAATCTTGCGATGAATTTCATGACGGGCTAGGCAGTGATAACACTCATTAGTTTGGTCACATTCAATGTCTACACCAACAAATGGCCTTTCTTCCTCCCTCCTACCATTATTTACGCTCTTTTCAATAAGCCACTGCATTTCACTTCATAATCTTCATTCAACCAACTGACCATATTCCTTCAAATCTGCCTCTAGTCCCCATCTTCATGCTGACTCCTTAAAACGTCACCATCTATTCACGCCCACACTCGTGCACACACACAACGTACTGCCCACCTATTCCTTCCCTGCAGTATCGTACCCACCTGCCCCTAACACCACTTATTCTAGCCCCAAGTTAGATAAATGTCTCCCACAGAAGTCTTGCTAGTTTTTTAATTTTAAGGCTTATTAATATTTGTAATTTAATTTCTTCCCCAATCCCTCAGTTTCTTACTGACACTGTACCCAGATAGAATCCTTGCTTGATCTTACCGACACTCTCCTTCACCACTTCATTTTCATCTCTTTCATGAGACTCCGAGCTCTCAGGACCTTCTACAACCCTTGCCTCCAAATCCAATTGGAAATGAGTGGCCAGAAGGAGAGCACAGGTGAGGATGGAATACGGGAACCTACTGTCTCAGTGCTGACCCTTCTTTACCAGACTTCTAAGTGGGCCTTTTACTTCTCTATTATGTAAATATTTCAAACTTAATTTATAATTTTGATTGTACACAACTATATTATATCCTGCCTTATATGTTGTTTACCTTGTTTAAAAGAACAAAGTCCTTTAGAAACATTCAAAACCAACTTGGTCACAAGACTTTGCAAGAGGAATTATCAGTAAGTAAGGCATATGTGAAGATACTGTTGGTTGCTAATCAGCAGAACAGGGGGGACAATAAAACCATCGGAAGAGTCAGGTTTGTCATATTTAGCTTTGATGACATTGAAAGGCAGAGCGACACCAAACCTAATTTCCATTTTGGTCCAGATTAATTTCCTCCGTTTTGTTAAAACTAAAACAGAGCTAAAGTCTTAAGGGTTTGATTTGTGAAACTACACAGTACTTGAAAGAATATTTTTACATTTTTATTTTTTAAATGTAAGATTGGGAAACTTTTATTGATTTGAGAGAGAGAGAGAGAAACATCAATGTGTTGTTCCACTTATTTATGTGTTCACTGGTTGCTTCTTGTATGTGCCCTGGCCACAGATCGAACCCAAAACCTTGGCGTATCAGGATGACACTCTAACCAACTGAGCTACCCGGCCAGGGCTGAATGAGTATTTTTTAAAGAGAACAAATACTTATAAAGCCTCAAGTAAAGATACAGAACTGGGTTAGACACTACTGACAATAAAAGTACTATCATAAAACATGGTCTCTTCCCAGAAATGCAAGTATCTTATGTTCCCAAAAAGACTGTAAACTCAGTAAGATTATATTTACACCATACATTTCTTGTTTGGCCACAAAAGTACCTAACTCCAAGTTAGTCACATAATAAAAATGCATCTACTCTGCATTAAGGTGATAACTGTCTTGGCTGACAATATTTATTACAAAACACTGACAGAAACTTTAGTTAGGATCATGGTAATTAATTCGAATATAACGAACTGTGCAGTTGTTTTAAAAATAGATTCTATTCGTAGATCAAAGGAATTCTCAGCAATCCAGTATCTTTATTTTTTAAAATTAAACACAGGGACTTTCATACACTAAAAATTACAAATATATGTGTATATATGTGTGTGTGTACATATAATTTAATTAATCTAAATCTTTAAGAGGCATGTATCATTTCCAAAATGTTTTAATATTAACTTAGAAAATACTTGACAAACAGAAAAACTAACCTCAGGTCCTGGATTTATAGTCAGGAAACTTTCCACTGCAGTCAAAGTACCTAAAAGAGTAGGAAAATGGTCAACGTAAAATCAAATAAAATCTATTTTGCCAGGACAAGTAACAATGACGTATTTCTATTCATTTAGGGACTGCTTTTACTAAGCCTACAGCTGATATAGTCAGAAAATCAATACTGAGAACAGTTTTATAATGTTACTGTAAACAGATTTAAAAATCAGCTGAGCCAAGTAAATTGTCAGGAAGAGTAGTTTAGCATAAACTTTATCTCCTAGTACTGACAAAATATTTCCTCCTATTCAAACTGATGCTAAAAATCTCTTCCAATAAGGCAACAATTTAGCTCATTCATTCTGGAAGGCCAGCAAGACATAGTTCTCAAAATTACATCTATGGAAATTATTTGATTTTCCAATATGACAGCTTTTAAGAATACTTACTAATAGTGACATACAATTAACGTACAGAAAACCTATCAAAATGGCCTCTGTGATGGTTTGTAAAATACTTAAAATAAGTCTGTTAAAATAAAAAAAAGAAGAAAAAAAAAATATATAAGTATAAAGTAAAAACAAAACCAAAACCAGAAAAAAGGGGAGAAATCAATTATATTACCCATGAGGACTAACATATAGGCATAGTGCTTAAGTACTTAATTAATATCCGAAATTCTCCAGAGCAGTAAGACAAAAGAAAAACATAATGGGCTGGTTAATTCTCAAAATCTGATAAAAATGAAATACATCAACTTCATAAGAGACAGCGCTCCTAGGTTTAATTCCAAGAAAAAATGAAAACATGGGTGCTTAGAAAAGTTAACACTGAGAAAAGTAATGAAAAATCTTGTCATCCACAATGATGCTGCCGCAGAAGAGAACCAGCGTCACATAAATGTCAGCAGTCTGGCCACTGACAAAAACCAAGAACAGGTCATTCAAGTGTATCTCACTAAAGATGATGTGAAGGGTTGTTAAGAGGATGTGGCCTGAATATATGGCTCTGTGACCTAACACTCTCCACAGAAAGAACAAAGACAACTAAAGCAGTATGTTATAAGATGTGGACCACCTGCATCAAAAACTGAATAGCATAATTGTTAAAATGCTGATTCCTAGGTTTTAGTATCTGAAAAAAGTTTTTAAACAAACCTTAAAGTATTATTTCTCCCTTAAGAAGAAAAATAAAAAGACCTATTCAAAGTAACGAAAACTTGTAAATATTTGGGAATAACCTCAATAAGGCATATGTAAGGTTATTATGAAGAAAACGTCTAAACTTTATAGACTTAAAAGACTTTTAAAAATAAACAGAGACATACCAGGTCTATGGATTGAAAGACTAAATATTTTAAAGATGTTCATGTTTTTCTTTTTATTGGAAATGGTTCCAGTGCTGCATCATTAAGTATGATATTGGCTATTGCTCTATGACATTTATTATGTTAAGAAAGTATTCTATTCTTCAGTTTCTAAAAATGTGAAATCAGTAAATGAATTTTCAAATCATTTCTTGAGATGGGCCTATAGCTTTCACCTCTGATAGTCTGATGTGATGATTACATAACTTCCTAATAAATCTTGGTCTGGATATATTATTCTTTTAAAATGTCACTGGATGTTTATTAAAATTTTATTTAGCATTTTCTTTTTACTACCTATTTCACAAGCAAAACTGATTTTAGCTTTTATTTTTTGTGTGTGCTTTGTTGGGCTTTGGTTTCACAGTTAACTTTTTAATACAAACTAGAATACTTTCCATCTTTGTAAGCTCTAGAACAGTTTGTATGGTACTGGAATTATCTGCTTCAGGTCATTTTCTAAATAAATACTTTTAAAATATGCATGACGTTAGTAACTTCCATGAAGTTTGATGATGATACACTACTAATATTTTCTATTCTTAAATTATTGTCTTTATTTTTTAAATATATCTTTACTGATTTCAGAGAGAGGAAGGGAGAGGGAGAGAGAAAAACATCAATGATGAGAGAGTCGTCATTGATCGGCTGCCTCCTGCACGCCCCCGACAGGGGATCGAGCCTACAACCATTGTCTCCATTTCATAAATGGGGTAAAAAAGATGTCAAAAACTTTGTTCAATGCTTTCTAGCTTTGTTGGTTAAAAAAATTAAAACCTTTGCCCGGCCGGGCGTGGCTCAGGGTTTGAGCATCGATCTAGGATCCAGGAGGTTTGATTCCTGGTCAGGTCACATGCCCGGGTTGTGGGCTCGATCCCCAGCCTGGGGTGTGCAAGAGGCAACCAATCAATGACTCTCTCATCATTGATGTTTCTATTTCTCTCTCTCCCTTTCTCTCTCTGAAATCAATAAAGATATGCTTTAAAAAAAAGTAAAACCTTTAATTATAATATCTATATAAATTATACTTTTAAATGTATCAATTCCTAAACAAAGCAAGTTTGAATTTATAATGGCTGCCAAAATTTTCCCCCCAGAAATTTTACAGCTGTAATCATAACTAAATTGAGGCAACGGATAACTTGGCACTTTAGAAGACTTATACTATCCATCTCTCAAAAAAAAAATAGTGTCAATAGCATTTTATAACAAGCATAGCTATATTACAAAGTATGTATTTTAACATTACCCATTTATAGTTATATTTCTTTTCTCAACCAACCAGATTTTAGTTCATCATTAACTGCAAACACGAAGTCTTTCTATTGTCAAATTCAACTACTGCAAATTGATCAATAATTACCATTCATTTTATTCTTGGTATATATTACTCCCATATCTGCCGGAATGGAGTCAAAGCCACTGCTTCCGATGATATAAACCCCTTTTTCTGCAGCTTTCTCGTGATACTTCCAATGCATTAGTTCCAGAAACTAAAAATTCAGGACAAAAGATCTGAATCAAAACTGTACAGAAACATCTCAACCAGTATTAAATGATTACCTTTAAAGACAAAACAATTAACCTTTGAAAATGCTAACCAATATGGCTCTTTGTCAAAATGTTTTTGATTTATTTAGCATTTACCACATGTCAGGTGCTGATCTGACCTACTGACACTACTTTTTCAGAATGACTTGTAAATGCAAAAGAATACATCTTATAAAAATACCTATTAACACAGAAAAATACAAAGAAAGCAAAACAAGTTACATCAAATCACATTAGCCAGATGAACATCATTATAGACATGTATCTACACATGCATATGTGTAACAGAAAAATAGAGTGGCAGGAAAGGAGGGAATATAAGAGGGAACTAATAATGTCTATTCAAATTCTTTTCTGTTTTTAAAAATTACTTGATTTTTTTAGAAGTTTTAGATTTATAGAAAAGCTGAGGAGTTCCCAAGTACCACTCACCCAGTTTCCCCTATAAGTACACCTTATACATTGTTACAATTAGTAAAACAAAATTGATACATTAACTAAAGTCCATACTTTATTCAGATTTCCTTAGCTTTTACCTAATGTCTTTTTTCTGTCTCAGGACCCCATCTAGGATATCATATTACATTTACTGTCATGTATCCTTGAGCTCCTTTTGACTGTGACAGTTTCTCAGACTCTCCCTGTTTTTGATGATCTGGACAGTTTTGAGGAGTACTGGTCAGGTACTTTGTAGAATGCCCCGTATTGGAATTTATCGCATGTTTTTCTCATGATGAGAACTGGGGTTATAGGTGTTTGGAAGGAGGACCACAGGGGTATAGAGTGCCATGTCATGATATCGTATCAGAAGTACATACTATCAATACGGTTTATCTATGTTGACGCTGATGTTGAATACCTGCCTGAGGAAGTGTTTTTCAGGTTTTTTCACTGTAAAGTTATTCTTTTTCCCCCTTTCCATACTATATTCTTTGGAAGGAAGTGACTATGTAAGGACTACACTTAGGAGCGGGGAGCTATGCTCCCAATCCTTGAGGGCAGAGTAGCTACATGAATTATTTGGAATTCTTCTGCACAAATTTGTCTCTTCTCATCCCTTTGCTCATTTTAACTGGATTATCTGAATTTGTATTATGACTTATAAGAGTTCTTTATATATTCTAGATCTTTATTAAGTTTTGATATCACTTTTATGGTAACTTAAAAGTTTTTCACCATTTTCTCTGCTCTGGAATATTTTAAGTAAGATAGAAATTGGTTTTTGTTTCATTATTTTTGTTTTTATTGTTTTTGTTTCAATGTTTCCTACCTCTTCATGAGTAAACTTTGGTAATTTATACTTTCCTAGTATTTTCCAATATACACTATCAATTGATAAACTCTAAGTAGGTACTATATTGGCACACTGATGGTAGTAATCAGTAGACTACAGGGACATATGCGGTCACAGTTTTAAAAGAGGTAGTGTAGTTCAGTGCTGTCAACACACACTTCCTGCAGTCAGGCAAACCTCAATTCAAGTCCTAGTTTTTGTACTTACTAGTTGCATGACTGAACTAGTTAATTAACCTTTCTAAGGTTCAATTTCCTCATCTATAAAACAAGGAAAAAGATACCTACTTTACAGAAATGTTTAAAAAGTTACATAAAATGCTTATTTAGCACACTGCAGGGCATGTGGAAAGCATTCAATAAATGTGAACACTTAACATTTTTAGGCTGAGAAGATTTTACATTTATTTTTTTGTAATGTTGTAAAGGTGTCTAGATTTTTAAAAAAGAAATTTATAGTGAAAGTTACAAAAATAAGATTCTGAGAATTACTCCACGGCACACTATTTTAATTAATTCAGTTCACAGAATGGAGTAACTTTAAAAAATCAGCATATGCTATATTCCAAGGACTTGAAATAAGTAAGATTGTAGGGAAGAAAATTTCAAGAAAACTGAAGCTAAAACCTTACCATCGTGCTCTCCTGGAAGCCAACAATGGAATACCATCTCTAAAGGAGATCATCACCTTCTAAAATGTCCACAAAACTGCATTAAATGTTTTCCACTTTAACAGAAAATTGTGCTATTAATTCTGTTTTCTTTTTCAATTTACATACCTGAGGTTCTCCAGAGATGTCAATACAGCTAGTTCCACTTTCAATACATGCTTTTACTACAGGTTCTCCATAAAATCGATACTGGGGGAATAAAGGAAACCAACAGTTTACTCTTACTAAGCAAGCTTAAATGAATGAAATACCATTCAGTTTTGGAAGTACTGTCTTGGTTATTAATAAATCAAACATTAATAAAGTAGCCTAAACATAAATTGAGAAAATAATGTAACTGCAATATACCAACTCTCATGGGATAGAATTACAGAGGGATGTGTGCTTACCTCTAACTGAAGACAAAATGGGAAGTTTTATAAAAGTGATTCATTTGAGCTGAATTCTGAAAAACAGTAAGGATTTGCCAGAAAAGAAAATCCAGATAAAGACAAAGTATATGCAAAGGTCCAAGAAATGGGGCTGTTCAGGATACCTGAAGCACAGGGAGTTGAGAGGAGTGGTAGGCGATGAGTCTAAAAACAAACCCTTCAGCCGTATCAGGAAGGACCCTGATTGTCAACACTGAACTTTTACCTATTTTGGCCACTTCTATTTTCATAGAAAAAAATAAAAAAACAAAAACTCATAGACACAGACAACAGTATAGCGATTATCAGAGGGAGAGGGAGTGTGAGGGGAGGTAGAAGAGGGTAAAGGGGGATAAATGGTGATGGAAGGGGACTTGACTTGGGGTGGTGAACCCACAATATACAGATGATGTATCAGAGAATTGTACACTTGAAACCTATATAATTTTATTAAGCAATGTCACCCCAATAAATTCAATAAACATTTTTTTAAAAGTCACCAGATAACAGTTAGGAAAAAGGGACAGGATGCTAAAAGTGTGAGGAAAAAGTTGTAAAACTGCTGCTTCCAAGAGTAGAAGAGAAAAGAACAGCCTAGGGAAAAAAGGAGCAAAACTGCTGGAGGTGCTGGGGTTCCGAGAGGTTTACAATCACACATTTAAAGTGGGATCAGTCAGCATGGGGATGCATTTTTCTTCAGCCATGCTGGGTTACTTCCGTTCACGTAAAGAGTAGGCGGAGAGCTGGAATAACCAGTGCCGGGGGTTTTTCAGAGCACTGGGGAGGGGAGGGCAAAGGAGCTAGCTGAGGATGTATATAGAAGTAATTCAAGCAAAGGACCACAGAAAACAATCAAAAAACCTTCCTGCTTTCATTCTGAAAATAATCAATAATTTTCTAGATGCTTAGTGTTCCAACGCTTAGTGTTCCAATTGTGATGCCTTCCTCAGATCAGCTGAGGTCACCAACATTCACCATTACACAGGCAAAAGTGCCTCTTTCACATCCAGTTAGTACAAGAGCAAAAGTTGGTGGTCCTCTCAAAATATACTCTGAACTCAACCACCTCTAACACCCTTATCCTGTGCTTGCCTTGCTTGGGCCACCCTACTGCTACTCCCCTACCACCTATTCTTCCTCTCAGAAGTCAAAGAACTTCAAAACTGTAAATCAAATCACGCCCTTGTTTTCAACCATCCAACGACTATCACATTTAGAAGAAAATTCAAAACTTGACTTGTCAGACCCTACATGACCCTAGCCAACCCTGGGTACTGCTCCAATCTAACTTCCCACCTCTCTGCCCTGCTCATGGCCCAGTCACATTGGCCTCTCTCACATTCTTCAGTCTTGCCAAGCACATGCTCATCTCAGGACCTTTGCACGTGCGTATCCCTGGATCACCCTTCTCAAATACTCACATGGTTTGCTCCCTCACTTCTCAGGTCTCCAGGCAGATGTCAATTCCTCACAGAGACCTTCCTTGACCACCTAATACGCCCTGATGTGCCCACCTCTTTATTTCCTTATTGTGCTTTATTTTTCTTCAAAGCACTTATCTCTACCACTATTGGAACCTTATTTTTCTGTCTCCCCCGCTGCACTGTAAGCTCCGTGAGAGATTATGTTTTGCTCACCATTATGTCGCAGGTACCTAGACTAATGCATTTACACACAGGGGTGGGCAAAAGTAGGTTTATAGTTGTGAGTACTCAAACCCAAAGTTGATTCTTGCATTGTTAATTTGTACACCTACTTTGTTAATTACTCTCAACCTACTTTTGCCCACCCCTGTATAGCAAACATTCAATACATGAATGTGTCCTTTTTCAATCTCTATTTTTCTGCATGTTATTAACAAGTATATCTGTACAATAATACAGAAATATAATTTATAAATAAATAGTGTATTAGGAGAACAAGCTCAAACAGTATTTACTTAAGGGCATACAGTAAAGAGAAAAAAGGCTTGGCAATTATAGCTGTAAATAATAAACAAACCAAACAAACCGCATACATTCCTGGAGTATGGCATCACAGAGGCCTGTCACTCTCTCTCTCAGAGGAGATTTTGATCATATCTGTTTGCTAATCACAAGAAGTGAAAACTCCCCACATAGGATTAAGGCCCTGAACCAACTCTCTCTGTCTTCTGCCCTCATGTTCCCCTGGAAGAAAAAAATACCAGATTCTGCTAGAAATGAAGAGGTTCTTTGTTCTAATACAAAGAAGGGCTGATTACTTACTGGTCCTACACAGTTGAGGACAACTGTTGCCTGTTTGGCCATTTCATCAAGTGAGGCTGGATTAGTGATATCACATATTATTATTCCAACTTCAGATGGTAGTGTTGGTCTTCCTGAAATAAGAAATAAATCATCTTAAGTGAATCTGATACAGTATTAGGTCTTCCAGATCTTCTTTTCATAGTAATCAGTGACAGCAAAATCCTGAAAGCTAACTCTCCCTCTCCAACAAAAGATAAAAACTGTTTTCAACCGGGTAATAAAAAAGGAAAAAGCTATGAAGAAAATGGAGTTAATACTAAGGGTGACTAAAAACATTACTAACCTTGAAAAAAACACACAACCAACATAAGTAACATGTGACAATCTTGTGTAAAACGACAATTTTTCAGTCGTTTAGATACTGAACAGCGGATCGTCCTGACTTCCTCTCTGCCAAGAATTATGTTATAAAAAGTTTCTCAGCTAAATATGATAAAATTATGTGGGTAGAGGACAGCTGTTAATATCAGCATAATGCAAACAAAAGAGGACTCCGGCAGAAAGCACAGTCTAGGTAAGCACACTCAGGCTCATATAAAGGAAGTAACTGGAATTCACTGAATCCAGAGACTAAGGCAGGTTTTGACAGGGCGAGGTGCATCCCCCACAATAACTTGATCTGGGCATTACCGGGTGGAGGGTAAGTAGGCTGTGCCTGTACAGTTCCTGAAGAACAGGAAAAAAGACAGGGAAGGATCTATTTTAACAGTGAAATGATTTCTTTTGGAAAAGTAAAGAAAGACCAAAAAGCTCTTTGGTCAAGATCCTGTATTTGGGGGTAGTGGCAGCAGGAAGTTGCAGGAGAGAGTCCAGCCCATGTGGTTACCATCGGGACATAACCCCAAACAAAATAGATGCGACATTCCCACCAGGACAAGAAAGCGAGATAAAAACTGAACAGAACAGCAGGGCAGACCCGGAGCTCTAACAGGTGCCATTTGTCCGCACGAGGGGACACTCGGGTGGCAAAAGGCTAATTGAAAGGCCGCCGAGTCCTGAATTAGACGTCGCCCCCACCGCGGGGCAGGGTCTGCGCGCGCCCGTCTGTCTGTCCCCCCACCTCTGCACCCCGGACACGTGGAACACGCCCCGGGCCCCGGAGAAACCCCTCGCCCCGCGCCCGCGGAATGAACGCCAAGCGCCCCAACCAGAAATACGAACTTCGGGGCCCCCGGGGCGGCAGGTGGGTCAGCAGCGAGCGAGTCTGCCGGAGGATTCTAAACCAACCCACCCCACTAAACAAACGTTCCCGGCCAGGAAAACGCCTCAGCTTTCCCTCCCACGTCTCAGCGCCCGAGACAAAGGGGGAGCACGGTCTCCGAGAAGCCCAACATGGAGAAACCTCCAGCTCCGGGGAGGGACGCGGAGAAAATGAAAAAAAACTCAAGTGCTGGATCATTTCGCCAGCGGGGCTCCCCTCAAACTAAGGGGAAAATTCCACAGACGGACAGAAACGCGCTGTTTTCTTCTCAGGTGGCGAGGGGAACAAAGCCACGGCCCTGCTGGGGGCGCCGCCGTCGCCCTCCGGCCCTCGAGCTGGGCCCGGGGAGCCCCTGGGCCGCACGCGGGAAGGACAAACGCTCGCTCGGACGGTGGGAGCCCCGGGGCCGAGAGCGGGGGCCCCCCGGGCCGCGGCCCCGCCGCCCCGCCCCCTTTACCCAGCCTCTGCGCAGCCCGCTCCAGCACTCGCTGCAGCTTCTCCCGGGAACGGCCCGCCACGGCCCAGGGCAGGCGGCAGTCCAGCTGCTCCCGCGCCACCTCCTCCGTCACGAACTGGCCGGTGAAGCCAGAGGCGCCGAACACCACCAGGTGGAAAGGCCGCGGCTTGGTCGCCATGACGAGCTCCCAGCGAACGGAGGCCCGGGGCGGGCAGAGTCCACGGCGCCTGCGCCTCAGGCAGCGACCCCAGTACCCGGCGCAGCAACCGCCTCCGGAGTGAGCGCCGCCGCCGTCGCTGCCGCCGCCTCCGCGCCGCGCTCCCGACGCCCCCTGCGCGCCGCCGCGCAGAGGACCCGCCCACTGCGCTGCCCCGCCCACTGCCCCGCCCACCCTGCAGCTCCTTTTCCCGCAGCTGCGGCCACGTCCAGTCCGTGGCCCAGCTCAGCTCTGACCGCCTGGGCATCGCGCCCTCTCCCTCCCGCTGCAGGCGGCGGCTGTGGCTCTTTTTTGTCGCAGGAGGGATTTGTGCAGAGAAAAGCGTTTGCAAAAACCTTCTGATGACGCGCCAAGGCATCATTTTGCTTTCGAAGCGCTTTGCATGAGTGATGTCTGGGTCCTGGGGTCTCCGCGGAGCAGCGCTGGCTGCCGCGAACCTCCGACTCCATCCCCTTGGTCCCACCCCTCGGGGACCGCACTCGGTGGGCGGTGACACCGTGGTGAATGCTGACAAGCTCCGTGGGGAAGTAACTTCCGGAGCTGTCCTGCCATTGGAGCTGCGAAGCAGAATGAACGGTGGGTTCAGGAAATCCTCAAAATGCAAAAGAAATAAGAAAGTTTCTTGATCAGTGCTATTCGTATATTAAAAAACACACACACATTAATGTCAATAAATGATTGAATGCCAACTAAATAGAGAAATAAACGGGGAGAAGTGACATAGCTCCCATTCAGAGGCATTCCAAATAATTGTGGGGTTATTACCTCCTCTCGGAGAGGAGCTCACCTTCCTCCCCTTGAGCAGGAGCTTTGCTTAGTGTTTTGCTTCCAAAGAGCAGACGGTGGAAAGACAGGGGGAGCCAAAATGGTCAAAGTTAACCACGTCCCTGATGAGTCTTGTCGATAGCAAGGAACACTGGCATGTACGATGGGATAAGATGATACTTCATCTCTGTGGTCTTCCTCCCCAAACTCCTATCTTCCCTCTAACCATGGTGAAGGTTCTGCAAAATACCTGACCCATACTCCTCAGACTGCCAGGGTCCTCGGAAACAAGGACAGTCTGGGAAACTGTCACAGAGGAGATGGGCCTAGGATGCCTACATGCAATGCTCTGCACTATCTTTTCAACTTTTCTGTAAATCTAGACCATTCTAAAATAAAATTTTAAAGTATTTAAAAAAACCATTTGCTTGCATTTGTATCAGATGCGTGTAAATATGTTGTCTCATTTAATGCCATTCAGCAAGCATTTCCAAGGAGCCAATTCTGTGTTAAGCCTTAAAATAGATCCTGGGAACACAGGGAGTCCCTAATTGGGGGATAAACAATTTAATTGCAGTACTTGTTGCAAAGGAGAAGAGGAACTCTCTCTGGGGCAGAAGAAACCAGAGAAACACTTGCCCTGGGTTACAACCTGCTGGTGATGCCCAAAACTGTGTGAGGGACCCCTGGGTGTGCAGTAACGGGCACAGTTCACCGAAGAGAGAGTCTTCGAGAGGAACTTGGCCTTCACTTAAATTAGTAAGGTGTAGATATAGAAGGATTGAGAGACAGGTATTCATTTACTGATCCAGTAAGTATTTATTGGGCTTGTCATATGTACCAAGCAGAGAAATCAGGGTCAGATTTTGAAGTAAAGTCGTATTTTAATAAACATCAAGAAGTCACTTGACAAGATTCAACATCTCCTGATTTTCTAAACTCTCATTAAAATAGGAATAGATCGATGCTTTTTAAAATTATGAAATCATACAAAAAAGGTAAAGCCAATAACAAATAAATACCCATGACACACACAACCTAAGAAAAATATTTCAGGTGGTGAGGTCTGGGCAGCCATCCCTGAACACATTTCCCTCCCTATCCCCATGGTGACCACTTGCCTAAATTTGGTGTTTATAATTCCTTTTCCTATCTTCCTATTTCTGCCATATGTGTATTTCTAAGCATTACAGTATTGTCTTGCAATACTTTTTAAATAAATGCTAATCCTTTTGCATGACCTTTTATGATGTCTTCAGCTTAGTCTCAAATGGTTCAGAACAAAATATGATGTGTAGTATGAGTGTATAGAGGGAGAGATTATAATCCTTTTGGACAATTTTTGTACTCTACAAGGTATGCTATAATGAGATTCTTGTACATGTATCATGTCACCTAGGAATGAAAATGGTTAGTCCTAGAATATGCATATGTGAGATGTAATCAAATTGCTCTGCAAAGCAAATGTACTAATAATCTTGGCACTCTCCAACCAACCTTTGAGCCTTGTGTTACAAAGACAAAAATGCAGGAAAATGGATAGGTGTAGTGGTCAGAACTTGCGAAAGTTTTTCTGATTATATAACTTTCTGCAGTGAAGTTGGAAGCCACTCCTCTATGCAAGCATGAGGCTTCAGGAGATAGAATCCAGAATGAAGGGTCATCTAGGAGGGTGGGAGGGCTGATAATGGTCTAGGAAAAGACAGTGTGACCACCCTCCTGAGATTAGTGATCATAAATTTAGGGCAAGACTGATTGGCCATGCTTGTTTTTTCTCAGCCTTGCTCAACTGTGCAGGTCTGGTGTTGAGTAAGCAGAGAGTTGGAGTCAAACAAAATAATGGCTTATGCCAAGCCATGTAACGAAGCAACAGGTGATGCTTCAGGCTTCTGACGACAATCCCGGTTACATAGCTTTACTTAGCGTCCATATACCAATAACTCCAAATGAATAACTGTGGTATCCGGATTTGGCCAAACACAAGTATAGATGTTGCAGTGAGAAAAGTTTTAGAAAGTATTGAAACCAGCAGACTTTGAGTAAAGCAGATTGCCCTCAATAAGGTGGGTGAGCCTCATCTAATCAGTTGAAGGCCTTAGGAGAAAAAACTGGAGTACCCTGAGGAAGAAGGAATTCTGCCTCCAGGCTGCCTTTGAGCCCAAGACTGCAACATCAACTCTTCCCTGGGTGTCCAGCCTATTGGCCTGCCCTGAAGATTTTAGTCTTCTGCTTAACAAAAATGGGGTTGGTTTATTTATTTTGCCACTCCCTTCCAGCTGCTTCCTAATTTGCCTATTGCTTCAAACAGTAGGTACAGAGAAATTTTATTCTTGTTTAGTTGCTTGGCAAACATCAAAATTTGCTCAGGTTCAAAATAACCCTTACATGGGCATATATTGATATCATGTATTTGGATAGAGAAATATATACACATATAAAATTTTTAAGGAAGTCAGAGCTCCAGCTCTTTACTTTATTAAGTTTCTACTTTGCCTTTAAGTCTATATGAGGGTTTCTCATCCGTGGCACCATTGATATTTGGGCCAGAGAATTCTTTGTTAGTGGGAGGCTGTCCTGAATTGGAAGATGTTTAGCAATATCCCTGGTCTCTACCCACTAGATTCAAATAGCAGCCCCACCCCCACCCCACCCTGGTTGCAACTGAAATTGTCTCCAGAATGTCCCCAGAGGTGGGAATGGGGGCAAAATCACCTCAAGTGAGAACTGCTTTGACCACATAACCCTTGCTAATGCTTAGCAAGACAAAGTGATGAGGTATTGGTAAACCCACACATTTATCTTCATTATAAGTATCCAAACTCTGGTTTCAGCCAGTTGGGAAAAGTCAGATTCCTTGGAAGCTTATCAGGTTGGCATATCTCTGGACCAGAATATGTTCTTGCTTGCATGACACCCCAAATAAACATCCAGTATGGGAAACTTAGGTCTCCCAATTGTTTGTTGGTGTGATGGTGAAATTTATTTGTGAACTGGCCAGGCTATGGTATCCAGATTTGGCCAAACACAAGTGTAGATGTTGCTGTGAAAAAAGTTTTAGAAAGTATTGAAACCAGCAGACTTTGAGTAAAGCAGATTGCCCTTAATAAGGTGGGTGAGCCTCATCTAATCAGTTGAAGGCCTTAGGAGAAAAAACTGGAGTACCCTGAAGAAGGAGGAATTCTGCCTCCAGGCTGCCTTTGAGCCCAAGACTGCAACATCAGCTCTTCCCTGGGTGTCCAGCCTATTGGCCTGCCCTGAAGATTTTAGACTTGCCAGTCCTCACAACTGCATGAGCATATTCCATAAAATAACTCCCCCTCTCCCCCTGCCACACACACTCTAATCGTTCTGTTTCTCCGGAACCCTAATATAGTTGGTTTCACTCAAATGGAGCATGTTTGAATCAAATCAATCAGATTTCCTTAAGAAGCACAGTCTCTGGATACCTCTGAGTATCCTCATGATGTCCCAGCCACCGCAGTTAGGAGAGCTATGTTACAATATGGGGACACTTAAAGTTCCAACTGGTGTGTTAGTCATGAACAGGAAAAGATTAGCAAACAAGAGTTTTATAAGAGATGTGCAAATCAGCGAACAGGAAAAACTGGAATTGTCCTCATTAACAACCAGGATATAAAATCATGATTCAAAATTTCAGAACAATTTGCTTGCTGGTGTCTAAAAGCCTAATGACTCTTAACAGACAATATACAGATCACAGGTCAAAAACTTCTCTGGGTGGGCATGCATGGTGCTACTTAGATGGACCAGTTTCTAGACCAGTGATTCTCAAACTTCATCATGTATCAGGATCCCCCGGGGGTTTTGTTGAAACACAGACTGCAGGGCCCCACCCCCGGAGGTTCTGATTCCATAGGTTTGGGGTGGGGTCTGAGCATTTGCATTTCTACCAAAGTCCCAGGTAATGCTGGTGCTCTTGGCCCAAGACCACACTTTGAGAACCCACCGTTGTAGACGGTTGACTCAAGAGAAAAACTCGAGAGAACAGGATGGGACACTGTACATTTGATAGGTGTCTTTAGCACCCGCCAGAACCCCTCATCTGAAAGTATCAAATTATTTCAATACAATGATCACTTACTGAAATATTGGCAAGCACCAAGCTAGGTACTGGGCATATTAAAAATATCCTCACAACCCTTGCCTTCTCCCTCTCATTACCCCTACTCATTTGACAAGGGAATCTAGACTGTTTTAGGGTCCCTATTGGGTGTACACCAGGCTCCCTAATCTGGTCCCTGCATACAATGCCAGCTCTCTGTCTTACCCTTTGTTCCTTCATATGTTGTGATTTAATGACATTAAAAGGCTTGCAGGTCCCCAAGCTCACAATGCTATTCCATGTCGGCATGATCATGCCCATATTCTGCCTTCTGAGCAAAATACCCTTTCTCTCTCTTCTTGCCTTAATAAATTTGACCCCAAAACTTAACTCAGGCTTCCTGGAACCACCAGGTTGCAACATCCCAGGTGCCCCACAATACCCCATACACACCTTTCTGAGTACCATTAGAAAAGCACCTCTTGTCCATGGTTTTAAGGTTCGCTGTGGAGGAACTTCCTCTAGAGTAACACACCTGATGTCCTCTCCCAGGCCTCTCTCCCAGTGGGGGAGGAAAGCTTACCTGATCAGTGAGTCAGAAGGAACTGGGGGTCACCCCTCACTTTTCCTCTGGTGGAATCCAACCTGGGACCCTTCAGTCCATCAGCAGCTGCTCTAATCACCGAGCCAAACCGACTAGAGCACATAGTGAATTTTTTGCAGATAAAATGATATACTGTCTGGGATGATTCGAAATAATCCAGGACACATATTGGCATCAAATGTTAAAATATCTTTGCACCCCAACTATAGTAGTTATTTCTTCTAATCTGGATAAATTTATGAAAATTTAAATATTCTCAAAATGAGTAAGAAGGGTTTATATGTTCCACCTAATAATACATATTTAGCCATGTTGACTCCAGCTAATTGCACACCCACTTCTAGCTGTCAGACACACTCCTTCTGGTTTTGCCATCTGTTTCCTGCACGTGTGAGCTGCCCGTTGAGGCAGGAGGTGACTCAGCGTCATCAGGAAAGCCGTGTTTTGGTTGCTTGATGATGACTCTCATTCCCGCCTTCCCAGAATAAAAGCAGACCCATGAGGAACTCAGGTTTGGTCTCAGCCAGACCCGGGCTTGCCAGTGCCCCATGGGACATACCTTCAGACTGTCTACATTTATCTAACATGCGCGAACATGCCAGGAAATGGTGGGTTTTGCTGATCTTTAGGCCTCTTTGTGCTCTCTCTCTCTCTCTCTCTTTCTCCTGTACATGCACAAATGTAAATTCATTTCCAAAATAAGTTTTCATTATTTTTTTCTATATTTTCTCTGAATCCAATAACATTGTTTTCTCCAAGATCTTGTCTAAATTCTAGTATGAAAAAACCCCACCATTACTGCAAACTGGAGCATTTAAAATGCTAAATATTCTATAATCACAAATAAAGGTGATACAATGTATCAAACAAAGCAGTAAATACATTAGCACATAATATGCCCAGTAATAAGGGCTGGAATTCCTAAATTGATGACAAGGACTTAGTTGCCACTTTTGTTTTATGAACACCAAACTCTTCATATGAAAAGGAAATATCTCATTTAATTATCAAACAACCTTGTGGTATGAATACTCTGGCCTCTGTTTACCCATGTCTGAGCTCCACACACTGTCCTTTAGCACTTTGAGTTTTATTTCCAAGCCCTTTAGTCTCTTTCTGGCTCTGGCCTTCTGTGAGACATGGGCCTTGATTTCTCATTACTGAGCAGTGTCCTCAGAAGGGGACCTTGTGGGGGCTGTTAGATGCTGTCCCAGTGTTGTGGGCTGTTCCTTTAAGGCTCACTTGGGTCTTACTCATGGGGATCGGGGAAGATCAGACAGAGCTGGAGAAGGGAGGCAGGGCTTACAATGTCTGCTTGCAAAGGCGCCCAAGCAGACATCCCAGCCAGCAGCTCTGCCTATCTGCTGAGCTGAGCCAGCGGCCCCTTTGGGCAGGGAGCTCACTTGGAAGTTCTGCCTGATCTGGGTCCCCTGCCAAGTGGCCACACTGGCTCTGGAAACTGTTCTATGGCCATTCTCAGACAGGGAAGCAAACTCACAGCTCCCTCTAAATGCTCAGCGGAGCCCCCAGTCTTGCCCCTCTGGGAAGCATGGCCACAGTCACCCAGCTGCCACAGAACTCATCCTATGGCCCACCGGGCAGGATGCCAAATCAGTAGCCCTGACCAACTGTCAGGCATAACCTCTGGCCCCACCTGTAGCCCCACCCAACTCTGGAACACAGCCTGTGGCCAGATCCAACCTGAAAACAGTGCAGCCAGCAGTGTCACCCAGGCTGGGAGCACAGTCTGAGACCTCACCCATCCAGGAGCCACTGGAGAGCTTGGCCCACAGCCCGGCCCTATGGTGGAGTCCAACCAGAGCCATGCCAGGGAACATAGCCTGAGACCTCACCTGACCAAGGGTGACTACAGAGTGATTACTGTGGCTCCAAATAACCCCAGGGCCCAGCCAGCAGCACGGAGCCCAGTCAATGGCACCCTCCAGCCTCAGAGCACAAGCAGGGGCCTTGTCCAACTAGAAACCCCGATAGCAAGTCCCGCCTGTCTGTGGATGTTTCTAGCTGGCCCATCCAGAACACGAAGCTGAGCTGACTGGTGAATGTCTTTCCCTGCTGAAACCAACCTGTAAAATCTAGAAGAGGAGAGTGTGCACTAAAATGCACAGACACACATGCAAGGATCCAAGATCACGAAGAATCAGGTAAATATAACAGCGCCGAGGAAACTAACTAAGCTCCAGTTACTGACCCGAGAGACATGGAGCTTTATAAGCTGTCTGACAAAGAATTCAGAAGAATCCTTTTAAACGAGGTCAGCAAACTACAAGGACACAGGCAACTAAACAAACTTAGGAGAACACCACATGAACAAAAGAAGTTTAACAAAGAAATAGAAACCACTGAAGCAAAAACCAAGCCCTAGCTGGTTTGGCTCAGTGGTTAGAGCGTCAGCCTGGGTTTGATTCCAGCCAAGGGCATGTACCTCGGCTGCAGGCTCGATCCCCACCCCTGGTCAGCACGTGAGCGGGAGGCAACCATTCGATGTGTCTCTCTCACATCAATGTTTCTCTCTCTCTCTCTCCCCCTTCCACTCACTCTGAAAAGCAATGGAAAAAAATATCCTTGGGTGAAGATTAAAAAAACAAAAAAACCCCACCCAAACCAAATACCAAACAAACCAGAAATCCTAGAGTTAAAGAGTACAGTGACCTAAGAATTCAGCAGAGAAAGAGACTCCCCCAGTTATCCTCTGTGCTCCTCTGTTCTTGGGTAGAAGGTGGCTTATTTCTGCTCAGAATCATCCTCGCCTCCCATTCCTGGGCCACGACCTGCTTGTCCTTGTGCCCAGGCTGCCTCCTCCTCTCGAATCCCCGAAGGACGTGCAGGTTCATGGGCACGGGGACCATCACTGCATGTGTGTGAGCATCCACCTTCACTCATCACGGGTGACAAATGTGGAGGTTTTTGTCTGTCTCATACGATCAGCTAATGAAAACCGGTCCAGAGATCTCGCCTGTTTCTCTAACGACAGTAAAATCTCCCGGTTGTATGGTTTCCATCTGATTTTTCACAGGATTCTCAACATTCCCCATTGGGCAGGGAGGGGTAAGGCTGGGGGAGGTTTGCCAAGCATCAGGGTCAGCTTCCCCAGGGGACTGTCCCCTGCACCAGCGGCTGCAGGCCCTGCCTGATGAAGTTCCTCGTGGGTTCCACCAGGTGGCGCTGCTGAGAGGTTACCCACTTCTAATACTCAGCACATTCCTACCTGGCTGGCTCTTAGTGTCCTGGTTTATTTAATGATTTCCCCCCCCCATCTTTTCAAACAAACATTTGCAGAGTGCTACCAGGAGCCAAGAAATGGAAGCTGACAATAATTAATAATATCACCTGGCCACTTACAAACGCTTTCCCGGTAGCTACCAGGCCCACAAGCGGAGCTGGAAGTTGCAAAGGCTGGGGAAGGGTGTGCTGGGGAAAGTCTCGGGAAGGAGTAGGTTGTATGGGCAGGTGGGCGCACAGAGGGGCTTGCGGGTGAGGGGCCGCTGAACCAAGGCACAGGGGTGGGACTGACCGCGACGGGGGTGGCCTGAGCTGCTCTGGGCCTCACTTTCCCCATCTGTAAAATGAGGGGCTGGCTGTCCTGAGGAGGCCCGATGGGTGCCTCTGTGTAGACCCCACAACCTTCACCCAACTCAGGGCTGCAGCCAAGATGCCACTTCTTCAGACTCGCCACACGTTGTTTGCGCTCCTGCGGTACAACGGAAGGTGCCCAGGACAGGCTGTCAGGTGTGCAGGGAATGCTGAGATCATGAGATGGACAGACCCGCCTTTAAATATGTTTATTGAGTTTTAGAGAGAGAGGAAGGGAGAGGGAGATAGAAACATCCATGAGAGAGAAATATCGATTAGCTGCCCCCTGCATGCCCCCTACTGGGCCTGTGTCCTGACCAAGAACCGAACCAGCGACCTCTTGGTGCCTGGGAGGGCGCTCAGCCAACTGAACCACACCAGCCAGGGCCAGATCCGCCTTTAAATCCAGCTCAGCCAGCTGCTATTTTTGGACAAGTCACTTAATGTCCCTGACTACCAGTTTCCTCTTCTGAAGATGGGCGAGGATGTCTGCTTCCATTTGGGAGGAGGTATTCTGCCAGGTTTAAAAGCCAAGAGGCCTGGGTTCAAGTTCTGGCTCAGCCACTTTTTAATTGTGTGTCCTTGGAAGCCAGTGAATCTCACTGAGCCGGAGTTTCTTCATCTCTAGCATGGGGATATAAGATCTCCCTCCTAGAATTAATGAAGACTTAAATAACATGATGTTTTAAACCCTGGGCCTAGGACACAGCAGGTGCTGAGTTACTGCTACTTTTCACTTCTTAACTCACCCAGCACTTCTGCCAGTGCAATACAGTTTAACAGTATATTCTGCTTGGATGGCTCACAAGTGTTCTATTTGTTGGCCTTGTCTCCACAACAACTTCATAAAGTCATGGATCACGTTGCCTAGCGCTGTGCCCAGCACACGGCAAGTAGAGAATAAACAAATCTCTGGGCCAAGTAGCAAGATTCTCAGACGCTGGCACTGTCATTGATCCAGCCAGTATCTGAGGAGCCACTATGTTCAGGCTTATACACTCTGGAAGTTTTCTTTCAGGACCTGAACTTTCTCTATGACAATGTTCTATCACAGAAGATGCTCCCAGGGTCACGGAGTTGTTCTGTGGCTACTACTACCACCACTAACAACAACAACGACAATAATAGCTAACCTTTATTGAACATCTCCTGAGTACCAGACAATGGGCTTTATATGCATTACCTTATTTAATCCTTGTAACAGCTTTAGGGGGTGATTTATTATTATTCCCATTCTACAGGTGAGGAAACAGGTTCAGAGAGGTTAAGTAACAAGCTGAGTGTCACACAGTGAATAAGTGGGAAAACTGGGATTGAAGTCTAGGTCTTTCTGACACTAGAGCTCTTGCCCATGGCTATTCTGCCATCCTGCCTCCTAAATAATTTGACATGCATGCTAGTACCTCCCAGAGTGCCTGGCACATAATAGTGACCCAATAAAAGTTGGCTGTCTTCCTTCAATCAAAAAGTGTTTGCATTGAATCTAGGATGAAACAGGCCCTGTGGTAAACAGGGTGGTATAAAACCTTACACTATCCAATCATAAGTTCTGATGTGCTGAGAAAACCCTCAATACCTGGGGATTTTGCAGCTGAGCATCTGGAAGGCTTGTTTCAGGCAGGATGTGAGAAGGGGGACATTGCAGTTGCTCATCCAAGGGTGCAGTGCCTCGTGCGATGATGTCATCATCAGGTACAATGTTCCCAGGAGGTCTCCTTCCCCGGGGGCAGATGGGAAAGCAAGGAGATGGCAGAAGGGTCATTCAAGGCCTTGGGAGCTAAACTTGGTGTTCCTGAGAGACAGACGCCTCTGTGTCCTCTGTCTCCATGCTGAAACCCACAGCCTGTGACCCATATGCTGGCCGTCGGAATCTCTCCTTTGGGGGAAAAAAAAATTGTGAGCCTGCCACAGAGTTTATTTATGAAACAAACACAGAGCTATTTTGAGCAATTAGCCCCAGGAATCACTTTAGCCCAACTTATGTCACAAGAATTAATGTCACCAATCAGAAGGAACGCATCTGGAGGGTGAATCTAAACTCAGCAGGGTGACAGGGGACCCCCTCCCTTTGCCTCTTATTAATATATCCACCAGACTAGGGAAAACTGAAGATGCAAGAGAAACAGCAGTGAAGGGGGCTAAGCATTTCCTTTTAAAATTGGTGATAATCTGCCCTAGCTGGTTGGGCTCAGTGGTTAGAGCTTTGGCCCGTGGACTGAAGGGTCCTGGGTTTGACTCCGGCCAAGGGCACATACTTGGGTTGCAGGCTCCATGTTTCTCTCTTTCTCTCTCCCTCCTTCCACTCTGAAAAGCAATGGAAAAAATATCCTTGGGTGATGATAAAAAAAAAAAAGATTGGTGATAATCTGACCACAAAATAGAGGTGGAATCACCAATCCTCTGGCTTTTGTCTTGATATTATCCTAGCTGGGGAAAGTAGTCATGGAAACCAGCAGAGGTGTAGCATCTTAGCACTTCCAGCTTTGAGAACAGAACTTGAAGTTATTCTGATGAGAGCTTTTAAAAATAGAAACTGTCTTGAACCTGGATGAACAGGCTCAAAGTTTTGTCTTTGCCTAGTTTGGAAATGTTTCTGTTTCTCCTCTCTGGCTCCACAGAGACTAATGCATCAAGCACTGGTTCTGGGGAAGTCTAGAAAAAAATGTTATATTTGGGCTCTTTTCAGTTGCCAGAGACAGAGACCTAAGTCAACTGAAGTTGGGTATGAAAAACCGGGGGATTCATTAGCTTCTATAGGCGGAAAGGACCAACCTTGTCCTGGAAATATTCAGAGACTCCACAATGGCGTTAGGAAGTCTGTCTGTTTTGTCACCTCTCATCTTGGTGACATCTGTGGACAAACCACATTCGAAGCCCCCTCCTGGGCAAGGGATGTGACGGCCAGCAGCTCTGAAGTGACATCTTCACATTTTTTCTATTTCAGTTAAAGGGAGAGACATTGCTTTGGGGTGAAAACACCCCATTTGAGTTTCACTGGCTCAGCTTGGGGTCACCTGCTCCGGGGCCACCTGCCACGAGGGAAGCGTGTGAGGAACAGCCCCACAGACACGGGAAAGGCCTATTACCTGCTCACCACTCATGAACGACTTCATCAAAATCTGCTCTCAGGTAGCCAGGCGCTGTAGAATTCTGTTTCAGGTGGGTGACACAGGTGCCAGTAAATACACGGTTCCTTCTAGAGCACATTCCCATCTGGGTCCGATCAGGAGAGGGATATCACACAGTTATCCGAATATAAAGAGTTCTTAACTATAACGGGATTGGCTAGTAAGAAATAAGAAGAACTGTAATGAATATGGACACGGCAGATGTAAGGACCATAGGGAGAGAGAGAGCACCCAAGCAAGAGCCCCCACCCTACCCGGGCTGAGATCCAGGGCTGTGCGGGGGTGACTCACCGAATACTGGAGCAGCTGTGTGTGCCATGCAGTGGAAGTTTCTGGAAATCTGCCCTCTGAAATGTGGAGGGCAGATGTTCACAGGGAGTTTTCTTGATCGCTAGAGGCTATAAAGCCGCCCTCAGTTTTATATGTCATTCCTGGGGCGGGGCAGGGGAGAAGCTGGGTGCTGCTGGGTGCACGGCAGGGGCTGGGCTCTGGGAGAGCTGTGAGCGTGTCGGGTGCCACAGGCAGGGACCCCGCAGCCGGCACACTGGGTCCAGGAAGCAAATCAACCCCTTTTCCTCCCCCACTGTGCCTCTGGCGCCTTCTGTCCACAAACTTCAGTGCAGCCCCCCAGGCAAAACTAAAGGCCCAGGTCCATGTCCACGCAGCAGTTCAAATGGGTGAACTCTTTGGAGCTGAAAGTCAGTAAATCCGTAAGTGGCACAATTCCTAAGATAATGACTCTCCCTTGGAGAAACTTTGACTTAGGTTTCTCCCTTATTGAGGCCTTCTGACTAGTCCTGACTTGTCCCTACTGGAATGAGAAACATTTTTGCTTTTGCCAGAGTATTCCACAGACCTAAAAAACCCTATTGAAAAATAATGTTGGCAGCCCGGCCGGTGTGGCTCAGGGGGTGAGCACCATTCTGTGCACCAGGAGGTCGCTGGTTCAATTCTGGGTCGGGGCACATGTCCGGGTTGGGGCTGGATCCCCAGTAGCGGGCGTGCAGGAGGCAGCTGATGCATGTTTCTCTCCCATCCATGCTTCTATCTCTCTCCCCCTCTCCCTTCCTCTTTCTGAAATCAATTTAAAAAAACAAACAAAAAACATTTAAAGAAAAATAATGTCTGGGAAAGGCAACCCCATGAGAAATGGGGCCGGAATTGTTAAGGAGGGAGGAGCAGGAAGGGTCTGCTTTCCATAAGCCCAGAGCTAATGCAGTGGCGGCCTGTTCATTCCTCCCTGTAGCTAAGACAACGCTTTGCACTGTGAGGTCACAGAAAGGGGTCCCCAGAACCGCCTCGGGGCATCTGGGGAAGGGACATGCAGGTGCCTCTCATCTCCCCCCAGATGCTACCTTCTCTCAGGCCTGCATTTCGTGATTTTTTTTTTTACCCTTTTAACGTTTTCCATTAACATTTATTGTTGTTTAAATTATTGATCCCTGAAGCATTTATGCCTTGCTAGGCTGAGGAGCAGCCAGCTAGATGGGGGAGGGGGAGTATTTGCACACACTCATCAAATGCATGATTTCTAAAGTTCTTTTATCTTTCATTGCCTTCCCCTCTAGTCTTACTTGCTTTTTCCTCTGACAAATCCAAGGTGCTTTGCGGTCGTGCAGGCTAACAGGGCATTTTCTGTGTCCCACATTAGAATGTGCAGTGGCCAGGGAGCTCAGGGGAGGGGACCTCCCAGGACACACAGAGCCCCGTCTGCACAAGGAGGCTGGCATCTGTGCACACCGGCTGTGGCTCTGCAGGGACCAGCATTGCCTGCTCTTCGACCCTCCTCTTCTTGCCCTTTTGCCAATTTATCACTCTGCACAGAAAGGAAGAGACCAGATGGATGTGGGCCACGGCTAACACTAATGCACTTCTATTTATTTTTAACAGAAAATGGGATTTGCTGTCCTGAAGAGGTCAGACAGAGAAGATGAAAGCTCTCATCAGGAGCAACTGGTCTCCCGGATTGAAAACAAAAAGGCAGAAGGACTAACAGTTGCTGGGGGAAAGCAGTGGCAATCGAAAGCTAAGCTGGGGAACACGCACCAAACTAAAAAGCCATCTTCTATCACAAGGGAAGATGAATAATTTAGTTTCGGCGAGGTCCAGCTAGCAATCTTATATCTGGAACACAGCCTGAATAAAAACAAGATGACCTACGAGCTAAACAAAAATGGGTATTACAGGCCATATCACTTATTTGTGTCATTGGCTGCTGCTCTCTGAAAACCAGGAGCAAAACAGAGTTTTGTAAATTTGGATCTTGAGTATGATGGACACTACAGGGGACACGGCACACAGGGGAAGAACTGAATTATTTTGCATTACATTGTAAGCTCTGATTACATTCTCACTTTTGTGAAAGGTTAAAAACATTTTTAAATTCTAGAGACTCAGAGTTTTAACTTTTTTTAAAAAAATCCTCACCTGAGGATATGTTTTAATTGATTTTAGAGAGAGAGAGAGAGAGAGAAGGAAACATCGATGTGTGAGAGAAACATTGATCAGTTACTTCCTGTATTCCCCCCTAGGAGCCCCGACTGGGATTGAACCCCCAACCTGGGTATGTGCCCTGACTGGGAATCGAACCTGTGACCCTTCAGTGCACAGATGATGCTCCAACTGAGCCACGCTGGCCAGGGCAAGACTTAAGAGTCTTGAGTACCACAAACATTTAAAGTTATCTTAGAAATTACATAGACGGGGAAACTGAAGTCTCAAGAGAAGGAGGGTTAATGTGATCTTTCATCACCGGGATTCCCACTCCAGGGATGGCCTCTCCTCTTCAGGGTCCACCAAACTAACTATTCCTATCCCAATGATTTCATTTTTCCAATCAAGAAAAATGAAATTGGGAAAGAAAAAAAAAAAGCAAATTGGCTATATTTTGTCACTTTTGGACAAAATTCCCAGCCAGACCAGAAGCTTAGACAAGGGTTTCTTCTTCTTTGGTTTGTCGAGATCTTTTCAACCCCCAACCTTGTACTCGGAAAATAAGAACGAACCATTTATGGGCTGTCGTCATTCCAGTGAATGATGTGAGCCTTCTCTGCTCCCTAAGTGCGTATCTCCTTCCTGACCCTTGATCCAAGGCAATTAAGAAAAGCAATAAAATCTCAAAACCTCACTTTTGATCAATGCATTCCGGCCAGAGGGAGATCAGGTTGTCCTTACAGAATGGCTATAATTAGATTGGGTTTGGAATTTGGACCGATGCATTGAGTGGGAAAAAAAAAAAGGCATAGTTTTAAATCACCATCTCCACATTTCAGAAGGTAAAGACTGAAATCAAGGCATTTTGAACGAATGTACCTTACTGCAACACTGTTAGGTAGCTAGTTGACTAGTTAGGTCTTGTGCAAATGAGAGGTGGTACTTGGAGGTCACCAAATATGTATTTTTTAGCCCAATTAAGCAACAACAGTGATACACACTAGCACTCCCTTGCCCCTCACAATACCTTGACATGCCATGAAGCTACAAGCTCAACTTACTTTTAAAAAATAACAGTTTTATTGAGGTATAATTTACGTACACAACTGCATCTATATAAAGTGTACAACTCAATGCATCTGGAAAGATGTATATACCCATGAAATTGTGACTGCAATCAAGATACATTTCCATCAGTCCCCAGAGCTACCCACGACCAGCAGTCCTCCCACCATCCTTTGCCCCTCAGGGAACCACTGATCTGTTTCTGTCGCTGTGAACGAGTTTACATTCTCCTTACATTTTATATAAATGGAAACATACAGTATGTACTCCTTTGTTTCTGGTTTCACTCAGAGTGATCATCTTGAGATGCATTCATGTCACTTGTATATCCATAATTTGTTCTTTTTTATTGAATAGGCTTCTACTGTGGTAATGAAGGGAGTGGGGTGTTCCCATTTTTTGGCTATTATGGATCAATAGTAGATGAGGTGCTTAAATTTATAAGAAACTACCAAGCTGTTTTCCAAAGTGGTTGTATCATTTCATCATCTCACTAGTTGCGTATGAGAATTTGGTTGTTCCACAGCCTCACCAACACTTGGTAGTGGCAGTTTTTTGTATGTGTGCACGAGTATGTGGTAAAATGTGTAACAGAAAAGTTGCTATTCTAACCATTTGTAAGTGTACAATTCAGTGGCGTTAAGTACATTCACAATGTTGTGTAACCATCACCCCCATACTATATTTTCAAAACTTTGCATGTATCTTCTTTGGAGAAATGTGTACTCAAGTCCTTTGTACATTTTTACATCGGGCTGTTTTTCTTTTTATTGAATTCTGGAAGTTCTTATATAGTGTGGATATTAAACCCTCATCAGATGTTTAATTTGCAAAAATGTTCTCCCATTCTATTAGTCTTTTCATTTTCTTGATAATTTCCTTTGATGCACAAATTTAAAAGTTTTGATAAAGTCCAATTTATCAAATTTTTCTTTTGTTGCTTGTGTTTTTGGTGGTGTCCTAAGAATCCATTGCCAAATCCTTAGTCATGAAGATTTATCATCTTCCATAAACACAGGACAGCTTTCCATTTATTTAGATTCTTTAATTTCTTTCAGCGATGTTTTATTGATTTCAGTGTACAAGTCTTCTCCTTGGTTAAATTTGTTCCTGGGATTTTATTCTTTCATATTCTACTGCAAATGAAATTGCCTTCTTAACTTCCTTTCCAAGACATTAGTCGCTGTTTAGAAACACAACTGATTTTTGTGTGTCAATCTTGTACCCTACAACTTTGCGTAATTAATGCATTAGCTTTGGTAGCTCTCTTGCAATTCTTTGGTATTATATACAGACGGTCCCCGATTTATCATGGCTCGACTTATGATTTATTTTTACTTTATGATGCTGTGAAAGTGACACACGTTCAGGAGAAACTGGACTTCAGATTTTGAAGTTGATGTTTTCTTGGGCTAGTGTTACTCCCCCATGATTCTGGGCCACGGCTCCCAGCCACGGCTCCCAGCCACGGCTCCCAGCCACAGCTCCCAGCCGGCCACAAGATCCCGGGGTAAACAACTGGCACACTCTGGTGCAGCGATTTGCAACCAGTGTGCAACAAACATGACTGTTTTAGTCAGGGCACTGACCTCTTTTCCCTTAGATTGTCAAATAAAAAAATGACAGTGGCCAACACAATAGCCGCCCAGTGTGAATGCCCTGTCTCGAACCATAAATCTATAGGTCATATAATAGAGCTGCATCTTATTGGTCACGATTGGTTAATTCTTGGTACCAGAAATCCTTATATACAAAAGTATACGCACCAGATTTTTAAAGAGGCACACCTTGAAGCAAAAAGGGTAGGTAATTACTATTATTATTATTTTTTTGGTAAATCAATCAAAATTATACCTATTTTTGTGTGTGAGATCGGCAAAACTATATTTTTTGGTGTGCTGCAGAATTTTGGTAATTAGTTTATGTGTGTCATGAGGTGAAAAAGGCTGAAAATCGCTGCTCTAGTGTACTATCAAATGCATTTTCAACATACGATGTTTCCTGCGATGTAAACCCACCGTAAGTTAAGGAATAAGTCTTCTTAGAACCAGGGAGAAGAGATGCCCGTGGTAAGGTCATCACACCTTTTCTCTCGGTAGCTTTAACTCAGGAATATTTCAGTTACACTACAATTCCTTAAGGAAACTTTCAACTCACTGTAGCTTTTACAGGGTTAGGACATGAGGCCCAATAATCATTATCTTTGAAGCTGTGAAAATAGCAGCCAGCGTGAGAATTTGCGCCACGAGCCCTAGGTCACTCTTACTTTTTGAGGACAGAGGCAACGTGACAGAATGGGGCATATACTGGATTTGGGAGTTACAAGACCTGGCCTTGAGGGAATTGTGTGTTCACTGATCTAAGCATCGAGTGAATCAATATAAAAACACTATCACACTGCAGGAAGGAGTATACAGGGTGGGTTAATATTAGTTGAGCCAATAGAAATGAACTGAATTATATATGTCATGTAAGTGGGCCAACAAAAATCCAGTTTTCTGGATTGGGAGTAAATGACACCAAGCCAGCGCTAGCAAAACAGGTTAATAGCTAAAGGGATTTTTCTGTCTCACCTTCTCTCTTCTCATTTCCTACCACCTTCCCACCCTGAATCCTCCCACCACTGCAGCAGGACCCAATTCACATCTGTCCTTTCAAAATAAGGCCTGCCTTCAAATTTCAAGTCCTCTCAGCATAATACACAAATTCACAGCTTAATAAAGTCAACCTCCCTGAGGATTCTGATTTTTAAAACTAAAGGAATGGATTTTTAGAGCAAATTCCAGTTACTATGTCAGGCAGATAGGGGAGGTGATTTAGAAGCAGAGGAGCCTTTACTTAGGGATTGCGATCTACTTGTGGGCTAGAACAGCTTCTGAGAGAATTTTACTTTAAAGCAGTTTTCTCAGCACCCCAGGATTCAAATAAACTCTCCGAGACACTTTGTTGGTGTAGATTTTAAATTACAAGCTTGACCTGTTACCCTCGAATACAGTTCTTAAGGAAGATTAGTTACAAACAGTTGTCAGAACTTTCACATGGCAGAAAGAAATTACATTATAGTAAAGCTGGGTGAATTTTTTATGTGTGAGAGAGCAATTCCTTCGTCACCAGATGGAATTACTCCAATTCATGCAATAAATGACTTACATTTTTAAACGGTGCCTTAATTTTTCTAGTTGAGATTTTCATGCCTATTTTAAGTCAAGACATCAATATGCTCCTGAACTCACATCACCCTCCCAGGGAAGTGGTGAGGACACAACATGGTTCTTCTGAGACTCAACTGGACCCCCGAGGACCAAGGTCTCATCTCAATCCTCTCAGCTCAGTGTCAAGGTTCCCAGGAAACCTTCAGTTTCCGAAGCAGTGTCCTGGTGGCCTCTAGGCAAATATGACACTACAGTTTACTTAGGACTTCGATAGTGGCCTAAAAGGGGAGAACAGGAGGGAAGTTTTGATTTATCTTGACATAAAACAGGCAGAACTCAGACTCACCAAATTCCCATAACTAGAAATCAAGAGGGTAAAACAGAAGAGGTTTGTCTATGATGGGGGTGGCCCCTCACAGCAGACTTGGTGAATGTCTTTTATAGAACCACATAAGATAGTACCTTCGACATTTACATATTTTACATACAATTTGAATACAAATTCTTAAAATTTATAATAGAACATTAAAATAACCTTCTAATAAAATCAGCCTTAAGTATAAGGAATCTAAATTTCAGTATCTTGTATACCTCTAAATAAATATCTCTGATCTATAATCCTTGAAAATATTACAGTTTATGGTGACATGAGACAAGTCAAACAGTATTATAAGTGAAAATAAAACATCAAATTAAAAATAAACAAGCCTAAAAACACAAGGAACTGAATTTATAGAAAATCAAAATGCTAAGTACACAGTAATTAAATATCTACACTGGGAAAACTGAATGCATGCTCAAAAACACAATTTCAACATATATAAAAAGCCCTTTAAAATTCATATAATCTAAATAAATAAGCAGAAACACAAAGGGAGGCACTGTACCAGCCAGCAACAACTAGAAAGTAATTTCTCCCTTTTTCTTTCAAATGATTCTGACAGAAAAACATGAAATAACGATCACTTGCTAAAAAACTATAATTCATGTGTTCTGTTTCCTTTAAAATGCTGCCTATCATATAAAAAGCGAAAGAAAGGCTTTCTAAATGTTAGGCCTTGGAAAAGGAAATGCCACCTGATGGATTTAAACCAAAACCAGACATTTGCTTATTTAAGACATGATTGAATTTTTGCTTAATGATCCCATAAAATCAAGCCCGTGATATGAATGAACATTTGAACATCTGAATGCATGATCTCTTAAGACTGAGTTATACACGGTGATTTAATTTCATTTGCCAAAGTATTTTTTTTTAAACATAAGGCCAGAATTAAAACATCTAGAGCAGGAACTAATGCCTTATTTATCTTTGTATTTTAGTTCTTAGATTCTCAGAACACAATAGACGCTCAATAAGTGTTTGCTAAATTGAGTTAGCATTCATCATACTTAAGGAAGCATCGAATCCGTGATGAAACTGGTTGCCTGGGAGCTCTTTAATTTTACCTCTAGGTCTGTAATTAATTTCTGGCTAGTTAATCAAGTTAATTGTCGCAGATCTGCCACAGTTTCTCATTTCAGGGCCAAGATTTCTACAGTTCATCTGTTCCATAGTTAAACCTTCTTTAAAGATTTGTGCCTGCACATCTACAGTCAAGTTAAAAGAATAAAGGTAATTTTTGTTATTTTGTGTTGGGTATTTGCTTATGATTAACTGTCTGAAACACACATGCACGCCCACGCCCACACACATGCACGCACAACCGTATCACGAGAACAGAACCTGGAAACAACGCATAAGGCCTGATTCACACAGCTTTCAAGGTTAACTGAAAAAAGACACTGAAACCACAGGTAACTCCTTTTGATCACAGACAAACTTATTGCGTGATGGCTGGAAGCAATGTCTTTGGACCAACAAATGGAAACCAAAAGTGTCCTTTAAGTGTTAGGTTGACAGGAAAGCTAAAAACGGTGTGGCTCCAACACTTTCTGTTTAATTCAGCTCAGTGCAGCTCATTACACTAGGAGGCAGCGAGGAGGAGATGGACACGCTGTCCCAAGGTCATTCCTTCCGTCCGTAGTGCTCAGATCTACCTCTGCTGCGTCGTGTTGATGGTTCTGAGCCCCTCTGGACCGCCACTTAAAGCTGCTGCTTCTGATGTCCATGGCTCCTCGCTGGGGGCAGGGGAGGCCCGTTACGCACAACTCGTAAAATAAAAGCTGTTTAGAAAGTTTCCCTCTTTGCTTCTCCCTGCCAGCACGCCTGTGCACCTGCATGCTGCTAGGAGAGGTAGATCCAGTGCCTCAGCTCTGCCATTCCCTGCAGTAACTTCGTGTAATAGAAGTCCACGTTGTCTGCGAAGTCCGTGCAAACAGGTGACTCCATGTCACCGAAAGTGCAGTATAGGGCAGTTCCTCCAACGCTAAGGAAAACCGTTGCTACACACAGCAAGATCAGTAAAATACAGGAACCGCTTCCAACTTCATCTGCAAACATGAGAACAGAGCAAGGTTAACAGAGAAAGGTTGACACAGTGGGAAATCCGAGCATCCACTGTCTCTCCCTGATTTAGATAACCAGATATCTGTAATATTGGTCCCCTAGGGACAGGTGTCATTGACAGACGGCTAGTGCACCTTATGGCTCTACAAGGACCTACTTATTACTAATCACAAAGGTACACACTCATGGATCTTGTCAACATTCAATTTAAAAAAACCAGCTCATTTGTACAACGAATATGTCACTTCCACAGTATTTTCAGCATCTTTTCTTTGGGTGTGAGTCCCTACCATCACCTTATCTATGTTAATAATCTGTGTATCTTTCCATAGTTCTCTTCATAATCATATGTTTACACACAAAATTTAAATAAAGTTTATGTAAGAACATCTACTTTATCTATATGTGCTGAAACAGTGTTTAGAGCCGCACTATCCAACGGAAGCCACGAGGCACATGTGGCTGCTGAGCACAGGCTCAGTGACTTGGTTTAAGATGAGATGGCTACTAAGTGAAACAGGACTGTCAGTTCTAAATCCAGGGTTCCTCCTGGTGAGCTGGACCATTCAGGGCCCATTAGAGCAAACAAAGAATTAAGCATTCTATCTGGGGAAGACTGTGAGAGTTACAAGCAAGGTGCAGAGGTAAAATGAACAGTGGGAACAGATTATTTCCAAGGCTCCTACCAGCTTTATAACTGTAAAAAATTAGAAACCTCTATCACTTTATATCATGCTTAGAAAGCATATCTACATGCTTATACTGTTATTTTATAAACACGAGAAGCATCCACACAGGTTTCTGGCTGTATTTCCACTCACCCTTATTTGCCTAGGCTTTAGGTAAACCAGCAACCACCTAGCAGCCCAGGAAGGAAAAGTCAAACAACAGCAAGTGTTAAATTGCTGCCCTTGAGAGACACTTCCTTCTAGAGCGTCAAGAAATCACCAAAGAGAATATACTTGTAATCCATACATATTTTCCACACATATAAAGCTGGAGAATTAACTGCTGCTGAAAAGAAGACAGAAAGAGCAGACTCACTAAAAAAAAAACCCCACCCAAAACAGAACACTGAAGAAAACTGCAATGAGTTCTGAACATGAGGACTGCCTATAGCATAGGAGGGCCATGAGCTGAATTTTGCCACTTGCTCACTTATTGGAGCAAACAAAATGCTTAGGAATTATTTAAGAACTGATCCTAGTTCAATTCTCGGCTTCCTTATGGAAGATAAACCAACTGCGCCCACTCGTGGGCTCTTGGACAAACCCTTTCCCTTCATCCCTAGCAAACACTGAGAGCCAGCCTTGTGCCGGCGCTGAGCAGTCTGCTTCCTCACCTTGATCTAGGGTATCGTCTATTTCCTGGAATCTCACTCGTCGCTTAGAGGGTCTCTGCTGCATCTGGGCGGGGTGCTCTCCTACGGAGTCATTCCTCTTCTTTAATATGGAGACCAGTCCTTCAGCAGGGACGACCTGGCGGAGATGCCGAGAACCACTTGTTAAGTTATGTGGGAAATATCAGTGGTGTTTTACGTGGAACGGTAACAAGGCTAAAGCAATTCAATGGGCATTTGCATTTCTATTATAGGTTTATCGAATTCCTATTAAAGATCACGATTAATCATCAAAATCGAACAGAGTAATACATTCACTCGCATGCACATGATTGCCAAACACACACGCCGAAAGCTGCCTTTCCGAAGCCCTGAGCTGACTCCAGGGCCGGACAGCCTGGCGGAGGGCAGTGGGCTGGAGAGAGGCCTCCTTTAACTGCCTTGCTCTGAAGCTCCATCTCCTTGCTGAGTAACCTGTAAAATGATCACCTCTGGCCCCTCGTTGCTTAATTGTTAGTGCTCGGTTTTGCTTTATTACAGAGGCTGATAATCTACCACTGCTTTTTCCATTCATCAGCAATTTTAAAGAAATAAACAATGGGACACTTAAAATATACTTGACACCAACTTTCAACATCACAGTGAGTGGTCCTTAGTTCCTCTGAGAAACGATGCATTTACTAAAGAGTGCTTGACCGCTCAAAATATTTTAAGGCCTTCTAGCATCTCTCTCAGAGCCAGTTCACTAGGGACATATTACTTTGTAGTATACACAGGTTGGCAAACTATGGTCGGTAGGCAAAGGCCCTGTGCCCATTTTAATTTAATAAAATTGAATTGGAACACAGCCAAACCCATTCATCTACATGTTGTGTATAGCTGCTTTTGGGCTACAATGGCAGAACTGAGTGGTTACAACAGGCCAAAAGTCTAAAGAATTAACTATTCGGCCCTCATAGGAAAAGTTTGCTGTCTAATATCCCTTCAGTCCCCCACTTCTACCCCTTTCTTTGTTTCCTTCTGGTTTTCACTTGAGGTCCCTCTCTCCTGCCTCCACCCCACTCCTTACTTAGGAACAAAGACAAAAACAAACACCTTTGCCATTTAGGAGTGAAAAGACTCCGAGGTGTAGGAGGAATGGGAAGAGGCTCGTTGGAGCCAGGCTGGGAAGCTGGGGGCCTCATCAAGGGTCCTCTAAGCAGTAGGCTGAGTCACAGAAGTAAACTTGCGAGTGGCCTGCTTGGACAGCTGCCGGTGATGACACAGGTGGGCATTGTGGGCCTAACACTGTAGGTGTCAGCGACTTGCTGGTATCAGATCACTGCAGGCTGAGGACTGCTTGTAATGTCATTTAGCTGATCTATGGCATAAAATAATATGGTTTCCAGTTCCAGCCAGCCACCTCTGATAATATGCATAAATATTACAGATTCTATCAGTTCTTTTTATAACTCAAGGCTTTTAGGGCCAAATAACTCAGTATAGTCTTCTACAGGGCTTTTCTGAACATGGGTCTATAGAAACCATTATCTCAGAAAAAAAAAAATCAATGTTAGCAATTTATTCTTTTTATAGAAAATATGTATTTCAGCTGATGTCCTTCTGAGAAAACTAAAGGACTTTGGTGACATTAAAATGGTAAGTACAAATATGCAAAGGAACAGCCTTGCAAATCTTGCTTTAGGAAACAACTACGTTAAAGAGCCCCTTCCAACAACAAAGAAAAAATGATTTTACAAGCACCCTTTGAAACCGAGAGGGAAAGAAGTCCTAGTAACTTCCTTAAGAGCAAGAGATGAAAAATCAAAAATAATTTAACGAGTATATTACTACTATAGATAATACTTTCAGTAAATGTAAAAGAAATTAGGTTTTCACAGACTATTTTCTCCATAGAATAAAGTCGTACATTTACCGACAGTGAGTTCATATTCCACAGGCATTTTCAAGGTGCTTTAACTACTTAAAATAAATAACCCAAGATGAGCCCCAGAGTGGCATCACTGTTAACTGTATGTCTTTGTGATATGAACTTTGAATCCGTAAATTCAAGTCATAAATCAAAAGACACTGCAAATATGAATAAATGGATGTTGAAAGACTGAGAACAACTTTGGAAATCATCTGGAAAGACACAGAATGTGCTTCCAAGATGGACCAGCCAGTCCTAGCGCAGCAGCTGTGTAGGCTCCCACCTTCGCCTAATCTGGGGTGTTTTGACCCTGAACGTCAGGCCCTTAAGGGATCCAAGCCTTCCCAAGTGGCTCCACCTTATTTACTATGTGTGGCAATAAACTTTGGCAACTTTTTGAAAGAGGGAAGAAGTAGAATATGAGAAATTACAGTTGGGTGGGATGACACACTCTCCCACCAACCCTTAATTCTTGGCTAGAAATCAAACCAGACCCTACATTTTCTTTAACTGTATGTGCCCCCCCCCCCCAAACCTGTTGTCTGAGGTACAGGATGCTTTTTTCCCATTATGTCCTTTCAGTCTTGCCCTGGGATCTTCTCCAGCTTTCTCTGTTTCTTTCCTAACTGCCTCTGGTCCTTTAGTCTATGGATGAAGAACAGGGATGGTGCGGCTGAGCTCAGGCATAGGAGATGCAAGCCAAGGAGGAGGCTCTTAGAAGACAGGTGGGTGTGGGCCTTTCTGTTCTGGCAAGAGTTTTAGGCAGAGGTCTTAGAACCTACCCCAAGGACAGAAATTCCTACTTACCGCACCAAGGCAGTCAAACACAGAGTTTTTTTGGGTCTCACCCAAAGGACTGCCAAGTGTTTCTATAAGTAGGTGGGAAACTGATTTAGGGCACATAGAAATATGTCTCCTCCAAACTACTCTAAGAAAACATTTCTATGCCCCGTCCCTTTACCATAATATTGATATTAAAAGGTTAAGAATTTTTAAATCTCAGGAAATAAAGCTTTAAAAACTAAATTTGATTTTCCATTGGAATTACCAAATTTCTTTGCTACACAAACAAAATATACCAAGCCGTCATTATGAACCAGAAGAATGTTTAAGCTGTAATTAATGTAATTGTTACTGGTGGTACTCTATGAATAAGTGCAGAATTCAACAACAACAAAACATCCACTGGCCTAGACCTCTGCATTTGCTAATAAGTAGTCCTTCTGCACATCCCCTCAAACATCAATGATCACCTTAAATAGCATTTTAAGAATGAACTGGTTGTAAAAACAAAATTATTATGGAATTCTATGGGCACAGTAAGTCTTATTGTAACAAAGTAAACATTCAGAGGTCTTGATGCTAGAACTGCCTCCTCAAAAAATTAAATAGATACCAAATAATGTTCTTTTAATGAGGTAGGCTTTACTCAGTTGAGAGCCTCAAGGCTGGTACATTTTGAACACGAACACATGTTTGGCTTTGGCTTCCAACTAACTTGAGAATTAGCATTTATAAGTCACATTAGCATATTACAAACAGCTTCGGTGCCAGCCATCTCACTGCAGGAGCACGCGGCAAATTTACCACTATTATTCTGTACTGAAGGAACACGTGAGGTTCCCTGCCTGCTCCTTTACATGTGGGCTCTGCAGCGAGACCTATAATTAGTGCATCTGTATACTTTATGCGAAGACGTTTACATAACATGTCACATTTTATCTTCATGACTCTCCTACACAGGCATTCGCAGCCCCATTTTACAGATGACGCGGCCAAGCTCACAGGGCGTGAATCACACGCTTAAACCTGTAGCACCAGCTCCCGGCAGAGTTTGCATGCAAACGCAAGATTAAACCTCGTGCCGTCTAACTCATGTGAAAGGCCTTATTCTCTATGGCTATTAGAATTTTCCTTATTCCGTCTGACTTATTTGCTCAGCACGGTATATACACGCAGGACCCATCCATGTTGTCACAAATGGTGGTGTTTCCTTTGTGACAGCAAAGGGCAAGAATCATATGATTTCACTCACCTGTGGGGATATACAGAGAAAGCAACAAATCAACAAACAAAAACAACAAACAACTCACTGACACAGAAAAGAGTAAGGCGGTTGCCAAAGGGGTGGCAGGCGACAGAGAGGGTAGGAAGGGCCGAATCTACGGTGCCAGGAGGTTAAACTTTGGCTGATGGGTACACAACGCAATATACAGATGATGGGTTATAACACCGCACGCCTGAACCTTATATAATCCTATTAACCCATGTCACCCCAATAAATTTAATAAAAAAACTTGGCTTAGTGTCACCCGTAATAATCTATCAAACCTAATACCTTTATTTTGTCTTTCCAAAGCAGTTTATACCTCTGGCAACAAATCTTTATCTTACACATCACCTCGGCTCAAAGATGCTTAAACTAAAGGCTAAATCCGTCAATACACAGACTTGGGGGAGGAGACGGTGAGATGCATGGTCTTGTGCGTCACTCGAGTCACCTGGAAGCGGATTATTATCACGGTCACGAGCACAGCAAACGAATACAAGTCACAGCCGGAGCCAGGGGAGGCAGCTACAGGGGGAAAGCCATCTCCGCAAGGAACACGGCGGTGACCTCCCCGTGGAGGGAGTGACGGGGGGAAAGGCCAGCGATGAGGAAGGAGGCCAGGGCTGAATTTTTAAAAGATTTAAAAAGAAAAGAGTTTGTTTTAAATAACAGGAGTTTTATAATGTATCTAAGTTTCTAAATTAGGCACTGCCTCATGTGTTTGTAGTTTGCTTTTGTTTGTTTAAACGGGCAATTTAATACAAGTAAAATAGGAAATGGGAAGAATGTCAAGATACCACCCTATTTTTTAGGCCCCAGTAAGTTTTTGAAACAAGTAGATTCCAAAAGCAGAACTCTCGACTCTCTTTCCCTCAAAACTGGTCCTCGCCACCAAACTCCGTCTCTAACCCAGGAGCACATCCTGCGAGAGATGTGTCTCCACCGCAGGTACTGCTACGGCCCGAGCCCTGTCCTGCAGGGTCACTCACCTGAATGACTGCAATAACCTACGGGCCTCCTTTGCTGGGCCTCTGGCTCCCTGTATCCTAGTCTCCACTGAGGCTAGGTCGCGTCGCTCTCCTGCTCAAAACCATGGCTTTCTACCACCTTCTGAATTTCATTCCAGTTTCTCACCCTGTCCCTGCAAGGCCCTTCGGAAGTAGCTCCAGCCTGCCTCTTCCACCCAAACACCCCCATCTCCTTGTTCAGGGGGCTCCAGTGGTGCTGGCCACCTGCTGTCCTCCCACTGCCCCCCCACGCCCTGGTTAAAGGGCCTGTTCCTCTCCCTTCCCCACCGGTTTAGTCTGTCTCTACCCCTTGTCCTGCTGAGATTTCTTCACAGCCCGTACCAATCTCTGAAACTATACTGTTTATTTTATGTGAACTTGTTTATTATGTGTCTCTCCCTCTACAGCACTGGCCTCACAATCAGGGACTTGATCTGTGTTCACTAGTGTCCTAGAACATAGTAGGTGCTCAATAAACATGCCAAAGAATGTATTTGAAAGAGGTAGACTTGAGATATCTAAGTAAAGGTTGTCAATTTAGACTGAAGGCGGGGAACGTATCTTGCCCTCTTTCAGCTTAAAAGCTTTCTAAAGAACCAACCAACCGGCAGCAAAGCAGCTCCTTCCTCAGCTCTCACATTATGAATTATTTCTAAAAATTAAAATGACTTGAATCTGAAGCAATGAATATAGTTTTCTGAACATATGACATCTCTGCAAATAGATTCCACATGCATATGTAAAGGAAGAAAATGTTGTTAAAATCTGCTCACAAAGCTGTAAATAAGATTACTTTCAAAGTTAATAATTTTAGTAAAGTTTACCCAATATTTAAGTGCCACTTATTTAGAAAATAAAACAACTCCTTCACCTCCACCGTGTAACAGTTTACCATAAGCTGAATGGACCCTGAGTAGCAGCACGGGGTTGGGGCGTCAGGCACCCTGAATTCGCACAGCACATCTCCTCTCTCAGGTGCTGATGCTGGAAACAGCTGCGGCGTTTACAAAGGAGGTAATGCAGCCCTTCCGGGCCCCAGAACCAAGCAGGTCAGTGACTTATGAGTATTACCAGGCTCCTCTAAAGGGGTTTGGGTTCTGACATTAAACTATATTATGGGTATTGTGATAAAATTTCATCTTTTCCCCAAAACTGGGATAAGTTCAGCAAAGAGATTAGACCTGGAGTCAGACAACTGTTAAGATTGCAGGCTTCAGACGTGCAGTGCCCTTATCTAAATTTTTGTTTTTTTTTTTAACCCTTACCTGGGGATATGTTTTTATTGATTTTAGAGAGAGGAGAGAAAAAGAGAAACATTGACCTGTTGCTTCCTATATGTGCCCTGACCAGGGATCAAACCCACAACCTTTTGGTGTATGGGGCCACGCTCCAACCAACTGAGCCACGGCCAGGGCCTTATCTAAAATGTTAATCACTGCATCTGCAATGTGGTGGCGCTCACACAGAAGCTACATAAAAATTACTGAGTGAGAGAATTAATGAGTGAATCTCTCTAACTTGCTGACACTGCACACGTGATGCACTTTTTACACTTCTGATGACTGTGGGTCACGCTCTTTTGTACCTAAGGAGAGCAATGCTCCAGGGACAGAGCCGTCATTTTACTCAGCAAAATTATTCCTAGATTCAAAAAGCTTCCCAAGCCTAGAAAATTTTCATTTACACATGCCTGTATATTAGAGAATGAAATTAGTGTAGAGTGTTTTTAGTGCTCTATGAGGTTTTGTAAATTATTTCATTTTATGTGATGAATCTGTTTCAAAAAAACACAATGAACGCTTCCACTGGGTTGGTGGTGGTTATCAAAGCCAAGTTCTATCTGAGGCAGAAGTAGCAAGAAAATGAAAGCGGAGAGGCAAGGAAAAGGGAAAAAACCGGCGAAGAAAGAACATACCATTGTATTCTATCATCAGCACAGGGGTAGAAAGACTGACAAGCAGTCAGGACATCTGTGAGGGGCAGAGTCACTGACGGGAGAAATGAGATTTTGGGAGATAGCACAATGCCCTGGAGGACGGCAGGTTTACCAGCCACAGTGGGGTTCCTGAGGGCATGACAAATACTATTCATGAGACTACTCAGCTATTAGAAGTCATGTTCTCTGTCCACATTCACAAAAGCACGGAGGCATGAAAACTCTCAAAAACAATGCCAGTGAAAATTAGTGAAATGCGGCAGAGACCCCCAGAGGCCAGGAACTTCACCTGATGCCTCGCTATGATCTCAGCCTGACGCATGAAGAGCCTTCAAGAAGGATCGTTTCTTTTTCCTGAACTTAAAAAAATTGCATTATCAAGCAGAGGAGAAAGGCCGTCTTGGCCCTCTCCTCTCCCCACCCCCCTGGTTTTTGGTTTTGATTAGCCTCATTACGAGAAACTTTAAAACTTTGAATTACTTATAGGATTTGTCTTAGTCATGTAGTAAGTACTGTTTGTGCGAATCTACAACTTATAAATAAATTAATACTGTAGGAAAGAGAACACTCACAGCATCCAATTTAAGGGCTTAAAAATCCATCCAGTATCTCCTAGTCTTATTGTATTTTAAAATGTTTCCTTCATTCTGTTATACTGTTTCAAAGAATTAAAAAAAATATATTAATAATAACAAGAAACAGGGAGTATATATTCCATTTTTATCTTCTAGATGTACGAGAAGAAAAATGAGCTTTCCTTATAAGAAAGTGACTAATCTTATCTTGCGCCCCTCTCCTGGGACTGCCAAATAAAAGACACAGGAACATGAAAAACAGTGTTCATAATGCTTCTATCTGGAGGTATGGATAGACCTTCCTGAGGCATAAACACCACGGTCAAAATAAACAAAACTCCTAATGATGAAAAGTTTACGTTAATTGAATTTCCCCCTCCTGTTGGAGACCAGGGGGCATTTATAAAAACCGGGCACCATCTAGCACATCTGTGCTTCTTAAATTCCGTTTTACTGACATCAACTCTCAGACTCACCTCTGCGATCTCTATTCTTTTTGCAAGATCATCGAGGGACAGACAGCTGTCGTCGGAGGGCAGGTTTTCCTGGAGACTGTAAGATGCTTCGTCCGGAGACAGATCCTGGAGATCGGACTCGCCCTCCTCGTAGGAGAGACAATCTTCAGCATCTCTTAAGCATCCTTCTAGAAGGCTGTTCAGATAGTCCTCTGTCTCCTTACTGACTTGGGTGTCCTGATCTCCCTTTTCCTCCGGGGCCATATACGCCTCCCAAAGCCCCGTGCTTAGGTCAGGCACTCGAGCGCTGTCGCAGGGCGGGCTCTCAGGGCCCCCGGAGGCAGGCTGTCCCCGCGGTGATTTTCCATCACCGCCCCTGAGATCAGGTTGCAGCGGCTCATTTAATTCATTGTGCTCAAGCCGGTCTGCGGGCGACGCCTTGGAAGCGTCTCCAAGTGGCAACTGGAGCGCCTTTCTTTCAGTCTGTGAGCATCTAGCCTCAGAACACAGTCCAGGTTTATGATCAGAGCCCGGTGGAGCCACTGGCCCTGTCACCGCCTGGCTGGGGAGTGACCCCCGGGGGTCTTCGGCCGCATCTGGGCGGGCCTCCGGGGGAGCCAGCTGCACGGCGCTGTCACTGTCGGGCGCTTTCTCCGGAGCAGAGCGTGGCCCAGACCTGCTCCCGGCCGCCTCCGAGGGCCGGGCCTGCAGCTCCCGGGGGGCCTCAGTGCTGCCGAGCGGCTCCTCTGCGTGGCCCTCGCCCGCAGTCACAGGGCCGCTCGGGGGACCCGCCCGCCTGGCCGGCTGCTGACGGCAGGGACTGCTCTCCTGGGTCTCCTCTTTCTGCTCGCTCTCAGTCCTTGGCTCCGGGCCAGGGCAGATTTCACTCTCTGAAGATGAAGCAAAACAAGTTGTTTGAACATTCAGAACAACGCTTTGCACAGGAGGGAAGAGAGAGGGCATGTAGGTGACGCGTGGGACACAACCCTGCAGCCCTCTGAAAGGGTATGTTATTTCCCCTCCACTAGCTTCCCGCCACAGCCCCACACACTTCAATATTCGGATGTTTACCTTACTATGGTTTTGTAAACATTACTCACGCTGTGTACTATGAGACAATTTTCTTTCTCATTTACACTTAATTTCCTTGGTGTTGATCACGGGCTCATTAATCCATTATAAAAAAATCTCCACTTATGTCCGTCTCAACTCTGGCAGCTGTACAACTTTGCCAACAGGTGATCTACCAGTTTTCAAACACATCTTTTTTGATCCCCTGACCCAGAGCTGCTCCCCAGTCCTGAAAACTTCCCTTCCCGGTGGTCCTAGGACTTCCCTCTGGCTCTCTGTTGGAAACCTTATTTTGGGGATCCCAGGTCTTCCTCTTTGTTTCTCTCTCCTGGTGGAACATTCCCTAAGAAAAAGTACATGGCAGGTAGCCTTTTTGAGATTCTTCACATCTGAAAGTCTTTCTTCCTTCACTCCTAAAACTTGGGTAAGGTTTTCAAGGTCAGGAATCATTTCCTCTCTCTGTTTTGAAGGCCCTGCTGCCCTGTGTCTGGCTTCCAGGAGGAAATGTCCAGTTTCTGAACCATTCTGAATACCAAGCCCTTCTGACCTACATTTTCTTCCTGGAAGATTCAGATTTTCTTTCTTTCTATCTGGTGTCCTGAACCTTCATAAAGTTTCTTGTTCTTTGTGTTGGGTAGTTGGTGGGACTTTCAATCTGGACTCATAACCTTTGATTCTGGGAAGTTTTCTTGTATTATTTCTTTGAGAAGTTGTGCCCAGCCCCTTTCTGGTCTCTCCCTTTAGAACATCAGTATTAGGGTTTTGGGCCCCATGGACTGATCATACTTTTTCTGTCACACTCTTTATCTCTTTGTTTTTGGGTCAGCATTTTGGGACACTGCCTCAATTTCATTCTTTAATTCTTCTAATTAATTTTCTATACTGGCCATCAAGCTTTTAAATCTCTATAAATGTTTCTTAAATTCTCTGAATGTTCCTTTTTAAAAAAAACAGCATCTTACTCTTGGTTTTCACATATACAATATTTTCTCTAATCTCTGTGATAAGATTCATTCATTTAAAAAAGTTTCCATCTGTTCTCTGCATTTTGTTTCCTTTGAGTTTCTTTTGGTTTGTCCATCTGAGTTGGTCTCCATCTTTTCTCTCTGAGGTTTTCTTAATGAGGCAACAAGCAGCTCTGTGGTTAGAGGCAAGCCTTCTCCAGGCACAGTTCTCAACGTGGGGCAAAGAGGGGCCCGACCTTCCGTTGGGAGGCCCTTAGCGTGGTTTCTGGAGGTTTTATCTCTTAGACTAGTGGCTAGTTTCCCAGAGAGGAAAAAAGAGTTTTGGCTGCCATGGTTTTAAATGCTAAATGCAAAAAGTAGGCTACAGGGCTTACCACTCAGTCCGTAAGATTTTCATTAATTCCTCATTTTCTATACAATAGCCCTTCCTTGAGTTGTGCCTGGTCCCTGAGTCCACAATTCCTCTCTTTCATGTTCTCTAAAAAATACACTTTTGGCCTCCTTGACTTTAGAGGAGCACTCTGTGCTTCCAATTCCCCAGCCTTCCAGACGGGAACCAACATTTTCTCTGCAGACACACAGCTTTCGGCTTTCTCCTGTGTGCTCAGCCAGTTGCCACCCATGCATCTGTTTTCCACCCTCCCAGTTTTTCTGGAAGTCACATCTGCTGCTGTTTCCCTGCCAGTTTGTCCTTGTGGGTTTCTGTCTTTTAAGAATCCCTTTCTGATGTATTAATGGTGTTCCAGGAAAAAGTGGGGGTAAATGCTTAATCCACACGTTCGACTAAAAATATTTTCTGCAAGCTTATTTTTGTTAATGCTTCTGTTAATATTGACATGAATTTGTTAATTGGCTCTTCTGAACCCAAGAATCTAGTGAGGTAAGTTTGCTATCCACTATTGCGTTAACTTCACACACACTAAAAAAATCAAACACACACACACACAAACAAAAAATCTACTCTTGAGGAAATAAAAATGGAATGAGAGCTGAGTGCACAGCAGATACTTAATAAACAATGAATTCAAGAGGTAGTTCTAAAATGAGAAGCTAGACTTAACCTATGCTCCCACACATGCTCTACAGAAACATACATGCCCCCATGTTCTCTTTCGGGAAGAGTCCCCCCCACATTTCACGATGTGGGACTAAAGCATTTTTGAATCAACACTATTTCTTATACTTTCTGAATATCTCATTAAGTATAAACACTTGAGTGGTATCAAACTTGAAAAAGGGAATTTTCACAGCAAATATTTATTTTAGAGTAAAAAACACAGTTTGAAATGTTGATAATAGTATAAATTAGTATATCTTCTACAGAGGTTAATTAAAAATTTAAAATGTACACACCCAGTCATCAGGGGAAAGAAAGTTAAAACCACAATGACATACCATTTCACATCCGCTAAAATATATAAGACTGACATATAAAAGACTGACAACATTAAATGTCAGCAAGGATCGGAGCAACTGAAATTCTCATATATTGCTGGTGGGGTACAAAATGATACAACCACACTAAAGAACTGCAATTTCTTATAAAGTTAAACATGTATCTTCCCTATGACCCAGCAATTTCACCCTCAATTATTCATCTAGAGAAATAAAAACATACATCCACGAAGTGACTTCCCAGTAGTTTTATTCATAATATCCCCAAACTGGAAAGAACCCAAATGTCTATCAACAAGTGAATGGATAAACAAATTGTGGTACAGTTAAAAAAAAGGGAAAAAAAAAGGAATACTACTCAGTAACGAAAAGGAATGAACTAATGACACATACAATAATATGGGTGACTATCCACAACATACATTGATCAATCCTATTTATATTAAATTCTAAAACTGGGAAAACTCTATGACAGAAAAGCACTGGGTTGCCTGGGACTGGAGGTGCGAGGGACCGGCCATAAAGGAGAGAATATTTATGTTCCTATCTTTGCTGGGGTGGTGGTTACATACATGAGTGTATACATCTGTCGAAACTCATCAAATTATACACTTAAAATGGGTACATTTTACTGCACGGAAAGTGTATGTCAACAAAGTTGATAAAAATGGGAAGGGAATGATAAATATAAAACTCAGGATAATGGTTACCTCAGGGGTGGGTGAAAGTAGGGGACACAAAGCACAAAGGTAGTTATAACAGAATTGACAATAATTGAGACCTTAGTTGGGTATTAGGTTCATAGGCCTTCAGTTTATCATTTCTTACAATGTATGTAATGTATTATATCTACATATAAAATATTACTTAAAAATAAAAATGTAAATTAATAAAAATGCATGAACTTCAGGGTCAGAAAAGTAGGGTTGGCTTTGAGTTCTAGCTAGTTCTGCTCCAGCTTAAGTCACTTAGCTTTTTTGAGTATCTTCAAATGATTCAGCAGAACTTCTACCGGCTGTTAGGAGGAACAGATGAAATAATATACAAAAAGTATTTTGAAAATATAAAATATTATGTAAATTACTTGAAGACTTTACTAATGGGAGGTTAATTAGAAAAGTGGCAATGAATGATACGTAGAGAACGCCGGCAGAACGCTAGTCTCAGGGGGTAGTGATACCATGAGGGAGGCAGAAAGCTAATGAGAGCAGCGAGACTGTCGAGCTCTCACCTTGGTCCTCATACTCTTCTACACTCTTAACATGAAACTATTAACTTAATCCTCACAGGAATCCTACGAGGTAAGTACAATGAATTTCGGAGCTGTGCAAACGGAGGCTCAGAGCAGTCAGGTAGCTTGCCTAAGATCACACAGCTTTAAAGTGGTGAATTCAGAATTCAAACCAGCCAAGTCTGGCTCCAGAAACAGTGTTTAACCACCACACAAAAAAATAGCAAGTTACATATTATACAAGCAGCTCAAGATCAAGGGATGTAGAGAGGAAGAAAAGGGAGAGGAAGGTCTGGACTGCACTGCATGTCTTACCTGATCAGAAATGAGGAACATGAAGAGATGAATAATGTATTAAATTCAAACCACTTAAAGTGATATTTTCATATGTCTTTGTCTCATCGTCTCACATTTCTATATATTTATTCACAGAATAGCCAAAGCGAGGAGGCTAATTCTGGGAGATGAGATTTTTCTTTAAAAGACATTGTTTTATCAGACTTGGCAAGATTTCTTGGACAAGATTCAGTCCCCCCCCCCAAGATGGTTACTAGTGAGACGTGTGCACTGTGGAAATCTCCGGCCACCCATACAGCTTGCTTGGCAGGAGCACGCTGCATTTTAACCAGAAACCAGAAGACTCAGGTTCTGGAAGTCAGTCAGAGGATCAGGCACGACTTAAATGTGGCGTCTCCGTGTTCCCATCTGTATCGCATCTCACAGCAGAGGCCAAGCTACAAGTCGTGCTGAGCTAGCGCCGGGCAAGCAACCAGCACTAAGTGTCAAATTTAATTAGCCGTTACGGCTCCCTGGCCAAGGTGCACGGCAGAGACACTTCCACGCCCAGATTCGGTGGCCGTTTTGTGACTTTCGCCCTCTTTGAGATTTTACGAAGCTCATTTTACTCTGATTTGCAATATGAAAATGACTGGCACAGAAGAGATGGGAAGAAGAGAATATAGGAAGATTGACCTAAGGCAATATCCTAAACGTGCCTCATAAAAATAGAGGAGATAAAGTGAGATTTAGGGGATGAAAATGGACTTTATAAAGAGAAAAATAACTGAACTGAAGGCATCAGCACCATCATTTTATCTGTCAGGCAACTCAGTCCAAAAACCTGATGCTGCTCGTTTAATATCAGGACTCAGGAACATAAATCCCAGGAATATAAATTAGTACTAAATTCATCCATTAGGAAAAATAAACACCCTAAAGTGTATTCATTTATCTTTATTTTTTAAACGTTTTGTAATGAACATACATAACTAATGAAAAAAAATAGTTTCTAAAAATCTTTAACTTTTGATATAAGACACAAAGTGTAACAAAAATATATCATAAGTGCTTTAGAAATATATATATATATATGTGCAAATTAAATTACACCATATGGGAGTCAACATGAAAGGGGAGAGAATCAATTGCTGTGGGTAAGTTATCAAGATACAGAGCTTTTAAACAGTCAGAAACACAACAAATTCCTGGTCAAGCCACATAAAAATTGTTGGTTTTTAAACAGAAAAGAATGTCTGAATATGCCAAAACCAATTCTATTTCAGAGCATTTTTGTATAATCTCGTCACACCGTGTTAGCTACATGCAACCAACCACCTGCTGAAAGCACGGAAAGAACTATGTTTTTATAAGAACTTAGATTTTATAATTTCTACTACTAGATATCTAAAACTAGTTACGTGATATAAATAAATAAAAAATCTCACTTTGCTATTTGTCTTGGAAAAGTATGTGCAAGAAAAAGTAAATATAGCATTTCAGATGTAACAGCAATGCAGCTGTAACACGTGTAAAATATGGGAAGGGGCCGGTGCCTCTGACAATCCCCTCTGACTTCAAAACATACCCGGCTCTTTGGCGGTAGCTCCACTCTCCTTTGGGTCTTCAGACTCTATTAACTGCGCAAAGCATGTCCTTCCCAGGGACTTGTCTACAGCTGCCATCTAAAGTGAAAAACAGAAACAAAACAAAACAAAAAACACTTGTGGGGAAACTGCAGCATTAAAATAGAAAGGCGAAAATATTTGAAAAAGGTTTATTTTCTAAGAGAGTTCACACTATAGACATATGACACAGCATTTTCCCTTGTAAATACTTTCAAAGGAACAGGCCCTTACCTTATGTTTGGATAAAAGAGGACTGTAGGGGAAAAAAGAGAGAGAAAATGGAATTAAAAATTACAGCGGTAATATGAGTCCAAACAAATGTCACTGAAATGGCTGTAAAAAAAAAAAAAAAAAATTAAAAGAATTTACAGCTCCTCAGGATTCTAATCTTAGCCCAGAACATTCCCACTGCGAAACATTACCACTGGTTCCCACAGTTCAAAGTGCAGCTATATCATGTGTTAATCTCCTCAGATAGCTAATTACTACTGAAAACTCCCAAATAAACTACAAAGGCTGAGACCCAGAAAAAAGAGAATGCTAGTTTTTTGCTAATAATGTATATAAAGAGTATTCCACACATATGCGTTTTTAAAGTTTTGGTTTGTCACTATAATCTAAAATAGATTATGTAGAAGATAATTTTACTGACATTATCCATGGAAACAGATAAAAAGTTATTTTATTCAAAATATGCAGAAACCAGAAACAATCCAAATGTCTATTAAGAACAGAATGAGTAAATTAACTGCTACACAGTCACATAACCAATGCAAAGAGTAATAAAACAGAGCAAATCACCATTATGCGCAATGACATGTAACACAGACAGAGTGATGGGCGAAAGAAGTTAAATACAAGAATCTGCATTCTGTGTGATCACATTTCTATGGAATTACAGAACAGACCAATATTCTGTTACAGACTCAAGACAGTGCTACTTTGGGGGGTTGGTACTGACTTGGGGGATGCACGAGGGAGCTTTCCGAGGGGCTGGACTGTTCTGTGCCTTGGTTAGAATGGCAGTGACACAGACACACTTGTGTATGTAAACACATATCAGGCCTGTGCACTTGAATGTTCCCGTAACTCAAAAAATACTTTTTATATTAAAATTTAAGAGTAATAATTTGGGGTAAATCCATAAATTTAAAGCATAAAATGCCACACTTAGATTATGTTCAATAAACACTCATTTTTAAATAATAAAAACACTTATAACACATTAAAAAATTATTAGTTCCATGGGAAGGACAGGGAAAGTGTCTGTATTGAATATTTTGGAGGTAAAAAACAACAATCTCTTTTATCTGTTTTTAAAAATTCCATTACTTTAAAATCATGTTTTACATCTCAGATGTGCACCAGTATAATCATTAGCATGCCCCTTACCTTCAGAATTCTAAGTCTTGAAATATGAATTAAAAAAACATACGTAAGTGCTTTAGTATTACTATAATTTAGTTATAAAGAGCCAATTCTTTGATACAAACCAAGCAATTTAAAATTATCTGGTAAATGTAATTTTCCTTCTGCAGTGTTTTGGTTAAATGCTATACTGTATTTGCTATTATTAGACTACTCTTTAAAATGTTTTCTTTTTTACTATAATATACAAACATTGGCAAAGAACTATAATAAAAAGTCCTAATACATAATTTTTTTTCCCATCTGAATTGCCTAATCTCTTAACCAGAGATCAAAATTAGAAGTTATATTTAAAATTTTCTAATTAAAAGTTATATTTAAAATTTTCTAATTTTCTAATGAACCTATATACAGTTTACCTTTTACTGATCTTAGTGTAAGAAACAGATAAAAGGAACTTAATCATTTTATTTTATCCAGTGTAATTTCTCTAGTTGAAAACATTAACAAAACAAATAAAGAAACGGACCTTGTATTTCAAATATTCAGTGTTACAATGGTTCTTCAATATTCTAATCCAAGCTCATTCTAACCAAATACTGAAATACTTACTCTTGATGTGTTGTGCAAAATTTAGTAAGCCGTTCAAAATCTTCACCATTAAATCCCTTTTCTGAATTCCTTAGAGACGGAACTGTATGTGGTTGCACAGTTTTCCATTTTGTTTCTAAATTTAAAATATTTGTTGGTCACTGACAAATCATATTTAAGAGGGAAAGAATAGTCAAATGGCACCCCTGATAAAGATTAGCATGCACAATTATCTTCTCAAATAACCCAGAAGTTAACATAGTTAGAAATGGCTAAGGGATTAAATTTCAATGTAAGTAAGTATTATCTCAGAGACTAAATTCGCCAGCAGGGCATGCAAAGGGATCAGAAGAATTGCAACTAGTTGCAAGAGTTCTCTTCTTGGAACTGATATGAAGAACAAAATACAAAGAGAGATTTTCTCACAAGGACACAGGCTTGTGAAAATGCTACTTTCTTTGCAACATTAACTGGACTGCAGAAACATTTATTTCCTGACTTACAAAACTCAGTCAAATACGTTAACTTTCTCGATAGATAGCAACTTGTTAGACTGCTGATAATTCCACACTCTGCGTCAGGTTGTACTCACCCCACTGCTCCTGAATGGCAGAAAGATTTGCCAGCAATTGCTCATGGTACAGTCGTTCGAGTTGAATGAATTTCATTGCTTTCTCATCTGAACAGAAAATTGAGGAAAACAGAAATCCAGACTATTTCAATGAGAGGGCCCTACAGAAATCCAGACTATTTCAATGAGAGGGCCCTAAATATTTTTAAATTTAAACTAATCTTAAGTAAGCTTTCTTGGTTCTGAAGTAGGTACATTTTAATGTAGCATATTATGCAGCAGCTACTTGGGTTCCATTTTATAAGCAGATAGCAGAAACTAAAAAGAAAATTTTAATGCTCAAGGAATGCACTCTGCTAATCTACCTCTAGCAGTCAATTAAACAGAATTTAATTGGAAATAGGACTCACGGAATCCTGGAATCTAAGTGTTTCCCTTTTTTTCTCTTTTTAAATTACTTTCTGTTAAGCAACTGTTACCCTCTTGTCCACCTGTTTCTGCTTTCAACCCACCTCGATCGTTTACTGACGTCTCACTGAATGCTTTGCTCCCACAAGATCAAAGGGTTACGTGTTTAAACAAGCACAGGGCTAAACATTATATGGATCTTTTGTAAAAGATTTAATTAACCTGCCACAGTAATTTTCATAATTATGAGAAACTTTGTAGGTTTTCTTACAAACGTCCGCCACCTCCGTCTGCATCACGCACTTAGCATCGTATGAGGTGGTGAAAGCTGCCCAGCCGTCTCCCTTCCTCTGGGCCGTGTTCTACATGCTGACCCACAAAGAAGGGACAGAAAAGCTCGCTGGTTAGCTCTCTGTCCTTCCCAGGGTCACTCAGATGTCCAGTTTTCTCTCTCTCATTTGTAAGTCTTAAAAATATGCCAGGGGTCATAAAATAGGCCGGGGAGAAGCAGGGACAATTCATTCCAGGTTCCTCTGGCCATGGCTTAAAGTATATGGATGTTTTTCACTTAACTGAACAAAATCTGAAAAATTGGCTAAAATATAGATTCATGGGTTTGATCTCCAGAAGTTCTGACTCTAAGGACCATGAATGTGCATTTCTAAGAAGCTCCCTGAGGATGTTGATGCTGGTCAGCACTGTACTACGTCACACTCTTCTTTACTTAATAAAATAGAATAAAAATAAAAATAAAATAAAATGCTTTCTCGCTTCCTTTCCACCACAACTGGACTTTCTGCATACTTAGTAATAAACTGCCATTGTCTGAAGGTGTTACCAGCTTGCACCACGGAGTTCAGGGTGATAACTGCTTTTCCCTCAAACGGCTCAGAGGTGTGGTAAAAATCAACATGGTTGGGGGGGGGGGGAAAATCCCACAAAAGGGGAAAACAGATGTTTATGATACAGTCTTTCTAGAGCGTATATATACTGGACCATCCCTCAAAAAAGAAGGGTAATTTTTAAAAAGGGAAGTTGGAAAACTGAGGGAAGAATCTTTTCTATACAAAAGCTAACATATAGTCTCACTTGATAACATCTGTTCTGTTTATAACAAGGGAAAAATTCAACCTTCCCTTTGCAGATGCCTGGAAGACAGTTGGGAGACCTACTGTGTGCAGTACGCTTGACAGGCTCTACTATACGGATATTCGTTGACTTGTACTTCTGCTTAATTCAAAAGGAAGAAAATCCAATGGGCTTTTGCAGTCTGTTTTTCTGCAATATGCTTTTCCTCCCTGCTAAACACACAAATGTTTAGATTACGGTAAAACTAAGGCTCATTTAGTGAGTGAGCTCTAGAGAATTTTCTGGAGTGGCAGGAATTCCCGAGTTCTCGCTTTCTGAGGTGGTTACACGGGCACATGCGACTGTTAAAACCCACTGAAAACGACAGGTCTGTGCATTTCATTGCATGTAAGCCTCAATTTTTAGAAATGGGCAGCTAAGACTACGACTTTCTTCCTGTGATTGAAAAAAAGATACAGTCCTCCTCCTGGAAACAGGACTCTGCCATCTGTCAAAAACAAACAAAAGAAAAAGGCATTAAATGAGTATCTGGGTGAAAAGCCAAATTCGGAAGAAATCAAGACGCCGAAACTCTGAAAGTCTTTAAGGATCGAGCTGAGGAAACTCTTTAACTGCATTTACGAGGTCAGAAGAAATCTGACCGTAGGCCCAGGACACAGCGCTGAAGCCACTCCTGCCAAGCAAAGCGCATGGGACATTCTTGGGTCTTTTCTACAACTTCATTCTTTCCACTCTATTTCGAGTCCAAGCAAACTTCACTGATTCATTAGAGCTTCTGAACTAAGTCAGAACTCTAAAGAAACAGGACAACACCGCAGAGGCTTATAAAGATGTAACAGAGTAAGGGAGGGACTTTATCTAGTGTCAGCTAAAAAGTTGATACGTGTCACATCACATGAGACCTTGAACCCCCCCCCCCCATTCATTTCATTTCTATTTCAGAAACTACCTCCCGGGACACTGACTTTTGGTTCTGTTTTGATATTACAGAAGAGGCCGGGCCACGTGCTAAGAGTTGAGCAATGATGTTTGGAATCTACTCAAGGTGCTGCAGAGTATAAAGGGCACTGGATGGAGGGTGCAGAATGTCAGGATCTGGTCCCAGCTGAGACTTAACAGATTCATTCGAAGACACCTTTAAATTTAAAAACTCTGATTCTAAAAACTTTGAGATCTTTTATTTATAAACAGGACCATAAAACACAACATATTTTTTTGAGAAATATCTGCATAAACTGTTCATATTCAGAATATTTCCTATAAGTACTTTACACTTTTAAAACAATGTGCCACTTATAGATGAGTATCTCCATTTTCCAGGCAGCTGCCAATGCAGAGAGCAATAAGCTATTTGTCGCACTTATAAACAATGAAAAGGAGTGGCTTTTCCAAATCCCGCAGTGGAAGCAGCATATTTTAAAGGAAAATATGTGCCTAACTTGAAATTTATTCTATAGACATAACACTTTTCCATGAGAAATACAGATGTCACCTTTCTGTAAATTTTTAGTTTAGCCTCAAGTTTGATTCCATACTTATTTTTTTACTCTTAGGACTTTACAAAGGATCCATTGATTTTCAAGATTCTGCTTGTCTTTGATCCGCTCACTGTTCCAATAGTAATGGTGTTATCACTGTGCTAGTTTGAACCAAATCAAATTGTCAATATCCAACCATTTTTCCTACAAAATGAGAATTCCATATACTGTAACCATATGTTTAATAATTGGCAGTAGAGTGTTTTGGGGAGCCCTGGTTTGTAGTATTTTTTCATTTTTGTGACGTCAATACTGCCATCACGGCCGATTTCAGGCTAACAACACGATGGATGCCACTGAATACAGTCTCACGAGCTGGCATTTAGCAGGCCCCAACACACCACTGGGTTACACCTAACAGAGATCAGTGACAACATTTCATCCACAAACTTCCATTGAAAAATCTATGGCATGGCACAGATTTCCCCACTATACGTGACAGGAGACAGTTTTAGGTTGCCCATCAAGAGTAATGTCTGGCTCTTCAAAGCTACTCCTCTGGCCTTTTAGTGTTCGCTCATCATGGACGTAGTTATTTATAAATAGCTCTCATTTAAGAAGTATTGATGGAGGCCATATCTATTCTGGGCCAAATTTTCTGACACCACAGAAATATAAATTTCAATTGGCTTTCAGGTCTCTGTGGCAGTTTCAGTACCATAAAAGCAACCGTGAAGACAGAATCATGAAATCCAGTGCCTCAAAAGCAAAAGGCATTTCTGGGTGAAAGGACAGCTTGAAAAATAAATATACAGGGTATTTCCCCTATAAAAACCTAACCCTGTCAAGTCCAGCAGGGCAAGAGAAGATGTGATTTTCTTTGATGTCCCTTGTGTCTAAATCTGGGAGGCAGAGCAGCAAGAACGTGGGGGTTGGAGGTAAATAACGTGACTGCATGTAGTCCAGCTCTGTCACCTGGATCACAGGGACTGCGGGGTAGAGGGAAAAGTTTCCACAGTGAGGAGTTTACTGCAAGAATCCAGGTGACATTTGCTGGTGTCCTGTACTGAGACGGTAGCCGGGAAGGAGGCAGGAATAGATCAGACTCGACATATTTTGAAGGAGATCTGCAGGACGTGCTGACTGGGGCTGGTGTGGGGAACAGCGTTTCCATGGAAAATACGTGGGGGGAGAGGGCAGAAATTCGGCAAAATGTCAGCAACTGGCGAGTCCAGGTGAAAGGCACAGCGTGAGGTGCTGGGAATTGCTGAAACGAATAAAATGCCCCTTCATCTCTCCCTGGTTTGTGTCTCCCGTGGGAGGTGCAAGGATTTTTTGCATTCTTGGGCTGAGCAGGGCCGCCATCAGCTGGCTTCTGTGGCCCTGATGTCTCGGGTCACTGCAAGATTAGTATGTCCTTGCTGATCCCAGCCTTCGTTTCTAACAAGCAATCTTTGAATTAGTGACAGTGAGAATATACTAATGCTTTATATTTATTTGACTTTTACTGTGTTCCAAGCACTATATTAAGTGCTTTTACATGCATTATCTCACGTCTCTACAACTTTCCAGAAGAAACTGAAAGCCACTTCGCTTGTCAGTGGTACAGCCAAAGCCCATACTTTTAAAGCACCACTATACTCTCTAAGCTCCTCTGCCAGGAGAGGAGACTGCTGAGATATTTAAGAAGCATAATCTACAGGATTTGGCAAACTGGTATGTTCCTGGGGAAGGGGGTAGAATTTTACTTTGAGATATTAAAAATTAAATAATCTTCAGGTCTGATCATGATTGTTACCATCTTTCTGCCAAAAACATAAGTTTTTACGAGATCTGCTTTGGCTGTAGGGTGATCACCTGCCAGTAGAAAAGAACATTCTTTGTACCTTTAATGTGACAACATCCCAGTGACATAAACTCCTTGAAAAGGTCTGACTACACTTAAAATCAATAGCCGTGTGCCTTTCACCTAAATTCATCGATTATTGACATTTTGCCAAATTTGCTTTCTCTCTCTGTCTCTCTCTCTCACGTATTTTTTTCCAATGAAAAATCTTGAGCAAGTTGCTGGCATTGCACAAGGCAACTCCTAAATACTTCACCCCTAAACACGTGCACGTGTATGTCCCAAGGATACGGACACTCTCCTACAGAGCCCACAATTACATTATCAACCTCCAGAAATTCGATGTGATTCAACAACATTACTTAATAAGTAGCCTATATTCAAACTTCACCCGAGCTGTTATAAAAACAGGTGCAATGAGTGGAATAAACTAACTCCGGCCCCAGCATGGTGAGAAACTTGCTTTGTGAGGGAGTCTCAGTTTCCCCATTTGCAGGCAGATGATGCTACTACTCTCCTCTCTGGGTGGTTTGAAGCAACAGCGAGTGACCGACTGCCCTTTGCAAAGTCACCCTACTGCACAAACACAAGGGAGGCTGAAGGATTAGGAAGCTGCCTTGGCGCTGGTGCTTCTCAACTACAGAGAGTTAGAAGGTTTCAGGGGTCAAAGTGCAGTGCCCACTGTCCCAAAGGCATTCTTCAAGTCGCAATATACATTTGTAAGGATACACATTTTCCTGCCTTGGGACAAAAGTTATTTTATGTTTTACTTTTTTTTTTATCCTTGCCTGAGGATATTTTTTCCATTGCTTTTCAGAGAGTGGAAGGGAGGGGGAGAGAGAGGGAGAGAGAGAGAGAGACACTGATGTGAGAGAGACACAGCCATTGGTTGCCTCCCGCACGCACCCTGACCGGGGCCAGGGATGGAGCCTGCAACTGAAGTATGTGCTGTTGGCTGGACTCGAACCCAGGACTAATCAGTCCACAAGCTGACACACTAACCACTGAGCAAAACAGGCTAGGGCCGTTTTACTTTTTAAAAATTAAAAATTACTCATTGCAAAAGTTAAAATGAAACAGAAGTAATGAAATAAAAAGCAAAGCCTTTTCCATTCCCCTATACCAGTTATTTCCATTCTGAGGGAAAAATAAAACACAGGTCATAAAGATGTTATTTTTTTCTGAGTTAGCTCTTATAAGACAGCTTCTCATGACTGTCCTCAAGGCCTCCCAATCTCCAGGCTCTCCAGCTTCTAACTTACCCTATCTATCCTCAGAAGAGTTATTTTTCTAAAATTCAAATGTGATTCCGGCACTCCCAAAATTAAACGCTCCCAGTCCCTAAAGGTAAGGCCTTAGTGTCACCAGCTATCCAATCTCATTTCCCATCCCTCTCCCATGTTAACCTCCAACGACACCCCAGTCCTGCCTTTGCACAGGCTGACCTCTCCTCCTGGACCCCTCACTCTGCTCTTCCACTAAGTGTCTAGGCTTCCTGCAGATCCCCGCTCAGGAGTCTTCTTTGTCCCTAATGCCTATGGGACAAAGTTAATCCTGCATTCTGTGTTTGCTGAACCTTAAACATGTCTCCTCTAACACTGAATTCACACTTCTACAATTATGTATCTACATAGCTCTTTCTCCTACTCCACTGTGGCTCTCCTAAGGACATACCTGTTAGGTAATCTTTGTTTCCCCAGTGTCTGGCATTATTTTGGTACCTAGTTGGTGCTTACTAAGTGCTTGCTACACTGATTCTAATTTGCAAACAGCTTATTCACGAAATAAAAGAAGTTAGCAATTATTTGAAATACAGATTGATTATCCAAGGCCACTGAGTGGCCACTGGTCAGTAATATTCAAATTTCCCACCATCTACTTACCTAGGGTCACCTTCTCCTGGGCTCACCAATGACGTGTGGGGTAGGATCAATGACAAGGACTGGATTTTAGGTTATTACTAACATGGCCCTGGGATTTTAGTAAGGCTGAAAGCAGAGGGTTTAATGAAGTACCTGATGGAGGCAAAGGGGAAGTGCTCTTGAGTCCATCTGCTCAACCTCCCCTCGTATAAGTGAGAACAGAGACTGCAAAGCCAGCTTCGGGGCTTCTGGTGGATCATTAGCATTTACTTCAGCGGCCTCTCCATCACCCACGGCGCGAGTGGCTGCACCGAGGACATTTTCCTGCAGTAAAGGTGTTGAATCTTCTGAAGGAAGTCCTGTAAGTAGTAAAGAGAATGCCTGTGTTAGGACAAGTTTCCATCATGATGGAACACCTTAAAACAATTATGCCTGTTAACAATAAATTTTCAAATAAAACTAATTATATGAAAACCTCCCAGAAACCACAGTTATTGTTCTGATTAAGACTGTGCTGTCATTTGATTGCTTCTATTAAGCACACACATAAACCATTCTTTGCAGAGTTCTAATGAAAAGTATTAATAAAAATAGATCTAAGTAAAAGTATGCAGGTTGAAACCTGACGAAAGACTTGACTGTCCCAAAGAAAATATAGATTAGCTGTAATTTGAAGTCCTAGCTTGCCCCAAATGAAACACAACTGAACAGGAAGATAAATGTGCTCATCATATGAAACTGCTGGCTAAAGAGTTAAGTTTTCCTCTGTCAACTCTGGCCTGATAACTTTAGAACCACTTCTGGATCCCAGAAGAGCAGCAGCAATTCAGATGCCAGAGCTAATGGCACAGAAACATTTTTCCTAATAAAAAGAAGTTAAGTAATACAAACTTCTGAAAAGAAAAAATCATCAATAAATGAAAGGCTTGGCCCACAGCTCCTGAAATGATGTACAAAATTTAAAAAATTTAATCATCATAAATTCAACCTTCACCAAACAGAAACTCTATACCCACGAAGCACTAACTTTCCATTCCCCTCCTCTTCCAGCTCGTGTTGAATTACCACATTGACCCGGCAATTCCATTTCTATGTATATACACAAAATAGGTATGCTTCTAGGTCTGCAAACAGTCAAACAGATACATCGATGCCAATGTTCACAGCAGCACTATTCACATTTAGCCAAAAGGTGGAAATGACCCAAACAGCCATCAACAGATGAATGGATATACAGAAGGTGGCATATACATGCAATGGAATACACGCTGCAATACAGATGGTCCTTGAAGACACTGTTAAGTGAAAAAAGCCAGACGCAAAAAGGACAAATATCCTATGATTCCACTTAGATGAAATATCTAGAAGAGGCAAATTTATATAGACAGAAAGTAGAACAGGGGTTACTGGGGGCTAGGGAAGGAAGATTGGGAGTTATTGCTTAATGCTTACAGAGTCTCTCTCTGCTTGGGGTGATAAACTTATTTTGGAAATAGTGGTGATGGTTACACAACATGTAATTAACACCACTGAACTGTATACTTAAAACTGGCAAATTTATATATCTATATTACTGCAATAAAAAAATAGAACAAAATGCCTTCATGTTTGTGATTTCATGTTATGATTCCTTGAACCGCTACATCCTTGAATTCCTCAAACCAACTTTTAAAAAAAATGCATCTTTATTGATTTCAGAGAGAGAAAAGGAGAGGGAGAGAGATAGAAACATCAATGATGAGAGAGTCATTGATCGGCTGCCTCCTGCATGTCCCCGACTGCGGATCGAGCCCGCAACCCGGGCATGTGCCCTGACTGGGAACCGAACCCCGATCTCCTGGATCCTAGGTTGATGCTCAACCGCTGAGCCTCGCCCGGCCGGGCTCCTCAAACCATCTTACTCGTCTATGCTGATGAATATCTTGGCCATAATTTTGGGAGACGGACCAGAAATAAATGTTAATACATGGTTTATGTAGTTCCTATGCTAGCCCGTCTGTGGTTTACTCCTTTGTTCCTCCCCCATTTCATTTCTCTAAGGTTCTACTTAGTATCATGAAAACAGAGGAAGGGGCTCACCATTTAAATATCTTCAATCCTTCGCCAAATATATTTAAGTGGTAAAAAAGAAACTAGTGATATGAGTGAGATCAATCTGAAAACAAGCCAATCTCCTTGTGACCTCACCTGGGGTCGAAGGGTATCTTACATAATGAGGGCGTAACTACCATTTGCCCCACGTGGCACCTGCGGCACGTTGTCCTCTGGTGCCCTCAGGTCGGCCCTCAGGGGCAGCAGAGCAGGTCTGTGGTGAGGAGCACCGGCTGCAGTCACCCTGCCCTGTGACCTAAGGAAAGTGACCTGACTGCTCTCAACCTGGTTCCTCATAAACTAATGGCTAAAAACCTAGTTAAGTAACATACACAGTGCACCCATCCATAAGCCTAACTTCGTGGTTAAGGGCTCTGCCCCCAGCCACATGGTCCTGAACTCAAAGACCATTATTTATTATCTCCTCTCATGTGAAAGGCTCACTTAGGATACGCACTTGTTTGAGTATCCTATACTTCATATTTAGGGCAGTCACGCTTCTTTTTTTTTTTAAAATCATGGTACTTAGAGCTATTCCCTCATGTTCCACCCCTTTCTAGAGTATGCTCCAGGCTCTTTTCATTTCATATTGAAGGCACAATTAGTATATATTAATATTGCTGGAATTTAGACTCTACATTTTGTATAATATGCCAACTAGCACCAATGTTTGGATTCCCTAAGTTTCCTCTTAGAAGTTTGATTAGACATTTTACACTTTAACATGTTTTATCAAATTTTAAAAATATGCAAGGGATTTCCCTAAGCATGCAATTAATTCTGCTAATTTTTCAATTTCTTATCGAGGTCTACAGAAAATTCAAGTATCAAAGTTTCAAATGCAATTAAAATACATTGTTTTTCCACTAGATGTACGCTAACAGCTTTGCTAATATCAAAATGGCTAAATTTTACCATATTTTTCAGTTCATTCCAAGCATACTGAACTCATCAGCTATCAGATGAAAAATATTCCTTGGTTCTCCAGGACAAATAAAATTCTCAAACTTTATGTGACCTTATATAAATTATATGGTCTTCTTATAAGCCTGAAAATATAAATATTGTTTCTCTAACAAATATAAAGGCATATATTTATGGCCAGCTATAAACTGTGGTTGAAGCCAGATCTGTAAAATGCAAATATGCCTTGCGGATTCATACTTCACAGCATTACCAGTTTTTACTTCAGTATCAGTTAACATGCCAGCAGGCATGACTAGGATGGCACTGAAAATATGTTTTTAGGAATAGAATACAATTAGGGGAGAGAGGGGCAGGGATAGGTGAATCGAAAAAGAGAGTATTAACAAAGACCCTGGGGGAAAGGTACTGACAAAAGACGTTAAGATGAATTTAGAGTCAAATTAAACAAATTTCTTAAGTTTGCTGAATGCTGCGCCTAGTCATGCTACTTAAAACTCATCTGGTGACACACGAAAAGACAACTACTATTGAGAAGCACCTACTTTATGCTGGGTACTTTACAGAGTGCTTCACACTCAGGAGTGCTCATTTTAAGGACAATTCTGCAGGACATGTAGGATGAGCCCTCCCACACATAAGGAAAGAGGTTCAGGGAAATAAGTTACTGCTTTTCTAGAGTCACATAGGAACAGGTAGAGCCAATGTTCAAATCCGAAGTCTTGGTTCTTCTCATTACACAGCCTGACTTCAGGACACTGATCCATTTCCAAGGTTTGTTTTCCTGGCTTTCAGGCCCTCTTTGTCACCTCCCAGTGGCCGCACTGAGAACAAGTCTGGGCACTGAATAGTGTCAAAGTCTGTCTGGAAGGGTCTTCCTTTCTCAATTTGCATCTGCTGCCTATCTCTGGCTTCCTGCTGTTTGCCGAACTGTTTTTGTCAAATGTTTAGATACTATGGTGACTGAATAAATAACTGAAGTAAGTCGTTATGGCAACCATCAGGAACTTAATATAAACTTGTATCTTACAACCATTCAAAAATTCATGCCCTAGCTGTTGCCAGGGGATGGGTGGTGGGGAAAATGGGGAGTGCCTGGGTTACTTTTTTGGGTGATAAAATGTTCTAGAATTAGATGGTTGTACAACTTTGTGAATATACTAAAGCCACTAAGTTGTACACTTTATAAAGTTGAATTTTATGTCATGCAAATTACATTTAAGTAAGAAAACAACAACTGTAGCTATAATCAAGAGAGACAGATGTTACCAAGTACTGGAGAAATGTGGAAAATTATAACCCTCATATATTGCTGGCAGGAGTGTAAAATGGTGTAGCCACTTTAGAAAATAGTTCGACAGGTCCTTAAAAAGTTAAAGTTACTTTATGATCCAGGAATTCTACTCCTGTGCATATACAACCCCCCAACATGAAAACATGTCCACACAAAAACTTGTACACAGATGTTCACAGGAGCATTATTTATAATACATGTAGCCAAAAAGTAGAAACAGCCCAAATACCCAGCAGCTGAACTAGGTAAATGAAATGTGACATATCCATGCAATGGAGTATTATTTGACCACTGAAGGAATAAAGTACTGAACATGCTACAACATGGGTGGATCTTGAAAACATTACGCTAAGTGAAAGAAGCCAGTCGTAAAAGGCCATACATTGTATGATTCCATTTATATGAAATGTCCGGAGCAGGCAAGTCTACAGAGAAAGGAAGTGGATTAGGAGAGCTGGGATGGCTAAGGGGGAAAGGAGAGTGACTGCTAATTGGTATGGAGTTTCTGTGTGTGGTAATGCAACCAAGTCTCAGTCCTCAAAAACATCACAAGATCAGATTAGAGAGGCACAGTCAAGTTGCCCTTGAATTATACAGACTAAATCAATTTATATACAAATAGTACTGTCTGTATCATCTGCTAATTTAGGTCTTTTAAGAAAATGCTCTCATATCTCTTGTCAAAATTATTTTAATTTGCTTTGAGTTTACTAAGGAAAAGCAAAGACAAAGGGACCAACTAACTGAAGACTGAAATTATGAGTTACATTAAAAAGTTATCAAGTTACCTTATAGAATCAATAAAGATGGATTTGTAGAAACTGGAAAGTTTCATCTTTTACTCCAAATAAAAAATACAAATAAAAAACAAGATTATGGACAGATGGACTATATATCTTTAATGAGCCAGAGAAGCAGAAGAGAGCCAATGAGAGGAGACAGTGCACTGGCCTGGGTAAAGTGATGCTATACTAAGGGGTCTCAGTGTAGGATGCACCAGAACTCTCTAGTCCCACGTTTCTAATCAAAAACAACCAGAGGCTGCCTTTTTCCAAGGCTGCCCTGTCATTCAGGCAAAATAGTCCATAGCTCCGAACTTTAATTGCCAAACCACACACCCAATAAAACATATTCTGAATTGCATGTAACTAAAGTGATTATAGACAATTAAAGCCGATGCCTTGTTCAACATTACGTGTCAATGTATACTATTTACCTACTGAGTGAGATAGAGAGGTTCTATAGAGAGGCTGAGTAAGACTGTACAAGCACATAAACTCACAGGTTAGAGATCAAAGCCACAGTGATGCCAGAAGGAAATTTTTAAGGCTGAAAATGGTAGAAAATGGATTTGCATGTGCAGCTGAAGAACTAGCTCTGGAATGTATCAGAAGAAAAGCACGTTGCAGGACCAGATACACAGCATGGGACTGGAAGATTTATTTTCAAGGACTAATAGTAATTAAAAAAAAAAATACCTGGTGGTATCTTCTTGGCAGCGCCTTTTTTGGTTCTTGAACTTTTCCCCCCAGGTATTCTTTGGTCCTTTCCTGAGAAGTCCTGCCCATCGCTGGGGCCTTCACAAGCAGCGTTTTCCGAGCTCTCACTTGCCGCCACCTCACAGCTCGGGGTGCAGCTTTCATTGTTGTTGAGACTGTCCTGCTCGGACACGCCGGGCTTGCCCATGGCACTGTCGCTGCTGGTCAGACGATCACGCCCATCCCCGTCGAGTTGATTTTCATTTTCGTCTGATGCACAAGGCAAGCGAGACACTACACTTTCCACACTGTCACCAGGATGACACCCATCTTGTGGTTCTATCTGAAGATTACATGCAGGCGGTTCACTGTCATCCATTAGAGCATCTTTTGTTGAGTCATTTAAGTTTCATTAAAGTCCTTCCATGTCTACAATGACAAAAGGAGAAAAACTACTTTATTTTCTAAATTCTGGACTCTCAGTGAGCTTTCATGTTCCTCTTCTCTTGGGCTGATTGACCGTAAGCAGGGAAGAGCAGGGAACGACTGGAGCTCACTCCTGCTACCTCTTTCCCACCCCCGCACCCATCTCACCCACCAGGGTTGCACGTTTATTACCTGTGGAGCTTGTCCGAGTCTGTCCTGAATCTATTAAATCAGAATCCCTGTGATTGAGCCCGGAGATTATGTATTTTTAAGTTCTCTAGGTGACTCTAATGTCCATCGTGTTGGGATCACTGCCTCAGTGAAAGACATTACCGGTTAAATGAGGTTATCTGCTAAAATCAGTCACTCGTGTTATCAGGCACCTAACCAGACAAGTGAAAGATAGCTGTTTAAGTTCTTGTCTGGCCAAACACTGGCAAAACTTGCAAACGAAAACACTGAAATATAGTTCAAAATAAATTGAAAGAGGCATGTGGGGGAAAATTCAGGTAGCATATATTTATACTATATTCTCATTACATCTTTTACTTCTTGAAAATAAGCCCTGGAAAAGTGCCTTGGAACTGTTAGCAAATTCCTCTTATACAATTAAAAAGAGAGAGAGAGAGAGAGAAAGGGGCATGATTAACTCTAGCCTATCTAGTTTAAACTTGAAAAAATCTAAATCTGTTCCAAGGATCCTGCTAACATTTTACAGATCTACAAAACAGATCACAAGCTCTTTATCAGTCACGTTTAATTCCCTCTTATCAAAAAGTATATTATATTTTAAGGGAAAAGATGACAGCCAGATTTAGGTTTATTTTTATGCTTGCCAACCATTCTTTTGGGTTTGAATCAAATATAATAATCCAGTAGTTCTGGAGAAAACACTAACAGAACTTTAAAAATTCATCTAATTACTAAACATGAAAAGGAAGTATAAAATATATCATCAACTCTGTACTGATTGTATCATATGCTTTCAACGTGTTTTGCAACTGGAATACTTTATTTTAATTCAGACAGAAAAGTACTGCTTGGCAAACACAAAAATATCTAAATCTGGCTGGTATCATCTTCCTTAAAATATACTACATATCTCTACTGATAGGCATCAATATAAAAAGCCACATACACTTTAAAAGTATTTGAATTTGACTTCCCTCATGATAGTGATGTTGAAGACCTCATAAAAATAATAACTATTTTTTTCATTAAAAATTATACTCTATTTAGAATTTCTCTTAGGTCTACACTAAGTTATCCTAGTCCAGTTAAATCATTTTACTTTTTATATTGCAAGACACAAAATGAAAACCACTGTATGATTCCACGTACATGAAATATCTGGACGGGGCACATTCAGAGACAAGATGAATGAGAAGTTACCAGGGGCTGAGGAAATGGAAGTTGCTGCTTTCTGCTTAGGGTGACGGAAAAGATCTGCAAACAGATAGTGGCCACAGCTGCGTGACAATAGGAGTATAATGAATGCCACTGAACTGACGACTGCAAAATGCGTGAAATGGCATATTTTATGTTATATATATTTTCCCACAATAAACGTAGTGAAGTTTATATGGCTATGTAGGATAAACATCAGTCCTTAAAGCTGATAACAGCCTGTTATTTTCTAATTTAAATAATCAAGGCATATTCTACATGTATTTGCAGTTGAAAAGTATAAAGGTTTTACTGTGACCTGAAAGAGACGCATAGGGTCACGTGCCAAGGGGGACGGCGGGAAGTAGAAAGTAGCCTAGAGAGCCCCAAACCGTAACAATCAAGTCTTGCTGAGTCACTGCCATGCATTAGAAAGTGTGCCAGGTACTTTATGTGCCTTATTTCTAATCCTCCGAACAAGGCTACATGGGACATACGCATTCTGTGTTTTAGATGAAGGCTCTGAGGCTGAGAGAGGCAAAACGACTTGTTTGAGATCATGTTCCTGGAAAGAAGTGGAACTGGATCTGAAACCAGGTCTTCCTGATGTGAATCTCGCGCAGGGCAGCGTAATGGCTGGGAGCAGAGGCAGGCCGAGGCTCAGATTCTGGCTCTGCCATTGAACAACTGTGTGTGACCTCGGGAAGTGACCCACAATCTCCAAGCTTCAATTTTCTCATTTGTAAAAGAGGAGAATTTTAATACCTGCCCAGTAGTATCATTTTTGAGGCTTAGACAACACGGCTGGTAAAGCACTTGGCAGAGTGCTCGGCCCACAGTAAATGCTCAATGGAAGTCAGCCACTATTACTTCCAAAAAATTTCCAGGTCAGCATTAAACACTGGTAGGTTTACTCAAGCAGATCCATAGCCCTTTGTGGGTTCAGAAACAGCACTTTTCCAAACCTCCCAGGAATAACTGGGTTCTTGATGACAGACTAAGGTTAACCAGCAGCATCTGAGAATGCTCGGAAGTATCCATTTATGATGGGGATATCAGATTTAGCTCCTGGAATGCGTAAGCGCCTGTTCTGCACACCGTTTCAGATGATTCAGATATCCAGAAATCAGTGATTAAGGGTCCTTGGTGAGTATAAAATTACACAGCACATCCGCAGCTCTGTTGAGTGTCATGTACTAGGCCCTGAGTAAAACTCTTCAGACCAATACTTTTATTCAATTTTCATAATTACTTAGCAGATAGATAATTTTAGCTCCATTGTACTAATGGAGAGACCAAGTATCCTATCTTGTCAAGAGTGATTCAGCTGGCAAGTTTAGAAATGGAATTTGAATGAGTGATGATCCTGAGGCCATATTCTTGAACACTATGCCCGATGGACAATGGGGAGAAAGTAACTGAAAGAATATTTCACTCCGGCTGAGATACACCCCAATGAAGAATCTCCACCCTACAGCAGAAGACACATTTCTAATGACCAAGAAATTGAAGTTCCTGGAAACTTCCTCTTTCCCTGGAAAGTGCTGGATCCATACAACACACCATTTCTTACATAGCCTACCTTCTCCTGTTGAAAACTACTTAAAATATATATCCTAATATACCATTTAAGTGGCTATTACCAGTAAAGGAGGTGTTCGCTCCTTTGGGCCTGAAGACATTCTGCCTATTATTTTTTAATGACATAATTAGCTTAATTCTCAAAAGGTAACTTTGTAAACTACTTTTTAATACTGACTCTTAAGGTCTTTCCAAGGTGTTAATGTCTTATAATTATTTTCACAAGAGACCTTCCAGTTCTTCAAGTCCTGGCTCAAGTCACTCCAATTTGCTCACCCTGACCTCTCCGTTCCAAAAGACCCATATAAGAGTATACTCCTCTCGAGCAGTCTGTTCCACCAAATACTGCCCTACATTGGATGTTTTTGCATATGTATCAAATGTAAGCCATTTGAACACCCATAACCCAGCCACAGATAACTTTCATTCTTTACGATGTCTAGTTTTGGGTCTTATACTGACAGATATATGAAGTAATAAGGGAACCAATTTTCTACTGTTTCTCTCTTAAAAGGGCAAAGTCAGGAATACGGATTCCCATCCACTCCCCACCCCTACTCTGAGGGGAAAAGGGACCTCTTAATTATACAATATTTGGCTTCTGTCTGCATCCCTAACACGCTTCAATGGGAATATTTTAATTTAAGCAATGCGATAACTTCCTGAATGGGACCGCTGCTCGGTATAGTCCTACTGCTTTTGGAAACAGTCACAGATGTTATTTTTGTCTCTTCTGTCTCCTCTCTTCCTCTCCCTCAATGCTAGACCAACACTATTTTTATCAGCCTTTTAAAAAACGCATGCAATAGTATGAAAAATATGATAAAGTCAAAAGGTGGATGTCCCGGTGCGCCTGTAACTCACCGTAAGAACTCACTCGGGCCCGGCCGGGCGTGGCTCAGCGGATGAGCATCGACCTAGGATCCAGGCGATCGGGGTTCGATTCCCGGTCAGGGCACAGGCCCGGGTTGCGGGCTCGATCAATGACTCTCTCCTCATTGATGTTTCTATCCCTCTCTCTCCCTCTCCTTTCCTCTCTCTGAAGTCAATAAAGATATGTTTAAAAAAAAAAAGAACGCACTCGGGCAGGGGAAAATCTCCAGGAGAAGAGGCCCAGCTGACACGGAGTCTTTAAAGGTGTTGCTAACATGGTGCGGGGCCTGGAGCTGGGAGCAGCTGGCATGGCATCCAAGGCTATTTACTGTTGTCTATTCTGTGCGAGTCCCCATGTCGCTAACCAATTCTCACAAAAGAAACAGCACCACGGCGCTGATTCCGGCATATTTTGCCTTTTAAAAGCATGGCAGTGAGTGATGCTCAAGTTTCCAGCCTCTTGTGGCAAAATAGCATTCCAAATATGTCCGCTGAATAAAAGTTATTAGACATGTTGACTCCGTACAGCTGGAGAATGCCTGGCAAACACACTGAAGTGAGGCTTACAAAAACTCGAAAACCACAAAACTTCAAAGAAGCTTTAAATAAACAACACAGAGTAACAGACTAATGAAACGGAATCTACATTTTATCAAAAATATAATCTCAATCCCAGGTTGATTTGACTTCCTTTCTGAGACATCTTAATGTATATCTGTACACATTAAGTATAAACATCAGGTGTTACAAAAATTTTAAAATATAGGAATAGTTAAATATACAATAGTATTTGATTACTTTATTTAAATGCTTTAAGGAGATTATGCATCCCATTTTTCTGTAATTCATACCAATTAGGCCTAAATACTGTATTTTTACTTTTGAAGGAAACAAAGATTTTTAAGAACTAAGATGTAGCCCCAAGTATGAATTTGATAACTTCTAATTAAACCGAAATTTAGAGGAAGACAGTTACCAAATCAATCAGGTATTCTATTAACCCTAAATTCAAATTTGGCTACTCATAGTCAACTCAGAATTGAGGAAGAAAGTCACTACACCTATTTGTTATTGGGTTTATATTTATTAATATTGTCTTTACTACTATGGCAATTACCACTTTACATTTCCCTACCTTACTAACTGGACATGTTCGATACCACTCATATCTTATTGCTAAAAAGTTTTGTGATTAACATTTTGTTTAGACATATATACCATATGCACGAATATGCAATATTCAGAATACCAGCAATCAAAAGTATGCCTCAGAAGAATGATTCTCAAAAATTTTGCAACCACCAATAAGAAATTCATGTTTTCATGAGCTCCTGTACACACAAAACACTTGTGTATAACTGAAATGAAGGGATCTTGAAACCTAACACACAGAAGCACTCTGACACACTCTCCATACTACTCAATACTGCTTCATATTTAAAAAAAATGCTGATCAAAATCTACTATGCTGATTGCATACCCCACACTGACCACAGCAATATTAACATATTAATACTATCTCAACCTGAGGACTTCCATCTGAGGACCAGTTGCAATTATCTCCAATTTGTTTTCTGAAAATGGTGTATACGGTAAGAAATTCAGACATAAACTTTGCTTAAAATGCTGCCCACATAATTTCAATATAACAGTTACAGCTAGTTTATATCATTCCTCTCATATTAAAATTTAGCTAAATTATCAACCGTTTTTCAGCAATCACTGCATGGCACTTACTTGATATTCTACACCTATGTTACCCATTATGGTTAGTAGCCACTTAACCACGTATGGCTACTGAGTACTTGAAATATAAACAGTAAGACTGAAGAGCTGAATTTTTACTTTTATTAAACTTTAATTAATTTAACTTTAAAAACAGATATCGACTCAAAGAAAAACATGTATATTTGGAACAAACTGGGTATCTAATTCTGCTTTTATCACCTATAAACTTTAGGAAATCTAAATACAGGTCAAGCATTTCCAATGAAGTATGAATCCAAATTGGGATGTGCTATGTTTGTAAAATACACACCGTATTTCAGATACTTACTATGAGCTCAAATAATGTAAAATAGCTTAACAAATGTAAATACCGACTGCACAGTGAACCGATATTGACCTATTTAAATGTCGCCTCTTCATCAACAGGAATGCTGAAATTGAGATTTCTTGTGGGCCTCACTGCCATTTTCCATCTGTCCCCCTGCTCCTGATCACACACAGCCCTGCCACTCTTCTCACTCCCTGCTTTACGTGGACAACTGAATGCAGCCTGTAACGTCCCTGCTTCTGGTTTATGTCATTTAAGGAAAATGAATTCTTAAAACCCCGATCTATGTTGTAACTGTTCTCAAATGTATATCAGCGTTTTATTTAAAAAATGAGAGCACAGCATTTTAAATCACAAAGCTTGGGTTCGGTTATTATCTTACTTCCCCAGGATCTAAGTTCCCCCTAGGATTCCTCCCAACTTTTTAACATTTGATGATTCTGTTATTTGTCTTTTACTGCTGCAAGTCTAAAACAAGTATCACTTTCTAGTTCATTGTCACGGGAGCTGCAACACTTGTTATCTACTTAAAAAGTGTGGCTACAGGCAAACTCACACATTCTCTTTGGCCACCCTTCCCTGTCCACCCTCCCTTATCTGGAGAAACAATGACATCAGGTTGCCCTTCGAATGGGAACACGATGCCCCTGCCCCACATCCAGGAGAACGCTAGTTTTGAACTATTTACACAATACAGGTGCTAATTCTTTGTTTTTCACCCAGTGCTCTTTGTAATCAAAAGCGCGTATTTGGCCAGCATTAAAGGATTAGTATGAGGACAGGAAACACAGCAAATAAATCTCCACATGGAGCCTAAACTCTGACCTCAGAGGTAGAGGCTGAGCGGACCTGATAGTAACGTAATCAGCCACAACTGTCCCTATGAATAAGATAAACTTACTAGATCGAGGGGGAAGAGAGAGACAGATGAGACGCGACCGGCCCTTAAAAGTTTACACTCTCATAGGAAACGGCTAAAAACCCCGTTCTATCCTTTCTCCCCAAAAAACCTTCGCTACAGAGAAAAATGGGACAGACCACAGGCAAGTTGAGAATTCAAAAGAAAATGACTTTTACTTGGAGGGAGGGCGTGATGTGTAAATATTTAAGAATGTGTAATTCTATTAGAGACAGTCGTAGAAACAAGGGGGAGAGAGAGACAGATGAAACTCAGAACAGAACCAAACAGCTTGACATGTTGGCTACAGAACAACCGCACATACGTGTGCTAACCGCGGCTAGGAAGGGATGAAAGAGCCCAAGGCCACCAAATACTTACGACACCAAACACTCAGGAAGGCACTGATGGCCATGAGTTAGTAAGTCAGCCGCCCACTGATGACACCCCCTCTAGACCTAGGCTCCCTCTCCCCAGGAAACGCAGATGACATGCGTGGCGGCTCATCACGCGAGCTGGTGGACCTGTCCCTGCGTTTCACCCACGAGGCAAGTGGGTGCTGGCTCCAGGCACCTTCCATTCGGTCGGTTGAGCTGCCTTGTTTGTCCTCAGCTCTGGTCCTCACCATCAGCTGGGGGGCTGACACAGCAGGGAGGGGACAGGGCACAGGAACACGCGTAACCCAGCCCCCAGGTGGTGTGGCCCTCCCACTCTCCTTGCACTTTCCGGAGAATAAATAACCCTGAGCAGAGTAAAAAGGTGAGCAAACCCAGGGTGTGTTTTAAGAACAGCAGACGGCTGGACTTTGGAAAGGAGGTGCTGTTGGAAGGCAGTGAGTGGCGAGATTGATAACTTGAGGCGGGGCTGTGTCGTGGTGACAGAGGAATTTAAACCAGCGATTCTCACACGGCCTGCTGGGGAAGACCAACTTTCTGCCTCCAGTAGAGGCATAGAAAACGCGAACCCGATTTTTAAAATTATTACATTCGAATAAAATTTATTCTGGAAATGTCATGGAAGTTTCTGAACACTCTCAATTTCTGGGATGATTTCATGGCAGACAGGTAACAAACGATCTGGCCGGCTGTCATCGGACCAAAGGCCGTAATCTGAGTGGCCCTGGGTTCGACCGTGGATGGGACTGGGAAGCCACAAAGGCTTCTGAATAGGGGGCCAGGTCATCAGCACTGTGCTCTACGCACACTAATCTGGTGGTGATACACACGATGGGTCAGGGAAGGAGAAGCCGGGTTAGGGATGAGATGAGAGATGAGATCCTGACTCAGGACGACAGTGGCAGGAATATAAACAAGAAGGACTCTGGAACAGAATGAACGCTTTGGACTACTCTCTCGACGTGGAAGGTAAGAGACAGTAAAGAGTCCAGGACACCTCTCAGACTTTGATCCCACAGGTCTGGGACACAGCAGTGTCCTGAGGGAGAGAACAGGAGGGGGAATTACTCTATTTACTAGGTCCCTTCTTCCCGGTGGGTCCCAGCGTCTCTTGCTGCCAATCCCATCACCTCTGGGATACAGGCCCCTCTTTCCTCAAGCTGTCAGTAGTGGATGGTGAGAGAGGGACCCCAGTAGGAGGAGGAAAGGAAATTGCAAGAATCTTCATTATTTGGCCCGAGAAAAGCCCCACCAAAGTTTGAGGCCATAGCTGATAGAGAACCTACGCTGAGACATTTCAGAGACTTATGTTTGAGAATGAAATAAGCGCCGCAGTTTCCGAAGCATCCAGGGGCCACTCTCTTGAGCATGTGTATTCATTGCTGTCGTCTTTCTCACAAGCGATTTCATGCATACGTGTTATTTGCCGGGTAGAATTCAAGTGCCTGAAGCAGAAGAACGTGTGACTTCTTTTGCATTTCTTCCCACAGCAGAGCCCTGGGCACACGACAGTGCTTAATAATTGCCTGTTCAATTAAACTACAGGCTCTTCTTCACTACTTTTTACCTATGGAAACAGGTCTGGAAAAAATGGCTACATGACCTAGGAGGACATTTAAAATATAATTAACAACAAAAAACCACAAGTATTATCTGGTAGGAAACAGAAATAGAGCGGAAACTCTGGAGCAGAGAGTATTCTGGTCATTGAAAGATGAAGTAGAAGGACAAGCCAGCAAATTCCAAGAAAAGAGGCAGGAGTTTAGTAAAAGGGACCCAGAGGATGGTTAGAGGGTTTAGAAAGATCTGGAAAAAGGAGGTAAAGGTAGGAGAGGGAAGAGGCTAGAAGAGGGTAACATGGGGGGGGGCTATAGAAGTTGGGATGAGCAACAGAGTCTAAGAAGAGTACAACAGGGTTCTGTTGTACTGCTTAAATGTTTATTTCATAAGAGCGATCAGTTTTGAAGATGTTTTAACCACATAAGCATCTGCACCTGAATGATTTCCTTAGTACATATTCTTTTACTAAAAGAAAGATGATCTCGAAGCTTTACTTCTGAGGATTTATGCTGCATGAGAAATATTCTGCACACACACACGAGCTCCTCTATGCACAAAGACAGACACGGAGGCATTTTAAAGGCTTGCTTTGTTCTTGGGGCCGTTCTGTATATTCTGTATACATTATATACTTATATTTTTCATCAAATGTTCTGGTGAAAGGGCCCACTTCCACTGCATTTCCCACAGTATTTAGCACCACACCGATCACCTATGGGCTCAAACATTAACCCTTAAGCTGAAAGGAAACAACGCTAGGTTCAGAGTCATTCACAAGCCATCATTATTTCAAAAGTTTCACTAAAATGTCTATGGAGGCTGTAATATGTACATACAATGTACATTGTAACGTGCAGGTTTAATCGAATTATCGATAAATTAAAATTAATTTATGAATTCAGCTAGGATGAAGACCATAACAATCCATATGGCATTAAACACGGTGTTGACACTATTTTTAAGTTATAAAACTTAAGTTGGGAGCTAGCTTACTCTCTACTCTCCTTTTGAACAGGCAGTAAAAACTCATTAATTCTATCATTTCAGAAGTTATGAAACTTCAAAATGAGTTTCGGTGATGTTTGCTTTTAATTAAGGCTCTTATCGCCTCACAGAGCCCTTTTGATCCATCCTGCATATCAGATGCAGATTAGTCTCCAGAAAACACTACCTCTGTGTTTTACATAATAAAAACTGACTTGATATATTTGTGGAATGAATATTTCTTCATGTTGCAAAGGTCTAGAATGACTTCTTACTGTCTGGTCAACTTAGCTAGTGTCACCACAATCTTATTCTACTGAGCATCAAAACAACCTATTCATCTCAGATGAGTATCAATATTTCCAACTTTTCCACAACCACTATCCCATTAACTGGCCAAAATACGTGGTTTTATATGACGTATTATACAAGCAGATGGAAGCTTTAGTTATAAGACAGATGTTCCTGGAACATCTGTTTCCTCAGCCTGGATAACTGTTCCTGGAGCACAACTTTTGTTCCTCAGTTTTCTGCACACACAGGCATAATCTCTGAGGCTGTCAGGGAAGGCGAGCCATGTACCTTTGTGGTTTCACTAGGAAATCCCTAGATTTTTCCTAGATATATATCTGAGAAACGATAAAAAGCCTGTAGGCACCAAAATCTACAACTTTATAATTACCTAAGAGGCCACCTGATACACTAAGAACTACCTCCTGAAATATCTTTTATTTTTTAACGTTAGGTTGACATGAGACAGATCTTTCTCTGGCTGGTGACAATATGAGCTTTGGTGGATATAAAACATATTACATCAATTTTAAAACTAAAGTTCAAAAGTAAGACTAGTAAGACAAACCATTTTTTCTCTCCTTAGTCACAAAACATGTGTAATATGATTAAGATAAGAAAGTGACATGACATTGCTTCTAATTTTGGCTCCTTGTAGCGCTGACCCAGGGCTAGAGGTGTGACTCTAATTAGCATGGGAAGAACTCCCCAACACAACCGTAAAAAACTGCCGCAGCAACAGGAACCTAGTGATTATTTGTAGATTGTTGAAGAAAATAAAGCCTGATGACTGAATTTGGATTTAGAAGTCATAAGTGGGTATCAATAAAGTCTTTTCCAGAAAATTAAATTTCATAACATTCTAATTAGCACAGTTCCTATTAACTTCCACTCCTCTTTTCATCCGAGTTGAACTTGGGAGAAGATATCACGTCACTTACTTGGTATGAATCCTTTTAAGACTTGATTTAAACAAGAAGTTTTCATTCTCTACAAATTAAAAAAAAACTAAGGTAATTTTGGTGCTTCATAATGTAAAAATAACTCTGCTAGGCTTCAATAAGTTAAATACATTTTCACAAGTACAAGTCCACCTTGAAAAATCTTCAGCAATGTCTTACAGTTCATTTAAAAATTCTTTTTTAAAGACTTGGTTATAAAGGGGTAACACCTACAGAAGAGAAAATAGTGACAAGAAAAACAATGACTGCATGAAATCAAAATATAAGTGGTATGCTCTCAAATATCCAGGAAGAGCATTCTTTACCTTACTATGGAGTCCATCTATATATATATATCTATATATATACACATATATACACACTCTTGATTTCAGAGAGAGGAAGGGAGGGGGGAGAGAGAGAAACATCAATGATGAGAGAGTCATTGGCTGCCTCCTGCACGCCCCCGACTGGGGATCGAGCCCCCAACCCGGGCATGTGCCCTGACTGGGAATCGAACCCCGATCTCCTGGATCATAGGTCGATACCCAACTGTTGAGCCACGCCGGCTGGGCAGAGTCCACATATTTTAAATAAATTACTTTAAGATCTCCAATATAAAAATTATTTTAAAATGTTAGTATACCATCACTAAGTTAGAAAACCACAGCCACCCAATTCACTGGGTTTTCAAAATGCAGGTAACATAGAAATTAATGTGATTAGTTAATCTGGTATTACTTTTCCAGGAAAAATAGACTAAGTAGTCTCATAAGAGAATTTAATAGATATGACAATTACAAAATATTGTTAATTCCTAAAATCTTCTAGGTATCGTCAATTAAAATGTCAAATGCCCAAATGTCAACAAAAGTGATTACATTTGTCACTGGCTGCTTCAGAATTCTTAAAAGGGAAGTTAAAAGGGAAAAACAATCATGGTTTGTCAGTATTTCTGAGAGACACACGCACAGTTTCCTTTCTATATGGCTAATGATGATGAAAAACAGGAAGCCCTACGGGATGGCAGGGAGGAGGCAAAAAGTTTCCATCTCCAACTATGTCACAGAGCAGAATCTCAAAACTGTGACAGAGCAATTTAAGAAATCTCAAGCTATTAAAAGATTCAGAAAAATTTAAAAGATATATTTCTTTTTTCAAGATTGTTCAGACATGCTTTTTATTATTTATGGAGGCATAACTGACTAATGATGTATTTCTTTAAAGAACATTATGAGTTATTTCAAATGCATAAAAAACACTAGCATTCCCTGGTTAAAGGAAGTATAATTTTCCCCAAGGGAACGATTCCTAAATAAAGAAAAGTCTGTATTCATGTGAATCCTAAAGGCCTCGAACTGGAGAGAATGCTCCGGAACAGTATCAAGACACAGACATATTGAGTGTACAATTTCTTAATAAAAATATCATCCTTGTAAAGGCCACTTAAATTGTATTAGTTTTTAAAAAAACACCTGAAAATGTCCAGATTATCAATTATTCTTCCTTAAACAACTAAAAAAATAGCTAAGACTAATTTGTAGGAAAAAAACAATGTATTCTCTTTCTTTTCCAACTAAAATGACGTCAATGGGTAGCCATTTGGATTTAAACACAACACTGTATCTTCCTACATCACACACATTTATCTCTCATGGAACAAGCAACATACAGTAACTGCCCACTTCCCTAATTCTATCTTCGATTTTTTTTAATACTCCACACACACTGTCAACACTGTGCCAGGTCTATAATGACTACATTTTACAAAGGGAGTCTGTTTTACTGACCAGGTAATTTAAATTTTGTCATTAAATGTAGGTGTAAAACAGTGCAGCTAAAGTAATATTTAGGAAAGTTTATTAGAGCACAGAGGTCAAGATAAGAACCATGACTGGTCCCTATTGATCCCCACTGAGGGCAGTTCACTTTCCAACAGGGTTATCTTTCAGTTATGACAGCGCTGAAAAAGAGAAGCTTCCATGCAAATCACCACCTCGCTTGCAAAAACAGCTTAAAGCACATACCTTGCCAATATATCAGTAGCTTTCTATAAAAACGGCCGGATTTCCTTTCAAATTTACCTAAAGCACCATACGCACGCGTTCCTCTTCTGCTACTGCTCAGGCTCCCAGAGTTTTCCAGCCCCAAATCATAACCTCTTCCTTTCCACATTTTGCTAGAAGGATTTTACCTTTTCTTTGACAAGAACCACCATCATTTGGAGAAGCACATTTACAAAACTCTTAGCCATACCTGAAACTGATTTAGAAAATAAGTCTATAACAGCGGGTACCCCACCTGTTTAAAATGAAGTTCAGTCTTCGTGTAGGCCCTTAACTTCTACTTAATACTGATAGACAGGAGCCAGGCTCATACAGGGCCTTGACACATGGTTGACATGCAGGTGTAAATAAAGGTAACAATGACACTCCAGGAAATGACTGAGCACACTGGTATCTTATGATCCCCACTGAACAAGCACTGAACACCTGTTTCTCCTGTTAACACAGTCAACACCAAGGAGGAAGGGACTTCGTGGAACCTTCTTCCTGCAGAGAAACTTCTCAGTTTGAACATGGAAGCATTTCAGGAAAAGGATTCTTAAATTTACCCCATAGAATTTACCCTGGACTCTCAGGCTAAGAAGACACCTTAGGAATCGCACAGTAATCCTAGAGATAGGTGCTCCCCAATGAGGTCCTAGCCCTTAGCTAGCTACATGTAGCCACCGAGCACTTGAAATGTGGCTAGTCTGAATTCAGACATACTGTAAGTTAAAATATACAGCAGATTCCATAGATTTAGTAGGAAAGAATGCAAAATTATCTCATGAGTAACCTTTAAAAGCTGATTACATATTGAAATAATGTACATATATAGGATTAAATAAAATTTATTAGTAAAAATTAATTTCACCCGTTTCTTTTTTACTTTGTTAATGTGACTAGAAAACTTTAAATTGCTTGTGTGACTTTCCAAAGGATAGCACTGTTGTAGATCTACAGCCTTAAGTAGAACAGCAAATAAGAACTATCATGTGGCATTTCCCAGTTATGATTGCCACTTAAAAGCCCAAAGAAAAAGCAGAATGTCCCCTTATCTACCAATTACACTGAGATAGTGATAAAAATAATTTAAGAAGAGTGTAAAAATAATCAGCAGGATCGCTGTGCACTGACACCATTTTAGAAAAAGATTACCTCAAAAAGGCAAAAATGCACAGGATGTAAAAACCACACCTCTTAAGAAAGTGAGATGTAAATACACGAACCAAGTTTTTCCTAGTAAAGTAGGTTTAAAAACTGATTATAAGGTTCATCTTTAAAAGTGAAAAGGACATTTCCAGCACCTGGAGCCTCAGAGACAAAACGCATAAGATTCTGCCCCTTTATTATTTAAATACCTTCAACCACAAACATGCTATTAACACTATAAAAATGGTAATAATTATCATAATCTAATTCTCTTTTCCAAAACTAAAAGAAAAGAAAATAACTACACCCATCAGTTTCTCTAGGGCCGAGTAGCCTACCTTTGCTTCACAAATATTATGAAATTAAAAAAAAAAAGGATATTTTAAAATAAGTATTTTTAAACCTCATTTTTAAAAAGTATTTTTTAAAGTGAGAAATTCAACAATACAGTCCTATGCATGAACCATTTCTTCTATAGAACATCATTCTGCTTTGATTTAAAAGGCCTTTGGGGCTCTTGGGGGGGGGGGGGAAATCAACGTATTTCTGAATCTAGGAAAATATTTTTAAGGGCAGAGAGGAAGACAGCCCAGTCAAGGATGGTATTCAGAGGAAGCAAAAGTTACTTCTAGAAAATTGTCAAGGAGGATACCTAACAAAAAAAATAAAAAATAAAAAAGGAAATTAAGATCGATGAGTCCCCAGGGCTTCCACAACAGTTGATTAGGTACTTTCCATGGTGTCCTAACAAATTTATAGTCGAAATCAGGCCACAGTTGGCTGTCATTAATGTATCCATTTGATATTCATCAGCTGAATATAATCTGCAGACGTCTATTGACTAGATGATACATTCCTTAGATACCTTTTCCTTGTGCATTTACATGCCAAGCTCAATTACACTCCCAACACACTAAGCAGAAAGGATTGCACACATTTTAAAATAGGGAGTAGCTTGGCTGCAGTTTCCTTCCCTGGTGCAAAGGGTAATGGGTAAAGCTCTGAGTATAATCCTCAAACCCTGAAATCACTCGCAGAGAATCGCGTCCTCTAACATTACCCAGCAGGTAAAAACACTGCCAGAATTTCCATTAGAGCATCCTATTTTTAGAGTGTTTGGCCTTTTAAAATGCATTCCACAGTCCAATATGTTTGACTAAGTTTACCCGGGGGACGAAACGAGCATCCTAAGGTCTTAATCTTTTTAAGCTTAGAAAGGAATTTTAAGCTTTTAAGTCTTAATTTTTTTTCTCCCCCAATCTTAACTTTAAATCTTTTCAACACGCAAATTAAAAATTAAGGAGATGTTGACCCAGAGGGAGGAAGGGAGGGGAGACGCCAGGTGGTTCTTGACAACCGAAGTGCTGGGGGGGGGGGGCAGGTATTTAGGAAAACGGAAAGCGTGCAGCAGGGTGGGGAGCAGGGGCTGTGGGCTGCAGCACGGAGGGGACTCGGGGTGCGGGGGGAGCCTGGAGAGGAGCGACTTCTGCCGCTGGTCCCCTAGGGAGGGAGAAATTGGCGCGATGCGCAGGAACAGATCGCACGGGCGGGAGGAAAACAGGGGAGCGGAGAGGCGGCGGAGGTGGGGGAAGCCGGCTACACCTCGCCCGGGGGGCAGAGGCGATGCAGCCCCGGGAGCACAGCGCAGGGGGAGGAGCGAGGGGTTCCAGGAGGCGCTGCACCCCGGCCGCGAGCCGGCCGGTTCCCTGCTGCATCCCGCTCTCCCTCTGCTCACCTGGGACCTGGAGGCGAAAGGAGGGCTACCGCCGGGCTCCGGGGCTGTCTCCAGCCCCACTCGCTGACATGGCGGCCGACGAGCTGTCACGGAGCTTGCTCGGGTCTCCCGCCGCTCGCGTGTCGGAGACACCTCTGCCTTCCAGCCCCGCCTCCTCTGCGCACCCCTCCCGGCGGGGCCGCCCGCGACCGCGGAGCATAGAGCGCGAGCGGCTAGAGAGGAAGCGCGGAGGGCGGACAACCATAGAGTACACGGCCTGGATGATCCGGCTCCTCGTCCATCCACTCACAGTCCTCCAGCGCCGGCACCTGACCGGAAACGGAAGGGCGGGGAAAAGCAAGGAGAGGATGTCCGCATGCGTGGTTGGCGGTGTTTGCTTTCGCCCGGGCCCAGTCAGGTGGTGGGGAGATCCCACACGTGGGGCTCCCTGTGAGGAGTTCGCCGGCGATGTAATGAGTCTGGGTGACATTGGGACAGACCTCGAGTGTAAGGATGTGGGTCCCCGTGGCAGGGCTTTCTCGGCGGCTGACGCTGTCCGCCTTTTCCGGTGCTGGTCGCTTTTGCCTTTGGAGGTCCGGAGCGGCGAGGGGGAAGGACGTCGCGGCCAGGAACTTGTCTGACTTCCAGCCGCAACCCAGTGAGGGTTTCAGAGAATTGTCCTCGGGGGTGTCCAAGAGCCGCTTAGAGTCCAAGCGTTACATACTCAGTCCGAGGCTGGCTGAGACCTTGGTGCAGTTCCTGCTGAAAAAAGACGGTTGCAACCTAATCCTGGAATTCAATCCAGGTGAGTCCGTCACGGACTGCGTTTTCTTGGATGTTCACCCCTTCTGCAGACTTAAACGTTGACCCCCCCCGTGGGTTGCTGTGTAAGACATGGCCCCTTCTTTTATGTGGTCAGTATTGATCATGCGACAGTGTTTATGGAGCAGCCTGCGCTTTACAAAATGGTTGGAGAGAACATGCTCTTAGATTCCACCGTCCCTCCAAGGTAGCTGCACCCCACCCCCTAAAAAAGAACTTTCATATTACCCTTCCTTGAATCACCTCTGGACCAGTAGAAGGATGCTGAGAACACTAGATTTATAGACTTTATTAAAGAGTAACTTTTTAAAGCACCATTTTCTATCATGAGGAATCAGTTCTGTTTAGGATAGTCCCTGATTAAATGGTAGGATAGAGGCAACCTTTACGGTTTGCTTTTTTCCCCCCTTGAGGGTGAGACATTGTGTTTGGAGCTCAGGTTTTGCAGCCTTTGACAGAATGGATTCACAACCAAGCAGCACCACTTACCAGTTGTGAGGTTGGAGTCCAGTGACTGTGTCTAATCCCCAGTTTCCTTATATGTAAGTAAGGAGTGTAATATCTACTTTGGGGCTGCTGTAAGAATTAAAATTAGATAATACACGTAAAATGACTAATTTTTTTGATTTTGAAAGGAATTCTTGTTTTTTGTAAATAATCATTTTTTTGTTCTGTTAATATACTAGGTCCTGGAATCCTGACTCAAGCATTACTTGAAAGAGGTGCCACAGTGATTGCTCTTGAAAGTGACAAAGCTTTTATTCCACATTTGGAGGTAGATTTTTAGTTTCTAAAAATAACTTACTGTTCAACCCCTTCCCCTTGCAGCGGTTTAGGGAAGTAAACTTAAGCACACAATTTATTTTTGAGGACTCACTTTTAGGGACCATGCCTTAAATATGTTGTCATCCCCAGTGATTAGAACGTAGTATCAGTGATTGTTGAATAACTAAAAGACTGGAGTTCTAAGACTTGTTTTCTGCTTCTACCTCTGCTACAGACTAGTTTGGTAACTTCGAACAAAATGTATAACTGGTATTTCTAGGCTTGTTTCCTCATCTTAGTAGACTATGCTGTGCCCCTGCTTTCTCTGAGCTTAGAATCTAATTGCAGTGCTAAGATCAAGTTAATGGGACTGCATTAACTCTGGATTTAGGGGCAAGAAAGGTTTGGTATGGTCAGATACAAATGCATGGAGTGAAGGCATTATTCAAATTGAGTTTTCAGTGAATTCCCTTTTGTTATATAGCACAAGATTGCATAACAGTAAAGTGGAAATTTCTTGCATAATTGTCATCCTGTTTTCTTTCTCTCCTTCCCTCCTTTATAAATCTCTACGTTCAGTTTAGGAAACTTCTGCTATTCTATGCCAACTTCCTGAAATCATGTAAAATCTAAATGAAAACAAAAAATTGTGAAATGTCCATCAAATCCAGCTATTTTGTTTACTTATTATTAATGGAACTATGCGCATTAGCTGTTCGCTATTCTACGACACGCTGCTTTGAAAGTAATTCAGGGTTTTGCTGGGTTATTTAATTGATGAAAAATCTGCTAGAACTTCAGAAACATTAAGAAGAAAAGAATATGAATTGTTCTAAGATTCAAGATCATGAAATGTGATTTAGTACCCATAGCCATCTATAATTTCAATTTGGAAAGTAAAAACAAGATAGCTTTTATCTTGGTCGTTTTTAAAAAGGCTTACTAGTTTTTTGCTCCAGTAAAGGTTTTTACTTTTTTTTTTTTTTTAAACTCCCAGTCCCCTCTCCCCTCAGCACTAACTTGAACTCAGCCCCTAACTTATTAACCATTGTTATGATGAAGTGAAAAGCCATTCAGATAAAGTTGTGTGCGAATTTATGTATTTGCTAGAATAAAAGGGAAGAAGCCATTTCAATAGAACCTTTGCTTGGGTGTTAAAGTGGTGCCCTAAGCAGATAATGCTTCTAGCTTCCCAAAGGCTCTCAAGTGTGCTTCTAAAACCTGAAAGGATTTTAAAGGGTGATGCTTGACTCTGGAGTTTTATCTAACTTTAACTACTCCCTTCCCCATTTCCCAGATAAAATTCTTGGGACTCCACGTTGACAATGTTTCGAGCAGAACAGTTTGTTTTCCTATGTGGATGTCTAGAGATACACGTTACAGATTGTGTGCTATAATAATAAATCATGATATATCTCATTTGAATTGTGAAAACTGTTGCATCTACTTAGCTGTGGATGTTTAGTTGAAGAGACATCAGCTTTTGTGGTAAACTGTGTCTTATTTCAGCAGGGATAGAGCACAGTCTTTTCAAATTAGGCTGAATCGCAGCCCTAGCATTTACTACCTTTAAGACCCTTGGGCAAGTAAGTAATTTAAACTGTTTGACTCGTAGTTTTTCCATATACAAAGCAGAGACATTAATTTCCACCTGTAAAGAATCTTGATGCAATTTAAGTAAGATAGACTAAAGTGCCTAACATCATGAGTAGGAGAAACTTAAAGGTTACTTGTCTTTCCTCTCCTTTTTACTTCCTGTTTTTGAATCCTAAATGCAGTCAAGTTGAGTTCTAACATGTGATTTCACTATTATACGAATTGAATTATTAATTCTGGAGTTTTGGCTGTTACTGTGTTTGAATTATTGAATGGTAAGTGACAGATGAATAAAGTCATAAAGTATACATTCTTTTTACATTACCATCAAACCAAAATTCATTAGCTTTCTTCAGTTAGGAAGATTAAAACATGACTTGAGTAATTTGTGAGATTACTTTATTGCCGTACATATAGTATAATTTGTTTAATCAGTTTTTTAGAGGTATGCATTATATGAATGCTCTTTTTCATAATCCCCACTTCTGGTTTTCTTCCTTTCGTTTTGGCTTAGTCTCAGCTTCTTTTCCTGTGTACTTGACCCTAGAGATCTCATCTGCAGTCCTGGCTTTAATTACCTTCAACAAGCTAAATACAAATTTATATATTCAGCCTGGACCACTTCACTGACCTCCCCATTTAGGTCTACAACTTCCTACCTGGCATTTCTACTTGGATCACTTAATAGGCATCTCAGAGTTAACATGACCAGCCCTGCTGGCATGGCTCAGTGGTTGAGCATCGACCTGTGAACCAGGAGGTCACAGTTTGATTCCCTGTCAGGGCACATGCCCAGCTTTCTGGCTCCATGCCCAGTAGGGGGTGTGCAGGAGGCATCCCATCAATGACTCTCTCTTATCATTGATGTTTCTTTCTCTCTCACCCTCTCCCTTCCTCTCTCTGAAATCAGTAAAAACGTATTTAAAAGAAAATTAACACGATCAAAAATACATGATTTCCACCCCTAGTTTGTTCTTTCTACTAGTCTTTTTCCAGGGTCCCCCTGAAAGTAATCATTGAAATGGACTAGATTTAGGAATTTAATAATATTTATAGGTTGAACTCAAATGCTTAAGAAAAACTAGTTTTTAAATTCATGACTTTAAGTTGCAAGTTTGTTGAAACCTTGAATACCAATAGAGGTTTCTGGGCGTGAGAACCTAAATATGCATATCAAAGCATATTGCCCTCTTCTGATTGATTTCTTATAACTTCAAATTAAATTTACGGAGTCTGTAGCTCATACTACTAAGCTCTCCAGGCTACTACTGCAAGGTGAGCAGATCAGGGCAGTAAAAAGATTGAGGTATATTGGATCTCTTCCAGTGGACAGGGAGCTTTCCTTCTAGAGTTGCCTCTGTCTCTAGAAAAAGTAAATGAAAAATTAAGTGGAAAATGGTCAGTGACCTACACAGTGAGCTAAGTTCATTTGGTGAGGGACTAACTAAACTCTTCAAGAAAAAAAGGAATACCCTCTTGAATCACCTGCCTCTCACTTTAATATTTTATTGTTTTTCTCCACTGTGAAACATCTTTGTGTAACTAGCAGATGGGTTGCAGCTCTGTCTGAGCCCAGATGTGGTCTCAGAATCTTTGTGGGTGCACCAGGCTGCCACTGCTAAGGAATTCGAGATTAGTGTGAAGGAGCTTTTCGAACAACTGATGATGCCATTGAGATAAAGAAAGTAAAAAGATCAGTAAGAATTTGTTGGTGTTTTTGTTTGTTTTTTTGACTTTTTTTTTGGTATTTTCATTATTTTTCAGGCATTAATTGATTTGTATTAACTGTTAAATTTTAGGGTATATTAGTAATGTTTTCTTTACATCTTTATTAAGGTGGTAATATTTATTGTAAGATTTGCTTTTTGAAGTAGATCTTTGAATTGTTATAAACGATCCGCATAACACTGAAATTTCTTAACATTTTATCTCTGTTTCTTTTTAGTCCCTAGGAAAAAAGCTGGGTGGAAAACTACACTTGATCCACTGTGACTTCTTTAAACTTGATCCTAGAAGTTTTGGAGTAGTAAAGCCTATTGTGAATTCAAAGTTGCTTTTTCAGAATTTTGGAATAGAAACACTTCGTTGGTCAGAAGGTAATTTTTGTAGTTTACTAAGGGAGATACCTTATAATTTGCCAGCTTTTTCTAGCAGTGCACCTGGTTTGTTGATGAGATTTGTATACTCTTTATAGTATATAATTTATGGGCAGAAGCTCTTAAGTTGAATATTGTTTTCCCCTCACCTCAACACAATCCCCCAGCAGTTGTGCCGAGGCCAAGTTCCACATCAAGGAAACATATCGAGGCTTAGTTTTAATTGAAATAAAATGAATATAGTTTGTTAACTTAGTTTTACTCAATAAAATATGGTCACAGAGAAAAGTGTTAAGAATTTATTCAAGTATTTTTGCTTGTATTTTTAACAGGTATCCCTTTAAAAGTAGTTGGAATCTTCCCAACTAAAAATGAGAAAAAGATGATGTGGAAACTTTTACATGATGTATATTCCTGTACTTCTCTATATCGATATGGACGAGTAGAACTAAATTTGTTTTTTAATGAAACGGACTGCCAGGTAGGTTATTAACAAGTACTTGACTAGTATTTTGTCTTGAAAGAGTTCTGTGATTTTTCTCTAGTCTTAATCTGTGTGATTTTAATTTGGGCTCATGACATAAATTTTACCATTTTAAATATTTTTTGAGAGTGTACAGTTCACTGGCATTAAGTACATTTACGTTGTGGTACAACTGTTACCATCATCTATGAACTCTCAGAACTTGTTCATCAATCTATACTGGAACTCTGTACCCATTAAACACTAACTCCCCTCTCATGAGCCCCAACTATCATTCTGCATTCTGTCTATGAATTTGATTATTCTAAGTACCTCGTATAAGTGGAATTACACAATATTTCACTTTTTGTCTGGCTTATTTCAGCATAATGTCTTTCAGCTAATGTCTTTATTCCATTGTATATATACACCACCTTTTGTTTATCCATTCATCTGTCAGTGGACACTTGGGTTGATTTAAACTGGTTATCTCATTGATATTTTGAATTTCCATTTTCTTAAATGATTAGTGATGAAGAGCACCTTTTTTTTGATTATAGATCATTTGTATGTCTTCTTTGGATGAATTAATCAGGTTGTCTATTTTTTGGTTGTTGAGTTTTAGGAGGCCTTATACTTAACATTAATCCCTTCTAAGGTACTTGATTTGCAAATATTCTCTCTCCTTTTATGGGTTGCGTTTTTACATTGCTATGGTATCCTTTGATTGAGTCCCAAGGTTCTTAATTTTGATGATGTCCAGTTCTCTTTTTTGGTTGCTGTTGCCTCTGCCTTGGTGTCATATCTCAGATATCATTGCCAAATCCAATGTCATGAAGCTTTCCCCCATGTTTTCTTCTAAGAGTTTTATAGTTTTAACTCTATGTTCAAGTCTGACCTATTTTGAATACTTTTTTTAATTTTTAAATATATCTTTATTGATTTCAGAGAGAGGAAAGGAGAAGGAGAGAGATAGAAACATCAATGATGAAAGTCATTGATCGGCTGCCTCCTACACACCCTGACTGGGGATTGAGCCTGCAATCTGGGCATGTGCCCTGACTGGGAATCGAACCCCGATCACCTGGATCCTAGGTTGATGCTCAACCGCTGAGCCCCGCCCGCCAGGCTTGATTAGTTTTTTTTCATATGATGTTAGGTAAGGGTCCAGCTTCATTCTTTGGCATACAGATATGCAGTTTTCCCAGCACCTTTGTTGAGAGACTGACCTTTCCCCATTGGCACTCTTGGCAAAAATCACTTGACAGTATACATGAGCGTCTATTTGTGAACTCTTTTATTCCATTGTTCTATATGTTGTCTTTATGCCAGTACCACACTATTTTGATTACTATAACTTTGTAGTAAGTTTTGAAATCACGAATTGTGAGTCCTCCACTTTTGTTCTTTTTAGAGGTTGTTTAGGCTATTTGGTGTCTCTTGAGATTCCAATATACATTTTAGGGTGAATTTTTAATTTCTGCAAAAGCACATCTTTGGGATTTTGATAGGAATTGCATTCAATTTTGTGATCACTTGGGTAGTTTTGACATCTTAACAATATTAAGTCTTTCAGTCCATGAACACAGGATGTCTTTTCATTTATTTATGTTTTCTTTAATTTCTTTCAGCAGTGTTTTGTAGTTTTCAGTATAAGGAATTGTTTTCTTAATTTCCTTTTCAGATTGTTCATTGTTAGTGTATAAAAATACAACAGATTTTTGTGTGTTTTGTATCCTGCAACTTTGCTGAATTCCTTTATTCTAAGAGTTTTTGTGTGTGGAATTTTTAGGGTTTTAGACTTTACTTTTAATTCACTGAAATGGAAGGTCCTCCTGAAGTCCTTGATATTGCCTTGAGAGTAATGTTTTTCTGCCCAGAATGCCTCCTGTTATTAATCTTTTAATCCACTGTAACAGGGGATACTTATTTGTATGTAACAGCTGTGGGTTAGGATAGTGGGGCAAGAAATGAAGGGATGATTTATTAACCAAGATCCAGACAGTAAGTACTGACTGTCTGTGGAGGGAGAGCAGGGTCTCAGAACCTTGAAGCTGTACATAGAGTAAGTACATGGAAGAATGAAAGGAAGAGAAATAGGAAATGCTTTCTCAGGTTTCATCTTGCTGCTACGAAAATGTCTAATGCTGCCTTTACCATGGATCTTTTCACATGTGGTTTCTTCTCACTGAGGTGCCCTCTCATTCACTGTGGTAACCTCTTATCTTTCAAGTGTCAATCTAAGCAATCTTGACTCAAAATTTAGTGGCCCACCTGGTACATATTTCTAACACACCTGTCCTTCTCCACAGTAATTACACATTTTTGTTTCATTTTAATGAGGTTTTGCCCTGATGGGTTAGATATGGGTAAAGGAAATCAATCTCCAATATGTTCTATTTTAAGTGTACATGATATATTTCAATATGAACATTTAAAAGGCCTTTCTCTTTGAATCAGTTACAATTAAGATTTTGTGTTCTAATTTTCTTTAATTTCTATAGACTGTTAAGATACTACTATTAAGACAGCATTTGGTTTTGACTGATTATAGTTCTGTGTAACAAGTACCTTCTGCTTTCCTCCCACTAGAGGATATTGGCAAATCCCCAGAACCCAAACATGTACTATGCAGTGAGTGTGCTCTGGCAGGTGGCTTGTAAGGTTAAGCTTCTGCATATGGTGAGTAAAGCCCTTTTAAATTTCAGCTGGGAGAAAAAATAAAAAATAAAACACTAAAAAGACAATTTCAACAGGGAACTTGGTTCTTTTTAGAGACCTTACATTTTACTGACCAGCGAATGGAAAAAAATTATTATTTTTCCCAACTGTGGAATATAATAAATATTTATGCTGCCTTTTTTTTCCTTTTTCTTTTTTAAATTTATCTTTATTGCTGAAAGTATACAGATGTCTCCTTTATTCCCCCATTGATCCCCTCCACCCTGCATCTTCCCCACCGCCCCTCTTCCCCACATATTGTCTGTGTCCGTGGGTTATGCATACAAGCATATACAGTCTTTGATTAATCTTGCCCCACCTACTCCCCCACCCCCCCTTCCCTGCTGTTTTTGTCACAGATATTTATGTTTTTCTTTGATTATTAAAATAATATATGTTCATTGTAAAAATGTAAGACATGTAAAAGAAAGAAAAGAATTTAAAAATCACTCCATTTCTACCACCCAGGGGTCACTATTGACATTTGTGGCATATTTTTAGTCTTTTATTTTTGCTATGTTTTTTTTCTTTATGTAGTGAAGATTATATTATTTTGTATCTTATTTTTTTTCACTTGAGAGAGAGAGAGAGAGAGAGAGAAAGAAACATGTGAAAGACAAACATTGATCAGCTACCTCCTACCTGAACCCCTACCGGGGATCGAGCCCAAAACCTGGGCATGTGCTCTGACCTGGAATTGTACCAGCCATTGACCTGTCTGTGCACAGGACTATGCTCAGCCAACTGAATCACATTGGCCAGGGCTTGTTGTTTTTCTTCAAACCAGTTAGGGTTCATTCTGTTGTTTAGGTAAGACATTTTTGCAGGAATAATATGGGGCACTTTGACCAAAGAGCACTAAAAAGATGATTTTGTTTAACTTCCCTCCAGGAGCCTTGGTCATCATTTGACATAAGCACCCAAAGTGGCCAACTGGAAAAGCCAGAGAGCACGGTAAGAATAAACGCATACCCTTCCCTTTTTCTCTAAGTGGAATCTCCTTTGTTTTCTATAAGATTATCTGGTATCTGTATTGATTTAAATTTTTAATTTTAGAATATCTAGAAATGTTCTTTAAGCATATCTTACTTCTTTTAATAAACTTAATTTTGGAAAAGAATTGTATTTTTTAGCTATTTACACAGAGGAATCTAGCATAGTTAATAGACTTAAACAGAATCTGACTTTGATTGTTATCTCTTTTGAAATGAAAATATATCTCAAATTTGGAAAACTTAATCATTTAATTTGGTAAACTAAAAAAAATTTATACTTTATTAATTAATCAGAAATTTGTAATATTGCTACTTCTATAATGGTTGAAATTCCTAATAGGTACATCAGTTTCTTACCCAGGAAGTGGGGTGTTCATTTTTGTTGATTTTTCCCCCTTTCTAAAAAACAGGAGTGATGATGTTATAAAGTGATTCTCCGTTTAGTTTATATCAGGGTACTTATAGTGAAATTGTAATAAAGGAGCTGAAGTTTCAAAAACAAGTTTTGATCTCAGTTAAAAAGTTCCACGTTAGGATTAAATGCTGATGATGCTCTAATCCCAGCATACCTACTCAGTTTGAAGTTTCCATTTGCTAACTTCTTTGGTATTTTCTCTTAATACTAAAGGAAAAAAAGAAAATTGTCAATTTAGAGATGGTGTGGTTTTAGAGTGATCAGTCATTATGGTGATCACTGTGATTTTAGTTTTCATCCACTTTTTTCCCCCTCTTTTCTTTATTTCCCTTTCCCTGCCTTTGCCCCCCTCCATCCAGTAGTTGTCTTTCACTCTCCATAAGCATAATTTAATAGGAGCCATATGTTTTGGATGGATACCATTAGGTACTTATCCACATGTTTCCGAAATGAACAACCCTGTATATTTGACACTTGCTCATTTTTCTCAATGATGATATCAAAGGTAAAAAAGTTTTTTGGCCAACTTAAATATGTAAACTTTTAGGGATGAAGATGAAATGACCAACTATTATGTTTCATGAGAGAATTTTATTAAAATATTTCACATGTATCTTTGATATCAGTGTATCAATTATGAAATTGATACAAACACTTTGAGACATTTTACAGTTTTTATAGCACATCATCTTCATTTCCATTAAAGTTTGAGATTTCACACTTTTTTTGAAGCCATGTTTTTATGCTATCATTGAACTTTTTTTCTAAGTTACAAATAAACACTCATTTAACATCGGGAAAGTTTTTTTTCTTCCCTATTTATCAAGTAAATGTATATCTGTAACTCCAAAGATATTTGCCAGGTTGCTTTTTAAAGTCATCTTCAAAAGACTTGTTAACAACAAGTAATACTTTGAATTGTGTTATCCCTATTCCTAATTAATAATTACTAAATATTTTGGAATTTCATTGCCTCCCTTTCTACCAATTCCTTAAGCTGCAGCCATCCAAAACTAGAAGCTAGAATTGATTATAAGTTGGGGGGAGGGCTAATATGTCTTCCACAAATAGTATTTATATTTAAATATATATAAAATAAATAAGTGATCACTACCTAATATGTGAGATTTCCTGAAGAAATATAGGGCGCTTTCTGTTCTGAGGAATAATTTTGGGGTGAAAAATGTCTTAAACTTGAGTCACATACAGTTTTCATTTTGATCTGTGTAATATTGTATACTTGAGCAGGTTGGCAGTGTTTTCTGTAAAGGACCAGTTGGTAAATATTTATGCTTTCAGGCCACGTGCAGTGTCTTTCATGTGTTCTTTGGTTTTTGCTTTTTAAAAAAAAATAAAAAAATCCTTTTCAAATGTGAAAACCATTTTTAGCTCCAGACTATACAAAAAGAGGCCATTGCTTGCTAACCTCATATTTTTTTAAAGAAATTACCCAATTAAAAATTATATAGTCAATAGTGTTTAAAATTTTTTTTTTTATCAATAGTATTTTTTATTCTTAGGATCTGGTGTTGTGCTTCAAATACAGAAGAGACTCACTGCATATTAGTGTCACGTTTGGTATTTGATTTCACCCTCTTTGCAAGTTAATAAGCTGTTACTCTTTATGGTTGTTGGCCAAAGACACAGACTCCTGGATCAGACAAAGGATGGTGTTTTCCCCCAAGTCCCACAGAGTGTATGACGTGGCACAGCTGGATGGTGTGCATGCAGAGGGTTTACATTGCAGCTGAGGAACGACACAGGGCTGGGGGAACCCCACCCCTTTTATAGCAAACATTAAGCAAGCCTGCTTTTGCCCTGGAGAGAAATTATCTTATCCCTCAAGATGGCTTACTGCAGACAATCCTGCAGAAATAGCCCAGGTAAAGAGCGGTTAGGGCCTTGCATTCTTGGCACAGCTGATAAGAACATACAGGGACATTCAGGGTCTATGGGGACTCCCTTCTCCAGCAGGTAACTGGAATGAGTAAGTGGACATGTCTTGCTCTGACAATATTTTATGACTAACAATTTATTTTCCCTCTTTTCCAGGAATCATTAGAACAACAAATACAACAAAACCTGTGTTTTATTCAATTTACTCCTTATAGAAATTTATTTACACAAAATTTAACACCTGTTAACTATGATGTATTTTTTCACATGGTAAAGCAGTGTTTTTTGAAGCGTAATGGCAAGCTAATAAACCATTTAAAGTAAGTAAGAAGAATAAAAGCAAGTATAAAAGTAGCAATTTAATGTGAGAATTATACTTTCATGTTAGAGGTTCTAATTTTTATATTTTGTATATCTTGATTAATACAGTGAGGTACCATGTTTCCACTCATGTATTTCTTCAAAATACTTTCTTCTGCCTGGTGCACATTTTGAGAAAAGTATAATTATATTTTCCATATAATCTCCTGAGCTTAATTATTTTCCCTTCTTTGAAAAAACAACCGTGGATGCCTACAGTTTGTTTTATCTTTGTCAAGAGTATATGCCCAGGATTAACCTTCATGAAGAGCTAGCTGCTTGCTGCTGGCTGGGGTGGAGAAGGTTGGCATTATTGGTGGCATACCTTGTCATTGCCTGTCTTTATTGGTTTTGTTTCCTAACCAAAGTAGGGATGGGTCATTGTACCACCCTAATTTTCCTGCCCTGGACTAAAATTTTTGTTTCTATGTAAAGCTTGATAAGGATTATAGCTATTACTACCTATATTGTATTTACATAAGTATAATATTTATATAGGGCTGATGTGTAGTTTTGTGAGTTATCATTACACTTTGTAATCAGCAGCCCATATGTAAAGTATTGTCAGAGGGTGAGCAAAATGTTAATCAGTTAAATTAATTCGATCACAAATACAAAAAAAATTAATATGATCATTAAATATGTAGCTGAATGAGCTGTTGGTTAAATAAAATTTATGTAAAAACAAATGTTAAAAGTGGCAATAGACCAGTAAAAATAATCCACTATATTTTATCTTGTCCCCTTGTGGTGGTTTTGTGTGAAACTATGAAGAATATAGGAAATTAAGGAATAAATATGGTAAACTATGGTGGAAAATGTTCAAAATTCCCTTTGACATCCCTGTGATTGAAAGCATGTTTCAATAATTGAAAGCATATTTCCATCTGTGAAGAGGATTCCATTCAAATTAAAAAAGTATTGGAAATATTTTCTACCAAAATATTGTATTGCAGTTGTTTACTTGTTACTGTCAGAGGCTCACTGATGGTTTCTTGATAGACTACTACATAAGGCAGTTTTCTGCTTTATAATTTGTTCACCAGTAATGATTACATAAAAATGTGAAAGATTATTCCTTCTTTGAAAACAGTCAGACATCAGTTTCTGCTGTTTGAATTTACTGAACTTTTACATGAACCTAAATGGATTTAAGAATATTTTTGCAAAGAGAGTTAAAAGATGAAAGAAGTAGACAAGACAAGGATTTTTTAAAAGGGCAATGTTAAATGAAAATTTTGTGTAGGAATTGATTAGAACATCTTAATGCCATACATCTGCCATATAACTTTAGGAATAAACATAGTTAAAGATATGTATTATATGCAAGTTCTTAAACTAAATAAGATTAATTACATATAATAAGATAGGCATTTTTAAATTGGGCTTAGAAGCCACCTCTGTCAATATTAACTGACAGTTGTTATGAAAAAGAATTTAACAAATTTATTTTGAATTTTTTTGCAGTTCATTGAGTCCAATTGATGCAATGGATATATTGAAGAAAATAAAACAAGAGAAAAGAACAAAAATAATAGATATGTATCCTTCAGACTTTAAACGGCTTTTTGAAACTATAGAATGTTCCAAAAGTCATACCTGTAAGTGGCTATATAATGACTTCATGGAAGAGGTAGTCATATAGGGAACTGGACTGCCAAGACTGTAGCTGGAACAGCTTATTTTATTTGGAAATTATGACACAAATGAAAAAGAACTAAGTTTTTAAAGCTCACGTTCTTTCAACAGAAGGGAACTGTTTTGTTTTGCACAAACAAGGCAGATGATTTCTTCTGAAGTTGATACCATTAGTACATTAGATAAAACAACGGCTGCTATTTTATTCATCACTGAGTACCATGAAGACGTATCTACTGTCAACGTACTCGCAGTTGTATGGAATTACCAGATGAAATTTACTTTTAAAAATCCTTTTAGCCAAATACTTATATTGTATTAATTTAAATGTTCCACTTTCACTTGATTTTTGCATCCTCCAGGGGGGCAAAAAGTTGGTTCATTTTTAAGCTTAGAAAGTAAATAAAACTGATTTAAGTGGTTTGTTTTACTTTTCAGTGGTTTGTAATACTTTTATTAAAGTGTTAAATACTGTGCAATTAAATTAATTTTAAGATGGCTTAAACTTTTTTAGACATTAAAATATTTTAAATAAGAGTTTGTGAATTTTTTTCCGTTTCAAATGAAACAAAATGTCATGTATAGTCAGTGTACAGTCAGTGAATAATTCACAAGTGTTGCATTTTTGTTCCATCAAGAAAATTTATCTGAAGTTAGACTTTATATGAACCTAAATGAAATTAAGAATATTTTCTTAGATCATTGAATAAGCTACTGAATTTTAGCCAAGACATATCTGATCTCCTGAATTAGATTTGATTACTATTATAACACTTTGTAATACCTAAGGCATATTAGTAAGTAACTCTTTGTAGGGCGTGCTCTTAACACTTATCCAAACCAGTTCTTCCCAACTTCCCTACTATTGTCATTGCTGTACAGATCTGGCTGGAAACTAAATCATCTCTTTTCTCTCATAAATTCATTACTAGGTTACAAGAATGTCAGCAGAGAAACATTTTAAATATATTTCAGAGGCATTAACTGATGGTTTTTAGCAAAGGGAATGGAGTCCAAAAACCAGAGAAGCGTGTTTTGCTCTTAGCCTAGATAAAAGGAGTTGAGTATAGATTCTAACATAAATATATGTAGAGGTCAAAAAATGTATTAGTGCCTTACAAGTGGTGTATGCTCTGAGAGAGATCAGGCCGTGTCACCTCAGACAAAATGGAAGAGAAGACTTAAGAATGACAGATTTGTTAAATACTGTGGGAGTTAAGGGAGAAAGAGTTAAGGAGGGACAGTAATATAGAGGGTCTTGCTAAGGATGGAACCAAATTTATAGTGGTATCACTCTATAGTGCCATTTTAGGACTGGGGCCATGGATAATATGGATGATTAGATGAATAAAAGTTGTGTATGAAGGAGATTAGCCTTTAGGTCTGCATGTGAGTGATTTCTGTTACTTGTACAGTGAGAAATTAGTTTGATAGTCAATGTCTTTCAGATGGGAAGGATGCTGCTTAAAGGCAGTGGGGTGTGGCCAGATCTGTTGAAGGGAGCGTAGTTGACTGATGGCTCCAGCTTCTTCTCCCCTGAATCCACTACTGTATTTGTGCCAAGGCAGCACTTCCTACAGTCTGTTCCCAGGCAATGACTAAGCTTGTTGGAGGTAGTAAGGCAGGCCCCTAACTGTGGTATGTAAGAAGAGGCATTAATCTTGAAGTAGTGGACCTAATTCCAAGTTCCATGCCAAATAGTTACTAGCAAACAGTTTCTAGCTATGTGATCTTAAAAAAGACCTCTGGTGACACACAGAACTCCAACGGCAATTTTGGCTCAAGGACTCCCTGTTGGACTGGCTAAACCTTTCTTGGATTTTTGTTGTGGTCCAGGACTTCCTATCCAATCTTTCTTCTCTCTCTCCTCCCATAGAGTCTTGCAATCACAGCATCGTTTCTCTAAAAACCTTTTACATGTCTAATCTTTTAGCATCTGCTTTTCTGTAGACCCTAACACAGGAGTCAAGGAATATGGAAGTAACAGGAAGAAAATGGTTGAAATGATGCAAGTGTTAGCCAGTTCTAAGTCATTTAGACTCTGGTATGAAGATAACCAGAGGTGGAATGATTCCTGGTGATGACAAGGTACAGGTCTGATACCAAACAATTCAGGGTTAAGCACTGAAAAAGATACTTTGCCAAAGGGCTTTTTATTTTTGCTGATGGCTGAGACTAAAAGATGCTCATGTGGTCTTTTTGAATTCCCCAAGACCCAGTGGGCTTAGCAGAATGTCAAAATGGGATATTGGGGACATGGCCGGGTGTCTTTGAACAAAATGTTTTCACTGGAACAGTGAAATAGTTGCCCATACAATTAGCTCCAGGTAATACCATGGTGACTAACAATGGTAGGAGAATGAAGACCTTCAATTATTACAAGAGACTCTCAGTGGTATTTAAGGGTCTTTGTGTGTGTGTGTTAAAAAACCCTGTTATGGAATATTACCATTTGTTCTCTCATCACTAACTTGTAGAGTGGCAGATTACTTATCTGGGCCTTGGTTTTGCATGTGCAAAATGAAAAGGGTTTAACTATGTGGTCTTACCTGTGACATTCTAGAATTATTTGACAAGATATTATCAAAAATGCATCTCCTATAGGGAGGACAATTCCTCCTTTGCCCATCATATAAGGAAAATCTACAGAAAGGTCAACACAGAGAAAGCAGAGCTAACACGAAGTAGGCAGACATCATTCTGGTAACATTTGAGCCCCTGGCTCTAATCATACTTGAAGCCATATACACGAACAAAGCCAATTTCCTTTTTTTGTTAAAACTAGTTTCGGATGGAATTCTGTCGCTTTCAATCAAGAATCCTAATAGAAATACTATCTTAATGGGACTCATCCATAGCTTCCCATTCCTACATTACCATGGGGACTGTTCTGAATCTAACTACTAAAAATCAGCAGTCACTCCTGAAGGGATGACTAGTGACCTCCACGCCACAGCCTGGATCTTTGGATAATAAAAAGGAAAGGTCATTCTAAGGCCTGAAATAGCTATTCTAGTTACCTGATGAGACATATATATATGATAGACTTTTAAAATAATCCAGTAATTCTTGATTAAATTTCATTTGGCTTATTACTAAAACTGCTGGGTAATTCTGTATTAAACATTTATAGCTACTACTTAATTTACCTCTTGCTAATAAAATAGTGTGTTAAACCTTCAATTAGGGTTTATGGGGAATTGAGCACAACATTCTAGGCTCTTCATGGTTTTAATCCGCTCATTAAAAGCAAGGATATAAAAGTAGTGGAACAAATAGGGTGAGAAAGCATTGATTTTTGTGTATTTAAAAAATTCATTTTAGATTTCTGGTGAAAGCTAATTGTTGCCAGTAAGGATTTTCATTCGAAACATCAAATCTTCACCAAGATTTGGAGAAAGATGGTCAGTTGCAGGACCCTCCCCAGGATTTCCGTATGATTCATGGTATGGGAACCTCTACTCCACATGTCATGAGCTCTCATAACACCCTCCAGTTCTCTTTAAAATAAATCCCTTCTGCTGTTTCCATACAAAAGAAACCTCCCCCAAATTTGTTGAGTGCAGGATAGGACAGAGCCTAGGGCTTCGGGGCTTTGGTTTCTATAATAAATCTAAATTGTCATGTGGTCCCTCCCAGGCAATTTTAGAAAATTGTTTCTGAGTGGCCTTTGTATAGGAAATCTGGAACCTGGTCCTTGCAATTTATCATTTAAGAATTCTGGAAAGCAGAACTTCCTATTTTACAATATAGTTAAATGAATAATCTCTGCTATTTAAGAATTTAGAAAATAAAGTAGCTTATCTCTTTGTCATTGTAGTTTTACAGGGTATTGTTCTTACTCTGAGGCAATGCATGTTACAGTAGTATGAAATACGCACAACAAAGCCATCAGGTGAATGAAAAAACAGGTTACAAAACAGCTCCCGGCAATATAAAGGAACAAACTCAGATACATAACAGCACACCACACACCTCTGCCGCTAGAAGCTCCTTGAGATCAGGAACTGTTTGCTCTCCTTCATCCACAGTCTCCAGTGCCTCGAACAGAGCCTGACGCCGAGTGCCCAGCAACGCGGTGAATGAAAGAATATTGCTGCACACACACACACACACACACACACACACACACAGAAGAAATACTACGATGCAAAGCATTACAGAATGTTATGATGTCTGCATCTTTGAAATGATTCAACAACACAACTTTCAAGTGGCTGAACAATACACACATATACAGACACCCCTGCAGACGCATGGAGGGAGCATGAGCAGAAATAGCAAAACACCAAGAACTGTTTGAGCTGGGGGGGGGGGCGGTACAAGGGCATTGCGTTGTTTTCTCAACGTCCCGTCTGCTTTAAACTGTCACGAGGAAGTATATGCCGGGGTAAAATACCGCCTCTCCTCGCCGCGTTGCGGGGACTCCCGCGGCCCACCCGCCGGGACGCAGCGCCGGGGTCGCGCTCGCTCCGCCGCCTCCCCGCTCGCCTCCGGACGCGGTCTGGGCATGCTCAGAGGCCCCTCCCGCCCCGCCCCGCCCCCCGGCGTACGCGTGCGCTTAAGGCGCAGGCGCGCGGCTCCCGGCGGCCCGCGAGAAGCTCGCTGCCGGACGCCGCTGTGTGAGGCGCGGCGCTGAGGGAGGATGGAGCCGCCGAAGGTGGAAAAGTTCAGCACCACCGACAGGGGAAACGGGCTGCGCGCCGCGGCGCCGCTGCGCCCGGGGGAGCTGCTCTTCCGCTCCGACCCCTTGGCGTACACGGTGTGCAAGGGCAGCCGTGGAGTCGTCTGCGACCGCTGCCTCCTCGGGTACGTACGGAGCGCCCTCGGCCACCTGAGTCCCGTCGGGGCCGCCCGGGGTACAGCCCGCCCGCCACACCGCCCGGTCGGGGCCGCTGCCGAGGTGCCCAGCCCCGCGCTTCTCCCGTGGGGTTCCCTGGGGCGCGGCGCGGCTGACAGACTCCGCCAGGCCACCCCTTGGGCTGCCTTGCGGGACGGGGAGCGCGCGCGGGGGGGGGGGGGGCGGGGCATCCCAGGCTCTGTCCCGGCAGCTCTGCAGCGCGGAGCGGGACCCCCCAACACGCCCACGCGCCTTGGGCTGCCGTAGGAATTTGGGGGAGCCGACTTAAGGGGAAGCGTTGGGCGCTGGGGAACAAAAAGTCTGTGTCCTGTGAAACTAGCTTCACTGGCGGGGCTGAGGGACGCACCAGCGGCGGGGGCGGGGCCGCGTGGGCGCTGGGATGGCACCGATCAGGCTCCGCTGATGCTCCGCCGGGACAGCGCCTGGCTCGCGGGAGCGGACGGAGGTGGGTGTGTTCCGGGGACACTTTTCCACGGTTCAGGTTCTCTTTCTCCTGAAGATGAGCCGGGCGTTCTTAAGAAGGCTTAAGGGGCAAATAAGCAGGAGACGCGATTAATTTCAATGTATCCGAAGTGCTGAAATAGACGCGCCGTCCTGTGCTGCGGGAGCCCACGTCGCCGAGCCGCCTCCGTGGTGGGCTTCGCGTTTAAAGGCTGTGCAGGCAAGTCTGACCCATCCAGGTGCGAGAATGAAGCACTGGGCCAGCGCAGAGCGTTATGAGAAAAGCAATTTATGGAAATATGTAATCTGTACGCACAGTCATAGGAGCTGGGTTCAAGCAACAAATGTAACTGAGCCCCTATTATATGCTAAGGAGGAGAGCTCCGTTTGAGATGGGCCAGATGGTGTTTTTTTTCTCCCTCCCCATCACTGCCTTTGCAGACCCATTAGCCTGGGATTTGGGTGAGTGGAGGCCCGGAGGTGAGCGCAAAGCTCAAGTCAGTTGCTTGACCGTTACTCTTACTATGTTTCCTTACTGGATTCATAATTGAGGAATTTACTGAATCTTTCAAAGTTACCAAATAAGTGTATCTGTTGCAGCAGCAACAACAAAATATCTGTTTAGAGAACACTTTGAAATCTTTGTTAATTGTGTGGTTGAAAACCATTCCTTTGAAGACTCAACTTTCTGCTGAAGGTCCCGACGATGTTGATAGTCATAGATCTTTGATTCTCGTTCAAGCAAGTTAGAGAAAGGTGGGCTCTTCATTCTCTTAAAGCCTTTGCAGGTGTATCTACAATTTGACTATAGTACGAAGGAGAGAACTTGCTGCTGCTTAAGTCCTGTGACACTACTTGATGAAGATGTGGGTATTCTTGCAGATACAATCAGAATGCCAAGTTATTTGGTAGTTGGAAAAGTTTTGGAATGAATATTTTATGACAAATTACTCAGTGACTTATCAGCGCTGGACTTGAGTCATATGACACACGGAGTTGTCCATTTTCCAAAACTGACTACACAAATCCAGCCGTTTGTGGGCGGGAGGCTCCTTGATTTACTGTATTATTTCATTATTGCTGTCTATCACTCATTTTTCTTATTAGCAAGGACTGTAATGATTTAAGGAAAGAAAAAAGAATTTCATGGAAAAATACTGAGGATTTCTCAGCATTGCTTTAAAGTCTGGAGGGAAACGGCTCAGAAAATGGGCAGGAACCAAGGAAAGTTCCATAGTCAGGATTGCACTTTAGAAGTAGCTAAGGTTGGGACCTGGAGAGTACGTTTTTCTGCTGCTGTCTGGTGATACTGGCTTCTGCAGCATGTATCACCAACACCTCGATGCAGGACCCTGCTGCTGCCGCTCCTGCCTCTGCTTGGGGAACTAGTTACTGCTGGAAAGTCGCTTCCTCAACCATGCTTCTTTGTGATATTAGCTTCTGAGTCAGAGTCCTCAGTGGGTGTCTTGGATTGGGTGAGGTTAGGTCACTGCCTGCGCCCTAGCTGCAAGGAAAGTTGAGTAGGTGAGTATTTGGCCTTTTAAGAAAGGACACAGGCTCTACTTCCCGACGATATTCACATGGTGGGAAAATCTTCAAACCTAAATATAGAAAAAAGGGATATAGGTAAATACCAAGCATCCAAACAAAAACTGAAACAAAGAAATGGCTTTTTGAATACTGGCGAACAACCACTTGTTTATTACTAGTTTACATTATCGAAAATATATTTGCACTTTTTTTTTTTTTGCACTTCTTTTGGATTGCGAGGCTGTAATTCACTGGTGCTGTGGCAGTAGGTGTTCTGTTGAACTCTTCAGGGGTTGTTTCTCGGGAGGGCCTATTTGGAATCACTGCAGCATGAAAATAGTGTTAGAGAAATCAAACTTCAGTGCATTGTTTTGTGCAGGTTTCTAACGTTTTTGAAAGTCTATTATTATGGGATACAGTTTCTTATCACCCTGTAAGTAAAACTTGCTTCTTTATCCATCACTGGTTTTGAAGTTCTAAAGAGCAGAGATTACATCTTGCAACTTTTGTAGCCTCAGTGCCTGGCACATAGTAAGCTCTTAGTTTGTAGTATGAACATCTAGCAGAATTGTCCTCTAGCTGTCCTTGCCCTTCTGCCGCCTTCCTTTTTAATTAAGAAATGAGTGACAATATTAGTTTCTAACAATTAACAGTAGTTCCATGGTGGGGGGAAAGGGTGGAACCAAATACATAATATACAAGAACAGGTGTTTGTTATAATTACCTCATTAGTCTCCAAATGATTTACTGCTGTCAGATTCTCTGACTTCCTTTGGCCTTGGGGTGTTTTGATTTGTGCTTTAGTTCTTGCATATTTATTTATTTTCACTTTTTTATTGAATTTATTGGGGTGACATTGATGAATAAAATACAGGTTTCAGGTGTACAGTTCTATAATACATCACCTGTATATTGTATTGTGTGTTCACTACCCCGAGTCAGGTCTCCTTCCATCACCATTTATCCCCCCTATGCCCTCTCCTACCTCCCCTACCTCCCTTTCCTTCTGGTTATTACCATATTGTTGTCTGTGTCCGTGAGTCTTGGGTATTTATTTTTATTAAAGAGAAAGTTGAACCTGCTTCATGGCTTTTCTTGCCCCCACCCCATTATTAAGGATTGACTTTTTATTTTCCATGTGAGTGGAAAAGAAAATGAAATAGGTAAATTGGAGGAAGGTTAAATGACAATTAAATTGTTACCTGAATAATTTGTTAATCATTTTTCTTCTGTGCCACACAGTTTTAGTTTGAAGGAGCTCAAAAGGTTGATAGAGGGGTTATTTACATTGTATATTTGTTTTGGTAAATGTAGCACATAAAGTTCCATTGTAATTGTTTTGTTGGTAGGTCTCCCCACTCCTCAAAGTAGTGATCTAAGTCTGGTGTTTGGAATCTTGAGAGAAGATAGCTATGTAGGTTAGTGCTGTGCCAGCACGGGGGGGGGGGGGGGGGGGGGTTGTAGCACGGCGCTGGGAGAAGGAACTGGGTAGGTAGATGGTAGCAGGGGGTTCTGAAATGCTTTCATACCACTGTGAGGGATGTGGAGTCGCTTAGAGGTCTCTGGTGGAACAGCAGGCATCATCACAAAGGACTGTGTGACTCTAGACTAAAGGTCAGGACCACGGATACCAGAGATGGGAGCTAGCATGACAACCCCAAAAGGTGGGATGACACCAGTTCAGCCAGGGACCTGATCACCTCCTTGTAGCACAGGCCAGTGCGGATCCACAGAGACACTAAGATCCAAGGTCTTCTTCCCATCATAAGAATGTCTCATAAGCCCCATTTGGAGAAAAATTTACCTGAAAGCAACTATTTAAAACTCTGGTAAAGCCCCGGCCGGTATGGCTCATAAAGTCCAATAGACACTTGCTGTAGGAGTGTCAGTGGGTGCTGCTCTTTGGAGGGCAGTTTGTTAGTACTTATCAAAATTGAGCACTGTGTTTTCTTGATTCTACTTTTGGGATTTGATGGAAATACAAATAACGGTGGTTGCAAAAGGATACTTAGCATAGGCTTTTGGTGGTTTAAAAAGAAAGGGGAGAGTTTGAATGTGTGTTAAAAGGGGGCTGGTTAAATTATGGTGCAGCTGTACTATAAAATACTGTCCAGCTGTCAGGACTGAAGTGGGCCTGTTTGTACAGGTATGAATGGATGTCCGTACACATTGCTGGTGCATAAAGTTGTAGAACAATGCATGTATCTTAAATGAATCTTTGTGTGTATTTATTTATTTCTCATGTATATAGAAAAGGCCTGGAGGAACATCCCAGAATTCTAGTATGATTACTTCTGGAGAATGGGATTTGGAGGGGAGGAGAGATCCCTTTGTACTTTATTTTGTATTTTCCCCCTCGTCAAGTTTGTAATTACAGATTTAAATAAACGTTGAGAACGTGTTCCTTAGACTTTGTTTCATTTGGAATTGTATACAGGGGTGTGTGCTGCTTGAGATGAAGATACCTTTGAAATGCTTGCCAGGTTATGCCTACCTCTCTTTTGACCTGAAATCTGATTAGATCAAGAGTGAACCTCTTGATAGAATGTGAGCCAGTTCACTGTCTGGCCATTGGTTGTAGAATTTGAACAGAGAGAGGTAGAACTCCCATTGATGGACCTCATAATTTTCCTGCTCTGCCTTTTCTCAACTCTAGTTATTCAGCTCTTCCTTGGTATTTCTGAGATATCACAGGATTCTGTAGTAAACTGTATTCATTTTCCTCAGTGGGCACACAAGAGGACTGCATTTCCCGGCCTCCTTGCAGTTGGATTGGGGCCCTGTGACTCAGTTTTGGTCAGTGGAGTGTGGGCTGGATTATAGAGATTAGGCCTTGCATAACTGTGGGATTTGGTAAAGATGCTCTTGACTCTGCATTGTATGTGGGCCTAAAGACACTGTAAGTCAGCAGAGCTGCCGTAAAGATAAGCTGGATGTCAAGTGGGGGGAAACAAAAACAAGCTGGAATCCCCTTGGAACTAAGAAGGACAACTTGGAGCCTGCATCTCTCTGTCATGCCTTCCCTCTCGATGACACTGATGGCTTGAAGAAATTGCTGATGCCCTAAGCCACAGAACTGTTCTCAGCTTGGAAGGGATTCAGGAAGAGATACAGTGGGAGTTGGAGGAGCAGAGGCCTGGCTGCTGCCCCAGGGTAACAGCGACAATATACACAAGCTGCAACAGTACCTAGAACCCTACACAAACCGTGGTGTGTCCCTGCCACTACGGGATTCCATCATCCCCACTAAATTTGGGAAGCCCAGTTTGATGGCAGGAGTTACGACTTTTATTTCTGGTCTGTGGAGAATAGCCACAGAGCTCTTACAGGAGGCCAGGGCTCCCCTCATGAGTGTATTTCTTGTGGCTTGGTGAATGGAATATTGTGTGGACCCTCCCAGGGACACGGTTAAGGGGTGGGTTAAGTAGTCTTACGTATTAAATTCACTCAGGGTTCTGATCTTGCTAATCCATCAGGTATCTTCTTCCTCAGTATACCAAAGAAGTTCTGACATTTCAACTTCATTTAGTATCGGTCACCTCTAGGTCCAGTTTTCAGTCAACCAACCAAGCAAAACAAAGCATTAGAGACACACATCTGCTTGAGCCAGGCTGCTGAATGCACTATGTCTGCTTAGTGCACCTATATCAATAAATTCATCTTACTCCAAACCATCTTTCACCCTGATCCAGCACTTTCGGTGTCCTATCCTGTATGTGTTCCCCAGGTTTTTTGTTGCTATAAAGTGGGAAAATCTTGTAGTTTTTTTGGTGTGTAATGCACCTCCTCATGGGTTGCACTTTTTAGCTTTGTCCTTTGGGGCCTGCCAGGACTTGAGTCTGATCATAGGTCTAGAAACACTGAGAGGGGTGAGGGTAGTTACTAAGGAGGGTCTCTGGTCCTGCGCAAGGCACTTGTCACAGGGGAGGTTCTTTAGGCAAAGGGAGACCAACGTCTTCAGAGTGCTTTTCCTGGTAAAGGCAATTCAACAGAACTTAGGAGTTCCAGGTACTCAGTTTCATGGGTATCTGCCCTAATGCTTGCATCCTTACTTTAGGGTCCTCTCCTTACCAATTGGTTCCCTAATTTTAGGTAAGAGTTAAACACGTAAGTTTGGAAATTCAGTTAACATTGTCATACAGTTCTTGCTACTGCAAGTGTGTCTGTGAATCAGCATCATTATCAACTGGGGCTTGTTAGCAATTCAGACTTAATGAACAAAAAACATGCATTTTTTTTGTATGTGATTTCAGAAATATCTGCAGAATCTGTATTTACATTAAACTAATTTTTGTAAATCCTTTTAACTTAAAGTTATCAGCAGCCCAGTTATTTGATAAATATTTCCTTTGATCTTTTTGGGGGTCTGTGATATGATTTCAAATTTAATTCTGTATATGGTACATCTAAAATTTTTGCAGATCAAGTTTTACGTGATTGCCCATTTCCCTGTGGGAGTCTTAATTGGATGTGATGCTCCCTCTGGTGGACAATGGAGTGAAAAGCATGCAAACATATTTCAGAATAGTGACTTGGTTTTCAGCTATTAAAACTTACTGTCTCTCAGTGAACATCCTTTCTAAACTGTTCTCAACCTCTGACATTTGTAATAACTTTAGTTTTGAATTCTATCAAAAATGCAAACATGTCAAATTTTGTCCTGAATATCTCTATAAAAGTCACCATAATGAAAGAGCACTGGTCAAATTGATATCAGTGCCTTATTAATAATGACAGTGTTATTTGCATTAAGAGTCATAACTCATGTCTGAAACTGGTGGTCACATTTGAACTTGTGATGAGCTAGGGGAAAACTTGAGCCTGTTTGTCTACTTTTATAATGGGATTTATTACTCTGAAAGATTTTATGCAAATGATTTTATCTCCCTAGTTTTTGCTATAATAATTACTTGGTAGGATGAAAATAATACATGTGAATGTGTGGGATAATCTTATTTTTTGTATCTCATTCTAATCTTAGAATTCAAATGGTTACTTTCCAGAAACAGTTATATTTCTGAACAGTTCCTGAGAAGGCACATAACCCATGTGATAAACGCCTTCAGTGTTTTATTTTTAAAGTAAAAATTGGCAAAGTCATTCTTTTACTTGTTTAAATACAGTAAAATTAGGAAAGTTTCTTTTTTAAAGTTAACTTGTTGCCAGTTTACTGTTTTACACATGACTTATTCATGTTTAATTTAAAACATTTGACATTCAAAATTCTATGGTAATATTTATTTTTTAATTCATTACTTTGGTTGAAAATCATTTCAGAAAGTCCTCTGTTGTTGTTCTTAGCCTTTGAGGCAAAAATAAAAAGAGAAACCACACAAGGGGGAAAAGATAGATTTATAAATGGACAGATTTAACATCATAAAAGTTAAAAACATCTGTGTGTCAAAGAATTGTCCTACAATGGAAAAGCCATGAAACTGAGGAAAACATTTGCAATATGAAAGCACATATCCTTAATATATAAAAATCATTCACAAATTATTGAGAGACAGCAACTTACCTTCTTCCTGGGACATTTTTCTTTTGTCTCTGCTTCTGAACAGTTCTGACCTTTAGATTCCTCTGTGCAAGTTTCTTTTGATTCATTGGCTAAATAAACATCGGAAGCACCTGGGGAGCTTTAACAACCACTCTGGGGTCCCATCCCAGAGATTCTGATTTAATTGGTTTAGAATGTGGCTAAAACATGGCAATTTTAAAAGCCCTCCAGGTTATTATAATGTGTAGTCTGGGTTGACAACTATTATCTTTCTTTTTTATCTTAACTGACTCCCCTGTCTGCATCTTTATGTTCAAGGGCTAAGGTGAAATTGCCACAGCTGGGTTCAGTTAAACTACTTATGATATCCATAAATAATTCTGCAAGTTGGATTTCAAACTGGCCATTTATATTAGCATGTTCTGTTCACATTAATATGATTGTCATATGTAGGGCAAGCATGTATTAAATTGAATTTTTAATTTGAATGGTTGTGATGTTTCTCACAAATGAATTTGAGTATATTAGAATTTAATTGTTAGCATTTTTCATCTACTGTTAGGAAGTAGATATTAATTAGAAAGATTTATGTTGTGCAGTTGATCAAGAAAGAGTGCTTAGAAACTTAGATAACAGTTGCTCTGGACAGTTTAATATTTTATTTTTTGACTGTATAATGTTAGATGCTCAGTTTAGGTGCTGAAAACATAAGCATTTTATAAAAGACTTCCTTAAAGTCTTTGAATCATTGGTTTTTACTCCTTTTACAAATTTGCCTGCAGAGTTTTGAAGATATCCAGATGTCTGGGACACATTCTTAAAGATCCTTTTAAAGCTCCACAGATAATGCTGATGCAAATCCTGAGTTGAGAACTTTTGGGAAAGAAAAAAAAAAAAAAGACAGACACATAATAGTAGAAGTGTCATAGATAATGACGGGGGGGAGGGGATAACTAATAGGGAAATGAATATAGTTCTGTAGTAGACCGTTTTGGCTGCATTGGAGTGTGTTTGTGTAGGAGGTTATAGGGGATAAGGTTGGAATAGATTCTGGAAAACAGAAGGAAGGCCTTGATGGTAAGACTAAATAATTTGACGTTTATTTTATGGGTATTGAGGAGACCATCAAGATTTTTGAGTAGCAGTATGAAATGTACAAAATTAGAGAAGATTAGTGCAAGAATACTGATTTGGGTGAATATTATGATTGGAGAGAAATGTGGAAAGACTGGAGTTGAGGATTCCAGTTGAGAGAAAATTTGTTTTACTCTGTTCACCTTCATTTGTTGTACACTAATGAAGGCCTGAGTTAGGAGGTGGAGGAGGACCTGGAATAAAAAACAAGTCCTGCGAGAAGAGTTGACCCAATTTGTTGACTTGATTACAGGGCGAGGGCAAGTAAAGGATGAATGCAGGGTTTTGATTGTGAATTATTGGAACAACAGTGATATGACTGCTAGTTGAAGTCACTGGTGCGGGTGAGGTTACCAGGTAATAAATTATGTAGCAAAAAATAGTGCTGCTAAGCACCAAGCTTAAGAAAAATCGCTTCTCAGGACTGAGAGACAAGAGAAGACTTTTAAATAAGTTAATAGTTCCTTTTTTTGGCCTAGGTTTCACTGTCTAGGTGAACAGGGTAATTCTCTGAGCCTCAATTTTACCTTTTTTGAAATGTGGGAGGCTTGAAATGAGGCTGAATGATTTATGACATACTTTTTAAACTTTCTACGATTCTCGAGATCATATCTGTATTTGCTGCCACTCTCTCCTTCCTTGTAACAGTTTTGTTGAGATACAATTCACATACAGTCACGTGCCACATAATGATGATTTTGGTCAGTGATGGACCACGTACACAACAGTGGTCCCATAGGATTATAATGGAACTGAAAAATTTCTACTGCTACTGTGTAGTGACATCATAGCCGTCCTAACATAATGCATGACTCACGTGTTTGTGGTGATGGAGGTGTAAACAATCCTACTGCACAGTCAGTCGTATTCAAGTACAGCACAAACAGTTATGTGTGGTAAGTAACACTTGGTAATGATAATATACAGTTATGTTCCTGGTTTATGTATTTACTATCCCATACTTTCTATTGTTATTTTAGTGTACTCTTTCTCGTAAAAAATGGTTGGCTGTAAAACAGTACGCCATATTACACCTGCAGCAGCCTCACACATCTTGTGTTTATATCTCCTGACTGTATCATTTTCTCTTGTACTGATTTAATCTCATGTTGTTTTGTACAGTCACATGCTATTTAGCCTTGTAGCTCAGGAGCAATAGGCTGTACCATTCAGCCTAGGTGTGTAGTAGGCTGTACCATCTAGGGTTGTATAAGTGCACTCTGTGATGTTTGCACAGCAACAGAATCACCTAATGATGCGTTTCTCAGAACTTTCCCTATCATTAAGTGGCACATGACTGTATCATACCTCACCCTTTTAAAGTGACAGAAAGTAACAATATTTACCATTTTATCCGTTTTTAAGTGTTCATTTCACTGGCATTAAATACATTCCAAATGTTATGTATCCCCACTACCAGTTTTAGAACAGTTTAATCACCCTCATAAGAAGCCCTGTCTTCTACTCCAAACAGAGGGAAACATAAGAATCAAACCCTTGAATTTAGGTTCTTTACCACCTGTCTTGTAACCAAGTGAGTTCAGACTGCCACCTAGAATTCACTTCCAGTTGAAATCGGCTCCTTGGCACCCTGACCCACTAGATGGCAGTGTGGGAACACCAGGTAGGAAAAGGGGCTTGGCTGAATCCACCTCTATTTGTACACAATTACAACAGGCTGTACACAGGTACATCCATTTATAGTAGTGGGTATAGTTGTTAGGGAGGCAGCCTCAGAGGACTGATAGTCTCCTACTTGAAGATTTTGCTAATGCAGAATATTGTCTTTACCAGTTGACCATGTTTCCCAATCGTCTAAACCTGTCTTACCAATCCTGTCTGGGTTCTGTCATTTGTTAAATGCAGTGACTCCTTAATTTTTTCCATTACTTTCACTGTATCTAGGAATCCTGTTCCGTCGTGAAGCCAGCTTTTTCATTTTAGCTTTTTGCCCGAGTAGTCTGTTGGGCAGTCTTGAAGACAGTGATTCCCAACTTTGGCTGTGTATTGGAATCACCTGGGAAGCTTTTAAAAATCCTGATACCCAGGTTGCACTCAAGATCTATTAAATGAGACTCTTTGGAGCTGGGACCCAGACAGCATTATTTTTCAGTCTCTAAGTTACCTACTAAATATTTTGTGTCTTCCTTTATCTTTTATGCAGATCATAAAGAGGAGCTAATTTAACCACGTCCACTCTGAGTTCATAATATTTCAGTCTGATGTCACCCACTTTCAAAGTGGTGTAGGAGTCTCAACTTTTTTTTTTAATCCTCACCCAAGGATATTTTTTCCATTGCTTTTTTTAAAATTATTTTTTTTTAAATTTAATTTTTGTTTAAAATATCACAGATGTCCCTTTTTCTTCCCAATGACCCTTTCCACCCCGTCCCACCCCCCTTCCCAGTCCCTCTCCCCACCATTGTCTGCGTATAAATTCTTTGGTTACTCTGCTCCTCCACCCACCTGCCCTCCTCCATCCCTCTGACATTCCTCAGTCTGATCCGTGCTTCCATGTCACTGAATCTATTCTGTTCATCTGTTTATTAAGTTCTTTAGATTCCACATGTAAGTGAGATCATGTGATATTTGTCTCTCTCTGCCTGGCTTATTTCACTTAGCATAATATTCTCCAGGTCCCTCCATGTTGTCCCAAAGGGTACGAGATTCCTCTTTACAGCTGCGTAGTATTCCATGGTGTGAATGTGCCACAGCTTTTTTATCCACTCATCTACTGATGGGCACTTGGACTGTTTCCAGATGTTAGCTATTGTAAACTGTGCTGCTATGAACATCGGGGTGCATATATTCTTTCTGATTAGTGTTTCAGGATTCTTGGGATACATTCCTAGGAGTGGGATCGCTGGGTCAAAAGGCACCTCCATTTTTAATTTTTTGAGGAACCCCCATACTGTTTTTTGTAGTGGCTGCACCAGTCTGCATTCCCACCAGCAGTGCACTAGGTTCCCCTTTCCCCACACCCTCGCCAGCAGTTGTTTGTTGATTTGTTGATGGTGGACATTCTCACAGGTGTGAAGTGACACCTCATTGTGGTTTTAATTTGCATTTCTCTGATGATTAGTGATGTTGCGCATTTTCTCATGTGTCTGTTGGCCATCTGTGTGTCCTCTTCGGAGCAGTGTCTGTTCAGGTGCTTTGCCCACTTCTTAATTGGGTTGTTTGTCTCCATTGCTTTTGAGAGAGTGGAAGCAGGGGAGAGAGAGAGAGAGAGAGAGAGAGAGAGAGAAATAAACATCAGTGTGAGAGAGACTCATCGATTGTTTGCCTCCTGCATGCTCCCGACCAGGGCCAGAGATTGAGCCTGCGGGCTGACGCTCTAACCACTGAGCAACCGGCAAGGGCTTTTTAAACTCTTTAACTGTTTGTTACTAGTTCTTTTCTTTTTTACCTGAAAATGTCTCTTCTTTCCTCCATTCCTACTGCCACCAGCCTAGTACAGGCTCTTATTTCTGTTCATGACATCCAGCCATAGACTCAGGAACACACTTAGAGTTGAACAAAGTTGGGTTTATTACCTCATTGCAATGGGAAGACTCATGCCCTATGGGGAATTGTGGGGTGTCTCAGAGGATGTTAGAAGGGATTTATTGTAGGATTTGACTGTGTAAGGTGATTTAGCGAGGGTGCAAGGAAGTAGGGCTTGCTGGCTCTAGGTTGCCTGGTGTCAAGAAGTGGGGGTAATTCCATGATGAGAGTCTTAATTACAGAAAGGTCTTGTTTTTGTCTTGGCTCATCCTGGCCAGAGTGGCTTTGTCTGACATTGTTGTTCTTTGAAATTGTTTATGTACAACAGGAAAACATCACTGCCTAGCTGTGCATTTCAACCCGCTCCTAGGAACACGAAAGCATAGCTGACAGTGCCAGCCTGGCTTGGCAGAGGAGGCTCCTTTCTAGGGCTGTTCCTTAGCTGATTGATTATATCTTTTATAGATCTAATCTACTTCAGTCTGTTCTACGAGGTACTGCCATATTAGTCTCCCTTAAATATCCCTTGATGACTGGTTCTTATCTCTCCAAACAAAATAATGGTCCTTTCTAATTTGGCCCAACTCTGGCCAATGTTATTTCTCCCTGTACTCACTGATAAAATGTGGTTAATAATAATAATGGTAATAGTAATAATAATAATAATAACGCACCCACCTTCCAGGGTGGCTGAAAGGAATAAATGAGAAAATGTGATAAAGTATCTGGCATCCAGTGCAATGTGTGGGATATTGTTTTTGATAAGTCAGTAGCGATGATAATAGTAATTAGTACAGAGGATGGCAATATTTTACACTCATGGAATACTTGCTGTGTGTCAGGATCAGTGCCAAGGGCCTTAATGTGCATTGTCTCATATAATCTTGCAAAATCTCCTGAGGTCTCCATAGGCATTCTCCTTATTCCCATTTTATAGGTAAGGAAACTAGAGTTTAGACAGGTTATCACTTGCCCAAGCTATATAGCTAATTTTACCTGAATTCAGAGCCCACGATCTTTATTACTAATTAACTTTTCATTGCTATTGGAAACTTGTCAGGTGTTAACAGTAATTGTACATTCTGTGATACAGTAAAGTCGATAATAAAATAACATGTCTTTCAGATTAGAAAAAATGTTGAGACAAGATTTAATATAAAACCCTTTTTGGTAATGTGCAGCTAGTCCAGTAATTTAGAGATTTAAGTTAAAGTGATGTATATTTAAAAATTTTTGTGAATGGCATTTTATTAACATTGTAAATAAAAAGGTAGACTTACTAAAATATGAAACATTATTTGGAATTAACCATAAATCTACTTGGACTATGTTGAAATTTTCTTTTCTTTGATCAGAAAAGCCCCAAACAACAGAGTAGATGAAAGGGAGGGAGAGAGAAAGAAAGATAGAGGCACCAATTACTGTGTTTTTTGTGACTATTGTTGGTATGTTTTTTTTCTTTGTTGTGCCATCTTAATAACTCTATGCTCTTGTAAGAAAGCTGATGTGAGAGTCACAGTTGTACGAGAGAACATAACTACACAATTACACAACCCTCTTCCCTATAAATGATCCCTTAAGCCTTTAGGTCAGCAATAGAGATAACTTAGTGACTGTTCTCCCAAAGAAGTGCTTCAGTTTCATTCAGAGAAGAAGTCTTTGCATTTGCACACAACAGTGCTTTGGTAAATGTTATGTATTTAAGGGGACCAGTAACGTACCTCTCGGGGCTCAAGTACGTATTTTGATGTTAGTCTTAAAACATTTTCAGGCTGGGAATGATGATAACTTGTGATCCACTGGTGCTCTGGGAGCCTTAATGGTTCTTTTCATTGCCATTTTAGTATGACTCATTAGGTAATGCTCTTTAATGTTTTGCTTGAATTAATGTGAATGTTTTGTGAGAATGCCAAATTTCAATGACTTATCAACAGTTTAATTCTTAGTTTAATGTTAAAGCACATCAGTTGAGGTATACATAGCACCAGCGGGGAAATCCTCCCTTGCTTACCTTAGCTTTGGTGACTTAAAAAGGAGTATTAAAAAAAAGTCACTTGGGTAGAGTAGAAAATCAGTTTGTTGCTGTGAACAGTAAATCCTTTCTAATTGTGCAGCTGGGTTTTGTTTAGGTTCAGGAGAGGGGCATTGAGATCAATATGGTAGTATAAGAACATATAGTCTAAGTCAGAAAAACCCCAGAAATTTGGGGCAACTAGTTTATCCCTTTGGGAAATCTATTTATAACCATAGACTGTTGGGAGTCTTAGAAGTTCCCTGGTCCACTGTTGCTTGTGGTGCAGTAATTTTCTCTTTGTCCCTGACCGGCAGTTTTCCAGGATCTTATTGGGTGTTTCCCCTACTGAGAAGTAGACAGCTTTGACGTCCCTGTGCCTGAATTTGGGTCAATACTTGTTTCTCACTGTGCCCTAGCTTATCATGTTTATAAAACATAAGGAACTTGTTAACTTTATTGACTAATGTTATCTGTCTTTTGTTCAGGGTTGGATGTGTCTTTAGGAAAAAGTGCTGTACTGAGAGTGAGTAGCTGTTCACCTCCTGATGTGTGCGAGGATGGGCACTTGTGCCTCTGGGTGAGGGCTGTGGCTGCTAATCTGAGCTGAGGGGCGGGCTTGTACTTGGTGTGCTCTGGGCCATTGTAGCTTTGAAAATAATCTGAGAGATAAAATAACCAACTTGTACCAAATGGATGCCGATGTATATGATGGATATAGTCTCCAGATGAGTCAATTTACAGAGCGATAAGAAACATCTGTATAGAGTGATAAGATGCAGATCTGCAGCACTGAGGATTGGATCAGTGAGGTCTACCATGGCTTTACACACAACCCCCTTGAGAGAGACCATTGGAGTAAAGATGAAATGCCCTGGCCTGACCCACACAGAATGCATGTTACCTTGCATGGCAAACTGAGAATCACTTTGATGATAGAAGTTTTGAGCTCCTCAGAAGGAAGATAGCATATTGACCTGAAGGTATTTGAAACAGATTTATTACATCCATAATTCATGTGTAGCACTATTTTTCTGTTGGTTATTTAAAAAATTGAGTTCTAAAGAGATCTTTTGAAAAAAAGATTCCATGGATTGTATTGAGATATGCTTTCATTTTATCAGGGGAGGATGATTACTGTTTTCTGTGAATACTCATTGCTAAAAAAAATTGATTTTTGCTATGCACTGCCGTCTTGTAAGAGAGCTGATGTGAGAACCACAATATGTCAGAGAACATAAATATTCCTCCCCCTTCTCTTATACTAGGAACTAATAGGTATGTGTGAATAGATAGGTGTTTATTAGTCTTAACTTGCTAAGGTTTTGGAAACATTTTAATACAGTAAAAATTGGTTATTGTTGAAGCTGGTTGATGAGTACATGAAGGTGAGTTATATTTTAATTCCTTATATGTTTAATGTTTTATGTACAAAATGTTCAATTAAAGGTACTTTAAACATGTGCGACAGAAAATCTCATATGGAGTCCCAGGAGTTACACTTCTCTTATTAAAAATAAGAGACTTGAACTTTTAGGGGTATTTATAAATGTATATGCTCAAGAAGGCTGAATCCAAGCAAGGATTGTGTGTGGGGTGGGATAGTTTCTGACCCACCTGACACCGAACAATTTATTCAATATATATTGCAGACCTTTTACATGCTAGTCACTGTTCTAGATCCTAAGCTTGCAACAGGAAACAAAACAGACAAAATCCCTGCTTTGTTCTTAACACATGCCAAATCCTGCGTTTTTACATGTAATTCACAGTGCCTAGCACAATGCCAGATGGCAAGGTACACCTTCAGTAAAAGTGTGTTAAATGAATAGCCTTATGAACTAAGTGCAATTTTTATCCCCATTTAACAGTTGAGGTGACTGAGTCTTGAATAGGTTTCTGGACCAAAGTCACACAGCTGTAAATGACAGAGCTGGATCTTGAACTCAGGTCTTTGTGACATCAAGCCCAAGCTATGAACCATCACCCTGGACTGCCTCCAGGACAGAGACAGGTATGCACTTGCATGTGCATAGACATACATGCTGACACTTTTATACAGAGTAGCCTTTGTATTTAGCTATACTTTTAGGTGAATGTCCTGAGATGCAATTAAATTTAAATCTCCTGTCACTTAAAGCATCAGTTATTAGATTCTCATTTTATTTTATTTTTTTAATTGTAGCTTAGGTTAGTTTATTTTTCTTGTTTTAAGTTGTCCTGATCTGTAGTCATAATATTTGGTAAAAAATAGCTTAGTACCCAGCACCATCTTCTCATAGTAGGTCTTCAAAGGATATTTGTTAGAATGAAAAATTGGGATTGAAAAGCTGATTTTTTTCAGTCATCTTTGTCTTTAGCTGCATGTGTATGTATTTGGTTACTTGAGTTGACTTTTACTGAGATTGTTTTTTTTGCATCTAGTTGATATTTAATAATTGGTTATCTTAGATGTAGGTGGCTCTTGTGTTATACTACAGGTATAGGCTTTTTAAAATTAAAGATCCATTCTTAGTGTGTGAAAAATACTTTTCTCAGTTAAGAAATCAACAGCTTCACATTAGAAATGCAGTACTACATGGATCAGAGGAGAAATCCTGGGCTTTAGAGTCAGATAGAGCTGGACTTATTCCAGGTTTTTTAGTTATTATGTCACCTTCAACAGTTGCATTCATTTCACAAACTTTAATTTTCTCTTTTATAAAAAGGATTCTATAATATCTACTGCAGTAATAACTATGTCACTGAGTGTTTACTAGATGCAAAACAAAGAGTTATGACATAGTAAGTTTAGGCTAAACCTGCCCATTGGTTACACAGTTATTAGGGTGAATGTAAACCCCCGTCTGCCTAATTGCCAAGCCTGTGCCTACTTTCCAGTAGATGTGCCATAAATAATCCCTTCTTTTTCTTCAAGTAGTTTCTCTAGGTTTCAAAAAGAACATTAGAATATATTCATGTTAAGAGATGATTTTAGACTGTGGAATTTTTAAAAAGTATGTAGCTGTTGGAGAAAGCTTTATAGTTAATTTGATCAATAAGACTAAACTTTAATTTCAAAATCTAATACATTCCTTGATACTATCTATTCAAGTATAACATAAAGAGGAAAAGTAGAATTCATAAACAAAAAACACACTGAATAGTCAAAAGAGACTGTACAAGATTATTTTTAGAAACAGATTGATTTTGAGAAAGAGAAATGAGGTTTAAGTGTATTAGCAGTTAACCATATTTTAACATTGGTCTAGAGTTAGACAAACAAATCGGTTTCAATTCACGTCAGAGATGTTTCAATGTAAGGACCTAAAGCGTGTTGTTTTTAATAGAGCAGTATGACTAGTTGGAACAATTTCTTTATGTAATCCCTCCTTTAAAAAGTTGCTGAGCTGGAGTAATCCAGAGACAAGCTGTCCTTTGTAGCTTTTTGTGGCATATTTGAGAATGGAATAGTCAGAGAGTTTTGAGTCTTAATGATGTGTCTGTTTTTACATGTAATTTTCAGTCAAATGCCAAGATGAAAAGCTTGTCTGCTCCCCCCACTCTACCCCCAAGAAAAATAGAGTTGTTTTTCTTCTGTATATTTACATGGGAGTAAGGAGAAATAGGTTTTTGTACTGAGAGTAGAAAAAGGACATTGCACAAATCAAGTGTATTTTAAGTGGGTCTTGAACTTGATTATACTTTGATACTTTCAATAGCTTGAAAACTGCACCTTGGTTCAGTACTCGAATTTAGGATATAAATGCCTTTTTGCTTAGGTCTCTAGGTCCTTAGTTAGATTTTACCCTCTTCTTAGTGCTACTTGGGCAGCAGAGCATAGTGGTTTAGAATCTTGTTACAAAAAGTGTGTTCTGTGGGCCAGCAGCGTTGGTGTAACTACGTGGTTTTTAGGAATATGCAATCTTAGGCCCAACCGCATTAGGTTAAAAAAAGTTTTTGGTAACATTTGGTAGGCCCAAGGTGTACTGAGTTTGAGTGGCCATACAGATTTGTTTTGTTTTACTTTGAAGATCAGAATTTCATTTTTGTGAGTGATAGAGCACTTGGGAACATGGCTTTGGTGTATGGCAACAATTGGCTTCCACAGGATTAGGCAACAAAAGCAAATTTAGTTGCTTGCCAATGTTGGGCAATCAGAGGCTCCCCTGAGGGTCAGAACCTACCTGTATAAAAGTTATGACATGGAGGACTTGCTCCCGAAGAACCCTAAAGGGACTGAGCCATGTGTGTCCAGCTTCCTGAAGTCACCGATCACATAAGTCACAAATGGCGTTTGGACTGCCAACGCCTAGGGTCGGTCTGCTGTGGGAGGGGGGTGGTTTTTTAGTACATAAAAAATGTTTTCAAACCCTACAAGACCTATTAGAAAGTCAGTAGTATTCCTTGCTAGAAGCAGCTGAACTCGTAAAACAATGTTTTTAGAAAAATGGTTCTGAAATAAGCCTAGAGACATAAATTATAGAGCTAGTCATAAAAGACTTTTCTTCTCTGAGATGAACAGAACACCCATCAGCAAAAGTAATAAGGAGCCGTGGTACTTTTCCAAGTTAAAAGACGCAATAAATAATGCCACAGTAAACCGTGTTTACTCTAAATACAGTCTGAACCCTAACTGCTAATTATCATTTATCCCCAAGATATAAAACAAGCTTGACTTAGATAACTGGTTTTCCTTAGCACCAGAACCTAAGCTGTGTAAAATGATTGATTAAAAAATTAAGATGCCTACTGAATTAGGGAATGGAAAAGATTCATCAGAGAAGACCAGGTCAACCAGAAAGTCTTATATGAATCTTTAGCAATAATCAAGCTGTTGAAAACAGGAAAGTCTCTAAAGGGCACTGTCTCTCTACATTCAATTAAACATCAAGTCCTGTCTGCTATTTCTTCAAATGTAACTTGAATTTGTACATTTTTGTTTTTACTGCAGCCAACCTCATTCAAACAGATGCACATGCATGCGCATGCACACACACCACACATGCATGTAGCCATATATATGTATATACACACACACGAATATATCCATATACATGCATGCATGTGTGTGTAGTGTGTATGTGTGCATGTATCTCTGCTTGAACGAGGTTAGTGTCTATGTGTGTGTGTGTATGCATGTGTGTATTTTAAGAGAAGAAATAGTCCAACAAAACTACGTGCACTATACTTGGGAACTTGTTTGAAATGCAATGTCTCAGGCCACACCCCATACCTACTGAATCAGAAATTCACTGGGTGAGGTCCATCAGTCTGTGTTTTAACAAGTTCTCCAGGTGATGATTCTGATGCACATTGCAGTTTGTAAACCACTGCTACAGACAATGCATGGAAGACTTATTTAATTCTGGCTACATAATGGAATGTGAGTCTTAAGTCCTGACACTGGGGGAAAAAAGTACAGCTGACAGAGTTGGGAGGAGATGTAGAAGAACAGGTACAGGTTATTATAACCTTATTTTGTGAAGGAGTTAAGATATTTTGCAGTTGATAGAACAAGAAGTAAAATGGAAAATATGTCTTAAAAGTAACCAACAGAAGAATTAAAATTGTTATACATTGAGAGGAAGGGAGAGGGGTGTTCGTGGGGAGTGTAAGTTGATTAAAACATCGTGTTCTAACAGGCCATGCCTCGTAGGTATTTAAAGGTGATAAGTGAACTAGTGGAAAAAGTTTATCTAGAAAATTGAGAGTAACTGCCAGAAGACCCCCACAATGAAGTGGTTAAATATGATTGCTTTTGGGGGAGCCATTTTGTACTCTTTGACTTTTTAACCATATGCTATATTACTTTGATTAAAATAAAAAAAAAATGTGCTTCATTCTATTGTGGAGGAATATCTACTTACTAAATTGCAGAAAGGGCTGCCTGTCACCTTCCTGGGTTCTTTTTCACAAGGGTGAAAGCCTCTGATGATTATAATTACATGTGGCATCTTCTGTATGGGTTCTAGGCAAGTGGATTTGTAGAAATGTGGTGTGTGTGTTTCTGAGGCGCTTGTGGACTGTGCTGAGTAATTAACCTTTAGTTTGTATTCTTCCCATATTTTTATTACTTCAGAGAACATCAGGAGTCATTGAAAAACTAAAACCATGTATTGGTTGAATGCTTACATGTTTTTTATAGAATCATTCATGGGCAAGACATCATAAGTAACACCTTCTTTAGGTTTTTGTTTCCGGAGATAGGTCTGAATGCCGTCCACTTTCTATACTTGAATTATGCCTCCCGTGAATTAGCTTTTAAAGGCTAATGGATTAGGAGCCAGTTTGGTACTTGCACAGATCTTCACCCAGTTGACTTCAGGTGCAGTCTTCCTACATTTTTATAGAACTTCTTTTATTCAAAGGTAATAATCTATTTATAGATAAGAGATAAAGTGTTTTAATCTTACTCAGGGGATCTCTGATGAGCCCAAAATGAAATCCAAGTGGAACAATGAGCTGAGCACCAGTGCACAATTGCTGTGCTAGCTGATGCTTTAATCCTCTCATAAAATATTTATCTACTCTTTCTGTCATATTGATTTTTAGATCTTTTCCCTTGGAAAGTATATTTTGTTAGCGTGCTAATTGTCATTGAAATTAAAGAAGTATGAATGCATTCTTACTTTTCAATATGCTTTAAAATTGGTCAAGCCACTTAAAAACACTATATTGGAATAATTTCAGAATTATAGAAAGTTGAAGAAATAATACAAGGAACTCGCATATGTCCTTTACCCACATTCAGCAAATTTTAGCATTTTGCCATATTAGCTTTATTATACTTATTTTTTCTCTCTCTAGCTACACACTCTTTATTTTGTCCTAACCATTTGAGAGTAGACTGCATACATATGTTCCTTTTCTTAATACTTTAGTATGTGTTTCCTAAGAACAGGATATTCTCTTACGTAACCACTGTACACACTTAAGACCAGGAAATTTAACATTCACACAATACTTGTATCTATAGTCCATAGTTCCAGTTTTGTCCATTATTCCAATAATGTCCTTTGTCGCATTTTTTCTTTCAGTGATCTAGTGTAGGATCAAATGTTACATGTAGTTGTCATGACTTTTTAGTCTTCTTTAATTTGGAATAGTTCCTCAGCCTTTCCTAGTCTTTCATGACATTATTGCTTTTATGATGTTAATATTTTTGAAGAATGCCAGCTGGGTATTTTATAGTATGCTCCTAATTGGGGTTTTCCTGACGTTTCCTCGTGGTGAGACTTGGATTATTCATTCCCAGCCAGGGTGCTACATAAGGAATGGTGCGTCCTTCTCAGAGCGTCGTGTATGTTGTTCTTAACCGATAGTTACATACTTTTTCTAAATAAAAATGAATGCATAAGGAGCAAATACATGCTTTTGAAAAAACATGGAAGTTGACTGCCATGCTTTGTACAATAGATTTTTCTACAGAAACATGCTTGTGACACGATCATTTTCTGTCATTAAAACTGTTACAAGTTTTATGATGGATTTTAACAATTAGTGTTTCATGACATCTCATGTTATTTACGGTGTTCTGCATAATACCTTGGCACTCAGTAAATATTCTTGTTGACTATTCAAGAGTGTCACAGCGTCTGCTGTCTGATGGAGGTTGGCGATCTTTACATTATATGATAAATATGTTTGAATTTTTTTTTGGTAATGAAATCAGATTCTTAGACTTAAGACACTTGGGAAATATAAGAAATACCAGAAAATGCCCAAGGCTTACTTGATCAATGTGTTATTCTTACATTCTCTTTAATTAATGTTTTTCACAAGTTACCATAAACAATTTAGAGTCATCATATGCCTTTGACATTTTTGCCCACAGCTGTCTTCTGTCTCATTGTCGTCTTTTCTCCAGGCTGACTTGTGTCTTGCAGGTTGATAGTTCCCTGATGATGATTGGGGTTTCGCCTGGTCAGCATTAATTGTAAGTATGGCAGGAACTTACTAAATTTATACTTAGCTAATTAAGATTTTATAATAATTCTGATACGCTGATTTGAACTTTGTCTGTTTAAGGCAAAGAGAAAAGGTTTTGCTTAGCTAATTAAAATTAAACAAGAAGGAATGTTTAATCTACTTGAGGCAAACAACTGTTTTCAAGAGCTTGTAAAATCAACACAAACTAAGGATATGCCAATGAAAATTAAAGCACTAATGGATTCTCTAAGGCACAACTTTTGACCAGCCTCTTCGTTAGCATTTGTTGTGATGATTAGGGAGTTGGGACTCACTGGTATTTTTCAAATTCTGTTCATGACTCACAGTAAGAAATACATACTATATTGCTATCCATCATGCACACAAGTAACTGAAACAAAAGTTACAGAAAACAGTATTTAACTTTTACCTCTTGTGATGCACTCTATTTTTATTCTCTTATATCTCAAATTTTGGAAAGTGCTTTTTGTGACCGACTACATAGATTTTACAGATTGATCAAGATTCACATTTTGAAAAAGTACTGCATTAGATTTTGAACTTGATTACAATGACCATGGCTTCATCTTTCCGTTGCCGGTGCTGGGAGTGCCTGGCATGAAGTAGGTGCTCTTAGATGTTATTGAATGAATTGGTGGTTGGAAAGAGGGGTAAGAAATGAAATAGTTATCAAAGGAGTAGGTGAAGTTCTTGGGTGTAAGCAAGGTGGCAGAGGTCAAGTACTTCTGGTATTTATGTTTGGTGTAAGATTTTTGTTTTTGGGTAACATGAACCAGCTTGAGCTAGCTTAAGCTAAGAAGAATATCTTAAACGGATTCAGAGTGTCTTGCAGAACCGAAGGCCAGGACTGCATCTTGCAACTTGGGAAGGGATTGAAACTAGGGACTGGAAAGCCTTTAAGAGCCCAGGCATGTTACCCACGTTTTTCCCATCTCCCCTTATCTCTGCTTGGCTGCTTTTCTCCCCTCCTGCAGAATGGTTACCTCTCTTGCTTAGTCCACATGACAGACAATTTATGTCCAAGTTTCAGTCCACCCTTTAGCATCACTTGTGACTTGCATATGGTAGAATAAATTAGTCTTTTGGTATGTACTGTAGGCTAGGTGTTCACTCACTAGTTTTAGATTAGATCTTCTCTGATACCCTGCTGTAAAATTTAGGGTTTCTAATGGCTTTCTTTGATTTACTTTCTGGGTTATATGAATACATATTATGCAGGAGAGGGCTGGAATGATAGATCTACAAGAGCAGTCAGTAGGTCTGGACTTTGCTCATTAGGGAAACTAAACGACAACAAGACTGCCCTGGTGCTACTCAGAGAGATTCTGATTTATTAACCTGGGATTGATTGGTATGTTCGAAAAGCACCTGAGGTGGCGCTGATCCAGGAGAGACATTTTCCTAGAGAAGTGGAGGATAGGCGATTGCTGACACCTTCGGTGCAGTGCACATCAGTTTGGAATTGGGGAGAATTAGAAGAAAATAGAACCGGACAAAAATCCTAATTAGGGAACACCAACATTTTGGTGGGGGCAAGGAGGTGCCAGCCAAAGAGAACCTGCAAACATGACACCTAGCTCTTAATCGCTCCCTTGTTTTAATTCAGGTTTTTGATGTATATCTTGCATTAGCCTTCTGTCTTACGACCTAGAGTGGATTGTATTATCAGGATATACCTTAAATGCCTGATTCACATGTATATTGTTGATTGACAGACCAATGCAACTGATAAACAATAATCCTCTTATCCTCGATCTAGAAAATCATGACCTTAAATTCTTACCAGCAGCAAATGCCTGTATCTGCCTCCAAGTTTATTTAAAAGAAGAATGCATGAAAGTAACAGTTTCCAAGAATTCATTTTATTTTCTGAATTCAAAGTCACCTGTCATTTTTGTCATAAATTCTTTGAGGCATGAAATAGCCTGCCAGTTGTCTATTGCTCTGAAAGTTAATGAATGGTTATCAATTTATCATGGGTAATAACCTAGCTGCAAATTGTAAAGAAGGCATTCTGTCACTTCCTAGCATTTTTGCCTCATGGCTGTACCTGCCTTTCTACAGCATCAGCCTTCTCTACAGGATTTGGAGGAAAGTTTCCCTAAAGCTTTTAATAGAGCACATTTCTTACTTGGAAACCTCTTTACACTTGGGATAATAGCACAGTGAAAATTAGCTGGTTATATTTTGCTTTGTGTAATGATTTTGTATAAATAAAATTTCCCGATGTAGGACATTATAGTTTTACATTGGACCACTACCGCATTACAGTTTTAGTGATATTTAATTTTTATTTCTAATTTATATTCCATTCACTTCTTGCAAGTAAAGTGTAGCACTTTTCCAGCTTTCTAGTGTCTTGGTTAGGTAGTTAATGATTAGAGACTGTTTGAAGGAACCTCACTTTTTAAAGGCATACCACCCCCACATCAGCTAAGAGAACTCTGTAACATGAGCTCTTTCAATTCAAGGTCTTGGATTTGACTTTATCTGTATTTAAAAACAGCAGCAAGAACAAACTGGGTCCATATCTTATTCAACTTCACATTTCTGGCACTGAGCATAGTATTATAACTCAGTAAATACTCGCTGAATTGAATTAATGTGAACTATCACCTGCACTTTCTCAATTCTAAGTTTGTGGTATTGTGAAGTGGGTTACCTTAGGGATGTGGCTTTTATTTTAGCCACATAAACAGAGGTGACTACATAGATAAATGTGATTACTTTAAGTTGCGAACTTAAGAATTTCGGTCCCAGTTCTTTCATTGTTGAAGAGCCGCCCTCAGAACTTGCTTCCAGTCTTGTCGCATTGTATAGATTCTTGGAGTATTTTTATCTGTTTCATTTTGGCTCATTCAGTAGAAGCCTAGCACAGTGGCTTGTGTATAGTAGTGGTTAGTTAAGTTAATCAGCAAATATGCTTTAATAAAGTAGGAGTATAAACATTGCTGAGTTTCCTTTGAGGTTTTAGTGTGTTTTCAGTAGTCTCTGATTGGTTATTACCATTGCTATAGATTATTTACCTACATATTTAAAAAGCTTCAGATCCTTTCAGCTTCTAAAAGTTGGAGGAAATAAAATTCCATTCTGATGGACTAATTCTGGTATTCTCATTCCTCAAACATATGTGGAAAGCAGAGAGAGAAGTTCTTCCATTATTGGTTTGTCTTACTCATTTTATGCATTGCTTTGGGTTTTCTTCATGTGTTTATTTTCTCTCCCCAGCCATATAATAAATATTTTTCTTGATGGAGCCATAGCTACATAATATTATAACTGCTGTAGAGCTGTGCACATAGTAGGAACTTTATAAATTGTTGATGGGTTGCTTGAGTGACTGATTAGTTATGGCCAAACCTTCACTGTGAAAGCATTTCCCCCACCTCAATGCATAGCAGTTTCCTTATGGATGCATATCTGTCCTATAAAAATATTTCCTACAGAGAATCCCAGTTTCCCTTCTTAACTCATTTCATAGTTGAATGAGCCTTACTTTTCAGGAAGCATATCTCTGTATCTTTATTCAGGATTTCTCCTTTGGCAATGTGAACAATTGTCTCATGAGAAATAGAGTGAAGAAATAAAATAGAGTCACTATAGTCAAGCTGCTAAGTTACTACAACCAAGTAGGTTGAGGCCTGAGGAAATGATTCTATTCTTGTTTGAACTAGCCTGGGAATTTAAACTTTTGAACTTTCTAGACCTGTGGTAATGCCTGGATGTACATCAAACCTCCAGAGAACCCTCTGGTTATTCCCTGAAGGACAAACGAAAGGATGTTCACCTATCTAGACCATCTCACACCCAAATCCAGACCACTGGTCATCTAGAGGATCACCATCTTGGACCAATCCAGAGGCTAAGAATTCAGGACTGATTTTTCTCAAGAATGTACTTTTTACTATAAGAACTCTTAGCTTTTCTTTCTTCTTCAGAAGACTCTGGGTATTGCCTGATTGTGTTTCCAGTTTGCAAACCCTAAGACCTGTGAACAAATCTTTACCACTTATTTTAGCTAAAGCCTCCAGATCCTTTTTGAGTTTGTCGACACTCACATATGACCTCATGTGTGTGGGCTGGTCTGCAGCAGCTGTCTTCATTTAGGCCTTAACTACTCAACCTTAGTCAAAGTCTTTAACTGGAATAAGAGTCAGTGAGAAGATCCGCTTGTTCTATCATATTTCCTGCTCCCTCTCATGGTTCAGAGAGTTGGTGCTTGTTTAGTTAGTAAGGTATGGACTGCTGTATGGGCATGGTTGAGGTTTACTAATACTTTGCCAAAAAGCTGCTTTGTATCCTGACTATGCTCTTGGTCTGGTAATACAGGATTAAATTTGCCTGAGAGTTTGGGCATAAATAGATTATTTGACTGGGTCACTTGCTTACCTGATCCAGGCAGTTGGGGCAATGGTGGCCTTTTTGGACTTGGTTTGCTTTCTACTCGGGCAACTTGTCTTAAGTGCTTGAGGAGCCCTTTGAGCCAGTCCTTGGAATCCTTCGCTTCCATATAATCTGGAGTTCAGATTCACTGATAAACTAGCAGGGCTGTAAATTTTTATTCAAATAGGAACTGTATTATTTTCACTGATAAACTAGCAGAGTTACAGATTTTTATTCAAATAGGAACTATATATTTCTTTTTATTTCCAGTTAGCATTCTTGGTCACAAGTGTAAATGGCATCTTTGTTAAACATATATTTTTCTAAGTTTTAGTGTTAACATGTGGAAATATTAGTGATTTTTTAATGTGATTTTGTAATCAACTACTCCACTAAATTCTCATTTCTAACAGCATTTTGGCTTTTTTCCCCTTGGGTTTTCTAGCTAGAGTCATATCATCTGTATAAATGGATGCTTTTGCCTTTTCCTGCCCAATGAGCAGTTTCATATAGCACAGTGGTGAAGGGCATAGGCTTTGGAACAACTACTGCTTGGATTTAATCCCATCTCCACTAACTTGCTAGCTGTGTGACTTTGGGCAACTTATGGTCTCTGTGCCTCCATCTCCCCATCTTTAAAATAGGATAATAGTACTATGTCATATAATTGATATGAAGATTATATGCATTAAATGATTTAATATTTGTGAAGATCTTAGAACAGTGTCTGACACATAGTAAGCGCCATATAAGTGTTTGATAAATAAAAAACAATTTGCATTGGTTAGTACTTCTAGATTAGTACTAAAAAAATAATGGTGAGCTTTCTTCATTCCTTCTAGACTTCAACAGAAATGCTTTTAAAATGCTTCTAATGTTTCATTGTTTTAATGTTTCAATAATGTTTCTAACAAAACATTAGAAAGTTATGGACTGATATAAAATTTTGCATTTTTGAATTATTAAGGAAATGGTCATCTATCGCTATTTTGCTAAGGATTAAAGATCAGGAATGGTTTAAAATTTTGTCATATTTTTTTTGGCATATGCTCACATGGTTATTATTTTTTGACCTATTTTATTGTTATTTATATGAGTAAATTTCCTAATATTTATCCTTGCATCACTGGAATGAACAGTTTATACTCATAGCTTATCTTTCATTTAGAGTACTTCTAAGTTCTTTTTGGTATCACTTGTAAAGTTTTTGCATTAGTATTTATAAGTAAAATCTGAGTAATTTTTAATTTGTTCTTTGTCAGGTTCTGGTATCTGATGCTGTAAATATCTGATAGTTTTCCTTCTTTCTCTACATCCTAGACAAGTTTAAATTGTATTATTTATTTTAAAATTAAAAGAATGTTAAATTAGGAAGAGAACTAAGAGATTTAGTCTGGCTGTCTTAATTTTATAGATGAAACAGTGGCTTGTTTATAGTTACTTAATGGTACTACTTGGGTTGGGGTTGTGCCATGAAAGTGCTGAAATAACATTTATTGAGCATTTACTTAGGTGTTTAAAAACAATATCATACAAAATAAACAGTATTATACTTTTTTGTACTCATTAGGTGTAGGTTTGCTTATTTGAATATCTAAAGTCAGAGTAAAACATTGTGATTTTTAAAATAAAAGACTTTTTTGTAAGAGCAGTTTTAGATTCACAGCAAAATTGAGTGGAAAGTACAGAGTTGCCATATGCCCCATGCACATGTACAGCCTCACCCACTATCAACATACCCCACCAGAGTGGTACAGTTGTTAAAATTAGTGAATGTATATCAACACCTCATTATCACTCAAGGTCTATAGTTTACATTGGGGTTCATTCATGGTATTGTAAATGCTATAGGTTTTGACAAATGCATAATGACGTTTATCCACCAGTATAATATCGCACAGAATAGTTTCACTGCCCTAAAAATTCTGTGCTCTGCCTGTTTTCCTCTCCCTTCCCACAACTCCTGGCAACAAGTGATCTTTTTACTGTCCCATAGTTTTGCCTTTTCCAGATTGTCTTATACTTGGAATCATATAGTCTTTCCAGATTGGCTTCTTTCACTTAGTCATATGCATTTAGGGTTTCTCCATGGCTTGATAGCTCATTTTAAAAGTATTGAACAGCATTCTGTTGTCTGGACAAAATTCTATTGGTTTTGGATGGCTGAATGCCTCTCCTGAAGATCATATCTGAATCTCCTTTTAATCCCAGAATCTAGTCCATCAGCTAACAAATCTGTATTGAAAGCCAGCAAAGTACTTTGTCACTCTGGTGATAAAGCAGTGATCAAAACACACATGAGCAATGCCTGTCCTCATGGAAACTGGCATAATTTCTAGAACCTAACAGATACCTGGTGAATGTGTTTAAAATGTGTTTGCTCATGGCTCATCCGTTGGAGATCCTTTGTCTTGTTTCCAAACATGGTAATATGCATTTATTTCCACTAGGTGGTGGTAGAGTCATGCACCCAGAACAGTTTGCACCATAATTCAGACACTTAATTGCTTATAAATATAGTTCTCTTTATAATAAGTAAAATTTAAATCTGTTTATATTATTTCACTAGAATGTAGCCATTAATTAAAAGGAAAACTTTTAACACATCTTTCAGAATAAATCTTTGTTTTCCTTTGTTTAATAATGAAACATTTATTGAGATTCAGCTATATGCTAGCCAGGGATTCAGAGTTGACTCTTGATTCCCTTTTTATCTTTGATATATCACAATTTAGTGAGGGAGACAGGCATGAAGAGAAGTCCAATACCTACAGTAAGCTGTGTGTCTTAAGTGTACCATTACATGAGTTTTGACAAATGCATACATCTGTGTAACCCAAGTCCCCATCAAGTATAGGACATTACCATCTTGGGGTGCTGTTTTTTTGTGTTTTTTTTTTTAAAATATATCTTTATTGATTTTAGAGAGAGGAAAGGAGAGGGAGAGAGAGAGATAGAAACATCAATGATGAGAGAGTCATTGATCGGCTGCAGCCCGAAACCCGGGCATGTGCCCTGACTGGGAATCGAACCCTATTGCCTGAATCCTGGGTCAATACTTAACCACTGAGCCACGCCCAGCTGGGCGGGGGTGGCTGTTTTTAAGGGCCATGTGCAGGCTGAGGAAGCAGAGGAAGCCAGTTGAGAGGAAAATGGAGATGATCCAACCAAACATTTCCTGAGCTAGTAACCTGGTTTCTTGAGTTGTTAGTATTTATCAGTTCAAATTTAGTCCTTGTGAGTCCTGGATGTTCTTTGGTTTTGTCCAAGAGATGTACATGCACTGGTTTGGGTGGTTTTCTGTCCCTAGTAGTCAGAACAGTACATCCATGCCCATTTTTTATTTTCTAAGACAAGGGACTTGGCTCTATACTCCTAATAATGTAACTCACAAACAAGCAGAACAAAAAATAACTTCAAAACCCAATAGTGAACATGACAGCAGCCAACCACAATAGCCATCCCGTGTGAATGAATTAAAACTATGCCTACTTTTGTCAGGTTGGCAAAAAATCTAATATATTTTTGGTGTGCCGCAGAATTTTAGAAATTAGTTTACATGTGCCGTGAGATAAAAAAGGTTGAAAATCTCTGGTATAGACGAATGATAGAAAACCATTTTGAAGTATTCTTGCAAAAATGTTTAACTTGATTCTGATCAAGCCTGTACTGAGCTTAAATTTTTGGGAAACACAAGGGATAGAGAAACAAGTTACCTAAGTTCAAAATGCATGACATTTAATAAGACAGTTTTCAAAAAGTCACTGTTGTAAAAAAGCAGTGTGTGTGTGTGTGTGTGTGTGTGTGAGAGAGAGAGAGAGAGAGAGAGAGAGAGACTTCTCCAGTCTAGAGGAAACTAAGAAGACATAATTACCAATTGTGATGTATGAACTTAGATTGGATCCAGGTTGAAGGGAGAAGTTATAATAAACATTCTTTCACCAACTGGAGATATTTGAATACAGGCTGTATACTAGATAATACTATGTAATTATTGTTTATTTTCTTGGGTGGGATAATAGTGTGATCATATAAGAGATGTTATTTTTAGGAATCACATGTTGAAGGTTTTAGGGATGAATTATGATTTTTGCAACTTTCAAATGAATGAGCATATGTTTATGCGTATGTAGAGAGATGAAGCAGACATGGCAGATTGTTAACAAATGTTGAATCTGGGAGAGAGGATATATTTGATCTCTGTATTTTCCCTCCTCAACTTTTCTATTAGAAAAAAGTGGGATGGAAACAGTCCTCTTAAAAAGCTGGATTTGAAAGAGCAGAGCTCAATAATCCAAGTGATGATTACATAGCAGTTAATTCCCCAGAGAAGAAGAGGCTACCTTGAACTGGGAAAGGATATTGAATGAAGAACTGACTAAGGGTGAAGCTGACCTGTCCACTGTGATTGATGATGTGTACATGTCCTTCTAGCTCTCCTTTGGTGGGTATCTCTGTAGATTGTAAGGTTGAAAAAGAAATATTGGAATGAATCATCCTTGTACTGGGAGAATCAATCTTAAAAGACAGGTAAAACAACTTCAGGTATGTGGCCTGTGAGTTGGTCAGCCTCTCTCTCCGCCCACCCCCATATTATGGGAGAAGCTATGGAGGGTTAGGTTTGTTTTCAAATAGCAAACATTTCTAGTACTTCCTTCTTGTCATAAGACTGAAAATTTCTCCTGTCTTTTATAGCCAATAATCACTTTTTCTGTTTTGACACAATTGATATTTGTGCTATGGTATTGATTTTACAAATATTTTTTCATACTGCATTTTATTAGTTGACATTAAGAAAGTTAATAAGACCCAAAAAGTGTAGTGCACACTCTTAATTTACTTAATCACCCACCCAATTTCTCAGAAAAAGGCAAAACATCACATATTACCTTACAATTATATCTAGTTTCCAAAGAAACTGTTATAATGATAATAATGCATTTAATACCTTAATTTTCATTTATAGGATTTGCAATTGCTTCTTGAAAGCTATATAGCTTAAAGTATAGAACTTGCTCTAAGTTATGGTGTGATAAAATTAGCGAGGATATGATTTTTAAATTACTGTGTTACTGGAGAAATAGAAAGTTCCTCTTAATAATGCAGTGTCATCAGATGCCTCAACTTACAGAGGTTCATAAAATTTATCCCCATATGGTACCAATCTAAACCATAGATAAGTTTTAATTGAATTTTTAGAAATGGAATCTCTCATAACCAGCGATCCTGTTACAAGCTCAAAGAGCCAGCTTGATTTGGTTTAGAAAAACAGTGCCTCTCAGATAATATCTCTAATGTGAAAGTTCCATTTATTAAAGGTTAGTACATTTTCTCTCCCAGATCAAAGAATTTATTGGGTAATGTAGCCATTTTACTTTGGACAGTCTTTGAAGGATTATGTTGTTTGTATATAATAAATTGTCACACTTTTTATTACTATATAAATAGAATTATTCCTAGAGTTTTCTTTTGGACAAATGAGGTAACACATCATCTTATGGGCAGAATATTGTTGGGATGCCTTGATTCTCTGTTTACTTGCTATTTGCTATGTGTAGTGAGTGATATACTCTATGCCATAGTTTGTCCAGTAGTAAAACAGGCCGTGCTTCTGGGCTCTGTCTCCACAAAGGCATTGGGAGACTATGCAGTACCGCTTCAGTATCTCAATATTTGGTCTTCGTTTTTAAGAGCAATTGGTATAATTATATCCTGGGTCTTCTGATTTACCATAGTAAATGGGGAGGTAAAGATAAAAAATCACATCAGTTCTAGCAAAGTCTCAAAAGTATGAAATGGAATTAACTGCTCGTGATCGTGAATGAACTTGATATGTGGGGCAATTCATTGGCTGTGTTCATATGTTGTTCAGTCTTAACATGTTTAGTAATACCTTTTTAAAACAATATGTTTTTATTGATTTTAGAGAGAGGAAGGGAGAGTGAGAGAGAGAGAGAAAAACATTGATGAGAGAGAGTCATTGATGAACTGCCTCCTGCACACCCCACTATGGGGATGGAGCCCACAATCCAGGCATGTGCGCTGATCAGGAATTGAACCGGAGACCTCTCGGTGCCTGGGATGATGCTCAACCAACTGAGCCACACCGGCCAGGCATGCCTGACTTTTTATGAGTCATTAAGTTAATTCCTTCACTTCCAGGATTTTAATTTTTTTTTTGGCTATCCACTCAAAGGCAAAGCTCCAGGCCCATTTCAGAAGTGAGAATGTTTGCAGAATGAAGTCTAGGTCATTCAGGCAAATTAAGTTCTTATCTGCACTAAGCTCTCCCAGACAAATGACAGGAAGTCCCCTTCATACTTGCACAAATTAAATTCCTAATCTCTTGGTTTGCAAAAGACTACGTCTTAACACCTGTAGGGGTTTTCTAACTCAGCTCTCTTCAGTTCATTTTTTTGTGTTGGTAACTCTGTCATATGTTGTTAGACTCTGGGTACCTTAAACACAATTTGAAACTCAGATAAAGATTTGAGAGTGGCTTTAAAATAGCAGAATCTTATTGGTGCTGTTTATCCCTTAGGCTAATAATAAGAAGGGAAAATTCTTATGTTCTCTCTAAACTGTTCTCTGATTGGGGTTAGATTCGTGGAAGGCAATTTTAGAGAGATGGGACAGGCCTGATGTCTCCATTTTGTCTGAGTTGACTTGATGCTGTTAACAATCCTCTTCTTACTGCCTGAATGGTTGGCTGAGTGTTAACTACTAGCATGTAGTTAACATTCACTAATGCTAAGTGCTTCATGTTATCTCATGTATAATCCACTTAACTCAGTGAGGCACAGTTACTTATAACGTTTTTTTCATATCATCATCATCATCATCATGACATCATCACCTTCACTCCTGTTTTGTAGATGTGGACACTGAGCCTTAAGGAGTAAAGGACTTGTCTTATAGGGCCTTTTTTTTATGTTGAGGAACATTCCTTCTTTACCCAATTTGTTGAGTGTTTTTATCATGCATGGTTGTTGAATCTTGTCAAATGCATTTTCTGCACCTATTAAATGATCCTGTGATTTTTATCTTTCATTCTATTAATATGATGTATCACATTTATTGACATGTGTATGTTGAATTCAGTGTTGAAAGGTTGAAAGCTTTTTCCCTAAGATTAGAAACAAGAAAATACCTACTCTCACCACTACTATTCAACATAGAACTGCAATTCCTAGCCAGAGCAATCAGGCAAGAAAATAAAAGCGTATGAACCACAAAGGAGGAAGTAAAGTTGTCCCTGTTTGCAGATGACATGATCTTATGTATAGAAACCCTAACAACTTTACCAAAATAACTGTTAGAACTAATAAACAAATTCCGTAGCATTGCAGGGCATGAAATCTAATCTAATGTATAGCGTGGTAACTATAGTTAAGAGTACTGTATTGTGTATTTGAAAGATGCTGAGGGAGTAGATTTTAAAAGTTATTACCACACACCCCAAAATTGTAACTATGTGAAGTGATGGATGTGTTAACCACCTATTGTGGTCATCATTTTGCAGTATATACACATATTAAATTATTATGTTGTATACCTTAAATTTATGTGATGTTATATGTCAGTTGTATCTCAATAAAGATGACAAAAGTGATAAAGGACTTCTTTCAGAGACACATGGTTCAAAAGTGGTAGAGCTAGAATCCAAGCCCTGGGCTTTCTGGTTCCAGAGTCCAAGCTCTGCATGCCCATGTTGAACTTACATATCTAACATGGTCCCTGGAGCACTTCGTATGGGAAGTTGGTAGGCAAGAACCCTGGAAGGTAAAGTCATTCTGAGGTTGGTTAGGTGGGTGCAGTGGTTGGGTGCAGGGAGTAGGAAAACTGCCCTTCCTTCCCAAGGCGTTAGATTCCTGCCCTTGTCTGTCTCCCATGATCATCCTTCCATTCCTGTTTCATCTCACAAAAGCTTTGAGTTTGCTTTGATGGTTCTGCTTCACCAGGAGCTATTGCAGGTACCCACTGGGAAGCTATGACCCTCTGACCTCGCTCAATCTCCAGCTCCAAAAACATTGTTTTTAACTTAACCTCCAACTAATCTCCAGCTCCACGTCAATATGTTTCTTTATCACACTTTTACTCTTTTTACTTCTTGCCAAACCTTTTCAATAGTCTTCTAATGAAGAATTTTTCTCAGGGGTCCATTATTTTATTTTTGTCCCTTGTGCTCTAGCTCTGATGGATTATTACATTACCTATCCTTTCCTGGCCTGAGAAAAAGGTACTTCACTGTATGACTCAAGTACCACCTCCACTGTGCTCCCGTAGCACTTCTGTGTTATGGCACTTATCATATAATAGACTACATGTGGTGCGTAAATTGGATTCCTCAGCCAAGTTTTGAGATCCTGAGAGTATGTATTATCTGGGATTCTTCAGTCCTTTCCATAGAGCCTATCACCTGGTGGGCATTTTATGCTTGTTGAGTGAATGATGGTTATGCGAGAATCAAAGACACCAACGAGAAAGAAAAACACTTAATAGTATCAGCCAACATTTATAGTGTGTTTATTATGTGCCAGGATAAGCACATTGTATATACTAACTCGTAGAATCCTCACTACTAGGCCATGAATTACTTCTCAAATTTTATTTCATACAAAGTAAGCTTTTGTAGTCGATTTGACTCATTCCAGGTGGCATTATAGCATAAGGGTTAAGACTAGGGGCTCTCGAGACAGGCTGCCTCGGTTCAAATTATGGCTCTGACTTTAATTAGCTGTGCATGTTATTGGGCAAGTGTGCCTGAATTTGCTTATTTGAAAAAAGGATGACCAGAAAAATGTACCTTATATGATTGTGTGGACAATAAATAAGCTGGTGTATACATCATGCTCAGGCAGGACCTAGCAAAAGTGAAGTTACTGCATATTAAGTATTATTTCATAAATGACTATATTAACCCAGCACAATTAAATGTTTTGAATGTCAGGCTTCTGAGTATCTTCTTTGTTTGCTTTTTCAGATAAGATGCTTTTTGTGATGACATTCTTTAGGGGAGTATATTCTCTATACAGTTAAAAGACGCCAGTGCTGTTAATTGAGGGAAAAGGAGAAGTCTTCCTTTGTCCTGGTTTCAGTGCTTCTGTTGAGCCACTAGAATGCTTCCCAGGTTCTTGAAGATGTTAAAGTTCCAGTGGTAATGGAAAAGGAGTGACCCGGCCAATTTTTTTTTTTTTTAATCCTCACCTGAGGATATTTTTTTTTCATTGCTTTTCAGAGAGAGGAAGGGTTGGGGTGGGGAGAGAAACATCGACATGAGAGAGACACATCGATTGATTGCCTCCCACACTTGCCCTGACTGGAGCTGGGGATTGAGACTACCACCGAGTTATGTGCCATGGGCTGGAATTGAACCCGGGACCCTTTAGTCTGCAGACCAATGCTCTAACCACTCAGACAAACCGGCTAGGGCAACCTGGCCAATTCTTAAATAAAAATCAGTAACAAGTAATATCAGCTTACTGGCTTTGAATTAGCTTCCGTTTGCTCATTGGTATCGTGGACCAGATGTACTTTCCTCACGGGATTCTTATGAGGGTGAAATGAGATAACTTGGAGCCACTGTAATCACAAGTTCTGCAGCATTGGTATGAACCATGACTTTGCCCTGTAGGTAAAGTGACCTTGAAATACTTACATAAAGCAAAAGTCCATTAATGAGATTTAAGAAAGAACCACCAAAGAATGAATTTTACTTACAATGATTACTCTCTACAAGTCTTTCTAGTGAACTCTTGCAAAGCCTTGGGGAAAAAGTTCCTTCTCGTTTATCTAGAGTATGTATGTGCTTATGAATGGCAGGCTAAGGGGAGAGGCACAGAACAGAGATTAAGGGTTACCTATATTTTGCTTCTGCATAATATGACCAGATTGGAGGACCCTGTTGCTCCCCACTGACAGGTGTGCCTAATTCCCAACGGCCTTAAACCAGGCAGCAGGCGTGGATAGCCTTACACCCATGGCACCCAGGGTATTGTTCTGTTCATGGAGCGATTGCTCCCTCTCTTAGGAAAATACAAAAGAAGGGGTGTACCAGGACATTCAGGAAGGTGGTCACAGATGAGATCCCCAGCCCTGTAATTATGAAAGGAATTTTGTGAACTTTGTCTCTGAAAGCTGCAGCTTGTCTGGATTACCCCTCTCTGCTCCTATACAGTAGTCTAACATGAGCCTTTCCTTTTTGTCGCATCAAAGTCAAGATTTTTCGACTTTACCTTAAATATATTTGTATACTTATTTTAATTTAGTTTTGCTCCCCAAACTTTTTTTTCATAGACATGTACTTGTTGATTTGAAGAAAGAGCTCCTACATCATTACGTTCTGCCAGAAAAGGTTTCTTTAAATTTGACTTTGTAATAAAAAAAAAAGTACTATTGTGTTTATTTGGGCAGTGACCCTGAATATTAAATATTAACACTAGTTTTTCATTAGTATAATGAGTGTGATGATACCTTCTTTATATTTTGTGAGGATGAAAGAATTTATGGAAAGTGCTAAGTCTGGTTTTTTTATGGTAGATAAGTGGTAGGTATCTTTTATTGTTTATTTTTAATGAAATTTAGTGATACGGAGCAATAATCCTATTGAGTGATAAAAATAAATCACAAAATGTTATCCCAGGTCTTGAAAAGTAAAATTGTGTATATATTTTGTGGGTGTATTGATTTAACAATGGTTATCTTTTTTTGTGATGGCATCATTTTATTGTTTTCCCCCATTATTTTATAATTTAAAAAACCCTCATAAACATGACTGTTTATCTGAGTGAAAGCCTTTTAACTTACTTTTCTTAAAGAATGCTGTTGAAAACTGTCATAACTGCCTGCAGAAATAATGTTTAGTTTTTTTACCCAGAGGGTAAATTGAGGAGCCCCTCTACCCCACCCAGTTGCTTTGGGATAGGATCTGTTTGCTTTGTAGGATATATGGGTGACATTGTTTTTGGAGCACTGATGATATTGGTGGAAAAATGCAGAATTACAGGATGGCTTATCATCATAAACCTCTCCCAAAATCTCTTTTGACTTTTTAAAAAAATATATAGTTTATTGATTTCAGAGAGAGGAAGGGAGAGGGAGAGAGAGATAGAGATGTCAATGATGAGAGTCATTGATCGGCTGCCTCCTGCACGCCCCCTGCTGGGGATCAAGCCCGCAACCCGGGCATGTGCCCTGACCGGGAATTGAACCGTGATCTCCTGGATCATAGGTTGATGTTCAACCGCTGAGCCACGCCTGGCTGGGCTATTTTGACTTTTTAAAAAAAAATTTTAATTAGGTTTTTACCTGTCTGAGGTAAAATTAAATGATCTGTCAATCAGATTTTTATTTCTTACCTATTACATTTGGGTTAAAGAAAGATGAAACCCTAACTGATCCTGTGGTGATAAAATTTCCATCAAAGTTTAATATAAAAAGCAGAGAGTAGTAATCATTGTTTTCATGTAAAGATATTAAACATTTTAGAAAATATAACATAGCTACTTAATTCCCAGCATTTGTTAGTGTATCTTCAATAAAACACAAACTGGACTCATTAGTAACAGTGGTAAACTATACCCCGTTTCTGGAATAATTTAAAAAAATGTGTATGTATTAAATTTAAGGTAAAGTCAACCTTTTCTTTTTATTTCCATAATATAATTCAAGAAATGGTAGTTGTGGTCTCTGAGACTAGAAACATGATAAATGTGCTGGAAGTCCTAAAGAAATTTGATAAGTGGGTTACATATATTCTGTATATCGGTAAACACTTGCTTTATAATTAGATCATTTGGGTGGACTGAGGGTTTTCCTTGGGTAATTATAAATTCCAAATTAGCAGAACTAGAGAATGGGAAATTTTCTTAGACTTAGGATATGCTGGACCTGTGGCTTCACATTCGGACCATACCTGTCTGTCTGTCTGTGTGCTTAGTGGCAGGGTGTGGTGGTAATGACAGTGGCCTATAGCACTCATCTCACTTCTGTAACCAGACAATTCTGGTAATGTCTTTTAAAAATTTTTTAAAATTATGGTAAAATACACGTAACCTCACATTTATCATCTTAACCATTTTTAAGCATATAGTTTAGTGGCATTCAGTACATTTCACATGCTTGTGCAACCATCACCACCGTCCATTTTGAGTTATTTTCATCTTGCAAATCAGAAACTTTGTATCGATTAACAATAACTCCATCACCTTTTTCTGTCTTTGTCTCTATGAATTTGACTACTCTAGGTACCTCTTGTAAATGGAATCATATAAAATTTTTCCTTTTGCGACTGTCTTTTTTCCCTTAGCGTAATGTCCTTGATTCATCGTTTGCAGCATGTATCATAATTTCTTTCCTTTTTAATGAATAATATTACATTATATATACAACATTTTGTTTATCCATTCATTTGTAGATGGACACTTGGATTGCTTTTACCTTTTGGGTATTGAATATAATACAGTTATGAACGTGGGTGTACAAATATCTGTTCAAGACCCTGCTTTAAATTACTTTGTTAGTAATTCAGAAATATAATCCTGGATCATATGGTATTTCTGTTTTTAATTTTTTGAAGAACTGTCATATTGTTGTCCAAAGTGTCTGTATCATTATACATTCCCATCAACAGTGTGCAAGGGTTTCAATTTCCCCACATCCTTGTCAACACTTGTTATTTTCTGTGTGTGCGTGTGTGTGTGTTTGTGTGTGTGTTTAATCGCACTCTGGTTGCATGTGTATGTGATGGTCAGTGTAAGTTTGTATATTTTGTTTCACATTTTTTTGGATACTCTGAATGAACTAGTTCAGTGTTTTCTTAAGCTTTTTCTGGACCATTAGACTTACCTATAGAAAGATTCCTTGCTTCTGATTCCTGTTGAATCAGAATCTCCAGGCCTGGAAATACATGTATTTTAACAAGCACCTCAAGTGATTTGATTCTTATAACTGGTCAAATTTCAGAAATAGTGATTAGACCTTTATTTTCCTTGATTATTGGTCAGGTAGATTTCATAAACTTTCCATAATCTCTTGGAGATTCGCAATGAACATTCACTTATTAAAGGGTATGTAAAAATCTTCCCAAGACAAGATATTTTGTTTGGCCCAGCATTTCCCAGCTTAAACATGAGCACTCTTATGGCATCTTATTTAACTTCTTATACTATGCTGTTTTTCCTTAAAACATTGGCAAATACTAATTTAGACAAATGTTTCTTAACTCTTATTCTATGGGAAAACTTTACCATTCTGAAAATTTTACTGCAGAACGATCTTATTAGATGTAGTGATTTACAGCCTTACTTAACATATTCAGGCCTTAACTGTCGATTAATTTCCCATGTGAAAGAGGTCTTTTGTTTTCTATGTACATACCACAGCTTGTCTGCTTATAATTAGTGGGAGCTGTTCTTTTTTAGTGGTTTCTCTAGGGGGTTTTAATTATTTTAGTCTTAAATTTATAGGCTTATTTATTTTAGTCTTTTGATACTAATGAAACAGAAGATGGTTTTTAAATGTGAGGGAGAACTATCCAGAGGTCCTTGCTTTCTGTGGCTGCAGTAGTCACAGTGAGCCAGGTACTTCAACCTGGTCTATGGCTAACAAAAAGGAAGGGCTTGAGGTCTTCAGAGCAGAAAATGCTAGGAGTTGTCTAGAGCTGCACTGTCCAGTACAATAGCTACTAACCTCTAGTGGTTATTTAAATGTAAGTTAATTGAAATAAAAAACATTTAGTATTTTAATCACACACCTAAATTTTACATGTTCAATAGCCACATGTGGCTAGTGGCTCCTATCTGAACCTTTGGATATGGAAAGGAGAATGGGAATTATTTATAGACCCACTCATTGAATCAGCGTAAGATCCAATAAAACTTTTTTCTTTTTTCTTAAACAACTACATTAAAGTATAAATATCATGAAATTCACCCATTTTAGGTGTACAATTCTGTAATTGTGAGAGGGGAGAGAAGGTAAAGGCACACCAAGGAAAGAACTAGACCTCATTCTAGAATACTTTGATGGGTACTAAAGGCCATAATTGTAAGTAAGCCTATGAGCATTTGTTTCAGGAGATAAAAAGTGCCTGCTTCTTTTCTAAAAAATGTGCCATATCATTTGTTTTCTGGGAATTTCTTGATTGTTTCCAAGGTGAAGGTAGACAGGACTTCTAGGTTTTTCCATAAAGGGAAGTCCAGGGAAACTTGTGAATTGCTGGCCTATACCAGGAAAGTAATCTCTGTAGGTCTGAGTTAACCACGTATTTCACTGTCTTGCTCCAGCTGTCTCTCATCATTCACCCATAAGCTTGTGCTTATAAAGTTCTCTTGATGGTTAAAAATTCATTTACTGTGTAGTTTTATAATGGAAATCTGATCATGTGATATATCTACAGGAAGAAAGATAAATAAAAGACAGTACTTTACTGACTAGATTTTATTTTTCTGTTGTTGACATTGTTTATATCTTTGCAAAAGGGAGTTGGATTTCATATAGAAAAGTTCCTTCTGGATGTGTGCCAGAATCAGTTTACTGTCATTTTTAGCTAAAAAGGTTTTCTCTTCTCAAATTTAACATACACCTCCTTTTCGCATAGCAGATGGAGAAAATCAATGAGCTGCTATAGTGAATTACAGTCCCCCCCCCCCCGTTTGATCTTTGATCTTAAGACAACTTTTAACCCTGTGGTAATCGCCCAAGAGATTTGAGGAAATATTTTGTAAAACAAAATTATGGGGGCTATGAACATGTAATTGGTGTTCTCAAAGCATTCTGTCAAATGTAAACTAAATACTTTTAAGAAATCATTATCAGCTGTTATGTGTTTTTATTAGGCTGATTTCTCAGTGTAGTTTATGTCTAAGTGCATTATTGCAATTTAGTTTTGAATTCATTTTATTGTTAAGAAATAATGAGACTTTTCTTGATATATCAACAGCTGGAAAAAATCACATCCATGAACAGCCAAAACTCTCTAATTAGGTTTTAAGACTAAAAATTATATTAGAGAATTTTAATTTGGAATGTTGCTTTTAAATTGACTTTTCAGTAAGCTTTAAATTTGTTTCATAGTCTTATCTTTTAGCAAACAAGTTGAGACATTAATAAAAACAAAATTGTGGTATAGAAAGAACATTGCTTCTACCCTTAAAACAGGACAAAACAAACAAAAGCTGGAAAGCTGCAAGTTTATGACTTTTTTGAACCCATCAAAGAGCTTAGTTACAGGGTACTCCAGCTAACTTGAGGACTAAGGAGAAACAGGTGCCTGCAGAGAGAGACACGAGCACTTGCTTACCTGGGGCAGACATGCTGGGCACTGGTAAGAATTTAGCTAGAATAGTTGAAGAAATCGATGGATGCTGAATGTAGCTAGCAGGAGAATATGAAGTACCTGGAGGTTGCACATCTAAGGGGAGTTTAATATCTACTTGCAGGCTTTTTCTCTACAAACTCTACTAAGTATTCCCCCCCAAAAGACAGGTGAGATTCCCAAGAACCCATCCTTTGGTTCAGGGCTTGCAGAGGAGAGTGGCTGCTACCAATGGAGCAAGCAATTCTGCCAGAACCTTTCTTCCCTATTTCCCTCTCTCCTTTACTGACTGGAAGTAGGAGAAGGCCGGACAAATCACTGTTGCCTTTAGGGCACTGGTAAAAACCCATTGCATCTGGGGATAGGGAATAGAATCAAACTCATTCTTAGGTGGCATGTTGGGTCCAGAACCACAAGTGGGTAAGGGGAAGGAGCATTGAGAAGGCCACATCCCTGAGACCCAGGGATACAGTGACTTACTTGTCTAAGGTTTATGCTTGATTAGAACAACAGAAAATCCCAGCTCTTGTCTCCAGAGTGGTAGATTCCAGGTAACGAGTAACAGTGGAGTACTGCTGAGAGAGGGGCAGACCATGACAGATGGACCCTCTCCGAGCTGCAGCACAAAGGGAAGACCTAAAGCTGAGAGTGTAGCAGACAGAAGAAACCTTGACAGACCAGGCTCCACTCTAAATACAAGTTGCCAGTAGAGGAGTTGGAAGACTGATGCACGGAGGGTAACCATATCCATAATGAATGTCAAACTCAGCTTGATTTCTGACTAGATTAATTTAAACCCGCACCCTAAAGGCATAGCAAGAAAAAAGGCGTGCCTGTTTCTAGGCATAAAAACTATGACTTCAGTCCCTGCTTCTCCTTCAAAAGATACGAGGAATACAAAAAGGCATAAAAAACCCAACACATTGCCAAGAGACAAAGCAATCAACAGATCAGATTCAGATACAGTGCAGATATTGGAACTATCTGATACAGAAGTTATAACTATTATTACTATATTAAAAGCTCTAATGAAAAAGGTTAATGGCATGATGAATTAGATGGGTAGTGTTTGCAGGATAGAAACTACAAAAAAGAGTTAAATAGAATACTAGAAGTGAGGAAAAGTAGCAGAAATGAAGAATGTCTTTGGTGGGCTTATCTGTAGTTCTGACACAAGGAAAAAATGAGTGAACTTGAGAATTGGTCAATAGAAATTACCAAAAAAGAGAAAAAAGAGCAGAGGGAAAAACATAGAACAGAGCATCTAACAGCTATGGTGCGCTGTCAACAAATCTAACATAAGCACAGTTGGAATACTGTAAACCACTACAGAATTAAACTGGAAAAGGCAAAACTATAGGGAGCGGAAACAGATCAGGTGTTACCAGGGTTTGCTCACTTAAAATTCTGCTGCTTTATTTATTTCCTGGTCTATTCATGGAACAAGAAAATAACTTATGAAACCTGTGGACTCTCTTTATAGACAAAAACATATATGCACATTTTGCAGTAATTTCAGATAATCAGATTTCACCAGAGCTTGTCCATTCGACCCTAGGTAAAGAACCATATTTTGGGGCAAAAATGAAGCATCAGTTTATCTTGATACTTGGTTTGGTTCTTATCACATTAGTAAATATATATTGGGGGGCAACTATGATAACTCACTATAAAGTTGTATAAAAAAATGGCTATGGACTGTTTCATGCTGAAGACCCTGAAGGTACAGCAGGGTCGCTGTGGATTAGTAGGCTGCCTTCAGAGTAGGGATACAATTAGGACATAGGCTGCTATCGGTTAGGCAGTCAGGGCCAAGCAAGTGAGTGCCCTGAGGTCTCTCCTTCCAGGGAGTGAGCAGGGAATGTAGCCAAAGGGTGATAGACCCCATGCCTCACCTGCAGTTATTCAGTGAGGTCAAATTCTTTCATGTCCTCCCACTCTCCATTCCTGACGTGTTCCATTGGCCCTTACGCTATTGCCGTGATATCGGTCTCATTTGATTTGAAATGTGAGCCTTCTAGTTCTTAATGTTTTGATGTCAGAGGGGTTGTGCTGAATTCAGATTCCAAGTGTTTATTAAATGTCTCCTATGGGCAGACTGTGCAGAAATCCACTTTTATATGCCTTATTTCATTTGATCTTCCTTAATTAAATGAGGCTTTGAAATATAGCTGAGGCCCATTTTATTGTGTGGGCTGAGTTGTCTTGAGAGAAGTGTGTGGGAAATCTAAATTGGTCTTTGAAGAGTTACTCATAGGATTATGGAAAGCAGTGGAAGAATGGCCTGCAGTTTGTGTAAAGTGACATACGGGAAGGCCAGTGAGACAGTGGACAATGAGGTTGTGTGTATGTTTTGAAAGTCACTTCTAATACTAAGTGCTTCTGATGACACATTTGCCTACATGGAACCATAATGAGCTTACATTTGAAGATGGAGTGCTCATTCATAGATGTAAATTGCTTTATAATTCATGCATCTAGGAGGAGGGAAATGTATGTTATTACAGTTGTAGCTCTTGAGTTACTTGCTGATTGGTAATGTCATGGCTTCTATTATGTGAAACTTTCTTATTTATAGTTTAATTTCTAACATATTTGAGCTAATTTTGAGCTTTGTTAGTCATAGATTATGATTTTGCCTCTCAGAAAACTTCTAAGAAAAATTCCAGAGTAGTCACTGTTATCACATGGTGAAGTCTCACAGTATTTTGAAAATTCAGCCTCACAGTGAAGGGAAATTTTTCTTAAGAAACATGAATAAACTCATTAAAGAGACTCTTGCTGTTTTTTACTTGACACAGGTTACATATTTTGAGTTCTTGATAAACTTTACTTCCTGGATGATCCCTCTTACTTGATGCCCTCTAATTAACTTTTGAAAAGCACAGAACGCTGCACCTCCCCAGCCCTTTAAAATCGTTTCGTGAGAATGAGGAGGAGGATTAGCTTCCTAGGTGATGTGTGGTGGCGTAGCTGTCTACGGGACTGTCATTAAAGCAGTGTAGCTTTAAAGGTGGCCAGCTGAATATGTAATCACTCGAGTAAATGAATAGGTACAATTAGAAATTGTGCCTCTATCTTCATAGGGCACCACATAACTGATAGTTCTTCTATATATACATGCAGTTGATCATAAGTGGTTCTTACAGTTTCCTTGGAGAAAGTGCTAGAAGAGGTAGTAGTACTTTCATGCTTTAGTCTGATCTGAGTTTGACATAACTTTTGTATTAGTCTTGTGTTGCATCTGTGGTTGTGCAGGGAGGGCAAAAACGTACATGTATATTGTGCTATCTCCTTTTCTTTTCCCACAGTATAGCCAGAGATGTGGGTTTTAAGGTACTGACTGATTTTCTCATTTCCAGTTCGTACAGGAAATTTTGAAAAGTTTAATGGCTCCTTCTATTATAAAATATTAAACCCTTTTTAAGAAAAGAAGAATTGAGTAAAAAGTGAAATTTAAGATTGAAGTTTGGTTGCCTAGAGTCAACTGGCACCAATTGTGACAGAATTGGAGAGTAATTTATGTAGCAGATTTACATAAATTGGCTCATTTTAGAAAGCGGGCATGCAAAAGGTGCAACCCTATTGACAGTACCTTTTCATCAAATTTTGCTGAGCATTGTATTTTCCAGATTTTTGATTGCTTTCTTTTCCTCGAAAAGTTAGCTTTATAATTAAAATAAAAGATTAGTTTGCTCAAAGCAACAAGTTAGTAATACTTGTTAAATCTGAAAATTTTATTTGTGCTTTACAGCTTTTTGTTTGTTTGTTTAGGATAAACATCTTGAAATTGGATCCAGCCCAACATTGCAGATATTATTTCCTTTCCTTCTACCTGATGACTCTCCCTGCCCATCTGGGTAACTTCAGCTCAGCTCAAGGGCAGTCTTTTCTGACCTCCCTGTGTGTATTCCACCCCCATTCCTATCACTCCACTTACAGTGCTTTCAGCCTTGTCGTCAACAACCTAAAACCCACGGGATATGTTTTGGTTTTTATCCTGTTCCATCTTGCTGTGAAATTTGTCAGTACTGACTTCTCCGTTTTTCTTAAACACTCTTTTCCTCTCTGCTGAGTTTCTTTCCACTGATGTGGCTGCTGCTTACTCTTTGTGAGCTCCTTTTCTGCTTGTTCCACTGATGGTGTTGGTCCTTGGGTTATTTCTCCTGGTTCCTTTCTTATGTGTCAAACCTTCTCAAGGAGATGTCTTTTATTTCATAGCTTCAACTATCATCTCATCCCGATGACTTCTAAATAACCATTTTCAGCCCAGATCTTTCCTCTGGATTCCTGACTCATATCCAGCTGGCTTCTGGGTGGTTCCAATAAGTGAGAAAAATCACTAAGATGTCCCATAGGCCCTTTAAACCCAGTGTCTCCAAATAACTTGTTAGGGATTCTCCCCTCCTCTCCCCTTTTTCTGGTCATATCATTTCTCTGCTTGAAAACATTCAGTGCCTCTTCTTTCCTACCAAATGCTCTGGCCCAAAACTGTATTTCTAGCTGCAGTTTTCATTGTGCCACATATATTTATACCTTTGCTTTAGTGAAACTAAAATTCTTGGCTTTCTACCAATATGCATTGAACCTGCCATATCCATGTTTTTTTCTCTTTGCTTTGTTCAAGGATAGGATGACAACACTAGAAAGTTGTAATCAAGGATTTGAGTGTGAGTAGTTTATATGGGAGATGACCCCAGGGAGAACCTAAGAGGGAATGGGAGCAGGGAAGGAAATGGGGTGGAATGAAACCTGTTCAGGGTGTGTTAGTGAATGGGCTACCACTTTTGAAAAGACTTGGTGGGCTCCTCCACTCATATATGCTCTGTCCGTGCCTGCTCGGAAATCTGGACTAGCTCTTGGAAAGGGAGCCGAGCTATTCAGCTATGACCAGTTTTACATTGAGCCTGGGGTTTTTGGCGATTAAATTTAATCAAATAGAATAAATTGTAATATAAATAGAATAAATTGTAATAGTAACAAGGCGATTATTTATTTTAAACTGTCAAACAATTTTTTTCTCTTTTAGCCTCTGCCTATGAATTCTAATATATTTGGCACTTGATCCCTATTATGACAGTATGAAATAACGAAAGCATAATTGTGTTTTTTTGCAAACAGGTATGTTAATGTTACAACTTTTTGAATGCTGACCCAGAAACTCTGTAGTGTATAAGATATATAATGGTTCTATGAACCATAGTTTCAGGATTTTACAAATAACGATTTCAGTTCAGTAATTTCCTTGATTTTCTTTTTATAAATCCCTAACTGCTGTTTTTATTTGATGATGCCTAGTATTTCAATAAGCTTATTTGAATGAGAAGATCTCAGTTGACAAATTAAAAACACCTCTTGTTGGAATATTCTTACCCTGCACAGGTATTTTGTGACAGATTGAAAAGGAAGCATTGCAAAATGACTATATTACAGTAAGTCATCTGTGAAACCTGCAGGCAGACATTTATATCCATTAGTAAAGATGTAGGCTTTCAGTTTTATTCTGAGCAGCTACACTTACACAGACTAAATATATTGCTTGGTAGGCATTTTCTTGCCAAGTCTTATTACATACACTCTTCTGTTTTTGTTGTTGTTCCTGTCCTTCCTTTTTCTACTTTCCATTGAATTGAGTATTTTTTATGTCCCATTTTTATCTCTTCTATTGGCCTATTAGTTATACTTTATTTTTGGTTGTTGCTGCTGTTGGATTTAAAGTATTTATCTCTAATGTACCATAATCTACTTTTAAATAATGTTATATGCTTACCATGGAAATGTAAAACACATTTTCCTCTCCCCATTTTTTTACTATTCCCTAAATTTACTTGTACATATTATAAACCCGACAGTATATTGTCATTGTTAAAAAACAGTAAGTTATCTTTAGAGTAAAATTTTAAAATGTGAAACAAAGTTATTTTCATTTGCTCACATATATAACATTTCTAGTGCTCTTCACATCTTTGTGTTTTTCTGAAATTTTATCTGCCATTTTTCTTTAGCTTCTCTGAAACTTTTTTATTTCAGACATACTTGTATCAAATTCTTTGCATTTGTCTGAAATTTTTATTTTGTTTTTATTTCTAATGATATTTTTGCTAGTTATAGAATTTTGACTTGACTTTTTTTTTTGGTCTACCAGCACTTTAAAGATGTTCCATTGTCTTCTGGTTTGCATTGTTTATGAGGCAATTTCAGTGGAAAAGTCTTTACAGTGGCCTGTAAGGTCTGCCTGATCTGAAACTTTGTGACTCTTGGACTTCATTTCCTCCCGCATTCAGACAGGCCAAGTGCTTGCCCAGCAGAAGGATATTGAGGAGTTTAGAGTTTCTTTCAATGTAAGATAATCATACTTTTATAAGAAGTCTAAAAATAGGCATACTTCAGACCCTGGACAAAGAAAATGATCAAGTTAATCAGTTTCTTTATTCCCACCAAATACGGCTGGGTGTCCTTTTAGTTAACCAATTTTGCTATTCTCCATGACAGCTTCTCTTCCCAACCTATGCTAAAATTTTAATGGCCATTACCCTTCCTATTTACATTTCCACCCATGGCTTTTCAGAAGCTCTTCACTTTTATTTTTATTTTTATTTTATTTTGTGTGTATGCCCTGACCGGGAATCAAACCAGCTACCTTTTGGTGCATGGGAAGATGCTCAACCAACTGAGCCACACCAGCCAGGGCAGAAACTCTTCACTTTTAGATTCCTCTGTCCACTTGGCCCACCTCACAGGTCTGCAGCATCATGTACATCCTGAGACATGCCCTGTGAGGCTTACTCATGGCGGAGAGTGTGCCCCTGGGCTAGCCCCATGACCTGGTCCATTGTCTGTGAAATCAGTTACTTTCTTAATTCAAACATTGAAGAAGAAGTTAAATTTCATCTTAATAATTTGTTTTATATAATTGAGGTAAAATGTATAACATAAAATTTGCTACTTCAGCCATTTTAAATATAATTAATTCAGTGTCCTTAATTACATTTAGTGTACAGTCATCACCACTGCCTGTTTCCAAAATTTTTTCATTACCCCAAACAAAAATTCTGTAACCATTAAGCAATAAGCCCCCTTTTCCTCCCCTCCTGAGCCCCTGGTAACCTCTGATCTACTTTCTGTCTCTGAATTTGCCTGTTTTTAGATATATAAGTGGAATCATATCATATTGTCATTTCATTTCTGGCTTACTTCACTTAGCCTAAAGTTGTCAAAGTTCATTCAAGTTGTAATATCAGAACTTCACTGGTTTTTGATCTTGGATAGTGATACCAATTTTCTCTTGAAACATCTGTATGGTTTTCAGTGCAAAAATGAGTTTTTCCCCCTCCTTTTCTTTTGTGTTATATGACCTTAGTAACAGCTTTTTTAACTTTTCCCAGTGGATGCTGTTATAATTGTGGGCTTGTTGATTCATGCTGATGAATAGTAATTTCTTGCAAGTTTTCCTGGCACGTAGAGCTCATTTTTCATGTGATCTGCATAAAAGGTGTGGTGGTGAATATTAATCAAGTAAGAATGCACATTTGAATGCTAAGTCAAAACAAGCTTAATTAGAACACACAAGTCACATTAGGGGTCCCTCTGTAGGGAACATATGCTCTCCTAGTTTTGTAGCTTAAAACTTTTTCTTGATAGGTGTCATTGTATGGATAAGAAATTTGAAGTGGGGTGAGGTGAGGTGAGGTGGGGTGGGGCAGAACTGCTGCTGCTGCTCATATGAAGTTTTCAAGATTTTTTCATTATTATCAGTAGCATGTTTTATAACAAATTGTTTTCCCCAGGACAAAAAATACAGGTTTACTCAACTAGTTAAACCAAGCTGACTTGTTGAAAAATTTATATGTGAAGGCACTGCACCGGGTGCCACGTAGGAGATTCAAAGAAATATAAAGAACTGCCAGCCTAGTGAGCTTACTTATGGAGAGTTTATACCTGAATTGATGCGGTTCAAGATATAATTACATTTATCACAAACATGCAGGAAGTTAACAACAAAAGGGAACATCTGTAATACTTTCAACAATAAAGATAAGTATATAAAAACTCAATAAAAGGGATAGGAAAGGATAAGTAATAATAATTAAAGGAAGTATGTAGACTAGTGGTGTTCAATATTTTTATTTTAAATAGTGGAACCTTTGTTTTTCCCCCCAAATGAAATCTTAAACTAAACCCGAATATAGGGGGGCGGGCGGGGAAGGAAGCGTAGACTCTTCTTTATTGCTAGAAGCCAGGGTTCCAGATATGACTGGAGACTCTTTACCTAAACTCTAGGTCAGTTTCCTTATGAGCGAATGGGATTATTGTGAGGACTAAAAATAATGGCATATGTAAAGCATTTAAAACCATTTGGAATATCCTAAGTTCTAAATGCATTTTCTCAGTTAATATTGCTGTTATATTGAAGAGAAGGGGCGGCCCCACACCACCATCCCTTCTCCTCCCAGCTGTGGAATCGGAGTCCTAAGCCTAGAGACAACTGCCACCTGAATTTAGAGAAGAAAAGAACACTGAAAAACTGCCAGGGTTTTTTTTTTTGGCCCCAAATTACTAAGAGCATATCTGTGTTAACAGTTCCAAGGGTTTATTAGTTTTATTATCCTCTTTTGGACAGTATCCTCATTAGTGTAATATGAAATATACATAAACCTAAGTAGTCAGCCTTAAATTAAGACAGCATTTTGTATCCAGCGCTGTGCTGCTCATCAGGATTTGCCCATTGTGGATGTCAGAAACCTGGCTCCAGTATTCAGGTATGGTTTACGTGATCCAGACATATGTTTTTCTTCACATATTTGTATATACCTATGAACATCTGTGAGAATATATGTATTTAGTCTATGTATATTATGCAGATAAAATATATTTATTAGGAACCTTCAGACTGATGGCAATGAGAACTGTATACATGATACCACACATTTTGGGTCTTCTCCTAGCAAACTTCTGCTACACCTTCACCTGTGTGGCGAAGAGAATGGTTCTCTTCTTGTCTAGATTCTTCTGTGTCCCACCTGACTGAGTTGGGACATCTGATGCTTGTGCCAGGGTTTAGCTTACCAGATCAAGTTTTTCGTTTTTCCTAACATACTTTCCAAGGACAATCCTTAAATGCTATTAAAAACCAATTTACTTAGAGCTTTTGCTTTCCTCTGATATATTAATAATCCTTCACGTGTCCCACTGCCGGCTTCATTGTAAGTAACGGTGTGTGATAACTCAGCCTTGGTTTTCTCTCTCAAAGACCTGCCTACTCTGTTTTGCATTTGGCGGCCACTTCTCTCTGAGTATTCTACAGATAGGGGCCTGGAGTCCAAGGAAAAAAATGGATTTCCAACTGGGCAGATATAGGGAGATGTTTTTGTTGTTGCACCATTAAATATCCCCTCTCCCTTTCCACCCATAAATAGCAATTACAGAAAATTATTTTTTAATCGCTTAATGTTCAGTATTTACATTAGCACATCAAAAGAGGATATTTAATTCTTAAGGTTAATGGTTGTGTTTTTTATGAGTTTTAATAATTTGGTGACTAAAAAGAAATCTCACTTTGATTTGCTAATCCATCTTTATGAAGATAGCTACTGTTAAAATAAATAAACCATTCTGTTTTGAATAGAACAATTGTAATTTCATCAGTAATCTTTACTGATGAGAATTAGCTCATTACTCATTTTTTGCCTGGTGAGTATTAGTCCTGGCAGAGAGTATAGTCTAATGATTAAGCGCATGGGTTCTGGAGTCCGACTACCTGGGCTTGCATATAAGCTACACTATTTACTGAGTGACTTTGGGCAACCTAACTTATTTTCCCTAGTTTCCTTATTTGTAAAATGGGGCTAACTTTGGTACCTACTTCATAGCATTATCATGAAGATAAATGAGATACTTAGCGCATTTTTTGGTATGTTGTTAGCACTAACTATAATAATTATTATAATGTATTGTTGAGAGGCAACATGGTGTGATAGAATTAGACCAATGTGGTTTATTATCCTAGTGCTGGGGTATGGAGGTGCCTTTATACATGACCTTGAACAAACTGTCTAAACTCTCGGTATTGATTTCTTCAACTATAAACTGTGGGCAACCTTCCTTATCAGGTAATTGTGAAGATCTGGTACATAGCAAAATCTAAAAACTGCCACTGTATTACTCTCTTCTCCCTTTCTTTCTGGTTCTTAGTTTAGTTTAGGAATGCTGAAAATCAGAAAATCTTTTAATTACCTGAAGTAAAAATCAGCTAGTGTTCTTTTATAACATATGTTAAGTAGCTGTCATTCAATATGTGTAGTTTTACTGGAATCTGTTTTTTAATGCCTGCCTTATTTTTTGGCTGAATTAAAGGAAATAAATAGGAGGCACTGAAAAAAGATTATTAAAGAGCTTTAATGTTTTATATCTAAAGAATAATTAGAAAGTAAAAGAATAGGCAACGCAGTTTTGTTTTCATTAGAAGTTATGCAGGTAAGAAGCTAAAGATACACCTAGGTCAGGGAGATGAGATGGGACTCCTGTGTTTTGTCTTTGATTTGCTAATGGAAACATGAGCAACATTAGGAAGCTATATTCAATATGGGAGAGTGCTGTAGGAACTACCCAAGGGACTGTGAAAGTCATTCTGTTTACTGGGTGGGTAAAGGTGCTGAGAGGTTTGAGATGATCTGATGCTGATCAGTCTAAGATCATGGTCCTTTTCTGTCTCCTCTTGGGGATGTGTTGACAATGGTAGTTGACCCAATGGGGGTTGGTGCAGTGATAGTAGAAAGAGGAGGGATAGTTGCTTCTATTCATTCTTCAAAGACTTGCTCCAGGGTAGGGTTTAGGATAGGAAGGGTCCAGAACTCACAGGGTTAATTTTTCCCTGTTTATCAATAGGGACAAATTCAGGAAGCTGGCGTTGGGGGCATGGAGCTCTGCTTTTCCTCTAGAGTAAAATATTGATAAGAAAATAGCAAAGTGGTATCACATGAGTTCATTCTGTGGACCACCAGTTTTTTCCACAGATCATCAACCTAGTAAGGCACAATGTCTCTTTTTTATAAACATGTATTTTGAAACAGACACACACACACAATTCTGAAGAAAAAAATCTTAGCTAACAACTATGCGCAAAATTTCAAAATATCAATATCAAAATATCAAAAAAGAGTGTATGTTATGGTATAAAAATGGTTTGGCACTACTAGAATCCATGGTGGAGAACTACCTTAAGTGTGCAGCTCTAATGGGGACTGACAGTAATGTCGTGCTGGTGCTTCAGATAGCACAGTGTTATTATCTGAAATGACGAACAACTCTTGGTAAAGTTTTAGAGAAAAGTAGTACCATTTCCTTCGACTTACCCAGTAGTTGCAATCCTAGAAAACTCAGCATATGTTAAATATACTAGAAAATTATAAGGATTACTTTTATTTATATATAAAAAGGGATTTGGTTCTACCTAAAAATCCTAGTTGGACATTTGAAAGCTGTGTGGTGTTGTGACATATATTGTAGTATGTAAACATCCTCTCTCCTTCAGAATGAATGTTTGTGGTACACCCCCAATCATTGTGAGAACCAAACCGCCCTCACAGCTTTCTCCCACACTTCCCAGGGTCAACGCCAACCCTTCTGAGAAGCAGAGTTGATTCCCCATCACACTTGCCAGGGGCTCTAGAAGACACACAGTACAGTGATTACTGCTAAGGTCACACCCATATCCCAGGAGACTTCCCTTGCCCTGACATTGCCAAGCACATTAAATAAACTAGGTCTAATACTATTACCTAACAGATACCTTGGAAATGTTTGTTTTGGAAGGGAGATGTCAGCGTATAGAGAGAGCTTTGCATAATGGCTGTGAGATGGAACTCTCTATCCACGCTGCCTGCATTCCAGTTTAGTCACTGCCACTTATATGAGTTTCTTAACCAAGCAGGCCTCAGTTTTCTCACCTGAAAATGAATCAGTGCATTGAGTTACCTACCATGTGGGCTTGTTGTGAGGATTCTTGACACATTGCACTGTGCACACTGTGTGGAAGAGAGACTTGTGAGAATAGTGAACAGGCAAGGACAGGCTTTCTAAAGGTGGGAAAGGAAATCACTACAGTATAAATAAACTGCAGAAAATTAAAAAGATTATGTATTTTGATTGTCTCGTAGTGCATCTTTACCAGAGTTCAAAATAGATTTTAATGGATAAAATTCATCGTTCTTTCCTTTTCCTCACTTTTGGCAGGGATTATAATGGTTAATAGCTAATAATTACAGAACTCTTAATATGTGCCAAGCATGGTACTAATAGCTTTACAAGTATTGCATTATTTAATTTTTAAACAAACCTATGAAGTTGTTACTATTATTGTCACCATTTTTACATATAGAACAATGAGACAAATTGAGGAATTAACTCAGATTGTCACAGTTTAGAGAGTCAGACTCAAATCGTCTGACTACAGAGTCCATTCTTTTAATCACTGGGCAACACTGAACAAGGAAATGGGCAAATAAAGGCACCACTCCTACTGGAGAGCAGCCTCAACCATCCAAGCCTGGGGACAATTTCAAATCAGTAGTGCTGGGTGACTATTCCTTGCCATTTTCTGGTTCACTCTAGGAGTTTTATGTTCAGCACCCTGGTGGAGGTTTGGGTTTTGCTTTAAAAGTGAGTTGGTGTCTAGATCAGGAGTGTCCAAAAGTACTTTCTGTAATGATGGAAATACTATGTATTTGCTCTGTCCAACATGGTAACCAGCCACTACCATGTGTTGCTGTTGAGCACTTGAAATGTGGCAAGTGTGACTGTGGAAATTAATTTTAAAATGTTATTGAATTTTAGTGAGTTTAAATATAAGTAGCCACATGTGGCTAGTATTGAACAGCACAGGTCTAGGTAAGTAAGGTGATGCAAAGAGGAAATGTGTGTAGGGTCACCTAAATGCTGCAGTTCCGCTTTTTCTGTCTCCTGGATTTGCAAAACTGCCACTCTGCATTCGAACAGGGGCCAGTCTGTTACAGATATAGAAATAATACACATAGATACTGGGACCTACTTCTGCTTTTTTAGATACAGAGGCCTTAAGTGCTTTTGGATACGGATGGCTTCAGAAGCATCTTTGTCTAGCAGGTGGGTGCCCCTCGTGAAGTCCTCTGGTGAGCTCAGAAGTCACCGGCTTTAGCACGCCTGGTCCTGCTGCACTAGCTCAAGATACCTTTAATTATCGCAGCATATGTTTCAGTTTTCAGGCTGGAGGAAATTTATTCCCTTCAGCCTGAAGTCAGCACAGATGGGATCTTGAGCTGAGCCCTCAACACGAAAGAACTAAACGCTGCTGACCTCAACAGCTGTGGTTGCCATGGTATGTGGAGAACTTTTATAATAAAAGCAAAATTTCCATCTATAGCCATCATCGTGACTTGAATTCAAGGTAGGTAAGTGAAGGGTAGCATATGTTGCTGGCTTTATTTAGTTTTAAAAATCAACAGCATTAGAACACAAGTAGCTTGTTTGCGTTTGGTGTGTCCATGTATATAGCAGTATGCATTCCAATTCAGGTGTGTATCCAAACATGAAAGAATTTATGTGAAAATGTTGACCTTGAGTCAGGGTATCTAAGCAGTTCAGTGCTAGTGTATGTATGCTTAAACATAACTTACTTCTTCCATCTTTTGAGCTTTATAAAATGTATTACTGCTGAATATAGTCTGATGGGATTTTTTTTTTTTCTCAACATTACATTTTTAAGATACATCTATGTTACTGCACGTGGCTATAGTTCATTTATTTTCACTGCTGTATGATATTCCCCTGTATAGAACATACATTCATTCTCCTGTCAGTTAAATGTCCTTTCAGTTGATTATACTTTCTGTTGCATTATTATTTGAAGGTAGCAAGGATAGGGCATAGATTATCCACATCTCAGAAGGAGGGACCAGTAGGCAGAGGGGTCAGGAATATAGGATACATTTTGAGTAAGGAGATGGGAAGGGAACTGACATATATACATATTATTTTCTGGATACCTGGAACTGTCACATACGCTATCTCATTTAATTCTCAAAACAGTCATGTGAGAGCTTTAATTATCTCCATTTAATAAGTGAAGCAGTGGACACATGGAGAGGAAAAGTAACTTTGCCAGGCTTGTGCCGCTAGGAAAAGATGGAGCAAAATGTTCAACCTGAGTTCTTCTGACCCAGGTCCTTTATGCTCTCTCTACAAGGGACTGACTAGAACAGTCAGGGCTATATGACCATAACGAGAGATAAAGTATAAATGGAAAGAGGTTACAGTTACGCTCTGTCACTTAAAAGAACAAAGTAAACATAGCACCAGGGAAATTTGAATTCAAGGCAGACAAGAGAAGGAAAACAAACAAAAGGAACTTCGTGTTTGAGGCTCCTGCATACTGCTCTCCACCAAATCATTCAGACCCTACATTCTGACTTGGGTTGTGACTTACTTAACTAGCTCTGTGGCCCATACTCTTCTAGTAATTTTCCTCCTGTCAGGGATGAGCTAAAAAGCCATGTAGTCCCAGGATCACCTTAATCAGCCATAAATAAAATAAGTTGACCCTGATTTCTTAGCAGTTTGCAACATGAGGTGTTTTTTTCTTTAATGAGAATTAGGATAGAATGGGGTGCCAGCCTAGCAAATGAGAGAACTTGTTTTTTTCATCTGTAACATTTTCGACTGCTACTAGTACAATCAGTAATAGAATGTAAGGACATACTTAGAATTTATTTCTATGATTTCGAATTATTGACTGCTACTGCTAGCCCAAAGCTCATAAAACCAGAGTTGTTATGCAGCTGAAAAGAGAAAAATCTCTTTTGGTAAACAGAGGCTGGGAATTGGCATTGCTCTTTGCAGGTGGCTATTGTACTTGTTCATGTTTTATTTAGCTGTTTAGCAGTGCCATTTGGTTTCTAATTAAAGTTGTGCCTGCCCTTTGTTTATGAAGGCCTCACCTAGATTTAACCATGAGATCAGCTTGATCAAGGGGATTTGCAAAGGTAAGCTTTATTGCTTCGCACAGTGGCCTCTATGCTCTGTCTTGAGTGTGAAGGCAGCATTGATTCATAAGAACATTACTAAATAGCTCAATGACCATTGGAGTATGTGGAGTAGGGAATGAAGTGCAGAAGTTATTAACAGATGCTCTGTCTCTATTAACCTCTCTAACCCTTCCATTTAGCTTGATGGATAGAGGGATTTGTGCCCTGAAATCACAGAGGTATCACGTGCTCAGATGTGGGATCACCTTTAAGAGGGTGTTGTTAATCATTTTAGCAGATCAAGACTCAGTTTAACTGGTTTTGAGCAGTTTTGCTTCACATTTTATTATGGTATTTAATAAACTTGGAAGATATGTAATCAGCAAATCTAATCTTGAATTTACTTATTAAGATGAAAAAGCCAGATCTGTATTTTGATATTTATTGTATTTTGGTATGTTAACCCCACATATATTGAATTACTGTTCCTCTGATTACCATAAAAATATTGCAATTCTGTTTTTGCCATTCTGTTGGGGAAAAGAATGATGAAGGTAGTACGTACTGTTTAGAGACGGTTTTTTCCTGCTAGGCTATTATACATTATAGGAATAGTCTTAAAATAGTATTTGAGTTACTGAGTTTTAAAAACATTGTTACTGGGAAGTTTTAAAACTTTATATGATTATTAAAAACCTGTTTTAGAGTTTAATAGTCTCAGTGTTTTCCATTTTAATGACTCTCCATGGTTAATTTAAAATAATTATTTTAGTATTCCAAGCAAGCTTTGCATTGAAAATGATCATTAAATTAATCTAAGGAAATACGAGTTTTAACATATTGTGATGCTGTTTAGTTGCCCCAAACATTTTTTAAAAAGTTAATATTGTATTCATTCACCAGTATCTTTTGATTTATTAATTTCAGATTTTGTGAAATTTATGAATTTCAAGCGTTTCTCGCAGGGGTGGTCCCCAAGAAGTAATGATGCATATAGTCCGTTTGTGAAAATGGGGGAACTTTTCAAAGGTACACTGACAGCCCAGGATTGGGCCCTGTCTACTTTTAGAAAACCCCTTAGGGCAACTCAAATGACTCTTTGAAAAGAGTCAGTTTGTCTCAGGCTGAAGGGAAATAGAATAAATATTTCCCCACAGGATTGCATGAGTGATGTTGGTGTGGAGGTTGCTATTTGGCCGACGTTGAACATTTCAGAATGGAGCAAAGTGACATATTTCTGTACTTGTACTTCGGCCTCATTCCAAACATTTATGTTTTAAGATCCATGCCATTCTGTTATAGATTGTTTGCTTGGGGATAGTGGTAGAAATTTAGTCTTCTGTTTTGTTTTGCAGTGGAGGGAGTTTCAACCTTTTTCTTGGTGTTAAGACTGGTTGTTCCAGGTGGTTCCACCCAACAAACGATGAAATTGTCACTCTTACATACTAAAGCAGAGCTGAATTTGTGACTGGCTTGCTGCTGTTTCTTGCTGAATCTCTTGACAGCAGTAGGGTTTAGGCTTGAGTGCCTGATACTGGTGGCTTCTTGTTTTGATGTAGTCTGACCTCTGTATCAAAAGCCTGTGATCCAGTGAAGTTCAAAGCAGGATTTCAGAGGTCGGGGGGAATGATTAAGGCTCTGCCTCTGCCGCACAGTACTCACGCAGGTGATATATGGCCTTGCTGTATGTTTACATCGTCAGGCCCACCAGCTTGGTTCTGACATCAGGGTCTTGTCTGTGTAGTCAGGTTTGTGTACAGTGGGGTTAAACTTCCTCTCAATACAGCGAGGAGGTGTATGGGAGGTCTCCACAGTGTACATTGGTCAGACTAGCTGGATTTTGTTCTTTAAGGACATTAGTACTTAACTCTATTTCAGATGTGTAGAGATTGCTGGTTTTATCAGTTACACACCTGTGTTATGTGAGTTAGTCTGTCTAATACTTTAGGTAAATACTGATAAGAGCAATGAAAAAAATCTATCATTCCCCTGCTAGTGTAACCCCTTCCCTGAAGGACGAAGGATGACATTTATCAGGATATGACGCTAGGGAGCAGTATAGAACTGATTAGGTTTCCTTGCTTTCTGTGGTAGGTGTTTTTCAGGGTGGGGAGTGATGGTTAGGTTTTGCTCCTCTACTTGTTTTGTCTTTTTTCAGGGGGACAGTTGAGGAGGTAGAAAAATTCTATGACTTCACTCTTGTTTGCTTTTAAATCTCTACTGAATCTTGAGTTCTATTCCATTTTATTACTAATATTATTTATTTGTGAACTTTTTCTTCTTTTCTTAAATAATCTTGCAAGAAGTTGGTTGACGTTATTTGTCTTTCTGGCTTTGTCCCCTCTGTTACATCTTTTATTCCTTCTTTATTTTGTATATTTGTTTTGTTATGATTTCCTACCCTGTGCTTTCCTGGGTTTTCCATTATTTTAAAATTTGAATTCCTAATGTGCATTTTCAGCTCTTTTGCTTTTAGTTTTTTTTCCTTTTAGCAAACATTTAAAGCTGTAAATGTTGCTGTAAGTATTACTTCAGCTTTATCTCACAGGTTTTGATCTTTAAAAATTATTTAATCTAACATATTTTCTAATTTCATGATAATCCTTCATTGATCCTTGAGTTGTATAGAAACATGCTTTTAAATTTCCATGCACCTGAGGTTTTACTGGGTTTCTTTTTGTTACTGATTTCTAATAGAATTAAATTAGAAATCTAATTCAACAAAAAGAAAAGCATAATGTAGGAAGTCCTAGCAAGACAAATATGCCACTTGTTTAAAAAATTTAACTGAGTAAATTTTAAAGATCTTATTAGCTTTATTCAATGATTGATGAACTGGGCAGCATCCAGTCTAGCCGAAAGAAAGAAAGCTCCAAGGAGCTGTAAAATCAAAAACTTTTATAGGCAGAAGGGAGCGGGCGTAAGGAAGTTATACTAGGTGAGAAAGCTGACTGGGAAGGTGATGGTAGGCGGTCTATCAGGAAGATAGGTATACCTAACTTGTGCTGATTGGTTGGTTCTGGATGGACTGGTTTAAGATTCAGTTTCTGGGAGAGCTGAAACTGTAATTAAGTTTCCATTTGATGTGGGGCTTAGCTTAAACAGCTCCATTTTGGCCCTTGAATTATCTTTTTAACACATGGAAATATATACTTAAAAATGGTTAAAGTGGTAAATTTTATATATATTTTATCACAATTTAAAAAAGAGCATTATTATGTACATGTCTCACATTAAAGGTGAAAGGTGTTCATCAATGCAAAAAATGTAAATCTTAAGGGACCATATGGATGGAGTGAGCAGAACGTGTTCGTATCAATATGTTGATTTGTTTTCTTTCTTCGACCATATATGGTTCTTATTTCCTAATGTGAAATTTATCTTTTTAACAGGAAGGAAAAGCTGATGCGATGCTCTCAATGCCGAGTTGCCAAATACTGTAGTGCTAAGTGTCAGGTAAGAATGTTCAACTGTAAGTGAACCCTTCAAGTTCTCCACCTCTTCAGTCTGTCCTCTGGTATGCCTGTTGGCCTGTTTCTGTGTCTTCACAAACTTTGCCTTATTTTAACTTATTTCTTTCAGTTATAAAATATGTGGTAAAAAGTTTATATATATACATACATGTGTAAATTTTACTCCTCTTCATCTTGTCCTCCTGACCTCAATCCTATTTCCCAGAGAGAGCTACTGTTAAGTTTCTTGTGTCTTCGCAGCTTTTTCCATTTTCTTGTGTAAACATAGTCATATATCTATACCCTCTTCTTTTTTCTTTTTTAAATATATCTTTATTGATTTCAGAGAGAGGGAAGGAGAGGGAGAGAGAGAGATGGAAACATCAATGATGAGAGAGTCATTGATCGGCTGCCTCTTGCATGCCCCCTGCTGGGGATCGAGCCTGAAACCTGGGCATGTGCCCTGACTGGCAGTCGAACCGTGATCTCCTGGATCCTAGGTTGATGCTCAACTGCTGAGCCACGCCCGGCAGGGCTATACCCTTTTCTTAAAGAACAGATAAAGGTTATCTGGCACAAATTCTTGTATACCTTGATTTTGTTTTTCACTTAATAATCTAGAGGAACTTCTGCTACCATCCCACTTTTCCCATTATGAATATTACCACAATCATAATTTTCCCATTAATGAATGCTTAAACATTTTCCTGTATTTCATATTGCCATTAATGCACTAGGCTTCCTTTTGTGCACATTTTTGCACACTTCTACAAATGAAAAGGATGGATAGAGGGTGCAGAGCAAGTGACACATGGAAAACTTCCTCAGTTGTATTGACCAGTAAAAGGATATATGCAATTGGAAATTTTAAAGATAATGGCAAATTGCCTTCCAAGAGTTTGAGATAATTTACAACAGCTCACAGTCTCTGAGAGGACTGCTGTTAGCATCTTGGAAATTCTTTAAAGGATGTGTAATTAACATTCAACATGACCTTTACTTCTAACCTTCTGATGAATTACCTAATAAATGTAATTAAGCTCTAATGAATTGTGTCATAATAAAAAGTCTAATTGGAAGTTTTCCATGTGTCACTTGCTCTGCACCCTCTACCCATCCTTTTTGTTTCTTATTTTTGGGTGTGTGTGTGTGTGCGCGCGCGCGCATGTTATGTACGCACATGCACTTCTCCCTCAAGCTTCTTTTTCTTCTAGGCCATGCTTATCTGAGGGACTTTCTGCCATTTCACTTTCTCACTTGAGAGGAATTTCTCCAGGCTACAAATGGAGTGCTCTTAGTGGAAAAGAAGCCAAAACATACAAAAAAACTCAGAGGACCCAAATTTTGATGACAGTTCTGCTATTAGCTAGTTAAGTTGTCTTGGAGAAAACACTTAAACTTCTGAGCCTCAGTTTTCTAATCTGCCCTACTAATAAGAGCTAATATCTGTTAGACATCTATTGTGTACCAGGTGATGTTTTGTTCTGTTCACTCTTACAGGAATATTGAAAGGGCTGGTCTCTATTATTATGCTCAGGGAACTGACTTATAGGATAGCAAGCAACTCACCAAACGCCCTATAGCTGGTAGGCTCTGGAGTTTGGGAAATGAACCCAGGCAGTTAGAATTTAGACTTTCAATTTCTCTTCTAACCCTAAATTTTATTTTTACTCAACATTCTAATTAGGTATCATTTTCCCTTTTGTATTTTCCTTTGTTTTCTGGCTTTTTGTTTTATTTTTTTTAATAAGGATGCACTCTATCCCCAAGGAACACAAAACAAAAAATATAAAAATAGAAGGTTAGAAATAACACTCTCCTAATAAAAACAGGGAATGTGAAGAATAGCTAAATTTATTTTTACCTCATTTTTGCAAACCCAAAATTCTGTCAAACTTAGAAAGATACCAGATTTAGGTAAGATTATTAGCAATAGTAATAAAAAGAAAAAATGAAAACAAACCCATGATTTTTCTACAAAATAAATTCTAGAAAGACTTTTATGGTGATGTTTTAGCTGTCTTATTCATATGAAACAGAGCTACATGTTTCAGAGGACTTCAAGTTAAGAAGACGACATATAGAATTGATGGAGTAACATGTTATTTGACACAAATCTTTTAGATGAACTTTCTATTCTCAATGACCTAAACGTTTACTTTTATTTTCCTGTTTTTATGAATGCCCCCCCCCCCCATGGTACCTTCTCCTTTTGCAGCACAGTGGAGGAAGAAGCCCATTATCTGACTAGAATGAGCAGAGGGAGTGTGGTGGGTGGATATGTCATTTTGATTCATTATAGTCCATGTATTTTTATCACATTTATTAGCTGTTTACTGTAGCATCAATAATAATGTCACCATCAGATATACTGTAGGAGGTAATGGGAAATAACCTAGTATGATGAAAGATACCATATATAACATCAGCTAGTGCATATGCTGATATGTGTGTGGGGGTTGGGGATGTGTGTAGAGGTGGGATGGGAGTCAAAGATTGTCTAGAACATATGCATTTAAACTGCTCTGTTTAGCTCAATCTTAAGGGACAGCATTAAGTATTGTAATTATTGTGGATACCTACAGAGCAGCCCAAAATTAAACTGACAGACTGAACTATGAACAGTAATGAACAGAGGGGAAAAGCACTTGGCATGGAAATTGATATAGAGGATGTGAATCGGTAGCATAAAATCTATAATATGTTTACCCTGGGGGGACATAACTTTGGTTCACTAGCTTAGCATTTGATGTGGGGCGACACCATCAATGAGTTGTTTATGAGAGGCTATTGAGTATTACAGGGCATAACGTTCCTTGTGTCCATATGGATGGTATCAGTACCATCGGTTTTCACATTTTATTTTTAAACAGAAGCAATATAAGGATATACTTTCATTATAAAGATCAACACAACATAAAGTAATGCAGAGTAAAAAGTAGAAGTCTTCCTCCAGCTTCTTTCCACCATTCCTACTTCTATTGTCCAGAGGTAATCTCTCTGTGTTTGTGTTGTGAGTGGCTGATATATGCCAAATGTTAGTCTGTGCTTCCAATGTCATGTATACATATAGAGATATATTTACTGCTGTGTACAGCACTGTTTGTGATATTGGCCAAAATATTTTCTCATCAGTGACTTTGTACTCCTCTGTGTATACCTTATTGTGAGATGTCATACAATGTATAGAGGGGTTATATATGGGAACCATTCTTATTTCTATGTTGGCATGATCAGAACATCACAGATGCTTATGAGGTCAAAGGGGAGGAGCATCTTAAGTTTTCCTATAAAAAAAAGCATTCTTAAAATTTGCAATATTGATAGCAAGTAAATCAGTTTCAAATAAATTCACAAATTATTATTTCACCTTAACTGGATTTAATTTGATTCATAATATGCACATTTCTAATTGAATTAATTGCTGAGCAAAGTAAGCAGCTGGGTACTGCATCAAATTGCAGTTTATATACTTTTAAAAACCACTATATTAGCAGGGAGAGGCTCTTTTATGTTATTAATTATAGGCCTCTTTAAAAATGTGAATCCTATTTTGGATTTATATTTTATGTTTAGTTGTAGAATGATTTGATTCATTTTTGGTGAATTCCACACTAGTAAGCACTTAATAGGGTGGTTTGATAAGTTGTTTTCTAGAATATCATACTCAAAGTGGTGATAATGAAAGCATTTTGTTTATTTCATAAATAGCTCCCTGCCAGGCTTCAGACTGACAGGACATGCAGAGTGTTCTGTGGAGAAGCTGGCTTTAAATCTAATTGTAAACAAAAAGGGAATACTGTATAAAGGTTAAAATCATTTGAACATATTTACATTTTTGACTTCTAAAAATGTCTGGGGATCTGAAATTTTCTTATTTTCCATTTGCCTGGTGAGTGATCCCATTTACTCCCATGACTTCAGTTGGCATCTGTATATTAATCATTCTAGAGACACCATATGTAGCCCCTCCTTTCTCCTAATTTGAAGGCAACTGCCCTCTGAAGTGGGCTCTTCTGTTTCTGCAGTCTGTCCTCTTGCCCCCCTTCCTGACCGAAATGAGGTTAGACCACTCATCCATTGATGGCCCTTCTAGTTCACTTTGGGAGTTAAAAACTTGATAATTACTTGTGTTAGGAGATAGAATGCATGCACCCCACCTGCTGTGTTCAACTGGAACCTGGCATTGATGTTAAACTAATCTGGCACAGAAGTTTCTCTCAAAGAAGATTCGAAGTCCATAGATGCGAAGGATTTATTTTGCCTTTCTAGCTAAAATATATCACTGAGGTCATTCCATCTTGATATGGTCTCTCACTAGATCAGAGTGGTTGGCAAACTTTCTATAGAGGGCTGGATAATAAGTATTTTAGACTTTGGGGGCCATAAGATTTCTTGTCATAACTATTCAATTCTGTTGTCATAGTATGAAATGAGTAAGTGGAAACTGAGTGCGGCTGTGTTTCAGGAAAACTTTATAAAAACAAGTAGCAGAATGGATTTGAACTGCCCCCTGCACTAGATGATGATTGACTTACTTTGGGGCACTAATTTTATTATTTATTATATGATTTCTCAAAATCAGGAGATTATAATTCCCATTTTCCTAAGAAGTAATAATTTATTCTTGTTTCTTCTGTAAACTTCATGCCCTATGACCATCCTCCTGCCTTACTCCATCTTTATATTCAGCCCAATCTGTCTAACTTGATTAAGGCTAGTGGGAAGGCGCTCTTGTTGTACATCTGATGCAGCATTCCATAAGCTTTCAAAGTGGTAAGTCTCATGTCTACCACTAGGTCTCCAGCATGCTCTAAGGAGATTTTATGTAAGATTTTAATCAATACTTGTCAGTCAACTGTAGCTTGTTAAATAACCTGTTTAGCTTCCCAGTTTCCTTTTCCGAGATTCCAGCTTTTCAGGCATTCATCTGTCAACCTGCAATTCAATATTGCATTACATTTGAGGCATAAAGAAGGAGATACTATTTATTTGCTAATAAATAGTCTGTAAGTGAATGAAAAACTGTTGGGTCCTGTTTTTCCCCTGTAAGTTTCATGGTATCTCAACTCTCCTAAGTTTTGCCCATAGGAAACCTCTGTAGATGATTGATTGTGAATGGAGTGAGTCTTGCATATATGGTAAAAAAATCATGACACTGCTTCACATAGATGTTCAGTTATTAATTATTAATAATTGGTAATTATTAATCACAAGTGGAATTGTTGAATAAGCTGGCTTAAAATAAATTTTTCACATATTTTAAGCCAATTTCTTCATCATTTGTGACCCAACATCTGCGGAAAATACCATTGCAAATTTTCACTTCTATGTATACCTATTGTGGGCAGGTTTCTAACCTATTTTGACATAATTCAGATATTTGTCAGGAATGGGTATTACAAAATTATAGGTTTTAATCATTGAGAGGCTGCCTTAGGGATCGCCGAGTCCATTCCTCTTACTGAATAAATGTCTGCTGAGCCCCGGTCATGAGTTAGATGTTTTTTACCCAAATAAGACTCAGTATGTGTTGACCTTTCCTATGTTTCATCCCCCACAGTAACAAGCTGCTCAGAGATGAGTATTTACTCCAACCAAAGTCCAACGTCTGACAGCATCTAAATGTGTTATTGAGCTGTATCCAAGGAGGGAGGGAAATATTATAGTAATAGTGCAAAGTTATTTTGAGTAAGAATGAAGAAGTAACTTAATTTTCTCCCTGTTGTAACATCTCATCAGTCCTCTCCTTTTGCAATCAAGCAATCAAGATAAAGACAGGCTGGTTGAAAAATAACTGTTAGGGATTTTACTGTCCTTTTTTCTTTTGGGTGACCTTAATTTCAAATAATCGATGATAAATATACAGCATATTGTATCTCCTAAATGGTACTCATTTTAGAATAAATTATGATATATCTTTTGAACACCTGCTACATGCAAGATGCATGTAATTGGTAGTATGCTTATTTAAGAAAACCAGATATAAACAAAGCTAAATTGATAAAACAGTTTACTGAGTGAGTCTTTGCATTACAAAAGATTTTATTGACATTACCAAAAGAATTCACTGAAGTGTTTTAAAAATATTAATACATTTAAACCATTCTTTGAGTTACAGGTTTTCCAAAATAGACATTAAAAGTTGTGTTTATTAAACAGTAATTTTGCTTTCTCTTTCATATAAAAATGCTTCTCCCCAAATCACAGTTACTAGACATAGGATAATTATATTTGCTTTTATTTATAAATATAATACATGATATTTGTAGAAATTCAAACGGTATTGGGAAAGCATAGAGAGAAAGGCAGAAATAGCCTTTTCTTTGAGGAAAAGTTGGAAAAATTATTACCCATTTTTCAGTATGTTAAACAAATTTACCATGAGTATTCTTAAATTTACTTCTATACATCATGACTTGGGGTGGTGAACACACAATGCAGTATACAGATGATGTATTGAAGAAATGTGCATGTGAAACCTGTATAATTTTGTTAACCAGTTTCACCCCAATAAATTTAATACAAAGGAAAAAAATCATTAGGATTAATTGCGTTACCAAAAACCCATCAGAAATTAGGAGAAACTTACAATTCTACCAATAAGGTTGCAGTCTCCACTTCCCTGTACCCTAGACACTTCTAAATACTGTTAGTTTCATTCAGCTTTGCTAAATTAATGGGTCACCTGTTATCTAATTTCTGCTAGCATTTCTTTGGTCATCGATGTGGTTTATTGGTTTTTCTTTTTTAGGCATGTATTTCTTATTTATGTGTTTTACCTTTTTTTCTCTTTCTAAAATTGAATACTCATCCTTTTCTTAGTTGCTGTGTAAGACCTTTATGTATTTTGGAGACACTGAACATTGTCTACATACATGTTTCAGATTTTGCTTTTCTGGTTGCACTGTATCTTTCAGCCTTGTTTGTGGTATTAGGTTTTCTCCTTCTGGTGTACAAAAGATTTATTTTTATGTAGTTGAATATGTCATCTTTTCCTTTATGGTGCCTGGGTTTTATGTCCTGCTTAGAAACACTTCCCTCACCTCAGCCGTGTAAAATGTTCATTCCACAGGGCAGTAGTTTAATGATAAGTATAGGATAGTGTCTTGTTGTTTTATCTATTCAACATATATAATGACCTCCTTTTTATTTTAGCCTAGCTCAGTGGTTTTTCAGCCATAGCTACGAATGGAATCCTCCACAGCGATAGAAAATGATTCAGACACTTGATCCTGTGTCGTCAGTGCTGTCAGAATCTCGGGTGGGTCCCAGGCTGTGTTTTTTAAAAAATTTTTTGTATGTGTATGGTGTGTGTGACTGATATTTTCAGCTCTCTCAGACCCAACTTCACCTTTCTGTGACAATTTTTATTGTACTCTTGTGCTCTCTGCTATCTGGAAATGAAATTTCATAGGTAATACAATCTACTGGTTACATATTTTCAGAATTGAATATCAATATAATGCCATAACTGAAACATAAAGGAGAAAGAAAATTACAATGACTTATAATTAAATAATATGTATTTTAGTATGTAAATGTGTGACTAGACTAGAAGACAATTAAGAAATCATGTACATGCCCTTGTACAGAGTCACTGTGTAAAGGGAAGTACAAAATGCAGGTCAGAAAATGTGTTTTATTAGAAATGCGAACACTATGAATGGTGTTGCCTGTAGTGGTATGCTTTTATGAGATACTGAATAACTTGAGCTAAAGTTATTAAAAAACAGTCTTCCCTTGATTTACTTAGAAAATTCAGTGCTATTAAGACTATGTAAAAACAAGCGTTCTGTTTATATACACGAAAGGAGGTTTAGTTCTAGGCTTAAACAATTTAGTTACCTTTATAGAATGTCTGATTGGACGTTTAAAAATCATGTTGGATTTGGAGCAGTTCTTCATTGTACGAAACTGTCCTACACAGGATGTCCTGCAACTCTGGTCTCCTGGTCAGTAAGTGCCCATGGTGCTCCGGAAGCACTATCACCAAAACTACATAAATTTCCCCAAGAACCCTAAGGATTATCCCTATTGGGGAGCACTGGTTTAGTTAATTAGTTTATGTTCTGGATCAGTATAAATACTGTAAATATGAAAATACAAGGTGGGGCAAAAGTAGGTTTACAGTTGTGAGTATGCAAAACACAGTTTATTTTTGTATTATTATTAATTATTGTGTTATTTTCCATATGAACAACTGTAAACCTTTTTTTTTTAAATATATCTTTACTGATTTCAGAGAGAGGAAAGGAGAAGGGAGAGAGAGAGACAGAAACATCAATGATGAGAGAGTCATTGATAGAGCCCGCAACCTGGGCATGTGCCCTGACCGGGAATCGAACCCCGATTGCCTGGATCCCAGGTTGACACTCAACCCCTGAGCCATGCCTGGCCGGGCTGTAAACCTACTTTTGCCCGACCCCGTATATAGATTCTGAAGATGCTTTTCAAGTCACAAATGTACTAAAAAATGGAATTGAGTCATAGATATCTTCCATTTCCTTTTTTCCATCTAAGCTCTTGTCTCTTGTTGTCTTTGTTTCTTAACACAATATTTTAATTTCCTTTGTCTTTCATGCTAATTTGTGCTTATTGTACATCATTGTTAATTTTGAACTACAAGAACAGAAAACATTACAGCAGTATTGTGAACAAAATCTTAATTACATCTTGTATTGGCAGTAATGGAAGAAAACAGGAAAAAGTAAACCAAGAAGGTTGTCTGAGAAACTGGCAGATGTCATGCTCTGCTATAATGTGCTGTTGAGGTTTAGACCGAGGTTGAAGTTTGTAGAATGAGGATAACGCCTAATGTTTTTGTCTGATTGTGGGCTTTTGCTTCAGAGTGAAATGCAGTTACTTAAAAGATTTTGTTGTGAGCCTTTTCTTGGTATGCGTCTATTAATAAGCCTTATAAGAAGTGATGGGTGAAGCTGAACAATAAGTCCCAACAATTAATGTTTTAAAAATGTGGATTTTAATATCATGGTAAGATGTAGAGTAGGCTGTAAAACTTACACTGTATTAGAGATCAGTTTCAAGTTGTGCTATTGCTTATGATACTAATATAGATCTGATTTGGCTTTTAGTTGAAAAGAAGACCTTTTTTTTTTTTTTTTTTTTTTTTTTTTGCTGAAGCAAGGGGGAAGATAAAAATGTCTGATGTTTTTATGCAGTGATCTAGGAATGGCCTTGACAAACATTGTCTGGTTTCTAATTATTGTTGAAAAATGAAAGCTCAATATTATGTTAAAGTCCTAAAGTAGTTTTTGATAAGAACTCCCCAGAATTTGAGTGTTTAAATAACATTGTCTAACAGATCAGTTGGTTCAGTACCTAGGGGTATATTTTGTAGTTACCTCACTCTGGTAGCCTGACCTGCTCAAAACTGGACGTTTTAACAAAGCAGTAATGAATGATCTTTTGTAGTTGAGATAACTGTTGGTTAAAATCTGCTCTAAATATCTTTTGGTCCAAATTATCTCGGCCTTATTTTACTAGGCACAGCCCTTTTTGAGCTGAACACTTACTCAGGCTTTGAATGGAGCCAAAGGTGCTTTCTCAGAGACCAACTGGCACCGTGTGGTCCATTCCCGCCCACACAGCCAGTCCACTGAGGGCACCTGTCAGGTTTCTCGACTTCTAATACCAAATGAAAACTTTTCAACCAAAGTAAGGGTTCTCTCTTCAATCAGCAATCAAAAATATCAACACTCTAATTCCCTCTCAGTGCAAATGACTGTGAATTTGTCTTCTGAACCCACTCTCATTCCATGACCAGCTGAAGGAAAGAAAGTATATAGGTATATCTGAGTCAGGATATACCAACTTAACTTCTCAAAGGGTGGCAATTACAATTCCGGGAAACTCCATGTTAACTAATACATATAAGTTTCTTTAATGCAGAGCTTTTTAGAACTTCTAGTAAACTAAACATAGTATTTTGAATTGCTAAGCGGAGTCTTCATTATGTTGTGTTTTTCAAACTTATTTGACAATAGAATTATATTTTTTAAGGGATCTTATACATGTTGGTAATTGCTAATTGTTATTCCAGGACTAGTCCCTGGAACAGTAGAAACATTTCCCCCACTGAGTTATATTTTAATATTATGCCTTTGAGTGAGTACTGACAGAAGTAGCTGTATGAAAGGCCATTATAGTTGTATTGTTGAAGACATTGTCCAGTATGTTGATTAGCATTCTCAGAACAATTGCCTCCTGTGATTTAATACTTGGTAGAGCTATGCTTTTTTCTTTTCTGTCAGATGAGAATTATATAAGCCATTATACTTTTATTTTTTTTGCCTTGCCTGTAAGGCAAGTCAAATAAATGTAGCTCACAACACAGTAATTATTTAGCTCTCATGTTTAGCATACTAAGAATTTTTACTCTCCTCTTTCATATTTATGTAGCTTAGTAGTTAGATCCCAGCTGTTGAGCTTTATTTTCTTCATCTTTAATAGAAGGCTGTACCATTTGGATTATTGTGAAAATCAAATGAAATCTTCCTTTTTAATTGCTTAGTCATGTGTCTGACACACTGTAAAATGTTAAGTAAATGCTATAGGACTTTTTTCATAATTTTAGCATTTTCTGTTAAATTTTACAACCTTATTTTAAACATATCTTTACTTTGAAGCAGCTCAGTCTTGTTTAGAAGTGAGAAGTATAAATTGTATGCGGGAAACGTATTTATACGTTTTACATTGACTAAGCAAAAAGATTACAAACATCACAGTAAGAACATGGCTGCGGTGAATATGAAGGAATGAAGTGAGGTAACCATGAGGGGAGTTGATGAAAGAAGTGATGTACCGTTTGTAAATGATCTCTCCAGGATTTGGGTCATTAGAAGTAGCAGCAGAAAACCAATCCTTCCCCCAACTCATATGGGTGGTCTTTGCGAGCAAAATGTTGGCTTGAACTTGAATCTGAGTCACAGTATCAAAGCAGCTGTAGCTTTTTTGAAATTTTTGGTTGTGCTGCATGTTTGTGCTATAAGTGGAAAAGAGAGTTCCTCCTAGGGGGAATTTTAGGCCCAGAAGTTAGGAAGCAGACATACAATTTCTAAAATAAGAGTTGTGAGCATCGGGCACCTCAGTTGGAATAGAACATACTGGACATTTGGTCTAGGTGTCTCCCACTCTCCAGGGTTAGTATTAGATAATCTGGGCTTTATATTCATGTAGAAGTAATTCATATGACGGGAGCCATGGCATTTCTGACCCAAGACTCAGAGAGAGAATGTCCTTCCCTTTAGCCCTCTCATCCCTAGTGTTGCAAGATTTGTGTCTGGCTCACTGGTCTCTTCACTCACACCAGCACATGGCTAGCACATGGCATAGGATCATATAATTTGTCATCCAAACTATACTTTTCTGAATGAAAAGGGGCATTATTAATAATTAGGCCAAGACAACATAAATAAGACAGTCCTGAGCAAACCAGACATTTGGTCATTTTAGCTAATAACATCTTTTGTTACCTTCAAAACCAAAAAGGTTTAAATTTTTTATGTTAGCTTTCCTGATATTTCTGTGCCCACTATAGCAGCAGAAAATTCTGAAGGCTGTCTGCCCTGTTTTGATTTTCCTGAACCGTGTGTTTTATTTTCTAATTTGGAATGAATTTTCTTTTTGCATTCAAAATCGCTGTCTATTATTGAATTCTATTTAATCAGCTAAAAGACTATCTTATAAATTATTAAGTAAGTCATAATGGTTCTCTCTTTGTACTCTACCAGCCAGGTAATAACCAGGTGTGGGGACGCAAATTAAAGGACAGAGGTGAAGCAGAAGCTCTTAATGCCCATGCCTGGTAATTGCATACTTGGTAAAGGCTGAATCCTGGATCATTAATGGTTTTAAAATATTGCTTTCATTTTCTATTTTGCAGTTATATTTAGGCTGTTGAAATGAAATTAATATTGATAACTCTCAAACCAGTGTAAATGAAAGTTAAATTTACATGTCTTATGTGCTCTCCCCACTCTTATTTTAACAGAAGAAAGCTTGGCCAGACCACAAGCGAGAATGCAAATGCCTTAAAAGCTGCAAACCCAGATATCCTCCGGATTCTGTCCGACTTCTTGGCAGAGTTGTTGTCAAACTTGTGAGTATAGAACTTGTGAAATACACTTGGGTTTTAATTTAACAAAAGCACTCTCAGTTGCATGTATTCTTTGTTTAAACTATGTTTTTATTGATTATAGAGAGAGGAAGGGAGAGGGAGAGAAACATCAATTGGCTGCCTCCTGCATGCCCCCTGCTGGGGATTGAGCCAGTAACCCAGGCATGTGCCCTGACTAGGAGTCTAACTGGTGATCTCTGGTGCATGGGGTGACACTCAACCAATTGAGCCACACCAGCCAGGGCACATGTATCGTTCTTAACATGGGAATTTCAACCCATGTTAATGTTGAAGGTGGACTATTGAAGGCCTCAGGTGTGATCTCTTGGGATTGGAGACATAAGATCCTGTATTTGTCACAAGAGATATTAGTAATGTCTGTTACATTGACTTTATTACTTTTCTACTGTGAACTAATGCACAGGCCATGTTTATAATTTTTTTTGTTGCCTCTTCAAATGAGATTTTAATTTGATGATAATTCATAGAAGAGTACTTATTTTTTTATTTACAGTCAAGATTCAGTGAAATTGTTTCTTCAGTTCTTTTCCTGACTCTGCCGAAACAGCTAGAGGATTCTGTGAAATCCCCCTCTGGTGACACCTTCCAGATTTTTTGGGGTCAGGCTTTAGCATGAATATCTCCTCAAATTATTGCAGTCTTCAGCTCTGTTCTGTCCTGTTTTTTTATGGACTTTTTTTTTGGCTATAAAATTTTACAAGGGTATTTAAGAATGTAAAAGTATGATTATATACCTAAAGCTAATGCAATGTTATATTTCAATTACATCTTAATTTAAAAAAATGCACTTGCAATACCAAATGAGCATTGTTTTTGGACTGAATATACAACATACATACTTACTACCATTTTCAAATGTGTACATTATATTGAACTAAAACATACAAATTTATTTCAAAGCATTAATAAAATCAGAGCAGCTTTGTCATTATGCATTTCTTTAACCACTGGATATTAAAAAGATAACCACTATTGTATTTGAGTGTGAACTTTTGTTCTACTTTATTAATATTGAAAAGATAAAAGAACCACTGTTAGAGCAGAAATGGCTTGCTTTAGAATCACCCATGGTTCTAGTTCTCCTTCACCACCCTTGATCTACTGAATCAAAGTCTAATAGAAAGCAGTTGTAAAATAGTTACTTTCTATTGAGCACTTACTGTTCCAGGCCCTGTGGTCATTGCTGTACATGATATACCTCATTTCATCCCACTACAGCCCAATGAATCAGGTGCTATTAGTATTCCCATATTCCAGATATGGAAATTGATTCTTCTTGACTCAAGTTTAAGTAACTAGCTCAGGGTTGTACAGGTTGTAATAAGTTATTATTTTTATTCATCTATCTTTGCTTTTTTATGATAATTTGTAATAAAATCCTTTCAATGACACAAGTTGTATAGGTAGAGCTGGGGAAAAATAAACCTATGAAAACTTGTAAAAGAGTTTTGCATTTGGAAATTAAGCTGGTAGTTAAGTCACAAGTTTATTTCATTTTAAAGTTGTTACTGATTAAAGAATTCAACTGTAAGAAAGTGATGAAGAGAAGGAATATACTGTATAGAAATTTGCTTTTTAATAGACTTTCATTTAAATCTCTAAAGATACTCAAACATATTTATTTATGTATTGGAAAACTTGAAATTGTTTTGGTGTTTTCCGCCTTTACTTCATAGATGGAAGAAACCCCCTCTGAATCGGAGAAACTTTACTCATTTTATGATCTGGAATCAAGTAAGTGATTGTCTATCAGCATCCTGTCCATTATTGCTGAGCTGGTGAATTGCTTTGTTTCATTGTGTCTCTGATATGTGAAGAAGTTTGAACATTAGCTTATTTAATTCATTCCAGGTAGCTTTGGCCATATAGGAGTTTGTGAAGCGCCAGGTGAGGTAGTGAGGAGAGTGTAACCCCCACTCCAGTTGACAAAATGATTTTTCTTGTGCTTCTCCCTCCCTTATTTTCTTCTTGCCGCTCTTGGTTTCTTTTTGATGTCAGGGAACAGTGATGTGAACAGGGTGGTGTCGTGGTCCAGGGAGCATTCAGGTTCACTGGTCCTTCAGGTAATGAGGGAGGTAGGGATACAGATGACTCGGGCCCTCAGCACTGAGCCTGTTCTTCTCCTGATGGCCAGGCTACTTGGGAACAGGGACAGGCCTTCCAAACCTGAGTGTTAAGTGAATGTAGGGTTCCTTTTTCTTTCATACTGGCACAGATGCTCTTCATGGAGGTTGTGAATGACCTCAACTCAAAGGTAGCCAGAGCTCATAGAGTAAATTTGCTACACAGTTTAATATTTCTGGATGGAGACAAATCTAGTAGACTTACGGTTATGGGATCCTATTTGCTAATGATAATTATTATTTAAGAATCACCAATCATTAGAGAGATGCAAATCAAAACTACAGAGAGATAATCATCGCACACTCATTAGGATGGCAACTGTCAAAAAAAGGGGAAAGAACAAGCGTTGGTGAGAATGTAGAGAAATCAGAACCCTTGTGCACTGCTGGTAGGAATGTAGAATGGCATGACTGCTATGGCAGACAGTATGAAGGTGCTTCAAAAAATTAAAGATAGAATTACCATATGGTCCTGGATTCAGATTATACACTCAGAAGAATTGAAAGCAGATATTTACCCGTCCACATTTATAGCATTATTAGTCACAACAGCTAAAACATGGAAGCAACTCATGTGTTCCATCAGTGGATGAATGGGTGAGCAAAATGTGTTATATATGCACAATGGAATGTTATTCAGGAAGGGCATTCTGAGAACGGATAAACCTTGAGGACACTATACTAAGTGAAATAAGCGAATCACAGAAAGACAAATACTGTGTGATTCCATTTATATGAAGTACTTAGAGTAATCAAAATTATAAAGACAGAAAGTAAAATGATTACCGGGGGTTGTGGGGAGGGGTGAACAGGGAGTTATGTTTCCTGGGTATAGAGTTTCAGTTTTATAAGATGAAAAATGTTATGGAAATGGATGGTGCTGATGTTTGTGTAACAGTGTTAGTGCATTTGATACTACTGAACTGTACACTTAAAAATGGTAAAGGTGGTAAATTTTATGTTTTGTATATTTTACTACAATTTAAAATGAGAAAAAAAGAAATCATTGGGTTAATTTTCCTATGGACCAAGTAATTTAAAGAAAATGTGTAGACCCGGCATGCGCAACAGAGTTATGCTGTAGTTCAACTGATGTATCTTTCCAAGTTTTAATAGAGAACTATTTAGTCATTTTTTTCTTGATATATTACTGCTAAGTAATTAACATATCTTGGAATGAGTTTCATTATTAACATTAGCCCTGCTCAGTAGCAGTGTTGTACACACTGCCTTAAAGTGAAATGCTCTCAAACATTATTAATTGAATTGTGCTCTCTTAACCTTAACACTCCTTTGTGGTATAAATTAAACTGAGTTTTTAAAAAGGTGATAATGGCTTTAGAACTTTATTCTTCTGTTTCAGTTGAAGCAGTACCATATCTTGTTTATTCAACCAAGAAATAACTTGAAGTTGAGATTTCTTTGGTTGGTCTATGTTTTCTTGATGTACTTTCTGACAAATTTTACCAGTTTGAACTTTTCAGTTCCCATCTTCTGTTTTTTGTTTCTTTCCCCTGTGAGATGATACTCAGATAGTCATGACCTTGTTGTCAATTGTTTCATAGAAAAATCTGCTTATGTTCACTGATTTAATAAGCATTTATCATGGTTTGAACATGTGTACAGGATGATATAGGAAATCTGGTGACACATCTTTACTGATTTTGTTTCTGATATTTTTAAAATCTGAATGTATTTATTTTGTTTTGATAGGTGTTTGATCTTATAGTATAGATGAACTTTGGCAGAATTTAATTGCTAATGTGTATATCATGATTTATAGTTGGCAAAAATGAGAGAGATGTGTTTGCTCTCTGTCAGAATGGAATCTAGGGCAGGAAATATCTAGTTTAACAGTTACCTTTGAACACCTGAAAATTATCCATTAAAAGTTCACTGTGTGATTGTGCTGTTTATTTTCTCTTTAAAAAAGATATTAACAAACTGACTGAAGATAAGAAAGAGGGCCTCAGGCAACTTGAAATGACATTTCAGCATTTCATGAGAGAAGAAATACAAGATGCTTCTCAACTGCCACCTTCCTTTGACATTTTTGAAGCCTTTGCAAAAGTAAGTGTGAAGTTTGGTATCTTTGCTAATACCATAAATCAACTCTTCACTCTTTATTTTCCTGTCGATCTATGAAAATCCAGGACCCTTCATGTCTTATATCACTCTCCTATGTTAATGAGTAGGGAGTGAAAGAATGCATTGCTTATATTAAAGAGGGTGTTTACTTTTAATGATTTATCAGTGTTCTTAGTAATGACCAGGTATGTTCATTGTCAGCTCTCAAGGCATACTCTGCCATTGCATTCATTTAGTTTTGTCATGGTGTTTCAGCAGTGGATCCTGTTTTTAAAATTTTGGGGGGCGACAGTGGTTAATAAGATTATGTAGGTCTTAAGTGTACAATTCTATGATACATCATCTGTATAGTGCATTGTGTGCCCACCACCTAAAGTAAAATCTTCCGTCACCGTATATTTGACCCCTTTTACCCTTTATTACCCCCCATCCCCCTTCCCTCTGGTCCACCATACTGTTGTCTCTGTCTATGAGTTTTGTTTGTTTTTCTTGTAGTACTGGTTTGGTGGTGATGAACTCCTTTAGCCTCTTCTTATCTGTGAGTTATTGGAGTTTAGATTGTAGGAGTTTGCTGTATAAATATATCCCTCCATTTATGAATTTGTTGCCTGGCTGTAAAATTCAGGTAACATGAGACATAGGAGTGATAAATATTTCTAGAGGAGGGGTCCAGGAGGATTTCACATGGGAAGCAGAAATCGATTCTGGGAATTTCAGGAGAGAGGATGGTGCTGGGAAACAGTTACAGACAGTGGTGTAGAAATGTGGCTGGGGACTGAGGGGGTGCTGATTGCCTAACTCCCTGAGCTGAGAAAAATATATTGACCTCTGCTGAAGATTTGAAAAGGGAGAATATGTATTTCAGTTATATTTAGAACTTCTGAATAGAAGCTTGATGTTTAAAATGCTGGTTTTGCATTTTGGCAATAGAAAATGTGTGAGGGTAACAGTACCTGCAGAATTCCTGTATAAGGAGTGCTGCAGAGTTGTTCATCTGGTTGGATGGACAGACTGAAGTGCCTTACTTAAAGCTTTATTTGCATAGGGGTTTTTTTGGTGTTTTTTTTCTTTGTCTTTTTAGATTGTATATTACTTGGGGGTATGTGGCTCAATGGAAATAAAGGTATGAGGTATGAGAGCTAAGGAAAGTGATGGTTGCCGCTGATAGTGATGAAGATGGCCAAAGGGTAGCAGGTACCTTGTAGATACTTGCTGGTGAGAGAACAGGAAACATGCAGTTATTTATATGTTCGTGCAGAATAGAGGCCAAATTCATCTCTGCCACCTCTTTGTTAAATTGTTAATGAAGAGAAGGTGTGTGCCTCCACCTCTGCAGGCCCCTCCCTTCCCATCCCACAGTTTCCCCCCCACTTCTATCCTCAAACACAATTTTCTGATAGATTTCAAAATGGGTTTATCTCAACATGACAGTTGCAATGGATCAGTCTACTGATTGAATTCTAAACATTTATTACAAATATAGAAAATGTACATATGAATAATAATAAATATAAACTTTAAAACCTGACAAAATAGGAGAGGGAGGACAGATTTAAATGGGACGCTGAATAGTATGGTGGTTAAATTGCTTTCATAGGCAAGTAAATGAAATTCTCTTAGCTTCAATCTCTTCATCTATAAATGGGAATAATAATATCAACTTCACAGGTGAAAGTACTTAGAGTGTCTCACACTACTACTGCTGGCCCCTGCTCCCAGCTTTATTCATATTCGACTGTAGGACTTCAGTGTCTTATGTCTCCCTGTGCTGTCACATAGAGCAACCTACGGCTGATTGTCAACCAGAGTCTCTGATGCTTGCTCAGAGTTGTGCCCAGTGCTGGTGTCTCTTGAGATGCTGATAATTATCTCTCTTGTTTGAGAAGAAATTTTGCAAACAGGAAAAAGTACCTTTCCCTTAGTAACTGATTTGGTTTCAGCCCATAGCTGTTGTGGACAGAAATCACATACTGTGTCCTGCATTCATAACAACTCTGTGATTTCAGCGTAGTTCCTTGGGATATCATGTAGGAAATGTAAAAACAAGCTTTCTCTGATGAATGAAGTGTTTCTTTCACATGCATCTTAAAAAGATGGAATTAAATATAAAAGTTACTCAGTTGTCATATAATTCACTGAAATGGCATTGAATGTACAGTATTTTTCTGTTCCATCCCTCAGAATGTACATTGAAAATTATTACATTGATAATTGGTAATGGTTATTAATAACCTAAACTTAATGTCAGGAGTCCTAGTTTTGAGCTTATTTTTTGTGTACTGAATATAGGTTGTAGAAAACTACTTAATTATATTTTTCTGGACTTAGAATTCCTTTTCTAAAAATGTATTTGGTAGACTAGAACTGTAATAAGATCTGAAAAATAAAGCAGAAAATAAACTAGTTGCATGAAACTTTTCAAAACACAGTAGATTGGAAGCAGCAAGAATAAAAGTGACCTTCCTGACCACAAAACATGTCATTGTTAGTGTTTCCAGAGCTTGGCAAAGTACTTGTTAACGTCATAAAACTATACAACTGCCACAATTTTTTTGATTAGAAATTCTTCATCTGTTTGGGAAGATGTCCCTTCCCTTTTCCTTTCAAACAAAATAATAATTCTCCTGGTAGCATGTTATTTGTGTTCTTTAGGGCACATATGTGACCTCCAAACTCGAATTTTTAATGCTGTTAGTTGCAGCTGGTTTTGCAACATACACTGCGATTGTACCACTTTGAAAGTGAGGATTTTGGAAAGTATTTTTTTGTACTGTGATACTTAAATTTTACTTTCAGTTTTATTCTTAGTAAATTCATTTATTGGAGAATTCTTTTTTATTAGATTAACAGTGGAGAATGCGTTAAAACAAAAATCTTGCTTGCTTATAATATGAAAAGAAATAATAACTTTTTTATTGAGATATGTTAGAAAATGATGTTATATTCAAGATTACATACTTGCATTTGGCTGGTATATGCCATTAGACACAGAGTGTTAATAAATAATCTATGTGATGTTCTGCCATAATGTCCTAATGTTAGTAGAGTATGTGGAGGAAAAATTACTAAATAATTGCTTTTTGTCCTTTTTATTTGTTGAGGAGCGACGTGCTTCAATCAGAAGCAAGAACAAGTTGTTGATGATATGCTCAGTTTTTAATTTTAAATTTTCAGTTCTGTTGGCCCTCTCATACCGCATTGCTGGTATTTTATTACTTTAGTGTTGCTGGTAGGCTCATTTGTGGGGAGACAGTCACCTTTGTTATTTTGAAAGGTCAGGGGTGTGAGTATTTGCCACTTGAGGGTTACAAGGGTTCCATATAGGAACAAATTTCAGAGTTTTTTGTCGATCAGTTCAGTTGGGTTTCACTGCTGTAGCATGCTATAAAGTAGTAAAGAGAGCAATCCTTTGAATTAATAAAGTGATGAATTACCTAATTACAAATTTGATGTGAAATGGCAGTATGATAACTTCCACTGCATTACTAAATGATCCTAGTGACTGATCAGATGTGCCTGGGTTCTATTAAGGAAAAACATGCCATTAAATATTTAGTACTAAGAGCGAGCAGACACACCAGGATTGCTAACCTCCAATCACTGGGTGCATGTATCTGTATATTTGGAGGTAGCTGCTGGGTGAGCATCTCTTGTCCGCTGAGAACAGCTGCTAGAAGACTTAGTAATTGGGATTTTACGTCTCTTCTGGTTTTAAGTAAAGCAGGCAAACAGCCAAGATACTTAACTGCATGCGGATCCTGGCATTCTTATGATGAAATGCTGATGCATTTATGATTTATATGTTTTTCCTTTATTACAATAGATTGAATCTCTGAGCAGATTCAAGAGACAATTATTCTCACAAATGTTCTTCTAAGTTAAGTGACATTTGTAGGACACTTGGGCTTTCTAAACAAAACAAGTCATGTGTTTTTAACGATTATGTTTATCATGTTCATTTTTAGCCATTCAGTTAATATTTCTCTTCATTTATGTGTAAATAACCTATGATAAGTTGGTGTATGTCTATCATAGTTAAAGGCCAGATGCCAGCTAACTTCTGAAGTTGGGAGGATAATTAGTAAATTCTTAATTAGCATTTTTAATTATTTCTGTGGTGGTCAAGGTTAATTACTTATATAAGGCAAATGCTTTGATTAAAACTACTGATGTATAAAGGTATTTGCCAGACTTTGTTGCCTTATCTATTTGAGTGTATAACTTGCCATTAACTCAGATAGAGATGATGTTTTTAAATGACAATATGTCATTGTGAAAAGGTAGAGGCTACTTCTGTTGCTTAGGCTTTCCCTTTAGTGACAAAAACCTCTGCTAGAGTACTGTGTCTCCTTACTAGAATGTGACTTCCTTAGAGCCAGAAATTACATTTTATTTATTCTGAATTCCTAGCAGTCTTCATGGTATACAGTAGGTATTTGTTAACTGAATGAAGGAATGAATGAAAACTGTCCCTTTGCAGTTTTATAGAGTACACTTTATTAAATACCTTTAAAAATTAATACATTACTATAAGTATACAAGAAGTAAAAAGATATCTTTATCATGGTAAAATTGAAGAAGTTTAGTAAGTTAGTTGATAGCTCAGAATCACAGAGGCTTCTATTGTGCTAAATTCTTCAGGAAATGATGGATTATTATATTAACTATTCCCAAGTTAGCAAACCTTTTCTGTAAAAGTCCATATAGTCAGTGATTTGTAATGCACAGTGAGAGGACTACTTATGATTTCTGGCAACTCCTTAACTCTGCCATTGTAGCTGAAAGCTTCCATGGACAATATATGTGAATGGGCATGACTGTGTTCCAATAACACTTTGTTTATAGACACTGAACATTGATTCTTTTATATAATTTTCACTAATGCTTAAGTATCCTTCTTTTTATTTTTCTCCCAACTGTTTACAAATGTAAGAAAACATGCTTAGCTTGTAGGCTATGCGGAAACAGGTGGTGGGTCAGATGTGGCTGTTGGGCCATTGTTTGCCAACCCTTAAATTATTATTTGTAAGCCAGAAGCTTTTTTGTGCTTAGTAGGAAACAGAATATGCTATCGGAAAGTTCTCTAATTAAAAGAAAAGGAGAGGAAATATTTCACCTATTACCTTCTAACAAACCATTAGTTCTACAGTTTTGCATTGCCAGTCACATTTATAAACACACTGTGTGTACAATAATTGTTTATTGAGTTTTCTTTTTTATTCTAAGTGAATTTAATTCAAGAACTTTAAAATGTTTTAATTTAGTAATATAGTAGAAGACATTGTATTTCACTAAGGGTTAGGAATAAATAAATAAATAGAAGAAAACGCTTACTTTGTTAATGTCTTACATACATTATCGCATTTGAAACTAGATCAGGTTGTCCCTATGATGATGAGTTTCTACCTTGGCAGTTCTGCATAGCTGTGTTGAAATGACTAGCTTTCCAAACCAACTATATATTCTCCCATCAGATGACTCGGTTATAATCAGAACTGCTGTATCATGTACTCGACAGTATGTGGCTTTATCTTCTATTCCTCATTTTTTTGGTTCCATACTCAGCCAGGAAGCCAATGGGTATTAGACACTGGCATTTGTCTTACATCAGTAGATCAAGGGACAATTGAGGGATTTATCACAAGTTTCCTAGTGCTGCACCTACCTGATTTTATTTTCTTAATTTCATTTTTTACTCACAAAATACTTTAAAAAATATAACATTTATTTTCTACAATAGCCCTTTGAGTTATTACTGGTATCTCCTTTTGCAGATAAGGAAATGCTTAAGGTCACACATAAATAAAGGAGCAAGAGCTTCAACTTGGCTCTTTTGATTTCATATTTTCCCAGATCCCTCCATACTGCATTCTGTATTATGCTAGTTCTCTAGTGGAGCTCTAATTATAAGCTATTATAAGCCTTAGGAGCAAAATTCAGAGTATGAGAAATGAGAATATTTGATAAGATTTCTATCACTAATATGAAAGTATTGCTCTAGGCAAAGCTTTACATTATTTAATTAGGATTTGTTACCTTTCACGTAGGTGGTGCATCATGTCTTATTCACCTCTTTCCCTCACGCATTCACATCTAAAGTGCTGGTAGGGTGAGTGGGAGGGGGGGTAGGTTTTTCATATCAGATGATTCTGAACTGATGTTGCCATGATTCTATGTGAAAATAATGATGCTTGAAATGGAATTTGCATGGAGCCAACTACTTTTTGAAATCTGGATTCCACAACCTGGAAGTACTGAATATGAAAACATTTATTATTCAAGAGCCTTCAGTTTGGGTCTTGTTTTCCAGCTCTTATTGGACATGCTTTTTCCCTATGATTCTGTAAATATTGCACTTACAGATTAAGACATTTTATAATGCAATAGAATATAAATGCAATATATACAATGGTCAGAATTTCTTTCCTGGTTACAGCCTTGGCATACACAGTTTCTTTCATCCTTCCTGGCAAATTCTTTTGTATTCTTCAAGATTCACTTCAGATGCCCCCTTTTCTAGGAAGCCTTTCTCAATTCCCTTATACATGTCCTATTATGGCAGGAATGGGAAAATACTATAAACTATAAGCAGATAAAAAATGAAATTGGGCACTTCTCTTATTTTGTCCCTCCAGCCAGGTGCTGGTATCATGAACTGACTAGTTTATTGCCAAAGGGAACAGCCGAGAGCTCCAGTCCATGAGACTCGAACAGCTGCCAGGGATGATTGGCAGCATCTCTCATCCAGACATTTTGGAAATCTTTCCTCCTAGTCCATTCATGGCATTCTCTCCTTTTAGGTAGTTTTGTCTCTGATCATTTTGGTCCCCTGTGAAGAATCAAAGGATTCATGGTTTTTGAATAAGCAGATCTGAAAAAGCTGCCAACTTACTAATTACTGCTAATTATCTTTATAGAAAAATAATGAACATGGGGATTAAATGGTGTATTTGTACGGTATACTTTTTCCTAAAAGTCTTGCTTGTGAACTTAATTCCTATAAATAATATGTCATGTTATGTGAACTAGGAAAATTTGGATATTATTATGGTCCTATTATGAATCTTTTTCTGGGAAAAGGTTTATTTTGGTAAGCTCGTTGCTCCGGTTTAAAAACCTGGACTTCCACATATTGCGTCTGGTGTTTCCCTTAAGCAGAATACATTTGTTATGAGTTAATATGTCCCCTAACCCCCCCTGTTTGCAGGGCCAGTCTCATTTCTTTAATAGACTTCACCAAATTCTTGGGGCCCATTTGCACTTACATTTCTAGAATGGGATGGGATCTGCCTTGCTACATCATAAATCACAGGAAGAGTTCTATGAGATTGGCTTTTTAAAGCCTCTTGGCCATGAAGCCACTCAGCAAATGACTTCCTCGTTTCCAAACTAGTTAGTGTCCCTGGGACCATTTCTCCGTGAAATACCTATTCCACAGTCTAGCTTGGTCTTTTCCAAGTAGAATTTCAAAGCCCAGTAACTTAAGCAGATATTTAGATTGACCTCAGTAGATACAGATCATGAGAAACAAAATAGAATGCTGAAAACCTCTCCCTGGTAAGTTGGGGAAATAAGGATATTTCCTCTCTGCCATTCAATTCTGATGTATTTGATACATTGGAGTTTTGGGCTATTTTCTTTTGTGATAAACTGGTCAACTCACTGTACTGATGCCAGACTGGAGCAGTATAATAATCAAGTGCCTGTTCTTACGTTTTTATCTGCATATATATATATTTTTTTAAATTTTATTTTTGTTTAAAATATTAGAGATGTCCCCTTTTCTCCCCAGTGACCATTCCCCCCCCGTTGCTTCCCCCTCTCTAGTCCCTCTCCCCACCATTGTCCGTGTCCTTGGCTTGTGCATATATGTATATAAATTCTTTGGTTACTCTCTGCCCCTCCACCCACCCACCCTCCTCCATCCCTCTACATTCGTCAGTCTCATCTATGCTTCCATGTCATTGAACCTATTCTGCTCATCAGTTTATTAAGTTCTTTAGATTCCACATATAAGTGAGATTATGTGATATTTGTCTTTCGCTGCCTGGCTTATTTCACTTAGCATAATATTCTCACTTTCCATTCATATTATAATATGACAACATGTTTTGATAAGTACATTGTTTTACTAGAATTTGAGCTTATTTAGTGAAATGGGAAGCCCCAATGAAGAGTTTAGGCCAATATATTTGTTGACATTAAATATTAAAAAAAATTCTTTTTTTCAGAGAGAGGAAGGGAGAGCGAGAGAGAGAGGGAGAGAGAAACATCAGTTATGAGAGAGTCATTGATCAGCTGCCTCCTGCATGCCCCCTGCTGGAGATCGAGCCCGCAACCTGGGTATGTGCCCTGATTGGGAATCGAACTGTGGTCTCCTGGACCCTAGGTTGATGCTCAGCCGCTGAGCCACACCAGCTGGGTGACATTAAATAATTTTGAACAATTTACAAATACTGATTTTAGAAGCAGCTTTGATAGTCTATTGATTATAGTAATAGATAATGAATGCCTTAAAAACCCTTTTGGTATAATTAAGCTTTTAAATCTTAGGCAAAAAGTAATTCACATTTTTCTAGATCAGTAATAGTTTGAGTACTTGTCTTTATGCTGCTTTTTAGAATGTTGACATAATCCTTTCCATTTTTATTTTCAAGTGACAGCAGAATCCCAAGTATAAGAAAATGTGATTAATTCTCTCACATTGAAGTCATTTAATCGTCCCTTGCCTAACAGCTGCTTTCTATTCAGTACATTGAACATAAAATTCTAGAATGCCTTTGTGCTATCATATATTTTAAATGTGAACCATTCTTCCTTGCAATATCATATACTATTGTTGTTTTGAACTTGACAGTTTGGCGGGCAGTTTCTCTAGACACTGCTATTGTAGTTAGCCGGGGGTATTCTTCCCCAGCCCTGTATGCTGCACATCACTATGATGTTTAGTATCACGTATTAGCAGTAAGAAGGGGGGTGGAACTGGTTTGTGTTTCCATTCCTCAGCTCCTTTTATTTCTAGAGCATGTTGGAGAAGTGGGAAAAGATGGTCAGCACAAAGCACTGTGACTTTTTTAAAAAAATATATATCTTTATTGATTTCAGAGAGAGGAAAGGAGGGGGGGAGAGAGAGATAGAAACATCAATGATGAGAGAGTCATTGATCGGCTGCAGCCCACAACCCGGGCATGTGCCCTGACCGGGAATCGAACCCCAATCATCTGGGATCCTAGGTCGACGCTCAACCGCTGAGCCACACTGGGCCGGGCAGCACTGTGACTCTTACTTGGAAATTTTAGGTCAGAAAGAACCAGCTTTAATAAATTTTAACTCAGTAAGTTTGTATTGACGGTCCATAGCACTGTGTGCAAAAAGGATATTTTCTGTCCCATCTGGTAGGAGACATAAAACATATATATAAATAACTTAAATATAATTATGTTGAAAGTTCATTGAAAGCATCCTGATATTGAACGAAGCAGGAAAAAAAAAGGATTTGTTGGCTTTGAACTGAAAAATGCCACCTTCTAGTATTGCTAAACCCAGCAGGACAGTGTCATTAGGTACTGATCTTCCTCCATTGCTAGACTCACTTTCCAGTAGATGCCTTCATTCTCAGATACGCTCCCTCATGTGGTGGCCAGACACAAGACAGTGGTCAGAATCTCTAAGTTTTCATCCTCTCAGCTCCAAATCGAGCATGAAAAAGATCTGTCTTCTTGGTTGCTTAAGCAGAATTCTCAAGGTTAGCTGCGATTGTATCTAATTGGCACGGTTTGGGTCAAGTACACATGCTTGAACCATTTGCCCTAACGAGGGGGATACGTGATTTCTATTTGCTCTGCCTAGGTTACATGCCCACCCTTGGCATTAGCTCCAAGAGAGCAGGGAGACACCGGTAACAGGGAAGAGATGGTTACCAGAGGAGTATGGGGAATGGATACTGCATGACAGAAACGGCGTATACCTTCATCTTCCTGCTTACCCCACTGGACATGCCATGCTCCCCTGCTACACTCCAGTACTGATGGCCAGCTGGCCATCGGATATTCTGCTTTGTGTTTTAGTCATTGTTTATTCACTATTTGCCAACATTTGTTTGGTGCCAGCGATGTTGCAGGTATTGTACAAAGGGATGGGAACACAAAGATAAAAATCAGTTGTCTTTGGGGAGTTCTCACTTCATTATGTATGATTTGCTCCCCAACTGGATTGTAAAGCTTCGGAGATTTCGGAAATCTTACTGCGTTCCCTTACAGCATGTAACATAATATTTTCCACAAAAGACGCTCCTGATAGATAGTTGAAAGTTTGTGCATGCAACTTACTAAAACATAAGTTTCATTACTTCAGACTTGCTAAATGAATGAATCTCAGTTTGTGACCATCTTGTTTGTATTCATACCTGAGGCAGGAAGTATACTATCTCTTTTTCAGGCTTCTGTGGAGCTTGGTGATTCTTCTGTCACTGTTACTTGTTGGTTTATCTTGGCTCCTGTAGTTAGTTCGGATATTCTTGGGGACGATGAATTACTTAATACGTGTTTGTTGATTGGAATCTGTTGAATGCTGGAAATGTATGTACTTTCATCATGGGGAACAGTTTCAGTTCTTTTTTCACCATCTCTTTATAGTTGATTTGTTCATAAGACTTTTCAAGTTCTTATTTATGTTTAATAGGCAGATTTGGGCTTTGTTCTTCATTAAGTTTTCCATGTGTACATTTTGGAACTGGTATTATTTTAATACTCATCAGAACATCAGGGTTGGTATTGATAATCAGAGAGGACTTATGTCTCTGGAAAGCTAAAACCATCCTTAGGATGGATAGCATTATTATAGAAAGAAAATGAACTCCACTGGCAGGTTGGGTGTTCTCTATTATCCAACCTGAAGTTAATATTCCTTGTTTCTATTTGTTTGCAGTAAAACTCAGGCTTTGATTTCCTGAGCTCTTTGTAATCCCTAATGAAAAGACAATTTGGTGTGCTTTGAGACTAAGAGCCAGCATTGAATAATGGCCATGTGCCAGACACTGTGCTCTGCATAGATTATCTTTCAAATCTTTACGGAAATTCTGTGGGGTAAGCACCATTATTATTTTTGTATTGCAGGAGATAAACTGAGGCTTGGAAAGGTGAGGGACTCTGCCAAAGTCACATAGCTAGTCAGTGGCAGACATGGGCCCCTAAGCCAGGTATCTTTGACCTCAGAGCTCATGGTCTTAACACATAAAAAGCAGAAATATTACAAAATCTCAAATTCATACCTTACTACTTATGCCCCACCTCGCCACCCCTCCCAAAGATGGTTGATAGCACCTTCATTGTGATAATTCATTAAGCATTTGCAGGACTAATTTCCTTACCTGTAGTCCCAAGAGAACACTTTTGTGTATTTTTCATCTTTTCGGTAATAACAACATTAGATTATAGATAGCCAATACCTTCCATATCTCTAAGTATCTTTAATCCTTCAACACAAACAAAAGCCATTTTCTGTAATATATGCAAATACGTATTTTTAAACTGTGCTAATAAATTTCATCGCTTATTTTAAACAGACAAGGGAAAAAGCCTATGTTGCCGATTGTCTTTCCAGAAGACAGAAAAGAGCAACTATCCTGTCCCATCCCTTTTCATATTGAATATCTCTTAAAAATGAACGATGATGGAGTATTCATCATACTGAAAGATTCTCCTACAGCCGTATTTCAGAAATAATAGTGGCAATTAAATTTAAGATGTTCTGTTAACAGGAACCAACAAGTAAAGCTGTCTGCTTCTAAAATATGGAGATCAGTGTCCTATGAGACAAGAATGAGGAGATAACATATTTAGGACTAAAATGGAAGTCTTGGAAGGAAAATCTTTTAATTTAATTAAAAAGCATTACTAATTCCAGATATATTTATAGCATACTCTGATCGATGCAGTGGTATTTATATATCAGAAAAAATAAATGAATTTTTTACATTTAATGCATGAGAAAATATTTTTGCCGAGAAATTTATTTATACTGCTAGGATTAAAAACAGAAAAGATGGGTTGCTGCTTCCCAGTACAAGTCAGTAATTTCAAGTTCCTGACTTTAAAAACAAATAGTGCTCTTGTTTCTTTCACATAAGAAGGGGTTTTATGTATTTTAGATTTATAAGCTTTGATTTTATGAGGCATATTGTAATCTTAACCATGACTTAAAAAAAATGTTTTTAGCCAGTTCTTTTCAGGTGGGGGAAAGTTCTGTAATTTTATATTGAAAGTAGAAGGAAAGCTTGGCTTGCTATGTAGAAAATTTGATTACACATCGTTTTCAGAAAATAACTGGTTAATTTTATATATAAATACATGTATTTGTAAAAATATATATTATATTTACATTAGTGTATATTTGATGTATAATATATATATGGTTAAAATAAAGTTATTTATATATAAATCTGCACTGCACATATACATTAAGGAAATAATTGGCCAGTAAGGAAGGAAAAAAATTTCTTCTCTCAGAAATGTTGATATTTTCTTACAAAGCCAATTTATTGTTGAAGTAGAGGGAGTGCAATTTTTATTCTGGCTGTCTTTGAGGCCATGGAGCATGCATATGCTGTTCTGTAAAATCATTACAAATAGAAGTGATTTGTTCACAGTATTTGTGTGGGGAATGCTACTGTTTCTTAGATAGTTGTAGAGTCAAGTACTAGAAAAGCTTAACAAGAGAAATTTCATATGATTTTCATAGTCATGACTGAGGCTTTGCTGATTGTATAGAAATGGTTCCTGTCTACATAAGCAGTGTGCATGTCCAGACTTGAGAATGGTCTAATTAATAACAATAACTTCCTTCCTTTTTTGATTAGAATCAATTTATTTTGAATGTGCCCTTCTGACATTTTCTAGGTAAAACAAGAAGGTTAAATCATCCAAGGATGCCCTAGAGTTTTATCCCCTCCCCCTACACACACACACACATACACACAAAACAAAACGCTAAGAGGAAAGCTTGGAGCTTTCTGTGAGGAATTTCGTCTTTATAATTCATACTTCCTTTGAGGATTGATTTGTTCTCTTTTTGATGAATTCTGACTTTCTTGTTCCATGGCTCTCATCTCAGTTGTTTAGCGATTTATTTTTCTTGCTCAGGGAATTGAGTTTTCCGGATCATATGGCTACACCTTGTATTGGGATGAAGGTCAGAGTCTTTTAATTTTATTGATGGAGCTGGTATCGTAACCTGGGGGTCTTCTGCTGTATATTTAAATCCTGTTATATTGTCTGAAAACAATCACATCTTGGCTTTTGGTCAAGCAGATACTTTTATTAAATTCCTTGGCTACATCTAGTTTACCTTTCCTTGAGAGAAATATAACACAATACCACCAGCATCATGACTGCAAATAGATTGTTACCATGGCAACCCCAACAGTTTTTAATATTAGAATTTTCTTGTTCAAGCAAAACTTAGGACATTGGGAATCTTTTCCCTGACTGAAAACTTTATGCTGTCTCTTGTAGTTGCCATTACCCCGTGTCCAATAAGAAAACTGATATCTTTTAATAAGAAAACAGTTTCAACACTTTGTTTGCTTATCAGCCTCTCAGCTACTGTGTCAGAAAGCCCTATACTTTCTCAACTGTAGTCCCTCTCTTTGGTGTAGGGTCTTTTACAGTTAGGTGCCATTGAGATTTGTGAGAGACACTAAGTAAAGAGAATCACAGTCTTGTATTTGACACCGAAGAAATTTGCCACCCACCAACGATATGAGTAGTCTTGGGAAAATGGCTTAGGTTTCCTGGGACTGATTTTAAAAGTTATATGTTGGAATATCAGTTCCTGTCTTATTCGTCTCATGGGCTTGTTTTAATAAAATAGCACATACAGTATTTGTTACTAGTTTTATTCTTTGTGGATAACAGGAATAACTAATACATATGCATTGTACAGGGTGGAGCAAAATTAGGTTTACAGTCATGAGTATGTGAAACAGAGTTTACTTTTGTATTAGTATTTATTAATCGCTGTATTATTTTCCATGTGAACAACTGTAAACCTGTTTTTGCCCAGCCCTGTATTAGGATTATATATTATCTCACTTAACCCCAACAATAACCCTGGGAAATAGGTATATTATTCTTTCTTTTGTATGAAAACATTTACAAGCAGAGACTATTCAATGGCGTTTTCTCAGATCACACGACTATTAAATGTCTAGGTGGACTTGGAACCAGAGTTGTCTGTTTCCATTTCCAGTGCTTTCCCCACTAATTCTTGTGCCTACCATGGTAGCTGGCACATGATAGGCACTGGATATTTGTTGAATAAATGAATATTAAACTCAATACTTATGTTTTTCAACATCTCTGGAACTCCCTGCCTAATCTTCTGCCATTTGTTCAGCAACTTATGTTGCCTTCTGTCTCCAAACTCTACTTCAGCGTGACCTTTTCCCCCTGGGATATTGTCAAGTAATAACTTGACAATACCTGCTCATAGTACTTTGTTTAAGGAAAGCTTGTAGTATACCATGCCCTTTACCGTGTCACATGGTTTACTATAGCTCATACCTACAAAAATTATACTGTGCTGTGCTAGAGTGACTAGTATGTTGGAGTGGATTTTTATTAGCAATATATTTGCCCATATAGTGATCATAACTGTTTCAATATGTGACAGATATAGTAAGTGTAAGATGCAGACATTGGATTGGTTGTGGGAGGTAGAAATGGCTCCTTATCTGCCTACCTGTCTGATAATCAAATTCATTTTTCCCAAGACCAGTATTTTCTTCTTTCCATTGTAATTAGGTTTCTCATTCTGCAAGTTAACTATGATAATAAATACTGACTACTTGGCATGTTTTCTCAAGTATGAAAATAAAAGCCTACACTTAATGTGTAAATTACAGCTGAACATAGGTCCAGGCATATGGTTATTAATGTTGTTTAAATCACTGGGACTTCTTGTCACCAGATGTTCTCAAAGGACCTTCAAATTGCTTCCTTTTCTGTCCTCTGTTTAAAAAAAACCCACGTTTTTAAATGCATGAATTTTAAATTTATTTGGCCCTTTATTTGGAGGTCCACATAAAAAAGCAACAACTAGAATTGAAAAGTCCAGATGCACTGGGCTTGCTTAGATGCCTCCTGGTCTCTAAACATTTGGTCTAATGTTTCTGGCTAAAAGCCAGCAGCAAATTTTACTTCCACACAACTATTAGCTCACTCTCTTTCTTCTCAGAGCGTGAACTGCAAAATGTACTCTTAAGACATCGAATTTGAATTGCAAATCTGTGTGTGAATATTATTTTATAAGTTGTCAGAAAAGAAACCTAAGGGGAACATTTCCCTAATTTGTTAGCAAGCTGTACACATAATTTGCAGCTGATGCTCATCTTGACCATATAGTTACTGGCCTTCTCTAGGATAAGAAATGGCAATATTCTCGAATCTTTTTCTTTTTTAACTTTATCAACCTACATATTTTCTGTTGTATTTAAAGTAAGAGCTTGTTTAGCCTTGGCTGGCTTGGCTCAGTAGTTAGAGCATCGGCCCATGGACTGAAGGGTCTCAGGTTCAATTCTGGCCAAGAGGCACGTACCTCAGTTGCAGGTTCGATCCCTGGCCCCTGTTGGGGTGCGTGTGGAGGAAACCAACCGATGTGTGTCTCTCACATGGACATTTCTCTCTCTCTCCCTTCTGCTATCTCTGAAAAGCAATGGAAAAAATATCCTCGGGTGAGGATTAAAAAATAAATAAAAACTAAAAAAATAAAGTAAGAGCTTGTTTGTACCATCACAAGGTGTAAGAAAGAGTCTTAGTTTTTAAACAGGGGAAGTGATATATTATTTTAATGTGCAGAAAATTGCCTGAGAAACGTGCTCTGAAATTTGTTCATTACTTATTACCTTTTCTTCAGCTGCTTTGTATTTGGTCATAGAGTAGTCGATGGTGGATGAGTGTGGTAAGTGATGAAGGCTGTGTTTAATTATGTGTGTTCGCCTCAGAATAAAGCCAGGTTTGTTTCCTTGCCTGGGCAAGGGAAGAAGAAATCAAGTGAGAAGAAAGAATATGGAGTTTCCCTCTTCATTTTCTGAGGCTCATGTGCTTTTATTCCTCTGTCTTGCCAGTCACGGTGTTGCTTACGGATATTAGGAAAAGGAAATGAAAGAAAAGGAGTGAAGTGAAGGATCACCCAATGGCGGTGACCTGGACAGTGTGTTGATGTGTCCGAGACCCTCGCCCTCTAAGGCAAAGTCAAGCCTTGGAGTTCCTTATGAGCCCAATTTAAGGTTGGACAAGTTATTGTTTTCACACGTGCACCTCATCCGTGAAGAAACTCCCTATAGAGAAACCACACGCACAGAGTGTGCCCAGACCTTTCTCTCCTCCCTGTGCCTCTGCTCCCTTCCTGAGTGCTTTCCTCTCCGCACGCGGGCTACTCTAGTTAACTTTGCTGTGTCGTTTTTCTCCTGCAGCCAGTATCAGTCACGTAAGTGCTGAGTATCATTCAAACATCCCTTTAAAGGCTGGGGAGCACACTTTTAGTCACCAAGGAGATGGCTTCTTTTATCCATTTTATTTTATTTCATTTTTTTCAACACCATTTATCCCCTCTGTGCCCTCTATGCCCTCTTCCACTTCCTCCCCCCCGCCCCCCGCCCAACACACACTGCCAGGAGATGGCTTCTTTTAGGTCAGTGTACTTGACCTTGCTACATTATGATTGGGGTTAGATATTTTCCAAAGATACTCAAATCCACTTTTATAATGAAATTCAATGAAAGAAAATTTTTCCATTTGAATTTAGAATTCAGGAAGTCAGATTATCAAACATTTGAGAGGCAACACATCTTTTCTTTAAAAGAAAAGATTTCTATTTGTTTCTTCTCAACAAATATTGAGTGTCTGGTGTGTGCCAGGCCCTGTGTTCAGTGCCGAATATACAGATATGAGCAAAAACAATGCCTCTCGTATTCAGCTGTATTGGTAAGTTTTTACTACATACAAATTTCTAAAATAAAGATTATGTTCAGGCATTGAGGGAATTGGTAGAAAAATACTCATATTCTCAGAATGTGACTATAGTGCGTCTGTTGTTTTTTTTGTCATACCCAAAAGTTTACATTGAGCAGAAACTTGGGGAAATAATTTGTATGGCAAGTTTTAAATAAATTTGGACTTCCCAAGACTGTGGCAAAAGTCTGATTGTCAGATTAAGAAAAAAGTGCTGGCAAGGGCCAGAAGGCCAAGTTTCATTATTGTCCCTCGTTCAGCTTTCTTTGGGTGGAGGATTTTCTTTAGAATAAAAAAACCTAGAGATGGAAATTTTGCTCGAGTTTCATGATATTGGTAGAATTAGCCTGTAGACCAGGTGAGCCATGGAAGGTAACTATGTAAGTGCTGCAGACAGTAAAAGGAAGGGGGAACTATTTCTCAGTCAGCTGCATTCTTTGTTCTGTGTTTGAGAGGCAACACCAGATGCTGGATGCAGGAATGCCGCAGTGCTTGTCTGCTGGGAAATCTTCATCTCACAGCTGAAGACGCGCTGATATGCAGCATCTGACAGCCTTGTATGTCAGATAACGCTCCTGACAGTGCTCCCAGGAAGTGGGTGAGGCTGCAGGTGACATGGAATGTACCTCTCCAGCACGATTTCATTTCTAGGAAATATTTGTAGTCTCTTTTCAAGAGCAACTTGCACTGCTTAATTTTTCTACCCCCCCGTTTTGCTATCTTACATCAATATTGATGCATAAAATTTAACCACTTAACATTAATCTGATGTAAACACCCCCTTTTCTTATTTCTTAATTATTGCAAGCTGGACTTTTAGGAATGGTCTATATGAAGGTCGTATATGGGTCGCAGTTGTCATGGGGTCTGAAATCTGGAATGTGCTGCAGTCTTTGTTTGAGTGGGTAGTGTGAATAGTGGGAGATATAAATTCTAAAGATACAGTAAGCAAGGATCCTGGTAGATTCCTGTGAGTGCTGTAAGTTCTATGCACAAATGACCTTGTGCTTTTGATGTTATAGGTATGGTGATGATAATTTTTCTAGTCTCACAGAAGGAAATGTCATTAAGTGATAAATGGAGCGGAACATTTGAAATTTTGGCCATATTGGTAATTTTGAGACCTCTGGTTACCAAAATAAGACATACACAAGACATTCATATGTACATATGAATGGGAGTTTCATTTATGTATTAGAAAAGGAAGCTTTCCTGTGGTGCCAAGTATTGTCAGGAAAGGGGAGGGGAGGAAAGAAGGCAGGATGGATTCCTTTCACATGCTTAAAACCCACTTTAGCTAGAGTAAGGGTTCTGAGGTTTTATTTCTGTTCAGATTGAGAATCGAGGGCAATACCTTAGGAGGGAAGTCCTATATGGGTTGTAATAATGGTAGTAGCTCATGGTGGTGGATCACTTATGCTCCAGGTAGTAGGACAACTTGGTTTTATAACTGAGGCAATTTTACTATACTTGATTTAGACAGGTGGGTTACTTGCCGAAAATTACAACTGTGTAACTTCAGTCTGCACCCAAGCAGTCTGAATGTAGAGTCCAGAAGCTTGGCTGCTACTTAATTTTCTGTGGGGACTAAATGTTCCTTAGTAACATTTAGCTTTAGATTTTTTTTTTTTTTTAAATATATCTTTATTGATTTCAGAGAGGAAAGGAGAGGGAGAGAGAGAGATAGAAACATCAGTGATGAGAGAGTCATTGATCGAGCCCGCAACCTGGGCATGTGCCCTGAGGGAATCGAACCCTGGTCGCCTGGATCCTAGGTCGACGCTTAACCACTGAGCCACGCCCGGCCGGGCAAGCTTTAGATTTTTAAGGTGACCCTTGTTGAGCAGAAGAAACCTACTTCTCCTTTCTCATGTTCTTACTATATCAGGGAAGGTGCAGGAAGAGAAGATTAAATTTCAGCCCCTCTGAAAGAATGATTTTATAGCCATGGTTTGATGTAGGTTGGGAAAACATAAAAAGTATGGACGACCCTGAGAATCTGGACTTATTCATTTCTCTTTGGGGAGAGAGATCAGATCATCAGTTTTATCTTAGATAGTTAACAGCCACAACAAACCAGGTTCATTTATAATCTTTGCTAGGCAGTTTTTGTTGACTATTTAGTTATTTTAGTCGCGAATACATCTTATTTTTTAATACCATAAGTTGAAGCAGACGTCTCATCTGCTAGAAGCGATATTAAAAGTGATTACATAACAATAATGTTGATACAAAAGATCATTTGTCTCCAAACATAGAAGTTTAACTACTGTACTTCATTTATCTTCATCTGTCTGAAGTGACAGGAAAAGAGATGCTGAAAAATAAGGGGAAGTAAGGAAAAGAAAAATACATTAGCTTTTGGGGAACGTAACAAAATTATGGATCTGTACATTGCATCTGTTCCATGATTCTTCTTTCTTTTCTTGACTTTCCTTTTTCTTTCTTTTTCCTTCTTTCCCTCTTCTTAATAGATATCTGGTTCCAGTAAAGTCCAGCACCTGTGTGTGTCTTTATCCTTTGATATAGGGGTTCTTTTTTATTTGGTTTTCAACTGACTGGTGTTAAGCTGTATTTCCATAGCATTCTGTTTGCTCATGTCTTGGGACTCCTTTTCTCGCCATAGTTAAGCATAGACATCCATGTCTGTAATATTAGCCTGATTTAATTGCCAGGTCTTTGAAAAGCAAATAGTCGAAGCTCCTAGGATGGAAGACTAAGCTGTGGTGGGACTAACCATCTTTCTCCTACGTCATGCTCATGCTACGCAGACTGATCAAATGCAGGTCCAACTATAAGATGCATTTAGATGCTGTAGCATCTGATAAATGGAGAAGCAGAAAAGGTGAAGCCAGTAGAGGTCAGTTGAATATCAGCTTAAGTGGCAAGCACAGTATTGTTTTACTTCTCCTTAAAGTGGAATGAGAATAGAAACTGAAATATAGTTTAAATATAAGCATTTTATTTCAAGCTATAGCAGAGAATTTCCAGAAATTTATGTAGGTCTCTTTGACCATTTTCAATGGACGATAAAGACTGTTAGTGATAGGAGATAAACTGTGGCAAGTAGGTGATTTGGCTGACATGACAGCAAAGGACTTTCAGCCAGACTTACTTTCCTCACTGACCGTTTTGCATTGACACAGGCTAGAAGAAGCCTGGAAGGAAATGTGATGCACTTTTCTTTGCTCTTAGTTACTTAGTAAGTTTTATAACATGATATTTTAATTTATGACTATCTTTCTGCTAGCTGGCTATACTGATAAACTAACGCTCATCATAGCTTGCGTAGAAAATGTCAACATTTTACTTAATAATAACAAAATGGACATGAAATGATTACTTCTGGGCACTAAACTTCAAGTAAAATAACAAAGAAATACGTATATGAAAGCTGGAGGTTATGTTAGAGGATTTGAATGGCCTTTCCTTTGCAACCTAGATGTATGGGGTTGACATTTATAAGACTAGGCTCCCAAGTGCTAAGAAGGTAATGTGTGCTAAAAGTCGGAATCTGCATTCTAATCTTGTTACTGAGAATAAGTACTCTTAGTAGATGGAGTAGTTGTTTCCTTAATGCCTTAGTTTACTTCCCTCTGCCCCCAAGATAGTACCTCCTTGTTACTTACTGTAATTATTGAATGGAAGGGTTGTATGGTAAGATTGGAGAGTGGTAGATTATTAGACCTGGAAGACACTGCAAGGGTCATAAGTCCTTCATTTTATAGGCAGCTGTGTGATGCATCATGCTGCCAATTAACTTAAAAAATGTCATTGACTTTGAAACACTCACTGACTTCAGACATAAAAAATATGTAAAAAAATCTGCATCTCAGAATTGATGAAATATGGTAACTTTTTTATTATTTTTCAATGTGATTTTATTCTCACACCTCAAGATTTTAAAAATTTTATTTCTCAATTACAGTTTACATTCAGTATTATTTTGGATTAGTTTCAGGTATATCAGATTCTAAGACAATGTCTTTCAAGGAATAGTTTTTAATGCCATGGCCTCTAATACAGTGCAGTGGTTTATATATCATCATTTTGTGAGGGCTGCAGACACTGTCTCCATAGACTAAGAGCAGGCAGTCTGGACCAAAGCCGTCCCTGTCCAAAACTTGAAGGATGCTTAAACTCCTGAGACTTCAGGTCGAGTTGGCTCCTCTTCTACCTATATCACCTGTTATTGACTCTGCTGTAAGAAAAAACTGAAAGTGAGCATTTACAAAGAAAGATGATGGTGCTGGTGGTGATGATGACAAGAATGATAAAACTAGTATTTCCTGAGTGTTTACTGTGTTCTAAACACTTTAGATGGACTATGTAGCTAATGCTTGCAATTCTATGATTCAAGAATATAGTACCAGCAACCTTATTACTAGATGAAAAAAGTCAATTCCCAACAGACAATTTGGAAGAAATAACAACCTAGAGGAGAGTGGCTTCTTAATCAAAGGTGCCTTTCATGAGAAATACACCTAGGAAATCATGCTGCTTGCTAGCTTTTGTTTTTCCTGATTTTGTGAAACATCAGCTCAACAGCAGCTGTTGCTTCCGCATAGTTCTATATTGGCAATGAATTAGACCAAGGGCTCCGGTCAGCATACAGGATGTCTTTATATTTTGTTCTGTTTTTAGAATAAACTCTTGTTTCAGTGAAGATGAACCAGCAGAAAGAAACAAGAGATAGACTCTAGAGAGCCTGCAGCTCTCATTCTTAAAGAACACATCGTTCAAAGATGATAGCTCTTGGGATGTTTGCGTGTCAGCAAGTCTCAATATAAACATGAAACAACAGTGAAAGCCAGCAAGTCAGCAGGAGGAATAAACATTTCAGAAGCATGGTTGCTTTCAGTGACCACTGCGCCCTCACAGATGAGCTCGTTGTCCCCTTGTATGGGCCTTCTCCTGCGAGGGCATCTTGATGAACCAGTGAATCAACAGAAAACACTCCCACAGTGCTTGCTGTGGGAGTAGGATTATGTGAAAGTAAGTGAGAATTGCTCCCATCCTCTTACATTGACAATCTTTCAGTTTAATGAAAAAACGAATTCTCTCCCCAAGGTATTGGGTTTGAGAATTTTCTGTTTTTCATTAGCTGATCTTTCACAAATGTTTTCAACACTTAAGGTCCACGCATTTGCTATTTATAAAAAAGCAGATGCAACTGACTCACCTCTTAGAATTTTGAGCTTGTTCCCCAAGACACCACATCTGATTTCCAACGGGAATCACACAGATCCTCTTAACAACTCCCATTTAGTCCATCCTTAATATCATTTAATAAACTTTTTGCTCAACATGTATCAAAGCTTATGATCCCCAAGAAGCTCAGCATTGTTTAAAGGACAGGGAGGGAACTCTGCCAGGAATGCCGTGCCTTTCTCTTCACCTCATCTTTTTTCCATCTGACAACTTTATATTCATCCTGCAAGGACCAGATCAGATGTCTTTTCCAAAGCACCCTAACAGAATGAACCGTTCCTTCCTATGTACTCCCAAGTGATTTTGTTCACACTACTCTTAGAGTCCTAATACATTTATTACAGCAGATTGTCGATATGCCAAATAACAAAGTCTATGAAGATCAAAAACATCACTCATTTATGTTTATATGTCCAAAAAGGACCTGACACGGTAGTTATTCAATTAATTTTATTAATGTAACTCAATTTTATTAATGTAACTCAAAATCTTTAGTAATAATTCCACTTTATTTAGGGAAAGCATATTATTAGTCTTTGAAACAGTAATGAGAAAAAGAAAATATATCTCTAAGTAAAAACTCAAAATGCAATATAATCTCAAGTAAAAAATATAAATTGGAAAAAATAATATTTTCCTTTTCTCACTCATTTTCCATGGTTCCTTAATTCTCTTCCATTAAATGCCTCTTCGGGCAGTTTTTTTATGAATAGTAATATGTAGTTTTAAGAACCTGAGAAATGTATTGCCCCCAAGTTACAGAATATGTATTTAGTACTAAATAATACAAAATTCACTTTGCAGCGTTTTATTAGAATATCTGCCTGCCTTATAAAGATGGAATAGAGCAATATTAAAATAAATCTGTGTAGCCTAAATACAAACCAGCCTAGCGGTAGCTGACTACATGCTTGGTCAGAGAGAGGATGGACCACAGTGATGAACATGGACTAGAGCTGCGAAGCTAATAACCATGTGTTAACATAGGAATGGAAGTTTTTTCAGTTGATGAAATACCTGTAAATCTATGTTCTGGCTCCACTTCAGAAAACAGAAAAAATATGGTTTATGTTCTATGATTATTCCCAGTCCACAGGCAGGTCCCACAGACAAGTCCCATAGGAATAATGCTTTGGGGAAACATTTTCAAATTCCCATTTGAATATACTCCTTGTACCTCTCAAACGCCAGCAAACTGTGCCTGGTACGTACATAGGAGCAGAAAGATGTTATCGAAGAACTCACTAGTTTACATGAGAATGCTACTTCCTCCTCCCCTGTCTATTGAAATCTCACTCATCACTAAGGCCCAGCTCCAATGTCACAGGCTTTTAAGCCTTCCTTAATTCTCCTCACTAGCCTGCTAGACATTATGCCTGTATATCCTCAGATGGTTTTGTCTCTCTCTCTTACAGCCCTTGAGATACTCTCCCTGGAAAATAACCTAAGGGCAGAGACCAACTTAGGTACCTTAGCATAGAGTTGGATGCTCAAAAATGTTTGTCTCATTAAAAGTAGGCTTTTAGTCAACCTCAATTCCAGCTCCTTATTTAAACAGACTTCTATTTCCAGACCAAGTCTAAGGTCCTTCATCTTTGTTCTGTCAATCCCTCAAGAAGCAAGGTCCTTTCTGTATTTTTCTATGAGCATAAGAGAGGGCAAACTTTGGGCATAGAGAGGGATAAAACTTTGGGCACAGAAACAAATGTGTAGGTATTTGTTAAGGGGATTTGTTAAAGGGATCTATAGGGATTTGTTAAGGAGTTGTTAAGTGGATCTGTGTGATTCCCCATTTCACATATTTTACCATTTCCAGGTGTGGGGTTGTGTGACGTGATATACACTCAAATTTCTTTCCAGATACCTTTTGGTGTTTGGAGGCTCCTATTTCTCTCATGGCTCACATAGTTAATCAAGATATTAATTATCAATTGGGAATCCTATCACTGTTAATAAAATGGTCCAAACTTGGATTAACATCACCATTAACTCGATAACTTGGTTAATCTGAAGTAGCTAAAAAATAAAAATTTATAAGTTCTCTTTACTAATGAACTGTCATTGAGAACCTGCTATGGCCTAGGTACCGTGCTGGGTGCCAGGGACTGATCTGTGGGGCAGTAAAAGAGAAATGGATGTATAGGGTAGAGACTGCTGAGCACAGGGCTGGCTACATACAGAATGTCCTGAAGAAACATTTATTGACTGACAGGCAGGCTGAAGTCGAAATTGTAGTCTATCTACACTGGACTTACTAGTTAATGTCTCTAAGTTTCTTTCTTCATCTGAAATAAAGGGTAATAAAATACATGTCAGAGGGATTGTTGTGAGGGTTAAATGAGTTAAAATGTGAGAATAAGCCCAGGATCGTGTCTGGCACATACTAGATGGTTAATCATTATTAGTCACATAGCGAAAAATAAATAACATATTATCCCTACTCTCCAGGTTTAGAGCAGGGGATTGTCATGCACTGTGAAGCTGGACTTTAGTTGTCATATCTCTGTATTTGCTTTTAAAATTCTTAGCTTCACAAATAATCCAGAGGGCTTTTAAGTCTAAGAAGAAAACACACATATACAAACATACCCACACACTCCCCTGCTTCTGCACTTATATTTAATTCTCTTCTTGTCCTGTGAGAAGAAAATCTTCACAAAGTTATTGCTTAATACCATCAGCTGTTTTTACATTTAGATGCCCCTGTATAATAGTGAGATCATGGGAAGTGATCAAAAGCATCAGAATGATCTTACTGGATAAAAACTTTGGGCACAGAAACAAATGTGTAGGTATTGAAATTTCAGCAGCTTATTTTTCACTCACTTCTACACACAATAAGGTTCTCATAAACAGATTTATTGCATTTTTTCCCCCCTAATTGAAAATTGACTAATCTTCAGAAATAAAGCTGAGCGATACCAAAGGGGTGTGATGTATATGCAGCACAGGCTGCCGTTTTGCCCATTTGTACAGAATGCCACTCATTCTAAAGAGCTTTTTTCTCTCTTACTTAACAAGAAGACAGAATGATTTGTTTTTCTTTCCAGACACCAGTGAACTGGTTTGTTTAGTCCCTGTTGCTGTTTTTGTGAAAGATTGCTTGTGTGAAGTATCTTAGACATAAGGCTATGTTTTCACCTTTTAAAGTTAATTCATATTTTAATAATGTGTTTTGTGCTTTGTCTGTCTTCAGAGTTAGCCATTTAAAAAAGTTGGGGCTCAGCGGTTGAGCATCGACCTGGGATCCAGGCAATTGGGGTTCAATTCCTGGTCAGGGCATATGCCCGGGTTGCGGGCTGGATCAGTGACTCTCTCATCATTGATGTTTCTATCTCTCTCTCTCCCTCTCCTTTCCTCTCTCTGAAATCAAAGATATATTAAAAAAAAAAAAAAAAAAAAGTTGGAGCTCTAAACTGATCATTTTATATAAAATCATCTAAATCCCATAGGTCACAGTGATGACTTTTCTGTATTTTGGAATGTCTTTGTTTGAAGAGTATTGTGTCTTCAATGCTAAACCCCCACATTTTCTAAAATTGGTATTGAATCATCATTAAAAGGTAAAATGCTATGACTATAGGGTGGCATTAAAAGGCCAGAAACACTTACTGAATTTAAGCTACTACTTTTCAGGCACATGTTCTCCACCCTTTTAGAAATACTTTTGAGTTAAAATTGAAATGTCAACTAACATAAAATATAGAATACATATTAGGTTTAGTATTGCCATCACGCAGTATTAAATATTAAACATTAATTTATTTCATGCTGCTGGCAGGTCACAGTGATTCAGTGTTTAATGAAAAAAATATTGTCTGCTTGATGACTTCTATGTATAGTAATAGAACTGTGTGTTTATTTCCTATAGATTAATAGGCTTTGTTCTGCTAGCGCATACTTAAATATGATTTATGTCATGTATGAATATGCCTATTTCAGGCACAATCTATAACTGAAATCCACAAGTTCTTGGGAAATATGTCTTTGTTTCTTCTGTGAAGGAAATATTTATGAAAAGATGCCTATATCTCATGTACTGCATTCTTTACAGTCACCAAGGCAGGTGTCCTTAGAATCAGGTGCTTTGCACCCAGTGATAAGTTCAACATACTAGTAAAATTTTGCTATATTTGAATCTGCAAAGAAAGCTGCTTTAAGTAAAGGGAATGAATCTAAAAAGAATGTACTACTTAGAGCAGAATTACAGCAAAATGTGTGGTAGAAAATAAATTTATTGTATTTAGAGTTGATGTAGTTGTGTATTATTTGATCATACCACTAGCTGTGTGACCTTGGGCAAGTTACTCATCTCTCTGTTTCAGTTTCTTTATTGAAAATGGGTAAATCATGTCTCCTGTCTGATATGGTATACCTGGAATTGTGCCTGGCACTTTGCAAGCACTTCTTAAGTGTACCTTATGTTATCATTATAATGATACATGTAATCAGTCCTGCAGTGGTGCAGAGGATCAGAGACACAGGACGAACCATCCAGAACCAACCAAAATAGCATGAGGGACCTGTGAGGGATGCAGGCTGGGTATTACTGCATTCCAGATGAGCTCTAGTCACAAAATGATAGTATTCTGTGGAAGGCGTTTTATATCTTCAACTTACCTATAAATATCCCAAGGGAGATGCTACCATTTGAAGTCAGCTCAGTTACTTTCCATTATTGGAAAAAATTGTTCCCATGTAAACCACTCTCATCCCACCCCTAAACCAAATTTAGCAACACAATCCCCACCTCCCACTCAAACAAACTACCCACCTACCTCCCACTCCAATTTCTGTTGGCTCTACCTATCAATTTTCTTTGTATTAAGAAATCACATCTGAAGCAAATTTCTAAACCTATATGTACAATGCGTTTGATTTTTAGAAGAGCTTAAAGGTAGCTGGCTTTCAGGTTTTCATTTTAGTTTATTGGTCTCTTAAAGGTATTAGCTATCATTGAGCAATGGCTGCTTTTAAAAAAACTGAGGTATAATTGGCATATAACTTATTAATTTCAAGTGTATGACATAATGATTCGATATTACTACATTTTGTGAAATGATCCCCACAGTAAGTCTAGGCACCATCCATCACCACACAGTTACAGTTTTTTTTCTTGTGATGAGCACTTTTAAGATTTACGCACTTAGCAACTTTCAAATATGCAATACAATATTATTAACTATAGGTACCATATTGTACATTACATCCCCTTGACTTATTTTTATAACTAAAAGTTTGTACTTTTGACCCCTTCACACATTTTGCCCTCCCCCCACTCCTTGCCTCTGGCAACCATCAATTTGTTCTTATCTATGAGCTTGGTTTTTGTTTTTTAAAGATATAAGTGAGATCCTACTGTATTTGTCTTTCTCCACCTCACTTATTGCACGTAGGATAATGCCCTGAAGCCCATCCATGTTGTCACAAATGGCAAGATTTTCTTATTTCTTATGGCTGAGTAATATTCCACTGTATATGAGTATAGGGCCTGGTGCATACAGAGAGTACTTAAGAAACATTTATTAATGGAAGGGAAGGCCAAAGTTGAAATTGTGGTCTATTTAAATTGGGAAAATTAGTTAATGTCTGTACCGAATTTTGTTATCCATGGATCTATCAGTGCGCATTTGGATTATTTCCACATCTTGGCCATTGTAAATTATGCTACAGTGCACATGAGGGTGCATATATCTTTTCAAGTTAGTGTTTTGTTGTCATCAGGTAAATACCTAGAAGTAGAAATGCTGGATTATAAGGTAGGTTCACTGTTAATTTTTAGAAACCTCCATACTGTTTCCCTTAGTGGCTGCCCCAATTTACATTGCCACCAACAGTGCACAAGGGTTCCTTTTCCCCCACATTCTCACCAACACATATTTCATGTCTTTTTGATAATAGCCATTTTTAACAGGTGTGAGGTGATATCTCCTTGTGGTTTTGGTTGGCATTTCCCTGATGATTAGTGATGATGAATACCTTTTCATGTACCTGTGGGCCATTTGTATGTCTTCTACGGCAGAATGACTGTTCAGATCCTCCGCCCATTCCGCTCCCCCCCCATTGGATTTTTTTTTTGCTATTGAGTTGTATGAGTTTAAAAAAAATATATTTTGGATATTAACTTTTTAAAAGATACATGATTTGCATATATTTTCTCCCATTCCATAGGTTGCATTTTCATTTTGTTGATAGTTTCCTTTACCATCCTGATGGTTTTTAGTTTGCTGTAGTACCACTTGTTTATTTTCACTTTTGTTGCCTTTGCTTTTGGTATCAGATGGCTGCCTTTTTAAAGTTTTACTTAGGGGAATTGTATTCACAGTACAGATCTTTATAGTCATCTTTAAAAATGTATATCAAACTTACTTTTTATCTTGTTTTGTATGGTAGAATTCTAAATGCATGAAAATAGCGTCAAGAGAGGGAACTTCGATTGTAATTTAATTTCCGACTCAGTAGACACATGAATGATGCTTTGCTACCATTTCAACAGTGTTATAAGCTGATTGACTATTTCTCATGCTATCAGGGGGCTGCTTTGGGATTATTTGAGGTGCTATATAAATGTAATGATGTCTTACTAGTTCTCTGTGAACCTGTGCATTTGGTCTGGTGGAGATTTCTTTTTCAAAATAAGATATTCTCTTACGAAGTGTGAATATTATCTGTCTTCACACCTAGCTTATGTGAAAAATTGTCTGCATTGTGTGCTGTAGTTCTGCAGTCACTGAAAATAGCGTTCTGAGCTTGGTTGCTTTTCTTGAAGTAGATATACCATGACAGCCAGATTTGTCAAGAAACAGTTGCAGATGTGAGTATTGTGCTATGAAAATGAGATTTCAAAGGAGCCACAGCAGACAGAGGGTGAGAAAGGATTAGATAGTATTGCCAAAGGTGTAGAGAAGAGGGTGTTTGACTGGACGTTGAAGAGAAGGTATCATATGACTATTGAGAAGCCCAGTTTTAAATCTGAGATTTCAAGAGAAGATTTTAGAAGTAATTCTGCAGGTATGTATTAAGAGAGAAAGAGAGTGAGGAAAGTGGAGTCGGTGGGGTCATGAAGAAAAAAAGCAGGGACAAGATGACATTTGAATCTGCCCTGCAAGCACTTAACCTTATTAACAGGCTCTGCAATGGCATCATGCCCAAAGTGACTCGATTTGAAAGCAAGCTGGCATAGAACAGACTTGGCTACTTGGGGAAATTGCTCTCAGCAGAAAAGAGACAGAGCTTAATATAAAAAGGACAAGATCACTTATCTGAGGGGGAAATAACTTGAGAGCTAATGACCATCATATCAAAGAAACAGCTGCCAAAGCACATGCTGCAGTGAAAGGTAAGGGCAATGGACGTAATGTGACCTTATCTTATTAACTGATAAGAAAATAGAGTTTTGGGAATACATAAATACTCGCACATGTGTAATTTTTTTAAAGTAAAAAGAGAAGCTGTGTTTTGTTGTTGCTTTAGGTAAAACTGTTTTATCATGCTGCACCATGATTTTCAAATACAGCTTTAAATGCAGATTTTTATAAAACCGATTTTTTCAGAAATATTCTTTCCAGTGCATTGAGGAAATTAGAAGTAAACAGTAACTATATGGGATCCATGCTGGGCACTTTTTCATGAATTAAAACCTGGAAAAATTCATGTTGATTTTATATGTTTTCTGCATTTTGTGTGGGATATCAAATAACAATAATACCATTATCAGCCGATGTTTTTATTGTGCATTATAATTTTCACATCTCGTTCGTGATCTCAGTTGGTCCTCTGAGTGGCACTGTGAATCAGGTATATGGTTTCCCCATTATTCAGATGAGGAACTGGAGGCCAGATTGGCTGCAGGTCTACTATCCTGCCTTTCAGAGCCTGGCTGCAAAGGATGAGAGCATGCACAAGGAAGCTCATGAGCAGCTTTGAGTCAGGAAAGAAGTGTTTCCATACTGATCAGTAATGGATGGTGGAGCACATGGCTCCGGCTAAGCTTTGTCAGGAGCACGTGCAGAAGAGGCCGTCTTTGTGAAGTAGTGGGAGAACTGAAGTTAAGTTTCCTGACCTAGACAAATTAGTTCATATGGACTGATGTGGTCGAAGTTGCTTTTCAAGAAAACATTGTCTCTGTGTTAGGAGAAGTTTCAAGTTGGAAAGAAGAGCAATTTTTTGGACGACACCAGAGATTTTAAATGTGAAATTTTTGCGAAATCTAAAAATCAGTTGTGTCGGAGCCCAGCATCTGTTTTGTGACCAGACTTTTCCTGTGTGTGTTACATTGATTAGAGGGCATGATTTGATTATGTGGTCAGAAAAAGGCTGGATAGAATTGTTAAATCATCAGTTTTTGTCTTATTGCCCTGGCTTCACGTTCTTGTGGTGGTTTTTCAGCTCTATGAAACAATTTACCCCCAAAGAACTCATCAATGACTCAGTGTCTTTTTAAAAATTATTAAATATGTCTTTATTGATTTCAGAGAGAGGAAGGGAGAGGGAGAGAGATAGAAACATCAGTGATGAGAGAGTCATTGATCTGCCTCCTGCACACCTCCTGCTGGGGATCGAGCCTGCAACCCAGGCATGTGCCCTGACCAGGAAATGAACCTCAGTTGCCTGGGTCATAGGCCGATGCTCAACCGCTGAGCCACGCTGGCCAGGCTGACTCAGTGTCTTAGTCTTTTACTTCAAAATCTGTTCTCAGAAGCGATACCCTGGTTGCCCATTAACTATTTCACTTGAGAACCAAACCCTTATGTCATCTGAATGACACTCTTCCAGCAACTTTGGGTTTCAGCAGGTTGGTGGGAGGCATTTGGTGATGAGGGACAGTAAAGCAGGAATGGGTGTGCTCCCTTTACTCATGAAAACATATAGTCCCGAGGCAGCGTTCACTTATAGCAGGTGCCCAATTCTGGCAATAATTATCTAGATCCTAGTACTACCTGGATTCTTTGCGGTGGACTACCAGATTTTTCAAAGTGAACGTTGTAACTCACTAGGAGAATTAATTTTTGCTAGAAAATAGGTGTCTTTTAGTGAGAAGATAAAAAAGTATTACTGTAAGTTTTGTTTTCTTGAAGAAGCGTTTTGTTGAACAAAAGGTCCCATGTTTAATCAAAAGAAATGAAACTTGAGTTTTTAACTTGGTGCTTGTAACACATAAAGTTTGAGATCTGGAGCCTGAGATATTTCCTCCCACGCTGCATGTGTACCTTGAAATCCCATTACCTGCTTGAATCCAGTGCCTGGCAATTTGTTATACTGAGCAGCTAATTTTTCAATGTGGTTCCTCGGGGGCTCTGTGCAAAGTGATACAACACAACTGACCCAGTGGAGTAGCAGCCTGAATACAGATTGGGTGCCAAGCGAGTTTACAACTCTGTAACCTTCAGGCCTAACTAAGAAGTTGTTTACATAATAACATTTGGTCTATGAATGAGTATTTTAATATTTGTAACTAACCAACAAATATGCTGAATGTTATTTTCTCCTTAAAAACATTTTAATTATCTGAATAATTGGAATTTAGATGCCTTGATCCCTATGTGAAATAATGCAGTCATATTCAAAAGTGTAAATGTTGGAATCAGGAAAATTCAGTTTGAGTTTTGGCAGAAACACTGTGTCGTTTGGGCATCTTCTCTGTGCCTCAGTTTCTACATCTGTAAAATGAAGATGCTAAAAATAGCAACTTCAAGCTTCTTTGGTCATAACAAGTGCATACGTAACACATAGTATGAGCAGTTCACTCTTTATAAATTATACTTGCTCTGAAATAATACTAAGTATCTATTGGACTTCTCTATTTATGGTAATGACTCCTTTTTGGAAACCTTATTACTTGGGATTGATACCCTTTCCACTATTACAGGAACCCTGGCTACTCAAATAGACATAATTGGACTGTCCAGTAGAAAAATGTTTATTTATATTCCAGGTAGAATCTCATTTGAAAACTAGGGCCAGTTTAATACAATAAGCACATTTTTATGGCTATAGTTTATATTAATAAGCTTCATTCAGTATAAAGAATATTATTAAACAAGAAATTCTAGAGAATATGCTTAAAATTCTCTGTTGTCCTTTATTTGTACATTGCTGATCCTTGAACAATACAGGTTTCAACTGTGTGGGTCCACTTATACAAGAATTTTTTTCAATAGACGTATATCCCTGGGTTTCACATCAGCTAATTCAACCAACAGTATGTTGAAAACAGTATTTTCGATCCAGGGTTGGAAATCCGTGTTTACAGAGGGCCAGCTCATTATGTGTGGATTTTCAACTGCACAGGAGTTCGTGTTCCTACCCCCACATTGTTCAAGGGTCAACTGTATATTTGAATATCTTTATGATGTTAAATATGTTTTGTATAAAAAGGGTAGCCAATCATAATTGTAGGCCAGGGCATGTCAGCTGGAGGTGGACATTTTTGGACTAAGTGACATGGTTACCAGGGAATCAGCTTCTTTTCACTAAATTCATGGGACTCCTTCAAGTTCACATCCCCTAGCTAATTGGAGTCTTGGTCTTGGTCTTCATCTGATCGCCTTTGCTGGTGGCTGCCTGGTTCTTGGCATGTTCATTTTGGATATACTAGTCTGAGCCTAGTTGATCACTCTGGGTGCCAACATCAGTAAGGTAATTTTATCAGAAAGAGTTGAAAATGCCTGTTTACCCAATCTAGTCCCCACCCAACTCCATCTTGGGTGAGTACCACACCCTGATTTGTTGTCTTTTTTAAATGAATATTTTAAAGCTATTGGGAAATAAATTACTTTGATTTCATGTCACATTTCTCTCTTGGGTCAGAATATCTCATTAATATTAATGCTCGTGCTTGAATGAGAATGCTGTGCTAGTGTGTATTTCACACTGGGCACAGGTGGTGACATGATCTTAAGAAGGTGAAGGCCCTAAATCCCTTAGGTTATTAAACAGGAACCCTCCCATTCTCATTATTTAGCCATTTGTTACCTGCATAGTGAAAAAGGTTGTTCTTCAGTTCGGTTTTGTTCCCTTACCTTTGCTCAAAAGCTCATCCCCAGGTTATCTTGTCATGGATGAAGCTGGACCTTTGACCCGATCCTCATTTGGGTACTAAATTGGTAGGTGGAGCATAGTAACTTGGCTGTTACCTCCCACTCCCCAATTCCATTTTTAATTTTTTTTGGTAACCTCTCAGGCTTTACCATCTCTTGGATTCCTTGCTCTTCTTCACGTGCTGTGTCAGTGGTTGGTTCCCATGTGACCGAGGTCAGCCATGCTTCACGGCCACGGACTTCCCTGGAGTAAACCTTTGTTACACATGATAGATTTTGTGATAACCAGACATAATCAGAGGAAGAGATGACCATTATTTCTCTTTTTGCAGAATGGTCCCAAAAACGAGTTCGTTAGATAGGATCTTGTTGTGTACAAATTTCCATATGTGTGTTTGGCTGGAGAAAATTGTCATTTACAAAAATCCTTGACTTAGAAAATAAATTAGGAAGTGATTTTTTTGTGATACAGGAGGATGCAGCATAGTATTCCTTTAAATTAGAAACTTATCAAAACTTCGAAGGTGTCTCAGCCCAGGAAGGGAAGGGAAGAAGAGTGAAGGGAAAAGGAAGGGAAATGGAAAGGGGAGAGCAGGGGAAAGGGAAGTTTGAACATACCTTCCCTGCTGTGCAGTATGACTGGGATCATTCCAGACCTGCACTGCTCTAGTCGGGCACACTTGAATCTCAATTAAAAAGAGATACAAGGTTTGTCTTCTTTGTTTGTTTGTTTGTTTGTTTGTTTGTTTTTTGCAGTCAAAATTTAGTGAATTTTGTGACACTCTAAATTTAGTGAAACCACGTGCCCTATGTTCGTGGATCCATGTTACATTAAAACCATGTTACATTAGCTCATAAAGCCAGAGCTCAGTCCTGCCCTTTGGACTACAGTGGCCCACCTTGAGCCCACAGTGAAGACCTCAAGCAGTTCCTACTACATGACGTACAACCCAGCCACAAACATTTCCCCAGTGCAGTATGTTAATCAAGAGGCTTTATGTTGAAAGTAATAGAACCCACCTCTGGCTAGTTTAAGTAAAAGGAGAATTAGTTGACTGGACCCAGAATTATTTTATAAGCCAAGAGTGATACCAAAGTGTCATAGGCTCATTCAGAATCACAGCATTTTTCAAACATTTGCTACTTTAAAACTTAACGATTTAGTTTCTTATATAAAATTCTCCGTTATTTTAATGGGGTATTTTAACTTTTGTTTTTATTGGTAAAATGTCTTTCACTTTTTTCTCCCTTTTGGGGATGGAGATTATCCTGAGGGTGTTGAGTATCTACTTCTTTCTTAATATGGTAGAAACTATATATTCCAGCACGTTCCAAAACATTTTTGTTCTCAGTTTTTATTTCTTACACTTCCCTTTGTTTGGAGATGAAAGTAAAAGGAAAAATAAAAGCTAGTAGCTGCTTAATTCCGTCAGGAACTTTACAGAGTTCTAGTCCTTGGCCTGTTTGGTCATAGCAGAATTTATGAAAATCTAAAACATTAATGATGCCTGAAAGGCAGGCTGCCACACAGAGATGAATGCATTGCCTGGCCTGATAGTAAAATTATAGAGACTTGAAAACTCAGCATTTTGAAGATCACTGAGATATCATTTTTGTGTGTGTCCAGAATATTTCGTGAATAATGTTTAGATGGAGTCCATATAAACCCACTTCCTATTAGAACTGAAATATTTTTTTCTTGGCAGAAACTATTTTCACTGGACCATAAAAGTAGACTTATAGTAGGCAACAGAAAACACTGGAAAAATCCAGCAAAAGCAGTATTAGAAGTGCTTCCTGTCCTTTTTATAGAACTAAAACTACAAAGAAAAAAGAATTTTGATTATTTATGCAGAAGATCTCCTCTTATGGTATATTTTATATCTGCTGTTACAGACCGAGATAGCATCTTTCAATGTAAAATTGAGTTAGCTGTGGTTTATATCATGGATGGCTTTAAAGCTATTTGCCATTAATAATAAGGCATTTAGAAATGTGAAAATAAATGGTCATTGCATATACCAGTGATGCTTTCGGTTTGCTCTTTTGCATGAATTAAATCTTATTTATAAGGTGACATTATCCAAAATGAATAGGGGGAAGATGATCCAGAAAATCAGGACTCTTTCACATTCCTAAGCATTAGCTTCACTATTCCCAATGAAGTGAGTCAGCACCTCAGAATTAAAAATTCTAATATGTACATAGGCAGTCCCAAGATGCATTTCAACATGAGGTCACCAAGAAAGTGAAAAGTGCAGTGAATTTGCATGTAAGTGTCCTTGGACCCTAAGGAGCGGGGGCAGTGATGAGTAACTGGTTCCTGAGCTGTAGCCAACTCCTCCTGTAGTGTATTTTAGAGTCCAATAAAAAAAAGCATTTTATGTGTTTCTCATGTAAGAGATGACAATGAAATAAGATATTTTTAAACATGAGAATTAAATCAGCAGGAACTCTTTTCATGTATATTTTTCTATTTTTTCTCCTAATTATCCTTCACCTAAACCACAAGGCTGGGCAAAATTTGTCACAGTGGCTGGTTGAATCTGTGGTTGCCTGGACACACGTTTTAAATTTGACTACCCAAAAGTCTGCATGTATGGAGTATGGAGTTTTTATTGATGATAGACTACATTTTAGGTTATATTTCACATTACATTGGGAGATTGGTTGGCTTTACGCTTTTAAAAAATCATCTTTTCCCTCCAAATAGGAGGGGAAAACCATTAAAAAAACCTTCTAAAGTGTTGTTTCTTTCTGATATAACTCTCAATCTGTTGTTTTCATTTTCTATGAACTAAGAATTTTTTCTTCACCAATTTCCCAAGTAGAAATCAAAACAGTATTGAAATAGTTACAAATTTTCCCAAGAATTGCAGTATGACATCAAAAAGAAAAAAATTTAGTATATGGACCAACTAATGCTATACATATAGCCAGAGACTGATTTTGAAAGTAAAGTTCAAGAAAACTCCCAGAATGTGTAGGTGGGAGTAAAGGACTAGATAATGGACAATTTAGGAAATAAAAAGTTAATACTGAGGAATACCAACATCTTTAGGATTCTCAGAAGCAGATCATGTCAAAGCAGAGGGGAGGAAATAATCAATGGAATCATAGAAGAATTCTTCACGAAGTTCAAAAAGCCAAACCAGCTTCCAGTTGAAAAGACTATGTGTTGAGTCAGCTGAAAATAGCTAATACTCAGCTTTTCCTATTCTCAGAACTTCATGGATTAAAAATACATATATACCTACATACTTCCAGAGAGAATAAATAAGTTACAAAAGGTGCATGACTAGACTAAAATCACATTTCTCATAAGCCGCTTTGGATTCTAGTAGATGATGAAGCAATACTTTCAAAGTTTGGAGAGAAAATAACTTTGAATCAAAAAATATCTGTAGCCTAAAGTATTTGTTAAGTAAGATGGCAAAAATAAAAATATATTCGAGCCCGGCCAGGCATGGCTCAGCGGTTGAGCGTCGACCTAGGATCTGGGCGATCAGGGTGCGATTCCCAGTCAGGGCACATGCCCGGGTTGCGGGCTTGATCCCCGGTTGGGGGTGTGCAGGAAGCAGCTGATCAATGACTCTCTCATCATTGATGTTTCTATCTCTCTCTCTCCCTATCCCTTCCTCTCTCTGAAATCAGTAAAGATATATTTAAAATATATATATATATTCGAATATGCAGTATTTTCAGGAATGCATCTATCCAATGATCATAAACCTCTAGTTTAGCTTCTAAAGCAGGGCTGTCTAATAAAACTTCCTATGATGATGGAAATGTTTCATGAATATTATAGCCACTAGCCAGATGTGGCTATTTAATTTTAATCTCATTAAATGAAATACACAGTTCCGTTCCTCATTTATACTAGGCATTACTTCAAGTGTGCAGTAGCCACTCAGTGGCTCACGGCTCCCATGTTGGACAACACAGCTACCTGGAGAGGTTGGAGCTCATAAGGATTTGTGAACCCCTTGTAATGACTCCAGGCACTCTTTCCTGAGCATTTATCTGCCTAGGGGTTAGGAATTTGCTCAGAAGAGAAACTCAAGTAGAGGTTCTAGGACTGTGTGAGGACTGTGGACCTCTGGGGAGGGGAAGCTCTGAGAGCAGGTGGCACTGCCATGAGCCCGATGTTGCCCTGGCCTGGAGATGGCTCATTCTATGTGACTTTCCCCTAGAGCCTCAGGACCACACTGTTTTTAACCCACCTGTACCGTTCCGTGTGGTTACGTATCCCTAGCCAGATTATAAGTAACTTGAGAGTAGGGGTTGTATTTTTTAATTCTGTATCCTCAGGGAATAGCACTTTTTAGCAACATGTATCAGAACAGCGTCATTATCTCACTTGAAGATGATGTGTTGTTCATATTCCAGTAGAAATGGAAAATAATTCTTCAATTTTAGTGAACTGCTGGAGAGGATTAAATACAGGATGATAAGAAACTAGTGAAGAGCTTATGACACTTTCCAAGTACAATGGATAAAAAACAGTGTGAATTCTTTCTTCTCCTGTGATTGTGCGCTTTCTACCTCAGCCTGACCCTGGAGGACTGGTTTCTTAATGAGATGTTTGACTTCATTTTTTCCCAAGTTAGTAGTTCAAAAGACCCACCATTTTTAGAACTAGAAAAATAGGAACCTCATGCCAAGTGAAATATGTCTGTGTTGCAAGGTCAGATTCAGTGTCACATTGCACTTTGCAGAACTCTGCATCTCTGCACCCCCTTCTCTTTGTGAACTGAAATAGTCTCATGGGTAAGAACCTGATTTTCTGTCCATTGTATGGTTTTTAGTCATTCTTTATGTTACTTTTGCATTTGTTTAAATAGACACGTAATTTAAACAAATCTAACTCCAAATGGTGTAGTTACAAAGGTTTCTTGCACAAGTTTTAACTGATTTATAGAATTCTGTATTTTTAAATTAACATTTACAATGCAGCATGGTTCGCTATTTAGCATTTATTAGCTTGCAAAGTTAAATGCAATATGCTGTTACGATGAGCTGTTTTAAGGCATTAAAATTTAACACACACAATGGTGTGATAGGCCAGTAGGTCCCAGTGTGAGTTGAAGGGGTGCTTTCCCTCTGTGTAGTGTCTGTTCTTTCAGGGAGCAGCCATGCTTTGTGCCTCATTGTAATTCACACTGCATCCAGCGCTACTGGAAAACTAATGAAAATGCTGGGACTATGAGGCTTTATTTTACTGTTGAGAATTCTCAGTGGTTACAGTATTATGTAGTGCCTAATTCTCTTGGTGCAGCATTTTTTAATAGTGATTTTTATTTTCAGTCCAGTGATCCATTTCGTTCATTAACCCCCTAACCACTGAGTAAGCTTCATGTGACAAAATAGCTTCCAAAGGAAAAGGCATACATTGGATGCATTAGAAATGTAAATGTTCCAGTCATTCCTAAATCTCAGTTTATGTATTCTCATTGACATTAAACGCTATGGCTTTTAAGTCAAAGTATGAGAAGATCATAGTGCTAGAAGAAGAGAGTAGATACTGTGTTTCTCTTAGAGGGTAATCTCACGTGATACAACTGTTGCCATAGCAAAATTAGGTTAAATTTATTAAAACCTGCTCGTTTCTTCCAAGGAAAAACTAAACTAGAGCATAAGGATTTTAGTGTCACTGTGCCCCTTTCATTTGGTTTTCCATCCTTAATGCAAAATAAACATTGAGTGTACCCTTCATTTTGAAAAATTGATTTGCTATGGGAAGCTGACTGGTATTGGATTTTGTGTGTGATCCGTACAGATTTGTACCCAAAACAGTAATTGTTATTCATGCCATGCTTTTGTGTGTCAAGTGCTGTATCTGATGAACAACTGGCACCCCAGATGACTGAGGTGGTTTTGAAATTTAAGGGATATTATCTCCTGAATATTATGAAATATTTTATGATCTTATTTTGATGTTTTTTCCCTGTTTAAAGCAGCATTTTCTTAAAGCAGTATGGTATGTGAGTTTGAGTGTGTGTGTGTGTGTGTGTGTGTGCGCATTTTATAACTACCAAAAACTAGTTTTTAATGTGGAGTTTAGAGTTATTATGTTGATGCTTGTCCAAGCACTGTAAAAATACCACAGCTGCATTTTGTATGTCACACTGTTCCCTGTAGTAGGGACACATATTTAATTAAATCCATGTATTGCCGATGCTGATGTCAACTGCCCCGTGACTTCTGAAGCTGTGTTCTGGCCAGCGTCTTTATTACACTCTGCATGTGTCCACAGCCATATCAAAAAAGCAGCAAACAGGAGTGAAACATACTTCTCTGAAAGTGGAGTGTCAGTTGGAGTGAGAGGATGGTAAGAATGACTGATAGCTTGAGAACGAAAGGCTGCCTTCAGGAATGAGTGAAAACCAGAATTCTAGTACATCAGATAGTATGCTCAGCAACACCCAGGGAGTTCGCTGGGCAGGAGAATACTGAATCCGTGATTGGAAAAATTCTCTTGAATAAAATCTATTAGTCAGAAACTTAAAGTATTTGGGTGAAACTATACCTCATATTAAAAATAGTTCTGTCTGAATTAGAGAGTTGAGTAACCGAGAAAGATACTATCATGAGAAATTTACATATGCATACCTGTGCATTAGAACTACTTCAATTTAAATTAATTATAAAATAAAATCTAATCAAAACCTTATTTTTTTAATGCGCTAACCATATTTCAAGTGTCCAACACTACGTGTGGCTAGTGACTCCCGTACTTGGTGGTGCAGATGTAAACCATTTCTGCCATTGCAGAAAGTTACAGGATGCTGCTGCTCTGAAATAATCTCTTCTTAATTGAAGGAGGCACAAGAATCATGATAATATCCTTTAATGATAATAATAAGCCAAACAGTACAATAGTGAGGATATATTTTGCATGTTACTTTGCCTAGGGACATAATTGCAACCTGAGAATTAGAAACACTGAAGCTGTTCTCAGCTCTGCAGTGAAACTTCTCTGTGGTCTCTTGGACCTGTTACTGGGTCTCTCCAAACTTGCGACCTGCCTTTCTGTTTTGTATGCTCTTCTGCCTCCTGGTTCCCTGTATCCTTTAGCAGGATAAGCAGAAGAACAAAAACCAAATGAGTTTCTCAGGAAAATGATAGTGTAGAATTTTTGTATATAAGCAAAGGTAATTTATTAAGAGGTGATCTTACTTCATTTATTCCTAGGGTGAATTTAACTTTTAAATTAATGAACTACTAATTGAAGATTTAGAATTATAGTCATTATTAATGGATGTGAAAAGAATGTGCAGCTTTATTTGTGGAAATTATTTCAGGCCACTAAATTGTTGTTCTTGGTCTTAAATGATGTTAAAAGAAATTCTAAAATTTTCTGAAAAATTAAAAACCTGGTTCACAAATCTGTCATTAATTCATCCATTTTGGGTTTTATTACGGGTATTTCCAAGGATAATGGAAACTTCTAAAAGCAAGGGAAGTATCCAAAGTAACATACATAGTTAAAAAGAGGCGTTACTTCTCTTAGAAGAAACGTTGAATCTAGATGATGGAGTTTTTTTATTTTTATTTTTTCATCAAATCAGATAAGGGATTGTGCTGCCAGAAAATATACATCTTGCTTTTCTCTCTCTGAGAAAGTCATACATAAAGGAATATCAGTAGAATAGAGGCTTCTGAACTTTTAAGCTATTGGAGCCTAAATTGCCAGCAACTTCAGCTACTACTAATAATGTAATCCAGATACTAAGATTTATTCCCATTTGGGATTTTATACTATTTAACTAGAACTCCATGGAGGCCCTGGGTGGGGATGAGGGTAGGTCCGGTGTCACCAGTTAATACTAAAAATGCCAGAAAGGGTGTCTGGGAATCAGAATCAGATATTTGATTTTCTTATGTCTCAAAATGTTGGAGGGTAGGGTAGAAGGAGTACCACACAGTCCAATATTCAATGAACTTTGCCTTCCCTTAAAAATGATATAAACCCAAGAGTCCTATAAGATAAACTACTTAATGGTAGTTAAACATGGAAACCAATTGAATCGGCCTGCTCTAGGATCTTCTGAAGTAAACTTTGAAGTAAGGAAATACCTTCTGTAAGTGTAAATAATAGCATATGATGCCAAATCTCGTTCATAAATATATTTGTCATAGATTTTTAGAGATACATGGGATTTTAGAAAATTATTTGAATGATTATGTGTAAACTAGTATTATTTTCATTTTATGCATAAAAGTACACGGGCCAGAGAGGTTATCTGCTTAGTTTGAGCTGTTAATAAAGTGCTAAAGGGACCTAGTTTCCCAGCCTGGCATCTTAGGGCGGAGCTTCCTTCACCACCAAAGCGGCTTTATTTAGTCCTTCTGAGGGCTCCTGAGTATATGGGCTGGAAAGGAAGCATAGAAGGGTAGACTGTATCAGCGTTTTCTAAAAGAGAAACTTTGTCCTTCAGTGGTAGAGAAAGAGAAAAGCACATCTAATTGTGCACTGTGATGTGTTCCAATGAAAGTGTTACCCCATTTCTCCTTGGGTCCAATGGTTTACCACGAGGTAAGTGGGAAATTCGACTTGGTTAATATTCCCCGTAAGCTACGATTATTTGAATTGCTGAGGTATAGAATTTAATATGTCAGTCATCATAATAAGCAGTTATCAAGTGTTAATTATTAATATTAAAGAAAATTGAGAACAGATAATGTCGCCTAATAATCAGTTGCTAAACAAATTCAAGAATGTATTTCAGAACCAAGGCAGATGAACTATATTAGTTATTTTGAGCTTTAAAATTCAGTGATGATGGTTCCGAGACAGTTGGTATTTTTCATATAAAATATAATAAATTTTGTTGCCCTTTTGTAGTGTTTGCATGTCTCCTATTTATTTAGAGTTTAGTTTGATATTCTTAGAGTTTGTCTTTTATTCCAAATATGGATTTAAAAATCAGAACAATGAATTTGTATAAGGATTAGAAATCACTGTTTCCCAATTCCACTTTAAATAACTCGTAATTGAAAGAAGTTGGACACATCGGAGATTGGTAATGTGTGTCAGCGGTAACACAAATGGTGAGTGGTGCCCCAGTCCATGACTTGAGTGAAAAACCTCTAGTAGGTTAGTGACATGTTTAATCAACATCAAAAGATGGAATCTAAACAAACTATACTACCACTCACTGAATGTTTTGTTTTCAGATAATTTATAATTATCCTTGCAACAATCATTGATGAAAATATATGCTAAGTCCCATGTAGACTAAATAAACCTGTAATGCATGGCGCCCTCATTAACTTGTCTTCATGTAAATTGCAGACATTTTTTAATTTCTATGAAGTATGCTTAGTAGACAAGAAGGCCCTCTGAGCAGTTAATGGAAAAACCATGTTCATTTAGGAGTGAATGTGAGGCAGGTGACAGGGACTTTCACAGCCATTGAGTCCCTCTACTTTCTTTAAGGATAGTGTCCAAATGTTTATGGGTATAGAGATGCCAGACTTTCAGTTCAGTTTAAAAGGGCAGATGCAAGGAAGTTTATTTCAGGTAAGGAAACTTTCTAGAACAAATGGGTTCTAGAAAATGTAAAAAAGAGCAAATAACTATGTTATGGATGCATATCTTGTTGTGAAAGGTGATTGGAACATAGATTGGCTTTCATTATTGGAAATAGCAGGACAACCCCATTCATAAGGAGAGTTCTCCCGTTTCCAGGTAGAAGAGCATGTTAAAACCTTTTCATTGTGTCCTATGAGGTAGGCCTAGCCCCCTTTTCTAATAGACGCTTATATGTTGGCTCCCAGCACCACACACTCTCCTGGATTTTCTGTCACTGGATGGCCATTTCTTGTCAACTTCTTTCGATGGCTTTTGCTTCTCTCACTAACCTTTAAATATTGGGAGTTCCCAAAGGTGCAGCCTAGGGACCTTTCTGTGTTCTTTCTAATTAAACTCTCTCCGTAAAGGATTCTCCTGTAGTTCCACGGCTTTAAATGATAAGCAAGGGGGTACTGGGCGTCCTCTCTAGTGATTGTGACTCCATTTTCAGTATTTCTTTAAAATGTTGAAGAGAGCAAATAAATACTTTGTGAGGTGCTGTACGTCACCCTCCAGCAGGAAATACGGGTTGAAACTAAAGTCAAGCTGATTGGAAGATATCTGGGATTTTTACAGGAAATCGGGCTTTTTAGTTGATCTGATAACAGCTCCTGCCCCACTCCCTGCCAACACTCCTCTCTTCTTTGCCTGATGAGTGAGTTGTGTGCAGATATGTATCTGCAGCCCCTTGGCTTCCCTGTGCCCACCTTTCTCCTCATCTCTGGTTATGGGAGACTCTTTCCTGAAGAAGCCCCTGCCCCCTGCCCCTGTGAGGCACCAGAGGAGTTGGGCAGAGATAGTTCCTGGGAGGAATGTCTAAATCCCCAGTACCAGAAACAGGGGCTCTGTGAATGGATGCCTAGGGCTACCAGTATGTGACATGGAGTATACTGTTTAGTTGTGTAGAAAAGACCTGCATGTATTAGATGTCAAACAACAACATTAGAGCACACATGCATTAGTATCAGATTAGTCATGATTATTATTATGGGGGGTTCTGTCCCTTCTAAACTCCTTAGTTACCCACTCATTAGAATCTGTCGATTCCTTCAGGATGTTTTTGAGAAGCCACTGAAGTGTGATTGTAGAATGTTTAGAGTTCAAGGCAATCTTCAGTTTATGTTGATGTTTTAGGTATAAACCTTTGCCCTAAACCTCAGTCACCTTTGACTCCTTTCGAAGAGAGTAAACATGAAAATTTTGACCTTTTTCTTGTCAACTGAGACTTCATTAACTAAGGAAGGATATATTTATTAAGAACCTTACTTGATGATAGGTACTTTTTGTTAGGAACTTTTATAAATTTTATGTAATTCTCAGGAACATCAGGAATTGGGTATTATTGTGCCTGTTTACAAACAAGGAGGTGGAGGTTCTGAAAAATTCAGTTATTTGCTCAAAGCTTTTGCAGCTAATGAGGCACTGAAGAGCTCCAATTCCAGGTCTGATTTCGGAGGTCAGTCCATTTTCTATGATAACTTCGGTGTCTCCCTGTGCTTTTAGTCTTTGTCTACTATAAAGTCAGCATAGTAACACCTCAACATCTATTTTGTAGAACTATCAGAACCAGATGAATGGGAACACAATACCTATACAAATTCCAAGCCCTATTATGACTATTAGTAGCATTAATTTAACATTACCAGTGTGTTCTTTTAATTAACTGTCATTTTATTCCAAGATTTCTAAATATATGTTGTGATCTGTAAAGACTTATATCTGCAGCAGTGGATGTTTTGTTTGCTAGACTCCTTGTGGGTATGTTTGGGTTTCTTTGAGAATGAGTTTTACACCCTCTGATTGTTGGCAAATATTCCTGCTGAAGAGCAGCTGCCCATCTGTTCAGCTGGTAGCCAAACATCACAGTCAAAACAGCAGTCTCAGCTCTGCACAGATTCCGATGGGATAGTGTAACTCAGAGTATGTCATGTCCTTGTCAACAGATGTGGGAGGAGGTATCATCAGTCTTGGAAAACTCAAGATTTTTATCATCTAAAATTAAGATTTATCCGTAATTTATAGATTTATCTCGTTCAATGTAACTGCTGTATAGTTTTCTATTATGTGAATATATCATAGTTTGTTTACTTTCTTTTTTACCTATTACACACTTCATTGCCATGAGCATTCATGAAATTATCTCCTGTTGAACATGTACTGGAGTTTTTCTAGAGTATATAACTTGTAATGGAATTGTTGGGCCATGACTGTGCTTATCTCAGCTTCACTAGATAATGTCAAATTATTTTCCAAGGGGACTGTATATTTATACCAAACCATTTGTGCATCAGAGTTTACATAGTTTCAAATCTTCGCCAACATTTGACATTGTAGGATTTAAGGACTGTTGCTGAATTTTTAATTATAATTATATTTTGCAGTTCTAGAAGCTTTTATTTGGCTTAGATATTTAAATTTTTTCTTTATTTTTTCTCATATTTCCAATCTCTTATTCCTTTAAACATATTAAACATTTACTTTAAATTCTGACAATTCAAATTTGAGATTTTTGTGAGTTTGATTCAGCTCTAAGTTATTTCTTTTGAGTCTTACTCACTAGTCTTTGTTTCCTTGTTTTATTTATGTGGTTTTTTTTAAAACTGTAAGCTCGTGATCTTTTGAAATTCTTTGAGGTTTGGACAGAAGGTCTATTCATCCAGAGTGAATTCGCTTTTTGTTCTGGTGGCTAACCTAGGATATTAACAGCCCTGGGTCTCTCTAAGGTTAATTTCTGTGCTTGAGGCTTCTTGGACCAGAAATATAATGTGAATTTAGGTAGCAAATTTGCTCAGTTGCCAAGTTATATGCCTATGAGTTCTCTGGAAAAAGATATCCCTCTCTCTCCAATGCCAAGGTCTAGGCTGGCAGCGTTCTTGCTGTCCCTTCTGCAGAATAGGTTTATTCTAATTCACTCTAAGGTCTAATCTTTTGGAATCTGAGTCTATTCTGGAGTTTGATTTTAGACTCTCCAGTCTTCACATGGCCCGGGCACAGTCTGTAGTAGTGCTTTGTGCTCAGGTGGCTGTCAGATTGGGAGTTCAGGGTCCCCACATTAGCTAAATGTCTCCAGTGAAAAGCTAGCTTGAGAGTTCACCCTCTTCTCTGGTTTACTGATTTTTTTCTTTCTTGTCATCTGATTGATAAATTTTACTCATTTTTCAGTTTTCTCTTTTTAAATAGAGCTTCTTACATGCCTTAATTTTTTCTTAATGTCTTTTTATTATAAACATTTTCAGTCATGCAGAAAAGAGGATAGGAAGTATATCACCTAGATTACTTGTCAGTATTGTTGTGTATGTGTGTGTGTGTGTGTGTGTGTGTGTGTGTGTGTTCTGAACCATTTGGAAGTCAGTTGCAGATACTATGACACTTGATCCTGGTGTTTTGCTGTGCATCTTCTAAAAATAAGAAAATTCTCCTTTATGACCATAATACACACTGTAGACAATGAATAAGAATTCTGTAGTATTTTATCTAATCCTTAGTCAATATTCACATTTTCCAGTTTTTACTGTGTTTTTCCCCTAAAATGAGAATACAGACAGCGTGTTTTAAAAGATACTTGTCAGCAGGGCTAGTGGGTAATTTGGCTCACCACTTCCAGCTACGGGAGTATGTCGTTTGGCCTGCTCCAGAGTCTGCTTGTGACTCTGCTCTTCTCAGCAGCCAGCGGTCCTCCGTCTTTTGCCCCGTTTGCTTTCCTTGTGAGCTGCTGATTGTGGGGGATGCAGTGAAAGGACTGTACAGCAACTCCTTGAATATTGTAATCATGTTGATGAGATGCCATAGGAACCTAACTCTTGCTTATATCAATTAGCCTAGGGTAAAATTAGTTTCATTATATGCCGTTTCACTTACAGTTGCAGCACCTATTGATGATGTTAAGTGAAGAATTGTAATGTAATTGAAAAAATATTTGACGCCCTTTCTAAAGAATTGTACCGTTCAAATAGAAGACACAAAGGTGCTTAGCTCATTGACTTTCATCCAGATAGTTATGAATTTTAAGTTTCACCAGGTAAGTGGACTGGCTTCACCCAAGATTCCACCCCTGGGCATTCTTTATATATATATGACATTTGGTTTTATAGAACAAAACCAGTTTGTTTTTGGACTTGGCTTTAGCCATCCTAATTCTGTTAACCCCTATTGTGTGCTGCTGCTGGTCAGCCCAGCTGCATGGACATAGGACCTTCTGATGCGGACTAAGAGGGGTCCAAATTACTTCATGAGGAGGAGATGACGAGTAAGGATTTCTTTGTAAATCAAAGCTAACCTAATGTTGCTGCTCATTACTGGTAACTTTATTTAGAGCTTAAGGCTCGATGAATTTAGTGTTGCTTGACATATTTTAAGATGGCTCAGGATTACAAAAATATATTGCCGTAGAATAATAAGCTACAAGTAGGAAATATGGATGTACTTCTTATTTTTGATGATTTCATTGTTATTTATGTACGTAGCTACATACATGAAGCCCCATGTTGATATTTTTCTTTGCCACTGACTTCATAGCAGCTCAGTAGGATTTTAAATATTTATATTTTATATTTTCCCGCACCTGCCCCATGACAATACACATCGACCATGTAAACAAAGATGTATTTAGTGATGAGATTGTGAAACTGGTTTATTACTGTCCTGATCTCCATCGGAAATGAAGCTGCTTTTTCAAACACTGTTTAGGCGTGCGATCTAGCAGTCGGTAATTGTGCAGATTATAATCATGAGTTTCTCTTCAATGTGTATGGCCATTATTGTAATAACTGGTGAATCATTGCATTTTAATTTGAATGAATAAAAAAATGGTAAGCTCAGCAGAAGCATTCTTTAGAGAGGTAAAAGTATGGGAAAAAGAGAAAGGAAATAAGGTACATCCATGAATTTCAACTTACTAGATAGTAGGAAGATGACTTTGATCATACATATGTATACACACACACACACACATATGCTTTTGTAGTACTGCTGACATAACATGGGTGTGAAATTTGGGGGTTCAGCTAGTTTAGCTGCAAAATGATTCTTCTTCATCCCTCTTTGTTCTCTAATTTCATTCCTCAGTAATCAGAAGATTCTGTTTCTTGATTTTTAGACCTAAATATCCCAGTAGCTGTCTTGGAAAGGTTTTAAAAGTATTTTCAGTGACCATTGTGGTAAACATTGGCTAGAATGGAACCATCTTTTTGCATGGCAGGACCCAGTGGTCTAAAACAATTTCTATCTTAGCCCTACTTATTGGGGGCATATTTATTGTATGTTTATTTTTTTACTTCACCATGCTAATTTGTTGACTTCTTGGTTGGTCCTTAAATATAAATTACTATATTAAAATTTTAAATATGTATATTTTCGTTACATATTGCCAGTAGTCTTCAGAAAGGTTTTATCTCACTACTGCATGCTTTCCAACAATGTGTGCTGTCATAAAAAGGAAAGGCTTTGGACTCTGACTTATTCAGTTAGTCTGCGTTGCAGATAGAGTCTGTATTAATTAGGACACTGGTTGTAATGAAACAAATACTTGAGGTAATGTCTACTTTCTTCTGTATTACTTATTGATGTGACTGTTTCTACCACAAGATTGTATAGGGATCACATTTTACTAATCTTTTTGTAGCCCATAGAGATTTGTACATAGTAGGTGCTCGATAAATGTGGAAAATAATTATCACATACTACCCACCTAGGTGGATTCCACCACTTACTAACATATCTGTGCATATACGTTAAGCAAATATCAACTCTTTTTATTGCAAAGTGTCACATAAAGTTCCTGGCTCTCATTCTTGTTTTCGTATGAAGATTCCGTTGATTGGTAAGATATGTTGGTGTATTTAGAATTTTTATCCCCTCCTCCAAAATGTTGTTATTGTGTGTATATACGTTAGCTTGTAAATGATATTAGAAGCACTAAGTAATTTAGCTGGTGAGCATTGCCCATCTGAAAGGATCCTACCTTGCACTGTCAGGGGAGAGATACTGGCAAGTGTTGCTGCTAGTAGTTAGTAAGAATGTAATCAAGACATGAGCTTTAACAGATATGTGAGATGTGTATTAAACCAGTTTCTGAAGATCATTTGCTTTTTGTTTTATGGCAGTACTTTGTGGATTTGCATTTAAAATGATAATTCATGCTGATGGACTTCGTCTCCCATGAGGTGACAGAAATCAATTCTAAAATGGCAGAATGAAAGGGTATAGCAAATAAAGTCAATGAGCTGTCAAAGAATTTTTTTCATCAAACAAATCCCAAAGCGCCCTGCTATAGTGACCTTTTCTCACTCTCTGTTCTTGGATTCTTATGCTGATTTGGTTCATAATTTTTTTTCATAATAGAAAAATAAACATGTTTGATCAGTGAAACAGAAGGTATTTTAAAATAATACATTGGAGCAGGGTCTCAATCTTCAGGAAAACGGTGAAGAGGAAATACAGCATTGATTGCCGTTGCTAAGCAACGGCTTTCCCAGCAGATGTGCAGGGGACAGTGGTGGTGTTGGCCAGCACACTGTGCAGGCTGGGAAGCAGTGCAGCTCCGATGTTTACGAGAAATCAGAATCAGAGCCCTGCATTTCTTCTTTCCTCACAATTTTCTATGACCAGTCTTTGAGACGTTAAGATCATATTGTGAAATATATAGACTGAAAAATTTGAAGCACTTTGCAGATTTTCAGATAGCTGTGGATGGATTTCTACAGCCAACTAGAAAGGAACCAGAATCCCTTTTTTATTTTAGAAATACTATTAATTTCCCATTCATGCATTTTCCCATTCACTAAAGCATACATTCACATGGTTATTTAGCCAATATTCAAGGCACTGTGCTGCTCTTAAGAGTCTGGCATCTCTGGTATTGCTGACACATGCTCGGTAGGTGTGACGGTGGGAATTTAGAGGTGGCTATTGCAGCAGTGCGGAGGTGGCCCAAGAGTCTCCTCCTAGGACTGTAGCGCTCAAGCTTTTAGGGTAATTGAGAATCTTCTGGGCAGCTTGTTAAAAGATTTCTTAGCCGCATTCCTCGTGATACTATTACCGCAGATCTGGAAGGTAATTTAGGAATGTTTATTTTAAACAAGCTCCCTGAGTGGCTCTGATACTGGGGTAGGAGGAGCACTCTGAGAAACGCTGAAGTAGATGGATTAGTGAAGGTGTCATCACTCGTCAATTTTAATTCAGGAATGGGGAAACCACTTGCTGTGGTTGTATTTGTTCAATCTGTGCTTGATTCTTACCTGTCCATATTAGAACTGAGTCTATATTGAGTCAGTAGAGTTAGACTAGCTTGGGTTCCTTCCAGAACTTGCTCTGTGGCTATTCCTAAGGAGAATGTTGAAGGACAGTCTCCCATCACTGCTTGTGACTCACCCAAGAATAAGAAATGGGTATATGTACATAAAGTACACAAGCCCTGACCCAAATACTCTCCAGTGCAGACCCCAAAGACTAAATTTTTCAACTGACTTTCATTGAAAACAAAAAACAAAGAAACAAGCAAATACCTGAACCCCCTGGTCACCTAATTTTTTTTTACCCCAAAGCTTCTAACCTTTCAGTGGTCTGTCAATTGTGACTATGGCTAATCCTTTAATAAAACCTGGTGTGCTTATAAACTGTTTGCATAAATTAGTGAGTAATTATTGCTTGTGTACTCTTTTAATAAGATAATTTTTTTTTCTTTCTCCAGTTATATATGCTCCAAATCCCAATTTGGGCCTTAATTAGACCATGTTTGAGATCTCGCCCTCATGCCTTGTGGTAGTATAGACTAACACATGGTTCTTATTAGTTTCTGCAGTTCGTTAGCCATTCATTTATCAAGCTAAATGACTTATAGATGACTTGTACATTTAAAACTGTCCAAAGGTTATTAAGGTCTGTAATTTATCACCACTGACATTTCTCACCTTGTTCTTGGTCCCTCACCAGAATGATGTTCATTGAGTGTACACAGCACAATAAGAAGAAAATGCAGTTGCACTAAAGGCATTACCAGTATGAGTGGGGAGGTTTGAAACGTTGGGAGTTTGTATAGTTTATAATGAGGACTTTTCATTACATTTATAGTTTCCAAATTGCTTCCATTTTTAAATTAGTTGCCTTCATTTCAGACCATTCTCAGCAGTGAAATAATATATTTTCCAAATCTAAACCACCGTATATGGTTTGACCTTTAGCTGAATCAAGTAGTAAAGATCAAAGTGAATTATGCTTGAGTGGAAAGGGATTTTAATGTTGCTCTGCACTGTGCGTTGCCTCACCCCACCTGCTGTTTAATATTATTAATTCAGCTTGAGTGATGAGTCAGAACCTGGCTTTAGTTGGTTTTGGCTAATGCATTCTTGGATGTTATAGAAGTGCCCGTAACACCTGAGTGGTTCCACATAAATAGCAATGCATTTTTATTTTGTCCGCAAGAGCAAATCCAACACTATTGCCTATAAGTGGCAGGGAACAGGTTTCTAGATGTATGCTCTTTCCTTGGTGCAAGCATCTAACTTCCATTAGCGCTAATAGGGCCTGTGTATTTGCATCCAGGAATTCAGTATTTAGAATATGACAGGCAGCAAGTATTTGAGGAGTTATTAGTGAACCTTTCAGATAAGTTGAAACACATAAATGACTGAGTACTGGGGAAGGGTGCAGTAATCCCTTGAAAATGAACCATTCAGAATATTGAACTCGTATTATCAGTGAAGTGTTAGTAAAAAGGGAACTATCCACAGGTTCAGATTCATTTTAGCTAAATAGTATCTGTGTACATTTTACAGTAATGGAAGCTCCCTGGCAACACGCTTGACCACATGAAGTCAGTGGAATAGGCTCCATCCCGTTCACAGTGACTGGGCCCCTCAAACTCCCCCTGTTTAATTTGCTGGTATAATAGTGGCTCTTGAAGCAGTTCTTGCAGATACAAGAAGAACACAGGGAGATAGCTGTGTTCTCAATTAGCCTATAAGGTAAAGGTAACTGTCATTCTGGCATTATTTTATGTCATATAGACACACAAATGTATAATCTTACTTTATAGACTAAATGCTTGTTAAAATTCCTTGTCACCTGATTTTTTTGTGTACTGAATTGACTTTTCTTCATATTCTCTTGCTAGAGAGATATTCATCTAATAAGAGGCCGTCACACCAAGATATAGGCGACATTACATTTAAGAATGCTTAAAGTCTCTTAATACTTTAGAAGTCACAGATTTATAGGGAAATAATAATTTTTTCAGTGGAACATGACAGCTCCCAAATAGCTGGTCTTATTTTTACACTTGGCCTCCTGAAGGAAAAATGACTCAATGGGCTGCCCTGGATGGGGAGTCACCTGGGGAATTTTAACTGTGCTTTTTGTGAGAGCCGTTGTCAGGGAGGAATGTATGGGTTTCACTGGATTTAAGTGACATGGTGGTTTTGACTTTACAGGTAGGTAGGTGCAGGACAATTATTGAGCACTCATCTCAGAAAACTTGAAAAGTATGTTTCTGATTCTGTAGATTATTCAAGTTCATTTTTCTGTTTTTAATACTGTGCTTGTGTAATTTTAAAAAATGCCTTATTTAACTTGACCAGTTGATGCAAAACAATAATCTCAAAGTATACTGCTCCCCAGGCCCTTGAGTGTCCAGTCCTTGCTGTAGTCTTATCAGTGGGACTCCCGGGAGAACTTGAGATTGAATGATAGATATAGTTTAAAAGTGCCTCTCAAAAGCTTATCTAAAATGAACGGCTTTCTTAAGCAAGTCCTTACTTACCGTGTCCATGTGATTTATTTTTCTTTCTCCCACTTAGAAGCGAGAAACGTGTTCCTTATCTCATAGCTATAAATTTATAGACTTTAGATCTTTTGTTTTTCTTTTCTTTTTAAATTTTTTATATTCTTCAACCTTTCTTTGGATGCTCTCAGCTTTTACACTTCATACAAGTGTCGTTGATAAAGATGACCAGGGTCACAGTCCTGGGATACAGTTTTTCCCATCAGCTTTTTAAGCAATACCTGATCTGTTGTCCTTCTCTTTACTCCATATTTGGATGGAAATAAGAGAACACATGCCTAGGTTTTCCACCTTGTAGCTCTGGGAGACCTTAAGGTTTACAAAATAACATGAACATACTAACATAGACCAAAGAGAAACATGAACATGTGAAAGAAGATGCAATGTAAACAGAAAAAGAAACATCCATCCAGATAAAAGATAATGAGAACCTAATGGTGGTGAGGAAGAATTTAAAAGAGAGGAGAAATATATGAATGGCTTATACCCAGGAATTCAGATTCTGTGATGTTTCATGTAAACATTTATTCATATAGCCTGGGTATGGCAAATATTTTAAATCTAATCATTCTGTCCAGTGCCCATTATCTGTGTATGTCCATTGTCATGGTGCTCATTTTAGGTAATCTGAAGTCCTAATATCTGCTGTAGGTGCTGTGTCCTTGAAGGCCATTCCTGCTAATGACCAGTAATGAAATGTTCGGGCAACTCCATCTGGTTTCTTTAGAAAGCTGCTGTGTGCCAGCGTTTTTGGCAAATCACCATTTCTGAAAATTGAATTGAAAAATTAATATGGATTACTATGAATTTGGCTTTTTATAATTAAGTCAGCTGAATGATATAGTTTCTAAAACTATATTAAAATAGAATATGCTTTTTCTAAAGCAGCTAAGGTTTTAAGGTTCTCCCCAACCTTTTCTGAGTTTTGTTAAAGCATTAAATGTGAAGTGCTCTGTTTGCCTCTATGAAGAGGTATGTATTGGTCAGAATGACAAATTGTCTGAGAAGATGCTGAGTCAGGTGTTCTCTTCAGGTAGTCCCCAAATTGCCTTTATGCACTACAGTGATAAAAACCTAGAAATAAAATTGGTTATTGATTTTGCTTGTTTTGCATTTGTAGAAAGAGGAAAATAATATGTGCAGTCTTTCAAGCATATGGGTTCTGTGCAGAGTTTTCCTCTGTTAAGTGTGTGACCTTTTGAATAAATGAGATAGAATTATATCACAATTTTCCTTTTAAGGAGCTAAATTTTGACATTTGGAAGAATAGTGGGGATCTAAGTTCTCGTGCCAAGTAGGAGCATATACATAACATGATAGGAATCTTGCCAAAAGAGTGAAGCGGATAAATAAGTGGTGAGCCTTTACAAAATAGTTCAAGGTAGGATTCTTTGATTTACAGTTCCTTGTGTGCCTTTGGGTCATTCTAAAGAGATAAGCCAATCGTTTATTCAACAATTGTTTATTGAGTCCACTCTCTATGCTGGACGCAGTGCTAAGCATTTGAAACACAGATAAAATACATGCTATTTGTCTTCAAAGAGCTTGTATTCGAGATGAGAGGATGACAGGTAAGCCGTGGGGACTTTAGTAATAGCTGTTTCCGTGGAGTGTAGGGACAGGAATTGGTGCAAGGAAATCTGACTTCAGATATGTGAGAAATGAATGACAGATATGAGATGGGGAAAGTGAGAGATTGTAGGAAAATAAATAGAAAAAATTAGGAAAAAAGGAGATTATAGACCTATTTTATTTGGCCTACCCAGAAGTTTTTGTTTTTGATCCTAGCACTTAGAACTTGGGAAACTTTACGTTAATATATTTCTAGGTTCTCTTGAGAGTCAGAAGTTTTCACACATGACCGAAGTTAGCTGGCAGTGGGCTGCGGTTGTCACCTGGAGGTGGGACTGGTGCCCTCTGGTTTTCCACCGGATCCACTGATGATCTGCCCCTCTAATTTGGGTTGGAGACTCTGAGATCAGGGTATTTTCACATCTTGGCAGTTGAGGGAAGCAGCCAGATGGAACAGGGGGAAGAGATGGGCTAGGGGCAGCTTGTTGGCGTGTAAATATGAAAAGGATTTTAGATTGTAGCTTACTGAAGGGGAAGAGCCAAGACTAAGTGAGAGACTGCAGAGGGGTGGGGAGGAGGGTGTGTCAGGCCAAACTGTGTTCTTCCAGAATTTATATTTTGAAGTCTTACTCCACCCCCCACCCCCATTTCCTCACAATGTAAACTTGGAGATGAGGCCTTTAAATAGGTGATTGAGTTCAAATGAGGCCTTTAGGGTAAAGTCCTAATCCAATAAGGCTGGTGTCCTTCTAAAAGAGGGAGGAACACCACCGTAGGGCATACACAGAGGGACAGCCATGTGAGGCCCCAGCAAGAAGACAGCCATCTACAAGCCAAGCAGAGAGGCCTCAGGGGGGGCGCCTTTGGAAAAGCCTCTGAGGAAAAGGGGTTCTTGGTTCTTGTAGGCAGTGTGGAAGCCCAGCCTGGGATTTGCAGTAGCAGGAGTCCAAGGATCAGGGTGGAGGAACTTAGCACTAAGATATTAGAAGGCTTCATAGGCCAATTGGGTAGGTCAGATATAAAAAATGAAAAATTGCTTAAATGTGAAAGGATAGAGTTTTTTATTTATAAGAAAAAATGGATTTATATGGTAGTGTTTCAGGAACTCAGGTACTATATTAAAAGACATATGCGTGTAAGTCATTGTTTTTTTAACTCAAAATACTTTAAATCATAAAAGTACGTTGTAGAAAATACTGGTAAGAAATAGAAAATTAAAATCACCCATAAGCTCGTCATCCAGAAATAACAGTCATTAATATTTTGAAGTACACATTCCCAGAACTTTTCCTATGTATGTATCAGTAGAAATCATTTAAAAATAGGTTTTAATAAACCCAAGAGCCTGAAGGTGAGTGGAAGTAGCCAGATTACTATGCTTAGACTGACATTTCTCAGCTTGCAGCACGGCAACATTAGAGTAGCTGATATTTTCATCAACAGGCTCCATTTCTGGATTTTGTCTGAACACTGTCATCATTTTGCTGATATCTCCTCCTTTACCAAGGTCAGCGGGCCATAACAGCTGGTACTGCCACATTCCTGATGGCCTAATTAAATATTTCACATAAAATGTGTACACCATCTGCTTAGGTTACAGATATAGTGACCCAAATAATAAACCGAATTGTGTGTGTGTGCTTTACCTGATCTAGAGATGAACCCACATTTTTTTATGTAGTGGAAAAGTGCTGGGCTCGCACTGGTTTAAAAATTGTTCCCTGGCCTGCTGTTATTAGGGCTGACTATTTGCCATTAGGGATTAGTGATTTTTGTTTATATGTTTATGTTCTCACCTGGTGTCCCTTGTTGACAGTATACCTTATATAATGCCTGATAGAATTAGGTGAATTCTGGGCTTATAGAGATGAGCAAATTCATTAACTTGTTTCTAAGAATTGTATCTGTCACCTTGGTTTCACCGTATTGTCATTAGCCATGGAGACTGCAGGTTTATAAATAAGCAAATAACATGTTTTTATTGAATGAACAGGATTTTGTATATATTATGTGAAAACACTTGGATAATGTGAGGCCAAGAAGTCCTTATCAGCAGAGATTGTTGTTTTCAAGGAAGACTTGCATTTCTTAAACTATAAATGAGTTTAAAGTTTCACATCTTGACACTTAGATAAGAAACTTCTATTTCCATTGGGAGGTAGAAGAGAATAGAAAGACCTCGTTTGATTCCATGTGACTTTAGCAAAGAAACTGAACCCCTATGAACTTCAATTTCAACTTTAGTAAAATGGGGCTGGTAATACCCACCTCACAAGGTTGATGGCAGAAGTGAATCAGATGCATGAAAAAAAGCAGAATGCAGGCCTAGCACAAATCCTGCTCCTTCCCCATCATCGTGGACATCTGTGCTCATGCCTGCCCAGTATCCACACCTCCCACGTTTGCTGTTATAACTTGTATTCCATCATTGGCTAGGGGCTTGGTGTAATTGTCAATCGAGAGCCTCTGGTGAGCATACAACCCAAGCCAGCCAATCGGATGTGCTCTTCTGAATCTTCAACTAAGTGATATGATACCGCACATGTGTAGAACTGTGTCCTGAGGGAAGGACTGCCCAGTAGTTGGTGCTACTTAGAGTCCTGCAACTGCCATGATACATTCATCTGTTTACTGATAACCTTCCTGTTTGCACATCTAGTGTTTGGTGCATTGAAAGAAGAGAGAGCAGGTTTCCTATCCCCTGGGCTCTTGAGTCAGTAGCTTCACAGAGGGCATCCCAGCACAGTAGCACGTGCAGCACAGCCTGAGGCATAGTCCCAAATTAAACTTGGTATCAGGCATAGTGACAGTTAATCTAACTCTAGAAAAGTTAATTAATAAGTTTTAAAATAAAAAGGAACCTCTTCTGCCCATTAGCTACTTATAGTATATTTAAAGAGTAGCTATTACCCTCAGCCTTTTCATTTATTTCACTTACTGTCATTTTTTTATTCATTCAGTCTGGTCAAGAAAAAAATCTTAATAGCTTTATATTAAAAAGTAGGTGACACTAGAAAATTTTCATCTTTGGCTGAAAACTGTGACCTTTGCTTATTCATACTGGTAATTTATTTCTCTGTTTTATGTTGCTATTAGAGCATTCAAAGCTGTAGACTAAGATCTAATAACTTAGAAGTGCCAGAGGCATTGTTGGACCACGATGACAAGCCTTTAATGACTATCTTAGATGGTAAAAGCCATGGCAATTGTGCATGAATATTCATTTGAGAAGCATATATTGGTAGGAAAGAAGTTGTAAATCTTATAAGCTTTACACGTAAGCTTTTTAAAAAAACACAAGCACACACACAAATAACACTGTAATACCTTGCCTATTTTTTATTAAAAGCATCTTCAGATATTTTCATCAAATTAATTTTGCTGTTTTTTCTTGTGGTAAAAAAATAGGGTCTGAGTAGCCTCATCCGAATATTAGAAATAAATAGGCAGTGCTCCCATCATGTGAAACTGCTGACAGCTCTTAAAATCAGCCCTGCACTTTGCTCAGAGGGATTAATCACATTGCTGGCTACATCTGTTCTTGGGAAAGAGAACCTACCTTGACTGGGAATGGGGACCATGTTGCCAAAGGCTTAGCCCAGTGTCATTCAGAGCAGCACATTGGCCTGGCCATTACCAGACATGGCTCCCCTGTAATAAAGCCACTGCTGATTGTGTTTGATTTGCCTTATTTTCCCTTGTTGGAAAAGCGGAGATTATGCTGACTGTAACTGAAATCGTGTTGGGCCCATGGTAGCTGTATTCTGTGTGTAGGACAAGCATGTAACCAGTGAAAATTGATGTAGACAGTTGAGCAGGATTCAGATCCAAGCAGTTCGGTCCCAGTTCACAATGACAACGTCAAACAAGCAAATGAATATTTTAAAAACAAACCAAAAATAGTATGTAAGATGATTTAGTATTGGAAGGATTTTATAAATTTTTAAAATAAACTTTTAATTTTAGAACAACTTAGATTGACAGTAAAATTGTGAAGATAGTTCAGAGTTGCCCTGTACATCTCACACACAGTTTTCCATATTACTAACAGTTTACGTTAGCACGCTACATTTGGTACAATCTTAGACCGATGCTGATGTGGTGTTATTAACTAAAGTTCATATTTTATTCATATTTCCTCACTTTGTAGCTAATGTCCTTTCTCTGTACCAGGATCCCACCCAGGATACCACGTTACCCTCAATCCTCATGTTGCCTCAGGCTCCTCTGTGACAGCTTCTCAGACCTGGTTTTTGATGATATTGACAGATTTTAGGAGTACTGGTCAGGCATTTTATAGAATGTCCCTTAGGTGAAAAGAAAGTAAGATTTGTCTGAAGTTTTCTCATGGTTAGAGAGGAGTTTGGAGTTTTGAAGAGGAAGACCACCGAGATAACGCTCCATTTTCATCTCATATGAAGGGCTTGCGCTGTCAACCTGACTTACTGTTGGTGTTGACCTTGATCACCTGGCTGAGGTAGTGTTTGTGAAGTTTCCCCATTGCATAGTCATTCTTCCCCCTCTTCCATACTGTCCTCTTGTAAGCAAGTTGCTATGTGCAACTCACACGCAGTGGGGAGCTGTGGCTCACCTTGAAGAAACAGTATTTACATAAATTATTTGGGATTCTAATGCATAGGAGATTTGTCTCTCCTTCCTAAAATTAATTAACTAGTTAATTAATTAGGTCATCTGTTTATATCAGTATGATGTTTATCCTAGATGTATATCTTAGATGTTTATTTTGCACTTTGGGTTATAATCTGATGCTGCTTTATTTGTGCTATTGGTCAAAGTGTTCCAGCTTTGGCCATGGGGAGCTCTTTGAGTCAGCTCCCGTGTCCCTTTGTCATATCCCATCTTTGTGGATTTTTTTGTCTTGAACACTTCCTTACTTTCTGCCACTACAGAATGCTCCAGGAGTATCTTGTATATTTCCTGCTCTAGTCCTAGAATCAGCTCTTTGTGCCAGGAGCCCTGGTTTTTTTTATTAGAGGCTGGTAGCAGAAAGCAAGAGCTGGGTGCTTGCTCAGCTTATTGCTACTGGGTGTCTTTGCTGCTTGGCTCTATATAAAAAAATGAACTGATTTTCTAAGTTGTTTGAGCTTCTACCCTGAGCAGTACTATTGCTTTTAAATGTTGGTAACCAGAGTATTATATAAATGGTTTTTAATTTGTTTTTCCATGGAGAATGCTCTGTTGTAGCTACAGTTAAGAGTTGTCAAAAATAAAATTTAAAAAGAACACATACTTTGTAAAAACTTGCACACTTGCCTTAGAATTGTATAATTGTCTCCCTAAATTTGCCTGTATGATTTTTCGAGATAATTTCTGATGATTTTACACAAAGCAATGATTCCCTGGTTGTGATGGAAGAGTGGGCTTGTGTTTTCCTTTTACAGTGGACTTTCCATGAATTTAATTGGGATTAGTATTACAAATGCAGATAGGTCCGCAGTTGAGCTTGGAAGGAGGACATTTACTATCTTTGTCACACAATGAAAAATAAAAGATAAACTTCAATATCTGTGGCTGGGAGTGATTTTGAGAATATTTAATAGCTAGCACTGCACGAGCACTGATCAGTCAGAACAGGATAGCAGGAAACAACCAGGAGGTCATGTCATATGCATCCAGGATGAACATCACATCCCTGCCCTGGCTTAAGGAACTGCAAACACCTGAGAGCTCTTGGCTGATAAATAATATGAAGTAAATGTCTTTTAAATATCAGTGATATTTCAGGGAAGCTTTTTAAAAATATGGGAATGATTATAAAATTTATTTTCTCTAGCTTTTAAGACAGTGTTGTCCTCTATACCATAATAAATTACTCTGAGAAAACCTTTCTCATTCTCTTAGGGTAAAAAATAGCCGATTGTCACAGGCAGCCAACTGTGGCAACAGCTAATATCAACAACGGCTCTGACTCCTTTGGTTAAAAATTCAGCACAATCAGAGTGTTTATAGAGCTTCCCAACCTGCTGTTGAGCTATGTGGAAGAACCACTCACCCATTGTAATAATCCAGGCATGTGATAATGTATCCAGCAACCTGCAGAGTAATAACCTAGTGAGAGGTATCCTTTGTCAATGCAGGGCAAGTCTGAACTACAGAAGATAAAATTTAGAAGAAAGGTGAGCTATTATAATTTGTTTTAGTTTTTCCCTCACTGTTTTTTCTTGAGCTCTGTGTCATATAGTCTAGGAATTCCTGGGCCATTTTGGGTTCAGAGGGTAGGATGTGAATATGCCTGTGCAACTGACAGAATGATGTATTACCTTGTAGGTCACTGGAATTGAGTCCAGATGTGCTTAAGCATTTATGAAAATTTACCTATTGTCACAGAGCCCCATGTGGGCCACCACTGCAGTACTGCTGTTGGGCTTGGGAGGAAATCTAACTGTAAAATGGAACTCTATTTCAAGTACAGCCTTTTTTTTGGTTTGAAAATGATATTACGCTCATTAAAATATATTTTACATTCCATTAATATATTTTTAAAACCATTAAGTTATTAACTGTTACTTACCTCATAGTCACAAATGTCCTTCTATCTCCTGGGCTGAAGCAAAACCTCAGTAACAGCTTTACTTCTGCTGTTGCTCTGGGAGTCACACTTCATAAAGGCCAATGAATTTCCAGCAAACTACAGTATTATTTCATATGTACAGTATTTTTAGGTCTTTTTTTATCCAAACCTTTGCTAGATATTCAGAAGAGGTTAGGATGTAGTCAGAGGTGCTAAATTCAAACTTATCTTTTAATTTATTAATAACTGGATTTAAATCAGTGTAGCCTAATATTCTTTTAAAGAATATGTAATGGTTATTAACTTAATTTCTTTTTCCCCATCCTTTTTGAAGTTATGACTAAATAATAGTACATTTTAACATTGATAGATGCTGTAATTTCAGATTTTATTTTGTAGTAACATTTACTAAGGAACCTGATGGAGTGTGAATCTGGGAATAAGACACACACACGGACTTACCTATATTCAGTTATGTGCAAGTGAAAGTTCTTAAAATCTTCAAACAAATGTAACATTCTTAATTTTTCCATAATAATAATTTTCCACTTAGCATTTTAAGATTTTTAAATTATTTATATATATATTTTTGTAGTGGTTCTCAAACTTTAGGGTGCACCAGAGTTAAAGATTGTTGGAGTTTCTGAGTTAGTAGGTCTGGGGCTTGAGACTTTGCATTTGAAGTTCCCGGGTTGCCCATGCTTTTGGTATGGGGACCAAACTTCAGGAATGACTATGCTACTATATTTGATCCTCACAAGAATCCAGTGTGGCCTTGGGCAGATGTAGAGGAGGAAGCTGAGGCTTGAGGAAATTCATGATTTTTTGCAGTGGGACAATGCATTAGTGATTGAACAGAGACTAGGACCATGAAGACCTTTCAGACTTTCTCCTCATCAGGACAAGATTTCACTTCCCCAAAATTCTCTTGATTTTAAACGATTGATATTTTTGTTTTATTCTTTCAGAGCCATTTTTATATTTAGATACACCTTCCCCCAATATTTACATTTAATAAATATGTGTTTAAAATTCTATTCACTTTTAAAGATATAACTGATTTTTGTGCCGCAAGATGTTCTAAAAATGCATCATCCTTCTGTAGAAACCAAAAAGCTTATATAACTAGTTAAAGCCACGCAAGGCTAATCATGAGGAATGACACTGATTTTTTTACTCACAAGACTAGCCTCCTGGCATTTTTTCACTCTAACTTGTGGTGATGGTTTTAGGCAAAACTGTTATTTGTGGGTCCAGCCAATGAGGATGGATCATGAATGATCCAGGATAAGGAATCTGAAAACCGTAACACCAGATCATGGCAGAAGGGCCCTGCATTGATTTCAGGATATCATCTATTGCAGGTTCCATGGAGAACTGATGGATCGTCTCTCTCTCTCTAGTTGGTACCAAGCCACGTAAACTCTAGTGTGCAAAACACTGGTATCCAGAATGAACTATGAGGTGTGCTTTTTCCCCCCTTCCCCACAATTTCTCTTGACTTGTCATTGTATTCAGTATGTAGGGTATGGGTGGGGTGATATCTCAAACCCAGGGTCACCAGTATTCAGGACTTACTTTTTGAATATCGGAGGGTGGTCTTTGCTGACATTATGAATAAGACGTTACTGCACTTCCCTGAGATTGTTTGTGCTAGCCCCTGCCGTCTGTTTCTCTTGCCTTCGTCCTTCTGTTCTACTTTTACCTTGGACCCTTGAAATACCACAATCCTTCCAAAAAGTACTTAGAGGCAAATAATGGCTGAGGAACAAGTTGAAAATTATGACCATGACTATCTTCTATTATTGTTTATTATTTTTTGTTGCCCTGTTTTTTGGTAGGACAGAGAAGGCTTTGGTATGTTTTAGTTAGTCTTGTTGAGTATTAATTTAAATCAGTGTGTTTCACACTGGAAACTCATTCTGTGCTTCAGCCACTCTCCTCTTCCTACTCTTTATATTAAACTTTTACAGTTGTGTGAGGATCTGTGCTGTGCTTTATGTGCACTATTTTATTTAATTCTCACATCAGTTTTATGAGATATTACTTTGAGGAAACCAATTCAGAGAGTTTGTGTAACTTGGCCAAGGCCTTGCACTTAGCACGTGTGAACTGGGACTTGAATTCAGGTCTTTGGACTCCAAAGCTATGTGTTTAAGGACTAGTCTGTGTTACCTCTCTTTTGAGACCATTGCTCAGATGGGAGTTGTATTTAATGTAGATTTCTTGAAATAAATTAGGCTCCACAAAAAAACAGATCCTGACTTTAAACTTGGCTCCATAGTTTCCCTTGTTTTTCTCCTTGTCAGTTCTGTTAAAACAAATTCTTGTAAACAGAAGGAAAGAATTATACTGTTTTCAGAGATCCATTTTTTCCCTAAGCACACACAATTGACAGTATCTTGCCTTTTCTGTGCCTGGGAGTTTTTTATTCTGGCCATTTGGTCTTTAAAAGCAGCATGTGATGGAGTTTCAATTTGTCTTAAAACCACAGAGTGCTACCATGATACAAATACCAATAAACTGCAGGGTGTGCAACAGGAGCCTTCTCTTTATTTTGCTCTTGCAACACTGGCAGCATTAAGTGATTGAGGTAACCTGTTTGTGGGGAGACAGTTGAGATTATCTCCCAAAGCAGATCCATTTAAAATGACCTCCTTAGCCTCTTCTGTGTCTTTAAATCCCCCCCCCATTTTTATATCTCTTCCTGTTATATGAATATGTATTTTAATGACTAATATAGTATTTTTGAGACTCATTTAGAGTAGAAAGGTATAATTCTGGGATTTAGGGAATCTATTTATGTTGCCTTAAGAGCTCATATTATGGAGCTATGCTTCCTTCATTTGATTTTTGGTGAGGACTTTCTTTCTGACTCCCCGTGAGGTCCACCTTTTTGCTCTGTCCTCACATGGCCTTTCCTTCTTGTGTACTCCTGAGAGAGAAAACACTTTCTGATGTCTCTTCTTATAAGTACACTAATTCTGTTGGATCAGGGCTTATGACCTCAATCTTACTTACTTCCTTAGAGGCACCTTCTCTAAATATATTCGTTCACATTGGGAGGTAGGGCTTTAACATATGAATTTTGTGGGGAACACAGACATTCAGTCCATAACAAGGTGTGATATTTTGAGAAGCAGAAATCCTACATCTAAGATATAGATTGAGGGATGACAGGAAGTGTTGTCCCCAGAGGAGTCCAGGTCAGTGTTGAGGACATCAGCCAAGCCTTGAGGAGGTTGATGCTACCAATGTGTGTGTCCTAACTTGGAACATGTTAGTTACCTTTCAGCATGTATAACAGTATCTTAGGACAAGTGTTGCCCTGGCCGGTGTGGCTCAGTCGGCTGGGTGTTGTCCTGTGCACCAAAAGGTTGCTGGTTTGATCCCTGGTCAGGGCATGTGCTCGATTGTGGGCTCTGTCCCTGGTAGGGGCCTGCAGGAGGCAGCTGATTGATGTTTTGCTCTCACATCGATATTTCTCTCTCTCCCTTCCTCTCTTTCTAAAAATCAATTAAAAAAAAAGGACAAGTATTTTATATTCTTCTCACTCTTAGTTTCCCATCTAAATGCCTTTACTGTTTTGATGCAGTGGGAATCCTGCCCATTAAGGAATAATAAAATACGACCTTTCGTGAATCTTGGGGTAGCTGACTTGGTTTAAAATAATCTAGTGTGTGCGTAGATGGAGTTATTTCAAGTCGTCTGACTTTACTTCCACACCTAATGCCTTTTCTCATCATTTTTTAAAGCTAGCCATTTTGACTTTGATATATGTCATGTTAGCACCTTGTAAATCCTACTTGTAATACCTTTCTATTACTAAGGTGTAAACACTATTGTTTCTACCCCATTTGCTTCGTCTCTGTCATTTTTATAGGGCTCTTTAACCTGCTAATGTTCCAGGATATTAATTTAAAACAGCCAGTCAAATAATAGACGCGTCCTCCTCTCCTGTGATGAGCTGACCTCTTTTTACCTGTTTCCTTTTCAAATTCACATTGGAAAGCTCAATTTTCATAATCTTTTGAGCTGGTACTCCACTACCCTGATGCTTGCAATTTAATAGCCTTATTATTTTCAAGACTTTGTACCTAGAGCATACACCCAACTACTATTTTTTTTTTTTCTGAACATACTCCCCTAGCTCAGTCAGGATTTTTATTTAATTTTCTTTCTTTACCTTGTAGGAAATGGAATTCCTATTTATATTGTCCATAACCCACTCACCTTGCTTCTTTCTAACTTTGCTCTGTCAACATTTAAGGGATTTAGCTTCGACATTTCTGACTTTTATCTCTTAGGCCAACCTCTTCTTATTTAGCGACATGGTTAGAGCTGCTGAATTAAATGCTGCCTAATGGACTGCACTTGGGTTTGTGCAGGAAACTATGTTTAAGACTCATTTGATGTTTTCTCCTTAGTTTCTGATTATTCCTCAAGACTAAAAGCTAATCTGTCTGAAAAATATTGTTGTGTCGAATGTTGCTGCTTTTGCATAGAGGTTTCATTGATTGCCATGGGATTCTACAGACTTTCTGATACTTTGGTTGATGGGATTTCTCTTACATTAAGGATATCATCTCCCTGTCCTTGTTTCTAGACTCTAGCTTTCAAAAAGCAACATGGACAATTGGAAGGGACCTTGCACAGAAGCCAGAAATATAATTGGTGGGGTTAAAGGGGCTAAGGTTATTTAACCTGCTAAAGGTAAGGCTGTGGACAGACTCAGCCATGTCGTTTATAAAAGAACCCAGTGTTCTCCATGTCAATCATGCCCTCTTGCATTTAGGTGTTGCATTGTGACTTTTCAATTGGAGCTGGAAAACCTTGTGATTGTGCTTTGATTACATTTAAGAATCAAGGGCTGTTTTTTATGTTAGGAAGCGTAAGCTTGACCCATGGGAGACTTTCCTCCAGTGATGTGAACACTGGCCGGAATGACAGTGGGAGGGTCCTTATGGAGTTAGCCTCTCGAATCTCACTCCCTGGATATGATGGATTAACGGTGAAGAAATCTGAACTTTGGAGGTGTCTTCCAAATACAGGATCCTAACCTTATTGCTGTGGTGAGTTTTATTTTTCTAACTGGGACTCGAAGCCTTTCACATGACTTGAGAACAATGAGATGTATCGACTGGCCCTCACATCCATTTCTTGGATCAGAGTGGTGAATAGGTCAGGATAGAGGGAAGTGTGGTGCAGCGGAAAGAGCACTATACTGGGAGTCAAATGTCTGGACGGGGACCCAGCTTTGCAGATACTGTGATTGGCTATGTGACCCAGAGCTTGTTAGTTCATCACCCCAGGCTGAGGCTCTTGACCGCCACTGTGCAGGAGCCTGATTAGGGGAGTTCTAAGGTCCCCTTTAGCTCAGTCCTATAGGAGACAGTGGGAGAGAGACTATAATATAGAGGAGAGAGAGACTACAGTAGAGGAGGTAAAAGTGACCAAGGAGCAAAGAGACTGGAGGAGCACATGGGGAAGGCTGTGGTGGTGGGAGGAAGGAGATGGCATGGAGAGGTAAGGAGGCATTAATTTCATTCAGGGAGTGGTAAGAAAGACAGTGTTTGTGGCACCAATAATGGATGTCCCCAGTCTTAGAGAGAAGTTGATCACCCTCTCTCTTTTTAAAGTTGGATTAGTTGGGCAGGATTTGACACAGTGTGCTTAAGTTCCTCTTTCTGCTTTCTTTATAATTAGGTGAAAATAGTGCTCTTTCTTTGAAGATTTCAGAGAATTCTTTTTGTCATTCTAAAGTGCCCCTGGCAAATAAACAGAGGTAATTGTCTTTATAAAGTGAAGATACAAGGTGCTTAAGCAACTTATTCAGGAAATCAGAATGTTGGTGTTGAAACCCAGTTTTTCAACTCTTTCTATGAGGAGCCTCTGCTTTCAGTTATGTGTGGGCACCTGGAGGATATGTTGTTTAAATCACTGCTGTTTGGCACACAAGGAGCAGAAGTAATAATATATCTCAGAGATGGGTCCTCTCCATCCTCTTGAATTCACAATGGGGAATGGATCCCAAAGCAGACTACCTGTCTGTGTACCTGTTTCATGACTCGGTAACTTGAATTCTGTCTCTTATAAGTAAAATTGTACAAAGTAAGAAAATATCTGTACCAACGGGGAACAGAAATTCTGAGATTTCCTTTGTTTGTGTATAGAGACTGCCCAAAGTGTCATTCATGAAATGATATAATTCATAATATTTTCATTGAATTTCCCGAGTCCTGTATGTGGCAAATAGGATGTCAGTTGCATTGCTATTACTGAGCAGTCTTAGCTTTGGGGGAGGTGGAGAGCATGTCAGTTGATAGTCTAAAATATGTTTTATTACTTTTGTAAGTAGAAAGATTTCTTACATCTCAGCTGCATATAATTTCAAGGACACCTCTTTTTCGCTGAAGTGGAGTCTAGGGCATCTGATGAAAGAGGGATGTAGGGAGAGTACATCCCCCCTTGCATTGTATTGTAATTTTTCGTAGTGCACTGTAGGTGAGACATGGCACTGCTTTGCATAGCTGTTTCTCTCAGTGGAATAAAACCTCTAGGAACTAGTTTCCCTCTGTTCACAAGAGCATTTGTTTGCACACCACGTTGGCCCATAGTTCCTAACACTTCTCAAGGATGGGAATGCATGTGGAGAGATGGATGATAGTAATTTTCACAGCTTAAGTGATCATTTTATCTCTGGGAAAAAAATAGAACCCGCATGATGCACATACTACAGTAGGATATGTTCCCTGCATGGTATTTCTTTGCTTTTAAGGGCTGTCGTGTCTCTTTAGGGCTTCTTGCATCTCGTGCTCTGTTTATGTCACTTTTGGGAATGCAAAGGGAGGCCCTGGTGCTAGACAGTAGTTACCGTGGTCGCTGCCCACTCTCGTCAGCCCTTCAGTGGCAAGCATCACGACTTTGAGAGGAAGGTGTTAGGTAGCATTCTCAAATAGAGTCACAGAATTTTTGGCTTATTAAATTTTTCTTACTTGGTGATATTCAAATTAAGAAAAAAGGTTTGTTTGCTGAAGAGACCCTAAGGAGAAGGAAGGGTTGGTTCTGAAGTACATTATATCTTTACTCACCCCAAACTCCATCATACTTCGATAATGGACAGTTCTGGATTTCTGACACAGATGTGAGGAATGTTTTCCTCAAGGAAATGTCAGAGTTAAAAATAAAACCTTCATTGGTCATTTCTTTAGATGATATTAGGGAATCAGCTCATTATTTTGAATACTGGTAAACAAAGGGAAAGAATCAAGTATTTAACTTGTTTTCCTTTATAAATTGTATCTCAGATTTGCCAAATAGTTGATAAGAGAGTCTTTATTTAGAGAAATAATCCAGCTAACAAATGAGGAAAATTTCAGAAAGTCAGAATTCATTACTTTGCAACCCCTGATCAGGTCATGGCTACAAGTGGTGAGCCTCACTGTCTTCGATGCCCCACAGAGACAACCTGAGATGGTACGTCTCCTGGTGAAGTACACAGCCTATGAGGCATTCTTGCCAAAATTTCAAACTGTAATTGGGTCTCGCCTTGTTCTCTGTCTACCAGTTAACAGAAAGTATCAGTGCCAAGGGAACAGTGTGAATTAAACATTATGGAGATACAATTTTAAAAATCTATTGCTTACTGGGCAACTCTACAGGGCAAATGACTTCATTTCAATGAAAATAAAATACAACTGGAGAAAAAAAGAGATGGCGGGGGAAATTTATAGATTAAAAGGATTTAAGAGACCTGTCAATTAATCCTAATGTCTGGACCTCTTTTGGATACCAATTTATACAAGCTCTTACAAATTATAATATAGTTAGGGGAAAGATTTACTACCTGAATATTTGAGTATATTAAGGAATTCTTGTTAATACAGTTAAGGAATTATAACATTGAGGTTTTAAAAAATGAGCCCTGTAAATATTGGCAGATGAAATGATGTGATATCTTGGATTTGCTTCAGAAAAATAGTACAGGGAGGTGAATAATACTGGGTGTAAATGAAGAAAGATTGACCATCATTACTAGAGCTGGAAGTGGGTACACGGAGGTATTCTCTCTACCTATATATCTGTCTGAAATAATCTGTCATAAAATATTTTTAAGAGAGCATTTTAGGTAAAGACATGTATAGTGAAAAGGAATTGGGAGAGGGGGAAAAGAGCTATAAAGTCCTTAGTACCGTACCTGATATGTTCCATATATTGAGGGCTTACTAATTATTTCCAAGCCATGTGTGCACCCATCCATTTATCTATGCAATCATTCATTTATTTATTTTAGTGAATATTTATTGAGTACCTATGATGTGGCAAGCACCAAAATACTTACATAAATCAAATAAACAAATAGAGCCCATCACACCCAGTGGTGGTTCTGGCCTGTACTCCTCTATGGCGTCTTTGAACTATATATGAATACCTCCCAGACTAGGGGGCCTAAATGGCACTGTGGTGTCATTCCTGGATTCATTCAAGTGTAGTCTTTAATATCCTTCTCAGGGTAGCTATAACCATCTGCTGGGGCTTGCCTTCTTTTTAAATCATCTAACTCTTAAAGGTCGTGGGTGCTGCCTTCTTGGTTCCAGAAGGACCATCTCTGATCCCTGGCACGGTTCATCCAAGTGACTGCCAGTGGATCAGCCAGCCACAGATTCCTGGTTGAGACCCCACGGGAAAGCTCCCTCCCTCTGCCATTTCACCTTCGGAACTGTTGTTACACTCTGGAAGATTTTCCAATTACTACATCTAATTACAAGGAAGAATAAATTACTGAAGCAAGTTAAATTATCTTGTGTGTCATAACAGTAATTAACATTCAAATAGGAAACTGCTGCCATTTTTATAAACATCACTAAGTAGAGGCAGCATCCCTTTGGAAAGCAGGAAGCAAGAGGGTGCTCTCTCCCTGAAGCCTGATAAAGGGATGGTCTGCGTGTTCAGAAAATCCGGGTGAATTGATGCCATTGGAGGGATTGATTTTTTAATTGCCTCATTTTAATCTAAATCTTTAGAAATATAGCAACTTTTCTATGTATTTACCATCATCTACTTTATTCTCATGGCCCTACATGTTTTTTTGTGTGTTTTAAAATTTTTAAAATTTTCTTCCGTATTTTAAGGAGGTCTGGACACCAGTCTGGTCACAAGACATTTTGTGGACTAGGCTTTACTTGGAAAGCAGCTCATATCCTTTTAAAATCCCACTTTCAAGAATTGCATGCTCATTCCTTGCCCATTCATGATCTTCTGCCATGATAAATATGTTTACTCTCCTCCGTGGTCTGGATTTTATATTGTGTCTTTGAGCTCCTTTATAGAGTGAACACACCTATCTTGCTAATCACATATAGTACTTAATAGTTTTTAATGGCAGTGCTGAAGTGGTAAACTCAAAGAGGATACCAGGAAAACCTTTAAAATTATACAGTGATGGCATATAGAACTAATAAAAAAGGTACATAGCTGCTTTTATCCCCACTTGGTGAGTAGTGTGGGCAGCTAAAACTCAACAAGGTTTGGGAAGATGCCATTGGTAGTTGGGATGATGAATTGTTTTTATTTATTTGGTAGATTACTAGTAAGTCTAGAATTTACTTAGACAATTGACACGGCAGCTCTGGGTACAGGTCTGCCTTTGGTAATAATGAGTTCTTATGCTTTTTGTTCTCATTCTTTAAAACTTACAAACTCTTAAGTGTGGGCATTGTGAGTGACAGGATCTAATTTCAAAAAGCAGTGAAGTTGTAAATTTGCTCATAACCCAGAAGATGGCCTTAATACACCCCAACCCTTTTCTGTTGAAGAGGATGGCGCGTTAGCAGAGTGTATGAAGCTTTCAGTCACCCTTCTTCTTAATATCAGACATAGGTGGCTCTGGTGTTATGAAAAGATCTGACCAAGTCATGAAAATAAACATAGATAATTAGATCCTCATGCCAAATATAAATAACAATGCTTCCTATAATGTTTAAATTGGAAGCCTAAAAAGAAATTCAAAGTTTCTCTTCCTTTTACTTTACATTTCAATAGAAATATATTTCCACAAATTTTGGTTAAATTAGGAGGATTTATATATTATGTTTCTCTGTTAAGCTTGTGTTCTTTTAGCTCAAGTGGCTGACCTCACCACCTAAGGGGAAGAGCCAGCATTTACCAGCATCGTTGACAGAAGGCCAATAAAACTGTTATTCTCATTGCAGGACATGCATGCCATTCTACTCTAAAGAACAAAATACTACTTTTTAGTCACAGTATCAGTTCAATTTTAAATGGTGGTGTATGTTTTTGTAAATGTTTTTTCTTTTTACCAAGGGCTCTGAAGAGCTGATATGGCCTCCAAATTTGTTCCCCCTTTTTGTTTTTGTTTTTAAATAAATAAATTTATTTATTTTTTACTGATTTCAGAGAGAGGAAGGGAGAGGGAAAGAGAGATATAGAAACATCAATAATGAGAGTCACTGATCAGCTGTCTCCTGCACACCCCCTACTGGGGATGGAGCCTGCAACCAGGGCATGTGCCCTGACTGGTTCATGGGTTGATGACCAAGCACTGAGCCACGCCGGCCAGGCATTTACGCTGGTGCTCATTAGTGTCGTTGAGGGAGGCAGATGCTGTTTACTGATGTCTAATTTTGCAACCTCACGCTTTGTGTCATGTAAATAGTAAGAATCATATTGAGCTTACTTGTGAAGGGGTTGTGTTGGGGTCTGGAGGAGGCAATGAAGAGGAAAGGAGGATACTGGAATGGAATAAAAAAGTGCATCCTTAGTGATTCTGTGTAAGATTAGTTTAGACGACAAGACTCATTTCCCGTTACTTGATGCTTTTGAATAAATAAAGGGTGGTAGAATGTGGAGTCACTTGGGTCAGTACAAATTGCTTTTCATGGAGAATGTATTTCGCTTAGGAAACTCCTTTGAATAAATTACATATTTTGATCAAGGGTTTATTCTGTGTTTTATAAAGTATAGGACATTTGAAATTCATGACTAATTTACACGTTTCATTTGCGGTGTGTTTAAAAGCCCTCCTCAATGAACAGTTGGTAATTAGGTGATTGACATACTCTCCCACTTGACAATCACACATGCCAGTAAATTGCCCTCTATTTTCCAGAAGTATCTCCAACAAATGTTGTTCAGCAAGATTGTAAGGAACTAAAGATTATTTCCACAAACTAAGTGAGTGCTCACACTGGGATGCCCCTGTCTTCCCAGAGGTTTATAAAGCACTTCCAGGTCTCTGGTGGAAAGTGTGGTTCCCTCTAAGTAGTTAGATATGAATATTTAAAGTGTTCTAACCCCCAGGCAGTGAAAGAATTTTAACATTTAGGATACCTCTATACTGCAAAGATTACTTATATAAAAGCTCGACCTTTTTTGTTTGTTTGATTGTTTAACATGTGGGCAATGATTATTCTAAATCTCAAAGCCCAAAGCAGTTATTTTATTTGAATGGTAATCTTCTTCCAGGGATGCTGTTTTGTTTTATCTCATATATCAGTAGGAACATACTAAGTTTATTATGATAACCACCTCCAGGAATTAACAGAGGGACTGATAGAACATGAAGGCTGTGTGTTGATTGAGCAGACACTCAGTAAATAAAGGGCTTACATGTTGAGTAAGCAAAGGGATGATACGCCTTTTCACGTAGAGTAGTGAAAAGGGAGTCGCACGCATGTTCAGGCAGTGTGAGGGGATGCTGCTTTTGATTAGGATGGGCTTCAGTCATGCATACTGGAACAGATGATTCAGTAAGAGAAGTGCTTGTGGAGGAACCCTGTACAAAGCCGGGCCTTTCTTCTTCATGAATGTGAAGGGAACACACCAGTGTGTGGCCCTGTGCAGCCTGGGCCTAGAGGGTTCTTCCCGTTCAGTGTGGGCCTTTGATGTTCTCAGGTTCTTTTCTCAGTGGGCCAGAAGCTACATTTATTTATCAAGATGCTTACATGTTCCCTTTTAAAGCACATCTAAATTAATAAACATTGAGCAGAGAAAGGTAATCTGAATTTGTGTTTTCACTGAGAGCACTCTAATTAAACACAGACTGAAAAAAAAAAAATCAACCAGATCCTTATGCCTTTTGCAAAATCTGATCTTTTTCTCTATTAGGCTGAGACCTGATTGGCTTTGTTTCCAACTTCCCCTAGACCCCAATCTGGACTAGGTGAGGTCTGCCTATTAAACTGTTTTACTCTCCATCAGAGGGATACAGGTAAACAAAGATTACAGTGGCCTTATAGTGAATATGCATAAGCCTATAAAATACAAATACAAATTGGTTAAAGAGTAATAAAATTGTTTTGTTTCATGAAGCTTAGCAGTGTTATAAAGACATAATACATATTGCTATATTTCAGTGACCAGCAGCCTTACTTCCTGATGTGCTTAATTATTTTTAAGGTCATTTCTTTTTATGAAATCAAGGCAAGCTGGAAAATGTCAAGCAGCCTGCAAGAATAGTATGAACTCCTATTTTCTTTGTTATTTTATAGTTGTGGTTTTGAGTTTCCAAGCTACAACCAGTCGTTGAGTATAAAAGTCACAATAATTTATAATGTTAGGAACATAGCACCCATTATCTCTCCAACCATTAATGTTCCAAGGATCTTTCCAAATGCAAGAATGGCAAAAAATAATGACTATGATCTGGGAGTGTGAATATTTAAATTATTAGGGTAACAATTCAGATGAAGGTGATGAGCTGTGCAGTAGGTAGCTGCAATAAGATAAATGTAATTGAGGCATCAGCTGAAGGGATTAGGCACTTGACCCCTAAGCCATTTAGGATATATTTTAAGTAAGCTGCTTGCACCCTACCAGTTAAGCTGAAAATAATTTTTCTTGCAGAAAACAAATATCTAGTAACACAAGATCTTCAGTGTAAGCTGTAATTATACACTTAAGTAGTCTAAGTTGTTCATTATGTAGGTGTATGGTATAGTTTATATCCTTTTATGGGAATCCTGACATACCAGTAATCTCTGCATCTGGAATAACCCTCACATTTTATTGTGCTTGAGAGTTGGAGGAGATTCTTAGCTAGGTAGCATAACTAAGAAATCAGATCCTAAGATTCAGATTTTTGCTGCCACCAGCTGTTAGGAAGTGCTAGTAATTTTTAATGATGCCTGAAAACCACGGACTCCTCGGCATTATATAAATTTGAATTCAGAGGTAACACAAACAAAAATTCCACATCCTTATAAACAAGAGATAAGAATTTAAAATGACCCACAGCATTCACATCCGTTCTGTTAGTTTGGAAAGAACTAGTGTGCCTGAGTGGCAGTGATGTTCAGATCAGTTGGCTACAGTCTTCAGGAATACTTCTCTCTGTGGCTTCTGCCCAGGCTGTCTCTGAGGCAAATTCCAACTGTCACTTCTGCGTGGCTCTAACAGACATCTTTTACCAGAACCCTCTCCCACCCCTGATATGCTTATTATTAACTTAACCTAGATCTGGATTGTTCTCTTGGAGTCATCGAGGTAAGAATCTTCCTTCGTCGAGCCAACTTGGTGATGTTGCTTCTTCAATTGATCATTTCTATCTAGTGTTATTTACTATGATGCTTCTTTTTTATTTTAGAAACATTGTTCCAGCAGATGTAGCCTGTACACTTAGTGAGTCCTTTCCTGACAGATTCACCAAGGAAAAGTAATTTAGCTTAGCCAGTCAGAAAATGCAGCTCAGTTCACCCTCACTCACTTGTGCTGACAACTCAGATTCCAGCCACAGTGCCCTCTCATCTGCTCCTGAAACTCTCCAAGCCCCTTCAGGCTGCACACAGGCTTTTCTCTGTTGATAATAATGATTCACACTCCCCTATCCAACACATACACAAGCACGCACCCATGCACTGTTACTGGCAAACTCCTACTTGCAGAAGGAACCTACACTTATCCTGGCAAACCCCCCACCCTGACCGGGACTAGGTGAAGTCCCCCTATTAAACTATTGTACTCTACATAACACCCTGTCATTTTTCATCATAAAGCACTAATAACAATTTAATATCTTATTTATTCATTGGTTTAATTCCACTGGGGTGGCAGTTTTGTGCACTAGTGTATTCCCAGAGCTTAGCACCCTGCTTCATATATGAAGTTCATGGTGCATTCTTGTTGGATTTAAAGAATGTTAGCATTTCACAATTAGCTTTTCTGTTTTTGTTTTGAGCGCGGCTATTGGCTTTACTGGCTATGAGGAAAATGAGCTCTGATAGAGGCCAGAGAGACATGGCTACGTGTTGAAGGAAAAAAAATCAGGATTTGTGACGACATAGTCTTGCCTGACAGTCATTTGAAATATACTCCTCTTGGGCATATCTGTATTTGATGATCTTTTTAGGCTTTGGAAGAAAAGCTTTTAGGTCACACATTTATTGTCAAGAATTTATTGAACAATTACTGTGTTGCAGGCACAGTGCTAGGCTCTGTGGATGCATCTACCTATTGGGAAGACCTAGAAGTAAATTCATGATTATAATAGCGTGTGATACTCAGGGTGAGGGGGAGCATAAAGGAGGCCACCCGAATCAGGTGTGGAGGCTGGGGGAGGCTTTCTGGAGGCGGTGAGGCCTGAATTGCTCTTTCAGGTCCTTATAGAAGATAGTTTTATGAGAGCAGGTGAAGCATGGAAGAGAAGAGAGTGAAATGGATGGAACATCATGTGCGAAGGTTATGGAGAATCTAACCAGAGTGGCACCTAAAGGAAACAAAGTAGCTCCATCTTATTGATGCTCGGGGCCTGTTGGGAAAGGCTCAAGGGGAGTGTGGAGTACAGACAGGGACCAGTCAGAAGCACTTTAATACACCATTAAATGAATTTGAAGTTTACACTGAAAGCCACTGGGCCCCAGAGAAGAAGAGGCCTCTTGGGGAAAACAGACCCTTTTAACTACAGTGAAAACAGTCTGTCATGCTTGGCAGCGTGCAGTTGAACTTCACCAGGTGTGCCCTGCCACCTGCATTTGTATTCACAGGTGACTCTGCTTTGAGGTGCTGGGAGTGGGAGGGGTGTTGCTGAGGAGTGAGCAGAGGGAATGGGGTTCCCCTAAAGCAACTTCTAGAACACTGGGCTTGCCTGATGTTATTGTCCTGGGTCTCAGCATGCCTGGCAGTCCCTTTCAGGGTGAGAGCAGTAAGCAAACAGCCCTACCTTCCATCTCTCTCTGCCCTGGAGGATACCAGAGGAGCTCTGCCAGGCCTTCGGGGGTTCTTTTAGACTCACCATCTCCTTGTAATCTTCCTAGATTTCTAGATAATGCCTTGTCCTGGGTGTGAGCATTTCCCCAGTGCCTGTCCACAAGTCACCTACAGTGCCCTCACTCACCACTGCCTCTTCTCTCTTCCCTCTTCCCTCATGTGGGAGCTTGGGATGGGCTGGCATCCGGCAGATGGACCATGCCTGTGCGGTTAGATAGCAGCTGCTTCATAGCTCCCTACTTTTTCCATTTTCCCGGACCTCTAGCCCCCGATTCCTCTGGAAGCTCGGTTATCTTCACTTCATTATGCAAAGCAGTTTAACTCTCAAACATCCTTAGGCTATGGGCCCACCCTGCAAATTCAGAAGCTCCTTAATGTTTCACAGGACTGAAGGACCGGCAGGAGCTCTGAAATTTCAGCCTTTTCTGTTCTCCCTCCAGAGTTATCTCAGTGAAAGGAGCGGTGCAGAGATTGATTGTCCCACTCATGGGAGCTTCACACCCCAAACCAACAGCAGAAAGAGATAACATCAGTTTCAATTTTAAGATTTCTTTTTTCTTCCCAGACATATTAGATAGGTAAAGAATCATATGGAAATTTCTCTATGTAGAATTCCAAATAAATGAAAATATTAGAACAAATAAGTACTTCTCATAAACGTGAGTGAATAGGACAGTAGGTAATAACCAGAATGGCCTTGGAAGAATGAATTCTGTCAGTTCAATATTCAGAGGCATGTAGTTAAAGCAGAGAAATGAAGTCAGGACAGGAGGGCAGGGGTTATGAGAATGCAGTTAGGAGTCAAATCAACCAGGTTATAACTGGGTATCTTCTCCTTCCTAACTTTGTGAATTTAGATGAGTCACTTAGCCTAAGAGTTTTCTTCCTTATTTGTAAAATAAAGGTAATACCTACCTCATGGGGTTGTGGGAGAGTTAAATGAGGTTATGTACACAAAGCACATCTTCAGTTCACCAGATCTGGGACCTGGGGCATCCTCAGTACCAGGGGCTCTCATTTCACTAACTGTATCCCTGGGCATGGACTTCCCATGCGTGGGGTTCCTACATGCTCATCTTCTGTTTAATAAGCCCAGCCTGTCATTGTATGAGGGACATTGCACTTCCATTGCCCTGTCGAGAATGCTTCAGTAGAGACTGCTCGTCCCAGGCCAGTACCCATTCATACTTTCTTCTTACTAACAGTTCCCGGTTTGGGGAGGTGGGGCACTACAAAAGGCCCATACCAGCTAAAAGCATGCAGCTTTCCAAGTTGCTTTACAATAGCCGTGGGACAGTGTTCAGGGCAGATGGAAGTTCAGGTTCATGGGCAGGGCTTTCTGGGAAAGTGCTGTTATGATACCAGGGACTGACTGGGCTGGCTGAGCCTTTTGCCCTCCACCCATCTCCATGCTGCTTCATCTGAATTCTTATTTATTGCTCAGCAGTGGACTAGCCCTCTGGATGGCCACAAGGGAGAAAACTACACGCCAGGGGTGGCAAAGTACAATTCTAAGCAGCTTGGGTCCCAATGGCATTGTGGAGCCCCTCTGAGAAAAAGAACCCTTCTTTGGGTAAACCATTTTATTCGGTATTCTGTGTAAGCAGCCGAATTTTCTTCTGTTATATGTTTTTCTTCCACCACTTAAAATTAAAAAAAAAAAAAAAAAAGTATAGCTGGCTCCTTCTGATCATTTTGGATTGAGTTGAAAATGACCTTCACAAAGAGGCCGTCCGTGGTCTCCTGCCTAAAGCAGCTCCTCCTTTCACATTCCTGTGACATCACTTTTGTTGTCATCATGTCATTGACATTGTCTGAAATTATCTTGTTTATTTATTTACTCCTTGGTGCTATACATCTCACTTTCTGTTGAGTTAAATCCATTAGAATAAGGACCTAGTATATTTTGTTCACTGTTCTGTCTGCATGGAGAATTGTGTCTGATACAAAGTAGGAAGATGCTCAGGAAATATTTCTTAAATGAATACAAAATGTATTATTTGGATTAAGGAACAACTTGATTGATTTAGCCAATAGTTTATTGGGGAGAGGAAAAATGAAGTGAAATTAATGGTATCAGGCTGATTATATATCGCTATATTTGTATGTTCTGTGCTTGTGTATATATTTATGTATTCAGATCAGTAAATTGAGCACTTTTGTGCTAGGAATTCTAAGCTTCTTCTAGCTTTTCATATTTTTCAATAAATAGTTTGTATTAAAAAAGAAAATATAAAAATTTACAGTTTACTGGGTATTTCTAAAAAATAAAAGTAGAGCCAATTTCCTCTTTTAACCATTGTGTATTTGTTGATCCTAAAGTGTTTGCTCGAAGTAAAATTTGAAATGTGTGGTACACTTTCAGGTAGAGCTACATGTCTGTCCCAGTAGAAAATGCTCTTTTGCGTCTTTCTCAATGGCTTCCTGCCGAAATGTGCTGTTGTGCCTGTCAGGACAGCCTTCGTTCCTACTGAGCATTTCAAAGGACGGCAGTACCTAGTGAAATTTTAGTGTCGATGCATCGCTTACAAACCAATGAAGCTCTTTCCTTTTGCACAATGATGGAGGAAAAAGTCAGGGGAATAATGAGTCTATTTTCCCCATCCTGGCAGCATTCAGGATAAGATGTCTTCACTTAGAAAGCAGCCATGCCTGGGACTGGACCAGTGCAGCTTTTAATAATTCATCCTGAAACCTGCGCTTCCCTGGCTGGTGTTCCCTGGCTCTTTACTTATTTAGAGGTCTGTTAACCTCTCCATTTGTACCTGCAACTGTCCATTCAAGCTGCTGTGCATAACCGGTGGAGAGTAAGCCCATTAACTAGAGTAATTTAAGCATCTTGGTTTCCTGCAATCTTCAACCTATTGGCATCTCACTGGCAAAACATTGCTTCATAAATTTTGTCTTCCATCTGAACCATGAATCCCGATCCTTAATGTGGTGATCAGATGCATGTGGCACTTGAGAATTTAGAAGCCCCATAATATATAGCCTGGTGTGCAGATTCTCAAAGCAGTTGCACTGGGATTGTGACGGGTATGCTAGCCTCTTGCGTAATTAACCAGAACGACAGATTGTAGCAGGATACAAAAGAGGAAGCAAGACCTTACTGTTGTGGCAAGGAGACTTCTCTGTGACTCAGTGACCCACCCCACACACCTGAGTTGTGCTAGGCTCTTTTGTGCCACCTACTTCCATCATCCAATCAGCCATTAACTCTGGTTTGTTAACCATTTTAGAGTAGCTGATTTTCACTGGACGTCCAATTTCAGCTCAAACATGACTTCTGCTGGGCGGTGTTCTGTGGCTCTCCCTTTCTCAGTCTGATTCTGGGACCTCTTTTCTTTGCCCCCCAAAACATCTAGTGAATATCCTAGAAGACACAGCACTCTCTTGTAAACATTAATTCTGTTTTCTCCACTAGACTCTAAGCTCCTTTGGTAGATTGGGTCTTGCTTGACTTTGTATCACTAACTCCTGGCATAGTGCCTTACAGGTGTTTAATGTTTATTGAAGGAATCAAAGAAATAGGTCTTTGTGAGTTAACCTTGTCACAACCATGGCATAGAACTTATTTACATGGGAAAATATGCTCTCAACTTCCAAATAACTTAAAAGTTACAGGCTTTAGATATTAGCAGATGGAATTCTGAAGTGCCTTTGTTAAGTTTAGAATAAAAAATTTTTTAAAAATTTAATTCGATGTGGTGAATTGCTTTGACGATCATGTGACACCACTGAAGAAGCCATCTGGCCTTTAAGTGTGTCCTGGGCATCCTTCTGGCCTGTGAGCCTGGGTGAGACTCTGAAGACTTAAGCTCTGAATCACTTTACCAGCATTAACAGATTTCCCACTGGAGCAAAACCTGGAACTCACAGGAGTCACATCAGGTAGAACCTTCATTCCTTGACATCCACTTGGCCAAAGAAGTTGTTCACTGAATAACTTTTTAAGTTGTTAATGGAGATGGAATCAAAAGTGGAAAGCACACCAAAGGCTTTGGAGCCGGCAAAACCACTCAGTCAAAGGACCAGGGACAGCATTAAGAGAGCGGGAGAGGTGCTGGCACTAATAGTTCTCTGTGGGGACGTACAAACTGTAAGCTATACCATGGTTCATGTAGTCTGTTGCACAGTGACTGTGGGTTGAGTTTATTCAAACTTCTTGGCTTGTAGAGCCCCCCGGGGTGAAAACTCATTGGCCGACTTCTTCAACCACCGCTTGTAACAGGGAAGGCCTCCTGGGGACAACTGAACAGTGACTTACATGGGTTGTGGGGACATATCAGTCCGGAATGATATAGGCCAATTTTTTTAAGTCACCTTACATATGAAGGGACTTTTCAGCCATCAGAGTCAAGGAGTCACTCCAAAGCAATTGAGGAAATAGGTCACAACTTGAAAACTGGTTTCATTAATATTCTCAGTGAGATTCAAGGGAATAGTTTATCTGTAGAGCAAAGAGAGACAGGTTGGGACAGGGAACATTTAGGAGCTCATTCTTTCTTTTACATGATCACAAAATTATTACAAAAATTAATAATGCTTTAGGCCAAATGAAAATCTCAATAATTACAGTGCAAAAAAACCAGCATTAGCGGACTGTAGACACTAAGATGATAATGGAAGGCCCTAGGAAATGACAAACTAGGTAGTCGTTCCCTAATTGCAAAAGGCTCAATTACCAATTCACTCATTCATTTAATATTCATATTCATTTTGAAATTTATGCTATATTCTGTTATAAATTTTGAGTATAAATGATTTTGACTAATTGATGTTCTGTATTCTAGACTGCATTTTTAGTGAGATTGGAGGGGTTGTCAGACATGGCATAATCACTTATGATCGCTGGGGCAAGATTTTGGAATAACTGAGAATGAGCGGTCTTAATCACAAATCTGTAAAAAGATGAAGTGAATTCTTCTCCCAAGTTTAATTATAACTAGTTTTATGCTCTTGCTGAAATTAAAGCTGGACCTGAGATTGCTGACTTACTCTTTTTGTTGAAATAATGTGTTCAGCTTGAGTGAGTTATAGTAAAAAAAACATACACCACCACCTAAAAACCCCCTCAAAGTAGGTGAAATGCAATTAACTGCTTTATCAAAGTCATTTGTACTAATGTACAAGTCTGATGTGTTAAGACTGTGAGAGCCTAATAGCCAAGAAATGTGGTTTATTTTGAGAAAGACAGGAATATTATTATAGGTGTCCTATCTGTTACACTTTTCTTTGGGCAACATTTCTTTCTTTGGGCATTCGAGTGTTTGGGAAAGAAAACATTTTGATGTTTTCTTCTGAGACTTAAAAGATAATTTTTGTGTTGCAAATCTATGTTTATGCTAAAAGTTACTATGGTGTTTTCTTCTTTAGAATCAACCCCAGTGAAGTGAGTCAGAAACTGAATTTCTTTTTCTATGGCTGTGGCTACAAAAGATCAGACAGGTTTAATGGGCTTTCTTAGACACAGAAATAAATGGTTGATTCGGATAAAAAATACAGAGAATCATCAATATCTTAGGGCCAGAGTTAAATGGTAGACTAAGAAATCTTTGGGTGAAATTGTAGACAGAGGATTATCTTTCCATTATCGGGAAGCTTCATGTCTTACAGGTGATACTTTCAAGGATGGTCCTTGCAATGCTGATCTCTGTTTTGAAGGCACTCGGGGTTGAAGTTAATTTTAATATTCTGTCTACTTGGCACATTTTGGATTTTGTCTGATGTAGCAGAAAAAAATCCTAAACAGAATAATTTTTAGAACATGATTACATTGGATTAAGGCAGTAAACACATTGCTCATTTCAATAATGCTCCCAGCTTTTCTTTGAATTTATTAAAATAATAAAAGCTTTTGTCTGTCTCCCTCATTATTTTTAATGCAATTCTGTCATAGAGCAGATTTAATCCCTTTGTTGGGGAAAGTAGTTAAAATTTCCCTTCTGAAAGGCAAAAAAAAAAAAAAAAAAAAAAAAAATCACTTTTTTTTACTTAATCTAATACCTTTATCTTTAAGGTCTATTGAACATCTTAGTGAAAACAGTACCAACACTGAAATTGTGTATCAGTCACAAGAGCGAGGGGCGTCGCTTGGCTTGGTGGTGGATGGAGCAGGTTGAGTGATGCTGACTGGAGCCCTGAATTCTAATCCGGTCCTGCTCTTCATTAACTCTGGAAAGGAAGTCACCTAATGTCTCTGTGCTTGTACCTGTCAGAGCTTCCTCCATCTTTCCTTCTTCTCTCCATCATTCCTGCAGCCTTTAGTCTTGTCCTCTAAGTCACAGCATGGAATTCCAGCTTTCCGATTCACACTGCTTTCAACATGTAATAGAGGTATATTCTTCGGGAGGCTGTTTTTCAGCTTTTCTCTCCCATCTCACTAACTGCTCCTCTGGCTGTACCTGCAGCTTCTGACGTGAATCCTCTGAGGCTCACAGCCTTTCTCCAGCAATAAATCATCGGAGCTGCCGTTATTCCTGAAGGCATCTTTCGTCGGCCTGGGAAATTAAGAGAGCAAGATCCCCTCCTTTCCCTCAGGGTCTGCCGAGCGAAGTTTGTTGACAGTGAAAATGTGCCATGCAGCTCCAGCTTCCGCCTGATCAGTGAACAGATGGATTCAGGTGGAAGCAAACGGGATATTGCAAATACATTGGGCACTGCTGCCAGCAAGGAAGAAGCGAAGGAATCTAATCATTCCTGAGCAGATTGGTCTCTGCCAAGCACCGTCATCCTGGTGTGCAGATTAACAAGAAAATGACTGGGGTCTGGCTTCAGAAACCACCCAGAGCCATCGGTGGTGGGCTCCTTGTCCTTTGGCTTCAGTGAGTTCATGGATTCACTGTCAGCCTTCGCTAGGTTAGGTGCAGGAAGGGGCTCCTGTCAGTCATTCATGCCTTACCCCCGCCTTAAGCCCAGGTGCTGGCCATCCTAAGAAAGCCATTTGCATTTCAAAGTCTCTTCCTTAGGTGCAGAAGAAGCAGCTTTGACCCTGTTTAAAGAGGTTGACACTTGGTGGGGAAGACAAAGGTTTGCTTGGATGGGTGCTTTCTCAAACCCTTACCATTTCCCAGCATAGACTTGCTCCATTGAGTTCAGTCCAGAAGCATTCTCCTCTTTGATGCATTTATATTCCTGCAGCTTGAATCCTGGAAACTTGGATGTCCTGAGCTGCTGAATGTCTCTGGAAATTTTGGTTGTAAGGAAAGGTCAAGCCCTGGCCAGTGTGGTTCGCTTGGTTGGAACATCCTCTCGTACACCAAACATTGTGACTTTGATTCTCGGTCAGGGCATTTACCTAGGTTGCAGGTTCAGATTGAAACTCAGATCTGATTCCCAAGCCCATGTTTTTTTCACTACACACAGTTAATAAAATAGGACCCAGACCAGAGAGCCCAGGCAGTTTGACTGTGTGTCATGTTTTCTCAATGAAACCATCATAATGCTGTTATCCTGCTGCCTAGAGTAACTCCATTTTACTTTCGTCCAGTTCGTAACAACTACGTGGATGAACATGTGGTTACTTGAGGATGGAATCACATTTCAAGTAATTCTTTTATTGACATTTCTATTTAAAAAATTTACTTCCCAGGAGCCTGAAATTTTATAAAAGGAGTTAACCTTCCTACACTTATTTTGTAATTTTCCAGTTCCATGGGCTTTGTTTCCTAAAAGAGAAAAGCTTTACAGGTGTCACGCATCCTGCCCCCCCCCCCACACACTTTCTAATTCCAGTTACCAGAATAATAACTGTTCTAGAGACAGACTCCAAACTCTTTTCAGGCAGATTAAATATATATATTTTTATCTTAAGGCCATGAAAATAATATTTGGCTATAACCACATTTTCTATCATGGTTTTAAGAAAGTGGTTGTTCCCTCTTTAAATAGGTTTGATGGCTGGTGAAAGTCTCTGGAAATACTTTCTATGACACTGACACACAGAGTCACTGTACCATTATGTGATGCTTAGGTGAGGTGGTGACCAGGTTGACTCTTCGGCAGTTCTGTGCTCCCCGGGACACCTGCTTCTTGCTTTCAGAATCAGCCATATGTGTACACTGCAGGGGAATTCTATGTCCCTAGTGCTCAGAGAAATGGGAACAACACAGTGATTACGTCCCAATGTTTTCTATCTTCTATAAGTCTTATCTATAAAGGTTATTAGTTATTCAAAGTCCGCCTTTATGATAGTTCTGTGGAATGATTCCAATGAAAAAGAAGTGGATAGATTGCTAGTCAGTGTCAGCTAATAAATTATGATATGCTACTGTCATTTACAATGATTCTGACTGGAGAAAAGAAAGAAAAAGATAAAAGCATATTCTTGAAATTTGTTGGTAGGGAGGGGGATAGTAATCTCTGTCCATTCTCATATAATTAGAAGACTAAAACAGCAGCTTCCCAATATGTATTTGAAATAGGGAGTCTGTTATTACTTTCTTCTAGGGTATAATTAATCAATTTTAGCTGCAATATTTTGGATGCTATGGTGAAATTGAGTTTTATTAAAAACCGTAGTTTAATAATAATGGCTTAATCAAACTGACCCTATTGAAACCTAAAAATGAGCTTCATATACTAAAAACTCATTATTTCTTTAATGATGCCCAGAGAAGGAATTCAATTGAGAAGAGGCTAGGTTAGAATTTTAAAGCTGGTTGCATCTGAGAATTTTGCTGCATCCAAGGGGGAACATCGCAGTCCTCGGGCTTGCATCCAACAATGCCAAGGATGTGGCCGCAGCAGCCTCTGAAATCTTCCCTAAGACTCAGTGGTTGTATCCATCACCACTTGTCAGCTCTGCAGGGAGGCTGTCGATCCAGGGATCCAGGCAAGGAGAGCCTTGCTGGGCTGCAGTAAGTGGCTTATAAGTAGTCAGGGAATGGAAGAGAAAATCTCCAGGTTTTCTTCCAACTAAAGTTATAAATCTTTCAGGAGCTTCTCGAAGTGGTTTGTTAACTATGAGGCTGCTCTGTGAGGAAGAAAATGCCTGACTGGAAAGTGCAAAAAAACTTTGGCAAAGTTACCTATTCTGCAGTAAATCCACATTTCAATATCTCAATCTAGTGACCTTCTGTGGGGTTAGGTAGTTGGACATTTCTCTAAATGTGTAGATAAATGATGTTGACTTACTAGATGGGGATCCATGACACCTGTGAGAAGTACAGTGGCTGGGGGAGTCCTTACAGGGTTCTGATCATAAATAAGCAAAATCTCAAGAATTTAGACTTTACTAATTTGACATTTTTGATGATTCACATAGGGCCGCTTTGACTTTTTTCTTTGAAAATGTATTATAAAGGGATCTTGCTTGGAATGCCATTATATAACCTAGGCTATAAAGAGCCTGTTTAAACATACTAACAAAGGCAACTATTTTTAAGCCTTTTGGGATGATGTATTTCATTCAAGAGAATTGGGGCAGTAAATGACAGCATGTGACAATAGGCGTGTCCCACCTGGTCAGCTTCTCTGTAATGTACAGCAAGCTTCCAGGATGCCTCCCCTAGCAAAGTATGCTTAAAGAAATTAAAATTCCTTTGAATGTCAGCACAAATCAAATAAAACTGGAAAAATAATTAGCCTTCATTTTAATATTAGGCTTTTTTATAGCTGTGATCTTGACCTTGTCAAATATTTAATCAAATATTGGAATTAAAATCCCAATAGCTCTTTCGTGGAGTTTCCAGTGCGGTAATGTGAACCCAGTAACAACTGATTACAGTATGTGAACCCCAGACACTTTGGGGTTTGTGTCACCATTCCCTCATGTGTATTAGCTACATGTGACCCTGGGAGATTTCGTTTCCTCTGAACCTTTCTGAGATTTTGTTTTCCCCAAAGAGTCGCCATCTTCAGGAAAAGCCTAGCAGTTGTCTGGATAGGCCACCTCAAGCCTTCTGCTTGGGTGGCCCATGGCAGCCCCTCTCTACTGTCACAAATTATACAAGAAAGTCATTCTTGATGTTAAAGAAGATCCTGAACTGCCAAGGAGGGTACTCTCTACCCTGTTAAGTCCAGGCACCAAGTTGTGCGTTTAAAGAGCGTTTTCTTTCAGGTGGTTGGAATTTTTTTTAAAAAAATGATGCTTAAAAGCATAAACTTTAGTTAACAGGAAAATAATCCACTGTGGAGCAGTTTGTTCCCTGAAGGTGCTGGATGCTGTGGTGTTAGTGACAGAATCTCAGTTCTCTGTCTCACAGTCACAGTAGCTGCTCCTAGTGCAACTACTGATACAGTACTAACAGCTAACATTTATTGTGTGCTGAAAATGTGTTAAGTCTCTTTCATAGGTTATATTCTGTCTTAGTCTCACAGAACAATTGTAAAGATGCTTACGATTAATAATTGTCCAGATGAGGTAACTGAGGCTTAGAGAAAAGTTTCTTGTCCAAGGTGATACACATCAAAAGCAGTGGAGCTGGGAGTGGAGGCCTAGCTCTCAATTCTCAGAGCCCGCCCTCTTAGCTATTTCCCATGCATTTCAGGAAGAATCTGACACCTCATTGGCTGTCGTTGGCATGTCTTCTTATTTTGTACCTATGTGTATTCCTCAAGTGTATTCCTCCTTAAAAGAGATCTTGGCTTTAGATATTATCCTTATGTAATTAGAGAATGATTTACCCGTTTTTATGTTTTACTTGTGTTCTCATCAACCAATAAATAATGAAAAAGCTATGAGGGTTTAAGAAAGGGAGAGCGTCTGCACTGAGTAACGAATATAGGCACTGCTTCAGTACCTTGGTGAGCATTCTCTGTGGCCTAGTTCGAAGCCTAGATTAGCTACTTTTCACGTTCCAGCAAGATCCCTGGCTGCCGCTCCCCTCAGAGAGTGCTGACAATTCAAATCCTTTTGAACACCAGCTTGGACAAAACACAGTTGGGGAAATTCTCTATGTTTAAGGTCTTCCATAATCTACCATTGTTATCCATTTCAGATTCTATGCAACATTGGTATATAACAAGATGTTTGAATTTGAAGGCATAGATGGGTACTCATAAAGTCAGAATTTATTACTTGTGTTTAACAAATATGTTTCAGATTCAATCGCTCTAGTGCTGTGGCCTGTGGTTTGATTGTTTTGCTGCTAGTGGGCAGAGGGAATCACTAGAAGAGACGTCGGGTGCAGAGTACTGCACGTGCCCTTTCTTATGTATAGTGACTCGACAATTGAAAAATGAGAGCATGTTTTAAAGCCCTTATAGTATAATCTTGAAGATATTCATCGAAATTATGAAAAATAATCTGATTAAGAATGTTTTAGGTAAGTGTGAGGTCCAGTTGGTTCTAATTCTGTTTTCCTGTGTGATCTTGAGCCGATCTCCTAGGTATTGAAATACTCCTTTTAGCCTCCTACTTTCGTTAAAAATGGTTTTTGAATATTTTTTTGTTCCCTTGGGAAAGATCCTTTGTAAACATAAGGTTTAAAAGGTTAATTTTAGGTCTGTGGTCTATGAAAAATTAAATTTTCCCCGAAAGTTTAATCAGAAATTAATGTAACACTCAATCAGTCCTCTTGAACCTGCTGTGAGTTTTGACATTACTCCTTATTGATTAGAGCATGTTCTTTTCGCTGCTCATGAATTATGGATGGCACATCCCCTCAGGGTGTTCAGGCTTCCCGAAGGGAGAAAACACCTCTTCCTCTGAACGGCTCAGGCAAGGGGCCTGGTGGCTGCTATGCCAGTGAAGGCATCTCCCCGGGTCCCTGTTGTTTCAGCCGACCGCCCTGCAGCCCTGCCAAGCCCTCGGTTGGTCAGAGGAGATACAAGAGGGAATAGATTGTGCGCAGCAAACTTGATGGACCCGAACACTTTAGGAAGGATTTTTCACATGTCCGCGGAGAGCAGTTCAAAGAAATTCAAGCACTCTGGGAAAATTTTAACTTTTAAAAAAGAAAATAGATTTTTAAAAAATAGTTGCTAGGGCAGGGTAAACTGCCCAATGTGTATTCTTTATGTATTTTAGTTTGGGCTTTGTTTTTTAAATCCCAGAATCTGAATATCATTAGAACAATTGTTTGAATATTAACATCTTCTATAAGTAATGTGTGAATGTGTGTTGGTCCTCAGAGTGCAAGACGTGGGGGTGGACGGGACTGTACAACATCTGTCCTATTTGTAATTCAGTCTCTGGGCCATATTCGTAGGAGGGGGAAAATTAGTGTAACTCATATGTCATTTTTGTTTAGCTTGATTTCATTAACTTGAGGAATATCTTTTAAATAAAGGTACTTTGCATTTTTAAAAGAATATGTAGAGAAAAAGAACGTAGATGTGTGTGTGGGGGTGAATGAGGTAAACATGTAAAACAACATGAGATCCCCCCCCCCACAAATTTAGGATAATAATAAACTATGTTAATAATACGTTTAGAGATTTACTTATTTTAAAATATACTGCCAGGTACCAAAAATCACCAAGCCCCAAAGCAGAATTATATACCAAATGTAATGGAGGTACATTCTTAGTTGACCTTAAAATGGAAAAAAGTCAACCAAACTTACAGTCCCCTATTTCCATCTCTCGGGACTTTCGGCGAAATGTCTATGCTTTCTTAGAACTTCAGTTTCACTCTGTAGCTGGGAGGAAAAATCAGTTATGATCTAAGGCTGTGGTTGCTGAAGTGGGTGATTAATTGTTCATCTACTTTTGTTCTGGCCACTATATTTAGGCTGTTATGATACCCAAAGGGGAGAAAAAACTTAGACTTTTGTAATTGGGAAACCAAGTGATACTTTAAAAAACTTAATGAACCCTGAAAATTGCCACCTACCAAGTGAAAGTGAAAATGCTACCTCAGGTAGGTTGAAAAATTGTCGTCTTTGGTACTTTCTGAGCTTGGCAGTGTTTCTGTAATAAATAGTCATCTACTCTGCTATGTGCATATTTCCATATAGGCACATTGGGGAGACATAAAAATGCAGAAATACATAGTAAATTGGGAGCTATTTAAAGATTCTAAACAGGAGCATAACATGATTATGATGATTTAGGAAGATACCTCTGCTAGGTGTCAACGATAGATTAGAAAGTCAAAGGACTGGAGGGAAGGGACCCAACTATGAAGCCATTGCAATAGTTCAGCCAGGAGATGCGGAAATGCAAAATTGGTCTCTTTCAAAAAGGTCAGAACCATCTGAAGTGCAGTGAGTGGCAGGTACCTATTGCTTTTAATCCAAGCAGCATTTTCTTTTTGTGATTAGGAAGAGATTGAAATTCTCAGTTATATAGGAGAATAAAATTGGATTTTTGAAAATGAAAGTGCACTGTTTTCACTTAAGGTTTCTAGCCTCTTTAAGTAATAAATATAGGTTGTAATTTTCCTTGAGTGATGTACTTTTGAATTTTAAAAGGGCAATCACTCTATAAGAATCAGTACTTTTTAGCATAAATTGGCCTTCTACGGGAGGCACTCGGGTTATCTGTTTTGTAATTTAAAATTTGAGTTTTTGTGGGGTATTGAATGGGTACAGTATTTGTGAATCAGCTAAATTTGAGCAAATTCTGCCTCTATTCATAACACAGAAGGTATTGAGATCTGGGAACTAAACATATAAAAGTGTCGATGAGCCTAAGTACTTTTGGTGATAACTTGCCGAGGTTATGCATTAAAGACTTAATCCTAAATTATAGCTTCTCAAAGTGATGAGCTCCATCCACTCATAAGTATGAAGAATTCTGTGGTGCCAGAAAAACCAAAAACACACAAGTCACTCTGCAGGTGACTTGCCATGGTCACCTGCTTCTGGAGAACCTATTTTCTTGGGGACACTTTTTTTCTTCCACTTTTAACTCATTCTGGAATTATGGCATCACTTAATGTTCTTAGTTTTCTAGTCTCTGTGCTTTTACATAGAAAGTAGACATAGATACAATTATATCTTTGACTTACCAGAACTTTGTTTTGAAAACACTTGAGATAATTCAGTGATGGTCATACCAAAGAAGTATTTTCTGCTCTGGGGTCATGATTGTTTATTTGTCAAGAATTTAATCAATATTGTACCTTACCAGTTAACACGTGCTGTGAAATTATCTCCATTTTCAGTCTTAAAATAGAGAAAGAAATGTGTGCAGAACTTCCTCAACCCTGACGGAGAAATTACTCATGTGAAGAGATGAGTCCTCTCCTGGCAGCCTCTTCACGTAACCTCTAGTGAGTCCCTTGACACCTTTACCTTTTCTTACCTGCATAAGCTCTTTAGTCAGATTTGATTGAACAGCAGAATCATAGCTGCAGACTGTCATTGTTCCCTTTGGTCTACTTTGAATAGTGAACATGAAGCAGATCATGCTGTGAGTTGAAAGGTAATAGCACTGAATGTCAAAAGGTTAATCCAGAAAAGATAGTGCGACCGAATGAGAAAATATAAGATGTCACTTTGGGACGCTGAGATCAGCCATGCTCTGCTCTGTTCTTAATTTTCATTATTACTGCATTCGATGATTGTCTTTTTGTCTCGATGAATGTTTATGTGCTAGTCTTTGTTTTAAAGGTGTTAATTCAGCAATTACCTATTAAAGCTTTCACGACTGCAAAAGTGAGATGTTAGACATGCAGGTGCATTAAGACATCATTTTCACCTTGCATATCTTACCAAGGGCCCTGGTGAGCAAAACTGGGATCAACTTCGGGGCTGACTGATCTAGAGACCTCTTCCATCCCCTGAAGGGGGAGGACAGTGCCTAATACTAACATCCATTGTGTTGATTATGGGACAGGCTTTCAGAGTGACTGGACTTGACTTGAAGGCCGGCTACACTGCCCACTGTACAATATTGAACAACTTTCTTAATTTCTCTCAATTCCAGTTTGCTCATCTGTAAGAGGGAGAATAATAATATTTGGCTTGCAGGCTTTTTTGAGTAAGGAGTAAATCAGATCTTTAAGGGAAAGCACTTAACAATGTTCCTGGCATATGGAAAACATTCAGTTAACAGTGGGTACTATTATTCATTCATTCCACAAATACGTATTGGCCACTGACTGCACTCCAGGAACTGTTCTAGATGCTGGAATATAAAGCAAACAAAACAGGCAAAGGTTCCTAGTAATGGGGGGTAACAATAACAATAATAAATAAGCAAATTATTTAGCATTCTGGAAATTGATCAGAGCTGTGGGACAAAATTGAGCATCATTGTAAGGATTGTGAGTGCAAGATTCTGGAGTAAATACAATTTTAATTAGGGAGTCACTTTGGGCCTCATTGAGATGACATTTGAACAGACTTGAAGATATTTGATTGTTACAATTATTAATTGTACCAAAAAGAGTTTTGCTTTGTGTCTGCATTTCTGCCCTTACTACATGTAGTACAACTTGATAATAATGACAAATGAATACTTAATAGCAATAAAATTTAACCCTAATAATGGAAATTATAATGAACTACATATACAACCACTTAGCTACCTCTTCATCTCCTCCTGTATGTCGCGCCTCTTCATGTCTCTGCCCCACTCCAGTGAATTTGCAGAGTGGACTAGTTTAGAAATTACTCGTGTAAAAACAAAACAGAAAATAGAGAATTGTTCTGCAGATTCAGGATTTCCCAACTGTCTTTTGTCAAAAGCTTTTTGAGAGTAAGATCACACTGCAACACCAGTATTCCTGAAAATGCTGGGACTCATCTCAGTTGTTGATGGAGAAGCTCAGGTATTTTCTGCAGATGAGGAGCAGTGGGCTGTGTCTGCAGACTGGCTCTATAGGCACCAAGAGAACAGGAAGCTACCTTTTCACTCCTGGTGCTGCACTAACCTGCTAGTATTTCCCTTTTCTAGTCATGATCAGGTGATGATATTTTCTTTTTCAATGATTGTGTCAACTTTTGGTACCTTTGCCCTTTGCCTTTCCCTGTAGGAATATCAGAATCCCCTCTGTAGGCTGTGATGTAGCTAACATGGTAGCTATCAACCCTGTGGGGTTCAGTGCCCCCTCTTTATAACATATTTTGCAATGCTGCTCTTTATTTCTGAAATGAAATATATAGACAAATAACCACCTATACATATAATTTTAAAATAAAAAATACTATAATCCTAGTATAAATAAAAGTAATATTTAATGAATTTTATTATGTAAGTATTTGCTTGTGACTCTTTCAGGACATGTAATGAAGTAATCACGTCTGAACCTGCTTGTAATGAGTAAGTTAGGATTAAAGTAAAATGACATTCGTCTGAGTATTGGCAACACTTCTTTATATTTTAAACCTTGAAATAAGGGCTACATAAGTATACATGAACACAAATCACCATAAACATACCATCTGCAAATGTAGGTTGATGCAGGTGTATCGTATTGGTAATTTAAACACAGTTGGCGACACGATTTTCCAAAATGGTACACTTCCAAACTAAATTAAGATAATTCTTCCTCAATTTATATTCAGGGAAGTAGCAAACTTTGAAAATTCAATATATATTCAGATGTGTAAGAAATACTTTGTATCTATAAGTAAAGTAGAATTGGGCTCTAAGTTTAGACAGTTATAAACAGACCTTTTTCATCTATAAGAAAGTACAGTGGTACATTCGAAAGACTTGCAGGATGCAGAATAATTTTGTTTTCCAAGATTGTCTGTCTAGCATGCCTAGTTCCAGCCTACCAAATGCTACTGTAATATTAAAAACATCCCAAGTGGCCCCTGGGGTAGTACCACTCCCGCTGAGAACTTGTGGTCTAGAGCTCTTCTGTACTGTGTGTGCCCACACAGGGTCCCAGGCAAGCTGTGGCTCTGTTGCTTCATGACTTAAGCTGGCACTGCACTGCACAATGCATGAGGCTCCTTAGTGCTCTGGAACTGTTCTTCTTGGAGCACTTTCCAGATGGCTGGCTGATGGCTTCTGGGGATACTGAAATGTTTTCAGGTAGCTTCTAATTCTCCAAATTCCCCAGTCCTTTTCTTGAGATACATCTTATATTCTTCAGAGGCTACTGTGCATAAAAGGGATCTAACGGATAGGTAGTTTTCACTCCTTTCTACCTCCTTTCTGATGATGGAACTGTTTTGTTGCTGGGGTTTATTGATTGATTGGCTGTGGCCCTTCTGTTGTCATGTAAGTTTCATGCCCGTATATTGACATTTGTCTGTTCTTCCAGGATCCCTGTCACCACTTTTCATCATGGTCATCATCACTATTGCTGTTCTCTTTCTTTCATTCCTCTTAGCTTTACCAAAATGTCTTCTATGGTATAGCCCCACCCCGTCAGGATATTTCTTTCCTGTTAACTCATCAATTACTGTCTTCAGCTGTACTTTTAAGATTGTTGTGTACTCAGTGATTACTCCCTTATTATTGGTTTTCTAAAAGTTTGGCCTGTCTATACCAGAAGCAAGAGATACCTGAAAGACTTGATTCTAGAAGGCCCTAGTTTCTTTGTCATAGAAACCTATCATATAGTACGGATATCACATTTACCACGTAGGCATGTTACAACCTTGTCTTTAATTTGATACAAAGAGTCTGTATATATTCATAAAATAAGAGTAAAATGGTGAAAATTATATTCTAGTGACTTAGATTGTATTTATTATACAGGGTTTTTTTGGGTGTTTTTTTTTTAAAATATATCTTTATTGATTTCAGAGAGAGGAAAGGAGAGGGAGAGAGAGAGATAGAAACATCAATGATGAGAAAGTCATTGATCGAGGCAGCAACCTGGGCATGTGCCCTGAACGGGAATTGAACCCCGATCGCCTGGATCCTAGGTCGATGCTCAACTGCTGAGCCACGCCCGGCCGGGCAGGTGTGTTTTTAATGGAGAGGAATTGGATGTGGATTCTACTTCAATATGTGGAATACTAAAGAAAACTATTCATGGTGTTAAATATGCTGTCACCAGCATCTTTACCAACTAGAATAAAGTTCCATAATTGTTGAAACATCAGAAATCCATTAAGGGAAATAAGACCAGATTTTGTTTTAAGTAGAAGATCATTTTTCGTTGCAGTGTCACGGGTGGCCTGGGGTGAGGCCTGTCTAGGTTGCTGTGTGTGCCCATAAGATATATTCTGGCCTGAGACATCACATCCAGTTGTTTTATCTTTTAAAGTATGCTATTTTTGTCTCTCTAGCACTTATGTCATCTGCCTTATATTATGTTCATCTTTTACTTATCCATCTCCCCATTAGATTGAAAGCCCTGGGGAATAGACTTACGCTTTTTTGTGCACTTATATTGCTTAGTACAGTATATTACACTTAATAGGTGATCAATACATGTTAGGAATTTCGCTCTACTCAAACTTCACCTTCGTATTTGTGCACAACGTTTTTGAATTTTTTGCCATTTCATTAAGTGCCTTCAAGTACTTTTAGACACTGATTCAGTTGATACAGCTTTTTAAAAAACTCATAGAAAATATAAATATTTTTAAAAATTTTAAAGAAAAAAAGGCAATGAAATAAAACCTCGTGAAATTATAGATATACTCTGGAAAGAATTTTTTTAAAGTCACCTTGGCCCACTTTACATGTAATGGATGGGAAAACAGAAACCTGGGAAGGTTAGTGACTTGTCCCAAATAAATAGCTGATTAATAAATAACAGTACAAAGGTGAATACAGGTTAAAGTACCTTAGAAAAAGATTATGTTTCACTTATTGACACTGCCTTCAGCATGAGAGTCGTAAGGTAATTCATCATTAAATTTAACAAATATTTATTGACTCTTTCTTATACACAAAGTATGGTATTAAGCCTCAGCAGTGAGGTATATACAAAGACAAAATAAAAATTTCATTCTGAAAAGGATCTTAAATGGAAAGAATTAATAATAAAATGGAACACATATATAGATGCACAGAGTGACAGGATAGTAACAGGGTGTCTGAGGTGGCCAGCAGGAAACCTTGATAGAAGAGCTGACTGTAGCATGGAGAACTTGTCCCAGCCTTTGGTGCTGGGGGTGCTACTGCTTTGATAGTTACTTTGCTACTTGATAGTTCCTATATAAAATCAAACATTAAAAAAATTGGAAAAGTGTGAAGGCATGCATTTCTGTGGGATGGTTTAATTAGGTCTTTAGACTTGGTATAGTACCCGTGTAAAACAATAAAAGCATGTAATACAATTTTTAATAGCTTCAGTTTTTTTAAAAACAGGCTTAATTTACTCTATTTTTCTTGTGTAAGTTATGTACCTTCAGTTTTAGGAAATACAGAATTTTACAACACAGAATGACTTTGGCTCCTGCATCAGGTGGCCCTTCTTCTGTCTGGGCCCTGCAGTGGCTGCATCAGGAAGTTCTAATTTTGGGTTGGTTTGAACACATTCATCTCCAAGGATCATCTGACAGGTAGTCTGGTCCTTCAGAATTTCAGATTTTTGTGGTTTGGAACTCCATTGTTGGCTAGAGTTACTCAGTTTTGGGTGAGAGAACAGGGTAAGAAAGGAAAATTCATTGTGAAGGACAGTGTCTTATCTCCCCTTTAATCTTTCTCTCATTACACTTCATGGAGTGTTAGAGAGACAATGTTCCCTGGACACCACAGTAAACATCAGAAAACTCAAAGCATGTTTTCCCTTTATAGAAACTTGCTATAAATAAATTCCACCATCCATAGATTTAAAACTATGCCCCCTTTGGGAACTATAGGATTTGCCTGAAGTTAATGACTGCTACACTCTACATTGTGTTTCTGGTACAGATATAAAAATAGTCCTGTATAGCAGGGGGCACGTTTGCCTGACTTCCTTGGTTAGGACATCAGCTGCATTTGGCCCAGTTACCACACATACTGCCCCGAGCTCCAGCTGTGTTATAAGAATTACAAAGTTGTGAGAATAACCACCTAGAGGTTCCACTAACAGTTCAGTGAAACATGTCCTTTAGTCAAGTATGTGAGTTTTTTCTTTAATGAGTTGGTGCATTTTTGAAAGTTAACTTGGCAGCTGGGGATATTTCATTAACATGTAATAGGAATAGTATTTAGTGAATCCTTCTTGAAATATATGACAGGTGCTTGGAGCCTTAGCAATTTATCATTTGGAGTAGCAAGGAGTAGTTTTCACAATTCTTAGTACCGTCATATATGAAGACCCTTCATGAGGACGTGCGGGTGCATGTGGTTGAGATGAACATGGGTATAGTCTTGATAATGTCTACTTGACTCAAAATGGTTAACATTGTTTTTCTTTCCTTTCTTTCTGTGGTATTAGTCTTTTCTTCCCTAACAGTCTACAAAGTAGGTTTACTTTTGAAATTGGAGACAATGAAAGGGGATTTTCACCTGAAATTGGAGATTATTTTTACTGTTACTGTTGCTCATTGGAGGTGGTAAACATTACTATAAAAGAGAGCATAGGCACTGTATTAACTGGAGTTTTATTCTGAACACAGAAAACCTTAAAGAGCTTTTAGTGTTTTGTTTCATTAGAACTCTGTTAGTAAACCTCTTTGCTGGTTGTTATGCCCCTGTCATGGGTGCTGTTCCCAGATTCCATCATTAGCACTGTGTTCTTTATCCCAGAATGACATCGCCGATTACTCATTTTAGGGCCGGTTTCCAGAACACATCCTTCCTACCTCCTACAGCAGTCATTTCGTAGTTACTGCCCTGTGGGGCAAGTCTTTATCCTTCGTTAAAAGAGCCTGGCATTAGCTGCTATGAATTTTAAGGCATGAAAGGAAAATAGTCAACAATGTTACTTGTCTGGGAATAAACTGAAAATTAAATATCGAGACCAAAAAGTATATTGTATCTCAGGTCAACCTCTATTTATTTTAACAGATGTGTTTAGATGAATCTTGTATTGTTTCCTTTTTTAAAGATTACAGTTAATGCAAACAATAATTAGGAAAGCAGTTGTCCTTAGCAAAATGGGAGTGGTTTCAAAATTCATGGTAATCTGCCATCCTATACCTCACAGGCTAGCAGGAGAGGTGCACGTGTCAGTAGCTCACCCCGGAACATTATTTAGTGGTATGCACAGTGTTCTCTGGAAGCACACAGGAGGGAGAGGTTGGGTTGAGGATAATGATTTCACAGAACAAGTCACATTCAAGCTTGGCTGGCCTGTGACCCATTATTTATAAATCAAAATATTGGCCATTCAGTCAGGACATGAGCCAGGCACTATGCCAAATGCTAAGGAAATAGAGATGAGCATGACATACTCCCTGCTCTCAAGAGTGGGGATTTGTAGAAGACAGATCATAAACATGATTAAAATCCAACAGGTAGAGCTTTGAATGGGATGCTGGTGAGGGAGAGGAGAGAGATAGAAGACCCTCACTTGGGGAAGAGAGAGCCAGCAAAGACCACATGGGAATGACCTTGAGCTTAGGACAGGGGACTAGGCATTTAGTAAGCCAGTAATGGGTGGGCTGAAGTCTCATTTCTGACAGAGGATCCTGATCTATGAAAATTTAGGGCATGATAGGGAATAGCATTCTCAGGAAAAGTGGTGTAGGTGTGACAGGAGATGAAGCTGGAAAGGCAGCAGGGTTTGACATGTCTGATGGGTGACGCAGAGTCGTTCAAGGGTGAGCGTATTAGTGAGAACTAATATTTGGCTGCAAGAAAAAGACCCAACCGCAGTGGTGCACATATAGGAGTTTATCCTTTCATATAAAAGAAGCCTGGAGGTAAATTTGCCAGGGCTGGACTAGCAGCTTTGAAATGTCCTCAGAGGTTTGGCTCAGTTTGTCTTTTGGCCGCGCTGCCCCTGGTTTTTATCATTAAGGTCCTGCGTGGTTCAAAGCGGCTGTTGGAGCATCAGTCATTATTTCTGTGTTGAGGAAGAAGGGAGAAAGGCAGAAAAGCTAGAGGGCACATACCTCATGCCTGTAAGTAAGTTCCCCTGAAGTTTCACACAAGACTTCTGTTTCACACACATTTAAAAAAAGTAAAGGTCTCTTATTAAGAAAAAAGGGAGAAGTGGTGCTGAGAGTAACTGGTGTTCTCTGTCACCTGGAGGAATGCCGTTAGATTTGTATTAATAAAGATTTCCCTGGCAGAGAGTAGAGGATTTGCAGGGGTGGGTTTGAAACCAGCACGAAATTAACAGAAGCAGGTACTCGTCCTTTTGTTTCTTTGTTTAGTGTCTTCCATCACCCACATTCTTCAGGGGGCCTAAGTGATGGTTCTAGCCTGACTCATTTGATCCCAGGGTGAAGGTGGGCCTATCCCATATGACATCTGCATGAATAACTCCCGACGGGATTCGATGTAGGCTTCTAGGGCATCTCCAGGAGTCTTCAGTGCATTTGAGATGCAGGATGGAGTTGAATTATATCTTTGTGACTTAATTTTTTTGGAGGACCTTCTACTGGGAAACAAATATCATCATCTACTTTTAAGATAATTTTTGCCCTTTGATGGCCTTCAAGGTAGCACTTACGATGCCTTCTACTTTTTTTATTTTTTGTCTAACATTTGAATTTTATAAAAATAAACTAGAAGGCAAAGAGCCATTCAGCTGCTTTTCCCCCCTTAAATTTCTCCTCTACTATATATTTAAAATAATTATTTGTAAAATTTTATAGTGCTTTGGGTTTATATACTTTGTTACTGATAATACACAGGCATTTTCAGAACCATTTACTGTTCTCATACTCTCTTTTCTTTAAAAGTTCATTATCAGGATTACACAGTTATTGTTTTTCACCTCCTAGGAATTTATGTTGTTTGTACTACATTGTGATGATAGTGAGATCGATAAAGTACATCGATGATCATGGTATTATAACTATTAGCTTACAAATTCTTAGTAGAAAAAATCTTGACAAAGAGAGGAATATGTGCATTTACTTGACCAATTACGAGAAATAATATTATTTCATTGTTTTTTAGAAATAAAGGAACCCAGTTTTTAAAGCAGTACTGTTTTTACTATAAATGTGAATGAAATTGTGGCAGCATACCTGAGAAAATGGGTTTCTAAGTTGCTTCGTACTTAGCAGAATAAGTATGGGGGTGCTTCCCTTGTCATCACAGGGTTTGCATAACCTGACACGTGGGCCAGATTTCAGGATGTGCATGAAATGATTTCTGTTGCAAAATGGAACTCCTTAAAATTAAATGAGATAATCAAGTCTTGATGCCAGTCTGGATTTTTCATTCTATTAACCTAGCTATGAGGTATTTTTGACATGTGGGGAGCCTGCTTTCTATGTCCTGTGTAAGCAGAAGGGGGCAGCAGAGAAATCAGTTGGACAGCCAACGTCTTGGTTTGTTTCCTTCTAATAGTAGCGGTTGTACAATCTAAGTATATTAAAAGGAAATGAAAACTGAAAATAATATCTTTTATTTATTTAAACCTAAGAATTACTGTATTAGAAAAAAATTAAAATAACATAGATTGGATTTCTACTTGTCAGTTTTAGCTTAGTTTTACAGATGTTGCAAAGATGTTGAATTATAATATTTGTGGGTTTTATTGTTTTTCTGAGATCCAAAAAGCAATTGTAGAGTGGATTATTTTATGCAGTTCAGCTTTCTATGGGGCTATTCTTCATAAGATATCATCTGTGTGTTTATAGAAAAGCAGATGCGCCAATGAGTTTCTAAGGAAAACCATTTCCTTTCTTGTTAAAACAAAGAATCTTAAGGCCTTTTGACTGAATTTTGGTTTCGGAGTCAGTCAGTGGTCTAATTTTTGTTTTTATTTTTAAAATATTGCCTGTGTACGTTTTTTCTGTCACTATTTGTTGAAAGGAATGAGGTCCAGGCAGGCTGATTGATTTTATGCCCTTCATCTTTGAAAACGTGTTACTTAATTAATTGAAGCAATAGTATTTTGCTGTAAAGGGTGGCTTAAATCACATTGATATGCCTGGCTAACTAGTTTTATTTACTATATGTGAAAGCTATTCTGTTTTTCATTAATATTCTATATTTCTTTCTCCGTAATTAAGGACAGTAAAACAACATAGCCAAGTGCTTCTCTGAAAGCCATGTGGCATTTTGATATAGTCTGTGTTTAAGATAAAGAGCAATGTTTAGTGCTTAACAGGTAACCAGTACTTCTTTTCACTGGTTTACAAGTGAAAAGAGGCATCATAAAGTTATATGGCATCTTCCCCTGCAAGGGAACCAATGAAGGTAAAGCTGCAGTTCTGTTCTGAGGCCATTAGGTGTGTTGTTTTATATTGTGGCAAATTTAATCTATTGACTTCTTTGTTATAGCCCTATTTTATAAGATAAGCAGTGAAATAAATGGCCTCAATGTGATTTATTAAGCGAGAAGTGTTAGCTTAACTAATAAGCTATGGTTTTCCTATTTAAAGACTTTTAGGAGCCAGAGATATTCTCTTTCACTCCTTGTACCATTTTAACAAAAACAGAACAATACTATTCTGGTACTTTTTGTACCTTGGATTTTTTGGTGAAAACAAAGTGACGTATTTTATCATCTATCAACAAACCATCAAAAGGCAAAAGAGAAATACTTCAAACAATTATTTTTACCAGGACTGACTTTATCTCCCAAGTGATACTTTTTATTAATTTTTTTAGTTTGTAGGCACCTAAATAGAATTTGCTATTTGTTTATATACTTTTTTAGATTGGTGATGGGTTTTATTCTGTTTAACATATGGAGAGCATTTCTAAGCCTTGAATTTTAAGATACTTATTCCCTGTAGCAGCAATTCTAATGGAAAAATAAAATTGTCTCTTTTCACTAAATTTCTTCTATTATAAAACAACTGTGAACAAGTTTGGTCTTCATTAGTACTTTTCCCTAGGTTTTAAGAAGCAGAATTATTTCTGTAAAAATATATTATCGAAGCATTGCTATTCTCTAAGATATTATTAAATAAAATAGGTTTTTTGTAGGTGTATTTGAAAGGTACATTAGTATATCTAGCTTTTAATTTTCTTTGTTTCATCTTTTGATACCAAAAGAAACAAAGTATTACTTCTCCACGCTTGAGTACTCAAAGCACACATAATTCACGATGTAAATTTTTCAGTAGCCTTGTCTTATGTAGCACATGAAGGAACAAAAACGACCCATCTAGCTCGGATTCCACTTTTGGTAACAATCAGTATATATTGTCATTTACTTCTCTTAAAGAACCTGAATTATTAGCTAGCTTAGAAGACTCTAGTAAAGAATTGGTTTGGGGGAAATCAAAACTCAGAGGCTTCTGTTCATTTTCTGATAGGCTGGATGTGTGAGACTGTGGGTGAAACCCGAATTTTTAAATGCAGGCTAATGACTTTCCTGGAGGCAAACAGGCAATTAAGGATTTCTTGACCATACAGAGATTTCTGCTGTAGAGAGAGATTAAAAAAAATTTCTTTGGACATATTGAATTTATTTTTTTCTAATAAAATCTGACCTTAAGATTAAAAATAAGTTTGTCAGATACCAATTTTGTTTTCCCTTGAGCTAACTTGGAACCTCAAATGAATTGCAAACTGCGGAGTGGCTGCTGCAGGGCCAGCCCTTAGTAGGCCCGTAGAGGCGAATGATAAGGAATCCATTTGTAAAAATACTTCCATTCAGGTTGTTTCTAGGACCGTAACAGCATTTCTTTACCAGGCTCAGAATAATTTTATCTTTGTAGTGTGGTACAGTACTTCAAAGGCAATAATTTCCTTTATTAGACTTGAATTTAGGATGGGTTAGTAATTCTCCTGGTTCGTTCATCAGATTTTTATCGGTTATGTTCTTTGTGTTACGCACTGTGCTGGGTTCTGGGGAGATGATTAAGAAATGGTTCTTTTCTAGGAAAAGAAAAGACAAATGAAATTACACCAATATACTGAATACAGCTTTTTGACATGTGCAGAGCGTTACAGCTGCACAGGGCTAAGAGGTAAATGTGTCTGCCAAGAAGACTATGCAGAAGATAGTGCCTTAGACGAACAGGGGAGGCCTAGAGGAAGGAGCCTGCTGAGGGCGGGAAGGAAGGGCCTGTGCAGAGCGGCGGATGCGGGAGAGCAGGGGCAGCCTGCTTGCAGAGCTCGGTGTGCTGCCCGCCCCAGCTTGCTTGCGGGGTGGGAATAAAGCCAGCATTAGCTTTGCTGGTTGGGCTGAGCTGTGCTAGGTAGCTGGAACTTCCTCTTGTACCCAACAAGAACTAGTGGCGGTTTTTAAGAATGGGAGTGAAATCAGATTCTTGTTTGTCAAAATATTTTAGAAGCTAAGTGGTAACTAATGAAAGGTGTGGACACTGGGAATGGGGAAGCAGATTGGGGAGCATTTTTAATAAAAGGTGTGGGGTACATGTTAAAAAGCAGGCAGTGACTGTGATGTCAGAATCATTTCGGATGACGTTTTAGAGGTAGATCTGGAACTCAGTAAAGCAAAGGTTTTATGAGAGGGTACACTTGAGAGACTGGTGAATGTTGATAGCATTAATTATGGGAGGGCATAATCCTTCTGTTGGGATTGTAACTAGGGTTACTTTCTGGGATACCTGCATTCATAGCCTGTGTCCCCCGCTATCATAGCTCCAATGCCTTTGTATTGTAATTAATTGCCATTTACTTCCCTGGACTCTAAAATTGCTTAAGGTCAAGGACTCAATTACTTTGTTGTTGTTTTCCTGGCACCTGGCACAATGTTTGGTCTGCAGTAGGTGCTTGGGAAATAACTTGGGTGGATGCATACATAAGGATTTTCTCAATCCTCCTTTGGCCCAGGACTTTTTTGTTTCTTAATAGAAGCAAGACTAGCTGGTTCTAAAAGTCAGTTATAACTTTCATTGTATGAACAAGCTTCTCTGGACTTCCATTTTCCAGAAACTAGCCAGGCTTGGATTTGATTGTTTCCTTGGTGACAACTCTTTAAAGTTTTCATTGTTTAGAGATTACACGGTGAAGTGGATATATACACATATTTTTCTTCTTCTTTAGCTTTGGCTCTTTGAACCTATGGCTTGGTGATATAAACAGTAATTCCTTCCTAGATTGATTTATTTGGGAGTTTTTTTAATACTCTTAGGTCTCTAGTCTTGAGTTAAATACACTGAAAATTGCCCTAGTGGGTTCCCATGGCATGGTCACAGCTGGAGGTCTGGTGGGCTTTTGTAAATGGTATTTGGAAGGATGATTAGTTTGCCAAAGCATTAGCAATCTTTTGTATTGTTTCCATCTGCTTTTTGTCTAAAGAGACAAGTGTTGGGATTTTATTTATTTAATGGACTTTGTTTGAATTAGCTAATTTTCCCACTGTCCTGTCCAAAATTACTGAGGAAAGAGATGAGTATTTACTGCAAGAACTTACTCTGTCCATTTCTTGCTTGGTGGGGCAGGAGCAGGGGGATCGCTTTCCTAGCCATCAACACCTGATCTTCTGATCTCTTCTGAGATTGAAGTCTCTGTGAACTTGCTTGGTTTTGGTATAAGGCCATATATTTAGAGAACAAGCAGCAGTGGAATATGTTGGCTCTATTTTTTGGGTTGTTTTCTAAACAAGGGAAAGGGATATACAGTATTTACACCTCAAAAGTTCTGTGATTGAGAGGCTGTTACGTGCCCAGCTCCTGCTTTACTTTCTCTTGTTTCACATCCACCCTAATCCTGCTTGAGTGCTGTTGTTACCCTTCCTTTACTGTGGACTACAGTGTGTCAGGGAGTTTAAGAAATCTGCAAAGCTCCCTTAGCAGTTAGGATCAGAGTTTGCTTCAAACCCAGGTCTTCTGAGATACTTCCCTGCCCCCACAGCTCAAGATGGGCTCCAGGGCACCCACATGCTAATAGAATTGATAAAAATGGAAGCTGTTAGCCTGGACCTCAGCTGGGAGGGGTGATATTGTGCTATGAAAACCAACCAGAGAGGGGACATTTCAGTTCTTCCTGGTAACCATGGAAATCATAAATGAATTATGGCACCTCAGTATATTAGGACTTCTCATTTTGAGAAAATAATAGTCTTTTGTCTTCTCTCTGTCACTGTGGTGTAGGGACATGTAACCACTGATTAGCTCACTTGCTCAGTACAATTGGCAGACATGGGAAAAATCAGGTTTACTCTCCTTGCTGTTTCAAAATCGGGATATTGATGCTCTCTCATTGTGAAATGGATGAGTTCAGAAAACAGTTTTGGGAATACCTGTATTAGACCAAAGCATAAGCGATTTGACCTTTAATAAATTTAATCCCTGGCTTTGGCTTGAGAACATAGAAATCTTAAATGAGACATTTTGTTGCATGCTAATAACCTCAGGGATTCTGTCTGCTGCTGTTGTGGTCTTTTGAGTAGGATTCTCCCATTGCAAAGGATGCCTAAACAGAATGAAAGGCAAGCAGTATCAGGAGTATTTCTGAGTGTTGAACCCATCTGTGGTTTATTAATTTTCCGGATATGGGTTAACATGGTTCCATGAATAGGCACAGGGCCGAGAGAGGTGGATTAGGAAGGTTTCCAGGGGTTCTGAACTTATGTCAGGCAAAACTGGCAAGCTAGGCAGCTTAGTCCACTGAACAGGGAAAAGACTCTGAAAGAGCTTTATCTCACGGATAATGTTTGTAAATTTTATTCAATTAATTTACAGCTGCAGGGCTCATGAGGCTGAAATTAAAGTTTTGTGAAGTTTCAGTAGGGAGGCAGCCAAACAAGTTTGATTAGCCAGTGGATGTTTTGGAAATGAGTTGGCAGTAACACAAAAATAGGAGCTTTGAATTTCAGGAGGCACGTTGGCATCAGGGTGCCTGCCCATTTGATTAATGCCCATATTTTCCACCTGTGATTTCAGACATTGCTTCTCTCTCGTCCTTCTCCAAGGTAACCTCTAACACTGAGAAAGGCATCTTTTATAGTCACATCTCATCAGCCCAGGGTTCTTAGAAAGCCTGGTTGATGAATGGAAGTCAGTGGAAATCTTTTTCTTTGTATGCCCTCACAACATGCTGTTTAATTTTTGTTTTCAAGTTGTGGGCATTTTAAGAAGGTCTGTCTGTCTTCTAAAGGTTGAAGTAGCAGATGTCCCTTTACTCGGAGTTCAAGTCTCAGTCATGGCTGAAGGGTCACAGATAAGGGACACAAAACAGGTTTTCACATAATATTAAATAGAAGTCTTCAAAATAACCTCACATTTATCATGGTTAAATATGAGTGTCTTTGGTGAGAGGAAACATTGCCCTAAACCTCAGCTGGGAACTGTCTCACTACTAAGCAGGACCTAGTAGCCTATTAGAAAGTCATACTGGAGACTGTCTCCAGAGGGAAGGGGGGCACAGGGTTGCGGAGGGACACGGGTGGCTTCAGCTGTATTAGGAATGTTTCGTGTCATGGGGACAACATCTCAAGCGGATATGAAGGGTAAATGTGGGGAAATTGGCTGTGCACGTGGGAGTCTGTTACAGTATCCTCTTTGCTAGTGTTTTTAGATTCTCTGGTGAAAGACATGTGTTTTCCTTTTCATTACCAGTCTGTCATGGACTGATATGTGGTACTATTGAGCCATAACTAGCCTGCAGCTCTGGCCCCATGTGCCACTTGCCACATAGGTTCAAGACCCCAACCAGCCACGACCTTCTTTCAGTGAGACAAGCCCATTGATGGTACATTTGGATGTCTGAGCCTTGTCAAGTTTCTGAGTTATTTTTTCTTTATTTTAGTTTTTATCTCATGGTGGACCTGTACAGAGCTTCCGGCCAATGGCATACTCTGAGTAGCCCTGCTTTAGTCCATGTATGCCAGAAATAATTCATAATGCAAGTGTTTAAATCATTTTAGAAATATTTATGTTTTCAGAACTTTTCCCATTAGCTCATTTACCTATTCTGTGTATTTGTCCCCAAAGCGGGCCATTCTTTTATTCCACCAATATGTCTTGATCTTGGAGCTGTTCTGTGTGCTCCAAGAAATACAACTGTGACTAAAGTATTGTTTCTGCCTTTCAGAGTTTGTTATGTAATGAGGACAGCTTAACCCAGCAAGCAGTTTTCCAGTGCTTGTTCTGCCTTAGGCTTTATCTTTGGTAGTGAATATTCCTAGATGTATAATTCGCAGGCTTTTTTCCAAGGAGTTCCTGTTTAATAGAGGAGATAAGCTAATATAATGTGTGCCAGACCAGGTGTGTAAACTGAATGCTCTGGGAACCCTGAAAATAGTCGTGATTTGTAACTGGGCAGGCTGGAAGATTTTTTAAGAGAAGTTTATTTGGACTGGCTCTTCTTGAAGGATGAGTGAGGATTTTCCAAATTGACAAGTGGGTGAAGTCAGAGGAACAGCATGAGCAAAATTGGAGAGAGATCGGAGACCAAAGCTTGATGGGAAGTGATCAGTGATGGGCATTGATGGCATGATTCTAGACTGCCCCGAGGAAGGTGAGGTTAGAAGGTAGAACAGGGCAAAATCGTCTAGGGCCTTGAATTTCTGATCAAGAAGTTGGAACACTTTTTGTTCTCAGAAGAAGATTTTAAGACATGATCAGATTTGTGTGAGGGCACAGATAATATAAAGAGCAGATTATTAAGGAGAGAGGCTAGAGGAAGAGAGGTTGTTAAAACAGTTTACATGAATGACGATAAAGACCTGGCTCTGGGATTTTAGAGGAGGGCATAAATCTAAGGCCCATTGCTGAGGAGAGCGAAGGGGTGAGTGGAATGCAGGAAGGAGAGGCTACGTGAGGGTCAGGCGCTCATTAACATGGATAAACTGAACCCCAGAGGGCCACGTTTTCCTGTGGATGGAGAGACAAACAATTTTTATATCAAAGAGGACAGAGAATAGAAGGATCCATTTCAATGGCCTTGATGTTTTTTAAATAATTGAAGTTATTTCAGGAATGAGAGAAATACATTCAGTGCAAAAACTGAAATTGAGGACAATAAAAGAAAAGATAAATTTACCTTGGGGGATGTAATAGGGCTTTTATTATTATTATTACTATTATTATTATTATTGTAGCAGCTAGGATCTTTGACTTAGGGCATTTTAACCTATGTATCTTCAGCCGTCACCTTTGAACTTCCCACATCCATTCACTCCAGTGTTCATTGAAGGCTCTTCCCATGGGAGAAGTGTTGGATTATGAGCTGGGGATAGAAGTGCTGCCTGCAGGAACTCACACGCCAAATATGGAGGACAGATGCTTCGCCACAGCAAAAGGCCTGGGGAGGCAGGCTCACAGGACAGATGGCTGAGCTCACTAATAAGACCGTGGGGCCATGAAAGGTACTAGAGGAGATGAGTTTTGAGAGTAGCCTTAAGAGATGAGCACATGTTGAGTAAAAGAAGTAAGAGGGACCTTCTGAGTACAGAGGTTGGAGGGAGAGAGAAGCTGGGGCCAGATTCTCCAAGGCCCAATATTACTTGTGGGAGTTTATGGTTCGGTGTGGAAGAACCTTTGAAAGGTTTAAGTTGAGCAGTTAACTAAGCAAATTTAGGTTCAGGTAGATTTTGCTGGCCACCGTGTGGAGAAATGGGGATAAGTTCTGCCCTGAAAGGGTAGAATCATGGAGACACCACCGTGGTTCACCCGAGAAACGATTGGGATCTGAACTAGATAAGCAATATCAGGATCGACTAAAGAGTTAATATTAGAAATAATTAGGAGGAAAATGGGTAGGACATAGAGGTGGGTGCAGGTCAGAAAGTAAGAAAGAGAGAAGGAGTATGAGATGACACAGGTTCAAGCTTGAGCTCCTTCACTGGTGGGACCACCACTGCTAAGAGCCCCTTGCAACCACGTTGGGGAGAAAGGTGATAACTTCAGCTTTAGATGACATGCAAGGCGCTTGGAGACGTGTGCCTGTAGAGAAGTTGAAGCCAGAGAGGATGGTTGGGAGTCATCAACATGTAGGACTAGATAGTTTAAACTGTTAGTGGAGGAGTTTTCACAGGCTGAACTAAGAGAATTCCAAACACATCCATCCTGTTTGTTTCTTCAGTTACAATTTACTAACAACCATAAAAGGTGGGAAGTAGGGTTCATTTTAGGGACTTAACCTCAAAAGGCAAAGGAAATCAGTTTAAGTGTAACTGTCTGGTTGGTGTTTATCTTTTGCTTCTCTACAAGGCAGAGTGTAAAGTGTAAAGTGGAGAAAAGGGGGACAAGATATGAACATAATTTACACATAAATACCATTTTAAGTGTGCAATGAAATAATTTTTAAAACATTGATATAAGCCATTTTTTTTTAAGTATGAAAATACAGTTATGAACTCAGATTTTAGGTACTGCGATGATTTAGAGAAAGGTGAAAATCCTGCAGGTAGCGTTGGATCAGGGGAATGTGCTGTTAGCTGGAAGGCTGTGTGGATGGGGGCTGGCAGAGGTTGAAGGAGCACCGTTTTGTGCCGGATGATATGAGAGGCAGGGACATGAGGCAGTCTGGTAACATTTTAAAGTTTTTAAAGGATAAAACCCTGTCTTCACTAAACCACCAACATGAAGGCGATGCTATCATATTTGTTCCTGCCTGCTAACTTTAGCATTTAACTGGGAGCTAGAGAGTTATTGCAATTATTTTTGTTTCATAGTCAAATATTTTATTTGGCTAGAAGTATAATTCTAATCAGAACCAGCCCTGGCATCTCAACAAATGGTTGATGGAGCTTCTCATACTACCAGCTTCATTTACCTGGTTTCTGGAAGGGACTGACACTTTCTAATTCCTTTGCTTCAGCATGATGACCTATAGTGTAAGTTAGATGGTTGTTTTTACTGATCTTATTTTATTTTGTTTCCCATCCTCAAAGCTTGTTTCTCCCCATTGTAATATCTGTAAGACTCCATGAAAAACAGGTGCATGGAGATTAGAAATAGTCACAGGAACCTATATAACAGTGTAAGTAAAGGAGGTGTTGGGTGTGCTGGGTCGAAGTCTGAGGATACTCACGAATGCAAGAAATAAAACCAAAGGAAAGGATGTGGCGGAGCTAAGCTGTTCTTTGCTCAGTGGGTGGGCGTCCTCTGTCATGGGAGGGTGGGGGCAACCTTGAACTTTGAACCAGACCCTTAGATATGTTCTCTGGTCTCTGGAGCCAGGCTTGTCCAGTCCTCAGGGCATCCAGCAGTCTGGGAGGTGGAGAAGCGAAGGTTGCAGGCAGATCTGTGAAAACAATGAGTGTTAATAGGACCTTTGTAGGTGTGGTGCAAGCTGCACCTCGAAGTCTGCAGACATTTGAGTGACTCATGAATTGGCTGATCTAACTCATCACACTGACAGCAGAGGAAGCTCACAGTTGACATGTGCTTCCTGATTTATTCAGTAGCAACCTGGCTTTTTCATGTAAATGAAATCTCTCAATCAACCTTTCTGCACTGTCTACTGAGGTTACACTAACCTAAATATTAACCCCAGTTAAACCAATAGGAAGGGTGATGTGTTAGGTAAACGTGACCTGATGCCTCCCACAGATGAATAGATTTTATTGTTATTTTTAATTACCCACTCCAGGTTCCCTTTTCTACTGGCATGGAGAACTGCAAGCTGCTTATCTGTGCAGGCCTGTCCAGAAATACTTACTAAGCATTGTGCTGTTAACGGTTATTTAATGATTTAATCAGAAAGGGCTGGCTTCAGATTTCTGATGAGGTAATGAGACTTGGCATTGAACAAGTTAATTGGAATTGGAAAGAGCTATTAAAAGGCCAGGAGAAGGTCTTTCATGAAACTCTTGAATATGCTTCAGACTGAAGATCTTATTAAATTATGCTAAGGGTGTTTTTTTCCTTTCACTTTAAATCACCCATTAGGATCATCTAATCAACTTCCTGAATGTTGCTGCAGATGAAATTATTATGAACATCGTAATTGTTGGAATTTATCTTTTTCCTCTCCAGTTGTTAGTGAATCAGTGTTTAATAGACAGCAGTTTTTCTTAGCCCCCCTGAGACCAAACCAGAATCAGTTTTAGATTTTCTTTCCATCTTTTTGAGTTTAAAACTTTATTAATCTGGATATTGGTGATGGTTTTTAGGGCCCAGTTTCAGTAATTGCTCTATTGCCTCTTGACAGCATGGTTCTCTTTCTTTTGAACAGACACTTTGCTGTCATCATGTGTTGCACGTAAATCAGTTTGTTGCCAGAGAGAAGCAGAAGGGTAGATGACTTGGTTGAATTTTGCTGTCCCTTTATTAAAAACCTAGAGAAAGCTGTGTTTTGTTTGTTTGTTTGTTTCCCACAGCCAGCCATGGAACAGAATAATTGTGTCAAAATCAATATCAAATTCAATATTTTTTTTAGGCGATAACTTACCTATTGGGTCCAACTTTTTATTGAAGTCTTAAGTGCTTGTTTGGACCTAGATTCTCAATTTAAGGCTCTGTCAACACTTTTTCAAGATATTTTACAAAGCAATAAATGGTTCATGTGGATTCTGTTTTAAATCAATGAAGAGTTTGAAAAATAGTTTATTGGACATTTAGATAAGCATAGACTTCGTGCCACCTTGTTTAATTCAAGGTTGTTGGCCAAGTGCAGCTTTGACAGCAGTCTCCATGAGCATTGCAGCATGTGAACTGTTTGGCTAATGACTTTTGTTCTCAACTCACCTTTTGAGACAACCAGCTAGTGACTCCTGGTTGAGTGTTGACCTATGAACCAGGACAGGAGGTCATGGTTCAATTCCCAGTCAGGGCACATGCAGGGGTGTGGGCTCGATCCCCAGCAGGTGGCATGCAGGAGGCAGCCAGTCGATAACTCTCATCACCCATGTTTTTGTCTCTCCCTCTCCCTTCCGCTCTCTGAAATCAATGGAAACATTAAAAAAAAATTGTTGTAGATCTCTAGTATTATTTAAACATTGAGACTGGTTGGAAGAGGTTGGCTGAAATTCCTTTTCTTTGCTCAGAGATGGCCTGAAAATAGTTTGCCACAATGGTATTTTAATTATTTTTGGAACTTCTCAATATTTTAACATGTGTTTATGTATAAGGTTTATGTGTATGTGTTTATGTTTTGATCAAATGATTAAAATGTGTGTGTGCCAACTCATATAGACATACCTGTCATCATATAAAAATATTTCAGAAAGGTTGAATATAATAAGTTTTCATAATTTAAAAACTATTTTAATAGGACAAGGGAACTTGACTGCCTATGGTTGGTGCTTCTTACCTGAAAAAACTTCTTACCTGGTGCTGGTTACCTGGAAAAACTCCAGTCATTCATACGGGGCTTTTAACTTAGGATTTGCTTAGGTTGACATTGACCAAATATTTGAGGTATACTTTTGGCATGCGGGATGCAGGCAAATGAGAACTAATCCCATCATCTTGTTCTCGATTTACACCTTTGTACTGAATTGTCTGTCAGGGTGCATGTGTAGAAATAGTTTCTCTCCAATTACTTATTATTTTTTTGAGGGCATGTATTTGTATCTTACTCATATTTTAGATGGAAATAAAAGATGAAGATAAGTCTAGTGGTAATTTAGAAATAAGTAGACACAGGAAGGAGAAACAAGATTGCAACAAAAGGAAGCAAATGCTACAACAAAATTATAAGGGTGATGGAAAAGCAACCAGGTAAAATTTAATGCCAACTGGTGTCTATAACATGCGATAGAAACGAAACCTGACTCCACCTCATTTCAACCACAGATGCCTACTCGAAATCAATTCTTAAAGAAAACCACCTAGACTTAGGCTTGTCACTGAGGGGGGTCAGTGCAGGTACCCAGCAAGGTGACCTAGGTCTCGAACACTGCATATTTTTCTACATCATATTGATACAATAGGCCAGGAGGTGGATGGTCACGTCTGATTTGGGCAGGAAGCAGGAGGGATACTTCCCGGTAGGACCGCACTCCCAGTTGGGAAGTAATGGTTGGGAACTGGGGTGGGATTGGAATTAAAAGGTTGTAACAAAGGAATGAGGGGTTTTGGACATGTCTGTTTGAGAACTCAGAAGACCTGCTAACTCTGGTCAGGCTAGTACAGTTTGCGTGTGCACGTTGGCAACAGTGAGGGGAGAGAACCATGGCCTGGGGAAAGTGGAGAGGCTCCCCTGGGCCCCTGTGTGAGCTGCCTGGAACCATCTAGGCAGCCTGCTGCTTGCCTTGCACTGTCTGCCTTTCTTTGCCATCCCTTCAGAGGGTTGGGCTCACCCAGAGTGAGGCTGCAAGAGGGAACCAACATAGTTTATAACAACACCCCCCTCCCCCCCCAGCTTCTGCTCAGTGCTTTGCACAAATCAGGAAAACAGTAAAGTCAAAGGGAAGGGGTTGAAGTGAATCCTTTTCCTGGGGAGAAAATATAAGGAGATCTGAGCAATATTTCTTTGTTTGGAAAAACTCGTTTTCATGTTTATCCACTTCCAAAATATTTAAGAACTCAAGAAATGAATCCTTGGTAACAGAAGGACATTTAACTGGCCCTTGGGGCAACTTTAAATTGTATATCTCTGCCTAGCACTTATGAAACTTCTTAGATTCCTGGGTTTTATTTGAGAAAGTGGATCGAACCCATACAAATCAAAGACTTGGATAAACAGTGTTTGTGCACCATCAGAGAGCCATTGTTTCCTTGCCTTTGATAAGATGGCAGATCATTTGGCAGTTATTGTTAAGTGTCTCTTCTCATAAACTTCACTTGTCATATAATTGGAAGTAGAATTAAGATGATAAACACTTGCAGGAGCCATGAATCCTTTTGTTCAACAAAAGCTGGTTCTAGTATCTTTTTTATATACATTGTTTTCTTAAGCTCTCATTTGGAGACTGAGGCCCAGGACTGCCATGCGTTCTAGTTGGGTCTTTGTGGTCCTGCTCCAGAGCACTCATATTAAAGCATCTAAAGGATATTCCTGTGGAGCAGGCTCCAGCCTTCTTAGGTGGAACAAAGGTCCCTGCTATCTAAAGGACTCGGGCCTCAGCTGGGCCCCAGCTGTAACTTCTGAAGTGCTGAGGCGCTGTGGATCCATCCGTGTTTATTCAACACTGCCCCCCAAGAAGTGCCCTGCCTGCCCCAGAGAGCTGCTGCGAAGCCCTGACGGCGCCTGAGGGGAAGATGATTGTTCCTGTGGCGTGGATAGGCCACTGCTGAGAAGGGGTGGAGAGTCTAGCAGGCGCTCCAGTGCCGTGCTTCCTGCACATATCCAAGCCCAAAGGACAGAAAGCCGAACCAAGGCAGGGAGGCGAAGGTGGTAAAGAGAAGCCAGATTGGAGCATGTGAGAGAGGTAATCTGAAGATTTGGGTGCTTTAGATATGGAAAATAGGAACCATGATCTGCATGACATTTGTTATGATACAAATTCCTGGTGTTTCTGGAGGGACACTTAAACTTGAAGAAATGAAGTGAGGCTCATGTGCTGAATGACTTTAAAGCCCTAAGGGACAGCCAGAAATAGCCCCAAAAGTTTTGTTTTGGAAACAAAATTAGTTTGGACCTTTGTGTATCTGCCTACCCCTTGAAGGGTGATTCTTTGAGCTCATACAACCCAAAGGTCTTTGAAAGTATGGAAGGTTATAGACTGTGGGAGGGAAAACTCTCTAGAGGAGCATTTTGGGGAGGAAGCCCTACATATCAGACATAGACTTTGAGTCGTAATTATATAAAATGTAAATGATAGTGTTTTGCAGTGAACAGAAATGCAAGGACACGCCTATATTCCAATCCTCACTGTGTCTCTTCTTACCATGTGAGCTTAGGAAAGTTACATAAGCTCTTGACGGCTGCCTAGGACAGATCACTGTGACTCCCTCATGGACCTGGTATGGGATTAAGGGGTGCACTGTATGGAAAGCCCCTCACTCAGAGCTGCCATGCGAGGTCCCTTTTTCCTTGTTGATTGCAGTATAAGCTGATCACCAGCCTTCGTGATAGTATTTCTCCTGTGACCAGAAATAACATGGATGTTAAAACCACTGCATGATCCTATTTGTTCTCCTAAGCATTTGCCCCTGTGAGAGGGGCTGGACAAGTTTCTGTAGTGAGAACACAGCTCTTCCCAGTGCGAACTGACATGGTGGAACCTCCCTTGTAATGGTGGTGTGGGTTTTAATGTTTTGTCACAGTCCGGCCCTGTCCTGCTGCCAGAGCACACACCACACATATGTTAAGTAAACCAGAAGTTTATATAGATTATGTATTTCTTCTTTAAGAAAAATTTTTTGGAGGGAGGGGAAGGTGCCAATAAACGGGATTATTTTCCATTTTTAATGTATCCAAATAATCAGAGTCCTTCGATAACATTTTAGGATTTTATCTTCATGCTAATATAATTTGTTGGAATTTAAAAAATAAACTGGAAAATTATTGCTCAAAGATATTGTTATCTAGTGTTGGAAACTTCAAGTTTTTAATGGATAGGATTGTTTTTCAAAAAAGTGGAAATGTGTTTTATTCCCAGATCTCCAGTTTTGCTTTCCTCTGATCTGATAGGTATTAGGTAATTAATCACATTTTAGCATAAGTATGGTACCACATACATCGCCTGAAATCCAAAATGACTTTTTATGCTTTAAGTAAGATTTGATGAATAATATGCATAACTTGGACAAAATTTTCTATAACAGATGGGCAAAAGCTATGTGTGCTTTTTATTTAAAAAAAATTTTTTTTTTATATCTTTATTGATTTCAGAGAGAGGAAGAGAGAGAGACAGAAACATCAATGATGAGAGAGTCATTGATCGAGCCCACAACCCAGGCATGTGCCTTGACCGGGAATCGAACCCTGATTGCCTGGATCCTAGGTCGATGCTCAACCTCTGAGCCACGGCCGGCCAGGCTATGTGTGCTTTTTAAACAAATCTTTATTAAATCATTAGAGGAAGTATCCAGACTTCTCTCTTTCTGTGATTATCATCAACTTTGCTGGTGCTGAACAGTGATAACTTGGTTAAGACAGCCATTGTCTTCTCGGTTTTGTCTTCCACGCCTAATAGAAAGGTTCCAGGTATAATGACGGGTCATGTTTATATAAACAGACTTTGAGATTAAAGATGAAGTAACATTTGAAGCACCAAATTAATATTCCTGATGCAGAGTTAGCACCAAGCTAATTACTCGTGCCTGTAGGCTCTACATTGAACTCAGCGAGCACATGCTTTTCCAAGAACTGTTAGGATTTCTAGTGAAGCTCCAGGCATACACAGAACTTTGCCTAAACCCCTTGAGTATGTGTTTTAAAGAGCTGCCTGTCCCTGTGCAATGGAAATGCCAAAGCACAAATCAGTAGCATATTTTTCCTGACCACTGAGGAGCACAACCACAGCCAAATGTAAAGCACATTTCCCAGTGGGAGCCCAGAAGGGGCTTTAGTTCTTGGCTGACATCAGGGTTTTGTTTAGGGAGCACGCCATTTTCTCTTTCTCCCTAGTGCCCATTTAATGACCAACTTGAAGCCGTCAAGGGGCTGGAAGAGAAGAGCTCTTGTATGTTGATTATATTAACATTTTTTCCTAGAACTGGTTTTCCTCCCTTTTAAAACACGAGTGCTCATGCCAAAGCTTGCATGTTGGTCAGTTTTGCCATTCCTATACATCTTTGTAGGATTTTTCTCCTTTTTTTTGTTTTACTTTAATGTTTCATCAATCTACCATTTAAGCCTGGATTTGAAGAAATTTCACCTTTTCTTTGATGGGAAAATAATTTATCCAATGATAGTAGACTGAAAAATGGACTCGCTGAAGTCAACTCCTATAGGACTGACTAGAGTTTTCAAGTCATAAGACATTTTCAAGAGCTTGTATGATCAGGTTAGTTGGCAAAAATGGTAAAAATTGACATTGTGTGCAGCATAGAAAGCCCTGACTGTAAAGGAAGATACAGCTTTCTGAGAAATATTGGCTAATGACCCCTTCTTTGGAGATAATGTTATCTGCCTGTGTGAGGAAAAAGCTATAAAGCTGGCCAATTTAAAATGAGATTAAATGAAAGGAGACACTTTAAAGATACTCGACAATTGCACGTGCTCACTAATTTTTTCTTCTTCCCTTACTTTGTCTGTCTTAATCTCTCTTCCCCGCTCATGTGTTGTGAAGACGCATGAGGTATTTTTCATAGTGTTAGATTAAGTTGTGCATCTTACGGTGAACAGGTGTTCCTAAGAGAGAACTTGAAAATGTCCAACTTTTCTTTTCAAATGTGAGACTTTATAGGAAATACTCTGCCATTAAGGATCTTATACATGCCCTAACCCCATTAATCTTTAGTCCTAGCCCCACATGAGTTGTTAGTTTTGTCTGGATGTGCCCACACCTCCCCCCAGGCCACGATCCTGGGCTGGGAGCTGGCAGGCAGCTCGGGAGGCTTTGCTTGGGGTCCTGGCCAGAGCAGGCTTGTCAGAGCTCGTCAGAACTTGTCCTTATCGCCTGAGCCAGTCGTAGGCCCCTGCCACGCTCACCTCTGGAGGCTGGTGTATCCAAGGAATTTTCAGTTGTGTTTCTTTGTTCCCATAGTTGAAATCTACTTAAAAGAAAATCAGTGACAGTGCCTCCTGGGCTATATCTATGAGGACTTCCATTTTTTAAGAGTAAGCTATATTTACTTACTCCTCTTTTTGTATTCTGCAATACCCATACTGATTTCACACACACATATTCATATTTATTTATGTAAAATCACACATTGCATCAACACACAGATTAATGTACTTGTCATAACAAAGTATGATTAAAAGTTGACGAAACAGCAGTTTTTGGTTCTCCATGTATTGCTTCAAAGATATGAGTACTGAATTACCTTTCCTTTTAAGACACTTCCTTAAAAACTTATTGTAGGTTAATAAGTTTATTACCTATATTGTTATTATAGGTAATAACAATCAGGAGTGAAGGGGGAGCAAATGGTGCTGTTGCCACCGCAGCTGGCGTGCTCCGCAGCCACAGGAGAGGCAGAGAGAAGCCTCCGCGGGGCGAGGAAACCACATTTCCTTTGAAGAGCTTTTATAAATAGTCTTGTAGTTCTGCTGTATTTCACTTATGCTCTTTTTGAGTGTGTAATTCTCGAGCTCTAGTCTTCCAACGCAGAAGCTGATTCGCTCCCCAGAGCTGGGGTTTCTGAAGGTCCTCCGTTCATCGTGCTTGTCTCGTCACATGGTCGCCTCTGACAGAAGCACCTCACTGCCTCCCTCACTGCACTTTGTTGTAAATGCACAGCCCCCGTCACTGTTTTTGCCACTCAGCTTCATTTCCAAGTTCTCGGATGTATGTGTGTAGTGACAGACTACATGTTGCAAAAGGACCTGAGCAAATTTGTTACTGATTCTTTGGAAATATGTCTGTAGCTTCCAGTAGTAAATGAAGTAAGTAAATGACACGTGAAGGTCTTGTCACCTGCAGGCTCAGCTCCTAGCAGTGTGTCATAATGAAAGCAGGCCTCAGACTGGATCACGCACAAATACAAACATTTGTTGTTAAGCAGGTACTGGAACTATCAACAACTTGTTCTCTAAACTTTTGAAGCCCCTAGTCTTTGTCCTTCAGGTACTCCAGGACAGGTGGTGTAAACGGGGGCTATACCAAGGAACTTGACACTGTGGCTCTTCCAGCACTGGGCATGCTAGATTCTCAGGCCCCTGTCACAAAGCAAAGATGCCTCTAAGCTTGTAAATCCGGTATCTTAAGCACCATTGCTCCACCAAGGAAAAATCATTTCTAGCATTCATAATGCAAATTAACAAGCCTTTTAAGGTTGACCGAGGACAAAGATATTTGAAGCCTTTTTGTAGCTACTTTTAGCTTTTTGGGTTCTTGAGATATTAGCCAATGCCATTGGGATGTGCACTGGAACTCACTAAAACACATAAATCACCCTGTGATAATGCTGTATTGAAGTACTTAAAAGTTACTGGACACAGTATAACAATGCCTTTGTGGGAGGGTAAAGGGCAGTGGGTTTTCAAGGGAAAAATGCAGCATTCTTTAGTATGTGCAGGTTTAAAGCCTCAGTGAAAGTCCAACACAGGTAGATGCAGTGTTTAGCAACAATTTGAACTCTTTTATGTATCCTTCTGGGTACTCTAATCATAAAATATTAATGTGCATCTTTAGGGGTAAAATAGTGTGCTCTAAAGAAGACGGATAGTCACTGGTAATTTGTAATTATTTACTAGAATCTTAAAGTAAATAATTCAACAGTAGCACTGTGGGATCAATAATCAGGCTGCTGAAGAATGAATAATACGATCGATTAACATTCTTTGTTGCCACTGATAGAGCAATAACAGTCTACCTTTCCTATATTCTGTAGGCATCTAGGAAGAAAATATGTAAGAACTTTAAAGGCATCAAACTGTATTTTTCAAAAAATATATATAAATACATGATTCTCATACATATACAAAGTGAACACATCATATGTTCATTCACCTAATCAATGTTGAAATCCACAGGATGGTAAAGCTGATTCCCCAGCATTCCGGAGATGAAGTCTGTAGGCCCTTACAGGGTGCTGAAATAAGGATACAAGGTTAGTTTGTAAGTGGGTGTCATATTCTGGGACAAAAAACCAAAACCCTGTTATCTTTGGGGTTACTTTTTTACCAAAAAAGAAATCATGCGTCTTTATGGACAGAAATCTACAAGTTGACAAGTGATTTAACAGTCCAGACCCTGATAAGTAATAAATAGTAAGGTAAACATTACCTTAAACTGTTAAATAATCACGGTTGGACAGTGATCCATCTGACATTGAAAGAACATGGAGTTACCCTTCTGACTTATTTCCAAGTTTCTCATACTTTTTCCGAACAAAAGTCTGTGTGAAATTGGATAACAGTAGTTCAGTAGGAGTGTTTTGGGGTAAAAATGTTTGAATGACTCAGATAAATGATGTTCAGATATTTTACAGTACAATTTTCATTGTCTCAAAGCTTCAAAAAACGTGTGTGTGTGTGTGCGCGCGCGTGCGTATCTCCTACTTGTTTTATGGAGGACACTTTAAAAGGAAGCTTGCTGAGATGTATTTTGAATATTGGCTATATATATTTTTATTTGAGCTAATTTTGAAAATTTAAAGAAGTAAAGATACTAGGTTTTGTTTTCATTTGACAGATCATTATTTTATTTATTAAAATGAGAATATCACCAGAACAGGAAAGGAGCACAAGAGCATTTGCAGAAGAGGTTCTGCATTAATTTTTGCCACAAAAAAATTTTCTTTTTCTTGCCTCAGGCTAGTGGTGTCATTCTATACTATTTATTTATAACCTTATTTATACTAGATGGAGGGTGTTCTGATTACAGCAAAAATTGCTTCCTCCAGTGTCGTCTTTCTTTCCTTTTATTTTAAAGTATTCTTTCGTGTATGCATCGCATGTATACTAGAGGGTCTAAATTGGTAAGGCCGTCCAGTGTGTCATGTTCGCTAGACAGCCACAGTGCAGTCTTCTCTCCGCACTGCTGCTTGGGAAATTATTTATCTCTACAGATTTAACTCCCACACTAGACTATAGTCTTCTTGAGGTGGTACTTTGTGGGGCTCAGTTTTACATTCCTACTTCTTAGCCCAGTTTTGGGCACATGATAGATTCTCAAACAATATTATTGGAAAATGATGAAGCTTGCTAATTCAGAGCTGAAAAAAACCTTCAGGGCACCTCACTGCCTATCAGATCAGGTCCAAGCTCTTTAGCTTGGCATCAAGACCCAAAATTGCATATTCGGAATTTTCTCTCACAGCTTCCACCTATGTTACCTGTATGTTCCTGCCATACCCGGGCTGCACCTCTTTCCCCCCAAATGTCCTGTACTTCCTTGGTCTTCTGTTTCTAATTTGGCTTCCCACCCTCCTCTGACCTCTGCAATGCTCACTTTCCAAGGACCAACTCCCCCTGATTCTCCAAGTGGAAAAATGTTTCCTCCTCTCTGCTCCCCTGTACAGTCCACCTGTTTTGTATCTCATTGTGCATGTAGCTTACACATTTCACTTAAGCCTTAAAGGACAGGGCCCTCTATTCATCCTTACATTTCTCTACATCTACAAATAATTGTCTTTCAGAAAACACTGTTGTAATAAACGCAGTCAATAAATGCAGACTTACTGTGTAGCAGAGCAGAGTGTGTGTGTGTGTGTGTGTGTGTGTGTGTGTGTGTGTGTGTGTGTGTGTGTTTACCCCAATCAAAGGGAAAAGAGTTGAACAATTTATCTGGCTTGATTGACCATAGCAAAAAGTGTAGAATGCTGGTGGGAGCAGTTCGAATAAATGAGCCAAGAAGTACATGTGACCAACATAACTCTGACTTATTTTTTTAATATTTTGACCAACACCATTAATGTTCTTAAATTATTAGTTTATATATTAGTTTATCAGCCATACAGTAAAGTATAATATTCTGGACTTTTTTTTAAGCCTAGAGAATTGCATCAAATTAACTTTGATTCTGCCCTGAATGAAGGGGGATGTGTTAGGAAGACACTGAAATTTATCTTAGTGTTTCTCCGGGCCTTGGGTGTTTCCATGGGCGACGTGTTTCATCATGAGTGAGAGAGTGAGTGAATGAACCAAGGAGTTGGTGCTGGGCCCAGCGCTTTTCCACTGGTGTGCCCCGGGATTTCAGTAACTGACTTATGTGTGCTGTGCGACCGAGAAGGTTGCCCATCGTGGGCTGAGCGGAACGTGTAGGAGATGAAGTTTCAGCTCTGTGGGGTCTTCTCTTTGCACCACCTTTTCTTTCCTCTCTGTGAATGGAGCAGACAGCCGGCCTAGAGATGGATTTGTGTGTTTTTTTTTTGCCTTTTGGTGTCTTTTTTCTGTGCATCCAGTCTTCTTTAATTGAATGAAAAGTAGAAAACTCAAACATCGTAATTGACTTACGTGTTTGTGTACATGTTGAAATCTCTCAGTGTATCTCGTACCACTTGTTTTGCAAATGAACATATTGGCAAGACATAGATGAGATAATTGCTGGCTGAGATTCCATAATAGCATTTCCGGAAGTATTTCCCATGAAGAACTAATCCTGTGTGATGGTATCAAGGTAAAGTGTTCGGAAAATGCCGTGCTGTATACCCCAGAGAGCCCCAGGATTAAAGGGTGGGAAGCTCAGCTGTAAATACTTGCTTAATTTTGCTTATCCCAGTGTTTCTTATACAGTTGCAGAACATGTTTTTCAAATAACACTTATTATGTCTTAGTCAGCTGGGGCTACTCTAATGAGTTACCCTAGACTGGGTGGCTTAAACCACAAATACTTATCTTTCATAGTTCTGGAGACTGAGAAGTCCCAACTCTAGGTGCTAATAGATTCAGTGGGTGGCATATAACTGCCTCTTGCTGAGTCCTCACATGGCAGAGAAAGAGATAATTTCTTTGGTGTCTCTTCTTTTTTTTCTTTTTTCTTTTTTTTAATTAAATTTATTGGGGCAGCGTTGGTTAATAAGGTTATATAGGTTTCAAGTGTACATTTCTGTGATACATGATCTGTATACTGCATTGTGTGCCCACCACCCAAAGTCAGATCATCTTCCATTACCACGTATTTGGCCCCCTCTAACCTTTACTAACCCTTCTCCCCACTTCCCTGTCGTCTACGGCCATAGCACCCTGCACTCGCCCGATCTCATCTGGTATCTCTTCTTATAAAGGCACTAATCCCATTCCTGAAGCCTCTACCCTCATGACCTGATTACCTCCCCAAAGCCTCACTTCCAAATAGCATCCCCCTGGGGATTAGGGCTTCGGCATATGAATTTTGTGGAGGCCCAGACGTTGAGCCCACAGCAACTTATTTTGGGAAATGCTGCTTTATTTTACTGTGGTTATTTAAAATTTTAGGTCTACCATTTTACTATCTATTTTCTATTTGTCCTGTCTTGTTTTTTGTTCTCATGTTTCTCCCTTCTTGCCGCCTTTGAATTAATTGAAAAAAAATCTTTATTGGATAGTATCTTTTGGCTCTCTGGCTATACCTCTTTGTATTCTTTTTTGTGGGTTTTCTAGGGATTACATTACACATACTTAAATTTTTACAGTTTACTTAGAGTTAATATTTTACCATTTCATGTAAAATTTAGAATGCCCCCTTTATAGTGTCATATGTATTACATTTGCATACTTTTAAAACTCACAATGCAGTGTTTTGCTTTTTGGTTTAAGTAGTCATGTATTTTGAGGAAATGCAGAGAAAAAAGCCTTTTATATTTACCATTCCCAGGGTCTGTCTTCCTTTCCTCAAATTCGAGTCTCCTTGTGGTATAATTGTCCTTCAGCCTGGAGAGCTCCTTGCAGCACTTACTTCTTGGAGGGTGCAGGTCGGCTGGCAATGAATGAATTCTCTTTGTTTTCGTTTATAGGAAACTGTATTTTGCTTTCATTCCTGAAGAATATTTTTGCTAGATGTAGAGTTACGGGTTGACAAGCTTTTCTTCTCCTCTCAGCATGTCTTAGTTCTGGTTTTCTGTTGTTGCTGTGCCAGATTACCACAAACTTTGTGGCGTACACAGTATGACTTTTTCATCTTACGGTTCTGGAAGTCACAGTCCAGAACTGATCTCGGTGGCTAAAATCAAGGTGCCGCAGGGCTGTTCCTTCTGGAACCCCTAGGAGAACCTGCTTTCTTGCTTCTCCAGCTTCTAGGGGCGCCTGTGTTTCTGGCTCATGGCCTCATCGTCAAAGCCAGTAATGCCAGGCCGAGTCTTTATTGTTGCCACTTGTTTTGTGTTTGTAGCATCTCATTGTGTATATACCTACAACATGTTTATTTTCACTCACTAGTATGCCTTAGACATCTTTCCCTGTTTCCTTCATACAGATCTACTACATTTGATATTCTGTACTCCAGTGTTTCTGCAGATACAGTTCATTTATCAGTTGTAATCTCCTAGGAAACCCTTCAGCTGATACTCTTAATTTAAGCAGTAAAGCCTCATTGTTTTGGAGACTACTTACTTGAAATTTGTGATAATTAGGCCAAGAATAGAATTAAAATTTATGGTTGCCAATTAAAGACTTAAAAGAATATTTTTTTCTAACTAAGATAAATAGCTTTTAAACACTAGTTTAAAATGTAGCAATTACACATAAATTTTTATCTATTTTTCATTATCTAACAAAGTAGCTTGTTCTGCTTACTATATGCATTTGAAGGCAATACAAGTACATGCCATTAAAATGATTCCACTGTCAGATTTGTCACTAATTAGGAGTCTGCCTTTGTAAATTAAACACAACCATTACCTTCCCTTTTTTCCCCCACCACTTTACTTGGTTCTGGTACTTTCTGATGAGAGTTCTGACAGATCCCTGGGTAAGGAATTACCTCTTGGTGAGGAGGAGTCCCCCTTGGAGCTGATCCCTGGGTATTTTGGCAAGGGGAATACAGGAACTTTCTCTTCTGATGTTATAATAGCCTGAACCTTTTTGTCATTTTGGATGCCATTTTCAAAAGATAAAATGAGAATGGATAAAGAGTGTGTCAGAGAACTTAAAGCCCATTATTTCAAAAAGGATTCATTTATAAAGTCTACAGATCGCTACAGAAATACCCAGATGTATTTCTGGTTAAACACCAAGGAAGTTTATTGGACTCAATAAATATTAAAGACTGCTTTCTTTGTCTACTTCTTTAAGAACTAAACTCACTTGTGGCATCTTTTCTCATCTTACACAGAGGTGAGGTGTTACTAGTCCAGCCCTCAGGATAGGAGGGGAAAGGAAGGAAGAGCACCTGAGAGATGTGCTGCTACCACGGACTTAGGAATGGCCAGTTCCCACCTTGCTAGTTTTCTGTGGCTATTTGGTGGTTTTTATGATTCTAAGTCCCTGTTGCCTCTCAGCCTTGGAAGTGGATTAGGAAGGGCCGGGTGAGCATCTCTCAAAACATGGGTCCTCCTCGGAGAACAGGTTCAGGCCTAAGAAGTGGGCTGCTTCCTTGGAGGGAGTGTGGATGCTGTGACTGCCGCCTCTTCACAATGAAGGTTGCATGTAGTGAGGAGGTAGTGAGGATTGATGGTGTCCAAGCAGCACCGTAGCCCACTGCCCACCTGAGCATCCCTGGGAGGGATTAGACCCGTTCCTGCCCAGGGCTAACGCCAAATGGATTAGCCTTCTGGGCGACTGGAGTAGGGAGAAAATACTGTTGCACCTGAGACAGGACTCAGTCTGCAGAGAATGCTGAATTCTTGTTCAGAAGGAGCAACAAAGCAGCTCCTACATACATTTGGAGTTGGGTAGATATGAATTTGAAAGCAGCTTGATGAAAAGCGCGAGGTGGTGTCTTTTGGGATTAAAATGCCACCTTTCTCTTTATGTTGGCTTTGTTTCTTGATTTGAGATTGTGTTTATTTGTTTCGCTGCTTATCATGAAAATAATTATGAAAATAGTACATGCATTTAGGGACTTGTCTTATATTTAATTTCTGGCAACATTTTTGTTCTTAAATGTTTTGCATGGTTTATTTGCAAAAACAAATAAACCATCATTGTAGGTTAGCAGATTAACATCTGCAGACACACCTGCTTTCAAGGTTTTTTATCTAATTTTAGGAGCATAATTACTATGACAGCATTCTTTTGTTTTATGTGAAAGGTGGTGGATTTTAAAGTTGAGTTGACGTATCTGGCATGAAGCTTTTCTTAAACAGAAAACAATTTTCACAACTCTAAGAAAATCCTCAGAGTTTGTTGTCTTTCATTACAAATGAAAACATTTTGAGTTAGATGTTTCTGTTTCAAAACATATTTTTTCATGGCAGAACAAGATGAGGCAGGGACAATGTCATGATCAGGAACACAAAGTCCAGAGCCAGACTGACTTGCTATGTGACTTTGGGGAAGTTAATTATCATCTCTGGGCCTCAGTGTCTAAACGATGGAGATAACAACCCAAAATGGTGTTCTATGTAGGTGATCACCACCATGTCATTTTCAGATGGGAACTACCTTGTTTTTTGTTCAAGCATACCCTAGTGGATGATGCTTCTGCTTTCCACTTTGGTTTTGGTGGTTTTATTTTTGATAGGGAGATCACGTTTTCATTCACTTTTTAGTCAGAGACAGTGGGAGCAACCATACATGTAAGGCATTGCCCCTTTCCCTGCTGGAGCCATGTGTGGTCATTCTGGGTGGATGACTTGGCCAATGCCTGGCTTTATGCCACCAAAACTGGCTCCCTACCAAGGGCCAGCTTTATACTGATTCCATATCAGAATTTCTTTGACTTGTTACTAATAAGGGTGGTGTGTCTTACTGTGTTTTTTATTAATATAACAGTAACAAATGCTACTGTCGACAGTTGACAATATTTTATGTACATTATTGCAATTTTGGTAGAGATGTGGAAACTGTGGCTTGGGAATGACTAGCTGACACCCTGGGCTTTGTCTCTTATGCTCTCCTCTCTCCCGTCCCAATCATATCCTCCTGAGCATTGCATTGATCAGCAAATATTTAGTTTTGTTTTATTATTACTTTTGATTTTTCTTTTCCAATTGTTTACATCATCAGAATAGGTTTTCTTTATGCAAAAGGAATTATACAACACAGATTTAAAGGGAGTAAATTGTATCCCTTTAATAGAGGCAAAATGGCATGACAGATTTTTACCGCTTGGGTGTTCTTTTTCTGCTGACCTATAGTTTAATTTCCAGTGTCTAGACTTAATAGTCTGGATTTAAACACAAGACATAGAAACACAATCATCTGGAACTGATTTTTTCACACTAAACACTTCTTTGTGATCCTGGTTTCCAGTAGGCTCTGTCCTCCAACCACACCTCCAGATGAAAATCACTTAATTCACCAAGAAAAACTTAACTGTCCTTAATTGGTTTTCTAAACAGTCACCCACATTGGATTCACTTAAGTTGAAAATTGACTAGCCAGTTGCAAACCACAAATTCATTCTCAAAGACCCTCCACACAGCCTCTTGTTCCCCCCACCCCAGTAGGGTCTTCCTAAGGACCATTTGCCACTCTTCCAGCGTCACCAGCCCAGCCGGCACTGGAGTGTGTGGCCTTTATAACTGTTTGTGGTTTTCCTGCACACGTGATGCCGACTGAGCTACATCTCCCCTGGGCATGGTGCACGTACAGCAACATATGTCTAAAAGCCCCAGTTCCTCTTCCGGGCTGTTTTATGCATATGCTTTTCATCCAAACAAAATAAGAGCATAGATTTAAATCAAATTATTTGTCAAATTATGTGTCTAATGAAAACACTGTCGCTTGCTAAAGTCCTCTCCAGGAGCAATTTGTCCTTCGTTATGGTATTGAGCTCCTCTGCCTTTGGGCCGTGGGAGGGCACTGGCGAGTGGGGGAGTGTCTGCTGTTTGTACCAGGAGGCACAAGTCTGCAGAACAGTATTAAGATTTAGAATCTGAAGAAACACTTCAAATCCTGACACACTAGGTGATAAAACCCAGATGTTCTCCCCAGCCCCACACCGACTAGATTTTTCTCTTGTAGTCCGGGAGCTAGGGGAAGGTAACGATGGGGGGGTGAGTGGTGGAGGAATGGGGTGAGGGAATGCTTGGCTTACTTGCCAATCAGACAGCCCCAGATCAGAACAGTGTGCTAATTAAGCACAAAACTGCCAGCCCCCCCCCCCCCCCCCCGGCTGGTATGTAGACAAATCTGGAGATATGCAAAAAGAGTTGTTACAGTGGAGCTCGCTGTATTTTAGCACTGATGATAGGGTTCAGTGTATTTTAGCACTGATGATAATCACGATCTTTGGCACACACAGTCGTCTTGTTCTAGCTCCATCGTCATGGAACTTAGCTGTCTCCGCATGGCTATTACAGCGATCGCAAAAGGACTCTACCAGCTCTCACTCACCAGAACTTTTCCTATGGTTGACTCTCACCAAAAGTACTAATTCAAAGAAAGATGATTCCTGCTAAAGGAAAGGACAGAACTTTGCCATTCTGCCCTCCCATCCCAGACTTTAATTATAAAACCACTATCACACCAGATAATAAACCTTAAATATTTTCACATTTTGCCCAGCAGGGAGACAGCAGCACTTAAAGCAACACGCAATTATTCTAAAAGATTTACTTGTCTCCGACCCAGGGAGCGATGCATTGGTGCTTTAAGATGGTAACGTCTGCCCGGCCCACCCTGTGGGAGCTAATCATTTAGCATAAATACCTGGGAGTAGGTTAAATACATACAGTGTGACAGATAATAAGGTAAGGAAAACTTGAAACAATTAGCAAGGATTTTAAAACATGGATGTATCAGATGTTCTAGCAAATACTTCTTTGTAAATTTACAGTTCAACTCAGATGTTACAGAGCAACTTAAACAGCCACTGTCTTCCTTTTCCTCTAAGTCATGGCTCATTGTCAGAATCATTTACAACCTCCAATAGTTTCAATCTGATTGTACTTATATAGAAGTTGTGATAATTTTGGGCTTAAATTGGCTAAAATTTACCTTTTCACTGTTTGTAAAAAATGATTTGAACAAAGAAAATAGTAATGTAAAAAATACTGCACAAGTAATTCTTAACCTATGTGAAAGAACAGTTTTCAGACGCTTTCTAAAATGTCTTGTTTATATCCAAACTATTGAGAAGGGAATTACAAACCTATTAATTCATTAAAATTAAGTCTCCTAGGATGTCCACTAAGCAATCATTAATTAGCCCAGTTTGCCTTACTGTCTTTGTTGAGACAAATTAAACTGAGTTGCTTTAACAATCCAAATCTTTAATTAATTGAGTTTTCATCCAGAAATTCAATTAATAACATTTATTATTAAATTTAGATATATACATGATGATGAGCTTTAAATCTTCTTCAGGATTTTTAAAATCTGTGCTGCATGTACCTCCCTCTATGTTCCCTTTCCTTTGAGGTTATTTGTTAGGAATTTTATAAAGCGAATGAAGATTATCTCTTGTCCAGAAGATTCTAAAACAAAAGCAGATATAAAGGAGAAAAAAATAAAATAAAAACTTGGGTTGAAGGAAAAAAAGGATGTTAGTAATAGGCAGATGCTCCTATAATGATGGAGGGCTGGGAGCAGAATGGGGCTGCGGGCTGTGGAGGCGGTAAGCTCTCTGAGGGCAAGAACTGCGCTGTGATTGCGCTGCATCCCTGTGGCCACCTCGCAGTGTTTCACTCGCGGCCTTGTCAGCGAATGTTTGTCAGAAGAGCGGGGCCGGGAGTTAACCAGGCTTCGAGAACATCCTCACATTTGAGGTGCTAGTAATTTCTGGCGTGAATTTGGCGATTGCAGTGTTTCAGTATTTAATATTAATTTGACTCTCTGGCTGATTTTGAACTTGCGTTTCACAAAGGTGATGAAACGAGCGACGAGGAGTGCGTGTTTATACGCAGGAGAACCTGCGGAGGTTTCTGGTTGTGCACCCTTACGTGGCCTCCGTGTATAAACCTGGGGTTACAAAGTAGACACACTGGGGGTGATTACTCCTGTCACCTCCAAATCGCTTTATTGATTTGACACAGCATTCCTTAAATAGTGAGCATCTCAAGTAACTTTAAATTTTGATTCTGTTCGTCCAACTCATTTTGCATATGCTTTTCCACAGCACAGGATGGAGTAAAGCAGGGCGCACATCTGGCCTCCCTTCTTCATGCTTGTTCCTCCATCCTGAGAGGGCACTATGGGCGCACCTGTGCATGCTTTTCATTAGACTCGCTGAATTGCGTGAGGTTGAGCTAGGGAACCAGCAGGAAAATGTTTCCTTCTGTGAACTGTGCTTTATGGTACTCTGGATTCAGCTGGGAATGGGTCAGTGAGAAACATTGAGCGTTTACCTTCTCTAGAGAAAAATGGGATTGTGTTTCCATATCTCTGGGTCTGTATACATACTTATTTATTCTTTGCCTTGTTCCAGAAAAAATTTAAGCTAAAAAAAAAAAAAAAAAAAAAAAAAGTAAAAAAATTGTAAGTGAAATAATCAGGAGAAGAGGTTAAGGAAAGTAAATTGAAATCTGAAGTGGGATTAGTGTACAGTCTGCATGCTGTGAGGACCCACACGGTCACAGGCGGGAGACAGATCACTTTTGCGGTTGGCTTTTGAACAAAGGGTACGATGATGTCACACTCCCAGTGTCTGTGACGGAAGCAGGTTTAGTCCTCTCCTAAAGCCAGGTAGCGCGTGGGGTAAATCAGTGACATAGACTGGGCAGTGGCAGTGCCGTGTACTAAATTCCATGGAGGGGAGTCAGCACAGGTATCTTGACACTTAATGCAGTTGGGAGAAGGAGCATGTCCTGTAGGGTTTCTGGAGGAATCGATGCATCAGCTAAGTTCTAAAGGATATGGACTTCTTAACTCTGGCTAAAGCAGAAAATGCTCCAGAGGGCAAGTAGTCTGTACAAAGTGACAAAGGCAAGAAAGTATGATACCGTCTGAGGACTGCATGCAAGTAATGGCTCCATGTGACTGGAATAGAGAAAACAAAGGGGAAGTGAGACGAGATGACTTAGGCACATGAGGAGGGGCTGTCTGATGTGCTTGGGAGATCGAGAGCAAGGAATTTAAGAATTAAGGTCTTAATTAAGGGAAGAAAGATACTCTGGTTTCTCTTTAGATTGCATAAATCTTTCGCCTTTTTAATCAAGGGAAGAACCTGTGTTGAATGGAGTGGAGCAGAAGCAGGGAGACCGGATTGGAGTTACTGTTGTGATTCAAGTAAGAGATGACAGAGGCCTGGATAAAGGTAGTGGTAGGATGGAGAGAAGGGAATAGATGCATGAGTTATAAGGAGCCAAATGACAGGTTTGGCCTAGAATAGATGAGGGACAGTGAAGGAGAAGTAGGAACTGAGAGTACTCTTTGCTTTTCAGCCTGGTCACTGTGCAGAAAAGAGTTTACACAGCAGGCCTGACTGCTGTCCTTGAAAGGGTCTGCTTACAAGGTTGGTCCTTGGCTGACATCTGGGAAGTTGGGATTTGGGAGGGTTTTCCCCTTAACTAATAAGAGTGGCTCACTGTGCCCGAACTGCTTGTGCAAACACTATGGTTTGCTCTGAACACCTGCTGTCCTCCTGAAGTTTGAAATGAGGCAGAGGGAGAGGGAGAGGGAGAGAGAGAAACACCGATGTCAAAGCAGAACAGCCATCCATTGCCTCCTGCACGCCTCCTACCAAGGATCTAGCCAGCAACCTGGGCACGTGCCCTGACCAGGAATCAAACCAGCAAGGCCTTGGTGCATGGGACAATGCCCACCCAACACAATGGCCGGGGCTCATTGTAGTTTTAATTTGCATTTCTCTTACTACTTATGTTGATCATATTTTCATGAGTATTTTTTGCCATTTGTATATTTTCCTTAAAGAAGTATTTACTCTTTTGCCTATTTTATGTTGGGTTGTTTGTTTTTATATTGTTGAATTGTAGGAGTTCTTTATATAGCATAGATATAAGTCCCTTGTCAGATATATATTGCAAAACATTTTGTCCATGATTTCCTTTATTACTTGGTTATCTTTCGAAGAACAAAGTTTTAAAATTTTGACAAAGTTAAATTTAATAATTTTTTCTCTTCTGGTTCATTTTTTTGTGTCTTATTTAAGAAATCTTTGTCTGTAGAAAGTCACAAAGATTTTCTTCTAGAAAATCTTTATAATTTAGCTTTTAATTTAGATTCATTGATTTTAATCACTTTTTGTATATGGTGTGAGATAAAAGTTTTCAGCTTTTCATACAGATAGCCAGTTGTTCTAACATCATTTGTTGGAGACTTTCCTTTACCCATTGAATCATATTGTCATCTTTGTTGGAAATTAGCCGATCACATTTGTGTCACTCTACTTCTAAATTATCAGTTCTATCTTTTCTCTCATACCACACTTGCTTGATTAGTATAGCTTTTTAGTAAGTCTTGAAATCAGTTAGTGTATGTCCTCTTTTTCTTTCTTTTTTTGAAAATTGATTTGGCTGTTATAGATTATTTATATTTTCTATAAATTTTAGAATCAGTTTGTTAGGTTTTTTTAAAAGCCTGCTGCTATTTTAATTTAAATATTACATCTAGGTCACTTGGGGAATATTTGACATCTTAATATTGAATTTTACAATCGATGAACATAGCATATCTCTTCATTTATTTACTGGTCTTCTTTAATTTCTCTTAAATGTGCTTTTCTTTTTTGATTGTGATTTAATTTCATGAACACCTACCTGCTTTATGGGGGATTAAGTGTAAAGTATACAAAGAGCTTTACACTTAATCCCCCATAGCTACCCCATGAAGCCCATATTGTTCTGACCGTGTTCAGTGGGTAACTGCAACCGAGAGAGGGTAAGACACTTGCCCAGAGTCACAGAGCTCAAAAATGTTGGAACTGTATAAAAGAGGTCTGCGGACTCCAGAGGCCATGCTCTTAGTTTCTAGTAGTCAAGATAATATATTTGGGAACTAAAAATATTTAAGAAATTTTTAGCAGTTGTTGCATGACTGTTTCCCACCTCCTGTCTCCTGCAACTGAAAATAAGTATATGAACTATATGAGTGGATAGATATATCTGTGGATAGATAGATCTTCAGTCCACCATCTCAAACTCACAGTGGACTTCATTATCATTAGACAGTCATGCCAGGAATATTTCTGAAATGCATATTAACTTGGATTTTTTCTCTCTCTTGACGCCATCGAGCAGAAAATAAGCCTCGTACTCTCGGTATCACATAGGAAGTCCTAAGAATTCCCCAGAGTTATCTAATCCTATGCCATTCCATTGATATGTTTGTTGATCACGTGACACCATTATCATACCCCAAGTGTGAGGTCTCAGAATATGGCAGACTTGGATTTCACTTATTAAAAGTTGTCTGGAACTTCAGTTGTTCCTAATGGTTCTTTCTCCTTTTAAAAGATAAGAAAACTGAATGGGCTGTTTTATAGCCCCTCTTCAATCCTCTGATCTTCAGAAGAAAATGTTGCAAGGCATGGTGCAGCTGTTTCATGTTGCAGTTTATAATCTAATTAAATGTATTTTATCCAGATCATTACGGACTTCATTAGAGCTGGACTTCCTATAAAAAGCATGATGAGTTAGATTTACAGAGACTCATCTGGGTCTTTTTAATTTTGTGATCATGCCGGCAGTGCCTGATGGGAAAAAAATTCCAATCTGCCTATCTGATTTAGTTGGTCATTTTTTTTTGGAAAGTTCTTGCTTCCAGTTTTGCTCACTTTTTTGTTAGCATACAGTTTTCAGAATGATTAATAAGTGAAGTGTATTGTTTTGGAGAGAGTACCATTTGGGAATGATGCTCCGTCTTTTTAGAAGCCTATGTATGTATCATTAGAACATCTTGGTACATATGGGAAATAAAACATCTAAAGTAATTGGTATAATCTAGGTCAAAGAGAGATGAAATTACGTTTTGCTTGTTCTGATTTTTTTTTTTTGGTGCTGGAGAAGAAATTGGCTTTATGGTTTTCAGTTTAATTGTTAATTTTTTCCAAGGTCACGGAAAAGTATCTAAGCTAGAAATTGATTTGAAAAAGGAAAGTGATGCATGTTTGCCTTAGTTACATAATTTTTACATAAAGATTTGGGAGTATTTTTACTCTTAGTTTGTTTTAGATATGACGACCAACTTCTGTGTAACTCCCTAAGTCTGTCTTACTAAAAAGAACTTGATATTCAGGTATCCTTAAGAAAATGTCATTTTTCCAAAGAATTGTACTTGAGGTGTCATCACAATTTTATGTTTTCTGAATCAAGACGTATCTGTGGCCTTGAATTTGCTCATCTATTCCACGCTAATCATGTGATCCTAATATCATTCATAGCTTTCCCCACCTCGGTGATTTATCAGTTTAACTGTGGTTGGTCCCAAGAAATCCTGAATTGTTATTCAGTAAGGCATAATATTAAAATATAATTTGATTGTTAAAATTAATTTGGAACATTGACCTTGCCCGATGTCTTTAAGCCGTGAGAACTGAACTTCTGTCTTGCTCTCCCAGTTCAGTTGTATACATGTGTGGGCCTGCAAAATCATACAGATGTTCCGTGCAACTGGCACAATATTACAGAAACCCTCCAGCAACCTCACAGTATTCACAGTTTAGTTCAGAACTGCTGACACAAAGATCCAACTTATTTTCTCCATACCCTCTAACTCCTGATCTTCCTGTCTGGCCTAGGGATTCCTTTTGCTTTTTATGACATCATCATGTACATTGGGACTTGACCCTCAGAACCACTTCATTTAAGTGCTTTTGCGCCCTTCCTCAAAAGTGGGTAAGATTGCTCTTCCAGGCCGCAATCTATGGTTCCTCTAGATGAACAGCACACCCAATCTGGCCTGGCCTTGAGACCCTCACTGTGTGCCTAGCCTCCTGCATACACTGCCCTCCTCTTAGTATACCTGGAAGCCTTCACTTAATAGTTATACTGTACATTGAGGATCTTTGAATTCATAGTTGGCTTAGATTATATATATGAATTTTGTGTGTGTATTGGACTGGCCTACCTGGCCGGAGACCAGCCTGGGATCCAGGCTTTTTGATGATCCGCTTAGATGGACTAAGATATAAAAATTCTAGACATAACAATGGGTCTAATGAAGACCTACAGCAAACCTCTGATCTTTGAGCTCAAAGTGAAAAGAACGTTGGCTTGTAGTTTATGGCCCTAATCTCCATGCAACGCTGCCCATTGGTTGTATTAATACATGCACTACTTGCTCTCTAGCTAATATTAAGCTATATTCCTTACTGATATTTCTTTATATAGGCCTTACTTTTTGTTGTTAAATTTATCCTTGTGTCATATGGAGTACCACTTTCTGTATAATATTTTTTATTAGATTTCTAGCTATTTATTTTTAGTGTAGTGAAAAGTTAATGATTTTTTTGTATATTTATCTTGCATCTGTGCATCTTAGTAAATTATTTTATTAGTTTAAATTTTTTTTTAATTAGAGTTAGATTTTTTTAAAGTATGTAATCGTATCATCTGCAGGTAAAGACTGTTTGCTTCATCGTCATCCAGAACTTTCAAAGCCATATTTTCAGACTTAATGACAACCAACCTTGTCGGGTTTCTCATTTTAATTACAGTGGCTTCAGCATTTCATCATTTAGCCTTGTTTGCTGTTGAATTCTACTAAATTTTCTTTATCATGTATAGGGAATTTTCATCTTTCCTGTTTAAGTATTTTTAACACATTTATTGACCTCATTTGTTGTATGCTACTGTTCTCCATAGTTGTCTCATTACCTATTCTGCAGCCTTGATTAGAAGAGAGAATTCTTCATAAAATTGTGTGCCTGATGAGGAGGGCTGGAAATCCGTTTACTTGACTTTTCAGTGACTTGTGACCCCTTCCCTCTCTAGTGAACTTGAGATAGTGCCTGTGGCATCTCTAATTTACTTCTGTCTTCATGTACCTGTGTAATGTCTACCCCAAACCATTCATTTCTGTGAGATTCTTTATACTGACATAGTCATGAACAGACTTATGTATACTTTTCTACAGGTAAAATGGACATTGTGTAGTATCCCCATTTTACATGGAGTTCTAATGTTTACTGTAGGATGAATACTTATGTATTCACTAAGAACATGTTATGGACATGGACTTATTTAAGCTATTTCCTATAAATTGAGCCATAAATCACTATAATTTGCACCAAGAACTGAACCCAAGTAATGAATTTTTATTGTACAATAAACTCTCCCTAATTTAGAAAAATATCCCATGTTCTGTGTTTAATTATTTACAAATCTCCTGAATTAGAAGAAAATTAGAATGCATATTATTTTGTGCAATGATTTATTTCCATTTTTTAAAATATAAGTCTTGGATGAAAGAAGCTACAAGAGGACTTCATTGAGATCTGGGGGAAAAAGGGACACCAAGAGAGTCTATCCTTTTTCACCAATTATAGTTAACTCTGAATATTCCTAAATCGATCATTGTAACAGATTTTCCTTTGCTGGAGATCCCAGAAATCGGTGATGAGAATCATCATTCAGTCCACTCCTTGTGTTCAAGACTTTTGCCTGGCAGAACTCTAACCCCAGCATTTCTGAGAAAGGGTAAAACACACTGTAATAGCTTTGGGAAGCAGCCAGGGAAAGCCACCCCCTCCAACAATTGTTTTATGTTACCCTTTATTGAACATGTGATGCATTATTCATCATTTTTAAGCATGTTTGTTATAAATACTGTTTAATCACATTTTAAAGGTAAACAGCATTTATCAGATTACCATCTGATAAACCACTCCAAGTCAGCACTGATTTTTTACCACAAACTATGCCCTGCAGGCGAACATGTGTGTTTATTTTTTTGTCCCATTATCTGTCAGGCTGTGAGCCATACCATGGCCCATTGAGCTGGTCCTTGTGTTTCAGGCCATCCCACATATTAAAATAATCATCTTGTTTTGGTAGTGTTGGTCTTATCCCAAGATATGTTTTCATTATGTGCTCTAGTTAATTTTGCTTTTCTGGACCTTTGCTTTTCTGGACGTTCAAGCATTTTGTGTTCAGAAGATGTGTCTTCATTGACTTGCTTGTAGTGCTTTACATAGTAGTATGTGCTCAGTGAATATTTGTTTAATTGAAGCAGCAATGCATGGTAGGACTTTGGTTGATTATACAATTTGGTGTGGATTCCCAGAAAGTCTTAGATTTCTTGATTCCTCTTTGTCTATTTTAGTTTTGATGTTAATAGTCATGGGCGAGTCACTCTAGCTATGAATGTTTTGCTCTCTTTGCCTCTAAGATTACTTTCTCGTAGAGTATAATTATTGCTGCATTACCCACCTGGCAGATTTTTGGCTCATTATGTTCATGCTTAGGCCACCAGCAACACTAGGATATATGCGCAGCACACACACATATACACTTTCCTTTCACACAAAACATTCAACTCTGAACAAGTTAACCAGAAATCCACAATTAGAAACTCTAGAAATGTGTTACGTTAATTTTGGCATATACCACATTTTGTCTCTTGATGTTTAGTATTGTTTCTATTTTGAAATTCACATTGGGAGAGAGGGTGAGGAACACCAGATCTTTCACCCTCAGGATGACAGGTATATCTTAAGCAGAAGGTAGTTCCTAGCATGTAGTTCTTCCACAATTACATGTCAGAGATGGAAAAGCACAACCATCTGTCTTCCAGTTACTTGCCATTTGTGCAGTAGTTAACATGATTTTCAGATGAAATTCTAAGCAGCAAATGTCAAGATGCAGTAGAATCAGTGATGTGTAGACCGCAAAATATTAACACTCTATAGAAATTTAGGAATCAGCTAGTAGAGAAGTTGTTGGAATATTTGAACACAAGACCCTTTTCCAAATGAAAAAGGTTGTAGGAGCCCCCCAAGCCGTTTTGATCGGTGTGCGTAATGCCTGCTGAGGGGGTGGGGGAGGAGTGGGGAGCCCCTGGAGCCTGCATCTCTTCCTTGGTTGTCCCCCACTTAGCCTGTTGGGCCTGCAGAGGTTCTGGGAATTAGAGTTTGTAACTGCTGGTTTAATACAAGCCCAGCTGAGAACCTCAACACTGGGGGATTTATCCCAGTGTGGCTAAACAGTCTTTGGGAGCTGCATTTTGAATTGATTTGGCAAATTCCTATCAGAAAGCACCATTCAGAGGGCAGTGCCAGCTTTACTGGGACATTCCATCTGTAAGAAGCAAAACGTTTGTGTCTGAGCCTTTCCAAACCCGAGTCCCTGTTTGTGTAGGAGACAAGATAGCAGCAGCGTTTCTTAGCTCTGTGACCATGAAGCGCAAGTAGCTGATTTCTGAATAAGCTGTGTTGGTGGGTTGTCAGTCCCAAGAAGCCTTAATCCTGGTGGTTTTACTCTTTCTCTGGCCTCTCAACTGGAGCTAAGTAAACCTCTTCCATCTTAACCTTTGTGTGTCAGTGATATTTAGACTGTGTGTGCGATGCAGCAGTATCCTAACAGCCTGCAACCAACTGTAATCCAAAATATTAGAGTATTTCCATTTATTGATCTACTCTGAATTAAAGTTAGAGTTCTAGTATGGAATGAGTTCGGGTTCTTTTTTTCTTCCCAAATCTCTTTTGATCTTGTGGTAAGATGTTGAGAACTCTCAGACCTGGTTTATGTCTTTGAAATACAGTAAAGGTAATTGGCAAAGAGAGGGTTGATGCTTTGACCATGCCTCCGTTGCTAATGACTAAGCGATTGAGAAAACGCCTATTTACTGCTTTTCTTTTGAGGGTTCTCCTCTCTCTATTGCCATATAACCGATTTTGTCATCTTGTGACTCAATTAAACTGTCACCAGTTACTCTTACCACATGGTATTCTTGCATAGTAGGCGTTTAGTAAAATTTCTTGAATCAATTAGTAAATGGAGACTTGAGGTCTCTAACCAATTTCTAAGCATCAGTTATTCCTTTGGGGAATATGGCAGTACTATGATTACATTTCAGAGGCCGCCCCAGATTATCCTAGGTATTGCACTTATTGTTGACCTGTGTCTTCCTTGTTCCCCAAAGCCTACATTCACCTTGGCCACTTTGGTTTTATATATTGGCCTTTGTAAATATATATTTTCTAATATATATTTTATAGGGAATACAATGAGATGGCGTGGGTTTATGTCTGCATATATCTTTGTTTACATCTGGATGAACATATACATCTGCCCATGCACATACATGTAGAGAGGGGCACCTAAATAGGAATAAATTGTATGTTCATGGCCAGAGCAACCAATTCCAATTTCAAGGATTGCTTTTACAACTCAACTGAGAAATTTCAAATTGTACTACCCATTGCCAGTAGTATTGAGGGTGCAAATCCATGTTGAAACCTCCAATTTTCCATGGTTTATGTTTTGTTCCTTCCCTATAACTGTGTTTATTTCTTCATGGTAGGAGAAAGTAAGCAAAGTTCATTGTGGCTTTGAAATATTAAACCCCACTAGAGACTTGAATGTCCAATATTTTTTCCTAAGCGAAAACCCAGCCTAGTTTGTGCAAATAACAAGTGGCAATGTTTTACTTTCCCTCTGTTTCTACTAAACAAAATTTCCCAAAGATACTTGTTTTTTAATTTGTAGAAGGCAAAAACTAAATTTACTACAAATTAAAGCTAAGAACCTTTATACCTACAGCAAAATAATGTAGGAATGAAAGTGTGAGTCTGAATTGGAAACACTGAGAGATCCCTTAATGATCAAATGTCACTGTATTACCACTGACAGGAAGATGTTGGGGTGGGCAAGTCAGTCTGGCTCACTACCTGATGAAATGGAAACTTCTTGCAATTTTAACGTGGATACGATGTAGAAAAGTCTTTTCTGGTTTCTGGAATTTTTAGAATTCATGGAGAGAAGTGGTTTGGGGGGCCTAGAACCCAGTGGCCTGGGAAGTACCTTCAGCCCTTAGGGGACAGTACCTTGGCCTCAGCCAGGGTACTCATTCTATTTTATGTTTCAACCTACCATGGAATATTTTATTTGAAAAATAGTTTCCTCTAATTAAGACATGTGTGTGGTAGCATAGGCTACCTGATTCAGCTTAAGGTCTAGTCTTTCTGCCTTGAGTTTACTGACTCTTAAACATGAAGCCATAAATAGCAGATAAATTACACTATGTTAAAATAAAATTTAAAAAAATTCTGCATGGTGCCTGGCCGGGCGTGGCTCAGTGGTTGAGTGTCGACCTAGGATCCAGGTGATTGAGGTTCGATTCCCGGTCAGGGCACATGCCCAGGTTGTGGGCTCGATCCCCGGTTGGGGGTGTGCAGGAATCAGCCCATCAGTGACTCTCTCATCATTGATGTTTCTATCTCTCCCTCTCCCTCTCCTTTCTTCTCTCTGAAATCACTAAAGATATATTTAAAAAAAAAAAAAAAGAATCCCAGAGCTCAGTTCTTGGGCTTCTTTGAAAAAAAAAAAAAAAATCTGCATGGTGAAACCCCTATAAGAAATGCAAAAAACAAACTGGGAGAGTGGTATTTGCAGCTCATATCACAGGGAAGGGATACTTTCCCTAATGCTGGATCAGCAACCACAGGCCCTAGGCCACATCCGACCTGCTGCCTGTTTTTGTAAATCAAGTTTTATTAGAACACAGCCACATTTGCTCATTTGAATATTGTTTGTGGCTGCTTTCACCTTATGGTGGCAGAATTGAGGAGTTGCAACAGAGACCATATGGCCAGCAGAGCCGGAACGATTTCCTGTCTGGCCTTCCTTCCTGACGCTTGCTCTAACAAATAATGAGCTTCTACAACCACAAATAAATATGAAAAGACCAACAACCCAACAGAAAATTAGGCAAGAGGTATGCATGTTAGTGTCTCAGCAAAACAAAGCAACAGCAAACAGATTTCTTCCAAATGGTTCAAATGAAGAGAGAGGATAACTGAAGGGGGAAGATTAAGGGGACTGAGGGGATGGTGACACTCAGAGACCAGCAAGAGCAGGAAGCTGTTAACATCCCTGGGACTGAGGGCACAATCGAGAACACTGTTACTGGAGCTCAGAGCTGGAGCAGGGGAGAACGGATTGTCCAAAGGAGCTATTATCATGGAGAGATGGAGCCTTCGTGAGAAATGTGGCCCTGGAAGGAGACAGAAATAGGAAAGAAATACCCTGACATCTCTCTTCTCCCACCTTCCTGTCTCCTGCTGGACCTCCCAGTTACTGACCCTAACCACAGGCTACCAGGCAAAGGGGCCAGATGGGGGCTGGGGCAGGGAAAATTTCTAATCTTCTTGAACCTTTTACATTTCGATTCATGTCAGTGTGTTACCTATTTAAAAATAACGAAAAGGAAGAATAATCTTACAGACCACTTAGTTGTAGTCATAAGCAGATAGCTTTCATCTGAAAATTTAGTTAGGAGGAGCTCAAAATCGGAGTCCCTGACTTGTGACTCCTCATAATGTCACTAATAAGATCTGAGAGACCGATTGGCAGATCCAGTGTGACACAGTGGCCTGGTGGCTTCAGCAGGGAAGCTCTATCTCCTCCTCAGTCCGCTCTCAGCCTTGGCTTGTTAGTATTGGTCCCAGGGACCGCCTTAGCTTCTTGTATGTGCTCTGATCAAACCCACAACCTTGGCGAATCAGATGACACTTTAACCAGCTGAGCTCTCTGGCCAGGGCCAACACCTTCTGTAAATGTCCTCTTTCATTTGGGTTTCCAGTAATTCGGCTCACCCCATCTGTTGGCCTGATACAGTGAGACTTCTCCATGCATGTGCCATTCCTCCTTTTCACTTTAGATACATGCTTACGGTATTTGGAGCTGTGTCTTTTGAATATTTGTTTTGATATGGAGCAAATTGTGGATCAGCAACAAGTAAACAGTTGGATAATCAGAGGATCAAAATGTAGGAACAAATCTGGGTTTCTCCAAGCTGTCTCCTTTTATTTTTTTCGGGCAATATTTGCCTGAAGTGGAAAGAACTGAATATGGGTGAGTGTATGTTGAAACTGATTTTCCTCCGTAACTGCTTCATGGTAGAAACATAGGCAGCGGGGGTAGACTGGGAATATAGGCCATCAGAGAAGTGGGTCTTACACCTGCCAGATACCTTGCGGTAGCGCACACATCCACAGAGAAATGGAGACGCTGCTATCTTGTGACGAGAGGCTCCAGTTAATGTGATTCGGACACATCTGCCTGCCAGGAGCTCACCTCATAAAATGACAATACGGTCCTGATGTTGGAGTCAGGCAGAAGGCCGACTGAGTGAGTAGCTCAGGAGTCATCCTGGGAACGTAACTGTGGGGCAGTGACCTCATTCCATTTCATTTACTTGAGCTCGGGAGCTCAGCTTCCAGGGAGCTCTGTGCTGGAGGGCTTGTAGCAAGATGGCAAATAAATGCCATTCTGAGAGCACATGTTTCTCAGATCCATGGCTAAGAAGTAGGGGTTTAACATATAACATAGCCAATTGCTAGGCTATGATCACTATATAAATACATATTTACCCTCATAATTTTGGCATGAAAAAGATTAGGACAGCCCTAATTTATAATTAAAGAGTGTAAGTAGGGCCACCTGGTCATTATATATTCCTGAGGCAGTGATCAGGAGGAAAAGGGGTGGTAGTGTTTACTCTGCCAAAGACTTTGCTCCTAATTTTATTTTATTTTAATTTTTTCTTTATTTTATTTCTTCCATCACCATTTATCCCCCCATACCCTCTTCCACCTCCACCCACCCCCTGCCCCCAGCTCCTGATTTTATTTTTGAGGCCAGAACACTACGATGCTTCGGCCTCTGTGTGTGCGCGTGCGTGTGTGCATGCATTTCTGTGTATATCTCTTCCCTTGCTGGTATTGTAACCAGGAGTTTCATACAAGCTAATTTGTGCAGCAACGACCAGGCAGCAGGGGACAGAGACTTCTGGGAAAGGTGGAATTACTTTGCAGCATCAGCAGAGTATTAAGGATCGTTGCAGTCCTTCAGTCAAGGTCATGTACCAGCCAGCATGTGGGACTCTGTGGAGTCGGCATCTGCTTAGATATGCCCCACCCCTCCCCGCCACCTGCCAGATCCCCAGCCCATGTTCACCTCTCCCTTTTTTCAGGGCTGTTGCATGGATGGCCTACTCTCATTTCCTTGTTCCCTGACCCTTCCTATGTGAGACTTTTTCTTTCTTGACGAGGTCTGAACTCTTGAGCCCATGACACCAAGTTTTAGCCTTTCCATTTTCTTTCTTCAGTGTCTGTAACAGAACACACGGATTTGCTTTTGGCCATGATTTTTCCCTTTTGACTATGGCTCTTGGCCAACTGAATCACAATCCACTGCAGCCCACCCTGCTATTCACATTTTTGATGAAGAAATGGGGCGGTATCTGAATTGCACGGTTTGCCATGCACAGTTTATTCCTCAGGAGTGCCATCGCTGGGTTGTGTGGTGGCTACACATTTAGCATACAACTTGCAGGGATTTAAAAACATGAATTATTATTATTATTATTATTATTAGGAAACTGAAGCTCAGAGTATCAATTGACTTGCCCAAGATTACATATCTAGTAATAGAGTTATGACTTGAACTCGGTTCTGACTTCCCAAATCCATACCCTTTCCAGTCAAGTACTGTAGTACCATATGTAGTTGTTACATGTAACAGTATTTGGAATGGGAAACACAGGCTGCCATTTTCACCTGACCTGGGATCACTAAAAATGAACAGTGATTTCATGGCTATCTGTTGTATGTGTTTTATCTCAAAGAGCAAAAAACAAACAGTACAGTAGGCACCAGAGTCCATGATAGACATGATCCGATGAAGATTCCTGGCATTTTAATACGATGGCAGCAAGTGTTATGATCCCATCTTTGAGGAGAAATTAAGGGCTAGAACTGCTTGTGCAGTGAATCAAGGGCACAGCCAGGACTCAGATGGATATAGGTCTCTATCCCTCTTCCATCTGGTTGTCATTTATCCTTCAGCTTCGACAGCCTTCAGTGCAGGGGCAGGCAGCTGGTGACTGGCAGTCCTTAGGAGGGCAGATACCATCAATTATTGCTGTGTTGGTGGGAAAGATGGGGGTAGTGAGATAATCCCTGGTGTTGGTGGATCAGATCATGGCAGGCCTGAAACTCTGATGGTGTTTATGGTTATTAGGAGCACTGTGGGGAATAGCAACCCTTCCTGTGATCTAAAGCGTCATTTCTGGGTGACATCTTGACAGCAAGCGTCCTTTGGGAGAAGAGGGCTCATTCAGTGCACCTTACCAACATCTAATTATTAATGCTTCAAGCCCTGAGAAGTGGAGTGATGTTACCTGCATGTCTGTTACGGAACTGTTGGCTTTGCCCCTCCCACCCCCCAGTAAAAAGGAGGCGGTTTTACAAGCAGTTTGAGGAAATTGCAGCTACAAAGTGGCTCATTGCTGCCAGAGTGAACGAGTCCCTTCCCCATGGCTTCAGAGGCTGTGTAATTTATGCCATCACAGAAAATGCCCTTCTATTTCAGAGATTTTCAACCAAGGCACGGTGGTTATCACTGCTTTCTGCAGCCCAAATATTGTTTCTGAATTAAAATGGCTGGTTTTAGTTTAGTCCCTGCAGACGATGATAAAGCTGGAATGAAAATGACCTAATTTTATGCTCATAGCAGTAAAGCTTTTGAAATCAGCTCTTTCCATAATGTAACACCTTTTTAACCGAAATAATGTTTATTTCCAGTTAATACTTCAGTTTCTGATCACAGTATTTAATATATAATAAATACATAATAAATAAGATTTCGGAAGTTAGTCTGATTAAGCTCTCACTCTCTCTTTTCTTGCCAGATGGATAATTTGCTACCAGGATTGTGTAGTATGATCTGCTGTACTGGTGATCATGTCAGTCATCCTTTCTTTGTTTATGTGACCCTATATATATGTGACCCTCTATATGAGGACCCTAATACTAGAGTCATAAGACATTATTGCTAGAAGCACATGGGAAAAGTAGCTAGTCTAAACTGCACATTTTATGTATAAGGAAGTTCCTTATCTGGCGGCTGACCCCTATTTAGTTTTGTCTTCCCTTGAAAGCTCCTTCTGCTGGAGGCAGCACGGACAGCAGACATGTCCTGATCGTCGCCCAGGGTGATGAGAGGAGGTGATGGAGAGGAGCTTTCATCTGAGGTTAGAGAGAAGCCCTCCAGTTTTTCTTTTTCCTCAGATAATTTGGTGACTACCTTGTGATAGTCACACGTTTCTACTGTTGGCCTTGAGAATGATAGCTCATCATCTGAACAAAGCAAATGATGTCCTTTTTAGCTTTTCTTTTTGCAACCAAATTTGCCATTGACATAGACCTATAAAGATTTGTACTGACAACTATTTAATGTGAGTCAGATATATGCTTATGTAGTTAGGCTTTGAAAAAGGGGGCTATGGGTTTCATAATGTAATGAATGTTGATGTTTGATCCAATCAAATGTAAAAGTTGACGAAAGCTCCCACCCCATTAAAAAGTAACATTTCTTTTAGCACATTTAAAAACCTGAAAGAGAAATCATAATGCTTTGAGGAGGATGGAAATAAGAGAAGCAGAAAAATGGTTAGGACCATGGGTTTTATAATTAGGCTTTTTTATTTCAATCTAATTTTTGACCTAGAAAAATAATTTAAACCCCTGGGCCTCAGCTTACTTATCTATAAAGTGGGACTAATTACAATGGTAATTAATTGTCATAATATTTATAATATAATAAAGTTACAATTAATTATAATAACTATATCTATTCTGTAGGTTGACATAGAATTGAGTTAACACACATAAAGCATTTAGAATAGTATCTAGCATATAATAAGCCCTCAATTCAATAAATGTTATTTACTATAATGATTATTATAAATGTTGCTATTTAATAATTATTATTTTGTCAGGCTGATTTCTTATAATGAGTCAGGAAAAATACAAAAGCATTTAAAATACAGTGGTTAAAAACTTGAACACGAAGCTAGATTTAGTGCTTGTAGGAAGGAAAGCAGAATTTACAGAATTTGCAGGCTTTTAAAACCTAAGTAGCCCAAGAAGAGTTCTCTTTATTATGGACATTCCCATAACTTATTAGGGAATGAAAACCACAAGAAACCTCTCTAATGAGTTTAGCAGTTTCTCACGGAAAAACACAGTTTCTGAGAATACTTTTTACCTATGGTACTTTTTCACAGGTGTTATGCTAAAGAAAAGGGAGTCAGCAGAGATTTTTGTTGTGCTGTTGGCCTGTTGATAAGTCTTATTGGATTCAGCACTCACTATATTCCTGTGCGTGGTGGCAGAAAGTGGATGTCAAATCTGTCAGTAGTATAGGATTATGTTCAGATGGATCTGGGACAAAGAGACTGCTCTGATTGGGCAGAGGAGCTTGTGAAATCCCCTGGTGCTAAGAATTGGGTATTTGTGAAAATGATGGTAAACTATTTTGGCAGGCCAGTGATGATTCTATAAGCAAGAAGATGCAAGCTATGTGTATGTGAAGAAAAAAGTGTTTTAAAATCTTTTTTCTTTCTAATATATCTTATATATCTTGTTAAATTTATTTTTCCCGGATTTACTGAGGTATAATTGATTCTTGTTTTATTTCGTCATGTTATTCTGCTATATAAACATTTTCTTTCAAAAATCTGAATTCCAAGAAAGCAAAGATTTTATTTTTAATACTGTTCTATATTTTAAAAATATATAATTAGTATTTTAGTACTAAAGTATATATTAGTATTTTTAGTCCTAGTATATATTTTTAAATCAGTATGTTTTTTGATCGCTAGGGAATCATGGGAGCTACACTCCACAATGTGTTGCTTAGGTCATACTTTCTCTTAACTATAAAATTACTAGTGAAAGTCAAATTTCTCCAATGTCTTTGAATTCTAGGTATTGTATTTTGATTTTTTTCCATATTTCTCTTTTTTCTATTTATGAGATAATATTAATAAGATATTATAAACAAGCTGTACACCAGAAGGCCTCTTGGGTAGAGTTGCCATCTCTCTGTTCTCAGAAAGCATGTAGACATTTGATGCGACACAACAGAGACAGTACAAGAAAACACATCATCTCTTTGTAGTACAACCTGTGACTTTCACTCCACATAGCCATTCATTCACTGTCACACAGATCTATTTTTGAGTAATTTTTGCAGCTACACATGCCAAACTATCTCATACCTGGCATGTCCCTCTAGGTGTGTGACTTGCCTGCCCATCAGTCATTCTAACCTTAGCCTCACTGCATTGGTAAGATTTCATTGTTAAATTGTCCTAGTTAATAAAAAAACTCACAAATTCAAAATTTAATACATTTAATTAAACCAATAACTGTTATATTATAGTTTAGAAATCTTATAGCAACTGCTGCTGCATAATAAAATTATGTATGTGGATAAAAAATTGAGCTCTAGGTGTTGCATGAGAGTGTTGACATGACAGTTTTCTTGTATTTAAAGCACACACTGAAAGCCTGGGAAATGTAATCTGTCTTCTTGGCACATTTGAAAGCGGTCCTGAATTCTGTGTTTTCCTTGTGGAAATGTAATTCCTATATCTCTTGGTTTCGTCCAAATATTAAACATGCTCCTTTGGTGCGGAAGAGTGAACATGGTGCTTACAGAAAATACAAGGTAGAGCGTTTTCCCTTGATGTGAATTTAAAAACATGACAGACTTCTCAGGTCCTGGATTTCTCAATCACTTACCTAAAATGTGCCCCACGACCTGCGATGTTGCCCTTTTCTTGCATGCGTGCTGGGTTGGGTGGGGGATATACATGTGCATAGTAATCAAAGATCAGAACAAATGTGACAGAATCTATTTTCCTTCTGCATTTTCCCTGCTGTGCTGTCTCCCTGAAGGAAATAACGCCTGTGTGTGAATAATGGTGTGGGGAGGGTGGCGGTTGGTAAAACTGCCCTTACACATATTCCCTGTCCCTCCTCCTGTCTGCAGTTACCACATAGGAACATATGGACACGCTGTTGATGGAGGCGATTACCAAAACTGCGAATGCCTCCTGGAAGGTGAAACGACAAACTGCAAAGGGTTCTTGCCAGGGAAAATGCAGGCATGGCAGTGCCTGTTGTTCAAGCAGAGTAGCTTCAAATTCCGTTGCACAAATAAGGCACAGACGCTAGGAGGAAATACCTAGTGAGCTTTTCTCTTCTCCCCTCCCAGGGAAACTCCAGCTCCTTATTTATAATCTCATGCATGTGTTATAAAGGGAGCTATGAAATTGTCTGAGATTGTGAGCATCACGTCAGATGTCTCATTAAAGAGCTTTGCGTGTGACACCAGATTGCAGCCCAAGGTTATACACGCCTACAGATTTCTTACCAGTTTTGCCCTGTTTTATACAGCTGACATGTAGTGAGTGTTGACTGTGGAGGCATCAGGCATTTCACAGCAACTTCATTTCCCCTAGTTTTCAGCGAAGGAGAAGAAACTGAGACTAAATGATTTGCACAAGGTAACCCTGCCAGCAAGTGGCTTGGCTGTTCCATGAACTTGGGTCTGTCTGACTCGAGTCTTAACTCCTCCCCTGTGTTCCACGTGTGAGCTGGGAAAGGTGTGGTGGTGCCTCAGGGGAGTTACCCACGCTCTGCAGGCCTAAACAGAGCCCATCCTGCGGTTGAATTTCTTAACAGGGATGCTGAGGGCAAAGGAGAGGCTCTCATTTTCCAAACAAATGACTTTGGCACTCACAAGAAAAGAAACCTAGAAAATTGGCAGCATCTCGCTTTGTGTGCAAACACTAGGGCTTTGTTTCCCGGTGTCACGGCTCTTCGTTGTCCAGCTCCCTCCCCATGTCGCTGGAGAAGGGACAGGAAAACTTCAGAGGTACAGTGGCTCCCAAAGCAGTGTTGCTGTGAGAGCTGCTAGTATTTACTTTTCAAAATGTGAAAAGTCGTGGTGGCATTCATACAACCCTTTCACCCTCCAGGGTCCCAGCAGACTTCTGAGCACAGAAATGTTAATGGGCCGAGGGACAGGGAGGCCAGAGGGCAGCCTCCTTCCCAGAAGCTCAGGCTAAGCCAGTCCCATCTCAGAGGAGTGGGCGTCCACCAAGGCCGACCTGTATTTATTTATGTAGGACTGCAGAATGCACACAGAGCCTTAGACATCAGATGAGCAAACGGCCACGGATGTTTGCCTGGCACACGGCCCAGCGTGTGTGGGTGAGAGAGGATGTCCACTCTTGCTCGGAGACTCACATGGACAGGCTGCTAAGCACAGCCTGTGGTTCTTCATTACCAGCAAGATCTAGAAGCCCTGAGTATTTGGACTGTCCTCTCCTGCCCTATTTACAAAGAGGGGCTGAGAGAAGTGAAGGGACTTCACTGTTGTTGCAGCTGCTCTACCGTTCATACCTGCTGCAGACACCCAGTGTCCTAGGACAGCATCTCTCAGTGGCACCACTCTGTGTGGCTCCTTTTATCACTGTGTTTTACGATGTTATCACTTTGTTATAAGTCATGAAAGGGACCACAGCTTCTACTTTTTTTTTTTTTTTGTATAAAATCACCCCCTCATACATGGGGGAATGACTTGTTAATTGACTGATTGCTGTCATTTTTCAGAATTTCAGTTTGGTTCTTTTTGAATGAATTTAATCCTGTTTCTCACCTCTGAGTACAGATTGCCCTGGAGTGTATTTCTTGTCTTATCCTTCTGCCTTTTCTTCCATTCTTTTCTTTTAAAAACATTTGATTGTGCTAAGAACACTCACCATGAGATTTACCTTATTAACAGATTTTTAAGCCACAATACAAGATTGTTGTCTGTGGGCACCCTGTTCTATAGCAGATCTCCAGAGCCAACTCATCTTCCGCAACAGAAACTTTATATCCATGGACTAGCCAGTACCCTTTCCCTAGCCCCTGACATCACCATTCTGTTCTTTGCTTTTATGACATTGACTGTTTTAAATACGTCCTGTAAGTGAAGTCATATAGCATTTGTCCTTCTGTGGCTGGCTTCTTTCACTTAGCATAATGTCCCCAAGGTTCACCCGTGTTGTCGCATGTTGCATGATTTCCTTCTTTTTGAAGGCCAAATAATATTCCATTGTACGAACATACCATGTTTTTCAATCCATTCATTCGTCAGTGGGTATTTAGATTGTTTCCACGTCATGGCTACTGTGAACAATGCCACAATTACATAGGATATCAGAGATATCAGAATATCCCTCCGAGACTCTGGTTTCAGTTACTTTGGGTAAATACCCAGGACTGGAATCTTCCTTTCTTTTCTTGTCTCCTTTTCTCTCCTAACTCTTCCATCTCTTGCCCTATTAAAAACCCAAAGTGCTAGGCACATGAACCTGGTTTATAAAGGAGCTTCAGTTTCTTAGTGTGTTTGCTTATTTAGGCATTTACTGCCATCAGTTGTTCTGTGTTTAACCCCCCTTTTTTGAAGTTCTCCAAGGCCAGACAGCTAGTTGGTTGAGAAGCCGGATTTAATTCCAGGTCCAAGTGTAGTGTTCTCTGCACCACATGTGACAGCTTCCCAGCTATAAGCATTTGCTTTGCTACCGTGAGAAAGGTTTAAACTTTATCTACAAAGTCTAGGGCAATGGGACTATTCTAGGCCTGCCCTCTCAGGCTAATTAAGAAATGGTAAAAAGACAGGAGGTGCCCACTTTTGTGAAGCCTTTCTTTTCTCACATTCTTAATATGTCTCTCTTCCATTTAAATGTTTTATTATCCCCTTTTTAAAAAAAAATTTCTGGTAACATCTGTCATTCATGGGTCTCCCCAGGGAACAGTGTTTACTTGGCCCTCATTTTATGGGTTGTCCCACCCTAACTCAACTCTGTGGTCTACCCTGGTCCAGGCCCCCCACCCCACATAATCCTTTGTGTGCACATGTACTCTTGGGGCTCCCAGGGATAGAGTCTCCTGCATGAGGAAGCTGGATGAGAGCCTGGAAAGGTTACTTTGTTTAAATTCTTTCCTTGAAGTTCCTTTGGTGAAGGAGCCAGGCTGGAAATCATACTAGAACAGTTGTGTTTCATAGTTACAGTGTAATCGGGGACTGTAATTCATGGCCATTAAATTGCTTCCTTTGAAGTATAAGAAAAACCAGAACAACTTTTATGGCCCCTTAACCCACAGGATTATAGTGCACATGAATTAAAGCCAAGTGTGTTGTGAACTCTCCCAGGTACCGAGGCTGGCAGAATTCCACCCTCACCCTAGTGCTCACTGATTGGTTGACTTCCAACTGGAAACTGGGGTGGAGGGTATCACGATCCTGGGAGGCTTTTCCTTCTCTCTTATCTTTGCATTTTTATAAAATAAATCACAGATGAGGAGACTTAACATGGGGCTCAACTGAAAATGGGAATTGCTCTTTCTCTGCTTGATCTCTTTGGGAAAAGGCAGCAGAAAAAGAGTTAATACGTACTCAGCACCTCCTAAATGTCAGCACTGTGCTGGACATTTTGCACACCTGTTTTTATTGAAATCTCACAAAAATCCTATGTAGTTAATATTAGTGTTCCCATTTTACAGGTGGGAATGACACAGGCCGGAGAAATTCAGTAAGTTCAAGGTCACTCAGCGGGTATTAGTACCTGCATTTCAGTGGAGATCTGAGCCAAAGCATGTACTTCTGCCCTCACCCTCTGTGCCTCCCAGAACTCATACCAGAGCGCACAGGAAAATCACTAATACTGCTAGAGCCCCATATCCTGGGTCCTGACACCCCCAGTATAATCAGTTTCACAGTAAGTCACTGAGATTTACACTATTGTAACTGTTCTTAAGGAAATTTCATGGGTAAACTGTGGCAGAAAAAAAGCAGCAAAAATCTATATTAGTATTTAATGACTATACATGGGAAATTTATGTTATATACTACAATAAACAAATGTTTCATGATATCTTTCTAATGTTAAGAGATGCTTAAAATAGATATCATTAGAAAAATAAGAAAGTTAGTTTTATATTGCTAGAAAAGGTACATCTCTTAAAGGGCGATAGTTTTTTCATTAAAAATCTCGTTAATAGCTGAGCTGAAGAAGTGACAGTGGGCAGGGTAGATCGTTCAGGATATGGAATGTAAAGTTATGCTCTGCTTATTCTGAGAGGAGATAACCCATAGGAAATAAAAATCTGTCAACTTACGTTGTACATTTCTCTTAGTAATACATTCTGTCACCTGTATTTATTGCATGGAATATTTTCAATATGGACTTAGCCCTGAACAATACTGGTTAGGTCATTACAGGTCCCACCACTCCACTAGGTGGCGCTGTTGTAGCATGGATATGCCCAATGCCCCACCATGGGTTTGAGAAGCAGGTAAGAACTTTGTGTTGTGTTGGGATATACCCCAACGCCTAATGAAGTGTGTATTAGAGCCCCAGAGTACAACAGTTTTTTCACATTTCTGGTCTGGTACCAGTTCTATGTGCCTACACATCCTCACTTGGCATTTCTTTACTCCTTTACCATCTTTCCCTCTATTCTAGCATATCTCTTCCTGAGGCCTCCCACCAACCCTCCTTACCTGTAACTCCACTTACTCTTCTCACATCTTTTCTCTTTGATGGGTGTTCAACATACTGACAGGGTGCATGGTAAACTGAGATGTTTGCGTCTGAGCCTTGCAATGGTACCAACTACAGGGACTGCTTTGAAAGGAGGTGATCATGTTGCCCTTGAGACTGGAGTCTTTCCTCACACCTGGTGTCGTCTCAGTGGGCTCACCTTGCTGCTTTTCATGAAAAACATTTAAAATATTTTCAGTCTTTCCCATAAAGTATTTGTCATTGCCATGTGGGATTAATACATATTATTTCTCTCTTCAAAACCACGTTTCCAACCAGGCATGTTTCTCAGATTTTGACGAGGGTGGCTAATGTAAACACACCCCAACTTCCAAACATGAATTTCTCACATCCTTTGGTTTCTAGAATGAAGCTAGACACTGTCCCTTCATAGTCCTAGAGCAAGTATAAACTTTCAAACATCTGTACCCGATAAGGTTGAAGATGGGTTGGCAAGAGGAGGAAGTGCTTATGGGAATCAGACTTGTAGGTGGGCAGACATGTTTGGACTTGCCTGGCATATTTTTCTCTTTGGTGCAGTTCATCACCTATTGAAATAAAACTTCCGCACTAGTCAGAAGCAACACTTTCCAAGATCAATTAATCACTCTAACACTTTACAATGAAGTCAGGTGAATTGGTTGGAAGGTAATGTTTTGAACTGGCCAAATATGATCCTAAATATGGTTCTTTCTGGTTTCATCTACCTTGGTCCCATCTGTCAAAGGTGTAGGATGGTGGCCCATTTCATAAGACGTGGGTGGAGTAGGGTCAATATGTTGATTATTGGTGGGCTTTGCCGTGCTACCACAAGACTTCAAAAGTTAAGTAAAATCTTACTCAAGTGAAATACTGTAAATTAGTCTGTAAGTTATCTAGGCATTGAATATGTGTAGAATATTTTTTCAAATGAATGTAATCTTCTTGTTTTCCAACACTATATAACCCAAGGAGGAAATTAAAAAATACTCACTGATACTGTTATCAGACATGTTCTCTGCCTTCCAGAATCTTACAGTTTCCTAGACAAGACGAACTCAGCAATAATCAATGAGCAGTGTAAGGCCTGTAGGCTTTGTTATCGTGATTAATGAATACTCGAGAAATGAAACTCCTTAATAACTGTTTTGGCTATGTTGCAAGCTAAAGGGTCGTAATTTAAATGTGTGTATGGTGGTGGGAGGGGATATGGGGAGGAGTCCTTTGGGCCCAGGCCTGGGATTTGAAAGTCTAGAGAAGTTTCTTGTCATCTTTAGTGTTGAAGCGTGGTTGGTGCTGTGGGACATTCTAGAGAGAACTGGGACCCCCTGCAGACCACAGCCCCTCCTGCCCCACAGGGAGGGAAGGGAAAGAAGGAGTATCTCATCTCTATCTTCACATCTTGGTTCCTCCTCTCTTCTTCCACCTCTTCTGGGAAGAACAGAAAAGAACTGACTCGTATCAGTGTCCCACCATGTGTCACCATCTGGCTGGCTGGAGGCTAGGAAACAGGGAGGGGCAGAAGAAACAAGGTGGCTGTCTGCATATTTGTCTACAGCCTGGCAGGCACAAAGCCTTCATTAGAAAAACAAGCACCACGATTTATATATCTGATCATTATCAAGGACCTTTATTCTGAAGAATTAAGCAAGAGACAGTATCTTTAGTCAACTCTGGTGGGAGTGTAAATGGGAGTCAAGAACACACAGCTTATTATTTCCATTTTATAGCAGGATTCAAAACAGTCACGTGAACTAGCCAGCACATTGTCCGGTGCCTAGCAGATTGTGGAGAAATACTTGCTAAATGAATAAGTAAAACATGTGAAGGAGCCAGGATTAAATCCCGGCCTTATAACCTCAAGCCCAGCGTTCCTCCTGGTCCTCCTGGAAGGGACTTGGGTGAGCCTAAAGGATCAGCAGTGTCCTCTGCTGTGCATTCAGCACTTACTGTCTCATGGAAAGAAGGGGAGCGTGTTGGTTTCATTGGCCATTATCTGCCTCTTGCTTTAGTTAGCTTATAATTATTTACACACCCCTATCCTTAAGCTCCTCCCCCCTTTTTTAACTCACCCATATGTCTTTGATATCGGCAAGTGACTTAGTCGTTAAAGATACAGATTCTGGGTGCAGACTTCCTGAGTTTAAATCCAGGCTCTGCCTCTTATTAGCTGTGTGACCTTGGGCCGGTTATTTCACCTCTAGGTGTCTCAGAATCATTAACTTTAAAACTGGGCATAATAATAGAACCTTCGTCAGAGGGTGGCTGTGAAGATCCTATGAGGTCATATACGTGCAGCACTGACAAGAGTTCCTGGTGTAGAGTAAGGGCCATGTACGTGTGGTTAATACTGCGCTGTTGTGAATATTGTCATTAGCCTGTGTTCCTCTACCTTTAGAAATAAACTTTATGACAACAGAGTGTGACATTTTCCTGGTCTCTTCTTTCAGATTGCTTGAGTAAGCTCTTCATGTTGCTGTTTTTAATTTTTCATGTTGTTTTCTCCTTTTTATTTTGGTTGTTTTTATTGTGGTGAAATACATAAAATATAAAATTTACCATTTTAACTACTTTTAAATGTACAGTCCAGTGGCATTATGTTCATCATGTTATGCAACCATCACCACTGTTTATTTCTGAAACATTTTCATTGCCTGCAATAGAACTACCCCATTCAGCAAGAAGGCTCCATTCCCCTCTCCTCTAGCCTCCGGTAACCTCTAATGTGCTTCCTGTCTCTAGGAATTTAACTGTCCTAAGTATCTCTATCATACAAATGGAACCATAAGAGTGTTTATTCTTTTATTTTTCACTTAGCATAATGTCCTCTAGGTTCATCCGTGCTGTAGCATGTATCAGAACTTCATTCCTTTTATGACTGAATGATCTAGCCCACTGTATGAATACGTCCCATTTGGTTTTTCCTTCATTTGTCCCTGAACATGTGGGTTGTTTCCACCCCTTGGCTGTTGTGAATAGTGCCACTGTAAACATTGGTACAAGTATCTATTCGTACCAGGTATCCGTTTGTATAAATATCTATTTTAGGTCCAGATTTGAATTCCTTTAGGCATATACCAACAGTGGAATTGTTGGTTCAGATGGCAGTTCTATGTTTAGTTCTTTGAGGACCCACCAAACTGCTTTCTGTAGCAGTTACGCAACAGTGTGTGCCCACCAGCAGTGTGTAGGGGTCTGGTTTCTCCACATTCCCACAGTTGCTGTTTTTCAGTTTTTTTATAACATCCATCCAATGGGTATGAAGTGGTGTCTCATTGTGATTGTTACATCATGTATATATTTCCATATCTGTATATAGAAATATAGCTATTAAATAAAATGAAACAACTTTATAATAAAAATTGAAGACATCAAGCTGTTTCAAACATGAATCTGTAATTAGGTTACTGACTTAGAATCATTTATTCAACAAGAGTCATGTCTTGATAGGAGCTATCAGGTTTCAAAACCCTGGGAGCTCAGAAAATGAAGTTTCGTTGTACTTTTTACTGAAGATTAATGATCTCCATGTCCTCCCAAAAGGCAACTAAGAGAAGGGTGGGATGTCACCTAAGCAGGGCTGTTAGCAGGAAGCTACCCCCTTGTCTTCATTTCTCTTTGGATGAGATGCTGTGAGCCGAGCCTAGAGGAGCCAGCCTGTGACTGTACATTTTGGAATTCACTTGCTCACAGGTGTTGGCAGCCTTGGCCCAGGTCCAGCACAACGCTTTCCCTGGAGGAACGCCACGCTTTGGATTTCCTTGTCTACACACTGTGTTATTGTCAAACCTTTCAACTGGGATCAGAAAGAGGTTGGTTTGTCTGGGCAGTGCTGCAATAGCACCTACGCATGACCTCGAGTCTGAGCGCCTGCCAGAGTAAGCTGTTATTCCTTCAGGGCAGTTTAGGGCCTGAAGATGCACCTGATAGTGGCTGGTGCTGCTCCCAGCAGCTCTGATCACTCCCTTACTTGCAAGGCCTCCATCCCCACCCCTTACCTTGTGTTCCCTCCTCTGTCCTCATATACTCCTGGCTGTCTGGAGTTGGGCCTTGTTTCCCTGGTTCTGCTGGATGCTCTAAGGTCTGGGAAGGGCTGGGAATCATGACTGTGGGTTGCAACCCTTGTTCCTGTGGCGCCACTGGCATAGCTGTGCAACCTGGACAGAGTTCCTCACCAACAGCACACCCTCGCCAGCCACGTCTCAGTTTTTCTCAGGGAAAATGATCTCTGTCACTGCTGATTCACAGCTAAGATGAAATGGGATCTTGTGAGAGGAGAGTGCATTACTAAGGAAACATGCTAGTTGTCACTATCTAGCAAAAGCTTCTTGAAGTGAGAGGTGACCTCTGTGTCTCATAGCACAAAGTGTGCCCAGAGTAGAAGCTCAGTAAATCCCTGAAAGAAAGATGCTGATGCTCCTGGTTTCACAACCAAGTCAACTCTCCAGGGATCCATCCCTGCGGGACAGTCCCATTGCCTTGAACACTCATGTGACTCAGTTGCTCTGAGATGTTTAGTAAACCAGTCTTTCTTTCTCTCTCTGTTCCTTTTGCTTCTCCATATTTGGCATCGTTAAGTAAATTCATTAAGTGTCTTATCATGTAGGGCCAATGTGTCATTTCTTAAAGTCCGTGCCATGAACCGAGCTCAGAAGCCTTCAGAAAGCCATTGCTGATGGTGACACACCCGTGGAAAAATTCCACATGCACATCCCCCAGAAACAGACACTGATGTAGTCTCGGGGCCCATTCATAAAGCAGAACTTTGCTGGAATGTGGGTCATGTCAGGGCTTCATAATCTGGGGCAGACTCCTTCATCTGAAGACAGAGGCTCACTAAACAATAGGAAGGAGTGGGAGGAAGTTTAAACCTGGAGCTGATAAATTGCTCTTTCCTCTCAGCCGCCCTCCCACAGGCTTTGAGCTTTTTGGAGTGTCTCTGGAGGTGTCCCCAGCTTGGATGGGGACACTGGAAGGCCAGCCAGCCCTAGTTCTGCATGCTGTCCTTGATTTGGCTGGGCTCTCAAATCCTGGACTTGGCTGTATTTCTTGAAGCTACCCCTACTTTGTATTGGTACTTGGAAGCAGAGGTCTTATTTCTTCTGACTGTCAACATTTGTCAGATAGTTATTAAATTCCTACTGTGTGCCTAGCAGTAGATAGGTAAGGCCCTGTCCCCATCTGTTTGTTCCATTCTCAAGTGGTTAGATCAATGTTTAAAATAATGCCCATATCATGAGATTCTGTTCTCTACAAACCTGTTAGCATTGCATAGAGAAAGGTCCATTCATCACAACACACTGCACCCCTAATCCCAGCCAACTGCTTGGCAGGTGTGGGCCATTGATCGCAAGGGTATGGGGAAGGTGGAAACTGCTCTGAAGACTTTGTCATCAATCAGCCAACAGGTTTTCACTGAGCATCCTCTACACCCTGCAGCATACAGAAAACCACTTTGGAATGTAGACCCTGCCAATGCTCTTTTTGTTAGAGCACCACAATGTGTGTGTTCTTTTCAGTCAGAAAAGATGGCTTATATGTGGATATATTTGTAAAGTAAAACAAGAAAATTTATTAAACATTCATTGCATTAAGCATTGTTAACTGCCAGAAAGATATTAGGTGTTGGAAAGTTAGACATTGTAATAGGTATAAATCTCAGTCCAAAAACTGCACTGTGCAAGAAATAGCACTTAACATTTATTCTATAAAGCTGCGCAGTTTCTGGCTCTAGTTCCTCTTTCCATCAGTGTGGTGGAAACTTACTCTCCCCCTCGAGGTTCTGAGGTCAGCCCCAGGGCCAAGCTGTTTGGGGCTTGGGGTCCTAGCCAACCATCTGCAGGTCTGGCGGCTCTCTGCTGCTTCCCTGCCACGCGTAGGACTCAGGAGTCTCCCGTGAAGTGGCCTGTGGCTCTGTCTACCTGGTTCCTCCTGGGAAGTTGTACTGCCAGGGTGGCAATGCTACCAAGAACTTCTAGCTGCGATTCTAGTCCCAGTTCCTCTTTCAGTGTTGATGAACTGAGATGTGAAGAATTCATTTGCAGCTTGCCCTTGCTCACATAGATTGTGTCTTGAAGGTTGGATCTTCCTAGAACTCTTCCCAGTGCCTAGCCCATGGAAGGGGCTCTGTAGATTCTGTGTGGGATGAATACATTTTACCCACATAAAGAAAAAAAAGGCATTTTGTTAAAGCATCTACTTACTTGGGTCTGTTTTATGAGTGTGAGAGGAAAGTTTGATACTCATATCTGAGTAGTTATCTAAATTTTTCCTTGTTTGGATCCTTGATAAATTTTAACAATATTTTATTCCTTCTAACTTGATCTTAACTTATAATGTGTCTTATTATCATGTTTTGTGTTCGATCAACTTAATTTCTTTTAAACAGCACCATTCAGTTTGGAAAGGGGCTGCTGTGGATACCAAAGACTTGGTAGTCACCTGTAAGGGAAGTCAGTGTATTAGTTTTCTGTTACTGTCATAACAAATTACTACAAACTCAGTGGTTTTAAGAACTATAAACTGTTTTCTTGTGGTTGTGTAGGTCAGTTTCATACATGTCCCACTGGCTAAAAACCAAAGTGTTGGCAGGGCTGTGTTGCTCTCTGGAGACTTTGGAAAAGAGTCCGCTTGCTTGCCTTTCTGGCTTCTAGAGGCCACCCACACTCCTTGGTTTATGCCCCTCTCCTCCAGGCCAGGTGATCCCTCTCTCTGAAGGACCTGAGTCTCAGGGAATATGCTGGTTACTGAGTATGTCATCAAGTGTTGGCATGCGACTAACAAATCTCCCAGTTTGTGTTGCCTGTTTCCTTCCTTTGAAGGAAGGTTCATTTGAAACCATGACAGATCCAGAAGTTTTATTTAAAGTCCAGATACCTGGCTGACCAACTAGAATTAGGACTAGGAAAGAATTCTTCTTTCTTACCACTTTTCTTACTTAAAAGAGGGGGGCAAAATAGAGCAAAGGTAGGAGAAACACCTCCCTACATAGGTAACATAGGATGGTGTTAGAATTCAGAGTTGTGATGGATTACAGGAGAGGTGATGATTTCTCAGAGATCACTGACTAGATTTCTTTTATTTAGCATCCATAATATTTTTTAAAATTGGGTTTGTTTACCTCAAGGCAGAGTACTTAAGGTAGCACTTGAGTTTTCTACCTTTATTGTACATGTTAAGCTCTGAGTAAGTTTAATAAGGTTAGAAATGACTATAAACCATCTCCATCAACGCAAACCCTGCCTATCACACCTGAATTGACCTGTAAGCCTCGGGGGTGGGGGAAGGGGCACTTGTAATTGGAAATCAACTGGGCAAGATGGAGAACGTGTTTCTCTTTGGTATCTTTAGGGCTCAAGGCAAGACACCCAGGAGGCTGGGGCCATGTTCATTTCCTCCCGTGTAGCCAACGAACCAGCGACCCGGCATTTAACAAGTCAGTGGTAGCTTACTGTGTGTCTTCGGCATGTCTGGCGCTGTATTAGGTGTTGGACGTGCACAGTAAGCTGGATTTGTGCTACTTGCTGCACAGTTTGCCTGATGTAAATAGTGCCTGGGAAAAGGGATGGTGCTCAGGTGCTAACAGCCCTCATTTAGGGGGAGATAGGCATGGGAAAAATTCACAGTGAAATTAGGGATAAAATAGGGGCAGTAAAGAGCTGTGGGAGTGCCAACTGGCTCCTCTTCAAAGGCCTTGGAGCAGTGGTGGTATTTAAGGCGAGTCCTGAACAGTGAGGAGGATTCTTTTAGGAGGGGAATGGGCACAGGGCATTACAGGCTGAGGAAACCGGTCGTCATAAGTACAGTGGATTCTAAGACACGTGGTGATTATGTAACTAGCCTAAGAAGTCGTGGAATCATGAAGTTAGGAATGACCTAAGTGGTTACAGAACACACTCCTACCCAGGTGATTCTGCTTAAGTTACAATGCTTTCAGTCTCGGTAATAGAAAAGCAACCTCAAACCAGTTTAAATTATAAAATAAAAGGGGTGTATTGGTGCACAGATCTCCAGAAATACAGAGTAAGGGCAAGCTTCAGCTCTAGTTTGATAAAGGCTCTTGGTAGCAAAATGTCTGCTGAGTGTCAGGTCTCAGGTTGACATAACCCACAGTCTGGAAGAAGAAATACTCCCTCCCCTCCAACCCAGGGTTCGTTCTTACAGGCTTACTTTAGGGCACATACCCAGCCAGCCTCTGTGGCCAGAGGAGCACCGTGTACTTACTGGTTTAGGCTCCGGTTATTGCCTATCCCTGTGGCAAGGGGGCAGGTGTTGGTTGATTGGACTTGGCCAGGCAGGGCCCGTTATTGATTTGGGGCTTGAAGTCGATTCCTCATGTAGCCACTTCCGTGGGAGGGGTGAAGGTGGCAATAAGGAGGAATGGATGCTACTGCGGCAGCCCCTGCCGTCCTCCTACGGAAGCCTGGGCGCATGGGTGAATTTCAAGTGGGCAGGCACCACCTGCTCATGAGGGTGTCATTCTGGAGCTCCTGCCTCATGCCAGGCACCGTGCTTGGAATCTTACTTAATTGTCTCCAGTTCTTAAGAGTTTTGTGAGGTAAGTAAGCTTTTTTCAATTCCACTTGAGAAAACTGAGACTCAGGGAGAAAACCACTTGCCCAAGGCTCCATGCTGAGAAAATGGCCAAACCAGGCGTGAAACCAACCTCTATTTCCAGAATTGAGCTCTTTTCCGTTATATCATGATGTAAGGAGGTAGCTGCTACCATTGCTGCCATGTTTCGGAAGCTCTGGTTGTTAGGCTGGGGGGGGGTGTGTGGGGGGGGGACAGAGAGAGAGAGAGAGAGAGAAAGAAAGAGAGAGAGGGAAGAGAGATGGTTGTTTGTTTAATAATGTAAAGAGAAGCCTGCCTCCCACTAACTCCTGTGTATTTTCTAGTTCTGAGTTCTAGAGCAGTGGTCCTCAGAGCACTCCCTTGGGGGGGAGCATTATAAAAACACGGTTGCCTGGTCTCAACTCTAGTTCAGCTGTATCACAATCTGATGGTGGGAACTCAGAAATTATATAGATATTTTAAAAAGTTTCAGAGATGATTCTCTAGCACAAATGGGTTGGGGAACCCCTGCCTTAGCCCATAACCAATCTCTTTCCTCTTTCCTAGTAAAGTCTTCAGCTATTTATGACTGCTGTTGCATCTCCCTTGGCCGTTTTCTCCATTAGGTTCTTGTGTGGTGCTTGAGAGCTGGAGCTTTGGAATCAGAAACACTGAGTTCAAACCCCCTCTCCATTGTTCATCAGTCATTTATATATACACCTTGGGCAAGTTTTTTAATAAGTCACCTTAGTTTCCTTATTTGTAAAGTGGGAATCATAATGCAACCTATATTTTAAAAATTACTGTGAGGGATAAGTTAAGAAATCATAGGTGACATTCTTGGCATGATGCTGGCACACAGAAAGAGGTCATTGGGTATTACTTGTTGTTAATAATTGTCAAACTTCCCTAGTTCCTTCAGCTCTTCGTAATAATGTGTTTTCTAGATCCCTATCTTTTACCCCTAATTTTTGGTGCATTCTGATTTTTCTCTTAAAATGTGATTTCCTCCACTTTCTGAAAGGGGTGTGGTGGGAGGGTATATGTTAGCACAAAACTCTAGGATGTCTGGCCACGTCAGCAGACAGTAGGACTGCAACTGCCTGAGATCTGAGTGCAGAGTCTCTGCGTGCCTTCTCTGGATAGTGACCGTGCTGGAATTGCCCATCTAGTTGAAGTTCTTTTCTCTGGGGAGATGTATCAGTGGGTGATTGCAGGGACATCTGGATTCTTCAAGGTTTTTTAGGACATTCTTCAACTTGGCTTCAGGCCTAACCTGTGTGTGGAGGCTGGTTTCATCATAATAGTGGGTCGCTTCCAAGACTGCGATGATCTGTTTTATCTAGTAGAGATCTGTCAGCATTTTCCCATTCAGCGGCAAGTGATGACTAATTTGAAAGGAGGTACACATTCCAGCGGAGAGTCAACTTTCCCTGAACACGTGCACTGACATTTACATAAAATGCAAATATGTTCATTCTGTTCTATTTGTTTTTGTTTCGTGATCCCCAAATGCGTGTTTATTTTCTGTGTCCATCTGAACCTGTTTTCTTTGAAATATCTGTGAGGCAACACAGCCTGTTGCCGGGCACTCAGCATATTCTTTCTGATGAAGGTACTTTACTGCCAGCCTCGGTGTTGGTTGTAGGGGCACCTCTATACTGGAAGAACTGAGAGTGGAGAAATGGAGAGTTGGAGTTTTTCTTTGATGGTGTTCAGGGTGAGGTGCTCAGAGGCAGTAAAGCCTTCACTGAAGACCATGAAGATGCCCCAATGCCAGCTGTTTCACTCAGCTAATTGAGCCATTTATTACTGGTCTATAATTTCATATAACTTTAGTTGTGGCATCATAGTAGTATAAAGGCAGCTGGGCTCACTAAGGGGCCGTGTAAATAGTCTATAAAACTTGGCCCAGCTACAGAATACCAGTAGTTTCATAGAGCAGAAAATGTATTTTGAGGTCACTGTCTTTGATTAAAATGCCAGAAAACAAACTCAGGTACTTACAGAAAATGGAAAATTCCTAAGTACCAGCTTCCCTTAGACCCCCTTAGGAGTAGAGGAAAATACTGTTATAATGAGAACATTTCTTCAAAACATCTTTAACAGATTCCTGACCATCCCCAAATCTAATTTCAATGTCTCCTTCTCCAGTTCCTTAAAGAAATGAAGTGAACAAGAGATTTAACATGTTCAAATTGAGGTGAAATAAATATATAATGTTGGCTGTCTAGAAGTTACTGTTTCAGGTGATTCTGCCAGTAGTGTGTTCCCTTGTTCTTAGGGTCACTGATATGTTATTTAAAAATTAGTTTTAGTGGGGCTCACACTTTGAGCCAGGTGTTATTCTCAGTATTAGAGATTCAAAGACTTATTTCTGAGTACCTTTTAGTCTAGTATAGTGATAGGCTTGAGAACAGATAATTGCTTTAATGTGGCAGGTTCCCAGTGGGATGGGAGCAGGAAAGAGCCCTGTCTATAAGCACTGGGGAAGGTTTTAGAAAGAACAATACTGGTGCTGGGGTTTTTAGGATAGTTTTCCAGGCAGAGGGAAGTGAGTATACAGAAATTTTTAGATGTGAGAGAACATGCCATGTTCAGAGATGGAATTAAATAAATAGTTCAGTATTGCTAGAGCTTAAACTATGATGAGGGGCTGACCAGAAATGAGGTTAGACAAGAGCCAAATGTTGGAAGCTCTGACTGCCTGCGGAGGAGCTTAAAGCTTTGTTTCAGTGGTAGTGAGAGCTGTTGAATAATCTTGCAAAGAGGCTATCAGGTGTGATGAAAAGGTGAGAGTACCTGCAACGTTGGAGATTAGAATGAGAGAGCTTCCAAGTGGGAGATCTGAATGGTGGATATTTTATTGGTCCAGATGAGATGATGTTGACTTAAGTTGGGACAGAGGTCATGGAAGTGGGAACAGAGGGGCACATTTGAGATAGACTTAGCAAGTGGATTGGACAGACTTGGGATATGGTTGGGCACGGATATAGGACTCAAGGACTGGTTTGGATGGCTGAGTAATTGGAGTCATTTTGTTAGACAGAAAATAAAAGAAGGGGAACAGGAATGAAGTTCACTTCTAGGCATTGGTATCTTTGAGGTGACTGTTAGACAAACAGAATTACCTAATTGATGACTCTTGTATGTATTTGAAGTTTGGCAGAGAGGTCTAGATTTGAGAGTCACCAGGATATAGATGCTAGTTGAAATACAGGGATAGATGGGAAGAAGAGAGCCAAGAGCAGAGCCCAAAGGATTGACACTATAAAAAGGAGACCAAGAGGGACAGCGAGAGGGCTTGTAGGAGACCCAGGATAGAGAGAGGTTACAAAATCCTTGGGAGGAGGGCTTGCTTTAGGGGCAGGTGAGCAGTGCCAGAAATTACAGAAAGAAGAAGATGGATTTAAGAATATCCATTGACCTGGGAGCTCTAGTTCATGCAGGACCAGGGGTGTGCAATTCTGTGGGCTTGAGTGGGCAGTGGTCTTGAGAGCAGCAAGGATTAAGTGGGAAGGAAGAAAGTTGTGTAAGGAGAACATTCTCATAGGAATTTGGGTGTATAAGGAAAGAGAAATATACCACACCCATTTTCAAGGGAGATTTTTGTTTATATGTTAAAATGACAGAAATTTGAACATGCTCACATGCGTAGGGAAACAAGCAATATAGAGGGAGAGGCTCAAGAATCTGGAATAGGGGTTGGAAATCAACAACATAGTACGTCCTGGAATAGTGTTTCTCGAAGTCTGGTCTGGGACCAGCAGTATCAACATCACCTGGAAATTTGTTAGAAAAGGTAATTATCAGGCCTCACCTCAAATCTACTGATTCAGAAACTCTGGGTTTGGGCCCAGCAGGCTGAGTTTTCACAAGCACTCCAGGTGAGTCTGATGCACACTCAAGTTTGAGAATTGCCCTGCTGGGAGAGGAGAGGTGGGATGCAAAGCCCAGGTGGGTGTAGGGTTCAGGTGCAAATAGATTCATGGTGGATGGTCATGAAGGTAATCATAAGTGGGAAGGAGTTTACTCCAACTGCATAATTTGTCCTTTAGAGTAGGAAGCAGTGTTGTTTACAGAAAGATCCTGGGATAAGAGCAGGGTTGACCGAGTCCATTCAAATGTAATGCACATTTAGGTTTTAGAAATGTTGCCTTCTAGTTGAGCTAGAATATATTGAGTTTGAAGCTGAAATATACCTTTATTCCTTCTCTTATTCCATTATTTTTTCCTCCTAAGTCTTACTCACCAGGAGCAAGCTGTTTTACTGACTGGTTTCTGATTGCTTCCAACCCCAACTGTTCTGAACTCAGTCTTTGAATGTTTGGGGCTTTTTGTTTGTTTTCAGTAGAGCTTTGTATCATTGTCTTCGTCGTTGGCTACTTTGGGGAGGTTGCTGAGATCACATCCTTCAGAACCAGAACAAAAGAAAATTAGAGCAAGGATCCACCATACCAGCATGGGAGATTTACAGAAGTTATTTTATTAATGCTCCCACACAGGAGGTTTGAAATAAAGAAGAGAAGAGCAGCACATGAATTTTAAGGAGAAAAATTAAACAATTTAAAAATCTGCTGTAGGCATCTGGTCAAGGGTCCCAGTGGCCTGCTCTTGATGGCCTTTGATCTCCTCAGATGTGTTTCTTAGCTGGTCATGACAAGGTGATTGTAATTTCATTTTATGATGTCAGTATCGTGAAGGACTTTGACAGAGGAGCAGCAGGTGGCCATGTCTGGTTCTCATAGAAAAATAATGAATCTGCTATAATTAGCCATGAATTTTCTTTTCCCATTTTTTTCCTTCTGATGAAATGCATTTATATTAATTCTAGTGTACAATCCATCAGGGTGAAAGAATCTGAAAAGTTACAAAGGAGGACAATGTCTTGTGAGCTGTGGCAAAGTAAGATAAGGCAAGAGAGGGAAGGCACACATGTTACGTGTGTTAGACCTTCAGTATCAGGTGTTCTGGGCTCAGCAGGGGGGTGAGACCATGTGGGGACAGGTGCCAATGTGCAGAGCCCCGAAGCTTTAGATTCTTCTAAGAAATGCTTGACCACGTCTCTCATGGTGTGACCACAAAAACAACAGGGCAGTCCTATCTCTAAATCCTGTAACTCCTCGAAGCAAACCCAATGAGCCCATCCTTGTTTGATATTTTTGCTTGTCTTTTAGAACAAATAAATGTTCTCAATATTGTAAAGCCAGTTTCTATGACCAGGCACATTTTCTGCAGTACCCTTTTGTTGTTGTTATGGGGGATAAGAATTAAACTTGAGTTAAGTGGTCTAGGAGGGAACTAATTTAAAAACTGGTTCTATTGAGGTTTCTTCGATACTGTATGTAACTTATAAATAATCCTTTCAATTACGTTGGGTCAGCTTTCAGAGTGACGTTTTGATTGTTCATATTTGATCAGAAACTGAGACAAGAAATGCCACTTTTATTTAAATCTAAATGTGATCTCCTCTTAACTATAATTCAAACTCTCACTGCCTTTAAAGATGGTAATTCGGTATTTCCCCCACAATGTTAAGGGACATTCTGCCTGGATTATGTAGGAGAGTCCCAGCTCTGCAAACCTCCCGTAAGGAGGACACCGCAGTGCTCAGGGCCCCCTTGACCATGGGTGTGCCCAAAGCCAGACTTAAGGGAGGACTGGGGGAGCCTCCTGCCAAACCCGCCTTGAAGACTTGCATGGAAGTAATCGCTCTGACCGAGAGGAAAAAATAGAAGGAAACAAGTATCGAATTCTTTCTTCATGCAACAAGTTCTATGTGATCATTTTCCAAGTTAAAGGACCCTTTTTTACTTTAACTCTAACCATAAACAATTTTACTGGAGCCAGAATTTGCACATGCTTTTAATATTCATGCTAAAGGGTCTTTCTCAGAAATGTCTGGCTTTTCTGTTTCTCTCTCTGCTTTTGTTATGGCAGGATAGATTGGGCTGTTTCTTTCAAATCTGAAAATCTTTTTTTTTTTGCTCAGTACCTTGAGCATTTGTGTTTAGAAATGTTTGGGTTTTGACAGCTGTTTTGGGTTCAGCTGTGTAAGGAAACCCTTAAATTGGAAATTCTCTGCAAGTGTTTATTCCCTTAAAACATTTCTAATGTAAATGTATATACACTGAAGAAGGATTTAGAAAGGTTCTTCTTAGTTAGCTTTAATCTATCCCGACAGCCCAGCATTACCGAATTCTTGCAATGAGTATGTCCTGGTTGCTTGTCCAGCCTGGTGCTCACAGAGGGCTCCTGGGTGGTTAGTGAAGCAGCGGACACCCAGTGGTAGCACCAAGATATTCATGGACTTGCCTCTGAGAGGGGACAGGGCTTCTGGACACAGGCCTGGCCCTGTGGGCATCCCACTAACCCTGTGTGTGATGTTGGTTCCACCTGTCATAGAATCTCAGTGTTTGTTTGGCTACATAGTCATTCTGTACTCAAAGATTTATTGAGCACCTGCTACCAACCAGGTATTCTAGGTATCAGAGATAGAGGTCTGAGCCAGCCAAACAAGATTTTTGTCCTCTTAGAGCTTAAATTTTAGTATAATCACAGTGAATGGTTCAAATTAGGGATTGGCCAACTTTTCTGTAAAGGACTAGAGAGTAAGTATTTTAGGCTTTCTAGGCCTTTCTGGGCTTTGTTATAACTATTCTACTCTGCCCTTGAGCACAAAAGCAGCCATAGACAATAGCTAATTGAATGGCAGTGCTGAGTATTGATAAAACTTTATTTACAGAACAGGTGACTGAGTTACCATAGGCTGTAGTTTGACTAGATAATGCCAGAGATCAAGTGGGGCAGCATCCACATCACACAGTCTGGACTAGGATTTTATTTTCCAGATTATGAGGCATCTCTCCAGTCCACATCAGGCAGCCATAAAGAATAAGTGCATTTCTCAGCATTTGCTGGGTTAGTGCAGAATTACTGGCTGCTGCGTTTGTCATGTTCTTGGAATTGTTTTCTCTGCCTTGGGTTTAATAGATTTTCCCAGCATCCTCAGTGAGGAAGTATCACCCTGATTCGTTTTACATGTCCTGTGTGTGCGTGATAAGCAGAAAGGAAACAGGCAAACTCAGGTCTAAACCCTGAACTTGGAATGAAGCATTTCATTCCTGCTGCCCTTCCAGCTCGGTAGAGTGGATCAGCCTAGCCTCAGAACCCTGTGGCAGAGAGACTTTCATTTACTCTGAGCAACCTTTCAGCTCATGCTGGACACTATGGGTGATGCCCTCAGGGAGTTGACAGTCACAGGAGTCAAATAGAGTAAATTCCTGCTTCCTTCCCCAGCTGTGTTTGACTACCTGTCACATCTGCAGTGAGGTGAGAATGACCAAAACCCAGGCTCCGTCCTATAGGAGTCACAATAAAGCACATAGAAAACAATACACAGTCAGATGCAGTCAAATGACACAGCATGTAATTGAGACCTCATTGCTGGATGGCTGAGTTCCTCTTCCTCTGTGTAATTCAGAAGGCTTCCCAGTGTGCCATGTCTACTCCTCTGGGAGGCAAGTTATAGCATCATTCCCATTTACAGATGAGGAAACTGAGGCACAGAGAGCCCCAACTGCACAGCTGATGAGCGGCGGGGCTAGCATACAAACCCAGGCAGTCTGACTATGGAACCCATTTTCTAACTGCCAGACTCTGGAAGATAATTCTTTAGCAGTGCATATGCTGATGTGTGACATCCGGGAGGTTGCATTTTTTGGCCAAAAATTAAAAACAAAAGTTTTGTAACAGCATTTTTGATTTTCAACAAAACGTGACTCTACCCTGAACAGTGAGCATTGAAGTTAGAGGCAGACTGGCCGCCAGGGCCTGGATCCAGCCCACAGATGTATGGTGTGGCCAACGCAGGTTTTTGTAGAAATCTGAATTGGGACACTGTGTTACTTTCCTAGGGTTGTTGTCACAAAGTACCACAAAATGGGTGGCTGAAAACAGCATCTTCACAGTTCTGGAGAATGGGAGCCTGGAATCAGGGTGTCTGCAGAGTTAGCTCTCTCTGAGGGTTCTGAGGGAGGGCCTGTCCATCCTCTCTCTCGCAGCTGGTGGCAGCGGGCCATCCTTGGTGTCCTTTGGCTTGTAGACGTGTCCCTCTAGTCTCTGCCTCCATCTTCACGAGTCCTTCCTGAAAGGATTACCAGTCCTATTGGATTAGGGGCCTGCTGTACTCCAGTATGACCTCATCTCAACTAACTGTACCTGCAAGCACCCTACTCCCAAGTAAGGTCTCATTCTCAGGTACTTGGGGGTGGGACTTCAACATATCTTTTTTGAGGGGGACATCCTTCATTTCAGAACAGACACCTTTATACAGGACAGAACTCCCCTGGTCACCTCTATCCCTCTATCTAGCCCCACTGTTTTTAACCTTGAACAGATTCACAGATCTGTTGCTGCTGGCCTTCCTGGTTCAGCAGGAGTCGACTGTTCCTGCTTTCAAGATATTTCTGTTTGGTGGGGCGACGGAGTTGACTTTTCTGTAAAGGACAAGATAGTTAATATTTTATGCTTGCTGGGCCTTTCTGGGCTCTCCGATCTTTGTTACAACTATTCTACTGTGCCCTTCAGCACAAAAGCCTTCATACACAATATGCAATTGAATGGCAGGGCTCAGTATCAATAAAATGTTCTTTACCAAACAGGTGGCTAATGTACCACAGGCTATAGTTGGCCGAGATAATGCCAGCCATCCCTTGGGGCAGCAGAGAGGGGAGAGTGGAATGACAAATCTCCAGTCATCTTGATTTCCTTCAGCACGAAGCTGAGTCCATTGTTTCCACTAGAGATGGTTTCCACCCACTCATGGAACAGAAAGCCATATCCCATAAGGACCTCTCTTGTTCATTACCATAGCCACTGCTTTAAATACACAGCCCCATGGTGAGGGGATGGATGCTTCAGGTGAGGCTGTCCTGCCCTGAAATTTTAGTCCCTTCCCAATGTTTCCCAGGAAAGGAATTCACTAATGTGGTGGAAAGGACTTCTCAGCTCTGAGCACTGTAATTTGGTTTAGCGGAGGTTGGAGGTACCTAGGAAGGGAGAGGAGACTGGGAAGTGGGGGCAGAGGGTTGGTCGGATAAGATACAAAGACTCTTGGAGGATAAGGCCATTCTGACTTCCCTCATACGGCTTAAGGTGGACTAGCCAAGGCCGGACATGCTGGACTTGGCTTTTACTGCCTATTCAGGGAATTTAAGAGACAGTAAAAAAGCCTATGAAATAGTCTCCCCTCCCCTCCCCTCCCCTCCCCTCCCCTCCCCTCCCCTCCCCTCCCCTCCGTTTTTTCCAATAAAGCTGATTCCTTCTACTCATGGAGTAGAAAGCTACACTCCATAAAATGGCTCTTTAATTTTGGAAACACATAGAATACTTATAGGATTAAATCAACTCTGTAAGTGACTAAAAAGATAAATGACAACTGTTATACTTATTTTTTATTGGGCCACTTAATTGACTTTTAATTTATTGCAATTCCATTCATTTCCACTGACTTCAGTGCCAGCATACATTAGGCAGACTCTTTGAGCACCTACTATTATGTTGGCTACCAGGAGAGACGTGGAAATGGATAAAGCATGATTCTTGCTCTAGAGGAGCTTGTAAATTAGTAGGGTAGAGAAGGTGCATATCAACATCAATAATAGAACTAGGAGTGGGTAAGGGAATATATAAAGTTACCGAATTTCTCTGGACTTTTCTCTGAGTTGATTGCACTGCTCACTGAACCAGTGTTTGTTGAGCGCTGCTGTAGAATGGGCGTAAGCTCGGCCGTCGTGGCTCGGCGATTGAGCATTGACCTGTGATCCAGGAGATTGTGGTGTGATTCCCGGTCAGGGCACATGCCCAGGTTTCAAGCTCGATCTTCAGTAGGGGGTGTGCAGGAGGCAGCCGACATCATTGATGTTTCTATCTCTCACCCTCTCCCTTCCTCTCTCTGAAATCAATAAAGACATATTTAAAAAAAAAAAAAAGTGGGCATAAATGGTTTGGCAATGAGGAGCCCGAACTCGGGGGCAAAATGCGTGGGCTTGAGAAGGGGGTTCCGTGATTGCAGGTGACCTTGCTTACAAAGACAGCACAGTGTTCATGCCAGACTTCCTGCAGTTGGCCTTTGGAGTCTGAATCTTCCTAAGCTTGAGGTTTCTCACCTGTAACGTGGGGTTATTAGCCTGTGTCACAGCATCATTAGAGGTAGTGGTGATCATGTAACCAAGGGCCCCCCACAGGGTTGCAGGAGGTTCCCCTCAGGAAGAGTGTACGTTCTGTTAATAGGTTCTGTAAAGGAAAACTGTGCAATAGCCATTTTGGGTGCAACTGGATATTCAATAAAACACATTTGTATATGTTGTTTTAATAGACCTTATGGTAAATGTCAACAAAATAATGCTTTTAGAAACACTTGATTTTTACGCACACTTTGAGGTAATAAAATCTCCCATTAATGCTGATAGCTTTCTGAAGGATGGAAGACCTAGTGGTGTGACAGAAAGTCACCTGACTCTTTCCTTAATATAACCTGAATTTTAAACCACACAAGGTGACACTGTACGTATTTATTCAGGGTGTCTGTGTGCATTTGATAGACACCTTTTGTCTCCGACAGAGGAATCCCTTCTGCCCGTTTTTCCTTCTCAGTTACTTGGGATTTCCTCAGACCCTTTGCAGGGTTGTGTGCTATTAAATAAATGAGTGGAGTGTGCTTCCAGGTTCGTGCTGATTTATGGCTGGACGGCGCATCCAGCATGGAAAACAGGGTCAGGCAAATGTCCTGGCTGAGAGGCTCAGCTGAGCCAACACAGAGCTGTGGCTTCGTGTGTGTGTATGTATGTCCCCCCACCCCCAGTGGAGAGAGGCCTTGGCCAAAGCCTGGAAAGCATGTGTCCTGGGAGCTCTGGCAGAAGTTAGCATCATTGCTGTGGTCATTATTTTGTTAATGATTCTGTTAATACTGGCTACCTTTTGTTATGTTTCATCCACTGGGTGGTCATTAATTCATTATTGTGATTAATTCTCAGAGTGACCCTATGTTAATTTTAATTCATCCAAGAAATTAATCAATTTCTTAGTTTAAATGAGTAATCCAGCAGAGTTATTTTATTTTTCCTCCCCTTCTAACTCAGAGTTCTTTTTTTGAGAGCATAGATACGTTTAAATAGTTTTATCAGGGTAGTACATTATTAATGGAGAAAAAATCACAATCATACACTTTTTAGAGGTTGCTTTCACAAGACACAGTAGCAATCCCTCCAGTCTGGAAATCTCACAGTTTTATAATGCAGAATATTGTCAGCTTCCATTGTGATCAAGGGTGGGAAGAGGGGACATTCCCTCAACAGTCTGTGGGAGCATGTTCCAGCAACTCTTGGAGCTAAACCTCCATTCATGAAGAGCAAGAGAAAGAGACAGACCTGAGAAGGCCAAAATTTCTAACATAGGAAGGACATGGACAACACAGAAGTATTGATCGGCATATAGGTCATGTGTGTTTTGTGTCTGCCATCTATACTGTGACATATGTATCGTTGTGTCTGCTTTATCGAGGAGAAAACTCAGTTTCAAAAAGGTCAAATAACTTGAACAAGGTCATCACATTAGAAGATGTCAGAGCCAGAATGTAAACCCACATGTATCTGACTTCATCGCCCATGCCCTCTGTTTTGCCTCACAGTGGTTTATATAATGTGTCTTGGTAACAGAATTGATTGGGCCTTGAACTTCTTTCACCCGCTGCTTTGGACAGTGTCCTTTTTCAATGCAGTGCAGATGCTGAATTAGTTTGTTGAAAAGTTCTAACCATTCTGTCTTTAAAAAGGAGTTTGGACCTTGAAGGGTGATTCCACTTCTGATAAAGGACATCTCAGGTGGAAGACAGAGCCTGGGCAGAGGCACACACATGAGAAAGATGCATGGTTAGGGAGTGAGGAGACCTGAGTGTATCAGTGGGTAAGGGCTTTATGACAAGACTAAAAACTGAGGCCAGGAGCCTGTAAGCCCAGGAGGCCATTTGGGGAGGGCAAATTGAAGTGCTTGGAGCTGTTTTCTAAGGTGGTTCTGACAGCAGTGTGTGGACGGTAGCATTGAGATAAACTCAGGGACAAGTAGCATCAACTGAATAATCTGTGAGGGAGCTCAGGAACCCTGGATTTTCATTTATTTGCTTCAGGAGCCATTAACTTTGTCCATGTATTCTTCAGAGCTATCAATAAATACTAAACTATACTGGTCAAGGATGCAAGGTTTGGGGAAGTTAGGGAATACCCTAAGCCACAGAGTAAATGTTCAAAAATTAAATATTCCCTCGAAGTGGTGAGTGAGCAGTGGGAATATGAAAACATTAATTCATGCCACTCCTGCCTGCTGCTTCATGCTAGCCTTTCCATCGAAACCTGATTTCTCCTATGGCTATTTGGGTAAATTAGTCTCAAATGGAATTATTCAAGGAATGATGCATTTACTTTGCATTTAATGCTCTGCCATTACCCCTCTGTGTAGGTCTTTGATCTCTGTTGCTTTAATTAAGAAGAATTCTTGAGTCATGCCTGCCCCCGAGCTGAGGGCCCCAGGAAGTCTGTGTCACACACTAAGCAGGCGGGTCATGAGCCCTCCAAATGAACTGAGTCTGTGTTACAGATGCTTCATTTTTTATGGCCCAGCACATGTCACATTAGATATAGACACCAGATGTGGCCACAGACCACTTCCTTGCTTCTCAGACTGAAACAAATTCACAATGCAACAGGTTTTCAGGGACAGCTCCAGGTTTCCCTAGATGCCCCTGTGCTATCGCCTCCCCCAGACAGCTTGTTCCTAATCACTCAGCAGGTATTGATCCACCAGCTCTGTGCCTGGCATTGTCTTAGGAGTTGATAGAGGAAGTTCCACATATGAAAATGGTTTGAAATACTAAACTTCTTTCCATTTCATTTACCTGGTAACTTGTTCATAATTTTAAAAACAGACAAGACTTTGAGAAACATTCAGTCATATTTGAAATGTGTATATTCCTACTAGACAGTGGAAGATATAAAAAGCTGTAATGATACAGAGTAGTTTCACTGCCCTAAATATCCTGTGCTCTGCCTGTTCACCTTTCCTCCCCGCTAACCTCTAGCTATCACTGATGTTTTTACTGTCTCCATCATTTCACCTTTTCTAGAAAAGGGATAGGTTTCCATAAATGTTGAAATGTGGATCTGATGTAGTGGGTAAAAGAAACTGCCATAAATGGGCCTTTCATAACATAATGGTAAGGTCTGACGGATGGGAAAGTGTTCTATAGTCCTGTGACCAGGCCTCCGTGTTTTGGTGAGCGTGTGTTCTGAGCTGGGGACTTCACCAGTGCTTTTCAGTTCTTTCTCCCTCTCAGGGGCAAGATGGCGCAAGTGGGCTGGAGTTGGGCATTTCCCTTCTCCCAGGTTAGTTAGGCTCTGATAAAACCCTGGCAGGGTAGGCTCTGGTAAAATAGTTTCTCCAGGGCCCAGGCCTTGTAAAAAAATAGAATTCTGTGGCATTTTTTGAAACTGTTCCTTTTGCCCTCCCTTTGCTGGAAGCATGAGTGTATTTACTGTGAGGGTCTGGTAGAGGTCTTGGAGGTGAGCGCACAACAGTGTGGGGGCCCCTATGACCAGGTCCCCTGGTCTCAGACTTGTCCAGACTGAGTCCAGCAACGCATCAATTACCATTTAGGTTTTCCGCCCCTGACACTGGTTCCCATGGAGGTTACTGCTGTGGGTTTCTGCTCTTGTGAGCTGTGATTCTGCATATTCCTCTCTCCAGCTTGGGGGCAGCAGTCTGACCTGTGACCTCATTTCTCTGATGGTTCTAAGAAGAATTGTTGGTGTTTCAGTGTGTGCAGCTTTTTACTTGTTGGAAGGATGGAATGGCATCTTCTAAACTCCTTACATGCTGGACTGGAAACCAGGAGCCTAATCCTGTTTTTACAACAGGGCTTTGGACATTTCTGTTTCCCTGAACGCAATGCCAGCAGCAGAAACCGCATGGCAATCAGTGGTTTCTAGGTTCATAAGAACTTACAAAGGAGGACCTCATGTCTTACCTGGTAAACTCCCCTTGACTCTCATACTGAAAGTAAAATCCCAATTTCTGACAAGATCTGAAACTGTAGCTTTTGGGTTTTGTCACATATTTAAAATATTATACCAGCAGTAAGCCCATGAGAGGCATTATCATGTATTAAAGGCTACTGTGATTTTTCCTCCATGGATGTTTCTAGAAACAGTGAAACAGAGATGATTGGTTTTGCAGCTGTTGAGGTCGAACCTTGGCCCGAGATTTTGTGTCCCTGTTTTCTCTTTACTACGCAGCACCGCCAATGCGCAGGGCTCTGTTTCTCCTTCCCCTCCACCTCATCTGGTTGACATGTTGATAGGAGCTTGGCCAGGCTGCCTGGCAACTGAACTGAAAGCCATATGGCTGTTCAATAGGAAAGGCTGTTCAGGAAGAAAATAGCCGTGCGGACAGCCCTGCACCAGGTCTGCAATCACAGAGGCACTGAACTTGAGGAGTGGAGTGATCACCTAGCCCTGCCCCTCGTTTCACAATTCTGGGATCAGCATTAGCCAAGTTGTCTCTCTGACAGCACCAGGGCTCTCTAATCATTTCACTAATAGTAATCTTGCAAGATCAGTGGTGAAGCGAGATGAAGAACCTGAGGCAGCGAGAAATTCAGCCACTTGCTCAAAGTCCCAAGGGCAGTGGTAAAAAACAGCAAGAAATGAGATTTGTTGGTTGGATCTCACTATGAAGTTAGTGGGTTTTAATCACATTCTTTCTCTACCAGCAGCCCTTTCTCAGTTGGGTGCTGGGCAATCTCATGTGTAAAGCAGATGAAAAACGCTGCTGGCCCGTGGGGGCGGAGGGGTATGTAGTGCAGTGTGGTATTGGGGAGTGAGACTCAGGAGCCAGGCTGCTTGGCGGCACCATCGTTCCTCCCCCAGAGGGTCCCTGGGAAGGTCAGCACCCCGCTGTAGTGCACACGCACTTCATTCTTCTGTTTGGTCACTCAAAAAAGTTTTACTAAGCACCTTACCACGTTCTAGCCCCTGTTTTAAGCCTGGGGTTCTATCAGTCAACAAAACAGAAATCTTTGCTTTCATGGAGCTCACGTTCTCATAAATATTAATTATAGGACAGTGGGTTTAGGAGACATGGGACCTCTCCTAATGATACCCCCTCACTCTCGTTGGCCCCAAGCGTTCCTGAGAGCACAGTGTGAAAACCATTGCAGTGGGCCATGCATCTTAGCATCCAGGACACTGTTCAGAGTTGGAGTGGAAAAAAATTGGAATTATATGAGAGCATTAAAATTTTCCATTACGGACATAAACTCTTCCAGAAATATCAGGTAGGAGAGAAGACTGATTCGTGCATTTGAGGGTCCAGTTTGGGAGCTAATTAGAGACTTGTCTGTTTGTCCTTCCTTAGCCATCTTGAATGCCTGTAACTGTGTGTCTTATTTTGTGTCTTATGCAAACTGATACTTTAGAGTGAAAGGGTGAGAAGGAATTTAGGTCCAAAATGCTGACAAGATAAAATGCATTGTCTAAAGGCTCATTTCCCTTAAAAATGAAGTTATATCCCAAATATCTTCTGTTAGCTAGCGAATGTGGGGAAGTGGAAAACTTAAAAAAAATTTGTTTGGTAGAAAATGGTGTTCCTAGATCAAGGCTGACTTAGTGCCTAGCAGCAGAATGAGCGTGCCCAGCTCTGCTGAGAGGGTAACTAGAGAACCATCCTTGTGGTGGTGCCTGAGAGAGATTCCAGAGACAAGGAACCCTATTTTGTGAGTATCCTCAATTCTTTTCAGATACCTACAAACATTTAAACCTTACCTGACTCTGCCTTCCCCAGTGATTTGCAAAGATGTTTGATAGGATTTCAGCAAACTGAGTTGATTTCTTTGGGGGGGGGGGCTTAGATTTTTTTATGTTGCCTTTTTAAAGAGCTAAATACCACACAGGGGGGCCTTTGGCATTGTGCAGAATATGTCCCAAGACAGTTACAAATTTCCAGATGTAAAAATGTGTATAACATATAATGATCCCTTTCTCTTTCCCTGAAAATGTATAGTTGAAAAAGTGAAGTAATCCAGATTTGTAATGATTCTGTAAATTCAGGATTAAAGTAATTTATAAAGCTAATTTTTGGCTATTCTTTCAACTGATTCTCTTCTATCACCAACACTCTTAGTTGGTTTTCAGGTTGGGATCATTTTCAGGCAGAAAAAAAGATTTTTGCCACTTTACCCAAGTTGATGCCCTCATTGCAAAGAGCCAAGAATAACAGAGCCTATGAATCATAGTCATTACTTAATGGACCTTTTCCTGTGGACACCAACCTTGCAACAGGAGGATTCAAATGTCTTCTCAATAAAATTACAAATGATTGCACACCATCTGCCTTCAGCATCAAGCATAGTCAAATATGCAGGTGTTAAATCCACGAGTACCAAGTGTCTACCATATGTGGCTGATGGAATTTTCTAAGTGTATACCGATTTCCCTTTGGACTAAGATTTTACATGAATTCATTTTTTCTAATCCTCACCTGATAATATGTTTAGAGAGCCTCCTGTATGCTCCCCGACCAAGAATTGAACCCCCAACCTTTTGGTGCATGGGATGATGCTCCAACCAATTGAGCCACCTGGCCAGAGCTACATTCATTCGTTTTAATTTTTGTCCAAGTAATCCTGTCCAGTGCACTCAGATGTATAGATTTTACATTTTTCCTGTGCCTATCATTGTTTAGAGAAAGGAGCCATCAGAGAAGAAAGTGTCGGTACAAGATTGACAAGCAGAGGACTTTATGTTCTGTCAACTGCGTCAGAGTAATGGCTTCTTTCCTCCTCCCTCCCTCCCTCCCTCCCTCCCTCCCTCCCTCCCTCCCTCCCTCCCTCCCTCCCTCCCTCCCCTCCCTTTTTTTGGGGGGGGGGAGAAATAGTTTGGTCTAAATTATGACCGTGGTAAAATGATGAGGTCAAGTCAAAGTGACATGAACTTCTGTGAATAATACTCAGTTTCATGGAAAAAGTTGTGTAGTCGACAGTCTTCTCTTTACCTCTGAATTGAATTCCTTTTCATTATTTTCTATACCAGTTCTTTTGGAAGTAATTGGCTAGCACTGCAGATAAGCACATTCTCATTTGGTTGGCGTAGTCTGTCTCCCCCTGCACCTTCACCCACAGCAGTATCTTGAGGATTCATTGCTATTTCAGTAAAATGAGCAGTAGACTAATAGCATGCCAGGATGGGGATCCGTTTTCTAGGTGGTTGGTTCTGCTGAAGAGCTGACATCAAATACGTTATAGGGACAATAGACAGTGTAGCTGTATTGCCTTAAAATGGGTACGCAGTGTCCAAATGGTGACAGGGAGACACAAAGCATTGCCCAACACAATGTTATTGTCATCGGCTAAGTTTGGGGTGGGTAGGCACAGAAGGGAAATCAGATGTCAGTTCTTAGCACCATCCTCGAAACCTCCCCAGGTGTGCCAGGGCCGACTCATATCCGGAAGAGGGGGAGCGGGCAGAGGAGTGGGGTGCAGGGAGAGGAGGTTGGATACTGGTGAACCACAGGGGTTTGCAGGGCTCGGAAGTGAGCAGATAGAACTAATGCCATCGGAAAGAACACTCTACCTGCATAGCTGGTGGTGGGAATCCCACATCAATTTCCAATTTGTTACCTCCCTTGTCTCAACTCAGATTATGTGAGTTGTCAGTTGATCTGAGTATCTGGTCACCTCTAGCCTTGGGGTCTAACAGGGTTTGGTGGATAAATATCTCAGATGTTTACTGAGCATCTGCGTGTGTGCTGGGCTCGGAGGAGGAAACAGTGATGAATCAGTTACATTTTTTGCTCAAGTCCATTTATCTATTCAAAAAAACATTTATGAGGGGCCTACTATGTATCAGATAGATTAGTAGGTGCAAGCATAGAAAATATCATGCCCTGGCCGCTGTGGCTCACTTGGTCAGGCGTTCGTTGTCCTGTATATTGACCGAAGGGTCACCCGTTTGATCCCTGGTCTGGGCACATGCCCTGGTTGCAGGCTCGATCCCTGGCAGGGCGTGCACAGGAGGCAGCTGATTGATGTCCCATTCTCACGTGGATGTTTGTCTCCCTCTCCCTCTCCCTTCCTCTCTCTCTAAAAATCAGCTTTTTAAAATATTTTTTTAAGAAGGAAGAAAATGTCATGATTTATTGATGTAGTCACCTTCTAATGAACATTTGGGTCATTTGCAGTTTTTGCATTTACAAGCAATGTTACTATGGACATTCTTCTCATATGTGCCTCCCTGGAGCTCATTTGCAAGAGGTTCTCTTAGGTAGTGAAAATGAGTGAAATATAGCTACATGCATTAACATATGTGAATCTTACGAACATAATGTCAAGCCAAAAACAAAAATAAACACAAACAATCTGCAAAATAGTAAATACAGTTTGATTCCATGTATAAGCAACCAAAAGCATACAAAACTAGACAATATGTTTAGAAATACATGCATATGGGGTAAGGCTATTCCAAAAACAGGGGAGTAAGAAGCACAAAATTAAGATAGTAATCACCTGTGAAGAATGGCGAGGGAACAAGATGCGCAGGAGCACAAATTATATTGTACTATTTGCCTAACACTCAAAGGTACAGGTACCTTCTATTTATTCAGTGGGTGGAAGGTAAAGGGAACCTTGACATACCTTATGAATGTTATTATGTATAATATATTTATATTAAGTATTATATTTATACATATATGTTTAATTTCATACTTAAAATGATTTTAAAGGGAGATATGGATCATGACCTCAAGCAATTTATGGTTTTTTTTGAAAAAGAAATGACCTATATGCAAATATATGCCACAGAGTGCTTAGGAGATGTGACTCAATGATGTTCAGTTGTTGGTCTAGTGGTAGCAATTGGTTTTTACATCATTAGCTTTAATCCCAAGCAGAATGTGGTTAAGCATATTATATATGAATAAAGTGCTATGAGAATATATAGAAATAAGATTAATAGGAAAGCTTCTTGAAGGAGGTGCCATTATAGCTGGATCTTGAAGGATGAATAAAATTGTTAGCAACATAGGCAGTGATCAAAGTATTTTTTTAAGGGGAAGCACTGTGAACAAAGATGTAAAACCACAGGAGTCCAGGACATGACCGAGGAGTGACAACGAGGCCAGGGTAACTGAAATATACAGTGGATGTTTGGCACAGTGGAAAGGTGGGGTGAAGGTAGACATTCTTTAATGTCATGTGAAAGAATTTTGTCTTTAGCAACCCCTGGGTAGATCTCATATTTCTCTTTGTCTGGTGGCAGTTTAAAGAATGTATTGGAAAAAGATGAGAGTGGGTTGCTGTGGTGGGGTATAGAACCTACCTTGGAAAGTCGCAAACAAGATCCTGAAGGTCTAACACAGGCAACGGCAGTGGAAATGAAAAGCAAGGAATGAATGTGAGAGGTGACACAGATACCACCTGATTGGTAATTGAATTGGGGATGATGTGCCCCTTTCCTTAGCTTACCTTTTTGCCTGGGTTCTACATTAACTCCTCTGTCTCCTCTTGATAGACACTCTTGATTTATTATTGCCACATAATAAGCAACTCAGTAAAGGAGTTACCAACTTTTTAGCTAGCATCTTTAAAACACCTGGGAGAGATTAGCAATGTTTGACCACTACAAACATTTATACCAGGGCAAATTATGTAAAGACTAAGGAGAAATGCACTTTTTCTAATTACAGTGTTGATTTATCAGGATATTGACCACTTATCAACCACTTCTGTGATTCGATTGCATCAGTGAGTTAACATGTAAAGGTACCCGATGTACTACATGTTAGCTACTTTTCACCTAAAATATTATATCTATTAGCTATTTTATTTTAAATTCTTCAGGGCAAAGAGGATTATTATGTTAAACAGAAAGTTCTTTTTTCATTTCAACAAAAATCATTGTTGGAAATCTTTCTGAAGTTCTGTTGGGCTTTAGTAAGTACAATTCACTAAACGTTTTCGTCGTACTTGGTGGTGAACATCAGGCTTCACTGGTGATGTGTGGTACTGTGAAGAATAGGCCAAAACTAATCCTTGAACATTCTTTGGAAAGTAGAAGCAGGGTTTTTGTTACTGCTGATGTTCATTTCTAAAAATTGAACACTACTTGTAAGCTAGGTGTTTTGAGATTTGCTTTCCTCACCTTCTCTCTTCAGAGTGACATCGTGAAAAACATTTTTAGTTAAAGATTTTGTGTAGTTGGAGTCCAATATATCAATGTGCAGACAGGTTTCCCAATGTTGTAAATTTAATTATGGAAGGAAAAAAAGGAGAGAATCTCATCTTGCTTCGTTTCTTTTTCCTGATACATTGATAATAGTTTATGTTATCACGGAGGATGTCTGACTACCCTGAATTCCTCTTTGAGGAAATAGCAACACTTTACCCAAAGGTGTTTATTTTACCGCTTTCTGGGATGTTTGGGGATTTCATGATTACATGCCTACCGAGTTCCTTTGTTTTAGATTCTTACAGCCTCCTGCTCAGCCTCTAATTGCTACCTGCTCTAGCTGATGACTACCTTGCTGTTAGGAACCTAGAGCTAGAGATTTTAGGAACTAAAACTGAAGAGACATCGCCTTCACTTTGATATAGCATGTAGGTATGCACCAACCCCTGCGTAAGCAAAGGTAGTCGGACATGTTCAAAGGCTTTTGTTGGGACACAACACTCTCTATGCACTGAGGGCATTTGGGAAACTCAGGCTCATTGTCTTGGAAGGCGTTTTCACAACTCTCTGCTGCAGTGTATGTCCAGTGGTGTACCTGCTTTTAGCTTAGTAAAAGCCTGGTCTGTCTACACTGTGCTAGAAAACATGTTAGTGCATGTCAGCTTTCAGTGGGTAAAAGGGGGGTACCTTTCACTGATCATGAACAGGAGCATCTGGGGAGCTGGTGTCACAATCTCCTTAAGCTCGTTTGAGTAGAACAGTGGTAACAGTGGTGCCCATCACCCAATACTCTCCCCATGCACCCGTCAGCCGCCTCTTCATGTGTTTGCTGCTGAAGATCATCTTTCTGATTTATTGGACTGAACTATCAGCAGGCAGCCATGCAAAGCCATTGTATCTCTTTTTTATTCTTGTCAATCTTTTCTTCTTTTTTTTATAGCAATCCAAATACATATTGATCATCAGTAATTCTCAGACTTCTCTTTCCTGTGGGTCTTTGTGACATTTTTGTTGTCAACTCACTGTTCCCTCATCCTCTTTATGCCTTGTTTCCTTCTGTTTCATTTTTGCTCCATTTCCTGAAGTGATCCTTGTAGTTTAGTGTTTTAAACGTCTCTTATTGGCAATGCTTTGGTTTATTTTGCCCCTTCAGATAGGCTCTACAAAAATAATCTTTACTTGGGGGTATTTCTGTGTTATTTTCTTTGAAACCAACACTTCTTTGCTTGCCATTGATAACGTACAATTTTTTTTTTTTTTAATTTTTTTCAGAAACAGCACGTTAATTCTTATTTGAACTGTTATGTTTTTCAGTGTCCCTGAATTCTAGTTGGAAACCTCACATATGCAGGTTCAGTTGTGCTTGCTGCAATTATCAAAGTCTGATTCCTTTAGCGGGCATGTTCTGCTTTGCATTTAGATGTTGGGGGAAACGAGGATGGGGGATGAGCAAAACAAGGCTAGAGGCAAAGAGAACATTTGGAACTTCATTTTTATTAAAAATAATGAATTAAATCTGTGTGTAACCCACTAAAAGGAAAACTCAACTCTGTGATAGTGAGCAGTAGGGTGACTTGAATCTCATGAATTACGAAGTTCAGATGTTTTTTCTTCTCAAAGGCGTTACTGAGAGTGATCATTATAAGGGACAATGCAAAGGAAGTAGGGAGTTTTATAGTTTCTGTATATATATTTTATTATCTTTATTTAGTCTCTTTATATGGTAAGTAGTCTTGAAAGCCAGTGCTCTCAATGAAAACTATGCAACTAAGATTTCAGAGCATTTAGGACCTATCTGTACAATTTGTCAAGCTAATAAGAAATGACTGAATTCCATTTGCAGCTTTTCTACCCAAAATATTCTCACCAGTGCTTTCACTTGGTTATTTAGAGAGGACTGTGTGGTAGGTGGGAAAAAATAATGTGAACTTGGGTTTTAAAGTAATTTACATTCCATTCCACGGGAAATTACACTGCTTAACTCAGTATTGAAAGAAGATGTTGGGAACATTCATGCGCATTAAGTCACCTCCAGAGTATAGCCAAATTTGGCAAGACCATTCACTTGGCACAAGCAATGTATTTCTCAATCAGGGTAGTATTTTGGGTTTCGGGTGACTTATGATAGTCTGTTCTTATGACAACTGACTCAGAGCATGATGAAAACAAAGAACGTAGAGTGGTAGTGAACGCCAAGAGTCGAGGAGAACAGTGCAATCTGTGTAGCAGAAGAGGTTCTGAGGGACAGAGGGGTGGCCTGAAGCTCGGCCTAAGGTGGCTATGGTGACACAATGTGACTTATGTTCTTCCAGGACCCTGGAGGTATCCGTAGTGATACTGTATTTCATTAACTTCATGGTGCAGATTTTTTTCAATTTCACATCTCTGAAATGGGAATCTGTTTTACAACTGATAGCCTGACATAGTTTGTTAATGGTTTTTCTTAGTGGTACCTAACGTAATGCTGCACCTTATTATTTATTGACTGTGTCTTACACTTGATGAACTGTGGTAATAATGATGATTTGACTACTGTTTACTGGGCTTTTTATGTGCCAGGAGCTTTCCGAGGCCTACATGCATTTATCACTTAATAGTCACAATTCAGATGGTTTATAGCTTTCTGGTAAATTCTAGCCCTTTATTTCTGGGCTCTTCCTAATCAAAACTAATTGGTTTAGAGTGTAGAAATTGAGGCACATACATAATTAAGTAGATTTCAGCTCACGTAGAAATAATAATTCCCTTATGTTTTAAATGTGATCAAGTGGGAGGGCTGAAGGCATTCATGGAACAAGAGAAAACAGTCACGTTTAGTTTGGGGGGAGATGGGAGGAGGGCTGGGATGGGAGGGAAGGTTCTCTTCAATTCTGTCTCTGGTCGCACCCTGGATGAGTGCCTGCAAATACTGTGCCATTCACATGACAGAGGCTCAGAGTCTCATTTTCTTCGTCTCCCTTTAGCCACTTGCTCTTCCGTAGCTGATTGATCTTTCCACTGTGCACTGGGGACAGAACGTCCCTCTCTTTGTGGCACCAATTTGGTACTGGTGGCTGACTGCAGTTAGACAGTGAGAGTGGAAAACTCAAAGGCCGTCTGTGTTACCTCACGTCTCCCAGCTGGTCCTCAGCAGTCTCCGGCCATCCTTCCTGCGGATGATCAGAGAGCGCTGGGGCCAGCGCGCCCCGCAGGGCCATGGAGAGCAGCAACTCCTGTGTTTCTCAATAGATTTGACAGATTAGAGTGCCGCCCGCATTGTTGCAGCCTGGATCTTGACAGAGTGACTTACAGAGAAACACGGCCCCTAGTCAGGAAAATCATCGTAGAAATGAGACATTTTTTACCTTCTTATCTCATGTGGATCACTCGGCAAAACAGTAAGAGTCAGTTTTTCCTGTAGGAAGGAATGGAGAAGGGAGCGGGGCAAGAACCTTACGGTAACTTTTTTTTTTTTTTTTTTCAGCATAATGACAATTGCGTTTTTATTAATAACTCTGTGTAGAAGTCACAATGGCTGACAAAGTCACTGATATTAAATGCACTCAGTCCATGTTCATTCATTCAGCAAACGCTTTTTGAGCACACTTGGAGTGTGAGACCAGTTGGAGCCTGGCGGGGGAAAGAATAAAATAGCATTTTTGCCCTCTTGGAACTCAGATGTGCAGAAATACCTGACTGTGGGAGTGGATGTGTGGACAGGTGCCACAGGGGCACAAGCCAGAGTCTCCCTCCCCCAGCCAGGCAAGTCCAAGGCCTCCCCCAAGAGATGACCTTTGAGCTGGGCCTCAAAGGATCAGCGGGAGTTCAGTAGATGAAAAAGGGAGGGGGGCATTCTGGGCAGAGGACTGGCCCATGCTGCAGAGAAGTGAGGGTGTGAACATGGGAAATTCAGAGGACAGCACCAGGGAAGGGACTGGGAGATTCAGTCGGGACCAGATCCAAATTCAGCCCTCAGTCTCTCTCCCAGGACAGGGCTTGTCTGTCCTTTTAAAACCATGTTCCTACATTGCTTTCTTACTCAGGAGTCCCACTAGCTAGCCAAGAAGAATTTGTCAATGTTTACTTTCAGCAGACCACATTAAAAAGAGGAGATATATTGAATGCACTTTTACAAATTTTCTTCTCTCTTCACATCTGATGAACACTGAACAGAGCGAGGGGAACCTCTATTACGAATCTCTGTGGGTCACTGCTGGAGTTTTATCTAGTCTCCAACTCAGCAGTCTGGTCAGGACAGAGGCTGGGAATAGTAACTGTATTTATTATGGTGATTAATTTAAAACGGTACCAGAAGAGAGGACAAATGATCAAATGGCGTCCTTGCGTTGAAATCCCAGCAGTCTGTTTCATGTATCTGGCTGGCTGTAAGAGTGGCCACAGGAAGCGGGGAAGGGCTAATCATGAGCATCCCTAGAGAAAGGGATGGGGTGGAGGTGGGAATGAAGCGACAATTTCTTTTCTCTTTCACTTCCTTCTGTATTTCTGAAAATAAAGGAACGCACATTGAGAGATCACAAGAGGGGCTGCCTGACCTCAGAGCCTAATTTCTTGTAGCCTGTGGACTGTATAGTCAGTTGTAACCCTCTCTAGTCCGACCCCTGTTCGTTCTTCCCTGGCTCCTGCCCATGTGGGTCATTGGGCAGTGTCCAGGCATGGACAACCACAGGAGGGTTGGCCCACTGAGGACTCCCTCTTCTATGGCCACTGACCGCCAGAAGCAGCCCGGGTGCCAGTCCCCAAAATGCCCTCGTACAGGCCCACACAACTTGCGGATGAGGTGTGCGCACGTCACCTGCTGGAATGTGAAATACAGGCTTCTGGGGTTTCACTCCTGGAGATGTCAAGTGTGATCAGTGTGACAAACCCTTGCCTGCCAAAATTTCTCCTGGAACGAATATGCACCTGAATTTCTACATAGTGACAGTAACCTCAGCTCACGCTCGAATTTCTCTTTCATTTGGGGATTACATGAAACACTCTGTTAGAGTTCAGTTTTATCTTTCACATGGAACATTTTTCTATAGTTTTCGTTTCTCCATTAATTTGATTTAAAAAGAGATGATCAGAGAGACACTCTGCTATGTCCAATTCAGCCTCATTCCGGTGACACACACCACCTATCAAACTCCACTTAGGAATTTAGTACCAGAACTGAAAGCGAATGCAGCCAAGAATGCTGGCACTGCCTGGGGGTGGGTAGGCTTTGATTACACGGAGAGAGGATAATGAAGCTGGGTTATCATGTAAGAGAACATTTTTGGAGATTCAAATTGAACAAAAGAATCTCTTAAGTGTGACCTGTAGGAGAAAGTTAAGTTCATTGTGATAATAAACTTTTTGGATGGGAGCATGGCTAGATGAAATTACAGAGGAGACTCTTAGGGCAGAGCTAGGGAAACCTACGACAATATCCGGTAATAAATTATTTAAGACTATCCTAGTAGCTCTGAGCCTCGGGATGTGGGAGGAACACTCAACAATGGACATCATATCGTGTTACAGAGCTTTACCCTTTTATACAGATTTGACAGCATGTATATAGTAAGTGCTTTTTTCATCAGATGACTGATATGGAGGTGACATGCCAGGTACTATCCTCAGGGAGTGAGCAAAGGATAGATGTGTAACTGTCGTTCCTGTTTTGCTTTCTATTAAGGACAGCTGTTTAAGATGTAATAAGTCCAGCTGTAGGCAGAGCCCTTAGAAAAATGAAAACGCTGGTGGGTTTTAGAGAGCAGGCATGCTATCTAAAAGGGCCTCATTCTGTGAAGCCTCATGTGCTGCATTTGGTTGTTGGACCTTGGGACAGATAAAATAAGAAGCGCAGTTTTATGATTGCTATTCCCTCGCTTAGGATATTGGCCTTGGTATTGATTTAGCTTTGGCGAGTCATTGTTGAGCATTTTGTATGTCTGATGTGCACTGTTTGTGACCACAGCTTGAAATATGACAGGCACTATTGCAGGTCTGGACATAGACAGCACTGGGATGTGGCAGGCTCTAGGCAGCACATTTCCCGGTATATTGTTAAATGGGATGAATAAAGAAGTCTTCTGTAAGATTACTTCATTTTTTTACTTAGTTTATATTATAAAGTACATTTGCAAAATATTAAACAATATTCATGTAATATAAAGAGAAATTTAAATTTTTCCCATTTAACAAGTTGTGACATGGTTTAGTTTGCTTTAGATTAGTTTTGTAGCCCCCCAAAACATTATTTTTAAATGAGTAATTTTGGTTTGGGCTTCAGACAGTAACTGGCTCTCATGACCTGATGTTTACCATTCTTATAATTTACTCTTTAAGAAACAGGCCAGATTAGATTTTATAATTTTTGAGCTCTTTAAGAGACGAGGTAAGAGAGAAGATGGCTTAGGTGCAAGCACATTTTAAACAACACAATGGAGACTTAATTGTTTTTGTGCCATCTGCTAAAATTAAGATTATATACTCATATGTTTTCTCTCTAACATTTTCTAAATACTAGAGACGTGTTGAGGTGCTATGTAAGAATTTCAACCAGATAAAAGTCATTATATGGAGCATCTTGAGTGAAATGCAGAGAATTAACATTTTTATGTTCCTCACCTTTTCCCCCCTAGCATTTTTGCTTACTGCCTTTAACCAGTGGTCCATTAGGTTTGCAAATGAAATAGCATCTGACTGAGCAACGCTGGAAAACTCTGTAATGTCCCAGCACCACAGGCTGGCAGGGGAGCTCAGCTGCCCCATCGCCTTCAGGCCTGCTCACTGGTACAACAGGGAGGCTCTCCAGCTACTTCCTGAAAAAGGAAAATATATTGCAGTAATTGTTTTATTTATTGATTTTTTTTTTTTTAATTGAAAATGAACAGATGCCATAACCATCCCTGTGAACCTTCTAGAAGCACTTGTGCAAAACCTGGGAGTTGTGGTTTTGTCATTTGCAAAACGCTGCGTCCGCACTCCTGAGCTGACCTCCCTCCCATTGCTCTTTGGGGTGGAGATTGCAAAACCTTTGTTCTCAGGGCTGGCTAGGAAAGACTGCAAATGAGCGAGCAGAGGAGGGGCAGGGGTATTAGCAGGGGCCTGATTTGAGTCGTGAAAGATGGGAAAATATTTGCCCTGAAGATAGGAGGGACCAGGAGATAAAATTTTGAATCTCTTAAGGTTTATGAGAAGATTCTGGAAAGATAATTCTGTGTTCATACAATGTTACATTCCATGAGAAGAAAATAATACATCCTGCCTAAAACATTTACTGTGCTCTTAAAGTTAGAGAATTATTAGCTCTAGGAGTCATGGGGAGGGATGGTTATTTTGTATGAAAACCTCTCCTTTTGGTTTTCACACCTGCCAACTCTTCCTACTTCCTTTCCTTCTGTCCACAGAGCTTAATGAAACTAAATGCAGTAAGTTTTCCTTTTGAAAATTTACCTTCAGTCCCTCTAATTAATAAGCTCTCTGTGTCCAAAGTTCTGTATCCTGAACATTCTTCTTATTTCTGGGCTGTATTTTCATTCTTCTATTTCTTGGTCTAAAGAGCAATTCTTTTCACATTTTCACTTGAGTATACATGGATATATTATTTACCTGTTCTTTCATTTAAAAAGGAAAAAACCCGAGAGCTACCTCGTATCCACCACTGCTATCAGCTACGTATGTCCAACATACTCCCTGTAATCATTTTCTTAATTCTGATAGTGCTGAGTGGAACCAGTATTTTTCATGAACGTGGGAGTAGGCAAAAAATTAAATTTTTATTCACTAGCTCAGGAACACGAGCACATAACTCCTCTCAGGATAATACAAATGAGGAGCTTGTCTAGAATTTATAAAATAAAACTTTAAAACCTCCCACTCATTTTGTAGAGTGGGGCAGAATGAGATGAGGCAGGTTGATGATGATGAAAGAAGGAAAGAAAGAGAGGACTGAAAGGAAAAGATGCAAGAGACATGACAGGGAAGGAGAGAAACCTGGGGACTATCATTTATTCATTTATCCATTTGCAAATATTTATTTTGTGCCCAATGCATGAGGTTCGGAATTTTTTAAAAATATGTTTTTATTGATTTCAGAGAGGAAGGGAAAGGGAAAGGGAGAGAGAGAGAGAGAGAGAGAAACATCCATGATGAGATAGTCATTGATCGGCTGCCTGCTGGGGATCGAGCCCCCAATCCGGGCATGTGCCCTGACCAGGAATCAAACCACAACCTCCAGGTTCATGGGATGATGCTCAGCCACTGAGCCACACCATTCAGGTGAGGCTCTGAGAATTTTAAGCAGAGAATCAAACTAGCCCTTGTGCTCTTGACGGATGAAATTGTCATCCCATCCATTGAACTGATGGAAAAGAGAATGAAACAAAATTGAATGGAGGGAAAGGATGGGCAGAGGTCTGAGCAGGGACATACAAAGACTGGGTGCCTCAGGACAGGAGACGGGAGGTTATCTACTCCTTTTCATGGCCCAGACCTCCCTCCATCTGCTCACAGGACCTATGTTTGGTTTCTGGCATCTTCTCTGACCCTGTTCTGGATGACGAACCTCTGGGCTCACTGGAACCACATCCGTGGAACCCTCCATCCGTCAGAAACAATGGTTATTATCCACTTCTGTGTGCCAATCATGGGGCAGACACGGAATCGTGGTGAAGGAAGCACTGTCGTTGCCTTCTGAGTGTTGCACAGCCTAGTCGTGTGTGTGTCAAGTAAACGGTAAATAAGGATTCAGTGTGATAAATGCTGCAAAAGACGTTAGGAAAAAGTCACGTTTCCTGGGGGAAGAGATAGCCACGTGGACATTTCCGTTTTTAGGTCTTTCTTTAAAAAAAATCTGTCACAATAAACCTATTTTGTAAAAACCTTTAATTTGCTTCACAGTTAAGAAAAAAATTCAATTTTCATTTAATTCGGAAGTTAGCAAATTGGATCTCTTTAACTTGATTTTTCATTGGCAGATTGCTTCAGGTAAATTCCTGATTACATTTTAAAAATATGTCCTAAAATTGATATCCCACCCCCCAAAAATTCATCCCCATTTTCAAAAGTTTCAAAAAGAAACAGGACTTTTTGGTCCTGTATTTTTACCATTGACTTCATACATAAACATGGATAGGCAGTACGCTGTTTTAAGTTAATATGAAACAGATGCCCTTAAAGCAATTTAGTGTGTTTAAAATATGTGTATGTACACCAATTTACATCCTGATTTGAAACTGCAGTCTGGCCTGACTTTTGGAGGAAAAATGCCAAATTGTGATAGGTTGCACTAGATTTCACAGCAAAGCTCTTTGGAGCAGTGGAAGTCTCAAAGGACTCGGCGCTTCTTTATACTTTACGTCCTTTCCTATCAGCCTGACTTAGCGAAGTTTGTTGTTGCTGCTCTTTGCTTTACAGAAACTTCATAACAAGTCAGCGCCCATTTATATCACTGTCCCCCCTATTCTGTAGCAGCCCCTTCCACTTTCTCCTCGATGGGCTTTGTTCTGTTTTCTCCTCAGTTTATGTCTCCGGCCCTGACTGCTCCCTTGGAGTCCAGTTGCTCTTCTCAGTCTTGGATGTCTACTAGGCCTTTTCAAATTTAACATAACTGCAACAAAACCATAGGACTTCCTTCCTGCAAAAAAACTATTCCTTCAGTCCTCTTACCCCTCCTTTTACCTGCTCTGCTTGGGCCACACTTGTCTTCCTCTTGTTACTTGTTACCCAGGAGCCTTTCACCTCAGGGCCTTTGCACTTGCTCTTTCTCCTGGCATGAACTTTTATCACCTAGATAGAAGTGCTCATTTCTACAGTTCCCTTGGGTCTCTGCTAAAATGTCACCTCCTAAAGAGCTTTCCGGAGCACTTTGTCTTCTGTGCTTTTACCTCATTTCTCTCTTAGCATTTATCCACATGTAACATGTTTCTGTCATTGAGTTTTATCTGTCTCCTTCACTAGAACTTAAGCTCCACTAAGGCAGGAATTTTTTTTCTCTTCACTGCTCTATCCCCAACACCTGCCTAAGGCATTGACATGTGGCCAGGACCTAGATTTTCCTGGTTCGAAGTCTAGTGTTCTTTCCATGGTTCTGTGTGGCCTTCCATAGGTTTTAAGTTCCTTGAGCTCAGCCATTGCATTTTTATTTCTTTTGCCCACCTCCCCCTGGAGTATAGGACTGTGCTGTAGACTCAGTGAGGGGTTCCGTGTGGCTCATAAATGCCTTGCCTTGACTGACTGACTTCCTATGCTCGCTGTGGGCTGTCACCACTTGGTGCCCAGACTTACTCAGGGTGCACTTGGGACCAAAAGACCGACTGCTGTTACTCCTCAGATATACAGTGGCATTTGGAAACCACAGGCAATTTGAGTGAAAAATCTGTCTTGGTAGGAGTCTACTTCTCAATAAATAGATATTTATGTTCTGAATTCTGAACATTTTAGGTAGCTGCGGAGGAACAGACTGAAATTCATAGGCCCTGTGCTGGTTTAAGCCTGACATATTTTATAGGATGTTGCTGTTTCTGTACTTAACCCTCTGATAGCCTTAAAGAAAGTGCTTCCTGGGTATGTTCTTTTGCAAATGAGAGAGCATCCAGGTTTGGCTTGGATCTTTCCAAAGCTGCTACTAAAAGGCCCCTACATTTTATTTTGACAATTTTGTTCTCTTGCCTGTGAGGTTTCTTAGGTGACTCTGATAATCCCGATTGTCCCCTTGTTTTTACAGGTGATCTGCAATTCTTTCACCATCTGTAACGCAGAGATGCAGGAAGTCGGTGTTGGCCTATATCCTAGGTATGGTGGATGGTATTTCATTTACTGGAAGAAACAACTGTAATTCCCTCCCAGCCCCCCAGCCCTTTGGAGGGAATTAAAAAGGCAATTGCAGCAGCTAGTTCGAGAGCCAGGCTTGAAACCTGATGATAATTAAGAAGAAAATGGAAAATATTTAAAGAAAACAATTTTATAACCCCATGTTATATGCTGTGGCAGCGATTTTCCACCAGCGTGCTGCAAGAATTTAAAAACCTGCAATACCTTACTCTGTAGTCAGGGGCACTGACCTCTTTGCCCTTAGGTTGTCAAATAAAAAATTGACAACAGCCAACATAACAATAGCCATCTGGTGTGACTGAATCTAAATTATACTTATTTTTTTGTCAGATTAGCAAAAGGTGTAATATATATTTTGGTGTGCCGCAGAATTTTTGTAGTCAGTTTATGTGTGCCAAGGGGTGAAAATGGTTGACCATTGTGCACTGTGGTATTAGCAGAGAGGCAGGCCTCAGGCCTAAGTTCTTGTTCTCAGGAACTCTGGGTTAGAAGCTGGGGGCTGTGGGTGCTATTGAACCGTCAGGATGAGGGTTGCTTATCCCCCTCATCCCGGCTGTGCTCTCACTCCCCAGCCTCCTCGGCCCGAGCCCTTGATTCTTTCTCCAGACCCGCTGGACTGCACCACCTGGGTTCACACCTGAACCCGTTGCTCCAGGAGGCCAGAATGCTACTGTCACTGACGTGACTTTATCACCAAGCTCCTAGTCTGTCCTTCCACAAGCTCTCCCATCACTCCTAGTTTTCATGCTGGTAGGGTCCAAATTCAAATGTAGTCTTTTTATAATTAATTGTAAACCTGAGAATTCCGCTGCTTCTCTTACATCTCTCAAGTGTCAGACTGCAGGGCTGTTGGTGCTGGTGCTCAGAAAGCAGTAACATAGAATGAATGACTGAGCATGTGTGCTCTGAGCTCAGAGCACGTGGTGCAAGTTCAGCGACCACTTACTAGTTCTGTGTCCCTGGGCAAGTCACTTAGCTTCCATGTATCAGTCTTTATTTGTAAATGACCCTCATAAGATGATCATGATGATTAAATTTGATAAACATGCTCAACTGCTAAGAAAGTGCTTTTTACATAGTAAATGCTCACAGTTATTCTAATTATTGTCAAATATGGAGGGAGCTTAAATCCATTCCATTTCCCAGATGGCACCTGCAAGGTGAGAAAATCACTGGGCCATGGCCCAGAATGCACTGGGACCTAGTTAGCAAGATAACCTTACTTTCTATTTAAGAGGAAGAACTCCTAATTACTCTTCATTGTAGCTTCGGCTGTTCTAGCAGAGGCGGCCGCTCCTCCAAAGGAGCTGAGCAAATGAGGTCCTGTGTGGGAAGGTCAGTGCTGTGCTGGCTGCAGTGACTACTGTCGCATCCCATTATCTGTCTCAGAGATTATTTCTTTCTCCCGTCCTTGTATTGAGTTGTCTTATTGCCTGGTATTGAATGAGACGACTACCTCCTCCCTACCCTCACCCCCCTAAAAGGACTCAGAAAATGACTTTATTAACAAACTTCCCCCATTAGCCTCCATCTTGGGGAGCATTTCAGTTTCTATGAAGTGGGCTAGTGACATTTCCGTGAGTGTCCCCAAATGACTCCATCCCTGGTGCGCTGTGAGCCTCATCTGCCCTCCCCACAAGCTAAAGTGTCTTTTACCCATTAATAAAATGTAGATGTTTGACTCTCTCTGCTGAGCCATGATGATCTCCCTCTTTTTTTCCCCCCTCCAGTATGTCTTTGCTCAATCACAGCTGTGACCCCAACTGTTCGATTGTGTTCAACGGGCCCCACCTCTTACTGCGAGCCGTCCGAGACATTGAGGCCGGAGAGGAGGTAAGGAACCCACTACCCCCCCTTTCCATCACATACCTTCTCAGAGTGGCCCTTCCCTAAACCAGTGGTGCCCAAAAGACACCTTTCCATTGTCCTCTGCCAAGGAAGACATATAATACCTCAACCCAGCAACCCACTCACTGTGACCTCCCAGATCATAGATGGGCCAACAGTTTTTTAATCACCATTTTTCTGGATGATGACAGTTGCTATTGTGTGTGTGAGACAGGTGTGTGTGTGACAGTGTACGTGTTTTGAACATATGACAACTTAGTGGCCTAACATTTCTGCAGCTGGTCTTCTTCCTTCTGTCGGATGAGATCAAGGGCTTGCTTATTCCCAAGGCCACTTATCACATTTTGATGGTAACTCAATTTCATTTGTATTAAGAAAGCAAATACGCTTTACTCTTCTAGGTTGTCATTGGGCCTTTACAAACCTATCAGCTCATCTGGGAGATTGTTCAAGCAAAGATGTGAAGGGAGTACACGCAGGGGACGTGATGTCCAGCAGAGACTTGGCCTTGACTCTTTCAGTTTTGTGGACTGCCAGGCAGCCTCTTTAGATGAGGAACCTTCTCAGAAGGGCTGCTCCAGGGCTGCTGACTTGAGCCTGTGCAGGGTTTGCACAATTATGACCCCGAATTCTGGGTTGTAGGTATGGACACTGCACAGAAGCCAGTTTCTTTCTGCCTTGCAATCTACAAAGTGGATGTTTATTGCAAGGAAAACAGAACATTATAAGATTTTATTGCATTTATGCAGCACTCAGCCAATAAAGCCTAAACTCAGAGGTACCATATTTTATGTAAACAAGGATTTGGCTTTGATAACACTCCCTCCAAATTGATTTTCAACTGAATAAGCTGTCGCTTAAACAGTCACTTCTTGAATTTCCAGTTTTCAGGACTAGGTACTCAGGATACCTGTCAACAATATGGGGAATTGAAATTGTTTTCTGGGGCCCATATATGACTTCAAGACAGGTAAGAAAGGGAACCACTGTCCATTTTCAGCAATGAGTTGAGGGATGGCTGCTGCCATTGATAATCATGATTATGATGATGATGCTGATAGTGTTATTTTAATAAATTATTTTTAAAATTCTGTTTGCTTATCAAGGTTAGAAATGGTTAGACTTTTCAGAAACAGCAAAGAAATATTCTTATATCTTATTTTCTAGACTGGATACCAAGCACCCTCCTTGATTGGTTTTTATTTAGATGCAGACACACCTTGTCTTTTGGTGTTTATCTTAATTTTTCACGCCCTTCTCCTTCCATCTCTGGAGCAACAAGCAAACCCTTCCTCTTGCTGAACACAAAATAGTTCTGCCCAGCATCGGGACTCAGGTGTGGCCTGTGATGGGTCTGAAGAATGTCATATATAGAAGCTTAAATGAGCAGGATTTGATCATGGAATCACTGAATGGCTGTGACGAGGGCATAATAAAGAGGAGAGATAAGAATAACACTCAGCTTTGACTTCTAAAAAAACTGAGATTTTTCAGTCTTTTTTCAGTTCAGAGCCAGTATTAGCATAAAAATTTGTAATTGTGACAGCATAATTCCATAATGAAAACAAAGTCTCTCTTTAATTTGGTCGGATTATCCACGCAGTCGTACATGATGAAAAGATGGGCTTTATGAAAAAGGGGTTCATTTTGCCTTGAAATTTTCAAGTAAGCAGCGCATTCACTATCCAGCAAATACTTTCACGATACTACTCTACTGTTGCACTAAAGTGGCGAAGCAGTTTTCAGTGGCATTAATATTTTAATGTGACTTGGTTCTGTTCCATTAAAGCATCTACTGATCAATGGCAAAGTTTTATATGTGTGTTCCCGTTAAATGAGCCCTACATTTAGTGAGCAGATTCTCCATTAAAACTGGTGAGTCCGTGAGTCTTTAGTAAAAGTTTTCATCTTTGGCTGATAAAATGATTTAACCAGTTAGTAATCTGGCTATGCGTATTTCCCCCCCCATATGTATAAAGACGTTTTTTGCCATTGAGACCTTCAGCCCCGATACAGTATATTTTGCGAACTTCAGTGCCACGAAAGAGGAACAGCCTGGGGAATGGGGCAGTCATCATTGAAAGAGGCATCTTTGAGCCCAACTTGAAGGATGGGAGAGTTCTGAGTGGGCCGAGTGGGGGAAAGGGCTTGGCTGCCTGACACAGGGATGCGTGGTGCACACGGGCATTGTACACGTGGTTAAGCAACCTAATTGTGACAGGCTGTAGGGTGTACGGAGAAGTGTTGAGGCCAGAAAGGCAGACAGAACATGAGCTGGGAAGCCCATGTGTGCCGTTGTTCTGTAGGCAGGGAGGAACCATCAGAAATCTGCTGTGGAGGAATGACATGATCAGGTGTGAGCATTAGGAAGATCCGTCTCAGAGCAGTTTAGTAGATGAAAGTGAGACTGAAGGCAGCAGGGAGGCCAGTTAGAAAGCCATTCATAGTCCTGGTAATGGTTCCAGGATGGCGAGGGAGGCTCTGAGAGTCTGTTTATTGGGCTTAAATGAAATAACTAGTCTCCTGTTGCCGTTCCACTGCCTGGCATGATCACACATGAGCTTTGGCCCTTGTAGGAAAGTCTTGGGTGAGTCAAGCATATTTCTCTAGTGTGGTATGTCCCAGATTGGTTGGCTTCACACTGGGCACATTGTAATGACCCAGTAAGTACTGCCAATTGATCTGATGTGATAACTGGGGCTGATGACTAAGAGCCATTGGGCTGGATTGAGAATTACGGTTACAGAGTTAAGCCAAGAGGGAACACAGATCAGCTCATTCTGCCTTCTCACCTCATTTAAGGAGATGGAGGACCTGAGAGCCTGGTGAAAGAAGATGGATGTGTACGCTGCCCCAAACCTACTAGCAGGCTGTTTTTAAAAGTATGTTTAGAAATTGGTTATTTGGAATTTGGGATTTCGTTCTCGCCCTAAACAAGAGGAGCTTGCCTGTTACGCCTTTGCACCTCAGAGTCAGCCCTGGCTTCAGATTGCGAAGCAAAAGAAAGATTTAGGAAATTAGCAAGCGGCTGTGGTGTCAGCTGAAGGAACCCAGTCGCCACAGAGCAGTGCTTAGCACAGGCTTGAGTATTCTAGGTTTGAAGGTGCTGGTATGGCTCCTGAAGAAGCTAGTCTCCCGCAGCCCCCAGAGGCATGAGAAGCAGCTGTACTCTTGTAAGAAGTGTTTGGGGCTTGAATCAGAGAGGTGGGTGCAAATCCCAGGTGGATCGATACCACTGCTGGTTTGCACTGTCTCGTGCTGCCTGTCTGGGTGAGTGCCCAGCACACAACAGAGGTTCTGCAATGCCACTGTCTACATTTCTTAAGCGGGAGGTACTCCTGCTTCTGTGTGTGGAGCAGCATGTTTGTTGTCTGACACATGAGGAGCCATAGAAAGCCAGCCAGCCAGGTGAGGCTGTGGCTCCTGTCACCCTGGTGAGGGCCGTGGGGGATTTGACAGCTCTGGCTGGCCACCAAGCCCCCTTGCCCTCTGCCTGCGATAGTGAGGCCCCCAAAGCCTCACTGTGTTTTCTGTCAAAGAGGATGGCCTTCTCCGCCCTGCCACACTGTCAGACAAGCCCGATCATGCTGCATGGCCCTGAGATACCTTCCGTTAAGCCTGAGAAAGACCACATGGAGTGCTTTGCTCCAGGGAGCTTCTGTCATCTGCCCCAGTGGCTAATCCCACCTCCTTCCCCTCCTGCAGTATCCCCTTCTCCCCCGCCAGTACACCCCCATAATTATGCTCTGCATGTAAAAGCAAATCGGAGGAATGGATACAGTATGGCCCAGAAGAAGAAAAACCAGAGAGGTGTGAGGGAGTTAGTTAGGAGTACTGGGGTGGGGGGGGAGTAGATGGTGGCTCTAAATAGGGTGGTTGGTTTGGACCTCAGTGAGAATGAGATTTGATTGAAACTCAAAAGAGATGAGGGAGGCCACTGGAGATGTGGGGGACGGCAGAGGACCAGCTAGTGCACAGGCCCTGAGGGAGCAAGTGTGAAGGCAGGAGGAGCCAGTGGCTGCAGTGGGACTGTGAGGCCCTGCTCCCCTCACTACCTGTTACGAAGGGCAGTTTTCCCCTAATTCATTGCAGACTAATATTTTTGTGGAATTTCATGAAAATGGATTACTCAGAAAACAAAATTGGAAAAACAACAACGTAGAAAGTAAAAGCCCAGGGTTTTATTATGAGAGGCACAGAAAATTCCTCTTACCAAATTGCCATAAAGGTTGTAAATGTTAACTTTGCTTTTCTTTTCTTATTGCATGGTAGACTAGTGACAGCATGGACCAAGAGTTGGCCAGGAGGCACACTTTGAGTTGTGGGGATTCCCTGAGCACTTGACCTTTACTCTAAGCAAAGGGGGAATGTTGGAGGGTTGGAACAGAGGGAAGACCTGCCCTGACTTCTGTTTTCAGGGCATCTTCAGAGGATGGAGTGTAGGGGTCCAGGGGAAAGCAGGGGGAGAGGAGGGAGTGCAGGGGGCCGGGGGAAGCAGGGGGAGAGGAGGGAGTGCAGGGGGCCAGGGTGAAGCAGGGGGAGAGGAGGGAGTGCAGGGGGCCAAGGGGAAGCAGGGGAGAGGAGGGAGTGCAGGGGCCAGGGGGAAGCAGGGGGACCAGTGGGACCAGCTGTGAGACTTGAGTTTTACAGGCAGCAGATGATGGTGGCTCAGACCAGGATGGCAGCATTGGAAAAGGCAGAAAGTGGTTGGTTCTGGATATGTTCCTAAGTTGAGCCCACAGAATTTCCTGGTGGGTTGGATGGGGGTGTGAGGGAAAGAGAAATCAGGGGCGATGCCAGGATTTCAGGTTGGTTAACACCAAAGGTGAATTACTGTCACCTGAGGTTGGGAAGGCGCCAACTGAGATGCCGTGGGTGGAGGAATCGGGAGTTCAATTTTGTATATTTTGAATTAGACTTTCAGCACCTAGGAGATCTAGTCAAGTGAGAAATGTGTAAACACCATGATGTTACCTGAAGACCTGTATCTTGAAGTGAACTCTTCGGGCTAGAGAGGAACCTGAAATGCGCCTTCTCACCTGTGACCTTTCACCTTCCAGGACAGGGCATAGTTACTATATTTGAAAGGGTCCAAGGAAGTCAATTTAAGAGCATCCATCCGTGATTGCATCCTGATATCAAATCCTCCTGATGTTTTATTCCACTTTGCTTTTGAATCTAGCCACAAGGAAGAAAACAGTCTCTTAATTGCAAAGGTACAAAGTCTGGTTGCCCCTGAGTTCCACGAGGCAGGTAGAGAACTGACTGGGATTTAAAAGCAATCTGGCCACCTCATCTGCCACCCGTTTGATTGCCAGGATTGTTTTGGCTTCTCTGATTACCAGTGATTACATAATTTATTAACCAAACTTAGTAATACTGAACATGTAACAGCTCTTGGTACTTTACTGTCCAGTAAATAAAAGGTAAGGTATAAAAGTGTGTAGAGTTAATGAGCCCAGTGCTTTAAAATAAATATATGTGCTCACCACAAAACAAGGATTGGAAGGTATCGCAAGAAAAATTTTACACGTGATTATTTGGATGGAGACACTATGAGTAGTGTCTCCTCTTAAACTTTTCGGTGTGTAATAAAAATAGGTTTACTGGAATAATTAGCAATAGTAATAATAATCATTTGTTAAAGAAAATGAGCACAATAGCCATGTGGCCTCTTTTCTCTCTGGCCTCCACAGCTCACCATCTGCTACCTGGACATGCTGATGACCAGTGAGGAGCGCCGGAAGCAGCTGAGGGACCAGTACTGTTTTGAATGTGACTGTGTCCGATGCCAAACCCAAGACAAGGTACGTTGTGTGGAATCAGCTTGAAGGCCCTCCCAGGTGATATCCAATTATGTTTCAGAGAATTCTGCTTCTGTTCCATTAATCCAAAAATAAATGACCGTCAGTACATAGTAGGAAACAGAAGTAAATAAAATAATCACAGTGCTGCATATATTTACTTACTGGAACTTTTATCACCAACCAAGCAATGAGGTTTAATCTCAGGTAAGGATCCATGGAGCTGAGAGTCTAGAGGGAACATAGGAATTAAACAGGTCTCAAACCCAGACCTTTTGACTAAACCTAGTGTCCCTTCTTCTATATAATAACTTCCTGTGACCTCTGGTGCCAGCTTTGATGGAGAGAGGTTATTGGTTTCACTGCATGAGAAAGGCCCATGAGCTCATTCTAATGATGTGTAGGGATCAGTGAACATGATCAGTTTTCTGTTAAAAAGGACTTGTAGAAATAAGTGAATTAAATGGGAAAAGTTGGATCTACTAATAGTTTCCCATGATTCCATCTACTTGAGCATTAGGCTTTTGCCTCTCAAAAGCATAACAGGAATCATAGGGGATGCCCTGGATTTCTCCCCAGACTAACCTGGAATGTCCGGCAGCAAGCTAGCTTCCCACCCACATCCTTGGTTGGGAATGGGACGGATTTTGGATTTAGTGCCTCTTATGTGACATCTCTATGGCAGACCCTCAAAAATTTCTCAAATAGGTGCTTGTATTTTATTAAAATTGGGGTCATGTTCACTTTTGGTTTATTGTTATAGTTGAAATCTGGCTAAAATTGTATATTTGGAAAGGGCTTGGCTACAAATAACAGATAACTGACTTTAGTAGGTGTAGTATATTTGCTTTTGTTTCAAGAATCCTGGAGAATCTACAACCCAAGACAGGAACTACTTCTCAGAGATCTCATTACAGACCCAGAATCCTTCTGTCTTGCTTCTCAGCCATCCCTAGCCTGTGCCTTTTGTCCTCATGAGTCCCAGGATAACTGCTGGCCCCACCCCCTACTCAGTGTGTCCAAGCTCTAGACATGGAAAAGAAGAGGTAATAAAAAACAGAGAACAAAGGGAAGCCCTCCTAGGATCTCCACCTACATCTTACTGTTCAGAACTGTTTATGTGATGACTTTTAGTTCTGAAAGAGGGGAGGACACTGGATTTTCACTTTTCAGCCTTCGTGCTGGAGGAAGGTGAGGGAGAAGGGGAGTTGAGAGTGGCATTCGGTTAGCCAGTTGGCAGTGTCTGTCATACCCACTGACACCACTTTCTTCCTTCCTAGAGCTAACAGGTGGTTTAGTACTGTATTAGGATGCTTCAGAAAGAGAACTAGTGGGGGAGGGGGGGTTGTTTACAGCCCTGTGGTCTCTCTCTATACTACATATATGTATGTGTGTGTATAATATTCAGCCATGAACCAAGGAAATCTTGCCATTTGCCATAACACGGATGGACCTTGAGGGCATTATGCTGAGTGAAGTGAGTCAGGCAGAGAAAGACCAATGCTGTGTATAATACAAGAGAATTAGGCTGGATGGTCCTAAGATCCCTTCCAGCTCTGTGAGCTCATGTTTCTCTGAATTGTTTCCTGGTTAAAGTGAGTGGGGTATGTATTTAGATGAGAATGTAAACTTGATTTCAATTCGTTCATCAGTTATATTTTAAGTTTCTATTTATAGGATAATTTTATTCTGTTTATTGAGATAAATATCCCTTCTGAAATCTCTATGCTGTTGATTTGCTTTGAAAAAATAGCAGAAGTAAATTCAGCTTAGTGCATTCCCAAAAGATCATAAATTCAAAATTAGTTAAAAAATAAATTTATTTCAGTTCCTGGATTTCAAGTTTTTGGGTTTATTTTTCTGCTTTTCTTGGAACCTAGAAAATTCATCTTAACAGGTTTCTACATCACACAATATTTATTAGGTGCCTGCCCCTGCATGTGACTGGACTGCCATGGTATAGTGTTTCAGGAAGGCAAGAGGGCTTTAACAGTGGGTGTGATTTACATGTGTGCAGTTAGTTGTCATCTGTAATGAGCAGCAGCTTAATTTTTGGAAGAAGGAAAATTTACCTTCTAAAGGAGGTTTTGGAATGATTTGGCTTCTCCTGTGGCTTGCCCAGGTCATACTCCAAGGCAGTAGAGGCAGAACAGACTGAATGGAATTGATTGTTTCCATAAGTTGTGGGCAGTATGTGCTTCCTGGGTTCATGTTTTGTTGGGGGGGGGGGGGTGCCATATTTACTTCTGTGACACTTTTTTGTTCCTAAAGCCTGTTACATTTGAGCCTTCCTTTGCCTCCCGCCTAGATTGAAATGGCCCCTAATTGGTCCCTGGCCTTCAGTTCCTTCCCCGTCTCCCGTCTTTTTTTTTCAGTTCTTACTTATTTGTTTTCCTCATCCAAGGGTACTTTTTCCATTGCTTTTCAGAGAGCGGGGCGGGGAGGGGGGTGGCGGACACAGGGAGAGAGACATCGATGTGAGAGAAACATATCGATTGGTTGCCTCCCGCATGAGGCCCCGGGGCAGGAGCCTGCAACCGAGGTACGTGCCCTTGGCCGGAATCGAACCCAGGACCTTTCATTCCTCGGGCCAACACTTACCCACTGAGCCAAACTGGCCAGGGCCTCTTCTTTTTTTCCTTTTCTCCTCTCCACTCTTCTCTTCTTTTCAACTTGTTTTGTATAACGTATTTTATCCAACTTTATCCTTTTCCCTGCCCAGAAGACTCTGAGGTGGCTTACAGACACACATGCACACACAGTCACACATATACGTAGTGAAACAGCAATAGATTTTATAATGGCATGTGAAATAAGAGTGACAAGAAGTAAGATGAAAGCAGGTTCGTACCCAGAATGCGTGCCAGATGATTTTATATTCAAGAAATCAATTGCAAATTTACTCTAAATTTCCCAGCAGCCAAAGGTAAAAGACTAATTTCAAAATATACATGCATGGCCCTCATCCGGAGCACAGTTGTTCCTGGCACTGAGGCCTGAGTCCCTCACAGGGGTCCCCCTCAGGTTGAATGGCCAACATTCTTATCGGAACTCCACAACAACTTAATAGCTGATTTCTATAATATTCCTCAATGTAGCTGCTTGGCATAATTTCAAATTATGACTTAATGAAAGAAGTAATAAAAAGGGTGAAAGAATATGTGATCTAAGTTCTTATCTCTCTGATGGTTTGCTTCATTCCAAGAATGCAATTTAGACTATTTAGAAGAAGGCAAGGACTGCATAGGTAATCTGTCATTGGTGTTATTTCTCGCAGTCTTTTAAATTTTTTATTTTAATTTTTATTAAAGTGATACATGTATACAGTTTGAAAGTCAAAGTACTAGAATCCTATTGAAAACTAATTAGCATGCTTTCCTTCTGCTTCTGCCCAAGTCCTGCTCCCCAGAGATAACCATTTGGGCTTCTGGCATTTATTTTGTGTTTCCCAAAAACTAAAGCTCCCTTAACTCATGTCCTAGGGCAGGTTTTATTGAGTTTGCTTAATGACTATTTTTTTATTTCCAGGATTTCAAATTGTCTTTCCCCCCACATCTCCTGGCTTATGTTTTATTTTAACTGCCTCTGTTTCATAACCTCTCGTTCACTTCTCATACAGGCCTCTCTGTCGTTTGTGTATCTTTTGAGCATTCTAAGCATGCTTGTTTTAGGCCTTGGTCAGTCAGTGCCACAGTTTATTTTCTGATTGTTGGCTGGTGCTGGTTATCTTCCTTAGCACTTCGTTTCACTGGTGTAGAGTTCGGAACAGCAGGCTCATTTTGATTTTGTTCCTTTCTCTCTCCATGTGCGCATCCCCTCTAGCTGGGGATGCGCACTTACCCCTCCCAGACCCCCAGGGCCCAGCTCAGAACCAGGACTCGGTGGCATTTGGAACTGTTGCATCACAGTGAGACTGTTACAGATCCTGTTACTTAGGTGGTGAGCATCTTGGCTCTGGCTCTGTCTTCTAGCCTCTCCAGGCCCCCAGCTCCCTATAACTATTTAGCTCAGGGGAACAGGTCATGAGCCCTATATTTTTAGCCTCTTTTTTATAAACAAGGGAGCCTCACCTCATCCCTTGGCTTTAAGCTTTGGAGCTGATTCCACTCACCTTCCTCGTGTGAAGCATTTTTCCCCCTTTTAACTGTTGAAACTGAACCGGTTCCTGCTACTCCTGCTTCCAGAACGGAGGGCCCAGCTTCCGCTCAGCTTACTGCTTTGTGTTTCTGTTCTGTTTTTGGTCCATGGAGATGTTTATCTTGTTTTTTGACCTATTTTTGGTTTCCCTTTTTACATTTTACTTATTACTGCCCCGGGTTTGGAGTAGAGGGGAGCACTTCAAAGTCTGAACTGACAGCATCTTGAGTGGAAGTCTGTACTTTGCTTGCCAAGTGCATAGGTAAGAATTCAAGTCTTTGGAGGTGAGGAACGTGTGAGGATAAGCAGTGATCTAAGTATCTGGTGCGCTTCCAGGCACATGTGCACCTGATCTTGGGATCAGCCTGTGTGTGGCGCAGGGATCTGTATCTTTACCACAGGGCCTGCTGTGGAGAGAGAGTTGAGTTGAGTCTCTCTGAAAACAGTTTACTAAGTGGCTCTGTAGGGAGGAAACCCTCATAAACTTCTCATTCCCTGATGCTACAATTTTAAGTCCACTGCCTCCTATTTTCTTCTCTTGAAACAAAGCAGTGTTAATTATTGTCCTTGGTAATTATTTCAGTTTCTTTTCCAATATCCTCTTTTGTAACTTGAAATTCCTTTTCTTTGATGCCTTCTGAGGCCCTCCACATACCTGTGAGCTGGGGGGCCCTGAAGGAGCGCAGCATCTCACAGAGAAAGGATGGGCTAGGCTGGCACTGTTAGAACTGCCTCAGCTCCCACACGTGGTGCACCTCAGTCAAGCTATTACTGTTGAGCTGTGAACTCAGGGACAGGAGGCAGGATTGAGCCAGAGGAAGAAGCAGTGATTGTCTGAAGAAGGAATGAAAGAACATCAAGTTAAAGCTGCAAAGGAACGAGGGTTCTCTGCCCAAGGAAAAGTTTTTATGGTAACTCAAATCTACTTGAAATATGAGCAATTACTTAAAGGTCATTAGCAAACCAAGATTTTTTTCTGCCTCCTTCCTCTGTTTTGTTAAATGAATTGTAAGCAGAAACGCCTCTTGATGGGATGATGGGATGATGGGCCCAGCCGGCTCTGAGCTGTTTTATATATCAAGTTCTAACAATGTAAGCAGAGTGTGTTTCCTGTTTCTAGAGTTTTCATCATAACCGAATTACCTTATCTTCAGGAAGATTAGGAAGATTTGGCAGGGGATTGAAGAACTGTGTGTGTGTGTGCACGTGTGATGAGTTTTAAGCAGTCAAAGCAGAATGTCACTGCATGTTACCTATGTCTCGCTTCTCCGAACCACCAGAAGAATGGGTTTCCCTGGGGAGAGTGCAGTGCTGGCTGTCATTGATGTTAGAGAGAGGAAAGGAATGTATTGACTTCAGAACCACATAACCCCGTCTGCAGTGTTACAGTGAAGCACCAGGAGAGGTTCTGGGTGTGGGACCATGGGCCACAACCTTGGCTGGGAAATGAACAGTGAAGCCATTGTGCTTGCCCCGGAATCTGCCATTCACCACATCACAGGGCGTAGGCCTCCGTGTTGCCTTCTCCCCGAGAACAGGCAGCTCTGCTCCCCACTCCTCTTCACGTGGCTCGGATTTGTCCAAAAGTCCACCCCAGGGGTAAGAAGAGGGTCTTTCCAGATTGCATGGTGACATGAATTCCATCTCACAATCTTTTCTGTTCTTGCACAAAAACTTTTCTTCTGGCTCTTGGTCTACAAGAAGCTCTGGCTCGGGACAGATTTAGTGATGGCAGCTGCTGGACGCAGAAGTATGTTTTCTCATGTGCCAGGCACAGGACCCAGCCCAGCACATGGCACACAGTGTGCTACAAGGGTAGCTGACAGAGGTGATCTTCCTCAGGGAATATTAGAAGTTAGAGCACCTGCTAACGCTTTGGGGGCCCTTACAGTGAACTCTGCTGACTTACACGCTTCATCTCATTTCATCTCCATGACCTTATGAGGGTGCGGGCTGCTCTTATTCCCATTTTACAGATAAGGTAACGGGTTTTCTGCTTCATAGTCTGTATTCTTAACTATTGCATTATGCTGACTGTAATTTTACAAATAATAGATATATTTTCCCCATCTTACTATATCAATGTTGAAATACAATTCGCATTCAGTAAAATTTACTCTTCTTAGGGTACAGTTCTTTGAGCTTTGACAAATGCATGCAGTCTGCAGCCACCACCACTACCCAGATATAGAACAGTCCATCACCCCCCAAATTCCCTCCTACCGCCTTGTAGTCAAGCCCTACCCCACTTCCAGCCCCTGTGACCCCTGATCTGCTTCCTGTCACTATAGTTTTACCTTTTCCAGAATGTCATGTAAATTGCTCCAAACTCCATTTGGCTCTGTCTTCCTTTGCTCAGCACAACGTATTTGGTATTCAGCCATGTTCTTTTTCCACGCATTTATAAATATGTTATCTCGGTGTTTGGTTCCTTTTTGTTGCCAAGCAGGATTCTTTTATGTGGCTATCCCATTTGTTTATCCCTTCACCAAGTGAAGGATATTTATGTTCTTTTCCAGTTTGGGGTGGTTATCAATAAAGCCACTGTAAGCATCTACAGACAGGTTTTTGTGTGAATATAAATTTCCATTTCACTTGGGTAAGCACCTAGGAGTAGGAGGATTGCTGGGTTGTGTGGTAAATATATGTTGAACTTTATGAGAAATTGGCACTGTTTTCCAAGGTGACTGTACCATTTTGAATTCCTAATAGCAATGAATGAGAGTTCCAATTACTCCACGCCCTTGATTTTGTCAATTTTGCTTTTGTTTTAATTTGTTATCATTCCAATAGATGTGTAGTGATATCACATTGTGGTTTTAATTTGCATTTCCTAATGACTATTGATGTATTTTTTTCATGTGCTTAATTTGCCATCTGTATGTCTTACTTGGTGATACATTCAAATCTCTCGCCTATTTTAAAAATTAGGTCGTTTTTTCATATTGAGTTTTGAGAGTTCTTTATTCTGTATACATACAAGTCTTATCAGATATGTGTCTCATATTTTTTCTCAATTTGTGGCTTGGCTTTTCATTCTCTTGATGGAATTTTAAGAACAGAAGTTTTAAACTCTGATGTAATACAATTTTTAATATTTTTCTTTTTTGGATCAGTCTTGATGCCAAGTCTAAGAAATCTTTGCCAAATCCAAGAGAATAAAGATTTTTCTTCTATGTTTTCTATCAGAAGTTTTATAGTTTCAAGTTTTACATTTAGATCTTTGATCCATTTTGAGTTTCTTATATACAGTAGTACAAGGTTAATTTTTTGCATGTGAATGGCCCATTACTGTAGCGCCATTTGCTGAATCAGTATCTTAAGGCAGGAGGATATTATAGAAAGAGTGGAGAATTCTGTATAGAAGCTGGGCTCTAGTCCTGGAGCATCTGCTTATAACGCGGGTGACGGTAGCCAGAGAGATCAAACCTAAGTGGTGGGGAACAGGGCAGCTGGCAGAGGAGGGAGAGCACTTGCTCAGGGTCCGTCCTGGATTCTGCTGCTTACTGACCATTTCACTTTGGCAGGCTTCCCTCCTTAGTCTGAGTTTTCTCTTTTGTAAAATGAAAATAATCTATACCTGGCAAAGCTGCGTTGAGGTTCAATTAGATAATGTGAGTATAGCTTGGGACATGGTAGACACTCAGTAATGGTAGCCATTATTGCTATTGAATGAGTTGAGGAAATGGCCTATATGGGACGTTCCAGGAATTATAGCATCCTCAGTTCCCATCATTTGCTGACCAGGGTCACTGAATTGCTCGCATGATCAGCTTGATAACTTTTTAAGTCTTCCTGCTCCACCTTTTGGTAATATCTGCCTCCCTCCCCTTTTTTGTTCTAGCACCTTCTGTGTGCTTTCCATGGTCATCGTATTGGAGTGGTTGGTGCTTTTCAGCCTTGTTTTCTCCTTGGCGTAGCCCGTCCCTAGCCTGGGCTTTCCCTCCTGAGAAGTGAGCTGACCTCTGTCCAGACTTCTGGGGATTATGACTGCCCGTTGTCACTATTCATGCTGCTGTTCACTCCTGCAGTTCCTGACCTTGCTCACACGGGGTGTATGTGGGGGAGCTGTATGTAGGGGTGTGGGGGCATGTGTGTGGGCTGTGCTAGGGAGGGGGCTTTCAGGCTGATAATAAGATCGCAATGACAGTGTGCCTGGCACTGCACAGAGGAACATGCCAGTCATTTCTTTCTCTCCTTCCGCCCAGGTCCCTGGACAGAGTAGATGTCATCCTGGCCCCACTTTCCTCACGTTCTCTCCCAAATGAGATGATGCCTCTTGTAGGGTTTGCTGCATAGGAATTGTCCACACTCTGTGAGCAAGGCCACACTTGGAATCTTTCTCTCACGATGTAACAGAAATAATAAAACACCAGGGGACAGACACCAGACAAGGGTTCCCTTACCATTCCTTCCTATTCATTACAGGGCAAGGAGTGCCACCCACACTCCCTGAGCCCTAAGCCTGAAAACAGGCCTCCTTAGTGGTCACAGCAGCTTCAGGGCTCCAAGCTGGGTGGAGACCTGCTCACTGTGCAGTGGGAGTGGGCAGCAGAGAGCTCTGCCTTACCTGTAGCTGGCCCTGCAGTGACAATAGGAAGGATGTCCCAGAAGTCAGGAGTGAGAAGATGGTACCACATTGAGCTTGGAGACAGACAACAGATGCACAGTTCAGTTCACTGTGACAGTTATGTTCATGGAAGCCTATTTGAAGTGCAGTGGGAGCAGAGGAGGAAAAATACCTCCCTAGGCAGTCAGAGACGACTTCACAGAGGAGGAGGCAATTGACCTGAGATGTAAAGGCTGTATGAAAGGAGTTTTCAGTGAGATAGGTTCAGAGGGAGCACTTTAGACCAGGGACACACCCTGTGGAATATTCCAGAGGTGCGGAGAGTATGGTGTATCAGGGAACTGCATATCGTTCCGTATTCCTGGAGCATAGAGGCTGGTTATCCTGGCTGATAGAGGCTGGTGAGGCTAGTGATCGGGGCGAGGAGTGAGATCCGCCGGACAATGTCTGGATGGGAAGCTGCTGAAGAAAGCGAGGGTTGGCTTTTGACCAACAACAGCCAGAAAAATAAGATGGCATGTGTAGAAACAAAAGTCAGAAACTATTGTTCCACAAGGAAGGAGAATCATCTAAAACAAGCCATGAAATTAGCATGGCTCTCACACCATTTCTCCCTGAAGGGCTTAGTGGGAGCTGCTTCTGCGTCTGTGATGGTGGCCTTTGTCCAGCCCCCACTAAGAGATGCTATCGGGTGCACTCAGTACCTGGCGATGTGAGAAATGGTTTGTTTCAAATAGTCGTCTGCTTACCGCTGGCTTCTGGGCGCTTTAGATAAAGATTAGACTGTTTACTGTTTGTGCTGAGTATTAACTGCTGAGGAGAGAGCGTGGATATTCTCTGACCTAACTGTACTTCTCGGTAATTAGGATATGATGTTGCTTCATTCGCACACATCAGCAGATCTCATCTCTTCCAGCCCTTATTGCCCAGTCATTTTTAGACCCTGAGAACTCTATAAAGTAAAGAGCCAGGTGGGCTTTCTCAGGGTCTTGTTTTGACATGTAAATTGGATCCTGGAATTATTAAAGCATTGATAATGCTTTCTTGTCTGAAAAATTAAAATTTGAAAGCAGCAGCTAAAGGCCCATAAAAACAGTTGTCTCTGCATTTGTCATTAAACCCCCCTATGCAATAAATTTACTTAGCCTTAACTTAGAATCATTCTGCTAGTTTCAGAATTCAGTCAATGTTGGCATTTTTTTTAATGCCTTCTTATGCTAATTTCGTTATTTATTGTGCATCTTAAAACATAAAGAGGCAGCCAGTTAATAAATTACGTTTTCTACAACTGAAATAAAAACATGTTAATTATTTCTAAACAATGAAGCAGCATTAAATATGGAGAGTTCCTCAGTGGGGATAACAAACAGCCTTGGAAGGTGAGGAAAATTACCCAAGTTTGACATTATCTCACTGCAGATCTACTTTTTACAGCTGCTCCCTGTTTGAATGAGGTCAATTAAAATAATTGTAAAAATCATGACTACTAAACTCCTTAATTTCATATCATTGTTTTTCAGCTCAACAAAGACCCAGAGCAATGTTCTTCCTGAGCTTTTATATTGTACTCTTTAGAGAGAGGAAGGGAGAGAGAGAGAAACACCAATTTGTTCCACTTACTGACGCATCATTGGTTGATTCTTGTATGTGCCCTGACCAGGGACCAAACTGCCATTTTTATCTTTTTCTGTTGATTCCTGTGACAGACATTTGCTGAATACCTGCTATGTATGCAAAGGCCTAAAAGGAGACCCTGATAACTGAAGCCCTATGAAAAGCAAGCCAGAAATAGGCAAAAAGGAGAAAAGGGGTAAGCCTGCTAGGTTTGTGCTTAAATTCTTGCAGTATTGGGCCCATCTACATGTGGTGCTATTCTTTTGGTGTCCATAGATAAAGACTGCTTTAGGACAGTGAAGCACAGGGATGTTGAATGTTAATTATTTCTAAACAATTAGGCAACGTTCAAGAAGTAATACTTCTCCCCAGGTCCTTTAGCATGAGCACTCCAAAAAGAAACACACTATTGTCCAGGAAATAAAGTTTGCTACTTGAAGTCAGTCCCAATATTTTTTGTTTTGTTTTTTTTGTATTATTTTTTTAACAGAGTGGCAAGGGAAGTCAGAAGGGAGAGTTTAAAAATAAAAGAAAGGTGGAAGACTAGTTCCTCACACCAAAATAAGTGAATAGCCAAGTTATTACAGGGTGTCCTGAGTTTCAGACTTTTCTTTGGGTGGTTTCAGGGCTTGAACAAGACACTTCTCTCAAGTCTGTTTAGTGTGCCCCTCAACCTTAGTGCCGAGAGCCCACTTACATGTTACCTGGATTTTTCAGAGGTAATCGAATGCCATTGTGTAGTTTGGAAAAAATAAACTTTTCATAATGCTCTTGGTTTAGTATCTAGTTACCAAGTGAAGAGCAGACATGTTTTAAATATTAACAGCAGAGCTTCAAGGGATTGTTTAGACCCTCTTTGCATTTATTGTTTCAGACCGTAAAGATTGAACAGACAGGTTTAAATGTAAAATCACTAATATTATCAATTACGGGCAATTACAGAATACGTCTCTTTCCCTAGTAATAACAGTGCTGCTATATTAGCAATTAGAGAAGCTCAACCCACCCTTTCCGTGAAGTATGTACTCTTGAAAACAGTTTGTCCCTTTATTGATTGAGCTTTTCATGCTCCCGTAAACTCATCTCAATTTTCACCCAGGAAAATTACCGCTCCTGCCACCTAGCCTTTCAATTAAGTATGCTTTGCTATTGTTACGGGCAGTGTTGGCTCCCAGTTCTTGTGTTCAGCAAAGAAAGAATTCAGAGCCAAGAACGCTAGTGCAAGAGGAAGTTTATTTAGCATGCAGAGCGAAAATACACTCAGAGAAGATTTGAGTGGACTGCTCAGAGAGCTGCCTTGGCCTTATAGAAAGTCCACAGAAGCAGAAGAAGTGAGCTAGCTGGGCTGCATGGACTGAGGAAACAAGAGGCAAAAGATGGGCCCTTGGAGACAGGTTCAGGGGGTTAGCCTAGGACAAAGCTGCTGCTGCCCACTGCTCCCATGGTTGCAAGTCCTATGGGGACCCTTAGATTTAGGAGAAAGAAAGCAAAGATACATGCCTGAAGGTGTGGGCATACTCTAGGGAGTGCACATTGGGTTCTTTGTCTTAAGGGTTTTTATCTTTTCTAAAGGCAGGAATTTTAGGGGAGTTTCCAGAGGAAGATCTCAATAGAATATTCATCAGCTTTCCAGGTATTTTCTTTAATATGCTGTTTAATCAAAAAGTCTATAGGGTCAGGGTCATGGTCTCTATTGATAGGTCAGTACTAGGGCAAGGGGTCATTGGTCATTGCATCTAGTCCTGATGTCAGCCATGACATCTCTTTGTCTGGTTTTGTTGCTTTTCTGGGCCTAGAACTGAAACATAGCTGAGGCTAGATGTCATCTCTAGTTTGACCAAAACTCTGTCTTTGTGGTCAACAGACCCAAGGCTTTGTTCCTACGATTATTTGATGCTGATCAGAACTTCATTGTCCTGAGGGCTTAGTGCTTAAGGGAGTGGCCATGCAAGGGGGATGAGGCAAGTGAGTCAGGTGCTGGATGAGGCCGGTTTGAATCAGCTATCTGTCTAAGTTTCCCCATTCTACTTGCCAAGGAATTTTCCCAGCTTCCTACTATCCTGCTTCACTATGAGATGTATCATTTAGACTTTTTTCTTTGGACACAATTACAGATGTCCCTCATTTCTGACCCTGTTTACCCACCTCCATCCAACCCCTGCTCCCCCTCCCTTTGGCCATCAACACACCGTTGTCTGTGTCTAGGGGCTATGCATATGTGTTCTTTGGCTAATTTTTATTAATTTAAACATTTTGTGTCAACAGAAGATAGATCATTATTAACTGGTGCAGTGTAGTGTCTCACAAAATACATACATGTCATAGAAAAATAATTAACTACCTTGTTCTCTTGCCAACCAGATGTGTAACTAAATAAGAGTTGGAACCCAAGGGGACTCCATTGTATTTATTGATTTAAGTCATTAAGTTGTTGACTCAGAGACTGCGTTGAAAATTTTCCGAACTTCATTCTCTTTTTCATCTTTCTACCTCTTCTATGTATGGTATGATTGTCATACAAAAGGCTGTACCTGTTTAATGTATACAACTCGGTGAGTTCAGAGATGAGGACACATCCCTGACACCATCATCCAAAATCATAAATTCCTTTTTGGCTTGTTGTAATAACTTAAGGTGCAGATGGGTTCTCTTTTAGATGAGAGGACAGTCTAATGACTAAGAGAGTTGAGGATACATAGATATACAGGGATTTTTGTTGTTGGAAACCTGGGGAAGGTTTAGAGCAGCTGCTTGGGCCAATAGGGGCTGGGTTAATAAACCAAAGCAGTGTTTTCCAACCAGCTTGCCAGAATGAGATTAAGTCAAAACCCTAGGACTGGCACCAGACTGCAGCCACTTCTTTCTTCCCCCCAGTAAAACAACAATCCTGTAAGTATTTCTCCAGCTATCCTCTCTTGCCTGGATTGCTGCAAGAGTCCTCTATGTGGTCTGCCAATTCCTACCCTGCTGCTTTGGAATTTAGTTTTCACACAGAAGCTGGAAGGATATTTTCAGAAGGGACCTCTCAGCAACTTCCCGCTCACTTGGAAGGGGAGATCCAGGTTCACTAACAAGGCCAACAGCGCCTGTGTGGCCTGGCTTCTGCGTGGCCTGGCTCCTGTTCACCTTTCCAATCTCCATTCAGTCTCTTGGCTGGAACATGCCAAGATCTTTCCTGCCTTGAGACTTCTGCTCTTGGCTTCCTCTGCCTGAACCAACCTTCCTGGAGCTTTGTGCTTACCTAGCTCTTTATTGTTTTTCAGCCCTCAGCTTCAGCCTCCCTTCCCCAGAGGGATGTCCTTGACTACCCTGTGAAAATCAGGTGCCTCTCTCCTTGTCATTTTCTGTTCCCCTTTCTCTCCATTATAGCACAGCCATCATTACTTATTATTTGTACATGCCTATTTGCTTACTTGTTAAGAAAGTCTTGTTTTCTGCTGTGTCTTCAGTGGCCAGCACGGTACTTAAATAATTATTATAGCACTTAACAAATTTGTGTTGCATGAATGAATAGGTAAATAAATACCATTATTTGTCTAGCACCGAGTTAAACTCTGTATGCCCTGAGCCATTAAAGTCAGATGCTTGGCAGTTATTCAAGTGCCCTCCTCCACAGGCCACTCACCCCCAAGTCATCCCCTTCTTAACCTCTTAAATTGGTCCCTTCCTCTCTGTCTTTGTCCCTGAGTCCGTTGCCTTGTTTGGGTTCATGTCATTTTTTTCTGGACTGTTGCAACATCTACCCACCTGGTCTTCCTGCCTTCAGTCCCTCCACCTGCCTGTGTATTTTCCACAGAGATATTTGAACAACATAGTGATGTCCTCCTTCTCCTTTCCCCTCCCTCTCCCCCCTCCAAATGCAATATTTAGAAGTATATTTATGTGGTTGTTTTAACCACTAAACTGTAAGCCCTCAAGGCTAAGGCCACGTCTCACCTCTGTCTTTCAGTTCTGATGCCTAGCTCTAATGTACATTTGGGAAATGCTGGCAGGTATTGAACTAAAGACAGTCTAAAGGGCACATTGTTACTCATAGTGCTGTGGACTTGGTCACTTTTTGTGTCTATTATAAATCAAAAGTAGAGAACAGGGGAGATGTCATTGTAGATTGAGTAGACAAGAGAGAAAAGCCTAAACCATTAAGAACTTGCAGCAAAACCTAATGGTCTTGGCATGAAAAGGGAGAGTATGATCACAGAGATTAGAAGTGATGACTGAGGCAGCAAAGACCAGGCTGGTGGTCTTTGGTTCTGACTGTGCATTAGAATAACCTGGGCTGCTCATGAAAATACAGATGCCTGCTGGCCTCCGAGAGATTCTGTTATCGTCTCCCTAGGTGGGACTTATATTTAGTCAGCTGCCCAGGTGACTCTGAATACATACCCACTGCATGAGACCCTGCTGGCAGAGGAGAGAACCAAAGCTGGAGGAACAGTAGGTGAGTTGGAAGGAACATCAGAGACTTCAGTGTCCCTGAAAGCACATTCCTGGTGTGGATGTGGGCAGGGGGGGGTGTCTGCGTATCTGTGTGTTTGTGCATTATTGGTAGGGTGGAGGAGGAATTGTAGTCTGTAGCCTCCAAGAGTGAATTAAAGCCTCTGATATATTAAGAAAATAGGCATATCCCAAATAGCTCAGCTCCTATCGGTGATATAAACAAGTTCTTTCATATGTTAAATAAACTCTCTGAAGTTCTGTCTACTGCTGTATGGAGGAAGGAAGAGTTTCATATTTGTTTATTTGCAGAAAATAAATCCTTGCCTATTCTAATTGATGATGAACATTTACTAATATTGGAATCTTACTGCTCAATAATCTAGAAAGTTGAATAGTAGGATAAATGTTACAGGACAGCAGCTGGGGCTCCGTACTTTTGACCCACTGACTGTGGCTCAACAGGAAAGTAAAAAGTGACCAAGATGCCACGGTTTTATAAACCCTCTGTGGCTGGCACCTTCGCGTGTCCTGGGGCAAGAAGCATGAAGAAAGAATTGTGCCATCTTGTGCACCCAAAATGCCATTTTGGACATCCAAAATTTGATGAGGGCCTTGTCAGACATCAATCCACAGATTAAACTGATACCAATACTATTTTGGGCAGATTTGATATTTGATTTGAGATTTGATGGTACCACCATGCCAGGTCCTAATGAAAGATGCCGTGACCCAGGCGACTTAGTGAGCAGGTCTTCACGAGCAGGAGTGTTCTGACTGTATACTTGGGTACCTATTTCCAGTTCTCCCCATGATTTCCATGAAGTTGCGTGCCCCTCCCTGTGCCCCCTTCTCCTCCTGGGAAGTGGGGACACCTCTGATTGTCATCTGGTAATGTTTATGAAGCTGCACCAGACCTTTGTCTGGAAGGCTCTGTTAACAGTAATGCATACTTGGTTTATGAGATGGTTACACGAGAATGGCGGTGGGGCAGGGTGCCAAACATGGCCAGGGCTTTTATCTCTGACATTAGAAAGAGGTCCCCTGGCTGTGGGCCAGATCAGAGTGTACCGGAATATGAAATGCAGAAGTGTGCTTTCTGTTGATGGGGCGCCGAGGGAAAGCTCGCCCTGCATTCAGCCAGCGCTGGCTTCCATGGGCAGAGTTGCCAAGCACAGTGTCTGAGTCCTGCCGCTTTTGTGCAGGGTCCCTCGTGGTGTGAGGTGGGACAAGAAAGAGCTGAACCATGGAATTTGGTTGCCTCCCTTCCCACCCCGTCCCAGACCTTGGAGGGAATGACCTCCCTGCCAGGCCCTCAGCCCAGGAATAATTGCCCTCTGGGATGACCCAGCCCCCAGCTTCCAGGAACAGAGCTCTGCCTGGATTAATTCACAGACTACAGAATTGTTTTAGGATAATGGAAGGAACCCTGGCTCTCCTCCACTGTGAGACAAAGGCAATTCTGGGCTCTTTCTTTTTGAAAATATGACTGAGCTATTAAAAATGATTCTTCTACTCAAACTGAGATGTACGCCTTTGAACTCTTTGCTTGTTTAGCATATGGTCAGAACAGCTCAGCGCTGCTTTATAAGGCGGTAGTAAGAACTGGTGAGCTGGTGCTAGCCCACTCTGAAAAGGTGGGGGAAGCTATTGGAAAAGGCATTAACTGATGTGAAGGGACAGATTCTGATGTCACGTTAAATAACTTCCTTATCGATTACCCTTATGAAAGCATGTCTAGACTTCTGTCCCAGGACTTGTTATCTGAAATTGTTAGTGTGGACCCCAGCTACACTATCCCCCTCGTTTAGGACCCCAGATTAAATAATCTGATATGCTTGCTTTACCAGATAAGCAAATACCATGTTCGCTGAGTTGGGAATGTTGCCCACTATAATCACTATACATACAAATGGCAGAGGGAGTGTGTGAATTAAATAATCTTTGTCAAATTCCTGGGCTGGGAGCAGTCTTCTGCACACTCTCTCTTCAGTCCTCTGCATACTCTCTGTGCTCTGACTGGTGCGTTGTATTGGTGAGAAAACTCGGCTTAAAATAGAATGAAGGTATTTGCAGTTAGTTGCACAACCACACATTTCAAAGTCTCCTATCAGAGTTTCAGGTTCCTCTTCATGCACAACGGACACCATATACATAGGTGACTAATGGTGTGGAATGATTAGTTTCCATCTCCATGGCAACCTTCATCAAGTTCTCACCTGGGGAAGCTGAGCCTAGAAGCACACTTAGCCTCCAGGTGTCGCAGCTGGCCAGTGGCAGAGCTCTGACTGGGCTCCAGTCCCACTGCTTCCACTTTCCTGGTGCTCCTCACACACTTCCCATTCCGGACATGGATTCCCGATCATGCTGTCCATCCTATTTTTAAATATCTCTGGAGAAACCCCGTCTAGGTTACCCCAACCTTTGCTGTCGGAACGTCGCCCCTTGGACCCAGTTTTACCTGTGCTGCTGCCAGTTAAAGCATCTTCACCTCTGTCTGCAGAGAATGGAAGTAGGAAGAAGGAAATAGGAGATCAGAGGTGTGGCCGATTGGAGACAGGGCTGAGGAGACAAAACCTGCCCTGCAATATGGGGGGATGCTTTATCTTAATGCCTGTTGCCATGAGAACACTTTTTCCTGTGCAATCTGCATTTTTCCCAATCTCATACCTCCCACCTTGTGGTGTTTACACAGTGAGATTGGCAGAACTCTGCCAGGAGTTGGAAGTAGTACAAGTTCACAGCCATGCCAGCCAGCCATGCGATAGTCTGTGTACAGTGTGAAAAGAATCTGTGAGCGGAGCCAGTAGCCTTGTGCTCCATGTAATCCCTATGATAGATTCTGGGGAGCATATCTTTCCAGTATGGGAGGGGCGGTACAAGGAAGTGTCTCCTTAAATGTCATGTGATGTCTAGCTGCCTTTGTATATCAGCCAGTCATGCCAGTTTCCCCCAAAGTTGCAGGAAAGGCAGTTTCCATGTGCACCACTGACATGGGTAGGTTCTCAACAGCCCCATGTGTGTGGATGCCATTATTTTAAATTTCCTAGAATTGACCTGATTTGATAGAAGCAAATGAGCTTATTTCTCTGAGAAGTTGGTCACTGGGCTAGGAATGCCCTGCACAGAGGGAGGGAAGGAGTTGAGGTTGTAGCTGGAAGAGGCCTTTGGTGGTTCTAGATGTCCCAGCTTCACACACTCGAGACTGTTGTCACTTTCCTGGAAGCCGTGAAGAGAACATTCTCACTCCCTCTGGCAATTCTGTGTACGTGAGATTTAACCTTGAACCGGCAGTTGGTTCCAATTTGTGGCCTTGTGGAAATCTATAGTTGGTGTGGAGTCCTGCTTTTGCCTGAGAGGTAAAGCTCATGGGCATTGGCAAAGGCTGGCAGCTATAGTGGGAACCTCAAGCTCAGTGGTAACAGAACAGTGCTGCTAGAGGCTCAGGCAATTCCATGGGTCCTTCTCTTCAACATCAGCACTAGTTTTAACTGGCTCGGTGCTCCTAGTTGCCCAGTGCTTCCAAGGCACTGATATGACTGGCTGGCTGGAGAAGGCTTGCCACCTGAGAAGAGGACATCTCTTCTGGGGTCAGCCAGCTCAGGGGTGTGGGGCGTAAGGGAGGCGGGGAAGGCTGGAGCTCCGGGCTCTTGAGAGGACACAGATTGTAGAGCCCTGCTGCACCCTCCTGTACACACCACTTGTGGGCACGGAGATGACATCATTTTGCAAAGGTGATCTGCGCACTGGTAATAGAACCTGGATGGTGTCCTTGTCATCTGAATCACAGCTATATTCATTGCTCCAATTATCATGGATCCCATTGGAAAGTACACAAAGGATTATGTCTGTGGAGGCCGGAGGCCATTTGGCCTGGTTCTTAGTGGATGGAGAGGAGTTTGTCTGGAGGAGTAAGTGGAGGAAGAGCCTTCTGGGCAGAGGGCATGGGAGCTGCAGAGATGTGGGCCATGGCCTAGCTGGTTCTGGATTCCATTGTCACTTGCCCTCTCCTCCATTAGGGTAAGACTGTTTTTCTCTTCCAGCAAACAAAGCAGACTAGTAGGGCCCCTGGTGGTCCCCTGTTCTCTAGGGTGGGGATTGAAAACTCAGGCCACTATGCCATTTATGACATTAATGCTTCTAGAAGGTGCAAAGGAAAGGGTCAGAAGGTGCACCTACTCAGAGAATTATCATCACTGAAGAAACTTAGCTTCAGGGAGGTTACATTCCTTGCCAGGTCACACAGCTATGGAGGAGGAATTCAAATCCACATTTTATGACTCTAAACCTAGGGTTCCTCCGACTAAGTCCTAATTATTGTGTGTAGCAGCTTGTTAATTTCTAATTAGATCATTCCGAAGGTTGAGCTGCTTGAAGTAGAGAACGTTCCTTCTTCCCCCATCCATCCAGCTCATGGTTGATGAGATAAGAGTGAACGCTCTATTTTTAACCACTCTCTTCCCACTTTATGGAAGAGCCTGTTTTTCCCTCAAGTTAAATCTGAGCTGCTTTCAGTTGTTTTTGCCAAAGGAGGTGGAAATTGGTTCCAGCAGAGATGTTTCCTGTGAATCTAAAGATTTCAAATGCTGTTGTATTTAATCTGTTAGTCCCAGTATATTATCCATGAACCAGAGAACCTGTCAGAGGTGCTGCAGTTAAACTCTGTTTCCCTTATGATTTTGAATTTCAGAAGTTCGCAGTCTCTCTTCTAAGTGCACACACTATATCTGAACCTCATTCTGCTTTAAAAACAAAACAGAAAAACCCTCTCCTTCTTTCAAAACACTTAGAATTATTGAATTACTGGGAAAGTTTGTAAGCATTTCATAATTTTCTTTCCTATACTAATCTCTCCGGTCCAGTCTAATTAGAGTCTGCATAAGGATTAGGTAACAGGAAGTCCTGCACAGCAGATTGCCAGTCTCCTTTCCTTTTAATGTGAGCCATCTGAAATTAGCCCAGTGCAAGGGTTTCAACATCAAACACTGTGAGCCAAGCGAACACATCTGGTTAAGCATTCCAGATGCAGAGCAGATCTGCATGGCTGCATCTGACGTTTGAACCTGATGGAGCCAGTGGTCACTTCCCCAAGATGTGCTCAGCTAGTCTTGCTGGATTCCAACTTTATTCTATTGAAGTAACTCAAGATTTGTAATTCACTGTAGCCACTGACACCTGGAAGGTTTGCTTCCTACCCTCAAACCCAAAGGAAACATTTATGGTCAATTGAACGTAATTGTGTGACTGGCACCCTTTTATGTAGTGGTGAGATTATCTCATATCATATGGTACCTATTTTTTACACTTAAGGGAATGACACTAGAGTATTGATTTATCAGTATGGGGGAACTTAGATGGCCTCAATGATTCATCCCTGGACAGATGGGGGCAGGGATATGTGGGCCAGGTGAGCAACAGGAGGCTCAGGATAATGTTGGAGGTAAAAGCCAGGAGAGTCAGCAGAGTCCATTCCCAAATAATCTTGATGCTGTTGTCAGAGTGGTCCCCAGTGCTAGAGCTCCTCTGGCTCTGCACTCTCCACCCTCTAGAGTGGCCAAGGACAAAGAAAGTCAGTGTCACAGACCAACATCTCAGGTTATGGGTGAGGAAGCCGAGGCTCTGGGGAGGAAGGCTCGCCCAGGAACATTCAGCTCACCAGGCCAGAGGTGCTGATGGTGCCAGAAGCAATGTGCTCTTTGTTCTCTTCATCGTCTCCCAGCAGAGTGAACTTATTCAGGAATCCTACTTTTAGTTTGAATTATTTTTACCACCTGGAGGACATTGAGCAGTGGTACATTTTATTTTTTTTAAATGTATATATATAAAATGAATGTTTCCCACCTACTGAGAACAAGTTTCCAGACTCATTCATTCAAGCTCCTTTTACATAGCAAAGCTGAAATTCAAGAAGGAATTTTTTCCCTAAATAACTTTGAATGATAGCAAGTGTCTGTGAAACGTTTGGTTAAGAAATAATGAAATAAAGACGTAGTGTACTGATTTCATACCTCAGGGACTGAAAAAGAACACACTAATTTACTCTCATATTTGCAAACTAGAAAAGTAGATTTAAATTATGCTTCCCTAAATAGTTTGTTTATGTAAATATGTCCTGTATATATATATAGGAATATATATGTGCATATGTGTATAACATGTTAGCGTTCTTTCAGACACACAGATACACACACATACACAATGCTCTCCTTTTACCTGGTGTGGGGAGAGGGGAGACAGACCCCATTGTAGGGACAGCTATAGGAGAAGACACGGAATGGAACACGGTGGGTCAGGAGGTAGAAATGAGAGTGAGGTGAACTGGGGACCTGAGAGAGTAAACTTTCTCCATAATGGAACCCCCAGGGAGTTGATAGTTAGCTCTGAATGAATGTAGCTTTGTCTAGCTCCAATATAAAGTGCTCTAAAGAGCTGTTGTTTCTGAATGTTTGGAAGCAATTTCAAAGCTTTCCTGCTCTTTTGATAAGTAAAGTCTTTGGCTCAACCCAAAGAACAGCTAATCAGATTATGATTGGGATTTAGTAGTGAATATAATTGTAACTTCAATTTATAATTGAATATAAATGTAACCATAGTCTCAGCTGCTTGGTGGAAGAATACAAGAACCCCACGTGAGCTCCACGTTAGAGGATTTTACTGGTCTTTTCCAAGTGTGAGTGCTGGGAATATTGTAGGGCCTTTCATAAGCCTAACTGCCAGACTGTTTTTCAAAATGGTTGACCACCATTTTACATTCTTTTCAGTAATACATGAGAGTTCCAGTCTTTCCACATCCTCATCAACACTTATTATCTGTCTTTTTGTTAGAGCTGTTCTAGTGAGTGTGAAAGTGTGATGATCATTGTAGTTTTGATTTGCATTTCCCTGATGGCCAATGAGATGAGAATTTTTCCATGTGCTTATTGGTCATTGAATATCTTCTTTGGAGAGTCTGTTTATATCCTTTGCCCATTTTTTAAATTGAGTAATTTACCTTCCTTTCTGTCCTTTTAATTTGGTCTGGGCAGGATGCTGATATGCTGACTGGTGATGAGCAAGTATGGAAGGAAGTTCAAGAATCCTTGAAGACAATCGAAGACCTGAAGGCACATTGGAGTATCCTTTTCACCGTGGACTGACTTGTCCTGTTGGCGTTGCTTCCGTATTGGTTGGAGCCTGGGGTTAATGAAGCCAAGGCTGGGGTTTGACCTCTCCTGTTCCATGGTCTAGTAACAGTCAGTAAGTAATAGCCTCTTTATATGTAAAAGGTAACAAATTTCTGGGTTCTCTTCCTCTCATAACCTATATCTCTAGGAAAGAATAGCTTAGAATTCTTATATTTCAGTGTCATTCACCTTCAGATATAGAAGCTTCATATTAAATCAGCCTTGCCTGCAATGGCAATGGGAGTTGCTGTATAACAAATATTCTTGGCATAAATAGTAAGGTCCATGCTTGAGTGGGTCAAAGTTCAGTATAAGGACAGATCACTTACGATGGAGGTCACTTGAGAAGGCTCTACTGATGTCATGCTGTTCAAGAGAGATCCTGAATCAGGGACAGGATTTACATAGGCAGAGGCTGAGGGGGGGCCACTTTCAGTAGAGAAGTTGATTTGAGTAAAAATGTGGCAAAGGCAATCCGCAAGGCGAGAAGAAAGAGACAAAGGCCAATGGAAAAGATTAGAAAATGTCATTCAGATGTCTTGGGTAAATGATATCCCAGGCATGAAGAAAATTTGCAAGTGAGATTTCTAATCTACAGTCAGTGTTCTTTAAAGAATTGTAAAGGACAGGAGAGGTAGTTAGGTAAATGTCCCTATTTTTAAAAGTGAAATGAGTAATTTCTGAAATCTATAGCCCAGTGAAGTTATTTTGGTTTTTGGTTTGGTGTGTGTGTGTGTTTAGAATTGGTTACTAAAAGAATGGAAAAGAAAGCTGTGATCACCAGGGTGCCGCATGGGTTCACTAAGAGCAGGTGAGTCCGTGGAATCATGGCTTTCTTTGGTAAAGTTTGTAGATTTCTGAAAGTTTTGATTTTTATAAAAAAGTAAAGAAATTTATGCTAGATGCTAGCATGACCAGACATCTTACTAAGTGGTTGAATAGCGACACTGAAAACTAGTGCTAATCGGACCACTGTCACTCTGAATGCTTTGTTCTCATCTCTGTCCCCTTCTGCCTTTGCTTCTGTACCTTGAGTGACAATACAGAGCACGGGCTCATCTGATTCCCAAAGGTGTGCAGATGGGGAGGGTGGCAGAGGCTGATGACAGAGTCAGGAGCTCAGAAGATCCCCGAAGGCTTGAAATAATCCTGAGCCTAAAGGGATGACATTCAACAAGAGTGTATATGAAATCTTCTATTTGGGTAAAAAAGGTCAAGCGTATAAACATACACAAAGGTTAGCGTCAGAACAGAGAATAATTCTAGGGTTTTAGTAAACAACAAAATCTGATAAAATGTAAGGGTATAATTTGACCACCCAGAAGACCACTGTGATCTTGGACTACATTAATAGAAATAGAAACTTGAAAATGAGAATGGTGATAGTATTAGTCTGATCATATCTGGAATGTTTTATTCAGTTTGGAGTACGACTTATTAAGAGGGATATGGAAAAATTGAAATAAGTTTTGAGGAGTGGAACCAGGATCAAAATGGAATGGGCACCCTGTCTATAGGCAGGATGGGGATATTGGGAAAAGAGTCAGATCTGGGAGCAAGAGAAACATTCTTGGCTCAGAGAGCTGTTACCCTGCAGAGGAATAGACTTGTTCCGTGGGGTCCAAGCAGCAGAATTAGGGTGCGTGGATGACCCAGCAGCGTTCAGTTTCGACTGGACAAGGCTTTACTGAACACTGACTCTGGGCCAGGGGCCTTGCCAGTTATAACCCACCTTGTGGCTCAGGCAGGATGAAGAAGACACAGCCCTGGCCTCACAACTCTCACACCTAGTGGGTTAGTAAATATGTAAATGAGTACATATTTTGGTGAAATTTTATTGCATTTTGCTTTATTGCACGTCACAGATCTTTCATTTTTTACAAACTGAAGGCAAGACCGCCCACCAGCAAAAATATTACAACTCACTTTCTTGCGGTGGTCTGGAACCGAACCCTCAGTCTCCGAGGTCTGCCTGCATATATCTGAGGGGCAGCAAAGGCACAGTAGTCAACTTCGGGGCGTTAAAGCAGGTGTCACGGAGGCAGCACCCGAGCTGTGACTAGATTAGCCGGAGTTCGCCGGGTCAGCCCAGCGCAGATGGTGAGGCCACCAGAGAGGTTACCGCGGGGATGCATGTGAGTGCGAAGCATGCTGCTGAGAAACGGCCAGTTCAGTATGCACGGGGGGAACGTGGCCTGGCTGTAATGCACAGGGGCGGACGTTATAGGTGCGAGGGGACCATGGGGGGATTTTGAAGCAGCAGAGTAAGAGGACTAGGTGAGTAAAAGCCCTGTGGCCCAAGTCTTTGTCTCAGGAGCTGATTAATTCCCAAGTGGATCCACTTTGTCCCCTTTTCTCTCTCCCCCTAATCTTCTTAGTGTCATTTACAAGTTCTCGGAAAAGGTATCTGTTCTGTGCATTGACAGCCTGCTCTCCGGGTGGGCTCTCAGCCCCGAGTGGATCCAGAGTGCACCTCCTCACTGAACAGAATGAGCTCAGGTAAACACCAAGAGAGCTCCAGTGACTAAATTCTTGAGCAAACACACATCGGCATTGGCTTGGGGGAAAAGCCTCTTAGTTAAAATTATTCCATTTTTTTGCTCACTGGGGTGTTTCGCAGGGGAGGGTTGCCTTGTTTGCCAGGAGACGGTTGCCAGTGTTGCGAAGGGAAATTGGCACTCGGTCCCTTCCAGCTTGCTGGGGGATAAAGCAGATGCATTCCTATCAGGGGCTGCACAATATCTCATCTGGCTTTTGCTTTTGAGGCTTGTCGACTCCAAACCTCTCTCAAATGAGTTGGAGCAAGTGTAAGTGAAGAGGCAAATAATAACGAGGTCAAACAGCACAATGGTAAAATGAGGTGCCGAGTCTTGCACAGAAATGTCCAGCGTTGTGTAAGAGGCAGGCATTTCCCCTGACAGTTCGTCAGACAGCTACTCCTGGAACAGAAAGCCGCAGAGGTTAGCCCGGCAATCTGTTTCAGAATCAGTGCACTGCCTCAGATACTGCTCCCCCGCCTCCAGGAGGCTCGCTCAGCAAACTTTAAACATGCCCGGCAGATGGACACAAAAGAAAGCCTCCAACTCGCTTTTCTTCAATAAATGTACCTCTTCCGAGACCAGTCAACTCCTCCGAGACAGGACTCATCCTAAAATCATAGTGTAACGTCCAAGAGGTGTGAAGTAGCAGCCTCAGCCCTGTGTGGTGGGGCTTGAAACTCTAACCTTGGGGTGAGGTGTTATGCTTCCAGGAGGCCCCCCCTGAAGGGAAACTACATTTCCTGTGGGGTTGGCGGAGATACAACTACTCACTCACCCAGTGGGCTGATGGGTTTATTGAAGGTGTTTGCTAATGTTCTGGAAAGCAGTGTCCTGAGAGTGGATGCCAGAGGAGGTGGATTTTGCTAGAAGGAGGGATGAAGCTTGAAGCAGGCCCTCTGTCAGGGCAGGGCTGCTGTGTCAGGTCCCAGAGAAGAGGCTTTGAGTGGGGGTTTGGGGGAGACAGGAGAACACTGGATAGTGAAGAGACTGGATTGTGTGGGAGTGGGGAGGGGTGTGTGGATGGGAGGAAATTCGATCGGACTCAGTCCACTGAACCATTTTCCTTCAGCCTCGTCGCACTCAGAGGTCAGGACACAGTAAGGGAGGAGAAAGGCAGTAATTTTGGTGGTGTGTGTGTTGCATGCATTCCACTAAATGTTTTCCCACTGTGTCCCTGGCACCCAAACTCTGCCTGTTTCACAAGAGAACACATAAAGAATTTTTAAATTTTTACATGCAGTATTTTATTTCTTGAAGTAACATTGGGCGTTTTTATTTCTGGCCTACCTCAAAGCACTTAGATTAGATAGACTTACTCTGAACCTGAAATCAGACGCATGGCAAAACCAGCTTGGACATAAGTCTCGCTTTATCTACAGTCAAAGGCTCTGCCATTTCTGGGGCATCTGAAAACTGCAAACCTTTCACCCTAGAGGAATTCCAACACGTGAAAGCAGGTAAACTTAGAGGAGCTACACAGGGGGAAGGTGGGAGGTGTGGGAGAAGGGCCTGCCCCATCCGGCATCCTCCTTGGTGCACCTGACACAGCAGCATAGGAAAGAAACCACATGGGGGCCCTGGCCATATGGCTCAGTTGGGGCATCGTCCTGCACACCAAGAGGTTTCAGTTTGATTCCTGGTCGGGGTGCATACAGGAGGCAGTCAGTCAGTGTTTTCTCTCTTGCCCTTCCTGTGTCTCTAAAATCAATAAAATACACATATTCTCAGGTGAGGAACAAAGAACAAAAAACCTATATGAGGTCCTTGGGTGCCGGCACTCTTGCTTCAGCTCTGCCTGAGGGGTAATTCATCTCAGGGATTCAGGGCACGCTCCATATAGCATGTCTTCCGTTACAGGGGTCTCAGAAAGCAAGGTCACACCAAGGCTCTGGGAGAGTAAGTTACGGTTGGTTAGAGAGTCAAGGTTGCTCAGCAGTGGGTACTGGGCTTTCTCTTCATTCTTTTAAAAGCATCATTTCCCCCTGCCCACAATTTATGTGTATAAACCATGCTCTTAATATCTTTTGTTTGGAGGGTTTAAAATTCACACACCTTTTTTCGGTTAAGTATAGGCTTGGGTCGCTTGTGCTTTATAATCAAAATACTTCAAAATGGGAAGCAGTGAAAATGAATTCAAGTTGTTTCCCCTAGTGTGAGCCTGTGGGTTGTGTATTGGTTTCCTGTATGCCCAAGATTCAGATGACACAAAAGCAATAATGAGCTCCTCCTTTAAAAAGGAATCTTCTTTTATTTCGGATGAGTTTTGAAACAAGCTAGCAGAGTAAATCATTTTAAACTGAACTAACTTAATCTTTAGTTCAGTTTAATAAACAGCGGCCTTCATTTCATGACTGGGTTTAGAGAGTATACATTTAGGAACATGAAGAAAGAACGGCTCTTGGGAAATCTTAATCCCCCAAAGCATTGGCTTGGTTGGAAGCTGGTTTGTTGATGTAAACAGACTTTACTTCTCCAAGATGCCACTTACATGTTTTTGTCTCTCAAGTGTGTTTTCAGGCAGCTCATCTGTGCAAAATAATGGGTTCTTCCTTCCCTCCTGTGCCTGCGAGCTCTCCAGACTTTTGGAGAATCTCATTTTACATTTGTTTTTCTTGGTGAAGACAATGAATCCTTAACTAAGGTTAATAACAGAGTGGGAACAGGTTCTGGCCATGTGCCAGGCGATCATAAGCAGCAACTCGGAACGGCTCCCTGATATCAACATCTACCAGCTGAAGGTGCTCGACTGTGCCATGGATGCCTGCATCAACCTTGGTCTGTTAGAGGAGGCGTTGTTCTACGGCATTCGGACCATGGAGCCTTACAGGTAAGTCCCAAGGAGAGGCTAAAATGAAGGCTACAGTGTCTTTACTTTGGCCAAAGGAGCGACATGGTGAAGTCACTCTGATTATTCCTTTTTTAGTTTCCCATCTGCTTCTCGATCAGTGTGTAAAACCAAATGTCATTTTATTCACTCCTTTGTGCATTCATTTATGCATTCATTCATCATTTGTGAAGGTCCTTCCGTGTGTCAGGCACTGAGGGTATTCAGAAACTAATGAGATGCTGTCTCAGTGTGGGGCCAGTGATTATAATACAGTGTGCTGTTTATAGTGCTAGAAGCAAGTACAGTGTCCTGGGGAGCCAGAGAGGAGCACACGGCTCAGACCTGGCTTGGGGAGGCTGTGACATTAGCCTTAGCTGATCTGGGTGAGGCTGGAGGTGTGGGGTCTCAGTCTGGCTGACAGTAATAATGGTGTCTTCCATATATCAGGGCTTTATGGTTCCCAAGGTGCCTTCACTCCAGTCATGTGACTTCCTGACCCAAGCAGGAGAGCAGGAGACAGCTGCTCAAACATGGTATTGAGTCAGGTGAAGGAACTGTTGGTAATTGTTTCTTGTCTGACTTCAGCTTCTTCAGACCAGTGGGTGTTTTGTCCCTAGATGCTCTTAGAACTCAGAGGAGCATTGGCAGTGCAGAAGTCTGGTGCTGAGAGTTTGATGCTGGCGGGTGAGGGACCCTGGTTTGCAGTGAGCTAAGAACATGTTTGGGAGCCGAACAGATGAGTCCAGGGGTTAGGGCGCAGAGACCTACCTACCATCACCTGAGCTGAAATAACCATCTCCAGCAGAGAACAAGGCCATTCTCTGCTGGGAAGGTGCCCCAAAGCATCTGGGATCTGGGGAGTATGGGAAGGTTCCTGGAGAGTGGGGTCACCATTCTGGGAGCTCTGAAGACCATGCAAGTGTGATGTCAGCCCTAAGGGGCTAAGCAGTGAGAATCCAGGTCTGAATCTATACAGCTTGGGACAACAGGCAGGGAGTGGTTCTAAGTGAAGGAGGGGAGGAGACAGAGCCCAGGGTTACTGCCTGTCCCCACTTGAGGAAGAGCCTCAGGGGACTCCTGAGAAGGAGAAATTACCAGGATCATCACAATGAGAACAGAAGTAAGTCTAGTCTAGGGTATCAGTTCAGGCAAAGTGGTCAGGAAGCCAGGCCTCAGCCAGGAGGGTGGTCCAGGCAGAGAGGAACCAGAAGATAACAGAGGCCTCACCAGCCAGGTGCATGGCAGAGGTTTGTGGGCCAGCCATGGCACCAGGGTGACCCTGAGGGTGTTTTCAGAACTTCTGGAGGTGGTTTCTTCCACCGTCTTGTGGTTGCACAGCTTTGGAATCCAGACTGTGAGTCAGCTTTAATCAAACTTGTAAGATTGCCTTGAGGGCTGAGACTGTACTTTCCCATGGTCCTGAAATGTGTATTCAATGTGATGAATCTTGTGGGTTTTCAGAAATATGATCTGAACACAAAGAGATAAGACTTCATTCTCTAAACCTCAGTGTTGCAATGAGAGGCAGGTGGGAGACCATTGGTGCTACCTCTCTGAACTCCAGGGCTTGGTCTCAGGAAGCCAAGTCACAGGCTGCTGGGTGAGTGATAGGGTCTAGCCAGGAGATGCAGACTGAGAATCCTCCTGTCTCCAGGCCTCCCCGGCAGCCACAGTGCCCACCCTGCCTGCCCCATCCACCCCTTCCTTTGACACCCAGGCTGTCTCTGAGCCCAGAAGCTTTATGCTGGTCCAGCACTTCATCAAGACAGCCCCACGCCTTTGAGAGCATTTCTCCTACACAGATTTTTAATCATCTTTCCCCCATACCTACCAAGGACGACTTCTTTGGAGAACTTATTCCTTAATTGGATGTTTTACTGACTTACCCTTGAGTCAAACAAAAAGGCTTTTCTTGTAGTCAAGGCCAAGTTTGCCAGAATATGCTCCATATTGTTTGGAGTACACCGGTCCATTTCCCTGGTGGTTGGCAGGTCAGTCTCTCTCTAAATGAACACTCGCTTCTGACACTGGGTGACAAATCTCCAAGCCTCCCTCGTTTCTCTTCCCTGGAACTGGTTAAGGAGTTGCTCTGCGTTGTTCTGTGTTTCAGGAAGTACAGCCCGCATTGATCACCTCAAATGAGCGCGATCTGAGCCGTTGGCTTGCCAAGGTGTAGTAGAAGAAAGGGCCGTAAGTGACCCAGAACCAGCAGAGTGGAGAGAAGTGAGAGGGTGGATGCTGTCATACTTCTCCCTTTTTCCCTTTCACTCAAACAAGGAACAAATGGCTCAGATGCCCTATAAGCCCTTTGACAGTCTTAGAATGAGAGGCAGGAATCTGGAAGTTGGCAGTTGTTTTTGCCCCCATGTATGCACGAGGGAATTCTCACTGTGGACCATCAGCCTTCTACATGGACTCCCTGCAAACGCCCTGGGTGGGCTTCTCGTTCACCTTTAGCCAAGACATGGCCAGTTAGTTAGGCATGAGTTACCAAGAGGTGACTGGGTTGCCACCTGCAGTAACCGTTTTGCGATGTTAATATACCATATGCAACAGCCAGCTTGAGGTCAAGTGTCCAGTGATGATTTTGTAGCTCCTGACCGTGGCCAAATTTTAACTGCTGACCTGAGAGGAGAAACTGTACATGTTCCATTTTTACCCAAATCACTGTATTGCCTTGAGCTCCCTTCTTGCTACTCTGTCATTTACTTTTACTCAGTAGAAATTCTTTTTATGATGAAACACAATATTAAGTTCTTTATGTTTTCATAATGCAGTTGAAGTTAATTCTCATACAACAGAATTTATCATCTGTAGCTCATAATGTTTCTTCCAAGAGTATCTGTACATGTACCTGTGATTACGTATCCATAGTCATCTATCCCTTAGCATTATAAACATTAAGCAGAATGAAAGTAATTTTAAAATATTTCTTAAATTTTATTTAAAATTTTAATTCAGTTGAATCTTAACCATAAGATAAATTGAGTTCCAAAAGTTAGTTTGCCACGGGATAGTTTAAGACTTGGAAAGTGTTTTTCTATTCAAGCAGGAGTTACAGATCTCAGTGAGGTTGCCGACTAGCCCATAATATCACAAATGTGTGCTATAAATTTGAAAAAAAAAGAGGAGGAAAATACATAAACAAAATGGAACATAGTGTTAAAATCAATTTAAATTATGAATACAAGTTAAACTTGATTTTCTTCAGGAACCGGAGAGTGATACGGAAATACAGGACTTTTTAAGGCTTTGAGGGGGACTTCCAATATATTCATATATGTTCTATTAACTTTTGTTGTAAGAGTAGTATGTGCGTCTAAGAAAGGACATTTTCACAATGAACACAAGGTAGAAACCACCGACATCTTTTGTGCTTTTGTCCCGCCTCCTAAGAAAATGCCAGTGTATATCCCTTTCCTGTGTTGCATCGGTCTGACTCCCATTAAACAACCTCCCTGTGAGCAAAATGAAGCCACACGCCACCCCTGGGGCCGGTCAGCTGCACAGGAAAACATTTAGTGTCTGTACTCACCAGTGTGTATGAGCAATGGCTACCTCTGAGAAACGGCTTTCTGTCTTCCTACTTATGAAACATTTCCAGCACATAAGCATTTCCCATTGTGGCTCACTTTCTTTCTTTTTTAACTTCCACAAGCCATCTCTGAGCACTTTGACTTTCCTGACAGAAAACCTTCAGTTTCTTATTACAACAAATTGTACCCTGAGCAGCTGGATAGCAAATCCTGGGGAATCTTTGGGGATGCATTGAATTCCTCCCGTTGAGTCAATCTCTTGCTTGGCTGCCCGTGCAGCTATATAACTGCTATCTCTTTGCGTTTCTCTCAGCTCTTGGAAGAGAAAGTAGGGAAAAAAACCAAACACACCCCATTTTCCCCTGTAGAGAGCCAACAGAAAACCAGGCAGGCCTGAGGATGGATGCAACATTGAGAGGCTGAAAAAGTACTGAGTAGAACCAATTTTAATTTCTTACTAAGTTTAGTTTTTTAAATCACATGTTTTATGATTTTAAAAAATGATCAGCGCACTTACATGCTGTTTATCTGTGTCTTTTGAGTGAATCGCGTCCTGAGTTTTCAGCAATTCTCCAAGGATAGACGAATAGACCTGCAATTAAATTACACAAATAATACTGATTTGTCAAAGCTCATAAATCTCATCACTTACAGAGAATGGTGATAAAATTTGTAAGGAACAGTAAGAGGTCCTTGAAAGAAATGAAAGATGGGGCATAAATGGCCCCAAAAAGACAGTTCCCAGTTATTGAGGTATCAAAGTTATTTTGAGTGCAAAATAATATCCTTTGGGCTAGGTCGTACAGAGCTCTTGAGCGCATGAGAGCATGCTGGCTGGAAAAAATGTGTAATACATAGATATGTTCAAGGGAGTGGGCCAGCCCGGTGCTAGGAAACGGGGGTGTGAGAGCCCAGTGGGCTGCTGCCCTTGAACGGGGCAGAGGCTAGGGGCTCTGGGAGCGCTGGGGGCTGGGGGAGCAGATGCAGCACCCACCTGCAGAGGAATGGATGATGGAAATTGCTCTTACTGCACAAAGGACACCCGCCATCCAATCACACTGCCCTTCAGAATCAGAGAGGAACAAATCCGCTCTCCCTGGGAATGGGAAATATTGCCGCCGTAATCGCCTCCCAAAGCAAGATGAATTGGGTTCAGCGATTGTCCAAGCGTCTGCCAGCGATTTGTTAGCATCATCTTTGCAGAGAAATAGCCGAGAGCACTTGAAGAACTCTCCACCTTTCAGCTTGCTCAAACTGCAAAGCAGTCGCTGTTGTTTAGCAAGAGCCTCCTGTGGACCAAGCAACTTCCCCATCCCTCTAGTCCTCAGCCACAGGGAGACGTTAGCCCGCCCTGTCTCTACAAGAGGAGGCTGAGGGTCAGACTTACGGGTCTTGCCCACTTGATGGCAGAGCTAGGGTTCAAACGCAAGCTTCAGGTTTTATTTTTTGTTATAATTTACCAAAAAAAAAAATCGAGTTAGCTTTACTTGGTCATAAAAGTGTAGATGGTTACTGCACTAGAGGGCTGAGTGGTCATTACAGCGGCACTGCCCTGCCTTCCTGCTACACGAATCTATCAAGATTCCTTTTGTTACATGGACAGAAATCCCACCCAGACCATCTGAGCTCAAAGGGAGTTTGCTGCCCACATAATGCGCAGCTGGGGCAGATCTGGCGTGATAGAGTTCAGGAGTACTGTCCGGGTCACCAGATGGGTGGCTGTCTCTCTCTCTTGCTCACTCTGTCTCCTCTCTCCTCTCTCCCTGGATCTGTTTCTCCCTGCTCTGCTCATTCCTCTACACTGTCCCATGCTTTCCCACAGACAGTCTTCCTCACAATGGTGGGGGAGAAAGATGCCTCCCAGCAGCCTCCAGTCCAGTTTTCCAGCTCTGCAACAGAAGAAAAGGTTCTGTTCCCTCTAGCTCCGCATTTAAGAATACGTATTTTAGACGGATTTCTTTGGCTTCTTTGGGTCTCATGTCCACTCCTGCCTGGACCAGGGGAGATGACGTGTTGGCTGCCCCACCAGAAGCACAGGTTTGGGACAGAAGCGTGGGGGTAGGTGGATGCTGGACAAACTAGAAAAATCGATGTCTACCGTACTGCTCCATTCAGTAATAGTCAAGTAAAAACTTCAGAAAGAAAACCATTTGAAGGCAGTGAAGACAGTCCAAAGGCTGACGAATAAAAGACTATGACATGGAAGAGGAAGAGTCAGTAGCTCCGCACCACTGGAGCGATGCACTAGGAATAAAGTTCCACAAGACCAGGTTTCTAGAGCTTCAGAGGGAGCAGCTCTCAGGACCCACTCAGGCCAGACACACAAGCCAGCTGCTTCGGAAGGTGTCCATTAGCTGCAAGAGGAAGATGAGTCATCAGGCCAGTGAGGGCCCCCTGAGGTGGGGAAGTTGTGTGAGGACCAGTGTACCTGATAGCAGTGTGTGACATGTTCCCTGAAGGTTGTTCAGTCCCAGTGCACATGACCTACTTCTGGCTGTCAGCACTAAGGAACGAAGTCAGAAGACTGCGTTCGTTTTGGAAATGCTGCAGAGAGAGTGCATCGATTTCAGCAAGGTGTTTGGTTCTGTCTCCTGGTACATTTCCTACAGATGGAAGAATATAGGCGAGTGAGGTTCACTTATACCTTTTAAACAGCTATTTCTGAACTGTAGTTGTTAAGAGATTGATGGACTCCTTTGGGGAAACACAGAGTGGTATGATGCCTCAGAGCTCCATTTTTTGAGTTCTAAGTCAACATTTTTTGTTGAAGACTTAATGAGATAAATACATAGAAGTTTTTTATGTATTTCAAATTTTCCAGGGATGCAAAAGTGAGAAGAAGAATACTATGGAGGACCGAATCAAACTTCAAAAGTATCTCCTTAGTTAGAAACGTGGTTGGTCTCAACAACATGGACTTAAACAGGGATATGTGCAAAAGTCTGCATTTGTGTTTAAAAATTCAATAGTAGGCCGGAGAATTTTTGCAGCATTTTGTGGTGGATTCTTTTTGGTTGCTCCATTTGTGTTAATTCCTCCATTCTCTCTCCTAATAGAACCTCCTATGTCCTGGCCGTGTAGTTTGTATGTGATTGACCACAGGGTAGTCCATGATTAACTTAAGCTAGAGAATTGCATTTTCCTGGTCACCTGACCTAAGTCAGACCAGTTGGAGCCAATGATAGTTCATTCTTGGACTTTTATTTGAGATATTAAGAAAGCAGACTTCCCTTCCCCTTTCCTGTTGTTCATGACTGAGGCTGTTAAGTCTCTTGGGACCACAAAGAGAGAAAACAGAGACCAAAACCTGAAAGCAGAGGTGAGGAATGGAGATAGATTCTGGTCACATTCAAGCATTGCTTGAATCCAAATTTACCCCTGTACTGTTGAGTTACATAAACACTTAGGCTAATAAATTTCATTTTTCGTCAGCAAATTTGAATTGGGTTTCTTGGTTCATACAACATAAAGAATCCTAACTGATGTATATGGGGGGTGAAGGGAGACGAGTCCAGTGCAGGGGCTAAGAAAGCTAACACAACCTTGGGCTGCATTATTTTAAGTCTAGTATCAGCATCAGTGGATTGGGTACATGCGTCCATCACACTGTGTCTGGAGAGTTTCTAGCTGAAAGACCTGGAGGAGAGGGATCTTGTAGCCACATGATAGGAGAAATGGCTGATGAAAAGTGGAAAAGATTTAGTGAAGGAAAAGGAGACATGCTATTAGTTTCCCAGTCTTCAGAGGGCTGTAGTGTAGGAAGGGAGTAGACACCTCCTCATGGCTGGAGCAGGAGGAACTCGGGTGCATGACTTGGAATGAGAAGGAAGACACAGTCCATGCCACAGTATTAGGAAGAGACCGTCACAATTCAAGTGCCCAACAATGGACCATTCAGTTTTGAAGAATAGTGAATTCCCCATCTTTGGAAGTATTTATGCCACATGACCATTTATTGGATTTTATCAAAATAATTATTTTATTGGGTAGGAGGATTGTACAAATGAGGCTTAATGTTCCTTCTGGCTGAGATTCTGAGTTTGAAAACCTCTAAAACCTCTTCAGTTTCAATCACAAATAGAGTACAAACAAACCAACTCCACTCTAATTCTCTATTACCTCCGTTATCATTAAGTTATGAATGATACATACCCTTTCCTTCCTCTGCCTGGTTCTAAGGAATGAGTGTAGCTTTGATAGCTTGTAATTTTTTCCTATAACTTAGTAGGCAGTGGAGTAAGATAATATATATCTTGAGTTATAAAGGATTGACATTTCATATGTGACAGGCTTGTTTCACCTATATTTGATTTCCTATGCTTTTGAAATATATATTTTTTAATTTAAGCATTTTTAATGTTCTTTCACCAATTCCTGAATAGCTTGTTAGTCTTAATTTTGAATTTAGAATTTAAATTAAATTTAAATTAATTTAAAATTCTTATATCTTTGGGATGTTTTTGAATTTACATTTAAATGTTTAATTGCTAGAAATACTAAATTAATGCTGATGGGCCACTGGAGGAATTATGGGAAGAAAAACTTAAAATGCTTGACATTTTAAACGAAGTTTAAAAAGAACGTTCAGAAACATCCAAAAGAAACCAGAGGCAGCCTAAACAACCTCACATGTGGAAAATTACCCACTTAATTTATGTTTCACTGGCTTTTTGCACATTTAGTATTTTTTGCCACTTTCACATTCCCGTCAGAGCTTTGGAAACATTTCCATCACAAGTAATAAATCTTGAAGGAAAAAAAAATGGTAAATTTATTAAAATCAGCAAATAATTTTCCAAATTGATCTTTCAGTGAATTGACTTGGTTTTGAATGAAGTTAAACTGGTTTCTTTTCTCCCAAACTTCTGAGTTTTCAGTAAATTAATGTACATTTTGAATCTCTGAAGGAGACATTTAGAATTAGACGACATTTCCCGAACAACTGTAAGTGCCATGAACCACAAAGGAGTTTGTTTCCTTTTGGGAGCAGCGACTCCCGTGTGAGGAGCTGAGCTCTCATGGGTGCTTCTGGGCTCCGTATTGAAAAGTCCCATTAATTAGATTTTAAGACTTTTTAAAACCTGTACCTCATTCTTAAAATAAAAAGCCCCCTTACTTTCAAGCCTGCTTCTTAGCAGCAACTTTTAAAACATATTTCTGTTTTCAGCACTTCCAATAGTTATTTTTATAGCTCTAAATATTTTTAGATGTATGTTTTTTATATACCACCTAACGAAATGATCTCCTTTAACTATAAAAAAAATACTGAGCTCATGTATCTTCTTTTCTTTATCCCTCATCTCCTTTTCCATTAAAAAATAATGATTGTTTAATTCTTTGAATGGCTACCTGTGAAACTTCAAACAATATACTGAAATTTTATTTTTTTAAAAATATATCTTTATTGATTTCAGAGAGAGGAAAGGAGAGGGAGAGAGAGATAGAAACATCAATGATGAGAGAGTCATTGATTGAGCCCGCAGCCCGGGCGTGTGCCCTGACGGGGAATCGAACCCCGATCACCTGGATCCTAGGTCGATGCTCAACCTCTGAGCCATGCCCGGCCGGGCTATACTGAAATTTTTATTTCTTCCTCCATCAACTTGAGGCAGTTGATTTTCCACTATATTAGATGGAGATTTAGTCTTCTCATTCTTGATGGAGAATTAGAGTATAAAGGTCTCAATTCAAAGTCATTTCCAATGACCATTTTAAAAGCCTGTGACACTGTCTTCTAAGACCTATTATTGCTGATGCCAGTTGGATTTGGGTTTCTTTGTCAATCACCCATTTTATCTCTCTCTGTTTTTCGGCTCTGCTCCTCCCTTTGATAGTCTGAGAGTTCACAGTGACGTGTCTGGTCATAGGTGTTTTTTATTCATGCCAGACCCTTTCATTACAAAGGCTCTTGTCTTTTATCTCTGGGAAATTTTTTCTTTATTTTTCCCTTTTTAATTTTATTTTCTCTATTTTCTCTGTTCTTTGGTTCTGAAAGTTCTGGTAGTCAGATGTTAAACTTCTGTTTCCAGTGTCTTGGGCCTTTTGCTTCAAGTTCTGAGAGTTATCCTCAACTTTATCTTCTAGACCTGTAATAGAATCTTACTATCTCAGCAAGTTTTTGTTTTTTAAATTTACAGAGACTCGTTCTTGAATGATGCCTTTTCCCTAGCTCTCTATTCTTATTTTTTGGACACAGCGCCTTCTCAGATCTAAGGATAATTGGTCTTTTTAAAAATTCTATTCCATTTTCTGAATGATCTGGGTGTCCTTCAAGTTCATTCCTTTTCTATTTATTCTGGTCTTTTTTCTTGCTGTGAACTTTTCTTGAAGTTTTGATACTTTTAGGTTATCCATATTTAACAACTTTATTGAGATATAATTTATATACCACATAATTTACCCTTTTAAAGTTTGCAATTCACTGGCTTTTAGTATAGTCACAAAGCTGTATAGGAGCCCCTTCCACAACCCTGTTCCCAATTCCGTTATTTATCAGCTTTTCTTGTTTGTTTCTTAAAAAAGGCCTACCAAATTATATTTTGGTATGTCAGGCTTCAGAACACAACTTGGATCTCCCTTTGTGTGTAAGAGCAGAGGGTATTAGCCTCAATTTAGAACTGTAAAAGCTGTGGCTCAGACAGCTGAGTGCCTTGCCCAAAGTCACACTTCCGAGTGGCAGCATGTTCATACCTGAATGATTTCTCCCCCCCCCCCCCCCCAAAAGGACGGTGCGGCTTCTGCTTCTGACTTCTGATGAATGCATGTGTCCAGAACATGAGCCACGGGAGCAGCGCAGGACCTGGGTGTCACAAGGGCTGGGCCCAGGGCGACCCTGGTGATGACTGGAAGTGGGAGGTTTCTGTTCCCTAAGCTCTCAGGCTGCCTCTCTGTCCAACACAAACGAAGCAAGGAAAGCCACACACACTCCCCTCCCCTCCCCCACCTGTGAATTTACGTTTTAGTTCTGAAATATCTTTGATAAGTATTTTCTCTGAGCAAAGAGAAATACGGAATCCTCCTTTCTACTTCTGTTTCTGAATGAGACTTTTAATCTCATGTTGTTTCATGGTCTCGAAATGAAATGTAAGATCTAAGGGAAAGGAAAAAAAAGTCAGAGATCGTATTTTCAGCTGCCAACTAATTTGGTGATTCTCCCAGGTGGGAAATCGATGTCTGCTCTTCGGAGGTGAAGCATGCATTCCGCGGTGCTGTGTGCTTTCTTCTTTGAAAATTAACTCACCCTCCATGCTTTTCAACTTCTCAATGAACTATATTTCATGCTTGCCTTTCCCCAGACACAGTGTATGTGTTCTGAGTAGAAATCTGAGCTGGTGGTGCCTGGAGGGGGTGGTCTCAGTCAACTGTAAGAGGATTGCACTGGATTCCCCAGAGTTAGACTGGACATCTCCTAATGTCTCAGGTCTGAGTGTCAGAGGCCTGCCAACCCCCAGGTTCGTGTGGAACTTGACTCGGGGAGGAGTTTTGTTCTTATTAGGACTTCTTTATTCTGCAGTTATTGGTCCAGTAGCAATACTCTCTTGAGTATTAACATGGTCTGATCAAAAGGACAAAGATTACAGCCCTGGCTGGTGTGGCTCAGTTGGTTGGGCATCGTCCTGTGCTCTGAAAAGTTGCTGGTCGAAACGTGGTCAGACCACATGCCCGGGTTTCGGGCTTGATTCCTGGTAGGAGTTGTGCAGGAGGCAGCTAATCAGTGTTCCTCTCTCACATTGATGTTTCTCTCTCCCCCTCTCTACCTCCCTCCCTAAAAATCAATAAAAAAAATCTTTTTAAAATGCTTTAAAAAGGCAAAGGTTTCAGAGGCTTCCTTATCTGTGCTTCCTTCCACCAAGCCCACACCTTCACCCTGACACCCCACAGGACTGAGCGTCACCTAGACACCATGCTGGCTGATGACTGCTCTTCGTAGCACTAGAACACTTTCTTCCCAGTTGGTGAACAGCCACTGTTCCCAACTCTCTACGTGATACTCAGGCTCCTCTCTTAGGACTTCCCCACAATTCAGGTACCAAAAAGGGCAGGTCACTACAGGAGACGCCTGGGACCCTGCCCAATGGCTGTGGCTGGCATCTCTTCTGATTGCTCAGTGACTGTGCCATATTGCAGGTTATTTAATATTCTGAAAAATCACGCTTACTGCTAACAAAGCCTGATCACTTGGGAGAGTGGATAATGGGCTCCTGTTGGATGCCCAGGTCCTCTGCAAATCAGAAGCAAAGTTGTCCATTTCAAGGTTGAATTCACAGGGCCCCTCTCCGGGCACATTTCTCTTCTGGCTTTGCTTTGTCAAGCTTTCATCAACACGGGTGACAATTAAGACACACATGAAGCAGTGGAGCCATCCCTGAGTCCAAGCTGGAGCATCCTTGTTAGCACAGTACCAGCCCCCCGCTGAGAGAGAGTGAATGCTCGCCGAGCTCCACTTCCTTATAAGAACATGTGCACAGACCAAAGAATGTATGTCACGGCAAGGCCAGCTTTCATCTGTCAGCAACTTAAAATGTTTAGGACGGTCCACAGACTGAAAATATGCACCACGGTGAGATGCTCAGCAACAGATGGGACGTGTAAAACCCGACTGACTCAGAGGGTTTGCTCCTTAGGTGGCCGCTGGTTGAGCCTGGAATTAACCTTCATAAACACAGACTCCTCTCTCAAGATGCCCTGAAGGGAAAGAGCATTCCCTGTGGCCAGCCCTGAATGCTGCAGTGTATGCATGGCCAGTCCAGGGCCAGGCAGAGTGGAAAGCCCAGTGGCTGAGAGCAGGAGCCCCAGGAATACAGGGTCACCCTCACTTTCCCCAGCTCGGCTTAAGCCAGGCTGTCCTGGACTGAATCAAAGCTTTGGCTCCATCCTACCTCTTCCTCTTAAATCCCCTGCTTTTGTTTAGATCTAACCCAAAAAAGCATCATCCTTGCCACTTGGCCACAGCGGTATTAAAATTAACCAAATTGCCCAGAGTTTGTTTTTGCCAATAGGTATTTTCCCTGTGGCTTTAGAAACTCCTGTGATGGTCGCACACTGCAGGCTGACTACTGTCTGACAGGAGCTGGGAAATCTTGATTCTGGACGGAAGGAGCCTGGCCATGGGGTGCAGGTGGTATGCTGCAAACACAACATGGATGACATGTGGAGGATCCAAACCATTGAAAATAGGAGTTACCTGTGCCTAACAAGAATGCACTTATAGCTATGGTCAGGGAGAGAGATGAATGGAGCAAGGTGAGGCCTGCCACTTCTCCCAGAGGTTAATGTAGGAATTAGTGTCATTGATTATGGTGTTGGGCAAGCTGTGGAGCAAACTTGGTGTGTGGCATACAGTGCCATTCTTCCCATACCCCTCCCCTGCTTCCCACCAATGGTGGCTCCTCTAGCCCCTCAGGGGCTCAAGGTCTTGTTCTTATCTCCCTCTAGCCTTCTGAACTCACTCTTAGATCTTTGTGTCCCATTCGCATCTCTTGACTGGACATCTGTGTTTTTAACAGGAACCAAAGCCTTAAGCTGAAATGTTGAAGCCCTGATCATCACAGTGTAGCTACCAGGCACCAACCAGAACAGTGACCCATGGACCATCTCAGACCTTAAAAATCTGCATGTTAATCTACCCACTTGTGTCTACAACACACCTGGGTTTTGACTTTTCTTTCCTCTCAAACTCTCAGACTGGACATGACTACAATGACAAAGCAAGTTTTAGCTGCTCTCTTGATTCTTGCTTGCAGCAGTATTAATGCTGATAAGCCACATGAGCAAAAGAGAACCCAATAAGGAAGGAGAAAGTCCATCCTGATAATGTCAGAGAGAGGGAATGAGACACCTGGGTGATGTTAGATTGTTCAAATGGACTCGCTTCAGGGCACTGACATGTCTTTTTTTTCTGATGCCAGACAGTCCAGAGACTGCTTTGAAAGGCCTCCTGCCTCTCCAGATGCTCTTGAGGCTGTCCCATGGCTGTGGTATTAGAGCACCAAGCTTGTGCAGAATTAAAGCCACGTCATATGGTATCAGCCATGAAACAACCTACAGTGAAAAGAAAGCCTGTAGGGAAAGGGATCCCCATGTTTATTAGCCATCTTCTCCATGCCAGGCACTGGCTCAAAGACTTGAGACGTATTATCTCATTTGATTCTAACAATGTCCTTGTCAATCAGATGGGTACTAGACTTATCAGGGTGATCACTTCATAAGGTATATAGATGTCTAATCACTATGTTGTATACCTGAAACTACTATAATGTATGTCAACTGTAATTGAAAAATAAATTTTAAAAAATAGGTGTTATTATTCTGATTTTGCTGACGAGAAAAGTGAAGCTCAAAGAAATTAAGAAGCTTGCCCCAGGAGCCAGGATGTGAACCCTAGACTAACCAACTCCGAGTCTCGTTCATTTGCTACTGTGCCTCTCTCCTTTTGATAAAAGATGACAGATTTTTTTTTAAATGCAATGAATAGCTGTCCTCACTGATCTCTGAGTTCACCTTGTCATGCCTTTGGAAAGGCCCTCATTCCTATGATGTGGGATTTCCCTCCAGAGGCTCCCCATGTAAGTTCTTCATTTGATGGATGGCCCCCTGCACCTGTGTTTGCATGCTACCTGCCAAATGCTACTGTCAGTAGGAAAACTATAACCCTGTGTCCTGAAAGACCTTGTCAATAGCTAAGACAGAGCCTGGGTCTAAGTGACATTAGATGTCCCCCTTTGGGCTCCTGCTTATGGGCTGACATGGTGATGGCTCAGCATGTTGCCATGACCTCCTGAACTGGAAGATTGCTCCATCAGGGAGCCTCACAACTGTGAAAGGAGGTTGGCTAGGATGTCAGTTGTAATTCGCTTCCTAAATTCGCATTGGCAGCCTGCCAGAAAGGTCCTGTGTCAGAGAACAGGATCCATTCTACTAAGGCCGTGCATGAGTCCTGGCAGTTAAAGGACAGAAAGGTTAGTGAGGGGCTGGGGCTCGGGAGCAGGGCTTGGCCGCAGCCTCTCCTCTCTACTGTGGTCCAGAGAGCAGTTGTGATATGATCCCAAAGGGGGCAGTGTCTGAGTGCTTGGCTGCTGTCTAGACAGTTTTTACTCCCGATGTGGTGACCAGGGTCAGTCAGTCCCAGAGGACTGTCAGCACGTCCATCCACAGCTCATAGAAGTGCAAGCACAGCTGTCCCAGGGTGTGTGAGAGGTCGAAGAAATCCATTTAAATTCATCAGAAGCGTAGCTGAGGGTGTCAGAGGACTCTGAAGAGCATTTCTTTATGAGGAAGCTTAGCCATGGTCAGGCGGCTGGGACCAGAGGCAGAGTCTGGTCCAGACCCGATTGCCTTCCCTCTATTCTCATTTTCCAAAGAGTATTAATAGGTTTAGGTGAAGAAAGGGCTCTTCTGTGACAGAAGGGCTCTGGGATCAAGTTAACTTGAGAGATGGGGTTAAATAGGGCACTGCAGGATGTCCCAGAGCCTTCACAGTCCTCCAGCTGTGATAAAGAGCACACCTGGTTGCATTTTAGTGTTTCTGAAGCTAGAGGAAGCCTTAGTATTGGTGTCAGAAGCAGGTCTGAGACCAGGGTGTGGCGTGTAAGGTTGAAGGAGGAGCTCACTCTAAAGGTCATGCAGGTAGGACCCCGAGAATGAACGTGCCCGGTGTTTTCCTTGCCTCGCCGTCCTCTCTGCCCTGTTCCGAATGAACCTACCTGGCACCAGGCAGAGGAGGTAGATGCACTGAGGTGATGTCACCTGCACAAGAGGTAGGGACTTTTGACAGGCTTCACAGATACCAGTTCATCTCATGGCCCCCCGGGTGAGTTCTTAAAATAGGCCACCAAGATTAAATTTTCACTTAGATCCTTTCACTGTCTCTTAAAATGCCTTTTAAAAGATTAAGTTAAGCCCAGCCGGGAGTGGCTCAGCGGTTGAGCATCGATGTAGGATCCAGGTGACCGGGGTTCGATTCCCGGTCAGGGCACATGCCCGGGTTGCGGGCTCGATCAATGACTCTCTCATCATTGATGTTTCTGTCTCTCTCTCTCTCTGTCTCCTTTCCTCTCTCTGAAATCAGTAAAGATATATTTTTAAAAAAGGAAAAAGAATGACAGTTCCTTCACTGTGAGAACCCTTACTCTGGCTCCAAGCATCTGTCCAAGCTTCCAGCTGACAACTTAGGCGAGGTCAGTACTGTCCAGTGACATGTTATTCAGTTAAAGAATGAATTATTCTAATACTCCTTTATAGGATTCAAAATTTTGTTTATCCTAAACGTGCCAGAGGGATCAAGATCATGAAAAGTTTATAAAAGGCAACTTAGCACTGTGTTATTTACCATTAACTTCCAAAGGTCAAAAGTGATTCAGAAAACTGTTAGACTTCAAAGGCAAGGAATGACTAGATACCAACTGTACCTGAGACACAAGAAAAAGTCTTAAGTACTTATAGAGGTAGATGTAGGCTCTTGTCATTTAAAAACAAAACTGTATCCTTGTAATCAGGTGTTTCTTCCCATCATCCCAAAACTGTTGTTAAATCAGTGGGGAGCTTACAATCGGTGATGTCTCAGGATCCCAGAATAAAGCAGGGTAGAATGTTTTTCCAAACCTTACTGCCCTGGACCCCTGGGGTTTCATGGGGCACACTCGGGTAATAGTGCTCTACCCTGCTCACTGCTTGTCCATTTGGTGCAGGATGAATTCTCAGCACAAAGGTCATCAAGATTATAGCTGTTAAATTTGGGGATGAGTGTGCTACACACACACACACACACACACACACACACACACACACACACATATTTTATTGAAAGTTTCTGAAGCCATAAGTGTTGTCCACATAAATGAGCCCAGAGGAGGGAGACCCAACCTCATGGCTGGTTATTGAGCCAGGCACTGGGTTACATGGGACTATAGATCCTTTGCAGTCTTTGTGGGAAGGATGCCTTGGACCTTCCCATTCATTAGAGACTAGCGTGAAAAGCATGGCGTGCACTTTCCTCCATCCTGCAATAAGGTGGCGAGCTCTAGGAAACTCACCTTTGTCACTGAGAGATGTTTCCAATCCCAAACTCCAGAGTTGTGAGCCAAGACCCAGCTCCTTTGCAGACGCATGCACACAGTCATACACCTTCACTGGCCCCAGAATCAGCACCATGTTGCTGCAGGCCAGTGTGAAGGTGGCTGCCCAGGCTTGGCAGCCTTTTCTGTTCTCTGGTCAGTGACAGGTTAAAATGTCATTTTAGCCATTCTCCTCACAGGGGCTTTATTAATCCAATACCCTGCCCCAGACTTGACTTCAGTCACTGGAAAACAAGAAAACATTGAAAACAATGTGAACCAAATGAAAAATCCCCTGCCTGACTCAGTCCAAATGTTGGCAACCTTTGCGTGAGTGAGGCAGTAAAGCAGCTGTGTCTCAGGTATGTTTCCGGTTGATGGAAACGTCAGGTTGTTAATGGCTCTCCTGGGAGAAGGCTGTAGGGGCAGAGTTGGCCACTGCTGTGGCAGAAAAACCAATGAGCGAAGAAGTTACTGAGACACATGCTTTGCTCCAAGATAGCTGTGGATGAAGGGTCTGAGCGGACCCAGGGCACTTACGAGATAGATGTCTGCGCCGATGTTAGCTTTCCCCCAGGTGAAGAGAGGAAAGCACTTAGTTCCTTGCTGTGCGTATGTCAAGGCTGGAGTTCCATCGCTGTGTACAGAGCAGCTAGATTTTAGCCAATTCATTGTTTGCGGTCCTACATGTAGCTAGTTCTTTTGTGAAGGACAATTATTTATTAGATCAATAAGGTAGAGAACTGTCATTATAGGGAAACAATGACTGAGGGGGGCCCAGCTAAAACACTGAGAAGTGTGTCATTCACACAAACATGTGGACCCAGACTTGTGAGGTTCAAGTACTGTTTACTCGGGATTAGCTCAAGTTTGGTTAAGAAGAGGGTGGAATTTGGATGGGGTGGTGGATCCTGCTTTCTATGCTGAGAGAAACCAGGCCAAGGCCTGTGATGTAAAGTGGGAAGTGAGGCAAGGGGTAAGGAGGGGACGCTAACAGGCCACCCAGCAAGAATCCACAACTTAACTCTAAATGCCAGTGCTGAGACTGAAAACAGGCATTGTGAGGTGGGGGTGACATCTGGAGAGGAGGAAGAACGACCTCTGTGTCTCTTCTAATTTAAAGACAGGCATTGCCTATTTCAGATGCAGGGTTAATTGACCCGCATACAGCTGTGTTACTAGAGTGAACTGTGAACCTGACCAGTGGCTGGATGTTGCCAGAAAACCAGTCATCTGTAACCTTCCTACTTTCTATGGTAGTCTGGACAGTATTTGCTGATTTCTCTCTGTCACAAACCTTTTGGCCCAGAAAGTTCCCTAGAGGAGCATTCTCTATAGGTTCACAGAAGATAAAAGACAAGTCAGTACCCAGGCCAAGTGCCTGCTCACTTACAAACGTAGCTCTTGGGGTCATTGTTTACCAACTCTCAGTATATCTTCACATGAAATTATGCATCATCTTTTTTCTTTTAACAGTTTTATTGAAATGTAACACACACACTACACAATTTACCCATTTAAAGTGTACAACTCAATAGCTTTCAACATATTTACAGAATTATGCAACTATCTTTTTATGCTATAAATTTTAGAACATTTCATCACCCTGAAAGAATCCTCTTCCTTACCCATTAGCAGTCATACCCCAACAGCCTCACCCCCATCCCTTGACAGCTAGTCATCTGCTCTTAGGCTTTCTAACTTTGCCTATTCTGGGCATTTTCTGTGATGGAATCTACACTCTGTGGCATTTTACAACTGGCCTCTTTCACTCAGCATATTTTCAAGGTTCACCATGTAGGATGCATCATTGCTTCACTTCTTTTAATTGACAAATAATATTCCACTGTAAGGATATACTAACATTTGTTTACCCATTCACCAGTTGATGGAGCTATCTACTTTTTGGCTAAGAATAATACTGCTAAGAACATGTGTGCACACATTTTTATAGAGACATATGTTTTAAGTTCTCTCAAGTATATACCTAGGAATGCAATTGCTAGATCATACGGGAACTCTGTGTTTAATAGTTGGTAAACAGCCACTGCCAGCTACTCAGGCTCCTCTCCTAGGACTTTCCCACAATCCAGGAACCAAAAAGGGCTGGCCACTACAGGAGACGCCTGGGACTCTGCCCCATGGCTGTGGCTGGCATCTCTTCTCATTGCTCAGTGACTGTGCCATATTGCAGGTTATTCAATATTTTGAAAAATCACACTCGCTCCTAACAAAGCCTGATCACCTCAGGGAGTTGAAATGGATAATGGGCTCCTGTTGGATGCCCCAGGTCCTCAGCAAATCAGAAGCAAAGTTGTCCATTTCAAGGTTGAATTCACAGGGTCCCTCTCAGGGCATGATTGTCTTCTGGCCTTGCTTTGTCAAGCTTGCGTCAACACTGGTGACAATAAAGACACACAGTGAAGCTGTGGAGCCATCCCTGAGTCCAAGCTGGAGTATCCTTGTTAGCACAGTACCAGACCCCCTGCTGGGAGCTGCTGTGGGTTTCCAGGTATAGGAGAAAGTAGGAAATGGAAAAAGCTCCCCATGGGTCATGGCTAAACCAGTGCTGGCACAGATTCCTGGGAGATGGTAAAATGTCGTACTTTGACTCAAGGCAAAGGGTGACATATCCAGATCCCTGCTGATCACTTGGTGGGTCTTCATTTTCAAACAATGCTTTCCTTGTGCTTGTCATCTCATCCATCCATCTACCCGTTCGTTTGTACAACAGCCATTAGTGAACACCAGTATGGAAGAGAGATTCCGCTGTGAGGCATCTCTCCTTCCTGCCATTTGCCTAAATGGTACCTGATACTCTGATTAGCTGCCGGCTGTGCGAAGCGCAAGGTGACTGAGGAAAGGCCTCAGTGCCACGCTGTGCTAGGCAATACCACCCTCACCTACTTTGCCCACTGCCTGGGACCTGCTGCTTACAGCTGGCTCTGATTAAAGGGGGAAGAACCCCAACCCCTTGTAGTCACAAGTGAGAGAGGAAGCTGATGTATAACAAAAAATGTGACGCTGGGTCTTTGGGACCCTATGTGCTAAGAGCTGATGTCCTGCTGTTATTTGGGCCATGCTGTGGCCTGGCACCGAGCCTTCCTGGTGGCACACTGCCCTCCCTCGCACTGTCAGCTGCGAGAAGCGGAGGCTGGGAACCGTGCCTACCCCGCAGCACTTGGTGGTGCCCTGCCAGAGGTTCTGGTACCGTGCAGTTTATCCTGCAGCAAGACTGGTACTGGATCAGGGAACTTCTAGTTTTCTTCCCTCACTTGGCATGTTGCTACTTGAACAGAAATCCCTCTCTTATAGCCATCTCTGAAAGGTCACCCAACAGTGGAAGTGAGTGACTTGGAGAAAAATAGATGACGGAGAGAGAGAGTCAATTGAGTAGAATTAGGACAGGAAGCGCTTCTTGAATGAACATCTATGAAAACTGCCCATATGGCCGAATCCGATCAATCCTAATGAGGCTGTTGACATGAGTGGGAGCTTTGCCTGGACAGAGCAGTTGGCGTGGGAGATTGCAATAAGGTGCAGCACCCGCTTTAGATACGAGTTTTAAATGATACGAGTTTTAAATGAGGCTCTTACTCCCCTCGCTTTATGGGCTTTCTCAGGTGTGCTTCTCCAGGCGCAGATGCCTGCAGCCTCAGAAAAAGGAGGGTGTGAGTGGGGAGCGCAAGCCAGGGAGGGAGCGCTAGCACATAAAAGCTTAGAGAAGGGGGGGAGGAGAAAAGTGGATTTTGAAATTGTCCTAAAGAAGATAGAAAAACAGGAGGATATGAATTGGGTCCTCTAAATGCCGCTCCTTCAGCCTGCTGTGCTCCCTTTTGTGCTGACTCCCCCAGCCTATTCTTCCAAGGCTCTGTCTCTCTGTATTTCCCACCAAAGGACTGCACGTCCCTTCATCTGGGCCCTCATGCTGTGCGGGTGGGACGGGAGGCAGAGAATGAAAAGCCCTTTGCTCTCAGAGTCTGAGCACTTTGCTTCGCAGCCCAGGACTGACAGGAGCCCAGGCAGGGAACAGGTCTTTGTCATCGCCCCTCCTCTTCTATTTCTTGAGCACTCGCTTGCCTCAGCCCTGTTCTGATAGAGATTCGAGGACAGCCTTTCATCAGAGGATTTTTTTTAATGAGCTTTATGCTGCATATGTAAAAATGTCTAGATTGGAGAGTAAGAGAGCCCTGTGCAAGTGGCCTGGTGGAGGAGCCACGCAGAGGGTGCTGGGCAGCAGTGGCCAGGAGGTCAGCAGGACCAGAGGTCACCTTGGATTGGGTCCTGTTTGGCCTGCGTGGCTCAGCTGAATATTGCACACTGCTCAGTCTTCCTGTGGCGGTTGTGTCTGAGGATCCTGTGTAGCTGAGTTTCATGACAGCTGGCCCTGCACAGCCCACTCCCCTTGGTCTAACTCCATGGAGGGTCCACGCTGTGTTCCCCAGGAGCGCACTCTGTGGGGCGTTTACCACTGCTCTGCACTGAAGAGCAGATGTTCAGTTGTAACCATTTGGAGAAATGTCTTCATTTCTTATGCTAGATGTTTCGGAAAGGTTGACTATAGGAAGGAGCCCGTGGATCTGTTATTCTGCTCCACTGAGCTTCATTAGACATGCTTACTCCTCCCCTGCACCGCAGGGCTTTGGCCAGAATACCTGTGAGGCGCTCTGGCCCACTTTCCTCCACAGAGGTGCACTGCTCTTTTAAAGGAATCGTGGGCCGTAACTTACCCACCTACCCAGGGAAGGCAAACATGTGGACAGCCACCATAGATGCTTGGAGGGCAGCTCTGATGAATGGGAGTATCATGGGGTTTGGAATCACCAAGTCCGAGGCCTCCATTCTGCCATTTACCAGCAGGCTCTGCGGCATTTTTAGATCACATAAATTTCTCAGTTTGTGAAAATCGGGATTCTGATTTCTACCAGAGGGATTGATGCAGTGAGACATGGCTGTGGAGAGAATTTGTAGACTGTGAAGTGCTAAAGGAATTACCTTTTGTCACCATCCTTATCTATGAAGGGTGCTCTATGGCCATCGAGGGGGGAGATGCTACAGGGACAGAGTAGCTCCTGCCACCACCCGTTAGGCCAACCATGGGAACTCAGTACTTGGGTGTGATGCTCAAACTTTAATGTGTATTAGGATTGCCTGGGGGTTAAACATATAGACTTTCTAGATCTTGCCCCTCTAAAATCTCCTTGGTTGGCCTGGCATCCACGTGTAATTCGCTCCCCAACTATTCTGATGCAGGTTGGCCCTAAGCTATACCTCGAGAAAAATGAGAGTGCACAGCTGGGACTGGCTGGCCATGGAGACTGGATGCATGGGGTAGAAACAGAAGACAGTAGTGTAATGTCCACACGCACCCTTGGGTGAGAGGCAGGGATGCTTTATGCTGAGTTCATCAGCAGCTCTCTGGCTCTGCCACCCTGGTGTCCCATCTGTTAACAGTAGCATTCTATGTGTGTGCCTGTGTTTTTCTGGTTGGGATGTTGGCTGCTGTAGTTGTGGGTAAGAAGCTGCGCTGGGCTCCCAGATTTCTGCTGCCAAGTTCTGGATCTATTTACAACTTTAGAGGGGAGGCTGGAGCACATCCCAAACCAGAACCTGAGCACCTGGCCAGTCAGTGGGCGTGCTGAGCTGCACAAACAGCGTGTGAGTCCTTGGGCAGCCTGGAGGGAGGCCTGGGGAGGGTCACAGATGTAGAAGTGGCTTCTGTTTCCTACACTGAGGACCCACTGTTGGTAGCAGTAGTCGCCTGGCTTGCCTTAAAGTCATTTTCCTTGGAGATTGTACCTGGAAATGTAGGGTGGGGACGAAGACCATCTTCCTGCTCTGGTCTCTCCATCCTAATGACCTGTGAACTTAGTTCACCCGTTATTCCTTCCCCTAGAGCGCTCACCCAAGGCCCTTCCTGAGGAAGGTGCCTCGGAGCCTCGGGGAAGAGAGTGTGCGATGGAATCCATAGCACAAGGTCACTCCCGAGGACCTGGGAGCTGAGGAGAGCGTACCTGCTGGGAATCCAAAGTTCCGCCCGGTGGAAGGTTTGCAGTCGTCCTCACAGGAGCTCCCAGCAGAGCCAGCACAAGCACAGAGACCTCAAGTGCTTGAGAAGAGCAGGTCTCAGCAAGGCCAGTTGCAGAGCACAGGTCAGACGTGGCACTCACTTAAAACCCTGCAGCAGCAGCATTTCTCAGGTCCCCAGGGCAGCCTGTGCTCAGTACCAGTACATGGTGTTAAAACGAGTGCGTGGTGTAGCAGTTCTCTTTTCACCTGCAGTTAACTGAGAAGATCAGGAGAGGAGGAATCTTCTTTAAAGAGCTGAGCTGTATCTTGTATCCATCTTACACTTGCTGCTGCTGCCTCACACACCTTCCACCTTCGTTTTCTAATATTTCTGTGAAGACAGAGGCCTGGAAAATTGAACATAGCTATAAATAACATTATTACATTGTTTCCTTTCAAAGCAGGAGGGTACCAGAAATGCGAGTTCTTTCCCCTTGGAGCTGCAGTTCCAACCGTATTTAGTAGCTCACTTAATAGTGGTGCCGACTCCTTTGTTAGACAGGACGTGCGCTAATGTTGACTGAGGTCCTTTTTTGCCGCGCCTACGATATGGAAGGACAACAGTGGGCCTTCTGTTTATTTTCCCTTTTTTTTCTGATTACACCCATGTTGTCATGCTGTTTTTAAAAGTGTACAACCAGGTGAAGCAGTGTGGAAACCCACAAACAATCCCACTGCCTAAAAGCAGCTACAGTTAATATCTTAGCCCATTTCACACCAGGGATTCATTCATCCATGCACAGATAACGCTCCATGAAGTAGCCCAAACAAAAGAGCCATTTGGATGCTTAATCTGGTGACATCTCAGCTCTGACTTTTCATTTCTCTCTGGACGGCGTCTGCACTGGCCCGGCTTCTTAGCTTCTTTGTGGTTTGCAGAGCCTTTCCCCAGCTTCCTCCCAATAAGGCCTTAGGAGCATCTAGAAATCACAGTCAACTCTTTGACATGCAGGGCCATTATCCACCTCATCTTTGATTAGTTAGACTTGGGCTTTCCCTTGAAAACCTTAGTTGCTTATCTCTTGTCAGATAATTACTATTCATTCCCGTATTTCTCCCAAATGCCATTAGGCTAAGGAGTAGCTTCCTTTCTTGCTGCCTGTAAGGTGTGATTCTTCTGCCTGGTTCAAAAGTTGAATTCATTTAACTCTTACCTTGAGGCCAGCTTTCACCTGGAGGAGGGAGGTTTGCCTCTCAGGTTGTGTGCTGACACTTGTACTTCTATCTAAGCAAGGGTGAGGAACCTTTTTTCTGCCAAGGGCCATTTGGATATTTATAATAACAACATAAAAATTATTAACTTAAAAATTAGCTATGAAAAAAGCTCCTAGATTTATTGAATTTCAAGTCCCGCCTACGGTTGCCTTGGCAGGGTCAGACCAAGTGATTTCCCGTGGGCCGGAAGGCCCCCATCCCTGCTCTAGAGTGTAGTTAAAGGCATCTGAAAAAGGCATTTCAAGTGTGTTAACCTAGATGCACAGAAACAATAGATGGGGCTTGCAAAAGGCAAAGATAAGCCTTTTACTAAAGAAAGTATAGGCCTGGGGTGTGACTACCCACCATGACCTGCCCAGTTAGGAATTTAGGATCAGGTCTCACTGTGATGTCACTTTCCATAGAACCCCTTGTCTGTCCACAGTGTTATGTGGGTCATAAAGAACAGTGGTGATTCAGCACAGCCTCCCACAGAGCATAGTAAAAATGGGTGCAGGACTGTGTTCACTCATTGCCTCATCCATCCATCTATCCAACTACAACCAGGCACCTGCTGGAGGGGGTGGGTATTACATACCTGGCAGGGAACTGAGACAGAACAAGCCTGTCCTCTTCACTGCAGAGGGTAAAGCAATCACAGACTCAGAGATATGTAGAAATTTGGAATTAAAGGGAACTTGTAAAAGTCCTCTAATCCATTCTTGGGATTTTCTGGAGGAGAAGAAAGATCCGTTGAGGTAAATGACTTGCCCACGGGTGTTTGACTGATGTGGCCTGGAGCCCAGTCCTGTCCATGGGCTGACTCATGTCCCAAAGGGCAAGTCAGTCTCAAGCCACCAAAAATAGTTATCAAAAATAGTTATCATCTACTTCCAGAATGACAGTCCATTTCTCTGTAAGTAGAAAATCAATTTTGAAACAACCTATGCAAAGAAAGGGGCATTTTCTAACCTAGTATAATGTAGTAGAAAGAACGGGGCTTTGGAGCCAGGCCAACCCATGTTCCAAATTCTTCCATTTACTAGCTGGGTGATCTCAGACAGCATACTAAACCTCTCAGATATAGTATTCATCATTTTTAAAATGAAGATGGGAGTTCATCAGAGGCATCAATGCAGTAACATCACCTAATTTTTAGCTTTCAAGAAATGATGGTTATTAGTCTCTCATAGTTGGAGTGGGGTTTATGCTTCACTGATTTATGTTTAGGAAGGTAGCTTTCTCTAAACAGTTTGTTATGTACCTTGTGGAGGGAGGGGCTGGAATTAGAACTGTGGTTGAAAAGGCAAAATGACAGGAACAGCCAAATTGTATCATTACCTCTTCTTAAAACCTCTGATGAGATGGGTTTCCAAATTCTGAAGATCCTAAGCCCCCGTCCTTTAAAGAAATAATGTTAAAAGTATAGTGTTAAGAAACCCAAGACTTTCAACATTTCAAATCTGTCTGGGAGGACAGGTACTAAAAGCATAACCGATATTTAATGGAATCTGTCTTTTTGATGATAATTACAGCATTCTGAAGTAGGCTTTAAACACATCTGTCTACATGAACTTCTGCTTCAAAATTACTTGCTTCAAGGGGGCATTCAGTCTCTTGCTCAACTTTCAAGTTAGATAACTACTATTTAAATGGGTGGCAGGTGTTGGATCTATAAATAAGAGTTGTGCTTTGCACTTCAGCGCCCTGTTTACCTGCTGCACAGTGTTCATTTGCATCCCACCAGGAAGCTGGAAAGGCCGTAGGCGTGTGCATCAGTGATATGCCCTAATGTGACAGCTGAAATGCAGCCTTCACACTTCTAGATACTGAAAGGGAAGGACCACTTCTCTTTTCAGAGACGGGAGGCTCTGTCGCATTGGAAGATGTGCCAGTGAGCCCGATGGGAGGTGAGAAATAATACCGGAAGGGTGATTAGCACCGGGATATGTGATAACCTTGATCTCTGCTCAGATATCTCCCCTCGTTTGTTTGTTTTCATTCTGCCTCAGTGGGCACCTGCATTTTCTGAGTCTCCCAGGTCACATGCTTTAGCCGCAGCATCCCACACTCTTGTTTCAGTTATCCATTATGGAATTCTTTGGAAACTGGTCCTTTCTCCAGTTTCCAGTTGAGTTCAGTCATTCAAATGACAGCCTTGTGATGCCTGTCCCAGGGCTGTATAGGCTACACACTCCATGTGCATATGTGTTTGGGGCAGGGGACACATGTCTATACTGATGCCCAGCTGCGAGAAGCAAAGAAACAAGTATGGCATCTTTGGGTCTGATTCTAGGGAGGAAAGCAGCACCCCAGCCAAGAGCCTTTATCTGTTTAATGTACCAGAACTCAACTGCGGAAACCTGTTTCTGTATTAGCATATCTCGAAAATGTGCAGTGCAGCTGCCTGGGAACGGCCAGTTTATTGCTGTTGGGGGCCGACCTGGGTTATGATCTGGAAGAATCCGAATCGCCCTTTATATTTTGTTCTGTTTCATTTTGATTTTGGCAGTGGCCGTAGAAGAGACTACTCCCAAGAGATTCAATTATTCCCCTTCAAAATTCTCTTGGAACCCTAATGACTATTAAAAATTGAAGGCACCCATATCTCATGCTCTGTAGTCTAACTGATAATTAAAGTGCAATTAAATTTTTCACGGTGTAGATTGTGTCTGTTTTTCCAAGGACATTATAAATTCCAGGCCCTTGAGAGTTATGGGATTAATCTATAGACATTTAATAGTTCAGCTTTGATCAGATGTAGTCACCGATGGGTCTCTGAGAAGGGAGGGGAGATTGTAAAGTATTATTTTGTTGTTAGTGGTGCATTTTAATTTTATTTGGTTTCTTAGAGACTAGAAAATAACTACCAGTCCATGAGTGAAAGGCCATTTCTGAGTTGGCTTTAGTTGCTCTCACTAATGTGTGCCAGTAATTATCTCTGCTGCTGGGCTTGCTCCCCTCAACTACCAATTTAGGGTACATTCCTGGGCTGTCACTAGTGAACAAGGGTTCAGCAGTTTGCTGGAAATTGGGAGGCTTAATTGGTTGACCCTCTCTCGCTCTCGCTCTCGCTCTCGCTCTCGCTCTCGCTCTCGCTCTCACTCTTGCTCTCCTACCTTATTTTGTTGTTGGTAAAAACATCTTTGCATTTTGGGGCTGTGCCAGTGAGTAAGTTCTTGATTTTTGATCTGATGCCAGTGGCCCCACAGAGCCCTGGTCAGCTCCCCAGTCTCTGTACTCGGAGTGACCGTGGTCGGAAGCAGACATGAGATCCACCCGCTGCGGTGCACATGGAGCAGAGACCGTCGGACTCTAGCAGCCCGCGCCTGCGCCATGAGGCACTCGGGTACCAGGTGGCAGGGGCCCTGGCTCCGGCGGCAGCAGCAGCTTGACCACACCTCACTCTTGGTTGGTAACACAGGCCCTGTTATCAGTCAGATCCATTTCTAACTTTTGCCTGAGTTTTTCTTTTTTGACCCATTTTGAAAATTCATCGAGATTGGCGGTGTATAAGTTTAGGACCATGTTAGTGCGATATAGCATAGCAGTTAAGAGTTCAGGTATTAGAGTCAAACAGGTCTATGCTGCAACTCCATTGCTTTGTGGTCTCTTGTTTTAGACATGACATTTTTAACTTCTCTGAGCCTCAGTTTTCCCATCTATGAAGAGGGTTGATTAGCAGTACTTGTCTCATAGGGTTGTAATAAGGATCAAAGGAGGTAATTCTTAGCACGATGTGTGGCACAAAGTGAGCATGCGACAAATATTAGCTGCTAATGTTTATATTATTGATGTATGGGATAGAACAGCAGCCTGCTTTTTTCGGTAGGTTTTAATTTTACGTCCCCACTTGGAGTAATTTTAGAATAACGCCTAATACTCCTCTGGACTAGAATTCCCCCTCTTCTCTTTCCCTTCCTGTGAGCTTTTGTATGAATAGCAAAGAAGGTGAACAACTGGAAAGACTCATTCATCACCAGCCTCCTAGCAGCGAACCTGTTCCAGGATGCGTGGCAGGCACTCAGTATCTAATAGATGGTGACAGGGATGGGAGGAGTATCCAGAACTAGTGAGGAGGGGGTAGGAGAGCAGAGAGCCGTTCTAGTTTCTTTACCCTTCTATCTCAAGTCCTGTGCTGCATGCACAGAAACAGGAGTTGAAATTATTTTAAAATCCTAGCGGCAGATTCTTCAAGTAACATACCCTAGCCTGTGCTCTGAAGGCATATTTGTCAGGTAAGACGGCAGCTCCTGAATCTCATGTTAACTCCCAGGATACCGACATGATGCATCATTGCTCTGATTTGGGAATGGCACAACTTCTTTGGCTGTCTGGAGCCACCGATGGGCTGAACACTGAATATGGATTTTCAGATAGAAATATGGTGAAAAGCAACATATTGTCTGGCTCCAACTTCTCCTTTGTCCATGCCACAGATTTTGGCAGTAAATTAAAATCAATCTTTATTTTCCCAAAACAGATGTATTATAAGAGCAGAATGTAGGCAGGAAAACTTAGGATACAAATGAACAGATGGTTATTACTTTATGCATTGAACCTCAGCAAATGTTTAACCAGCTCAGAACATAGACAAAACTCATTTGAAACATGGAGTACAAGTCTTAAGGTTTTTATTATTGAAGTAATGTGGCAATATTCTAATAATTTTAATAACAGTTTGATGATTTTAATTCAGTCTTAGCTCTTGGCTTGTGCAGTTTTATGTAGTTCACCCAACCTCCTGCTGCTTGCCTGTGGTGAGGGTGTACTAAGCTTACCTCTGTCTTATATTCTGAAGACTTGATTTTGAAATAGCCTGATTCCTCCCTTCTCAGCTCTGCATTAGACACTAACATACTGGACATATCTACAGAAATGAGAAGCTTCTCTTTCATTCCTCCTATTTGGATGGGAAACATTCCTCTTTTTTCTCTTTCCCCCAGAATCTTAAACAGCTCATCTCTGTAGCTGCCTGGCCCTTGACCCCATGGATTTGTGAATCAGACTAGAAGCCTAAGCTCTTTTGAATTTTTAATATGAAACGGGTCCTGCCTCTTAGGATTCAATTGATCATTTTAAGACAGTTGGGTCTAGCATCATAAGCTTTTATGTATATCATAACTGTTACTGTGTGTGTATATGTGAGAGTATGTGTTTTAATAGGAAGAAGTATATCAGCTCATGTACTGGAAAGTTCAGGAGGTCTAGCTTCAGGCATAGCTGGATCTAGGGCTCAAAGGATACAATAGGACATTGTCTCTCTCCATCTCTTCACCTGCTTCTCATGTGTTGGCTCCATATCAGGCACATCAAATTTTTAAAAACTTTGTAAACTGATGAGTTGGTGTGAGTCAGTAATATTTCCATCAATCTTTGTTAGCTCTAGAGAAAATGAATTAGTTCTTTAGCATCCTCACCAGATTCTAGCCCTTTCAGAAGGTACTTCCGTAATTGTCCTTTGGTGAGATAAGAACCATTTTGCCTCCACATGTCTGAACTTTGTGTTTGGATCATCATCTGTCCTCTGTATTGTCACCCACTCAGAGGAAGACCTGTAGAGCTCCACCTCCCCCAGCCGTCAGGGATCTTCGTGTAGATTTCACCACAGGACACGACTGATAGTCAGCCTTTTTTGATCTTTGAAATTGGCAAGTTCAGGCGGGTCAATCTAAACATGAGATTTGGAATGGTAAATGTTTGCAGCGGCCCCTGCAACTGTGTCTTGAAAACCTCGCATGAATTGAAACTGTTTTGCTGTTGATGCTTTGTCCCTGCCTTGGCGTGATGTATAAACAGCTGGAGGCGAATGACAGAGTGCTCGAGCATATGGCAAGTCATTCATAACTGAGCTGTGCCCAAAATGACCATCTTTCATGTCGCAGTTGGAGGTTCTGGCATGCCGTTCCGGAATTTCACCATTAAATCAGGGTCTGTGAATCAGATAATGAGGAGAGAGGGGACATTTTTATAAGCTATAGAGCTTCTCTGCCAGCCCTGTGAGTCCTGAACATTCATGCTTTTTAACTCATTTCTGCCACTCTTGATAGGGGCTGGGAGGTAGAGGGTCCGTAAATCCCCCAACGGCCAATCTCCCTTTGTGCCAAGGCAGGTAACAAATTCTAGAATTTCTGAGCTGGAGAGGACCTTAAAGTTGGTCTGGCTGTAGCCCCTTACTTTACAGGTGAGAATGTCAAGTCTCAGTGGGTTAAGAACTTTGTCCGCAGTCACAAGTAGATGGGGATCAGGCGCCCATTCGGTTCCTGGTCCTGTCTTTGCCCTCATTTCATCTTTTCAGAGAGCAAGTCTCACCTTCCAGAGCTGGGGTCAGGTTCATTCCCTGTCCTCTTCATAGCTTGATTTGTGTTGTTTTCAAAGAAATTCCAGAGTTTTAGGTCACAGGTAAACCCAAGAGGGAGTGTTGGAAACCGGAACCACTTCAGAATCAGAGCTCTGCAGAGCCCAGAGCCAGGCCCTGGACTCTGGCTGAAGCCACTGCCTGGGAGAGCTGAAGGTGGTTGAGTTCCACCTCTGGGCTAGCATCCTGTGCTTCGGAGTTAGGGAGGGAGGGAGGAGACCTTTAAAAACAAGTAATCATTTTAAACAGATTAAGTAAAAAAAAACTAGTTTTGATCTTAATATCAAGTAGCTATTTTCATAATTTATAGTAAAAGAAGTCACCTTGTGATTTGGGGAGAAAGGGAGATGAGCATTCTGCTTCCTGGCTCTAGGACTCATGCTGGCTAAGGGCTGCACTGTCCTTGTAGCAGCTGGCCCCTGCTGAGCTTGTGGCCATTGGAAACTTCTAGAACCCCATCTCAGGAACACTGTCGACACTCCCATTCTGTGAGTTTTCAGTAATTGTTTGCTCATACGCAGGTTTACTCTGAAAATAAGTCAAACTATTTTCAGTAAGTCAAATAGTTATATGATATGATACAGTAGAATACATTCGCAGCAATACTTATACATTCCCAAAGTCAGTCCACCAGGCATCATTGTCCTGAGCAAAGTTAGAAAACATGCAACTTTCCTTTAACCGATAGGATGGATTGACGGGTGTGGCAAACAATCACGATTCTGCAGATGACGTTATATTTTGGAAGAACATGATTTGGTGACATTATTCCAAGTTTTTTCTTTTTTTATGTTTTGTTTCTGTCACTCATTTGTTTGTTTTTAAACATTTTTTTAAAAAATATTTTTATTGATTTCAGAGAGAGGAAGAGAGAGATAGAAACATCAGTGATGAGAGAACCACTGATAGGCTGCCTCCTACACACCCCCTGCTAGGGACCCAGCCCGCAACCTGGACATGTGCCTTGACCAGTAATCGAACCTCGATCCCCTGAATCATAGGTCAGTGCTCATCCGCTGAGCAGCTCCGGCCGGGCCACTCATTTGTTTTTGTTTTCTTCATGTGTCATGTGGATTCGTTCCTAGAGTGTTTTAGTCTTTTTTTCTTTTTCTTTTTCTTTTTCTTTTTTTTTTTTTACTAAAAGCTGGATTCTCTTTTTATTTTTGGGTCATAATTGCTGATTTCAGCCCCATTTTTCCAACCTAGGCTTTTTAAATCCTGCTTCCTTCACTCTTTGTGAAGGAGGATAACTGACTTTACCGGCTCCTTTTACATACATTTAGCTCATTAATTCTTCACAGCAACCCTAAAGATAGGAACCATTGTCCCCATTTTACAGATGAGGAAATTCGGGGCCCAGTGCATTAAGTAGCAAGGCCAAGATTACAGAGCTGTTCTCCCTTCCTTTGAGCTTCATAGCAGCTGCAGGCTTGGTAAACGTGCCCTAACTGTCTCCGTCCAGATCCTGGCTAACAGCGTGGTAGGGCCAGGCCTGGCCCGCCTCCAATGCCCTCCAGGCTGGGGGCAACAGTAATCAGCATCCTCTGGGGACAGTTTCCAGTTTAGTAATCCACCTTGTCAAATCCGATACCCTGTTTACTGACATTATTATTGTTTTTGAAAACGCTTTTACATATAAAACCATCAAACACATTCTTAAAAGTTTAGCTATTTTAAACATTTGTGAGTGGTTCTGCTATAATATGTAGCACACCCAGACAAAAATAAACTTCTTTAAGATCCAATTCTCTGTGTGGGACCGTTTATTTGGTTTGTCCACCAGAGACTTGACTTTAAAAGCCAAATCGGGCCCAGTGAGTCCTGGCTCCCTACCTAATGGTATCAAGAGGGCTTTTCAACTCTGAATTTTCTCTGATGAACAAAGAAGTTATTGAGAACCACTAAGCCTCAGGCTCTGTAATGAGAAGTAGGTAAAGCCTTTCTACACAGTATGTCCTGCTCTATTAGCGATATTAGCTTCTGTTTTCCCCCATCAGGTAGGTAGTGCTAATCTTTAACCACAGTGTCCAGGAAAGTCTCTGAATCCTTCTGCCAGCTCCTGGGTACTCACCCCTGGGTGTCTCTTATGTTCCCATTGGCAGTGTGAGGTTGTCCACCACTTACTTTAGGGCCCTTATTACAAATTTTAAAAAAGTTCTAGTCTTATGCATTTGTGCAAATATATTCTTCAGAACAACTTTTCATCAGCTATTATCCCAGCCAGTATCCTCTGCTAAAGTCCAAGGCTTGTTCCCTTTGTCACATCTGCATGACAGGGTGGTGCTCTCTGTCTCACCTGAGGCCCCTGGGTCTTCATTCTTACTGCCACTCACTCATTAACCTCTCAAATATTTATCATCTCCATGTGTTGACCACTATTAGACATAGTATTGTTATTTTCAAAAGCATTTACGAATCCTGCTACCAGGCGCCTAACCCTACAGTGAGAGGTGTACCTTACTGACATAATTATACAAATACAGCATCTAGTTATTCCGTGTCTTAGAATCCACGAAGGAAAGATACACTGTTACGAGAGTTTAAGATGGAAGGATTGCACGGGCTCTGGGGTAGACAGGGCTGGTGTTTGGAAGGGGAATACCCTTCTGAGAAGTAACGTGCTTTAGGCAAGGGGCTGGGCCAGCCTCAGGGCAAAGCTTGCCCACAGGCCCCATGGCAGGCGGGAGTGTGGCAAGTTCAGGAACCTGCACACAGGCCAGTGTGGTCCAGGGTAGGACCAGTATGAGGCTGGTAAGGTGGACGTGTACCTTAGGCCAACTGCTGCCTGGTGCCTGCCTTAGGTTTCTCAGGGTTTTTGTTATTAAGTGCAGATGCTACTTGAGGTGTCTGGGAGGTGATGCCACCTGCTCACAGGGTTGGGGTGAGCTCCTGCGCTGCAGCACGAAGTGGGCAGGTGGCCAGGTGCCTCCCAGGTCCGGAGGTGCCACGGGAATCCTCATTGGCTCACTGGTTCATTAGCAGACATCATCAAGAACCTCACCCAGGGCCGACCTGACACTTTCTCTGTCAGCGCAGCGGCCACAGTGCGGGGACAACAAGGTGCCCTGCACAGTTTACTCCTGTGATTGATGTCCTTGACGCCTTACAACAAGCATCAACATGTTCATTTGCATAACTCACTCATGTAGTAGGTGTCAGGGTGACGAAATCTATGTCTTGTCATAAATATCAAAGATTTGGTGCATCCAAACCCATAAAGTTTTCATTTCAGTAGAAAGGAGAGGGTAGGGGGACACCAAGGCACAGCCTAAGGGAGTGAGAACAGCAGGACTGAAGGGCTGACTCTGTTCTGGGGAGGGGGGGATAGTGAGTAAAGGCAGGAACAGTGCTCCGAAGAGATGCAGGCACAGTGAGTGAGCAATGAGCTGTGAGTGGTTGTCTAGTAAAGGGAAACCAGGAGACGTGGGAAATGTAGCAGTGGCAGAGTAAGGGTGAGCCGCCCTGCTGTTATTCAGCCTCATTCGGGACAGGCCAGCCTGGAGAAAACATGTCTGGGGATCAAGAACATAGCCCAAGACCCTTGAGACTTCCCCCTCTCTTCCTTGCTGTGGCATGGGCCGACTGAGAAGCTGAGTGACAAGCATGGAGAAGCTCAAAGTGTGTGTGGGCGGGGTCTGTGTGTGTGTGTGTGTGCGGGGGGGGGGGGGGGGTGCTGAATAGTCAAAGCTCTTCACTCAGAAGGCTTCTCAAGCTGTAATTCCCTGCTCACGGGGGCCCCTCTGGCTTACTGGGGAAACTGCCTCCTCTGTGGGGAGTGCAGTGGAGCTGAGGGACTGTAGCTGAGCAAAACAAGGGTTCTACTCAGTGTCATCATGGGCCTGCTGGGTGGTAGGGCAGGGATGGGGGAGCTGGGCGCTGCCCTGCTTACCAGTAGCAGCGTGATGTGAGAATCTCTGTGGTTTCCTGGAATTCAGAATAGCCAATAACAGCTGAGAGTTGTGTATTTTTTAGAAAGTAGGAATATTTTTACTCTCTAGACTGTGATCATTTACATTGGGAACCATTGGACATTTATGCCTGATCTTTATGTGGTTTCTGTGCCCCAAGCTATTAATCTCAGATACTGAGCATCCTTGAACCCATATCATGAAAAGCCTTACAGCTTTTGAAAATGGAATTCCTAGCACACATAGGATACAGATCGCGAGAAATGAGCCTTGACAACCTCTTGGTCTGGCTCTCTTTTGGAACCAGAAGCAATTGGCACAGTTTTGAAAACCTGCCAGTAGGGGGCGTTTACAGCGAACCTGAAATCTCTCTGAGTTGGCCATTTCCTGTACTGGTGCTAACAGCCATTTGAAGGAAAGCCCTGTTCAAAGGAAAACGTGCCAAATTCCCTCATATTCTGCATTCTGCAATTTGGTACTTGAATAGAAAGTTCCTTGTAGAGACTGTTTTGAAAACCTTTCACTCATGCTACCAAAAAAGCAATTTCCTCCTGCATCCAATTCCTGAGTACAGTAGCTGGTGCAGATATATCTCCCCCTGTCTTTCCAAATTCATCATTATTTGTTAGGGGCTTTGCACCTTAAATCATGGCCTTTCATTTTTCACAGATCAGGCAGAATAGTGATGCCTTCTGTGTAGAGAGTGAGAGCGAGAGAGCGAGAGCGAGAGAGAGAGAGCGAGAGCGAGAGAGAGAGAGGAGGAAACACTGTGATTCCTCACTTCACCAGGTATTTGCTGCATGCAGGAAGCTGATAGAATGGAGCCATGATCTCGCTGGAGTTAAAGGGCTCCTTGCACGTGCAGACACTGGGATGGAGCATGACTACTCTGTGCTCCCTTCTGAACTCAGATGCAAGAATTTTGTGCATATCAAGTCCCATTGATCTGGCCTCAGTGGTTTTGAATTTATGGTAATTTAGAGGGGGCTTTGGCTGATGCATTTCCAGTATCTATAGGAGGGGAAAAATGTTTCCTGGGCAAATGATAAATATGTAGGAAATTATAGGGAAAATACTAACCCATTCATGCTGCCTTTACAGCATGCTAGATCAAATAAACATTATTAATCAGAGACAATTCCTCACTGTTTGTTAAAGTAGGTCCTGGCAGACTCTCTATTCATCAGTGTTCTGTAAGCCATTACTCCGTGTTATTGTACAGGCTGATAAAAAATAAATCTCTGTTTTGCTAAAAGAATCCAGAATTTCAAATTTCCATTAAATGAGACATTTCACCATCCCATTAGTCTTAACTAAAAGGCTTTACTATAATTTCTATTTGTTAAAATGTTGAAATGACAGAATCTTTGCTTATTGGACATAATACCAACTTCCAGATAGTAATTCTGTCATCTGTCTTGAAAAGAAAATCAGAATTTCCAACCCAAGAAGTACACTGCCGTTCACATCAGGTCATTTCTAAGTATACTCTTGACCTTTATATTTGTAGGCAGCACTATTGTCAGTGTGAGCTGTGTAGGTAAGTTTTACCAAAAAGACAGAACTGTGACCTGTGGCTGCGGTTTAGGAGATCTTGTGACTGTTTGCAATATGGCTCTAAAGACAATTAACTGACTACTGTAATAAATACTTAGGGTGGGTGCTACTAAAATAGAGTGGTCAGAAAAGGACTCTGGGAAGAGCTGAGCATGGAATTTGGGGAGCGGAGAAACACACAGGTTTCGGTGCTTGGCTACTCCACTCCCGGCGTGTGTCTGGCGCTGAGGTGGGAGAAGTTTTAGTTGACCAGATAATTGAGAAGATGCCAAAGTAGGTGACTGGAGCACATGGGCCAGTGGCATGTGATGAGGGTAGTCAGGGAATTTCTTGGTAAGATGGCATTGTTAGATGACAAGATAAAATATAGCTAGGAGAAATTAAAGAGATACAACCAGGATGAAAGCAATATGAACATATCTGTGCATCAGAAAAAGAAGTGAAATGCAAAGCAGGGACAGAGCTGAAGCCGCTGGCTGCCCAGCTCCGGGATAAAGCAGGAGAATGGCTGGTGACCTGGACCCTGTTAAGTAGGTTACATGATATGTACTCTTCGGAGGTGGAAACGGAATCAGGCTCAGTGCCTAAAACTAGGGCTGTTGATAAGTGAGAGAGAACACCCTTACTTGTGGCAGAGGCTGATAAAAGTGAGTGCTGACCAATGCGTGGAATGATGGCTTATATAAAACTTGGATGGAGGTGTAGGACCCCAAATTTAGGGTCCTGACCAGGACCTGAGCCAGATCACTTGCTGGCTCAGTGACTGGATTTGCATTTTCCTACACTGAGGGTGGGATCCCTGAGTCATCAGTTAAGATTCTATACAAGATGGGGACCCAGGTACTTGTAGAGACAGGGAAAGAGAAGAGACAGTGAGAGAAAACGTTCCACTGAAAAGGAACTAGCTTCAATGTGCTGAAGGAAATCATTGTCGAGAAAGAATTCTGTCTATAACTAAACTTTGCTGAGTGAGAATGGAATAAAGTTAGTTTTAAGAAGTACTAAGAAGCTTGCTGGAAGAATTGCTTGTAATAAACAATGTGTGTTACAAGATGAAAAGTAATCTCCCATATGCTTCATTTCTTATGACAAAGACTAAGTTACTCAAGTCCTGGCCTGCAGATAATTTTGATCGACTCACTCTGTTTCCTCGTTAGCCTGGTAACCCTCAAAAGGAAAAACAAATGAAATATCAAAATTCCATGCTTACTGAGAAGTGAAGAGGGGTAGAAATTCATTCTCTTGACTCTTTCCCCGAGGATCAGGATCTTGACTCTTGCCCCATTGGTTATCATTAACAAGTCAGCTTTTGGAGTCTACTCTGGGTAAAGAATTAGGCATATTAATTTTCCAATTCTGATTACAAAGAAAGCTCCTGTCTGCTAACAGCTTTTAGCCATAAAAAAAGATTTCGAGTTAGAGACAGACCAGTTTTGCACTGAGTAATGTGACTTAGAACATTTATTTAACTTCTATGAGCTGCAGGTTCTCATGTAAAATGGGAATAATAATATTTACCTCACATTGTTTTAAAGATTAAACCCAAGTGACACTTATATAACATCACCCAGCACTTAGAATAGTGCTTGGCTAATTGTAGGTGCTCAATAAATATTCCTGGGAGAGAGGGAGGGAGGGAAGGAGGGAGTGGGGAGGGTTGTAAAGCTGCTATGCACATTGCCCTCTTTCATCCATATTTGAGAGCAAGCCAAGAACAATGACATAAACAGAATTCCATAGAGCATGCTTTTGGGAAGAAATTTACATATACCACTAATACACACACGCGCGCACACGTGTTTAAGATTAGAAAGTTTAAAAAATATGCTTCTGTGTCATTGGGCCTGACAGTGAAAACTGATCAGAAAGCATGAGGAGAGCTGATGATGGAGGGAGGGTGTGGCTCAGAAAAGGAGGCAGGCGGTAATTGTGGAGAGAGAAATGAGAGGGAAGAGAAGGGTGCGGACAGGCAGTGACGGAGGGAAGGGGGAGGGCTCAGGCTGTCCTGCAGAAGCTGCTCAGTGTCACTTCTTTGGTGGCTTGCAAGCACGTGTGACCTCTGGGGTCAGAAGCAGCCTGGCTGGAGGCTAAAGAAGACCAGCATTTCTGTTTCATTAATTGAATTTCTACAGAGCAAATTCCCTCTGATGCTCGTAGGAGCCATGCTCATGTTCTGTTTCCCTCCCTCTCTGCCTCCCTCTCCCCCTCTCCATTTCTTCCCTAAAAGACAGATAAACTCATTAACTATAGAAAATGATAATCTGTCTGGCAGAGCCCTGCTCCACAGTCCTACTCAGGAAAAACAGACAGCCAGCACATAACCCTTGGTTACCAACAGAGACTCAGTGTCACAGTACCCTGAGTTTGGGGCTCCTGCTGTTTCCATATGCTATTTCAAGGTGTCACAGAGCTAGCATTAATACATGTTGCAAGTAATACTTTGGTGCCGGGAGGGATTTGGAAAGCCTCTTGCTGGGCTTGCGGGTCTCTTTGCCTAGGTGACATCATGGGTTCTCTTTTTCTCAACTGATTTCATTCCCCACAAACTGCTCAAAGCAGTTTAATAAAGACATCCCTGTGGATGGGGAAGAGCATGGCTGGTTTGAGGAAATGATGAGTTCTTAGATGCTGGGGAGGAATTGCTTGTGTGATAGGGACATAGCTTCTTAATGGCACAGCTTACTAAGGACACTGAGCCTGGTGCATCAGCTCCTGCAGCTTTCTTCTCTCTTCCCACCTCTCAGGCTTCATTTCTTATGACAAAGACCAGATTCACATCCACGATTCCAGAAAGGGTTTATTTGTATGAAGCAAAAAAATCAGTATATCGTAGTGGAAGCTAACAGGTCTGATGGTTAGATGGAACAGAGAGCCATCCAAGTCTTGGATTCAAATTCAGCCCTGCAACTAAGTTTCAAATTTGGGTTGATCCATAAAGATGCTCAGCTGTCTTTCCCAAAATAAGCCCTGTCAGTGCAAGCAATTCAAGTCACCGAGTGCAGTCGTCTTTCATTATGGCTTGTCTGTGGCAGTTCGTGCTTCAGACATTTGGCTGCCAATCTGCCTGAAGTGACTTTCTTAAATTATGTGCTTGTGGCTCTGTCTCCCTTTTTTGAAAGCACTCACACGTATTGGGTGCTGGCCCAGTTTGGAACTAGGTGTGAAAGGCATAAATCGCACTCAAGTCCTGGGCCCTGCCCTTGAAGAGGTTTGCTGACCCTGACTCTGGCGACCTTCACTGGCTTGGACCTAACACTTGTGTGGATAAGGGGTAAGGGCTGGCTCTGCCTTGTGTTGCCCACTTGTCACCAGAGTTGACTCCGCTAATTCTGAAGGATAGGGTAGTATGCCCTTCCTTCCTCACTGCAAATCAGTATTATCTGTATAACCCTCATTCCATACTCAGGACATTCTAGACTTTGTATCAGTTCCTTGAATACTTCACGTTGTTTGTGCCCGAGGACCTTTGCACCTGCTGTTCCTTCTGTCCAGAATGTTCTTCCTCAGTCTAATTTTGACTCATCTATCAGCCCCCAATTAAATGTCTCTTCTGGGACATTTCTATGCTGAAGTTTAGAGTAGGTCCCCCTGCTATAGACCCGCATCGACCCGTATAGAAGCCTACCCGGTATGCACCAGACTTGTTAGTACTTTTCCATGTCTGGCCCTCCTACAGCGATGTAAGCTTCATAGGGACAGGAACCATTGTTTGCCCTATGTCCCACTTTGTCTCTATAGTGTCTGGCACATAATAGGTGCTCAGTAAATGTCGAATGTATATGTAGATGAATAAGTGAGTGGGTAGATGGGTGGGTGGGTGGGTAGATGGATGGACGGACGGACGGACGGACGGACAGACAAACGAACAAACAAACAAATTAGCAGGTAAATGGATTCTCCTCATATGTCTCCCCCAAGGGTGAATGTCCAGCAAAGATGGGGATTTTTCTTTGGTTAAACTATATAAGGAACTTCGCTTTCCAGCTAGAAAGCTTGAACCCCTGAGCAGGGAAATTTGTTAACCCGTAGATGATACTGCACCAGCAATATTTTGAGAGCAGCTAAGAAAAGTCAGCTATCAGTGCTGGATGGAGTTGGAAAATGGTGGAAACAGATAAAATGGAGAGCTTATGAAGTTCTCTTTACATTAGACCTCACTTGGCTGGTGTCAGTATATGGTTTGAAGGAAACTTACAGAACACAGGCCATACAGTTCTACTCAAATGTTAATAAAAATAATATTCTGTGGCCAACATAGAGAATTTGGGGTCACTCCCTGCTTGTATTACCCCAGTGACTAGTTCCCTCTCCATCAAATGCAGTAATAAATATTGACCTCAGCTTTTTCATTGGTGTATACTATTTTTACTGGAATTCTTGCCTGCCCATATCTAGCCATGTTGCAAACTGCTAATAATTCCAGTTCTATGCTAGATTGCACTGGGTTCTAGTTCCATTCCTGCTTTGTGAATTTGGTTGAAAGGCCCTCATTCCCTCTGTGCAGCACCTTTCCATTTATAAGCGAGTGGTGATGGGGACATTTGCCTCATTAGGGAGCTGCCTATGAAAATCTCTCTAAAAGAAGCTATATTTTAACAGGCATTCAGTTTCCAAAAGATGGCACGAGATCATGCCACATGACATAGAGCAAGTAAGTGGACCCAGAGCAGCTTTTCTAGGCTATGATATCATCTTTAAATCAAAGGAGTTGAAATAGTTGATCTGTGATCCCTTCTGCTCCAAACAGTCTATTATTCATTTTAACAACTGCAAACAAAGCACCTCCCACCCCTTTACTTTAACAGGCATGTACCAAACTGTCATCTGGCCATCTTAATGGTGCAAAAGATTGGTGGAAGGAGAGGAATGCAGACAACAGAACTCATAGTATTAAATCTTTTCAAATGCAGACAACAGAGCTCATAGTATTAAATCTTTTCAAATACCGACCACTTAGAAAGTAGAGGAAGCACCTAAAGGGTGCCATAGACACCCTTTCAAACTCTCACTGTTCACTGTGGTAGTCTGGTCAGGTGGTTTCAAGCCCTCCCAGACATCCTGCATTTGTTTCCCAGGACTGTGCAATATAAAGGACATTTTAGAGCGAGGCTGAGGGTGTGACCAGCACATTACTTACTTTTACTGTACCATGCTTGGTTGTCAACTCCCACACACCCGAACCTCAACCCACCATGGTTTTCTAAAGCTTGGAAAGTACTCATGCCCCAAATATTTTTCTTTGCCACTGATGCAAATTCATCACTTAGTTACATTGTTTTGAATTTTATCCATTATAAATTCTTTTGAATTAATTAGAATTTCACTTTCAACATGCAAACACCTTTATAAAATTATCAACCACTCACAACTGGAATTTAATCTCATACTTTCTTCTAACACCTTGATGAGAGTGTGCTTTTTTGAAAGGACGCTTGGGCATTTTGATTGGACAAAGCAGAATCTTTGGGCGGGGGTGCATTGGGGAGCAGCATTTGTGAGGCACCTCTGAGAAAACCATTGGTGAGTCCTTCAGCCTGGATGAAAGGAAATAGGACAGATGAAAAGAGAATGAAGACAAATGGTACTTACTTAAAAATGTTGATGTGAACTGGTCTAGCACTAGGACTGGGTTTGATGAATTGGTCGTGGAAGAGATTGCCCCCACAGGAACTTGGGAGTCTAATAGTAAGAGGAGCTGCATGTAAACAAAGGCCACGTCGAGCTTCAGAGAGAGACCTTTTCCCCAGCAGCATAAATGAGCCCTTTCTAGCAGGAATAGCTATAATTTGTAGGTGTTAAAAATATACTTCCAACTATAAAAATACTGAAATATCCAGCACATAGCAAGGTGACCGTTCTGCCCTGTGATGTGTGATACCTTGAAAAGTAACAGAAATGGAATAAGGCATCGTAAAGATACTGCTCTAATGAGCACAATTCTGTTTGCCGGCCCTTTTTCCTGCTAGCAAATTATATTACTTTATCAACTTGGTAGAACATCAATAATGTCTTCAGGGAATGATTTGTGAGAGCTGAGTTACTCTATGACAGGATTTTTGAAGACAATGTAATTTGGCACTTCTCAATTTTCTTTGATTTTGCTCTGAGAAAATGGAAGACTGTGATAAATATTTTCCACAAATGGAGTCTAAAATGGAAACACAGCTGGTAGCAACAGTGGTCTTTTATTTGGATGCTGGAGTCCAGGTTTTCTATGTGAAACAACCATGGTAGAGATTCATTGGTTTCACATTTTTGTAACACTTCAGTGTAGTGATGAATCTGGTGTCACCTGTAGGCTTCTGGTGGCATGTTTATACCCAGCAGAAGCAGAGTAGTGTATTAGGGGCTATTGAAATTAGAATGATTGGAAATATTTTAGTTGCACTATAAGAAGTTAACAAAGTACACAGAAGTAATCTAAGGCAAAACTATTAGATTAGTGCAGTTTAGTGAGGCAGTAAGGTAGACTGAGAAGAGAATAGTTTGAGGAAACAGTTGCTGGGTTCTGAACTCAGCTGTCCCGTTTACTGGCTGGGCTACCTTGGGCAAATTACATAGCCTCTTAGGACCTTGGGGACTACATTCATCTGTATAATCAAGTTAATAAGCCACACTCATAATTAGTTATCAGTGAAATAGTAGGTGTGAAATTTCTTTGTTGTTCATAAGGAGTTGTTAGTGTAACCTTTGTTGCCTTGATGCCCTGCCTGGCTTTCGTAGTATTTACACTCTTAATGCTCTGTCACCACCATTAGCCCCACTGCAACCAATCTAAACCCAATGCTTGTTTTACAGAGCTTTGTTGTCTGTAATAAAGTGAGCCCTTGCAGCCTCTGCCTTGGTCCCTTGGAACAGATGCTCTGTTTTGTAATATTTTAAAACCATTGCATGAATGTTTTGTCTTGTGTCTAGTGGGATTATTGGGCCTTGAGGAAAACATTCATACATATGTATATACTGTAGTGTGTCCCGAGCTCCAGGAACGATCCTGCATCTATGTCAGGAATAGTAGTCCCTAAGAGTAGAGGTGGGGGCAGAAGAGGCCAATCTGTACACTGTTGTTGCATCTAATACAAGAAATCCTTGTTGAATCCAACTGAAGGAATATCCGGTCTGAAACAGCCCTACATTGTCACTCTCTGCTCCACTACCACACCCTACTCTATTCTGTTACATGTGGAAGAGGTCATGTATGTCTCGAGTCCCTCCTACACTCAGGACATCATGGCAAACACAGATGGGATGTCTGAATCAAAATCTCTTATCAGTGAGGTGGTAAAAGAAACCCACAGGGCCTGTGTGAAAGATGCAGTGAGGAGCTCTGCACCTGACATTCGAGGGCTTTCAGTTAAATGGAGGGTGTGGTAGTGTCTGGATGGGAGCCACAGATGCCGCTTCCATTCATTTACCTAAAAAATATATACAGAGAGCCCCTTTTGGTCCAAGGCTGTCCTGGGCTCCAGGGAGAGCTTGGAGGGTAAGATTAGCACTGATCCCCCCCCCGCCTCCCAAATACAAGTGTGGAGTTGGGATTTGCCTCTGCTCTAGTGTTCATTAGAGAGGCATTCTGGTACAGTCACTTTGTTCCACATGCAAAGGCATTCCGGGGAGCAGAGATTGATCACGTGCCTGCTCCCCTCAGGACTACTCATTTCCTCCTGAGCTCATTAGCAGTCACAGGCAGTGCAGGGTACAAAGGAGGGAGCCACTGACCTGTTTGCCCTTTGGTTTCTTCCAGGATCTTCTTCCCGGGAAGCCACCCCGTCAGAGGTGTGCAGGTAATGAAAGTTGGCAAATTGCAGTTACATCAAGGCATGTTCCCCCAGGCGATGAAGAACCTGAGGCTGGTGAGTGTGCAGGTCCCACGTGGCTCTGCCTGGATATTCTTTTCTGGCTGTGACTAGGCCTTGTGGTTTTTAGCAGCTCTATATAAGTGCATCCCTGCAGTGTTGTGTAGTCGAGAGAGCACTCAGATTTACTAGTTTTGTGACTTGCGGCAAGTCTTCTAATCCCTTGGAACATAATTTTCTTATTTAAAAAATGGGAATAATACCTGCCCCATGGAGTTAATTTGAGAAGTATATGAGGTTGGAAGAGTGTGTTTTGACAAGCCCCAAGTATTCTGGTCCTCTAAGTAGTTATTAGTTTATAGAAATCCTCATTCTCATTATTCCCAACTGCCTGGTCCTTTTAGCACTGTTTGTAGTTTGGGGTTATACAGTAGCTCCCGTTTTGAACAGTTAGGCCATATCACCACTCCGTAGCAGTTCACTTGGGCATGTTCTGATTCACCAAGGTGAGTGGAATTTTTCAAGGGACCCTACTTACATACACTTTGCATCTCCTGGTGCCACCTAACGGGCACACATGCCCCAGATGCAGAAAGTTCCATCGAAGCTGTACTTGAATGAATGGATTTTTTTAATGAATAGAGGACTTTTAAATCCCCACCTTGGCCCTGTTTTTTCAGTTGTATATAGTTAGTGGGCCAGATCTTTTCAGGACCTTTGGACCATTTGCTAGCAGAGGCATAGCCTGAACACATCCATCTCTTCACAAGCTCGTATGACCTGAGTCTAGAAGCAGAGTGGTTTTGTTCTGCAGAAAGGCCCCCTTCCTGAGCTTTCTTGGGGCTCAGGTAACCCGGAATGGAGAAAGGGAAGGTAGATTCTTTGCCCTTTGAAACTAATATTCTCTTTAGACTGACAGCCCTAGATATTCTTTCTTGTCTTAGAAACTCTGGAAATAATGGGATGAAACAGCTTAAATAAGGGTTTCAAAGGCTGAGTTTGGAACAGAAATCAGAAAAGCTTCAGAATCAGACATTTGTTACAATTAGGCCCCAGCTTCCCAGGAGAGGAATCCACTTAGCCCAGCTCTGATCTGGTTTAGGCCTTCGTCTCCACGGGCTCAGCTGAAATCCTTGTGATTGCTGCCACAGGACTGTCCTGGGGTCCCTCACAGTGCTTTCCCCCTGCTTTCTCCTGTCTCTAATCTACTTTCCCTTCTTTCCATTTATTTCTTGGAGAATTTTGTTAGCCACCGATTTGACTTCTTGGACCTCAAGGGCAAACATTCTCATCAGGGCTGTCTTGTCAGTGAGCCCGTTTCTTTTCTGTGAGCTCGGCACGCTTCTGACTCCCTCAACTCTGGGCCAGGTTAGTGGCTGTGTCAGCTGTGTTTTGTTAGCTGAAGTCAGGTTGGAAAAAGTCAGACTTATTTCCCTTCAATACTCGTCTGTCCATTTCTTACATTACACTGTGATTCTTTTTCCATTTTCCTTGCATTTTGTTGAAGCATTTTACATTTGAGGATCTTTTTTATCTTTCCTGGGCCTGAACAGGGAGCACAGGCCAAGGTCCTGGACATCGTACCTTGTTCTGCAGTTAGTAGCTAATCCAGTGCATGCAGGGAGCTCTCAGAGCATAGCCGTGCCGGGCACCCTGGTAGCCCAGCCTGCACCCTGGTTCCAGCCCCTCCGATGGCTGGCTTAGAGCATGCAGCGTTGCAGTTCACGTTCTTAATCTGCTACAGTGATTCTCAATCCCTGTGGTCATGTTCTTGTTTAGGAATCTGATGAGAGCCACTGACTTACCAGAGAAAAATGTGCAGACACATACTTGGTATATTGGGTAAGAGAAGGGGGTTTGGGGACCACCTGAGGCCTCCCCAGGGACTCCCTAAGTGCCCACAGCCTCTAGGTTACAAACTTGCCTCTCAATGTGTGACATCACACATTAGGGGCCAGATGGGAGGGGAAAGGGAAGACAAGAGGTAGGCAGATGAGGTGCCACGTCGTCAGTGTGCCTTCAAAGAGTCATTCACAAGTTCCCAGCTCTGATACTGATGAACGTTCCCTCCTGACTTCCAAATAGAGAATATTAGTTTCAAGCGTATGTTTCTGAACTAAAAAAAAGGAGCCAATAAGTAGAGAATGGTCAATAAAATGAAAGCACAGTGATTAAGTCATTTTAAAAGAAACAAGCAGAAATTTACCTACCAGGAAATGTAAGCCCAGCAGTAACTGGGAGCCAAGTGGGGAACCTGGACAGATACTTTGACCCGGCAGAAACAAGGTGTCATTCCCAGCCCCCCGCTGGGGCTGGGGCAGTGGCAGTGGCAGCGGAAGCCAGCCAAAACGAGGGTCTCGGTAAAATTCGGAACTCAGAATGTCAGGTTGCAGCTGAAAAATCACTCCTCATACAATGAACCAGGAAGATCTCAATTTTAATGAAAAAAAAATCAATACACGCCAACTCCAAGATAACAGAGACGTTAGAATGGTCTGACAAAGATTTGAAGGCAGCCATCATAAAGATGTTTCGATGAGCAAGTACAAGCATCCTCAAAACAGATGAAAAATTAAGTCTCAACAAAGAAACAGAAGATACAAAAATGTTCATGGATGGGTGAATGGATGAATATGGAATATATATATATATGTTCTATGGAATGTTATTCAGCCTTAAAAAGGAAAGAAATTCTGATACATGGATACATGCTACAACATGGGCGAACACATGCTAAGTGAAGTAAGCCACACATGAAAGGACAAGTGGAGAATGATTCCCCTTCCGTGATGTCCTGAGTCAAGAACATAGACATAGAAAGTAGAAGAGGTACCAGGGCCGGAGGGACGGGTAAGAGGAGATGCTGTTTAGCGAGTACAGTTTCGTTTGAGATGGTGCAAAAGTTCTGGAAGTGGGTAGTGTGTGTTTTATTGCAATAAAACATTTTAATAAAAGGAATAATGGTAGAACTCCCAGTTTGCCAGAGTTGGCAAAAGACATACACTGCAGATGCATGAAGCTGAGTGAGTCCCAAGCAAGAAAAATCCAAAGGATCACACTGAAAGGCATCATCACCAACTTCTGAACACGAAAGACAAAGAAAATGTCTTAAAAGCAGCAAGAGAAAATATCTTGCCTGTAGACAAAAAATGCTTTATGTTACAGTGGTTTCCTGTTGGAAGCCATGGAGGCCAGACAAGATTACATGTGTTTTAAGGAATGAAAGAAAAGAACTATTAACCCAAAAACTGACATTAAGCAAAAATACCCTTCAGGACTGAAGGGAAAGTCAGAACATTGTCAGATGAAGGAAAGCTAAGAGGACCTGTAACCAGCAGACCTTCTCTAAAATGATGGCCAAAATAGTTCTCTGAACAGAAAGGAAATGATAAGAGGAGGGATCTGGGAACATCAGGAAGAAGGAAAGAACGTGTGCGAAAGCATGGGTGAGTGAAATAGGCTTTCCTTCTCTCGAGTTTTCTAGACTGTGTTTAATAGACAAAGCAAAAAGTACAACACTCCCTGCTGTGGTTTTAAATGGTGGAAATATTTAGGACGATTGTATTCCAAACAGGGGAGGGTAGAAGATGTACAGGGAAGTAAGGTTTCTTGAACTGGTAAAATGACACCAGTAGAGTGTGATAAGTTATGTGTATATGATGTAAGACCTAGAGCAGCCACTAAAAAAAGCTGTACAAAGGAATACTCAAAAGCACTGTAGGGTGGAATTCTAAAACCATTTAGCCCCTAGGAAATGCAAGGAAAAGAAAACAAAATAAACAGAAAACAAAAATACATGGCAAACTTAAACCCTAATTTGTTAATAACTACATTAATTACTAAGTGGCCTGTATAAAAAAGTAAATGGTCCAATATGCCAACTGAAAGAGATTAGTAGAATGGATTTTTTTTAAATGACATATGCAGTTTATAAGGAAGTCACTTTAGCCCTGGCCAGTGTGGCTTGGTGGTTAAAGCATCAGCCCTCACACCTAAGGGCCTCTGGTTCGATTTTCGGTCAAGGGCACGTACCTGGGCTGCAGGTTCTATCCCCAGCCCAAGTCAGGGTGGGTGCAGGAGGCAATCAGTCCATTGATGTGTGTGTGTCTTTCTCTCTCTCTCTCTCTCTCACTCACTCACTCACTCTCTTCCTCTCTTCCTCTCTTCTTCCCTCCCTTCCACTTTCTCTATAAAAATCAATGGAAAAAAATATCCCTTGGTAGGACTAACAAAAAAAAGAAAGTCACTTTAAATATTAATGACATAGGCAGGTTGAAAGTGAAAGGATGGAAAAAGATATGAAAAATGCAATCAAAAGAAAGCTGGAGTAGCTGTATTATTAATATCAGATAAAGTAGATTCAGAGCAAAGAAAATTTTACTAGAGACAGAGAGGGACATTATGTAATGAAAAAAAGGTCAATCTACCGAGAAGACACAGCAGTCTTAAATGTGTGTGCACCAAACAGTTGCAAAATGTAGGAGGAAAAACCCTCATAGAATCGAAAGGAGAATTAGACAATGGACTAGTGGGTACAGCTATAGCTGGGACATCAGCACCCCTCTGTCAGCAATGGACAGAACAACTAGACAGAACCCCAGCAGGAATAGAGGAGAATTAACAACACCCTCAACCAACAGGACCTAACTGGCATTTATAAAACACTCCATCCAACAGTGGCAGCATGCACATTCTTTTCAAGTCCCCACACAACATAGACCAAGACAAACAATATACTCTGGGTCATAAAACAAGTCTCCATAAGTGTAAAAGGATTCAAGTCACACAAAGTAAGTTTTCTGACCACAGTCCAATTTAATTAGAAATCAATAACAATATTTGGAATAAAACAAAATGGACACCTCTAGCTCTGTGTCTGGGACTTGGTTGGCCCCTAGAATTTATCGAGTCCAATCCCTTATTCAGTTGAGGGAACTGAGTGAGTCTCAGGGAGGAGATGTGACCTCTTCAGGGCCCTTCAGGGTCTCAATAAATATTTATTGGGTGTATTGATGAGTTAAACTTAGCAGCACAGCAGCAACTCTTTTACTGGAGTAGCCACTCCCACCGGAAGAAGGTACAGGCCTGAGCGCACCAGGTCTATAACCCCTTCTGAGGTCCCCTGGGCTGCTCTGGTCCCCTCCAACCTCTGGACACCCCAGCACCTTACATTTCTCTTTGTCACATGCGGTCCTGATATAACTGTCTCCTGGCTGTCCCAGAGCTCTTCCTGGTAAGGCCAAGTCTTGCGCGTTGTAGCTGCTTAGAGATATTGAGTGAATAAGGCACTTTGCCTCCAGGGAGGGCAGGTCCTTCCTGCGGATCCTAAGGGGCTTCAAGGTGTAGAGCAGAGCGGAGTCAGCAGAGGTGCTGCTCCGCTCAGAGGGGCCACCAAAGGCTCTGGAATGTTCTGCTACCTATTGTAACCGGCTTGTTGTGGCTCTGGAGCTGAGTAATGTGTTTTGGGTCCTGCTTCTCGAGGTTCCTTTTTTCGATGCCCCAGCCCCCCTCCCCCTCTGCTTCTCCACCCCACCTTCATCCTGAGCTGGGCAGAATCAGAAAACTCGCTTGCCTTTTTCCCCCTCTTGTGATCTGATTCCAGAGGGTCTTATCATGTATTTATTTCTTTTCCCGCTGACTTTATATCCACATTTAAATCATGCTTGAGGAAGTCATTTATTGGATTCCCTCAGGCTCATGGTAGAGAGCATATGAGATCCTTGATAAGCTTAATATATTTGTATTAAAAATTAATAAGAAAGCTATATTGTTTGCAACTTTAAATCATACTTTGATTTAATTCATTTTACTTAATATGCAACCATAATTCTAAAATGACTTTTTTAAAGAAAAAGATGCGATGAGATTGAAATAAGTTCTGGGACTCTCCCTGTATTCCTGAGTGCGCCCTGCCTGTCACACAGCAGCAATCAGTGCTGCCATTTCCCTAGTGACATTTGGAGCCAGTACATGGGAGCAGCGGTCCCCTCGAGGCCTCGATGAGTACTCTGTGGACAATTATGTGCAGGCTCTTTTTAAATGCTACCATTAAAAAAATAAAATTTAAACGGAAGAGATAAGCTTTTCCCAGCACAAGCTGGCTCCAGTTTTGTATTTCCTTAATCTGTTTTATATACTACTGCAGGAAATTAAACCAAAATTACCCTCTCTGATATGCGCATGTGCAGTTGTTGGGCAGGGCCGAGAGAGGGGAGACAGAGCCACGGGAATAGTGCTCTGGCTTGTCAGAGATTCGTTGTAAATCTATTTTGGGGGGAAGATAAGCCCTCCTCATGATTTCCCGCTGGGGTGAAGATTGGTGGCCTTTATGGAGAGCAGCCTGGGCCTGCGGCCACATAGGGCTCTCTTCTCTTGCCCCAAGCCCAGGTGACATCCAGGCCAAAGACCAGATGTCCTCCATCAGGTCTGGGTTCCAGCTCACTGTATACTCACATAGCCTCACACACTCAGGAGACAGTCCCTGACATTCTGTACATTACTAAATCCTACCTCTTTCTCTCCCTTCTCCCCTTTTCTCTTCTACCCTACCCATCACTCGGAGAAAATAACAGTGTTTATTGGTTAATCAAATCAGCATTCAGTTTTACCTTCCAGTCAAGTGGTGGGGATTTTTCGTTGGTCCTCTGCCCTCTGTACTATTTCCTCCCTGCTCTAGCCACCCCGTGGGTGAGATCTTCTAGTCTTAGTATCTCAAGTCCTACATATTCAGGGGCTGCCTCCTGCCCCATCTTTGCTTCTGCTGCCATGTTCACCACAAAGAACAGAAGGCAGAACACCAGCAGCATCTTCAGCAGGAGGACTCAGTGGCCCTCAGGGTGTCTCAGAAGTGACATCCAGGAGGCCCTCCGGCCCCTCCCCTTGGTCATTGCAGACTGTTTGGAGGTGGAGGCTGCCACCCAGTGCAGTCTTGAAGTAGACACTGGGCTGAGTCCTGAGAGCTGGCTGCTCACCTTGGGTCCACCTCTCAGGACAAACATGGGAACGTTGGACCAGATGGTCAGCATGGCCCTTCTGTAAGGAGGAGGGGCCCAGAGGTGTGGAAGCGAGGCCTGGGAGGGCCCACCACTTCCCCTTCCCCTTCCCCTTCCCGGCTGTGGCCCTACAGTTCCAGAACGGCTACGGGACTGGAGGCTCCTGCTGACCTCAGGCCCTGGCCTGCAGTCGGATGAGTAGGTCTGCTCCTTTGATGACGGGACCCTGGGTCAGCCACAGTTACCCTTCGCCCTTGGAAGAGACTGAAACTTATGACTGGAAGGAAAATAGGAGCCTATAATGTTTGAAAACATGCAGATCAGCCTTACTTTGTCAGAGCGAATGAAGAGGACTGTCATTAGCCTCTGAGGCAACTCGCCAAGAAGCCCAGATCTTTCTCCAGGTGAAAAATGTGTGGAAGCATAACCAGGAGGGCAAACAGAAGCTGGTGTGGGGTGCTCCTGAGAAAAAAGGCCAGGCCCTCCCAGTGGGGCATTCGTGAGGGGCAGGAGGGAGGTGAGCCCTTGAAGGTCAGGCCTGGCCTTTCTCCAGACCACCTGCAGGGGCAGAGTGGACGGTTCTTGCTCTTTCTGCAAAGAGCTTTGCAGGCAGTGCTTGTGGCCTATCTCTCTTGGCCAGATCACAAGTCCAACTGGCTCTCTGTTGAGTAGGAGGGAGAATATCTAAGATGGCTTTCAAGTGAGAGAATTTCTCATGAAGGGATTTCTCTGACCGCTCTTTACAGTCAGTCTCTGCCTCGGACCTTATCTGTCCAGGTGATGGAGGATCTGGCAGTGCTCTAGCAGAGGGGGCAGGGGAAGAATAGCACAGAAGACATTTGCCCCCTGAGTGGCATCACACATGTGTTTGTATCTTTAGCCCAGAGGGATCTCACAGAGCTTGGCTCCCTGCAGAGTGGAGGTTGCTCCCAACTCCTCCTCTCCATGTCCAAACACCCCCACCTGGAATGTGCTCACAGATACTGTGTACCCACAGGGCAGGCACACTCAAGCAACAAACAAACCAGTCCCCACCACCTGGAATCTCAGTGCCAGCGCCCTTCTTGGTTTCCCAGCTGGGATGTCAGAGGATGATGGGCCCAATGGTCACTGTAGGGTTACAGCCAGATTCTGTGACTAGAGCTCTTTCCAGGTGAGGGGACCAGGGCCTGAGGTGGCGGGCTCTTCTCTCCCCCTCCTGCCTCAGCTAAATCTAGATCCCCTCTGCCTGCCTGTTTTTCTTTATTTCAACCCAAAGGGAACATTTTTAAAAGGCAAAAAAAGAAGCCAGGAGCACAGACTGAAAGTACTCAGCCTGAGCACCTTACTTCTCCAGGCTTCCTGTTCCTCCTGAGTAGAAAGAAGGTGTCTGAGCACATGACTGCCAGGTGCTTCCCAGCCTGAAAGTCTCCCTGGCTTTAATGTCCGTACTCAGAGTTCTACCGCTAGGATATGTCTTCACAGATACTGAGCACAGGCAAAAAGCCCTATGCTGGCAGATCTCCATTAATCATATCATGGCAAAAATGGGAAGTCATCTAAATTTCCAAGAGTAGCTGAGTGAGTGATAGTCTGTAAACATGATGGAATTAATGGTGCACAGCCATTAAAATGGTAATTATGCTGGCTATAAATTAACACTGAATAATAAATAGTTGCTATTATTTGTTGAGAGCTTACTGTATCAGTTGTTCTCAGCCCTGAGGGCACTTTAGAATCCCCAGAACCTAGTTCTCCCCCCAGAGAGCAGGTTTGGAGGATCATGGGTGGGGTCTGGGCATTGGAGCCTCTGTTGAAGCCCCCTGGGTGATGCTACCATACAGCCAAGGCTGAGGCCACAGTGCTGTGTACCAGCTACTTTTTGGGGGCATAATAGCCACCAGGGTGACTTCTTTACGTGTCCCCTGAAGGCACATTCCCATGGAATACAATGGCTCTGGTGCCCCTCCCTTCCCCTTAGCCCCCCATTTGGGCAGTATAGGACAATACTAGTTTTCTTTAGCTCCAGTTTATTTATTGCAAAAATAGTTTTGAGGGCATTTTGGTTCTTTATTGCTTTATAACAAGCATCCCAAAACTTAGCAGAGGATACCACCACCATGTATGCTCACATATTGGCTGGGTCAGGAACTTGAGCAGATCATAATAGGAATAACTTGCCTCTCTTCCATGATGCCTGGGGTTGCAGCTGGGCAGCCTGGAATCTGGCTGTTTTCTGACTGGTGGCTGGAATCACCTAGAGGCTTCTCTTTGCACATCTCTGGTTTCTGGGCTAGGCTGACTTGACAGATGGGCTCAGATAGTACTATCAGCCAGAGCACCTCCACATGGCCAGTCCACATGGCTTGGGCTTCCTCACAGCATGGAGGCTCCTGGTCCCAAGCAGAGGCCGCTTGGCCTTGACCTAGCCTTGGAATTAATCAGCATTACTTCCATTGTGCTCTACCATTGAAGTGGTTACAAGCCCACCCAGATTTCAGAAATATTTTGCAGGTAGAATTGACAGGATTTGGTGATGGACTGAACAGACAGTAAAGGAAGGAATTGTTGAAATACTAGTCTGTGTGTCATATGACGTAAAAAGAATACAGAAAGTGATATGTCATTATCACAATGCATATAGGCAAAGATTCAATGCAGCATGCAAAAATTAACATTTATTTTAAGGTGGTGTGAACATTGTATTTCATCCTTACTCTAAATTACTTAATCATTTCATTAACTCCTCTTGAACCTCTACAGCTGCTCATGAAACCTAACCTGTGCACTGACCATCCCTGAAGATCGTTGTTGGATAGCAGGCCCCAGCCTGACTCCATTAGCGAGTTTGCCTTTGAAACACCACGTTAAAAAATCACCCTGGCCACTTCCTTCCCTGGCTGGAGAAGCACAGCACTGCGCACCGTCGGCCTGCGGGGTTCTCCAGGCCCCGGCATCCTGGGCCTGAAATGAGGAGTGGGCAGGGCCCGCCTGCTTTGGGACCTAATCTTCTTTCTTTTCCCTTTAGGCTTTTGATATCATGAGAGTGACGCACGGCAGAGAGCACAAACTGATCGAAGACCTGATTCTACTCTTGGAAGAATGTGATGCCAACATACGAGCATCCTGAGGGAGCCCAGTCAGGTGGCAGGACGGCGCATCCTGAGTGAGCGCCTTACTGAGGTCACACGCTCTGCTTCATCTGCTGCGTGACCCGCCCCCATTGGAAACGCACTTCTGCGAGTGTGTACGTAAATAAGGCAGACATTTGGTTTGCAGACCACAAAAATCATTAGTTGTAGAGGAGCACGATTATAATAAATGCAAGAAATTTGGTTGAAAACACCATCTGGTAATTGTTTCCTTGGCTTACTCATTAGTAATTGTTCCATTTAAGATCTCAACATTAATGATAGAAAACCATGTTAAAAGCATGACAGAATAAGTATTAACATTCTCGTTGGATATATGTATGGGTAATTGAATAAAAATCAATGTTTTCACATTTGCTTCCCTTTAGGCTCTGTCCATTTGGGCAAGAAGTCGAATTTTTAGATGTTATCTTTACTATTTGTGTTAAATGATGTCTGTGTCCATTATTTGTTTCCAAATACGTCTCCAACACAAGATGTTTCACCCTGAATCCCAGAAATAACAAAGTCATTTCAGTTATTAGAAAGGATAAAGGAAGTCTTAATGGAAAAGAAAAAATGTTTTCCCGCTGTCTCTTCGCCCTGTTGTAACTCTCTCTCAGCACTTTACCAGCCTTTGTGTACGCCATGCTTATTTTTCTTGGATTTTTTCTCTAATCCCTAGGCCTGTGGTGTGACCATGTGATATGCTTCGCACGAAGCTCCATTATCCTGCAGGAGGCAGGGGTCTAGCATTCCAGCTCGAAGCGGTCTCACTTTCTTTCCTTTTCCCCCTCTCTCATTCCTTAATTCCATGGCCTGCTTTTCCTGCAGACAAATGCAGACAAATGCAGAAAATATCTTCTCCTCTGCCGAAAAAAAAAAAAAGGGTAAATTCTTTTCTGGCTCAGCGATCATGTGAGCAGTTTGGTGCCTCTGCTCAGATGAGACTGGTAGTAACAAGCCCTTGGATTCCTGCAGCGGAAAGATTGTTACAGAGCCTCCGCCATCCACACCGTATTTTACACACAAGAAAAGGAGATTGAGGGTCCGATGGCAGAATCCGGAGCGGCTACTCCTGGTCCCTCTCTAGGAGCCCTCCCACCCTCACAGGGGTCTTGGCTAGTCCTCCAGCCACCGTGACTGCAGGATGACAGACACATGGGCGTCTGGTCAGCCCTGAGGAACAAGCCTCGTTTTGCAGCCGAGAAAGCTGACGATGGGAAGCAGCAGTCTCCTTGCTGGCAATCATTGTGATCTTTCAGGCAGACGGTATCTCTAGTACCCCCAGCAGACCAGCAAGGTAGGTGTTTTGAAGCTCATTTTATAAGTAAGGAAACTGAGGCCTAGAGTCAGTGCCCCGGGATTCCTCTGATTTACTAAGTGACCTTGCCAAAGTGGCTTAATCCCAGTCATGTTGAGAGACCATTTCTACCCAATTCTACAAATATATATGAATGGTTACTGTGTTTTTAGGACAAAGGGAATCGAAGGCTCAATAAAACATGACCCTTGTCCTCAAAGTGCACACTGTGGGGTAGAATGTTTGTATCAGTTAGTTTTTAATGTGTAACTAATGCCTCCAAAATAACATGAATGAATTTCATTCATGATTTGGTATGTCAGCAGTTTGGACTGAAGAGTTCTGGTTTGGCTCAGGCTCTACATGGCCACACCTTTGCAGAGTCCCTTCGCAAGAGCATGGCCATGTGGGGAGGAGAGATAGTGACCATTTGTGCAGTTCAGCACAGCAGCCCTTAAGCTATGTTAGTGTCATGGAACATGTAGTGAATTTGATGGAATCCATAGACCTTTTTTCTAGAAAAACATCTACATATGAGCAATGTGCTTTCAGGATCAGAGATTCTTGAACTCCCTGCAGCCCAGCCCTGGGGTCCTTCATCTGATGAAAAATAGACACGCCACCTTTCAAAAACACTGGTGGGAATTGTTGTGGTTTAAATCCATTAGGAAATGAAAAGTCATAACAGAAGGCCGGGAGAGCCTTATTTGCCAAGAAAGCAGAGTTAGCTGATGGAACCCTGTGCTTGCTAGTTTTCTGAATGAAATCTATCTGTCAGTGATGATGCTGGATTAAGAGATTTGCCTTCATGCCTCCTAGAGAGAGTGTGATAGGATTTTTAATCCCTCTCTGAAAAAGGGCCCTTATGAGGAAGGGGCCCTGCGTGCAGCAATTTCTAATAGAAAGCAAACATTTAAGCAACGGTAAACATTTACAGGGCAACTTTACTGTAGGGTCATTTTGGAGAAGAGGGAAGGGGGTGGAGAACATAATTTAGCATTCATGTCACCAGTGGCTGACGATTTATTGCCGCCCCAGCCTCCACGACTGCCGTTTCATTAATCCAGAGTCATCGTAGCGGCAGGCTCTTTTCACATCAGTAACTTAACGCCATTAGTTGCTCCTCTGGGATGAGAACACATTTAAACTGAAAATGAACACGCTGGGCATAACTGATAGCCATGGCATGTGGATGCTCAGAGTGCCGGGGAGGAAGGCTGCCTGGGAGGGCCGCTCGCCACGGCCGGGCTTCCTCTCGCCAGGCAGAGAGGCAGCCGCACACTTATGGAGCCAGCCAGCCGCAAACCGCAGCCGCTCTGGCAAGCTCCACTGCAGGAGAGAAGGGAATTCCTTACGTGGGAGCCCTCTCCCGAGTTATGTCCTCAGGAAGTGATGTTCCTCTCACTGGAGTAGCCCACGGGGGCTCCAAGGGAGGAAGATTCTAGGCATTGTCTGTGGAGCATCAGGAAACCCTGTGCCAAGCGATCACTAGTGGAAGCTTCAGGTAAACACAGGAGCCCTCCTTTTGCCTGAGGTGTGGAGGAGCTTCAAGTGGTTGAGATGGACCAGCAACAGCACCCTAACGTGAGGTGCCGCCTTCACCTCCATGAGATCTGTAAGCGTCACGATGCGGTTGGTGCACAGCAGTTGGTGTTCAAGACCCACGCCTGGCCTTTGTGTGTAGCTCATCCTTCCACTCAACTCTTTGGCACAGAAATGCAGCCACTGACTCCCCCTTTCACCTGCATCAAGGGAATGAGCTCTGTCTCCATCCTCTGAAGTGCTCTTAACAATTTCAGCCATTTTAATTCCTTATGGGTCTCTCTTCCCCACCCTTCATAGCTGCCAGTCATGTCCCCAAAATACCTATTTCATCATTTCCTCTTACATCTCCCTGCTCAAGAACTTACAGTGGCTCCCCATTGCCACTCTGCTCAAAGCTCAATCTCCAGACCGGCAGTTGGCCTTGAACTACTGAATCTTATACTCAACTGATCCCCACCTGGGCCTCCCACTGTAGCAGGACCAGCTCCCCCATCTTCTGATTCGTGCCCTTTTCTTCTTCAGCTCGTGTTGTATGTGATGCCTGCCTTCCCTTCTCCATCCAGGCGAATCTCACCCATCCATTCGCAAAGGTCTAGCTCAAGCCTCCCCTTTTCTCTTTAAAAACATTCAAATATATTATAGTTTGTAACCATTATTATTATTGTAATTTTTACGTTCCAGTTGTATCAGCTTTGGCTGTGGGGATCGTTTTCAGGTTGGACCTTGTGCCCTATGCCTGCGCTGTTTTTTCCTTCCTCCCATATTTGTACTTCCCCCATACACACAACATAGTTTGGAAGTTACTGCTATACCCACTACCAACAGCAAACTTACTAAGTAAAATTGAAGGTCCTTTTCCAGTGCTTTTGACTCTTAGGCAAAAAAAGGTGGTTTTGCCACAATACTATGTTTAAAAGTTACTTGTGTTATTTACTGTGCCATTATATATGTCATCCACTTGATACCCAGTTAGGTTTATTTGTTTCTGTTTTTACTCCACTTTTAGGGTTTGCCCCATTATTGATTTATGCTGCTATACAAATATCAATATAAATTTTGCTATTACGGATAATGGCGTAATGAAGACCCTGTGCATGTTTTTTGGGGTTTTGTTGTCGTTTGTATTGTTGGAGATGTATCTTCAGGGTAATTCCCTAGAAGTGGAATTGCTGAGTCACAGGGTGAATTTGTATGTAATTTCACTAGGTATTGTCAAATCACCACGAGAAGGGTTGTATAACAATGCCTGCCTGTTTCCCTGCAGCCTTGCCAACGGAGTGGGTTGTTCAGCTTCTGAAGTTTTTACTAAGTTAATAGAAAAGAAATAGTATCTCAATGTGTTTTAAATTTGCATTTTTCTTATTGAAATTGAATGTCTTCAAATATTTGAACACCTTTTGTCTGTCTTTTTGTGAACTATCTCCACATATCATTTGTCCATTTTTCTATCAGGTTTTTTTAGGTCTTTATCTTTAGTTTTTATATATTTGGGAGATTTTTCCATTTATAATATTTAATATCTCAGTTTGTCATTTGTTGTTGTTTTTTCACTTTGCTTTAATTTGTTGCCCTGAATTCCTTTGGATCACATTTTTTAAAACATTTTGTGAGAATTCTGCTCCATGGTAAACCAGGCCCCAGTTGTAAAGTTAAGCACGGCCAACCTTCCCTATGGTTCTTGGTTCTTAACAGTTTATGAGTAAAGTTGATATTTAAAAATTCATTCTCCTACAACCATTCTATGGTCTTCTTGTGTCTAGTCAGGACTTTGCCTGGTTAAGGTTCTTTACCTATCTGGTGGAATGATTCAGATTTTAATCTTGAACTGTCTGGGTTGCCTTTTTGGGTCACTTCCTTAAACTAGACATACAACTGCTAAGATGCACTTCAGAGAATCCCCTGGGTTCAGACACGGCCCTTCTTCCCATTGTATGGCACCAATTTGATACTGGGATCAGCCAACCCAACCTCAGCAGCAGTCTGCTTCCGCTCCAGTTCATTCAGAGGCACGAAGAGCCCAACATGGCTGAAAGGTAGTTCTATGTTTAGTTTTCTGAGGAACTTCCATACTACTTTCCACAGTGGCTACACCAGGCTGCCAGCAGCGCACAAGGATTCCCTTCTCTCCACATCCTCACCAGCACTTTTTGCTGACTTTTTGATGATAGCCATTCTGACTGGTGCAGGGTGGTATCTCATCGTGGTCTTGATTTGTATTCTAACTATTAGCTAGACCACATTTTGTTTGACCGGACTTGGCATCTAAACTGCCTTTAATATCTGGAATCAGGATAAAAATTATTTGCTGAAACACATGGATTTGGGGTTAAAAAGAAAAATGCCATCAAAATCAACCTATGGGGTTGTGCTGGGTTGACCAGTGTGAGCTGAGACTGGGACATTCATTGAGGAAGGCTTTGCTCTGGGGCCCTATAGGCCCAGCCCAAAGCATGTAGGTGGAGCAGCCTGATCTTAACCCCTCTTTGTGTCTGAGGCACAATGAAATTTACTGCAGATACAATGACTAGTTCCCTTTTACTACTGGGGACAATTTGACATTAATTTCTAAGAGGTGCCATCTTTTAGCTCAATGTGCATCACGGGTCACATGATTTCCTATTACTAAAGTGACACTTAGGGCAATTTTATGGCAAATTGAGTCCCAAATTACAGCCCCTGAAGGGGTCCGCATTAATAATGGTCTGTAACTGCACAGCAGGGGGCCTGGGTGCCAGGTTACATTGCCATCAAATATGGTTACTAATGTACCATTTCAGTAAGACCAAGAGAAATGCATTGTTAAGACACATGCTCTGGTCTTCTCCTTTCAAAAATCACCATGGACACCCTGGATTACAGAATAATGAAGGCAGAATTATTTTTGCATGAATTGGGATTTCCCTTTATCCGAGTTAAGAAGCATGACCCACTATGAATGAATTGGAATTACTTTTCCTTTCTTTTTTTTTCAGAGGATCAACCACTCTGATTGTTTCATTTCTCCTGTAGGCATTTTACTCCTTAGCTGTGAGAAACCAGTGCCTCCAGTATAATAGAGTCTGAGGAAGATTGACTGGGTAATTACTGAGCACAGCCCGTAAAGGTAACAAGCATCGCCCATAGAATACTTTCTGAGAGATGTCAGGGTTTGAATGCACCTGCACATAGCAATGTGCTGAGTTTTGTAAAATGGTAGGTAGTGAGGCAGGTTGTAGGTTTCCTACCTTTCAAGAATCTACTGTAGAAACCAGATATTGACATTGATGTTCACGTGGCTGAACATGCATTTGCAATCATGACTGTGAAATAAAAACAAGGATTAGATAAGATTGATTGTGCCCTGTCAAGAATCATTACCCAGGGATTTAGGTAGTTTTTTCATATATTAATTATTAGACAGTTACTGGATTTTTATGAGATTTGGAGGAACATTGACTCATCACATTTCAAGGACATGAAAACTGCTCTGGGCCTTCCCTCTGTGGATCTGTACTTCTTATGTGGCGTGTACATTTCTGACTAAAAGATTAAATATCACCCATTCCTTTGTTCTTCTGGCTTTCTTAAAATACTTCAGGTTCCCTGGTATATGACTGTTGAACCCATTCACCCATTGAAAGTATTTCTGTCCTCTGCAAGGCCCTGTGCTGGGTATTAGAGGAAACACACTGGTGTGCATGGTCAAGAACTTACTAAGGGGGAAGATTCTTTTGAGCATGCAAGACCATGATGTGTGATCAGTCACCTAGAACCTGTCTCCTGGGTGCTCAAGACAAGGGGTGGGCCTCTAGAGACACTATAGCTAATTCCCAGAAGATAGTATTGACTTGCAAGAGAGAGAAGATAAAAATTAATGGTATGGGCTGAATTGTGCACCCCCTCCAACTTTAACTTCATATGTTGAAGTCCAAACTCCCTCCAATACCTCAGTGGATTTGGAAAGAAACTTTTACAGAGGTGATTAAGTTAGGGTGAGCCCTAATCTGATCTGACTGGTGTACTTATAAAAAGAGGAAATTTAGACACACAAAGAAACACCAGGGACATCATGCATAGAGAAAAGATCATTTGAAGAAGCAGCAAGAAGGCGGCTGTCTGCAAATCAAGGAAAGAGGCCTCAGAGGAAACCAACCCTGCCAACACCCTGAACTTGGACTTCCAGCCTCCAGAACTGTGAGAACAAACTTTTCTGATGTTTAAGCCACCCAGTCTGTGGTATTTTGTTATTGCATCCTTAGCAAACAAATACATTAATCTTATTTCTATTAGGATTTTTAAGAACAACTTCAAAATTCCCGAAAAGTTCCAGGTATAGGATGAAAAATTTTTTTTCCTGAACTATTTGAGATTAAGTTGCTGACAGGCCTGAAAGTTCCTGAGAGTTTTCCTTTTTTTAAATTTTATTTAATTTTATTTTTTGTATCACCATTTATCCCTCTATGTACTCTTTCACTTCCATGCCCCCCCACCCCAGGCAATCACCACACTATTGTCCATGTCCATGAGTTCTCTTGTTGTTTTTTCTCAATCCCTCCCCATTCTCCTCCACTAACACCCCTCTCCCCAGAGCTGTCTGCCTACTTTCTATCTATGAATCTGTCTCTATTTTGCTTGATAGTTCTGTTTGTTCATTAAATTCCACATATGAGTGAAACCATGTGGTACTTGTCTTTCTCTGATTGGCTTACTTCACTCAGCATAATGTTCTCCAGGTCCATCCATTGCTGTTACAAAGGTAAGATTTCCTTCTTTTTTATGGCCAAGTAGTATTCCATTGAGTAAATGTACCACAGCTCTTTTAGCCACTCCTCTACTGGTCGACACTTGGGCTGCTTCCAAATCTTGGCTATTGTAAATAACGCTTCAATCAACATAGGGGTGCATATATTCTTTCAAATTAGTATTTCAGGTTTCGTCAGATAAAATGTGAGAAGTGGAATTGCTGAGTCATAAGGCAGTTCCATTTTTAATTTTTTGAGATAACTCTATACTGCTTTCCACAGTGGCTGCACCAGTCTGCATTTCTACCTACAGTGCACCAGGGTTCCCTTTTCCCCTCATCCTCGCCAACACTTGTTGTTTGTGGATTTATTGATGATAGCCTTCTGATGGGTGTGAAGCGATATCTCATTGTGGTTTTAATTTGCATTTCTCTGATGATTAGTGATGTTGAGCGTCTTTTCATATGTCTATTGGCCATCTATATGTCTTTGGAGAAGTGTCTCTTCTAACATTTGCCCAGTTTTTTAATTGGATTGTTTGGTTTTCTGGTGTTAAGTTTTATAAGTTGTTTATAAATTGTGGATATTAACCCCTTACCTGATATATCATTGGTGAATATGTTCTTCCATTCTGTGGGTTGTCTTTTCATTTTGTAGATGGTTTTCTTTACTGTGCAAAAACGTTTTAGTTTGATGTAGTCCCATTTGTTTATTTTTTCTTTTGTTTCCCTTGCCCAAGGAGATATATCAGAAAAAATATTGCTATGAGAAATGTCCGAGATTTTACTACCTATGTTTTCTTCTAGGATTTTTATGGTTCCGAGTCTAACATTTAAGTCTTTAATCCATTTTTAGTTTATTCTTGTGTGTGGTGTAAGAAGGTGGTCTAGTTTCTTTGTGGTTTTTTTTTTGCACATACTGTCCAGTTTCCCCAACACCATTTATTGAATAGACTATCTTTAGTCCATTGTATATATTTGCCTCCTTTGCCAAATATTGACTATAAAGGCATGGGTTTATTTCTGGGTTCTTTAGTCTGTTCCATTGTTTTATATGTTTGTTTTTATGCTAGTTCCAGGCTGTTTTGATTACTATGGCCATGTGTACTAAGGCCTGAGAGTTTTCTATAAAGGAAGCAAAGACTCTAAGTGATTTGGATTGATCAGTATCTTAGAAAAACAAGGAAAAACTCTTCCTGAGAAGATGAAAATGCAGGTGTCCCTGGGGATGTGTGATGTAGAGAAAAACACAGGCAACTTCTTGTGTCTCGTCTCTGCCATAGGCTTTGTGACCTTGGAGAAATCACCTCCACGTCCACTGACAACTGGAGTAAATGAATAATCTCTGAGTTGGCTTCCAACACAAGCATTTTGCAATTTTACATGAGTGGCATTTTTCCCTCCATGAGATCCAAGGGCAAAAACTATTCAATTTTGCCCACCAGTGCTGGGTGCCCTGGCCAACCATTTGCCCCCTGTGCTTGCCAGTCGAAGCTCTTTAACAGGGCATCTAACCTCATGTCCCTCCTGTTGGCCTCCTACCCTCCAGCCAAGCCAAGCTCCTGGGGTCCTGGTCTCTCGTGCTCATGCTATTTCCCCAATGCCCCTGAAACTTTCTGCTCCTCCTTCCTGGTCTTTCCAGCCATTTCTTCTCTGCTGCTTGGGCACCTGCTCTTGTCAGGGAGAGAGATCATTGTTGCAGTAGTGGTAAGCCTGAGGTGACCAGGACACTCACAGGAGGTCATGTTTTAAAACTGGAAAGCCTTCCATTACGCTGGTTGACATCCACTTGGACTTGGCCACCAGCGCCTTGCAGGGGCATGTGTTGAAGGAGTGTTTGCTGGACTATAAGCTCTGTAAGGGTTTGGACCATGCCTGCCTCACTCTCACTCGCTATTGTCTCCCCAGCTTCTAGTATATCTGACATGTTGTGGTAACCAATGAATATTTGCGCAATGAAGTGTGAATGAAGCAACCACCAACTCCTTCCTGTTTTGGTCAAATGCCTTTCTCACCTTTCCCCTCACTTTCTGACTCTCCCTGTCCAAAGGAGTGAGCTAATACTGACCTCAGTGGGGGCGGTGCTGAATATCAAAGGCAGTCATAAAGATGAAGGCACTGAGTGTCAAGTGCTCTATAAACCTGAGTCACCACTCACTGTTGCTTCCCTCCAAAGGGGTATGTTGGGTGAAGCTGGGATGGGCTGACCTGGTTGGGGTTCAGATGGCCTCAGGACCTATTTATGCTCCTGTTAATGCAAAAAAAAAGATTCAAGCACTCCCGGTTTACTATTCTTTAGATGTTCTGTAGATTTTAATAAGGACCTTAGAGATTCCTTCCTTTGCAACAAGAGAAAAATAATTTAGGTGCAGTAATTAGGGTTCCCACAGTCACTGCTCCGGTGGATGATCCTAATAAGAGCTCTTCTTTTTTCTTAATGGACTCTCCCAAAGGGAGCTCTCATTAAAGGAAAGGGGCATCCACAGTCATGGTGGGAAGTAGCCTTTATTTGCCGGGGTTTTCCTTGAAGCAGAACCAGTGGGATGTGTGTACATATGGAGAGGATGCTGATTCGATGCACATGACTTGGACCATGCAGGAGTACGGAGGGGGCTGAACTGTGCTTAAATAATGGAGGGGATAGGCTGTCACCGCCCTGGAGCCTGAGGTGGTTCAGGAGGCTACAAAGAGGAGCAAATCCCGCATCTTGTCTGTGTTTGAGGGACTTACAGTGTACCTTCAGGGAAAGGCAGACGCTCCCTCCCCCTCAAGATTCCCCTGAGATGAAAAGTTCAACATGTACACAGTGTCCTGTGGGAGCAGTTACCTGGAGACCGGAGGGAGGAGATGACCTCATGAGATGGTGTGAGAGCCCTGGGGGCTTGAAGTCGCTCCTCCCTTCTCTGAGCTGGTTCAGCACCAGTAATTGTCTGAGGTGCTTATTCAGGCATTTGCTACACCCTCCACCTTCCTATTAAAACCACGTGATGCTGAGTAAACTGGGAGAAGGAAGGGGGGGTGTAAATGATAATATTCTCTATCCCTGGTTGCCCAAACACATCCCCAGGGAGAAAGGGGACCAGTGGGAATTGGGGGTGTTGGTGAAGTCAGCTCAGGTTTCTGGTGTCCAAAAAGGAAACTCGTAGAGGCAGAAGCCCAGGGGCTGAATGAGATGGTGACGAGGGTGAGATGCACTGACAGAGTGTGTGAGGGGCTGGTGGCTATTTGAGAGCGCCCAGAGGATTTTAGCAACACCTGACTTGGAGATTTCGCAGAAGAGCTCCATTGGCCATTTAATGTCCTTATATGGCTTTCTGTTTCTGATCATAGTTCCCTCTCTTTGTTCAACCTGGTATATAAAACATTTAGGTTTAGCCACTTCTTTGGGTCATTTCCTCATGAATGTTCCCATGTTATGTGAAACAAATGGATTTATAAGCTTTTCTCCTGTTAATCTGCCTTAGGTCAATTAAATTCTCAGTCCCAACTGAAGACCCTAAGAGGGTAGAGGTAAGATTTGCCTCCTCTACACCTCCAGATGCCTAGCATTTAGGGACAAATACATCCCTCCTACATTATGACACAAAGGACTGTATGCTAAGAACTTGGAGCTGTCCTGCTTTGGAACTCGTAATATATATTTGTGGAATACAAAAATAAGTGGATCAATGAAACAGGTTAAAGAGGAAGAGATGACTCCATCTGGGGCCAGAGGGAGGGCTTCATTATTCAGGGTGGACAATTTGAAACATGGCCACTTGGTGGGCAGAAAAAGCCTTTCAGTGTTTCATTCCTCTTGTTACAGCTATTTCACTTCTAGGAATTTATCCTAAGGGACTTGTCAGAGAGGTAAAAAAGAGATTTATGTTCACCATGTTTATTATAGTGTAATTTATCACAGCAAAGAAGTGGAAACAATTTTAAGGTCCAATAGCAGGGAATAAATAGTGCCTAAATGACGGTCCATCTACCTGATGGAATATTCCGCAGCCATTACGAGGCAGCTGGAGGAGCACGTGGACCGGCTGGGAAACGACTGTGCGCAGCAGGATTGCTCGGAGGAGAAAGCAGGTTCCCGGGGTTTGGCCAGGATGGTCCAGAATTCGTAAAGGAACCAGGAATGTGCATCTGTGTGTGTGTGAGTGAGTGAGATACCAGGAGCGGCACTCTCCGGAGTGAGATTTACTCTGTATTTCCATTTTTACTTTGTATTTCCAACTTTCCAAAAGGCCAGTTAAAAAGGAGAAACAGGCCTTTTTCTTGCCGTGTCTTCAGGGTCCCTGGGGGTCCGTGGGTCTCTGGTCTGGCGGAAGGTCTTTAAGTTTCCTGAGCACACACAGGTGATATAATCTTCACGTCTGGACCGGGGCTGTTGGGGAGGTAAGTGGTGCAGAGGAAGGCTGGGCAAGGACAGTTTTTCAGTTTCAAGATGGAAAACAAACAACGGTGTTTACCCAGCGCACAGGTGGACCCCAGCATTAGCGGCTCCCTTGGGAGGCCTCTGGGTCACCTCCTCTACTGGAGAGGCAAGGGGGCTCAGGAGAGGGGGAAACAGTCCACCCCTCACTCCCTAAGCCTCTCAGCTACCTGGATTATTCTTGAACTCTTGGCAAAAGCAGGGAGGAGACTTCTGATCAAGGACTGGGAGGCCCCCAGCTGAGTGGCACTGGGGACAGTGTTGGGATGGTGTGGCCTGGGGCCTCCTCTTCTTCCCCAGTAGATGGGCCTGCCTGGGGGGGCTCCATGGGGAGTGAATTTCCACACCGGAAAATATGACTTGCAGGGTGACCTATACCTGCTCTCTCCAAGCCCCCTGCCCCACCCTCCCAGCCTCAAGATGACTCTCCTGAAGGTGAGACCTGGCCACGGGCCCCAGCTAGAGGTAAAGGGGCACAAGTTGCCGGGGGGGAGAAGCCTTCACCGTACATGAAGGGGCAGCAGTTGTCAATTCGTAATGGGGTTTCTGTTTGCCAGCCAGTCTTGCCAACCAACTGAGTTCTTGAAGCCCTGAGTGTTTTCTTTACCAGCGGCCAGCAGTTGTGGGGGACAAAGCAAGTGGTCAATGAAGGCTTGCTCAGTGGTTGCTTTATAAATGTTGACTAGGACTCCAAGGGCTTGGGCACAACTCTTTTTCATCTCTTGGACAGAGAAATGCTTTCAGAGGCCTGGAGGCCAAGACTGGTCAGTGGTTGGGAGGTTGAGGCGCTCTGTATAATAAACCAAGGGCATGGGCATGACTGGCGTGGGCATGGTGCCCCTGCTCCACCGTGCATTAGGGACTTAATCCCAACTTGGCATCTGCAAGTGCAAATCTTTAGTCCTTTGTCAAGGGAATTTGCAGAGTCCTGCTCAGGACTTTTATAGTCCCTCCTCTTCTCCCAAATTTATCTGTCCATTCATTCATTCAACTAATATTGTTTGGGTACCTACTGTGTTCCAGGCTCTGTTCCTGATGCTGGTGATTTAGAGGAACAGGAGACACCTGTGGGTGCTAGGAGCACACCAGCCACTGACAGCCTGCTGAGTTTACAACCAGTTCTCAGTATATTTACACAGGTTTTCTAGAAGCAGAGCCAGTGCAGGCATCAGACACTGCTGGCCCCAAGGGAGACTTGGCCACATTTCTTCCTGCAGCAGCAGGGACAGTCAACCCGTTACTGTTGTAAAATGGTGTCACCTGCTACATTTCTATGTCCTTCCAGTCCCCAGGGGCATCTGGAAGAGTGTGCCATGTGGGCAGAGTGTCAGTGTCCTCCAGAGGCAAAAGACAGGATCGAAAGGGTGAAGAGAATAGTCTTAATAACAGTTTTGAAAGTTTCAGGGTTTAAGAGACAAATATAACTCAGATCATCTATCTGAACAGTTTCTCCCTGTGGGGCGAGTGAGGGGTTAGAACTGATTCCAGATGCTACCTGTGTGTTCTCTCCACCCAGGGGAGTGGCCAGGGGTAGGCAATATCTTCACTGTTCCTCTTGGAAGAATTATTTCTAGAAAACCCTTCTGGCTTCTTAAGAACCTGTGGCTTCTGCTAGAGTAGGCCAAAGGGAGCTCGGCAGAGTAGGAGCAGGGCCTGGAATTGTGTGTACTTGCTTTAAGGGGCCCTGTCCTCTCCTGGGACTGGAGTGCTCAGTTGACTGGATGGATGTGGTGCCAGCATCTTGGAAAGTGCCTTGTTGCTGCTCAGGGAGAACATGTGGTAGTTGGGAAGCGATGTTTCTTGAAGGTAACATGGAGCCCTTTTTCCAGTTTCTGATGTTTTTGCTTTCTTACCTGAGTGTACCCGGTTACAGTTGAGACAAGCACCGTGGTGACAGGGGTTTTGTGTCTAGGCCCCAGAGATCTGCCTCTATTCCGTGGGGGCATCACTAGGCCAACAAAAATATCACTACATTGAAGCCCTGTCGGGGTGACTCGGTTGGAGCATCATCTCATGCACCAGAAATGTTGTAGGTTCGATGCCCGGTCAGGGCACATATGGGAGGCAACCAAATGATGTTTTTCTTTCTCAAATCAGTAAACATATCCTGGGGGGAGGATTTAAAAAAACCCACACACACGGCATCCCCTAAAAATATATACACAGTTGAACAGCTGATAGCTCAATTGATGCTTCTTTCTTTTCAGATTTAACCCATTAGAATTAATTATTCAACATGTGTATACATTTTTGGGGAACACCCTGTATACCTAGGCTGAGGCATTGCTCGTGAGAAGCACCTGCTCCCCAAGCCTTGAATTGCAACACACACACACCCCACATACACAGAAGGATCGGATAAAGAGGAATGCAAGACTCTTAGTAGAATAAAAGTGAACATTTAATGCCACCATCATTTCTTTTTAAACACCAGATTCTTTTTGACAACACTGTACACCTCATATGCCACAACGTCTTCACACTGAAATGGCACACAGCTTAATGGACTCGTGTCACCAGTTTGTGGGAACCATCACTTCCTTTTCCAGACTGTCCTCCAGGTAGCCTGCTTATCTAAAAGTCAGCTGTCCCTCGATCGTGATATATAGAGCTATGTGAAGGCCCAGACACAAACCAGCCTCTTTGCAAACAGGCCATTGGGACCTGCCCATGGACAGAATAGCTGGATTTCTGACTTCAACAAATGAACTTTATTAAAAATTTTTAACAGCAAACACTTGTAAGCTAAGAACTCAATGTTTAAAACGGCACCAATCTGTTACCCAGTTAAACGGTGAATTTCAAACCATGACATTAAATACTACCATTGACTTTTAAAACAGGATTTCATGAATGTGTTGGTGAATTTTTTGTTTCCAACACAATAAATGCACTTGGGCAGGCCTTGCCTCCACTTCCCAATGGGCCCATTTTACAGATAAGCGTATTTATATACATACATACACGACAAGCTGAAGGAACCACCCAGGTCATTTAGCACGACGCCCGCATTTTCAGGTTAGGAAGTTCCAGGCAGGTCAGGTAATCGTCCGAAGCCATCGGACTGACTTCAGAACTGGAATCAGAACTCGTTTCCTGGCCCGCGCTCCTCATCACATCACATGCCTTCGGTACACATGCAGCCCAGTCCACCCCCATGCACACGCACGTCAGCACAGCAGAGTGACGTGTTCCCCTGTGCACACAGTGCAGCAGCACCCTGTGGGAAGAGTCCAGGGTGCTGGACTCGAGTCCCAGTTCTGGTAGAAAACTACTCGGTGAACTGGGCTAATCTGTTGACCAGTTTCTTCATCTGTAAATGATTATCCCCAGTGCCTGTCAGAGCTCGAATTTCTTCAAAGCACTTCCCATCACGGAGAGCAGCTATGGTAACCCGACCTTCCACTGGGGAGCCTGAGGCTCGGCAAGTAAAGCGACTTGTCCACGGTTGCATAGCAGGTGAGGACACCAGGCCTGCTGCCTCGTGTCCTCAGCCCCAGCTCAAGGCTTTTCTCCTAGGTTTAGCTGCCTCTCAAATGAGTACCCATCCCAGCCCCTCCCCGCCTCCAGAGACCCAGTGAGGGGACAAGATGCCTTAAGTATTCTGGTTGTAAGACCCACTAAAGTGCTTTGGTTTCTCCAGAAAAAAACAGGTACTATCTATATCCAAGGTAAGGAACTCTAGTTGCTTTTCCAAACCCACTTCTGGAGCACTAGGAGGGGTAGATTAGAGGAAAATGTAGGAACCTAATACTGCCTAAAATTTTATTTTTTCAGATTTCAGCATTGAACCAGTAGATAGAAGTTGGATCCTCTCCTCTCCAGGGTCCATGGAGGCTGACTTCCAAGCCTATTATCATCAAATTCTGCATGAAGGTACCTTTTCCCCTTTAGCTACTTACTATAGAAACAGCTTAGGCCTTGAACTAAGCCCTGTACTTTGAGGACTGGACCCTAATCCCCTGATTTCTTTCTTTCCTCCCCTGGCCCATGTCTCCCTTGGGGCCAGAATGAGGGGAAAACAGCCACAGACAGACCCACCAAACTTACACACGGATGGCAGTTCCAACCGTGACGCACAAGTAACTTACAAAACACCATCCTGAGTGTACAAGTAACTTAGAACTTCATGAATCGAATGTGACGCTGTGGGATGTTGGATAGCAGAGTAGAGGGTGTAAAATGAGCCTTTTTTGTTCTGAAGATAATTCCCATGTCCATGTGAGAGAGGCGCGAACACTTAAGCATTCACCCCTCCACTCATGGACGGGAGCACAGCTCCACTTAGAGAATGTTAGTTACCAGGCAGTGAAGGCTCGACATCACCTCAAGCACCGCTATGCCCCCCACTGTGACATCATCTCCGGTTCTGAGTAGGGCCACCCAAAAGCAGGATTCTAACAATTTTCAAAAAATTGGGTTTTTGAGAAGATGAGTTTGAGTTATAAGAGCTTCTCCAGGATTGGAACCATGCTCTTATCTGGAAATGATAAGCAGTTTATAATAGAAAAAAATGTGTTTTGTCAGGAAGATTGATGAGTGACACAATTTATGCGTTTTTATGGATGTTGATGGAGGAGGGGAAATATGACAATGCAAAGAAACACTATTTCTGCCACCTGTGCCCTGCCCATTTCAGACCATTTCCTGGCACTGTCAGTGAGGCTGACTGTCCTGCTTTGCTTCATTTGGCCCAGAGGAAAGTGGGCAGCACTGGCCTCTCAGAGCAGTCAAACATCCCTATCGTGGGCAGGCTCCAGGGACAGCGGGAATAGACAGTTTATCCAGCATTGGCTGGTCGTGAACAGGACTTTCAACATGTGCCTTATTGGCACGGTTTCAGGGTTTAAAACCACTGCCTCTAAAAGTGAGGAAATCTTTCAGTATACGCTCAGAGAGGGGCCAGTATTCCAGTAGGAAGGAACAGCGAGTACATTCATGAATTCTGGTCTCAACTGGAAAAGAACTCATCTCATTCATTTCTTTTATAGCCTAAAGACCTTTTTAGAATAAGGAACTTAAAAACATCCACTACACCATTAATTTGGAAGCGACGGTTCAGTGGTGACCAATGACATAGACAACTGCATGGAAAAGCAGTTTAATTCCAGGGCTTCTGCAAGCCTCGCTCTAACCCAAGGAGCCCAGGCCGGGCAGCTGCTTTCACATCCTAACACCTGTGAGAAGAGCTGATGGATGAACCAATTCACGATCAGCACGAGAATAGAAGCTCAAAGAAGGGCTTCTTGCTCCACGTGAAGGGCAATCAGAACCAGCACAAGGTGGGTGCCACCTCCCCACATGATCTATGCTACAGTGGAGCCAGGGCCACCTTCCAGGAACACATTCTTTAAGCTCGAGGCTGAGTGATAACAAACAGCCAGATTCCTGCCTGCCTTGGTTCCCACACTGGGCTGCGTGGAGTTTGAACCCCAGCTTTTATGATCCCCACCTGTGTCACCACAGGACGAACCTCTGCATTGACACAAGTTCCCAGGTTCGGAACAGCAACTAGAGGGGAAACAACAGACGGGGTTCCAGTTTCAAATCTGGAAGAGATGAAAGTTAGCAAAAGCTTCCCCAGGACCTGGAGGGGAATTCCAGGACAAGAAGATCAAAGGACACAGCTCTCAGGTAGGGACAGACCGCAGGGGATAAAGCAGACCACTGCCTGTGGCAGCCTGAAACAGCATCGTGAAATGCAGTGTGGACTCACTCCCGGGAAACAGCATCACTCTGTCCCGCTTACGGATCTGAGTGTTCTGTTGCTAATGCTTCCACTTCAGGTCAACTATTTGGGGAGGTGGCAGATTTCAGACAAGGAATTAAGGCTTCCACCACTAAATATTCATTTCAAATCAATATTTTTTGGTCCTTTCGTTCATGGATAATGACATTCCCTTTGCTTTCTTGGTTCTCTGTCACCAGAACCGAAGGAGACTGGACTCTTTGGTCACCAAGATGTCTGCAGAGCAGAGGGCCAGACCTGCTTTCCTCGGAGCTGGGGATCATCTTCCATGCGGTCAACACACAGTAGGACAAGGGACGAACCCATCGCAGCACAAAGTCCATGGTTTCCTCACGTGTTATTCAGTACTTGGTACATTAAGCTGTTTACAGTTGATGTAGGTTTAAAAAAAAGCAAGCACCAGAACGGACAACCTGCACACAGAGCTGTTTTCCTGCACCGTGGCTGACGGTGTCCTGAGGGGTTCGTTTCACGCAACCCTTTGCTATCTCTTCAAGGTGCTACAGATGGAAAGAATCAGGTATGGGCAGGAGACAGGCTGAGGCCATGCCCCTGGGGAAGATGCTACTGATGACATTGTAAATCTTTGTGCTGTTTCACCTAGTGTCAGTCCAGGAGGGCACCACAGGCCACTCCCCTGTCCTGCTAAGGACTTCTGCCCAGCCAATGACTTTGGGGCCAGGGGGATGTGCCTGGGGAAAAGCCAAGGACACTGAGTGCTAATCAAGAGATTTGTTTCCAGCAAAGACAAGGATACTCACCTTTGACAACCCCCCAGTTCAAGGCTTTTGAACTGTACTGCTTCAGGAAACGAACAACCGAAAGGGATGCCAAATAGGGAAAACGCAGAAGGTTGGGATCCCTTGGGGTCTAGAAGCTTCCAAAATGTTGCAGTTGAACAAGCCAGTTCACTAAAGTGCTGAGAGACCAGAGGTGTGTCTGAGCCTGGGTTAGGCCCTGCAGGACGGGGGAAAGGTACAGGAGATAGGGACACAAGCCTGGGAAACTAGAGGGGAAATGGTCCATTCTGGGTAATCTTCACCATCCAGAACTAACAGCCCTCTGTATCCTACTCTGACCAGGAGGAGATCGGGTACAACCGTGAAACTCGAGAGAGTTCGGCTGAGCTGGGCCACCTCCATCCAGAGGTACGTTGACAAATGTAGAGGTTCTTGTTCCTTGGGGAGCCCTGGGATGAAGCGTCAGCTAGTGGGGACTGTGGACATCGGCTCCTGAGAGGGGCTGCATTTGAAGGCAAAAACCTCTGTAAAACCCAAGCACCTCCACCAGTGGGCAGGCTGCAGGGACAGGAGAGGGCCCTGCCTGGAAGGCAGGAAGACGCTCTGCTGCTCCACAGCTGGCATTAGACAATCCCTCCGCCACCTTGTGCCTCGGCATTCCGTCACTAAGATGGGGGTCATAAGAACCGAAGGGAGTTGTGGCAGGGATGAGCATCTTAATTTGGGGATGGCGGCTTGGGGACACAGGAGACCTGGACCTTCATTTGTCTAAGCAGCACTCGGAATAGCAGAAAATGTGTGCAACCCCAGATCCCTTCTTGCTCTGAAGCAACACTGCTGGCATGTCTGAGCGCATCCAAGCCCAGGAGGTCTCTGAGCTGGACAGAGTCCCTGCTCTAATCAACTCACAAAACCAGAGAACAGAAGCTATGGCTCTGGTGAATTGGCCTGAGCTTTCAGTCCAGAGTCTTTGGGATGAAAATGAATATGAAAAGTGTCTGCAGGGCTGTGAAACCCTGGGTGAAGGAACCGGAAAGTGCATGAGGATTTGGAGGGAAACTATACAAACAAGTGTCCCACCCCGAGGCCACATAGGGCCTGGGTGACAAAGGCACCCTTTCCCCTAAAGATGCAGCCTTTTTCCTCTCAAGCTCAGGTGCACCTGTCCCAGGACTGACCTTCCAACGCTGCCCACTGACTGGGCCACTTGCAAGAGGTGACATCAAGCACCACCTGCCGCTCCAACCTTCTTTGGAAAAACACCAGCTTGTGCCCGTGAAGTCTCCATGCTCTGTTTGAGTGGCCTTACCAGGAGAACCGTAAGAGACAGTTAACATTTATTCATATGCAACACTGATTAGGAAATAGCTCTACAAACACAACTTACTTAGAAACAGCAAGTCAGAAATAGGATAAAACACCAAGAGAAAACGGGCAGTAAATACACTTCAAAAATGTGTTCATTTTCGTTGTTTGTTTGTTTGCGTCTTGACTAGCACCATCTGTACACAAGAAAGTATGAACATAAATGTTTGGATAATAGTAAAGATTTGCAAGGCACTTAATCAGTCCATCTGGGTAATGTTCCGTTGTTTTGCTTCAGCTTTCAACAGCCACCCACGTCCCTTCCCGCCCTTCCTCACCAAACCAGGGGAAGAGCAAGGTCTCTCTTGCCAGTATTCTTATGTACAAACAAGTTCTAGAAAGTTCCTCAAAGTGCTTTTTCAGTCTCATGGGGCTTCCACATCCCTTGGGCTTCCATCGTTTCCTCCTCCCACGCGTGTTTGGGGTTTGTATCTCCTACAGAAAACAGAACTGCTCAACGTCACTGCAGACTTTCCACCAACCTTCATCCTCATGCTGTGGTCTCAGTGCCACCAGCACCCGGGCCTGGTGCCTGTGCCTGGCTGCGGTCGGCTCTCTCACCGGCGCCGGGAGGTGATGTCGAAGCAGGTGATCATCATGAGGTGGGCCTTACAGAAGTTGACACGGTTTTCCAGACGCTCTGTCACGCACTCAAGCGCTTCCAGGTACTCCAGGGAATCCAGCTCCCACACCTGCTCCAGGTCAACTGCAAACAGGAGAAGCTCATGGGAAGGATGGCCTGCACCTGCCCCTCGGTCAGGCATCTATACCTCTGCTCACTGATGTGAAGTGTGCTCCATTCCCGTGGGTCCTGCACTCACCATGCAGCTGCCCCTCTAAGCAGGGACAGTTGTGGAGACAGGGAGGCCTGGGTGGGGGCTGAGGGCTGGAGAGCAGAGCTGGGAAAGGAATTCCAAGGGCAGTAATGCATTGGGTCCCCAATCAGTGTAATAGTTCAGGACCAGATCTGAGCTTTCTTTTGTGGCAAACAGAATGGTTAGAACAAATAAGAGACAATTGAATCTGTCTCTCAAAGACAGGTTTGTTATTAGACGTTACTGTCATCCTGGGCTTTCTATTGAATGGAAACAACACTGAATGTTATTGTTTGCGCTCAGAAATTTTCATCTTGCTTTCTGGGCCCCCCGAGGCTTTCCTGGGATTGTGCCGTCTCCCTATTAAGAGCTCGATAAATTTCTGTCTGTTTCAGGCTGGATGTGTGCCGTGCTCTGGGGCCTAGGAGCAGACTGGTAATACAGCCTCCACGCGTGGGTGATCTTCACCACATGCAGGGGAAGATCTCATCTGCATGCGGGTGCTCTCAACGGAGACCCGTAAGAAATAATCTTGCAAGAGCAATACTCCCTACCCCTTTGCTGCCCCTGCCAATCCCACTGCCCCCAGAGAGGGGGATTGTGTGCTTGGTGTGACTGTCTCCAACTGATGGGCCCTGGAGGCCCTTGGATTCAGACACGGACACTATTTCACCCCAGCCTGCCTGCCAGACTGCTTAGTGACCCCAGTAGTTGCAACGAGGAAAACGAACCACAGGCCTTACATTCACTGAGCCACTTGTTGGGATCCAGCATCAGGTACTGCTTGGTCATCTCCAGCTCCTTCATCAGCCACTCGTACTTAGCTCGGACCTCAGCGATCCTCTGCTGGCGGTGCTCCAGGATTTTCAGCTTTGCATTGAAGCACATGACCTCCTGCAGGAGGTGAGGAGAGGAGGAAAGGAGCTGGTCACTGGGGAATTTGGGAGAGGCCTTGGGCCATCTCAGCCAACCCAACCCAGGGTAGGACTGTCACAGGCACTTCCTAAATTTAGAAGGCAGCTGGTGTTCTGAGCTGGAGCCAAAAAAGCCCTAGCAGCCCCAGCCTCCCCAACCTTGAAGATGTTTAGATGGGGAACAGGGCATTTTCCAAAGTCCTGTGCAAAAGTCTGCTGCTGGGTCAGAGCCATGAGCTCCCACCCACACCAGAGCCCACGGGGGAGTCTCCTTGGGTCTGAGCCCCTTCCTCAGGGCCCTGCTGGGGGGACTGCCACCCGGTAGAAGGAGGTTGCTCACCTTGCTGCTGCCCCCTCTTCGCCGCTGCAGCCGCTCCACGTCATCAATCTCATAGACTTTAATCTCAAAAGGTTCCCCAAGACCTCTCTGGGTGCTGCGCAAGGGGCCGTCCACCCAGCGGACACCGGAGCTGTTGGCGGGTTTCCTCACAGGGGAGGGGGTGTCGAGGGACAGCGTGGGGATGAGCCTCCGTCTCTGAGAACCTAAAGGAGATTAAGCCCAAAGTTCATTGTTTTGAATTTCAACCTTTTAAACAGATTTTCTTTTGATGCAGGCAGTGGGCCAGGCCAGGTGCCGGGAACCTGTGGCAGAGCTGAGTTTGAGACACTCCCAACCTACCACCACACACCTCAACATTTACTCCCTTAAATGGCGCTCACTTTAGCTCCAGGAGCTCAGGGAGTCCCCGACTCACCTTCAGAGCCACCTCCACCTGTGAAACTCGCTGGACACACCCTCGGCAGGGGTATGTGTTACAATGCACAGGGATGGGACACACAGCATAGGGAATATAGTCCATAATATTGTAATAACTGTATGGTGCCAGGGTGTCAGAGGGGAAGTAACTCAGCCAGGCAATAGTGGCATGGGGCCCTGTGGATGACAAGGACTCTTTCCTCTCAGTCACTCCCTGCTCATCAGCACAGCACTCAGTCCAGACAGATGGAAGTCAGGTATGTAAAAAGGCATGTAAGCTGATAACTGCCAGCATGGTTTTGATGCACGAAATGGCCCAGATTTGACCTGAGAAAGTCAATGCTGGTATTTTATTTTAATGAAACTTGCTGCCAACTACATGCATGAAGAGGGGCCACTGACAGGTCACATCTACCTCTCCTCTACAGCACTGCTGGCCCCCTCGAGAAATCTGACATCGGGCCTACCACTTTTAACACCGGAGTCCAGACAGAAGGGTCAGGAAACGTGGGCACCTGAGTGCTGAGGCCTCGCAGCATTCCTCGGGGAATGTGCTTGTCCGTCCTGCCCCTGAGAGCCCGCCATCATCAGCGTCCCCTCCAGCACCCTCACTAAGGTATGGGCACTAGGAAGACACGGAAAGGAACCATAGACATCAGAGATGAGGGGGGAGAGAGAATATCAATCTGAGTGACTTTACTGACCACCGAGAGCCAGCGTCCCAGCCTCCCCAATGCATGACGATGCTGGTTGCACTGCCTGCTGTAGAGTTTTAGCTGGAGGTGAGACAGAGTAGGTGCCCGGGGCCACAGAGCTCTCCTCGAGGCGGAACCATAAGGCTGCAGCAGAGCTGAAAAATTTGTAGTGATGTTACATATCATAGTGCATGCATTATTTACGGGTGTGGTGACGTTGGTGTGAAGAACCCACCATGTGCTTCCAGTCGTATAAACGCACAGCACATGCAATTATGTACAGCACACAATACTTAATAATAAATAACCTGGTCTATGTGTTTACTATGCTCTACTTTTTTATGTAAGTAAAAAAATGATAAAAAGTCTGCAATAGCCTCACACATATTGTGCTGATTTAATCTTGTGTTGTTTTGTACAGTTGCATGCTGTACAGGCTTATAGCCCAGGAGCAATAGGCTGTTCCATCCAGCGTAAGTGCACTGTGTGTTCTCATGACAGAATCACCTAACATATTTCTCAGAATATATCCCCATGGCTAAGCAGCACATGACTACAATAATGCTTATAGCTGCTACATGTTTAAGGTATAACCTGATGTGGGTTTACATTCTACTCTGTCATTACAGCCATTAAGAACACCCCCGTGTGGCCCACAGGCCAGGCTTTTGCTCCCCAAGCTTGTGCTCCCGACAGTGCCCTCCCCAACTATCCTCAGGACAGAGCTCACTTCAGACCCTCCCTCCACTTCCACCTCTCACTGCCACTCGGCAGTGCATCTTGGTTCTCTGTTCCACACTTCTGTCCCTTCTCTCCAGTGGCCTGTCTTTCCTCACCACACTGCAACTTCCATATCGCCAAGCTCTGAAAAAGCGAAGAGGTCTAGTCACTGTTAAACAACAGAAAAGGAAGTCATGCTACCACCAACATTATATTATTTGAATCATCTCATGGGATGTGGACATGAGAGAGACCATGGCAGTTGTCTACCGACCCCTCACTTTAGTTTTTGCATGAGGAAAGTTACACCCTCGAGGTCACGCAGCATAAGACCCCCAGCCTCCTGCTCTCTGGTTCCATCTTCTCAGTGCTCCATACCATGGCCAAAAGAACAAGCCCAATTCCATGCACTCTCCCCAACACGCATCTCCAGGAACGGTGACCTGCAGCGCTGTCTGCTGTTCCTGCTGTTACATGCATACAGAGCGCTCAGACTCAAGGTTTTATCTTCCTAGCCCATTGGTACTAAGGAACCAAAACAGGACAATTCTCCAGATTCAAAAGCCGTTTCTAAGAAAAGGTACCTGCCTGCCTCCGCGGCAGTTCCACACATCCCCAGAAATGGTAAAATCCAGCCCTCTAGCCAGGAATTTCCTTCGAAGAGTTTTATAGCTTCTCTTAAAGAAGCTGCTTTTGATTTACACTGATCATGCCTGACAGCCAGCATTTCTCTTAATAATAATGACAAATACGCAAGACAAGGTCACCTAAGCTGAAAGGAGCATATCTCTGCTGCCACACCCATTACGGAGCCTGGATCTACGGCAGCCACTCACGAGGTCCAGTGCCCACCTCTGGCACTACGCCTGGCCATTTATTTCACACCCTTTTCCTTAAATAGCCTAACCTAACGAGACCCTCGGAGGGCACCAGAGCAAGGACACGTGCGGAGCCCACTGCCCACTCTCAGGCAGTTACTTTACTCAGTTTTCCTCCTCTTGTCTCCTGCACAACAGCCACACCAAAAAATGCAAGTCTTGAAAATGAATAAAAGACATTGAAAGAATGAAACGAATTGGTAGATTCAAGCCACTGAATTATAGCGTGTGAAAGCACGGCGACATGCAAACGCCACACAAGCTGGACTTTGTGCCCAAGACTGGTGGTGGTGCGGGGGGTGGGGGAGAAAGGGCCTCCCCCATTGCACTTTCACTGAGTCAGAGTGACTCAACCCAGTTCCAGAGAGCTGCTGCCAGGGTCTTGGGGGCCAGCGGTCCCCATTTCTGCTCCTGCAGGCGCTAGGTCGTGAGGCAGTTACTCTGACCTGCTCCCTAGGGAGCCTCTAGGCAGCCATAGTCCTGGTCCATGAGGCGACGGGAGCCACGGAGGGACAGGCAGCTATGTCCCCACAGCTGGTGAGTGTGAGGTGTGTCCTGCCTTTCACCAGGCTGATGACCCAGGCCATTCTCAACCTAAGGCCTATTGAAGCCCAAACAGCAGGCCAGTTTTTACAGTGACACCCTCCAGGCTGTGTCCACCGCTGAGGCCTGCAGGTTGACAGGCTGCGGGGAAAGGAAAGCCCAGGTCGTCAGTGCCGCTGGCCTGGACGCCCCTCATGGCCCAAAGGGTTTGGGCCCTTTGTCCCCCCATGCACCCGCGTCCAGGAGCCTACCTGAATTGGAGCGTTTCTTTGGGGTCTTGAGGCTCCGGCACCTCCCGCCCACGGAGCTGCTGTTCTCGCTCATGGAGTCCTGGGCAGAGGACGCGCTGCCGGTGGCCTCGCTGTCGCGCATCATGCTCTCGTAGCCGCTGCTGCCCCCGCTGTGGTAGAACAGAGCCGTCTTGCCCATGGCCGGCGGCAGCTCCCCGCTCAGCACGCTGCTGTTGTCGCTGCCGTGGCCACTGCTGCAGCGATGCGGCTTCCTGGGCGGGGTGACCTTGCTGTAAGGCGACGGCAGCAGGGGTGCAGCTGCCGGCTTGTCCTCGGGGACCCCCGTGCGGTCCTCCTCGGGGGCAGCCCGCGGCTGTGAGGCCCGGGGCCCCACGCTGCCCTGGAGTAGCTCAGAGATGCGCCCGTTCACTGCGCGCAGGGGCAGCTTGGCGGCCAGGCCCGAGCCCCGGCTCCGGCTCAGTGACTGCGTAGACCAGGACATGTGCTTCCCGCTTGGGGCCGGGTTGGAGCTCTGGCCCACAGACTGCGGCAGGGACTTGGTGGAGAAGCTGAGCGTCTTGGTGGTGGAGGTGGACAGGCTGCGTGCTTTGGGACTGGCCAGGAGCAACTTGCTCACGGCCGAGATCTTGGACTGGCTGGCCTTGGGCGAGGCACCAGCCGACTGCGGGGGGCCCGGGTTGGTGGGTGAGGCCCCGGCACTGCGGCCCAGGCTCCTCCCGGCACGGGGCATGGTGCTGTCCTTGCCTGCGTGCAGCCGGGAGCTCATGGAGGACAGGCTCTCCGCCCGCTCCAGCGAGAGGCATTCGTAGTGGCTGATGGTTGTCCTGCCCAGAGAGTTGGTCCTGCTGGCCAGCTGCTCCAGCTTGGCACTGAAGAGCTTGCTGCTGCTGCTGGCATCCTTCACCTTGCCGCTGGGCTCATCAGGGAAGCTGGCCAAGAAGGGCACAGGCTGGTTCAAGGGGCTGCTGGTGCTGCTGCTACAGGCGCTGTGCTGGGGGCTGGCCCGGTTCTTCTGGTCCAAGCTGGACTTTCGGACAGGGGGCAGTGGGGGGGTGCCTTTGGGCCGAGCCAGGACGCAGTGCTTGGGGGATGCCACCTTCCTCTCCAGGGTTGCCTTGGAGGACGGGCTACCCAAAGTGGTGCCGATGCCACTGGCCTCAGGGGTGCTGTGGTAGAGGGGGCCGTCCAGCTCCTCCTGCCGGCTGGCTTTCTGGAAAGCCCTGGGAAGGCTGCTGGACTTCAGGCTCTTGTTGGGATGCACAGGGCTCTGGGCAGCCCCACTGGGCAGGGCCATCTCGCAGCCATCCACGACCCTCTTGCAGTTGTCAGTCCCGGGGGAGGCAGACACCTCACCGCTGCTGCTGCTCAGCCTGTCGCCGGGGCTGGCCTTCCTGTCCTGTCCTCGCTCTGCTCTGGCCTCAGGTTTTGCAGGGCCTGCAGCAGCCTCTGACCTCTGTCCTTCACTGGGACAAGCATTCTCTTTCTCCACCTCCTCCTCCCGTTTCAGCCATGGGTCCTCAAATGTCATCTCCCTCTTTGCACTGGTTTCCTTGCCCTCCTGGGACTGGGCTGCTTTGGGGGCGGTGGTGGGGGGCGCCTCAGGCTCCTGGACGTTCCGGGGGCTCATGGCGATGCAGGGGTAGACCGTAATGTTGGTCTTCATGGGGATGTACCCTTCACAGCTGCCCAGGTTTGCCGTGTTGGAGATGGTGACCATGGCCTTGCCTAGGGTGGATATCTTACAGCCTTTGATGGGCGTGGCTTTGCTGAAAGAGTCTCCCCCCGTTTCAGACAAGATGAGCAGGTTGTCGGGGCCCGCCTTGGGCTTCTCTCGGCACACCACGGCAGGGTTCTGGAGGCTGCCAGCAAACTCTGAGGCCGGGGGGTCCGCCATTGCTTCCCCATGCCCAAAGCAGGTCTGGGCGATGAAGCTGTGGCAGGACTGCTCGCCATCGCTGCCGGTGCTCATCTCGCTCAGCCAGGAGCTAATGGAGGACCGCCTGCTCCCGGCCTCCCGGCCCTTCTCGTCCAGGCTCAGCTTCGGGAGGGGCAGGAACTGCGTGATGCTGACCTCAGAGACAGGAGCCACGCTGGAGTAGCCCTCCAGGTCCTCACTGATGCTGCCGATGATGCTGACGGGCCGCGAGCCCGAGGCCAGGGCCTGCACAGAGCAGTCGCTGTTGAAGCTGATGATGCTGGTGGGGCGGCCGCTGTCCAGGACCCCGCTGATGGTCAGCTCCTCCACCAGCGTGAACACCAGCTCGTCCTCGCCGTTCAGCTCCAGCGGCTGCTGCACCGTCACCATCGTGGTGCTCACGATCTCCTTCCTGGACTCTGGAGATGCTGCCGCCTGACGCTCGTCATCAGCGGGGCTGTCGGGGAACCCTTCGCTCCCAGCAGACATGGACTTCTTCAGAACCTGGGGGCTCATTCCAACCGGGGGGGTCCGCACCTCAGGCTGCAGCAGGGACTCACTGGAAACCATGCCGGAGTCCTTGCTCAAGGGGGGCAGCGGCGCCAGAGAAGGCAGGATGCCCTTCTGGGTGTAGACTTTGCATCTCTGCGAAGGGGAGCTGGCCGGCTTGTACTCTGAGGTCTTGGACAGGCTGGCAATGCCCAACCGAGGGGAGCCCAGGGGCCGGGGCTTGCCTTCCACAAACCCGCAGGAGTTCAGGCTTTCTCGGCTGCTCTGGAGGCTGGGGCTCTGCACGAGCTGGGAGGAGCCATGCTGGCTGCTGCTGCCAGGGATGCTCCTGGGCGAGGCAGGGCTGGGGCTGTTGGTGAGGGCGGTGGCAGGGACAGGTGAATGATTTCGCGGCATCCTGGAGGCCGGGCTGTCAGCACCCTCTCCGTCACCGGTCAGCTGGCCATCTGACCCATTTTCTTCCTTGTCAGACTCACAGAGCAGGCTGGTCCCAGCCGCCTGGCCTAACAGGGGACACTTGCTTGCCTGCTCTGCCCCAAACTGGGCAGGCAGCTCTTCAAAAGGAAACTGACTGGGCTCTTCGCTGCCGTCAATACAATCCAGCCGCTCCTGCAGCTCGGCGAACGTGTTGCACTTCAAGCAGTCCCTCTCTGGCTTGCTGGCCGCGGCCTCTCCAGCCTCCGGGGCCCGGCTGTCGCCCCTGGGCTTCTGCAGGGCCGGGACGATGGGGACGAAGTCCGGGGGGCCCTCGTTGTCAGTGAGCTCCTTGTCGGAGAGTGCTGTGCCGTTGGGCCCGATGTAGATGACAGTGTCGCAGGACTGCTCGCTGCTGGAGGAGTAGTCGGGGTCACTGGACAGGTGAGGGATTGGGAAGTCAGGGTCCACGGCAGCCCTGGTGTGGAAGGGTCTCAGCTGGGTGGGCCTGCGCATCCTGCCTTCTTCACAGGAGCTCTCTCCCCCCGAGGAGCTCGACGTGTACTGTGGGTGAGAGGGAAACAGTCAACCTGGGCAGCCTTCCAGGGAGCCACCCTGCTGGCTGGATACAGGCTCTCCAGGCTGCTGGTTGGCTGCCCTGCATATGGGCGGTTATCTGGGCTGTGCCAGGCTGCTGTGCCCAGCTTTCCACATCATGGCCTCGTAGGCAGAGGGTAACCCTTACATGGCCCATGGGGACACACAGACTGCTGATGAAAGGAGGTGACCAGCCCAGGCCCTGGCTGAGCTAAGAGCGGAGGAGTCCCCAAAGTGGCCCACCCAAGCCATCTGTGGCACCTTGTACCATGGAACACTGGTTGGAAAGACTTATTTTTGACTAGTTAAAAAAGAAAGTTACAACAAGGAGAGGAAAAAGCCCCCCACATCAGCAGCTGGCCCTGGATCAGAGTGACCAGTCACGATTACTTTCTCACACATTCTTGTCATGTCATCTACCTCGGAAATGAGCCCAATGGTTTCTAGCAGAGTCTTAGCATCAACCAGAAACCACTGAGGTAACAGGGCAGAGCCCAGCAGCCTGGAAACGCAGGGGGAGTGGGGCACTGTGAGCAATGAATTAACAGTCCTCTTGAGGGTCAACCAGCTGAAGGACACAGGACATGGACATGGTCTTGGTCCGCGTTGGACTGGGGCACGTGGGAGAGACTGTGAGAACTTCTGTCACTCCCACTGCTCCACCCCAAGCAGCAATCCATGTGAGCCATGCACAGTGGACCCGCACCCCCATTAGGGGTCCAGGCCGGGTGCCCCGGAACAGCACCCACTGCAGGGACCAGAAGTGACTCTTCTGCATCAGCCTGAAGGTTTCCTGCTCCGGGTGGACGCTGAGCCCCTGCGCCTCTGCCACTGGGATTGGAAATGCCACCACTTTGGCTCTTTCTGACTCGGCTCCCCCAAAGGCCCGTCACTGCACCCCCCCAGCACCTTACCTTCGTCTTCTTTTTCTTCATCCTCAGGACCCTCGAGGCGACCTGGATGGTGGACAGGGTTTCCGCGTAGCTGCCGGCCGCGGCCGAGATGTGCGCGATCATGGTGGTGCGGCAGTTCATGTTCCCCAGGGACTCGCGCAGCAGCATGGTGAGCTTGCTGTCCCTGCCGGACAGAGCGGGGGCTGCTTTAGCGGCCACACTCCACGTGGACCCCAGGCCTCTACAGGGCTCTCTGCTGTGGGCAGTGGGTTTTTCCCTTTTTTTAATGGCAAACTAATCATTTTCTAGCACAAGGCTCTTTGCAGTTAGCTGAGCAAGTGATTCTAACCCTAAGGACAGAATTCATGCAAAACACCTCCCTTGGCACCTCTGTCTGGCTGTGCTGGGTGGTCCTGTGTGTCTGTGTGCGTGCCGGTGACTTTGCACATAATGAGGCCTGGGAACAGAAACGAGAGGAAGGCGGCCGTGGCCAGTGGCTCGGCTGCTGGCTGCACACACAGCCCTTTTCTCTGAGTTTGTGCACACAGGCGGTCCCTGCCAGAAAAAGCAGTTCCCCAGCCATGAACTTGCACTGAAGATCTAGGTGTTTATGACACATGCAGAGTTCCTTTTGCCGAGGAGTTGCAGCCACTTTATTGCTATTGTCCCTTAACTCTTATATCTGCACAGAGTAGTAATAAAGGTATTCATATTCCTGATAAGTGGTGAGACAGACATAGGCCCAAGCACTCAGTCAGCAACAGAACACAGAGCTTTCTAGAAAAACCTCCTCTGGGGACTTTGCAGGTGCTGTGGGGAACCAGGGCCCCGAGCCATGATAGTGAGGCCCAGGAGTTTACAGACTGTGTTTCTAGGCTCTTTAAAAATTGACCTGGAGGAGTGGCCCCTGTTTCCCCATCCCTGTACTGTCCCAACATTTTTCCTGCCTTGCTTCTAAAAGGCTCTGCTTACATCACCATCACCATCAACACCAGCTGCTGCCGAAGTCATTTCCCCTCTGGAGCCTCTGTGGCCCTGCAGGTGGAGGGGGCCTCTGTCTCCCATGCCCGACATTCACATCCCTGTGTCGTGCTCCTGTCAGGTGAGAGGGGTTTGGCCTCCCACCTATTTCCCCATCAGCCACCCCCTGCATAGCTCCCTGGAGAGGGACAGCCCAGCTTAGCAGACTCCGTGTGAGACGCAGGCCCGTGTGCAGAGATTAGACCCCAGAAATGGAGACATTTCCCATGGAACCTGCCTCAGCCTTCAGGGAGGGAAGACTGGTGGAAGAACAATCCTTTTTCCTTTCCATCTGGGACCAATTAGGGTGTCAGTTTGGGGTTGCTGGGCCCAGTTCCAGGGCAATTTAAAAATATATCAAGGTTTTCCTTCAAGCAAAATAATCGGTGATAAAAGTGGTAGAAGGAGAGTGGCTGAATGTTTATGTCATCCCCAAATTCCTATGTTGAAATCCTACCCCCAGTGTGATTTAGGAGGTGATTAGGTCATGAGGGTGGAGCCCCCATGAACTAGATTAGTGCCCTTACAAACGAAGCCCCAGAGAGCCCCCTCACCCCTTCCACCACATGAGAACACAGTGAGAAGTCAGCCATCTGTGAACCACGAGGTGGGTCCCCACCAGACCAGAAACCTGCCAGCGCCTTGATCTTGGACTTCGCACACTCCAGAAGTGAGAAATAAATTTCTGTTGTTTAAGCCACCCATCTGTGGTATTCTGTTACAGCTGCCCAAACTGAGACAGAAAGGTGGGGGCTGGAAGCATTTAACTCCTTTCAAAATGTATCCAGAGGGGGTGTCACAGACACTGCCAGAGCTGACAGCCAGTGTGGGAGATCAAGTCCCAGTCCTGGCAGACAGTTCTAGCGAAGACACTGCACCTGGGTGAGCCGTGGGCTTTGTCTTCCATATGGGAAGTGGAAGGTAGAAGCCATTAGGGCTATACTGTGATCACATACAGTCAATTCTTATTACTCGTGGTAGCTACGTTCTATTAAGTCTTTGCAAACACTGAATTAGTGAACATGGCACGACTGCTCCCAGGGAAACGCACAGCTGAGGTTCCCAAGGGCCTCTGGTCACATTTTGTCAGTTGATCAATACATAACCTTGTTTCATATGTGTTTCTGTTTCGAGACACCTTATTGAATATATATTTCTTACAAAGAATGAATTATAGGCACTCGTTTCTTTATAATAAAAAACTAGCTGAGATGGGCTTGCCATTTTCCTGACCCTGGGTAGCATGACCATAAATCTCTGTGGCTATCAGCCTCACAACAACACTGCCCACTACACTTTTAATCAGTCGTCATCTTGTGAATCTACAAATATATCCAGCCACTCTTCCATAGCTTCATCATGCACTTCATTTTTTTAAGTTAATTTACTTTTTAATCCTCACCAGAGGATATGTTTTTACTGATTTTAGGGAGAGAGAGAGAGAGAAACAACGATTTGAGAGAGAAACATCGATGGGCCTCCTTCTGCATGCACCCCGACCGGGGATCAAATCCACAACCTAGGTATGTACTCTGACCGGGAATCGAAACCACAACCTTTTGGTGTACAGGACAGTGCTCCAACCAACGGAGCCACCCGGCCGGGGCCAGCATGCACTTTAGAAGTAACCCGAGCGCCTTCCAGACCAGCCTGATGTGCACGGATCAGTGGATTCCCTCTTCCTTTCTCTGGATGCTCCACATTGTTGATCCGCCAACAGCTGAACCGGATCACAGATGATGACAGCTGACCACAGATGTCCCCTGTAAGCTGTGCCCAGCCTTCTCGCACTGCGGAGCTCGAGACCACGACACAGACTACACTTGGGGGTCATTTTCCATAGTGAAATCACCATCGCAAAGTTCACAAATGCCAAAAAATGGGGCCCTACTACACCGACTATAAAAAGGACACTTGTTTACAGGGACAAAGGGAACGAGAGGGCAGAGCATTGCCTTGTTCACCCTCAGCTGGGAACACGCCCATCAGGCAGGTCTGCGAATGACAGTGAAATGACAGGAGTATCGAGCTGGGGTTACAAATAAATTTTAGCACGTAGGGAAGTTTGCAATACAAAACCTACAAATGACAAGACTGGACTGTCCTATGAAGTCTCTAATGGTAAATCTCGTTCATTAGGTGCACTTCGCTGAAGGCGCAACCCACTGACTGGTCCATGTGACCCTGTGTACGTTCTCGGGAAGATACCAAAGACAGCGAAGAACGGATATTGCATTCTTACAGCAGACCGTTCGCCCTGTGTCGTTCCACGTGGTTCCCCATTCATGAGTCATCACAGGACTTTTTTTTAAGTCCACGCTGTGGGAAGGAGCCAGGGAATATGTGTTGCTGGGCAACCGGCGTTTCAGCTCTCCTTGTGGGAAGCCAGAGAAACTGCCGGCAACACTCGTTCACTGGGCCCTGTAGACTCTAAAACACATCTTTACGGGAGTGAAGCATCGTGGCAATAAAGCTTCGGTTTTTTCCTACCTCCTCGTAATGACCCTTTAACTCAAAACAAAGACAGTGAAGTTGGGGACGGAGGTGAAAGACAGGGCAGAGTATTGAAGGCTGTAGGTTTAACTCAGTGTCTTTGGTGAGGAAATAAAAAGGTTTAAAGAGCTCCTAGGGCAACGGTCGGCACAAATTCAGCCCTCACCTTGGCATCAAGAGTGAGGCCCCAACTTCAGCACCACGGACAGCCCCCCTTCCAAGTCCCGCTTTTTGCAAGAGACGACTGCGCATCTCTGCCAAGGTGGCCACTTACAACAGGCGTGGGCTCCTTCAGTACAAACACAGAAAAGCACAGGCTGGGCCTCTCCGCCTACATCCGTTCTTAATAATTCATTGAAAGAATTATCCAGAAAACTAATTAAGCTCCAGAAGAATTTACAAGAGAAAAGTTCCTGTGGGCAGGAAGAACGGAAGCAGACACAGGAACCACACACACGCACATGTGCCCACCCCGGCATACACGCCGGCTTGCTCTTTTTTAGAAAAGACTGTGTGTGTGTGTTTTTTAAGTGACACACTGTTAGTATTCAAAAATGCCAATCACATATGTCAAGAAAACACCCATATTCCTCACTCAGGAGATGGAGCTGCGTTGCATTCCAGTAAGTACCCCAGTTTTCAGCCTCTACCTGTAAGCTGCCAGGATGTACTGATTGCCTCAAACAGAGACCTTGGGGTGCTGGGCAAGACTTGCCTGGTATCGAGCCAGTTCCAAGAGTTCTGATCTCCCAGCCCTAACCCCCAAGTCCCAGGCCCCTGCATCCACCCACTGACCAGCAGGAGGAGAGGGGAGAGGGACAAGGGAGAAAGAATGGGAAGGAAAAGGCGGCACACGGGAGGTGGGGTAAAGTCATGAACTTCACAGCTTTGGGCTACTCAGATGGCACACCCCCTCTCCCCTACCCCCTTCCTATCCACATCCTGTTGGTCTGCGGCCATCCTTTCCACTGTCACCTGAAGCCAGCCCAAGATGACTGGGACAACAGGGGAGACATTACTAGGGGCTGTACGTTAAATGATTCTGCGCCAATTGAAAACTTCTTGGGTGTGATAATAGTGTGGTTGAGGTAGAGACTGTCTTAGAAAATACATGCTGCAGCCGTGGCCTGTGTGGGTCAAGGGTGGGCGTCATCTAGTGCACCAAGAGGTCGCCAGTTGACTTCCCAGTCAGGGCACATGCCAGGTGGCCCGCTCGATCCCCAGTAGGAGGCAGACGGTCAGTGACTCTCCCACTGATGTTTCTCTCTCTCTCTCCCTCTCCTTTCCTCTCTTGTAAGATCAATAAAAATATATTAAAGTTGTTTTTGAAGTAATAGAAAGGAGCTACTTCTTCTGGGCCATCTCGGTTATCTAGAACTGGCACCACGGCGACTCTAGAGCTTTGGGGTCGTGCCTGATGAGAAGCGGGAGGGAAGTAACGGAGCCCAGCAGTCTGGCTGACTCGAGGCAGCTCTTTCAACAAGATCCTAAGATAACCTTGAGGGAGGGAGTTGTGCTTTTAGACCTTTATTTTTATTTTGACCCTTCTTTTCAGTAACTTTGAAAAAGTTTATGACTTACAGTTCTAGGAAAGAAGGGAAAAGATCCTACACTTGTTTTTAGTTTAGCGTTAATCAGGAGCTAAGAATGTCATCACTTTGATGAAAAACTAAAGAAAAAAACCCCAATAACTTAGAAGGCAAATGAGTAGATGCTACAAATAGAAAATAATAGGTCCATAGGTCTCCCCTGACTCAACAGACTGCCTAAAATTGCATATGCTAATTACATTGAGATGCTATAAAGGGGCTTAAATGACTTAATAACAAAATCTTGTGCCCTTGCTGAACATGCAGACTGGTCTGTAACAGATGTGTGCTCGTTACTTAATCCACCTGCAGGGCCACCTTAGGAGCAATAGCAGCGTTTAGAATGTAAATACTGCTCTGTCATTTTTCACATGATCTGAAATTTCACTTCCTTTTCAAAATTAATGATCATTAATCCTCGATGCTTTGCACTAGGCGTCTCTCTCACCCTGTCGCTTGGTACCGGCCCTTTGCAGTGGTTTATGGCAGCTCTGCTGGGGGAGGGGTAAGGAAACATCTCAGGTACGGTGTATTATCACCATTACACGTCTTCGGAGTAAAGGCGAGCTCACTGTGCGATTTGGAAACGTCGCTGTTCTTCAGCTTTCCATCACCCTTGTTTTAATTCCAGGGCCAGAGATCTCTGTGGGAACCCGACAGGGAGCTGGGCGCTGACGGACACAGAGGGAGTTGTCATGTTGTCATGGTAACCAGGGCCTCTCCTCTGACTTCTGCTCACCCCCCGTCCTTCCCTGTGGACTTTGAAAGGATTCTCCAGGTGAAAGAAAATGAAGATTCTACATGGAATTCTTGGTATAACGAAATCATCTTCCTGCCTCGTGCCTTCCCTCAAGTCTTTCCCGCCGCCTTTCCGCTACGCCACCTCCTGCCCTCCTGTGTCACCTCAGTAATAAACTTACATTTTTAGAACATTGCTATGCTTTTCCGTGAGTTTTCATGTTTGTTTCTGGCGAAAGGAAAGCATACACGGAGCTCGTGTTTGATGTGGCGTTTTGATGGTGCCTCTTTCGACAGCTCGGTCTCTGATCATCCCTCGCGGTTGACATTAGACCTGTGTAGAATCTGGGCTTTGAAATCTGCACGCGCACATCAAGTTCTTTCCCAAAAAATGTGTTCGCCAAGAAAAAAGGCAGGAAAACATCTGGAAGGGTCTCATCTACTTTTTTCACCTTCTTTCTAAGCAGAACTCTCGGATGACAAAGCAACGCGGGCACCGGGTGGGTTGTGGGGCTTTTGTTTCCCAGCTCTGGACGCCCGGGTGAGTCGCCTTGTGCCACATCCCTGGGAAAGGCTAACGAGAGGCTGAGGAGCATTACACAAGGGGTCCGGACTTGGCGACACTGGGTCACAAGCAGGACTATTCCAGCCTCCAGAGTTCAATTTAGCCAATTCCACGCTCGCGCTCTAGCGAAATAGAACAAACAGCGAAAATGCAAATACGAGCCCCGCGCAGAGCAGGCCTGTCATTTGCACGCGCGTGGCCGTGTTGGGCTCCTGTGCACACAGAAGGCAGGGGGGCTAAGCTCTCTGTTCAGCCGGCTGCGCACCCGTGGGCACCCTGTGCTGCAGGATGACCTTCCGAGAGGACATAAGCTGGCTTATGACGCACGGCGGGCGACACAGACCATCACCCTGTCGGGAAGACGGGCCAGATGATTAAATGCGTCCCTTCCTGGGATCTCAAGCTCATCTCTCCCCCTGGGCAGTGGCTTTTCTTTGAAGTCAGCAGCATGGAGCTTCAAACAGGATTCTGATTGTCAAGGTTGGGACGAGCCATTCATGCCGTCCCCTTCCACCGTGTCCCCTGCTTCTAACGAATGGCCTTCCCGAGACTCGGTTACCGGAAATGGTGAAGCACCTTTGCCACCTAGTCCATTATTCACTGAGATGGGCGCCCTTGGGTGCCCACCCGACGACCATGGCTCTGACCCATTTCTCACTTCATTGACTGAGTCTGGGAGGCCCCTCCCTATATTAAGGGTGACAGTAAAGATGACTTAGTGGCTTTGGACTGGAGCTGGGCAATCCAGGGGGAGGAAGCCACAGAACATCCTAAGATGGCTCCGGGCACCATGGACTCTGGCTGTACAGCTACTCACACCCGTGAACGAGGGGGGCCTCCATGCGTCCCCTGCCTCTGTGCTCGCCCAGGCTGTCAGCACGGAATCCCTGCAGGTCAGTGTCTGGCTGTGGGCGCTCTCCCATGTCCCGCTCAATCCACTAACCCACTCACTATTTAGGAAAAAACTAAGAGCACCACTCGGGGGTGCCCAGCTCCCAGCGTTCAAGGATAGATCAAGGAGAGACATTCACGCCGAGGCTACGGTCAGGTCCCCCTTCGGGAACATGTACAACAATGTTCCCCAAAGGGGAAGAGGCAGAGCCACCAACACGCCCTCAGTGAGTCGGCACCGGCCAGTTAGGTCAGGTCCGTCTGTAAACCGCCCGTGTGATGACCCCGGGCTCTCCTTAGGTTGAGACCACATGGACCCGAAGGTCTTAGTGCAGAAACGTTTGGTTCCAGCAGGGCGTTTGGGTTCAAAGGGCTGCCAAAGCCAGTTTGCAGAGTCAAGCTCAATACCTCTGGCATGAAGCAAAGATACCGCAAAAGGCACCAAGGGCCACCTCTGCTCGCAGTTCAGTCTGGGGGAAGCTGCTCCCCACGTGGTGGGATCTGGGGGGGGGGGGCTTGTGACAAAGCTGGGAAGTGCCCATCCTCAGTCCTGTGGCCTAAAAACATGCTACTCGGGGCCGGTTCACCCAACAAGCAGGTATTATATTAAGAACCTGGGGTAAGGTGGGCCCTCTCCGAGCCCTGGAATTACAAACACAAATGAGACGTGCCCCCTGCTCTGTAGGGCTTTTATTCAGCTACCCACCGGCTTGTTTTGCCCCGAAAAGTCTCAGTTTCTGCCTATATATTGCAGCCTGTCTGATGTATTTTGTCCTGAAGTTTTCATTTTTTTAAAATGATGTATTATTAAGACTTTAAAAACTAAGACGGGGAGACTTAGACCTTCGCTTTCTGTTTCCATGGTCACATCTAGTGACATATGCAGAGAACAGAGTTCACACTTCAAGACCTAACGTTCCCACCAAATGGAGGGACTTGTGCTGAGGCGCACCTGTGACCGGTTGTCGCGCACACGCGTTGTACCTGTGCTGAAACAGTTCTGTTCCGCCCAGAGAAATACAAGCTGTCGTCAAAATCTGCACAACGTACACATACAGAGTTAGAGGAAGTCAACTACGAAAGTTTTGCGATGAAGCTTATGTTAAATAAAAACTTTCACTGGGGGAGTGAGCAGGTCTCTCTGCTGTCTGTCATCAGTTGGGTTTGGGACGTTAAGAACCAGTTTAAATGATATAAAATTAAAAAGTGACATTAGACGACAGTTTTTAACTTTTTTTTTTAGTTTTTTCATGGGAGGAAACCATCAACAAAATAAAAAGACAGTTTTAACTTTAAGACATATGTTAAGAATCTGCCCAAGTGGCCTACAAAAATACTGGCTGTGGTGCCCATAAACTTAATTATTTTCAAATAGACTATGATAATTCTACTGAGAGAAATAGATCATTTTTGCACCTACATATACATAAATACATAGGTAGGCAGTTAGATAAATGGAGAGGAAAAAATGCTCTAAGATAATACTAGAAAAAATTGTCTTAAGAAAAATACCATTAACATGATATTAGGTATAGATATGGTGAAAACAATTAAAACACACAAAGGTGTCTCAAGAATATTCTACTTACTTTGTTTTAATGTTCTGACAAACAATACAAAGAAATTTTTAATTTTTTACTTTGATGCACGTGGATGTTTTTGATAAGAAATTATTTTATTTTTGAACTGTTTTATAGGTCCACTAATATAAATGAATTTGTCAGAAAATATTTCAGAAAATTAATAATATTAATTACCCCTTTTCACTCTCCAGGTTTGGATAATAAATTATATGGTTCCCTTAGTTATAATTTAAAATAGACAAGAGATGTGTCACAGAAAAATACAGAAAAGCAGCAAAAAGCAATATAGTCATCTAGTTACCGAAAAAGTCCAAGTATCACAAGCGGATAAGATATTCCACAAATCTTATTAAATGCATTGCTGAGCTTGTAAAAGAGTGAGGAATTTTGTGGCCAAAAAAAAAAATAAATGAATTTGGAACTCGAGAAGTATGCAGAACACTGAAGCTTGCTTTTACCCTGAAGACATTTGCCAAACCAGGTAATATTTGGCTTAATTTCTTATAGACCTGGAGGGTGTGGATAACAGAAGACAAAGCCCAGAGCCGCGCCCCCCCCCCCCCAGGAGAATTTTAACAGAAAAAACCCTCTACAACAACTGCCCCCCTCCTGTCTACAAGACATGACTGGGAATTGGGCCCTGAGCCAAAAGGAGAGAAAGTATCGCGAGAATTCGTGCGGCTTGTAGCTTTCATTCCCAGTGCCCGGGTGGTCCAGAACATTTCGGGCTGGGAACACAATGCAGAGTGTCCCCAACTGCTGGTGATCCCAGGCAGCAAGCAGAAGTGTAACGACTAAAATAAACCCTGTCGACCTCAGGCCTCAAAGAATTCCCGCAACTGAAATTCCAGTGAGGAACGGATGCCCCCGAGGAAAAATAAACTCACAAAGAAACGGGCACCTTGAGAAGGACGCAGCGGAAACAGATGGCAGAATGAGATGTTCGAACAGAGAGTAAACAACAAAAAGCAGACTAACATGTTCAGGTGAAGGAAGATGCGCAAAGAAATAAACCAAAAAAATATGATCGGGAATGACCAATTTCTGCTCCTGGCCACGTTGGAAACACAGGAACGATAGATTTACTTTCCAGACTTAAATAACTAGTAAACCAAACAAAATGTTAGAAAGAATGGGTTTGGATACCGGGCGACAGCAGCAGAAAAAGGCAATCTTGAAGGGACACTAACAGAGGCTTCTCCATGCCCGGCTCACTCCTAGAGAAGGTTCCAGGCCACAGAACAGCGAGGGAGGCGACCCAGAGCCAGGCCATCACCTCGCTGAGCTGAGTGTAGGGAAAACTGCAGAAAGGAAGGAAGAAGAGAGCTGGAGGGTGGGAGGGAAGGGGGGAGAGAGAGAAAACGCATCCACGGGGACTGGGCATAATTTGTGTTCAAACAGAGTGAAAAGACCTGGTAAGATGTGGGGGATTGGACAGTTCTCAGAGGGGCTAATAATAATTAATAATAGACTTGCCCTCTATGGTAGGGCCAAATTAGCCCTAGATGCTCTGTCCTTGCCCTAGCAAAGCTTAAAATCAAGCCTCAAAGGGAAGCAAACGACTGTGAAAATTAGGAAATATTTCTAAATAATCCATGGATCAAAAGAAGTAATTATAATGGAAAACGGTAAATATTTTGAACCAAGGACAGTGAAAATAATCATCACTGTCAAAACTCGAGCAGTATTTGTGGGTAGTTAGTTAAGTGCTTACGTTGCAGAACACGGGAGAGTGAGCCTGTTAAGCTACGCGGCGTCTTCAGCTGGGGGATAGAGCCCAGGAAAGTCAACCGAGGAAGCAGGAGGAAGGCCCAGCCAAGAGCAGAAATTCCTACGATGGAATACGAACCTACTGCAAAGAAAATTACCAAAGTCCAAGCTACTGAGACAGTCGGAAAACGACACAGACACACTCTCAGTACAAACGACAACGACAGCGAGTCCTCGGGTGGGGTTTTGCGCTTGGGGGTGGCAGCGATCGTGGGAGAAACAGGCCTGGGTAAGGGCTTTGGAGAGAGGAGCTGACCCTGTGCCCCGGGACCGGCGCGTGTAACACGGAGAAACTGGCACGTCGGGGCGCAGGCCGGGGATGCGTGCTTCTAACCGGAGCCCCCCGCCTCTCACTCAAACCTAGGAACCCCCGACAATCTTGGCCGATTCCACCGGCAGGATAAGAGGGAGCGATAAGAGTGATAAGAGCAGACGAAAAATAGCAGGTGTCGGGGGTTGTTGCCCCGAAGGAGTGACTGTCGGAAAATCCCTTACAGCCCACTGTTCCTCAACCAGTAAAACACTTACTATAACCGTCCCTCTCTCTTCAGTTCTCTCTTATGTCAAAATAAAACTCAGCTCTGCTTTAAAGAATTACTAGGTGCGTTAAACAATTTGGCACAACTTAACTGTTTGCACGAATGTAACTGTTTGAAAATTGTTCAATTACACATGAAATGAATTATCACCTCATTTGCATGGACCAAAAAAAGAAAAATCTACTAATGCTCAATTGAGCCTGAACCAGTTGTGAAACAGGTGAGAATTTATGGCTGGATCCTCTGACTGAAGCTCTGTTAATGCTCAAGACAGTTTTTTAATGAATTAAGCCCCAACTCATTTGTAGGCTCCACCCCTTCGAATGCATCGTTGTGGCTAAACACAACCATCCCCGAGTAAGCCGCAGCCTGAGGGCGCCCAGGGGCATCTGGGGCTCTCCCTGCGCTGGCCCTGAACTCGCCCAGAGCCCTCCGCTTGGCTGTTTCCTTCTGGAGGCCACAGCAAATGACATGTGATGTGATGAGTAGTTATCATTAAAGACAAGGATGAGCCACGGACTCGGAGTCTCCCGCCAGGCTCAGTAGTTTATCATGATCCGCGTCAGGCGAGACCTGCATCGTTCTAGCAAATGACAGTACAGCTGTGAAGGGCTCAGGCCGTCAAGGGGTGGCCTGTGGGACGCTTTGGGAAACACACAAGAGAGAATGGGGGAGAGTGGGGGAGAGTGGGGGAGGGTGGAAAGGAGAATGGGGGAGAGTGGGGGAGAGTGGAGGGGAGAGAGAGTGGGGGAGAGTGGAGGGGAGAGAGTGGGGGAGGAGGGGGGGAGAGAGGGGGGAGAGAGGGGAGAGAGGGGGGAGGGAGGGAGGGGAGGCCAGAGGAGGGGGGTTCTGCGTCACCACCTCTGCCCAGGCGCCCTGGCTGCCCTCTTTCTGATCCCATCTTCCCCACGAGGTGGTTAAGCCCTGGTGCTCACATATCACCAGGGAGCAGACCTGGTCGTGTCTGTGTCCCCCCGACACTGTAAATCGTCCACGAGGGGACATCCTCTCCGTTACTCTCCGTTACATCCCGTGTCTGGAGCACGTCGAAGAGGCCCAATCCGCATTTCTGAATGGGGGAGGGAATGCACTGAACCGGCAGAAGAACTGAGAGCCATTCCGCTCTGTGTTTCTCACGATTTCCTGCATATGTTCAGTATCCTCTGTCGGACTTGTGACAAAATCAGTCTCTTAAACTCCCGGCCACTGTCTCAAGGTCCCTACCACGTTCCTGAGGGAGAGAAGAGGTCGGGACTGTCCTTCTGCTCGGCTGGTGGAGAAATGGAAAGCTCAGGAAGCCTGGCTGAGTGTCTGGGGTTCCCGGGGGACTGACGGGGACCCGCGTCTCCCTGGTCTCAGCTCGGTGTCAGCTCCTCCGTCCCCCTTGCAATCGCCCCTCCAGCAGCCCCGGGTCCTGGACCGCACATACTGCTCTGGGGGCCCAGCCGGAAGCAGCGTCACAAATTCCAGCTGATGGGACCTCATCTGCCCCTCGTGGAAGCTTCTCTCGTGAGCAGATGTCTGGGGAGCTCGCTGTCGCCCCGACAGCCCTGCGTCACTCCCACCTCCCGCCCATCCCTTCCTTAACCTCCCTGCACTCGGCCGAACTTCCACACGCGGACCGGGCGATGACCTCTCCCGCTTCTGGCAGAAGCCTGTTCCCTCAGGAATGCCTCCAGGAACCTACTAGAAACTGCCAGGAGGGCGGAGAGGGCCACACACCATCTTATCAGGAGGCTGTGGGAAATGGTCACCCTTATGCCGGAGCCCACCCAGCGAGGCAGGAGGGCTGCCTGGAGGGGGGGGTACGTCCCAGGAGAGCCACAGCATCCTGCACTCTTTCCTACTAATGGGGGGTCTGAAAGGTCTCCATGGACTTTCAGGCTCTGATGTGAGAAAAGGTGACAGAAATTGAGAAAGGAAAAAAAGACTCTCAAACTAGGCTGACTGGCTGCGCTCAGCCGCTGGTGGTGCCGGGAATATGAGATCCAGCCTCTTGGGCTCCCCTGAGAGCCACTGAATGAGGGCCCCACGCCCTGCCCTCCAGCCCGCTACCCGGGCCTGACACAGGTTCTGAGCAAGGAGGGTCCCACTCGCTGTCACAGTCTTGTTTGGTATTTCAGGCCCAGCCCTGCTAAGCGGCTCAGGATCTGAGAGGGACCTTTCCTTTCCTTTGCCTTCCCCATCTCACTGTCCCACTGCCACAGGCACCCAGCAATCAGTCCGGCTTAGCGTCACAGAAGGGGGGACCCAGAGACCGGCGCTGAACGTCCCCCTGGCCGCGGCCGGTGCCACCCCTTGGGCCCACACTTTCACTCACAGCCGACTACACGTACCGCGGGTTCGCAGGGACGTTTGACCCATGGTCCTGCCTCATTTGTTATGGCAACAAATACTGACTGCGCGCCTCAGCCTCCCAGGCACTGTGAGGACACGGAGACACTGGGAGGCAGCGACAGGCTGTCACCGACCAGCCACGTCCACGCGGACAAGCTACCCAGTCCCCGAACCGGTGGCCCATGATCCAAGGCGGACTCACTGTTGTGGACAAAGGAAAATACACACTCAGGCTTTGCTGCCAAAGGACAATGACCGAGCCGGGGCCTAACACTCTGCTCCCGATTCAGCGAGGCCAGAGCGCGGCTCTCGGGGCTCCGGGCCCCTGCTTCCCAGGCAGCCTCGTTGCTCCCGAGGGGCTGGGCGGCCCCGTAACTAACCCGGCAACTTCACTTCCCCGCAGTTCAGTTACTGCCACAGCTCCTAGGGAAACACCACCGATCCCTGGAACCTTCCACGATTAAATACGAGGATGCTGCTGGACAGCAAAGCAGGGAAAGGAGTCCTGAAGCCTCCCCCACGGCCTCTACGGCCGGATCTGCTCTGGACTCGCTTTCCCTGCGTCCTGACAGTCATTAAAATGTATAGAGATGAGTGTTTTTGAAGCAGCAACACTAAGAATTATCATCGCTGCGGTTGCCTGGCAACCTGAGACTTGGTTATTTTATTTCTAAACAGGGAACATTATAAACAGGGATCGGGAGTTTGTGCAAATAGTTTAAATTGATGTTCTCCCTGCAAATGGGGAGGAGATAAGAACGCTCGCGTGCGCGCAAGGTTGCTAAATATACGTGTGTGTGTCTCACATCAGACACACGGACACACACGCGTGCACACGCACTGCCTTCCACAGAGCTCCTCTCCATCACATGCCGACTGAACTGATGTTCCTTTGCATTTTTCCTGGAAAATATCTATTTAACTCCATGTTAAGCATAAATAATATACATTCAAGCCCAAAGGAACAAACCTTCCGTCTCCTCCGTGAGCCAGGGGGCTGCATATTGTAGCTAATGCCAACCATGAGCTCCTCCCTCTAGCTTCCCAACCTTGAGTAGGTTTCCAGTTCTCAGAAAGCAGGAAAAAAACAGTATCTGAATGTCTACAAGGACCCTGGCTGGGTAGCCCAGTTGGTTAGGGCGCTGTCCCCATCCACCAAGGTTGTGGGTTCGATCCCCAGTCAGGGCTCAAACAAGAAGCAACCAAAGACGCACAAGTAAGTAGAACAACAAATCGATATTTCTCTCTCTCTAAAAGTCGATAAATAAAAATATTAAAAAAATAAAAATAAATGGCTACTAGGAGAAGACATCTCTCAAAGCCAGGGCGAGGACTGTGTGTGCTCCTCAGAGATGCACATTCAGTAACTGTCTGAGTTTTAGACCTGCTGCCGTGGCAACTGCCTGCAGGTTCGAGCGCTACACACACTCAGACATGGGAAGAGATGTTCCCATTTTTTAAATGCCGCCTCTATTTAAATACTGTCATTTCTCCACAAGTCACTGACTTAAATTTGAGTTTCTAGCGCCACGTGCTGATGCGAATGGGCTGCTGGGCTCCGAGGCTGCTCTGTTCTCAAAAACGGCCTTGGCTCCTCCCCAGGACCCGGAGAACCGGGGTCCTCCTCAGTTTTGTGGCCCCTGCAGTGCCATCTGCCTGCAGACTGAGGCCCATGGTAACAGGCTGCCTCGGGCTCCACCTGCTTCTCCCGGGAGACTCTCCCCAGACAGAAGGGGGCCACCAGGAAATCAGTGACTGATTCCAACAAGCGAGGATCAGGCCTTGGTCTCAGCCACATATCGAACCAGAAAAGAGAGGCGCCGAGCCTCCCCTCGCCATGGGGCTGCTCTGCACAGCCGTGATTCAGCGGCCCAGCAGAGCACCGCAGACACACGCACCGCAGGGCCACGGGGACTTCCCACAACCTGCTAAATGCACGCCAAGACATCAAAAACACCCGTTGCTTAGGCACAGAGTACGAGCATCTTGCTGGCAAATAAGCAAATAGACCGTTTGACATATTGATTCTTTCCCCAAATGGAGTAACAGTTATAAACGAAGGTAAATGTCTCAGGGCTCAAGTATCCCCGTGGGAAGGGTTAGGCTGCCTAAGGGTTTATCCCCTCACAAGACAGCATCTCAAAGGGACCAAAAATTTTCTGAAGCCTGCAGTCCCAGGGATCAGCTGGGACATTACAACACTAGCCAAGGCGAGGTTCCCATTGGCAGGTGCGCGTGGTGGCCCCTCTGGGGACCGATTCCAGGGGCGTGGGCCTGCAGTGCCTGCTCTGGGGATGGGAATTCGTTTTAATGCCTCTTCTTACTTTTCTCGTCTGTCAAATGGGTAGACTCCTGTTACCTTGGGGCCGAGAAGCGGTGAGGGATAGCAGGCGGCTGTAACGAGCGACGGCGGGACATTTGCAAATGTACCGTCAAAACGCTCAGGACTGCAGCAGATTTCCCCAGATGACAGTCTCCCCCCAGTTCGAGTCACTGGTGCAGCCTGTCAGCGCGGGACTGACTAGGGGGCTGGAGCCTGTGGTGGTCTCCCTGCCTCCCCACATGCTTTACTGAAGGGTCCCACCATTTAGGAGGGATTTAGGGTGCTTGGATTGGCCAGCACGCCCGTGAGGCGCGATGGCCGAGGCTGGGACCCCATAGGGGCCTGCGCCTGTCACCTCCAAAGGCAACTTCATTTGCAAAGTCAAAGCCATTTGGGGCACTCCCGAGGTGCCCGTGGGAGCGCCCGGGATGGCTGATGAACCCAGGATCACTTTCCGTCTTGCTCACATGCCAACTAGTCCCGTCCCAGGATGAAGAGAAGTGAAGACAGGCTACAGTCCCTCTGCACACATTCCAGTTAATTTCCCAGAAGCAAACACAAGAAATGCAGGTTCCAAGCAAGAGTCATCTAGGGTGACAAATGGAGGGGCAATGAGTTTTTCTGTGAGTTTTAGAGGGTGGGGGCTGGTAGCAAACATGGATTTTGGTTTTCTGGGTTTCTCCTGTGAGTCCGAATTAACAGGAAGCCACAAGGGCAGGAAACTCTCCTCTAAGGAACTTCTTGCAAAGACAAGGTTTGGCAAGGGGAAAGGTGTTTAGTATGCGAGCAAAATGCCGCATAAGGTGGCTCTAGAGCCCGATCGAGTTGCTAAAGAAATCTGGGCCACCCAGCTGTGCTGAAGACCTCCCCAGGCTGGGCCGAGCAGAGGCAGCTAATATATCAGAGCTGGATGGGTCGGGAGTGGATCGGCTGCCAGGACTCGGACCTGCCAAGGTCTCCGAGGCTGTGGAAAGTCGAGCAGTTTGTTCCCGCTGCCAACTGGCTGGGGGATTTGAGTACATCTTTGCCTTGTCTTCCTGCACCTCTAAAGAGGATAGTTTCTAGCTGATTAATCACTTTGCAGACACCAAATACTGGATACGGGCTGTGGCGGAGAATCTGAGCCACTGTCACAACAGGGGCGGCCCTGCGAGGTTTCCAGGAGGGTCCTGGTGGTTAGGGGCAGCGCTGTGCCTGTGTCCTGCTCAGACACTGTATTTATGTTAAGTCTGTGCCTGCTTCAGACATAAAAACACTTTAATCATCACCCCCTCTGAGCCAGAGTGCAAGGAACTGAGCCAGACACACGTCTGCAGAGCATGGTGGGTGGAGGTCTCACACTTTGTCTGCCCTCCCCAGGGGCAGGTGGCTGGTCGTTGTGGCTGGCTGATGCTAAATGTGTTTAACTGAACAAAAAACCTTGAACCAGCAATAAAAACAGTTCTTAATGTTTCCCTATATCTTTATAATAAAAACTAACTCTAACCGAAAGGAAGTCACTTTATCGAAAGCAAAAGTAATTTCATAGGCTTACCAGCATCAATTCAACAAATATTTACTGAATCGTAAAAGCACGCCACTCCACAGAAACAATGAGAGAGATAAGTAAGTAAAATATTCAATCAGTGACCTCACAGGGTGGTATTTTAAATTTTATCTACATCATTTTCTTTTAAGTTTCCACATTAATAGACATGTTTCCATTTTTTATGGGCAGGGAAACCAATGAGGGTCAATAACTCTACTTTCTTTCTATGGTCTCCAGCCCTGACAGTGCCAATGAGATCTTTCTTCCTCCCTCCCTTCTTCCCTCCCTCCCTCCTTCCTTCTCTTCTTGTAATTACAACTTGAGTTTATTCAACTGCAGAAATAACATTGGGTGAAACTTTATAAGCCTTCAAATTGAAATTTTTTTCTCATAGAAAAAGGCTGGGAAAACCATTTCTAGGTTTATCTAACCAGGATCCCAAATTTCAAGACTGGAGACACATAGGACTGTAACTGCCATGTAAGCTCCTGATGTCAGCCCTGCAACAACCCTCCCAGTGCAGAATGAGATCACAGTGTTATCACAGGATCATATCAATAGACACAGGAAAAGCTTTTTAAAAAAACCCAGGACCCATTTTTGATAAAAAGTCTCAGCAAAGTGGAAATAGAGGGATCATATCTCAACATAATAAAGGCCATATATGACAAACCTACAGCCAACATCATACTCAGTGGGTAAAAACTAAAACCATTTCCTCTACGAACAGGAATGAGACAGGGGTGTCTGCTTTCACCCCTCTTATTCAACAAAGTACTGGAAGTCTTAGCCACAGTGATCAGACAAGTAAACATAAAAGGTATCCACATTGGAAAGGAGGAAGTAAAACTGCCATTATTTGCAGATGACATGATATTGTACATAGAAAATCCTAAAGACTCCACCAAAAAACTACTAGATTTAATAAATGAATTTGGCAAGACAGCAGGATACAAAATTAACACCCAGAAATCGATGGCATTTTTATACACTGATAACTCTCAGAAAGAAAAACTAAAAAAAAAATCCCATTTACCATTGCAACAAAACATTAAGATACTTAGGAATAAATTTAACCGAGGCAGTAAAAGACCTGTACTTGGAAAACGTAAACAACTGAAAGAATATACCATGTTCATGGATTGGTAGAACATCATTAAAATGTCCATACCACCCAAAGTAATCTATAGATTCGATGCAATCCCTATTAAAATACTAATGGCATATTTCACAGATCTAGAACAAATACTCCAAAAATTTACATGGAACCAAAAAACACCCTGAATACCCACAGCAATCTTGAGAAAGAAGAACAAAGTTGGAGGGATCACAATACCAGATATCAAGTTATACTACAAAACCACTGTAATCAAAACAGCTTGGTACTGGCATAAGAACAAACATATAGATCAGTGAAACAGAACAGAGAAGCCAGAAATTGACCCACACCTTTATGCTCAATTAATACTTGACAAGTGGCCAAGAGACATATGAAAAAATGCTCAAAGTCACTAATTATCAGAGAGATGCAAATTATAACGACAATGAGATACCACCTCACACTGGCCAGAACGGCTACCATCAATAAATCAGCAAACAACAAGTGTTGACCAGTATATGGAGAAAGGGGAACCCTGGTACACTGCTTGTGGGAATGCAGACTGGTACAGTCACTATGGAAAACAGTATGGAGTTTCCTCAAAAAATTAAACATGCAACTGACATTCGACTCAGTGTTCACACTTCTAGGAATATATCCTAAGAAACCCAAAACACAATCACAAAGAATATATGCACCCCTATGTTAATAGCCGAGTTATTTACAATAGCTAAGATCTGGAAACAGCCCAAGTGCCCGATGAATGGATAAAAAAGCTGTAGGACATTTACACCATGGAATACTATGCAGCTGTAAAAAAGAAGGAGCTCTTACCCTTTGGGACAGCATGGAGGGACCTGGAGATTATTATGCTAAGTGAAATAAGCCAGGCAGAGAAAGACAAACATCACATGATCTCACTTATATGTGGAATCTAATGAAAAAAATAAACTGACAAACAAAACAGATCCAGAGAGACAGGGAAGCATGGAGCAGACCGACTAAGAAATGATTCCATGTATGTTTGCTTAATCCTCATGGCAACTCTGTAAGGCGGGTGTTATTTCCATCTAAATAGATGAGGGTAGGCTCACCCAGATTATTCTTATTGGTTATTGCTTACAGTGTTCTAAATTTTTCAAAAAACTTTTCCACGCACTATATCATTCTGAGACTTGACCAGCCTAAAATTAGGACTGGGGTAGATTTAAGTATTTCCATAGCTTTTGAATTTGGAAGATCATGCATCACACAACTGTTGAACTAAAATATGATCCAGGCTGTCCCACACCCAGCCCTGGCACCACACTTACCCCAGCCCAATCTTCAAGTAGAAGAGTCACTTACTTGTATGGGATGTGTTTGCTGCCATTGACGAGAGCCAGGATGACATTGCCCAGGGCGGACAGTGAGAGGCACAGCCCCGAGCCTCCTTCCCGATTTTTGCTAAGAGCTTTCACACAACTGCCGAGGTCAATGAGGTGTAGGCGGCTGCGGCCTCCGGACACTGCCAGAGGAGAGAAGACAAGCAAGAAGGGGTTAGGTTCTGGCAAAAACTCTTTTGTTTTCATGTAGCTCCTTGGGAATAGGAGGAGGGGGGAGAGAAAGTTAAAAGTTGAGGTTCATGATCTAGTAGGAAAACCCCAAAAAACCATGCTGGGGTTACAAATATCATGGTTCTCTGAAATGCTGTCTGGCACACGTCACTGACCTTTTAATATCTACTGATTCATCCTATAAATAAATAATTGCTGTAGGTTGAATTGGATGAGATTCCAGAGACGGTAAATACCTAATAAAAGAATGAGGCATGTGCCCACATGCCCTCCGGAGAGCAGAATCCTGAAGCTGATCAAGTTGAAACCTGAATGACCCATGAGTGACTATCTGCTTTGGTTGCTCATCACAGAGACCCTGACCTGAAGCTCAGGGATCATCAGGTTGGTAAGTCAAGGTAAAATCAGGGAGAAGTAGCAGCCAGGTGCAGAGACAGGAAAAGCCCCCTGGGTATTTGCTGAGTATTTGCCATGCGCCAAGTGCTGCGCAAACATCAGTCTCATTCGATTGCCATGGTAAAACCATAAGCTAAATTCTTTCACCCTTTTTTTCATAGATGAGAAAACTGAAGTTTAGAAAGTTAAGAATCCTGCTCATGAGTACTTCTGCTTCAGGCCTAGAGGAAGTGACAGGGACAAGATAGATCTTCTTATGTGAACCAACGAAACCAGAAACAACACAAATGTCCATCAGCAGGTGAATGGACAGGCAAGTGGTGAAAAATCCATCTAGACAATGGACTGTCACTCAGAAATATAAATACATGAACTATGGAGACATGCAACAAAATGAATCTCGCCCGGCCAGGCGTGGCTCAGTGGTTGAGCGTCAACCTAGGATCCAGGCGATCAGGGTTCGATTCCTGGTCAGGGCACATGCCCGGGCTGTGGGCTCAATCAATGACTCTCTCATCATTGATGTTTCTATCTCTCTCTCTCCCCCTCCTTTCCTCTCTCTGAAATCAATAAAGATTAAAAAAAAAAAAAAAAAAAGAATCTCAAAATAACTATGCTAAGTGAAAGAAACCACACGAGAGTAGAGATGACGTGATTTGGTTCCATTTGTGTAGGATTCTGGGAAATGCAAACAAATGTACAAGAACTGAGCCCTTCATTGGTTGCCTGCAGATCAAAAGGGAGAGGGAGGGAGCGAGAAGGAGGGAGCTGGAGGGAGGGAGCTGGAGGGAGTGATCCCAGGGCACTTTGGGGTGATGGATATGCTCACTGTCTTGATTGTATTGTGGTGATGATTTCTGGGTATACACACTCGACAAAACATCAAATTACACAATTTAAATATGTGAAGATTATTTTATCTCATGTCTGTCTCATTAAATCGGTTAAAAGAGAGAGAGAGAGAGGACCCTTGCTTATGACCATGCTGATGGTGGGAGAGCGAGGATTCCAACCCTCAAGACCTGTGTTCTTCCTCCTACCCACATGACCTCAGTCAGGTACCAAGGAATCAGGAGCTCCAAGGCTGCCTTGCTGTCCCAGGCCCCCCTCTCCCAGGGTCATGTGGCCCCAGCACAGCACCCTTGGGCCATCTCCCTTCCTCAATCCCCACCTGTCCAGGGGGCCCGGCTCACACCATCACACCTGCCCACCCTCTGTTGCTTCCCGTTTCCGCGGCCTTCCCCATCTCTGCATGGAAGGACCACAGCACAGGTAGAAATCCAAGCTTGCTGTGGCCACCAGGCCATCTGGGGCAGGTGGGAAAGGGGTTGGCCGAGAAAGCCAAGGCAGGGGTGGGACATGGGTGTCTGGGACCTGGGGGATGTGCCAGGGGCCTGGGGCAGTGCCTGGGTGTCCGAGTACCTGCAGGCTGAGCCACATGACAGCACTGATTTGGGAGCTCGAGGGCTCAAGCTGTAGGGTGAGAGCGTCGGGGAACCACTGTCCTAACCCCAGCCTGGCTCTGCCCCACCCGCCCTCAGCTTCCACCTCTAATGCTGAGAAAACCAGCGTTTTCTACTCACGCTCGGTTCCCTCGGCACATCTATGGCAGAGGGCTTTTCACGTTAAGGACATGGTATTTTATTTCCCTCCCACTCTCCCCGGTAAAAAATCCTTAAAAGGGAACATATAACATGTTGCTTCTCTTTCATCCCATTTTGCATGATGCAAGGTCAGGTCGTGGCAGAGCGCTGGGGAAACAGTTATTTTTAAAGCAAAATATCATCTGTTTCGCAACCTAATTACACAGACAGTAAGAGCTCAGATATTCCACGTGCACCGCAGATTAAAGGGCAAAGACGGGCCCCTTTGGGCCTTCAGACCGCTTGATGTAATGGAATAAAATGCGTAACGTACATGTAGTAAAACAGCACAGAGAACAAAGGCGCGGTGTAGACGGCGCTGAGGAATAATCTTATAAAACGCCTATAATTACACCTGCGTGACTCACAGTGAGTCACACTGACAGTGGGAAGCGGGCGCTGCGCTGTGCCCGCCGAGCTGCGGCTGTCACGGGATTCGGAATCCGCGTGGGCGCTTCCTCTGGAAGGACACAAGGCAAACGAGCAAGGCCATTTGGTGTCCTCAAGAATTTACGGTACAGAAGGTGTCTGGAGAGAAGGTAGCTCGGAATCAATGAACGAAATAGGTGATGATTAATAGCAGTTAAGGGGCAGGTTCCTCGTCGATCTTTCGGATTCCTGAGGTCACAGTTGCAGGGTTAAAGGGACGTGATTCTACCCTGAGCAACACTTTGTTTATATTCCAATGTGTGTATTTGAAGTCTAGATTTTGGCCAAAACAAATTATGCACCTGCTTTACTCTCCCCTCAGGAAGCAACAGGCTAATTCTACCCCATCCCTGAGCCACTGTCCCAGGTGTTCACTGAGCACCCGGGAGGTGCCAGGAAATGCTAAATTCTCCAAATATCGCTCAGTTCCTACAACGATCCTGGAATGCAAGAATCGGCTCCGTTTTATAGATGAGATTCACAGATGTGAAATAAAGGACCTAAGATCTCATAGAAAATTCATCTGAATATAAGATGAAAGCCCAGAGCCATCTATAAAGCACGTAGCTCTTTTCGCTCACCTTCCCCTTACCCAGTAGTTCCCAAACTTTGCTGACCACCGAGTCACCTAGGAATCTTTAAGAATAATTCAGATGTGTGGCTCCCACTCCCCATTTTCTAATGTGACTGATCGGGAGTGTGACACGGGCGTTGGGAGACACTGAACGCTCTCCAGGTGATTCTCACGTGCACCAAAGTTTGGAAACCACCGCCTTGTCACCTGGCCTGGTTAACGCTGAGTGCTGGTGGCCGTGCTGGTTGTCCCCTACTGTGCACTTTTGCTCCCCCCAAATGAGATCTAGGTCAGCTGGGCTTCTTCCTAAATCTAACTACGCCTCTTTTACTTGATATTATAGATAAAATATAACCAAATATTATGTAAACCACTCTAAACTAAATCCAATTGCTTTGGAAAGATGTGATAAAATGAATTTGGGGTTTTTTTAAAGATGCTAAAATAGGTGTGAATAAAAAATTATAGAGTGGAAAAAATTGGAAGAATCTGGGAAAAGTCTATACCCAGTTGGCTGCACAAATGTATTTTAAGTTGCTGAGTCACTTAGAAAGAAATTGAAAGCAAAGGCCAGACTATTAATATAAATGCGGTCTGTGAAAGTCAGAACCTTCATTTGAAAAGGCACCTCAAAGAGAAAGCCACGCCCTGGATCAGAAGACCCGTGACTAAATACACGTGTGTGTCATAAGTTCAAATGGCATGTTTATGACACGTATGTATCATTTTATATGATTTCCCTTTTTAACTAATTTTGTTCAATTAACTGACCAAAAAGTACATCTGTGAACTCACGCCATCTGCTTCTAAGAAAGGCAACTGGTTGGTCTTTCTCTTTCTAAAACGTAGCTAAAATGCATGATAGAGGAATTCTCTCATTGTTTAAAATGCAGCCCATTCCATGGGATTTAGCACAAGGGCCGAGCTCTGAGGGGCCAGGCACACAGTAGGCCTATGGGGACAGACAGATGGACAACAGGTACTCGGTCCTCGGGGGACTCGTCTAATGAGACTCAAACAAGCCCCCAAATGACTGAGATACAAGGTGGACTGAGGCGAGGGCTCATCATCCCCCAACCTGATACGGGACCATCGGAGAAAGGAAATCCACAGCAGGGAGAGCCTGCAGGGCTTTATGGAGGCGGCGGCTCCAGGGGGCAGCGAGAAACAGGCAAGGTGTTTTTTATTGTTGATGTCACTGTCCCTTCCCTCCTTTCCAAAGGGAGGCGGCCCTGACCTTGGTGGTAAGAGAGATTAAAAACGTAAGTATGAAAAGACCACTGATGGGGTCCCAATTGGTGGGGCCCCAGGAGAGGTGAAGAGACAGAATCCCACTAGTGCTCCAAAACCTCTGTAAACCGGGGAAATCTTTTAAGCTTAACCCAGTGCTCCCTGAAAAAAGGTGACACATCCACGTAGAATTGTCTTTTCTCTCTTGATTGGACAAGTTGAACATAATTGTGTCTGTCTACTTCACTGCAGGGGAGGGGGGGGTTGTGTGTGTGTGTGTGTGTGTGTGTGTGTGTGTGTGTGTGTGTGTGTGAGAGAGAGAGAGAGAGAGAGAGAGAAACGCATATTGTGTATAAGATTCAGGTGCATATGCACGTGGGATGCTGAGTCCTTGCCCCAGAGACCCCTTGGAATCCGTCATCTAAGCTTCCGACGGCCAGTTAACAGCAACCTGCTCCGCTCTCTGCTTCCCTGCAGGGTGGCTAATTAATAAACTTTCCCTTAATTGAGTTCTGGCTGCCAGGTCCACAGGGGTTATCCTTACACATAAGTAAACAAAATTCCCATTTTAAACAGCACTCAGGTCTCCTCATTACATTTTAAACAGACAGAAATGCACACACATCAAGCAAGCCGTGGGCTGGGAGGCCATGAGCACTCCTCTCCCCCCACCCCCACGCCCCCAGAAGCCCGGCGCTGTGGCCGGCAGGTGACATCTCCAGAGCCTCTGGGGCTCACCCCACAGCCGCCCTTCTTTGCTCTCATCTACAGACACGTTAGAAAGCACCCGAAGAAGGTTTGGAAGCCATTAAGGGTACATGCCTTTCCTTTTACCTGAATTTATTATTCAAAAGCAATTCGCTCCCACAGTTTACAAATAGGAAGGCGATGGGTTAGAAGTTAAATATTTAATCAGTGCCCAGGGCTGGTTCAATACTGACGGGGAGGGTTGCTGGGTTTGGGGAATGTCCCAGCCTACACGTTTATGGAGGTTGAGTTTTAAGCTCTTACAGTTGAAATCCTTCCATTAAGTGCTTCTTTGTGTTCAAGAGTCCTCTCTACTTTCAGGTTCCACGTCGAGAGCAGAACCATGAAATAAAAAGTGAAAAACCAAAAGCAGAGCTGTGTGCGGCTTGGTTTGCAACCTACCAGGAGGCGGAGACCGTCCCACCTCCTGAGTTTTCCACTCGGCGCCATTTGGAAGCCATTTGGCTCCAGGTTCAGATCTCTCGTGAGTCACCCTTTGCTGAGAGTACAGGAATGCACTGCAGGCTCTGATGATTATTATTATTATTATTGTCAGCTTGGAAGAATAAAATTAACATTTTTCAGACTCCCACATTCACACGGCTCAGATACCATCCAGAAAAGCAGGTGGGGGCAGGACTTAAAGCCAGCTCTCCGACTGGTAGGAGACACGTGGACCACACTCTGTTCCTGATTCTGAAGGTCTGGATCCTCTCACCTCCACCCTAACCCCTTGTGTCCTTCTTTGAGAAAGTTATTCTAACCCGAATTGCTGTGAATGGTATTAGCCCTTTCTTGAGGATCCATCTCCCCTGCAAGATTCCCATTCAAAATATTTTCTCACCCCCATCAGACCCTCCTCGCCATCGCTGGTTGCCAAGAGAGACTGGGTCTGCTGACGGAGCCCCTCTGGCACCCAGGGCCTGCAGGCGAGGCCAGTGCAGGTGGCCAAGGCTGTGGGTCAGAGCCCCGAAGCCTGGTCTCGGGGATGGGGCTCCACCAGGCCAGGGTCCATGCGGAGACTGCAGTCCCGGGCCAAGTCTTCAGGCCCAGTCAAAACTAAATGAGTCAGTGGCAAGAAAAACACGTGAACGACTAGTACATGCGACAACGTGGCTGCGTCTCAAATGCTGAAAAAAACACACACACAAGGCCACACATGGGCCACACGATTCCATTCCATTCCTATGATGCTCTGGGTTAAAAATCAGATCAGTGGTTGTCGGGGGCTGAGGAGGGGACTGACTGCAAGGGACAAGAGGGAACCTTATGTGGTGTGGCTTTGTCCTAATCTCAGTAGCGGTGGTGGTTACACAACTGCATAGATCCCCCAAAACTCATCTAACGACACAGAGAGAGGGTAAGTATTACTGAATGTAAATTATGCCTCCTTAAACCTGAATTAAAACAACTAAGGAGCAGGGACAAAGGAAGAGAGACTGGGTCAATGGAGGCATCGAGTTGGGGGAGGGATGAACTTCCACGTGGGCAACAGACGCCCCAAGAGCTATCTCCAGGATACCGGCTTGCAAGACTTTGGGCAACAAGCAGACTTGGGAGAAGTTGGGGAGCCCATCCCCAGATGCCAGGTGGATGTCTTAATCCAGGCTCCACCCCCAATCAGGTTAGTCGATTGCCTCTGTCAATCAGTCATCTTCACAATTCCCAGCCGCCAGAGCTGGTCTCCTCACTCAGGGGTTTTTTGTCTGTTTTTTTTTGGGGGGGGGGGGTATTGAGCATCCTTGAGACAATCATTCAGAAAGTGCTGGGGGCCAGCTGCCTGTTTCAAAAGCCCTACAGAGGTGGACACTGAGAGGCTAAGTCGCCGCCCAGCCTGTGGCCACAACCTGCCTTAGAAAGTCCAGTGAGGTCAACAGGCCATTCTGCCCATGGTCCAGGATCCCACTGAGACACTCGGCTGAGTGCCACCCCCACGGCAACCTCATTCATAAATTACGTTCACCCAGGCAAGCCCTTTCCCCTCAGCCGGTCCACAGGCAAACGTCAGCCCAGACTCAGCAATGACCTTGAGTCACATGTCAGCGGGACTCCGGCCTGGGGAGCCTGTGCCACGTGGACCAAGGTCATGGTCGCCCAAGGAGGGGCTCCCCGCTCGTGGGAGGCTGGTGGGGCGGCCACTTACTTCCCCCCTTCCCGCTCTTCTCCATGCGGTACTGGTAGATGTGCAGGGTGAAGAGCATGTGTGAGTTGCGGTGGTCCTCCTCGTCGCAGTCCTGCTGGTGGCCCCGGCGCGAGGCGATGGCCGCGTCCAGGAAGAAGGCGGCCTTCTCGGCGGTGGGCGCCCGCAGCTCGCTCTGGTTCTGCAGCTGGAAGACACAAGCCAAGAGCTGGAGCCGCGGGCTGGGGAGGCCTGCGGGCTGCTCGGCGCAGTAAAGCCACGCTGATGCCCACTGCGGGCGCTGTGCAAGCACCACCGGGCATGCCTTACGCTTCAGAACAGTGGTCCTCAAAGGGGGGCCCCTGGGCCAGCAGCAGCACCTGGGAACTTGCTAGAAATGCACATTTTGAAGCTCTATCAAGGACCCACTGAGTCAGAAATTCCAGAGGTGGAGCCTAGTAATCTGTGTTTTAACAAGTCCTCCAGGGGACTCTGATGAAGACTAAAGCCTGAGAGCCACTCGATTAAGGTTTTCACCACCAGCTAGTTTGTGTTCGAATTAGATTCCACATCCAAGTGGCATCTGATGCATCTGTTAAAACTGAACAGCCAGCCTTAGTCAGACACGGTACCCACCATTTGAGAGTTGCCGAGAACTAACCAGGCAGTCACAGTATAACTGCTATGAGTGTTCTAGTGACCTCTGGGGAGACATCTCAGAGGGCTTCCTGGAAGAAGTGACATCTAGCTGAGACCTAAAGGATAGGAACTTAGCCAGATGAAGGGCCAGAGGGGAGGAGTATTCCATGCACAGGGGATAGATGTGCAGAGGCCCAGAGGTAAGAGGGAGCATGGCTGGTGCCTTAGAGCTTTGCTACTGAAAGTGTGGGATGAGGTAGGTACAAGCTGAACACCTGTCTAAAAAAGGAGGCACCGGCTGAGACAAGAAAGGAGGGCCTACTGCCGGAGGCTGGAAGAACTGGGTATTTTGGATGTGAAGCATGTTGCTCCAAGGCCTTGCTGACATCTACAGTCAAACGGCAAGAGAGAAACACTGGATATGGGCGTGGCACCCCGAAAAGGCGAACCGGAGCTTCTCTTGACTTCCGTGGTTCTAGCAATTATATCACAGCTCTAACTGGAAATGGTGACTAGTTTTGCCAACAGCACCTCCAATCTGCCTGTAGCCAGTGCCAGAGAAACCGTTCACATGGCCATCAACAGCCCCGGGGACGGCTGTAGCTCTCCCTGCAGAGCAGTAAATGTTTCAGTGTGTTAAGCAAAAGATTGTCCTTTTCCTTCCACGCCCCCCCTGAAAGGGGTATAAAGAAGGTAAATTCAATTTCCTCGAAATGCTACAACAATTGCAATTCCTGCTCATTGTCAATTAGATTCGAGGTATACATATTTAGGCTGGGCGAGCAGATGGCCCCGCAGCTGGCGGCCGTAAAGCTCTGGTCCACTTTAGGGTAAACGCGCGTGAGCCTCCCCGACACGCTGGTGAGTCAGCCGCTGAGCCACCTCGGGGCCGGCCCAGGCGCTCACCTGCGTGCCGCAGATGGGGTCCTCGCACAGGTACACGCCTGGGGACTGGCCGTCCTGCAGGCTGCCCGTGGCCACCTCGGACAGCAGGTCCCGCAGGTTCTCTTCCTTGCCCCACACTTCCACGGCTGAGATGCGGACTGAGAACCGGGCTCCGGTCTTTTCTTTCCGCTCATTGATGAGCTTGAAGAGCCAGGAGATGGCACAGGGGATGATCCCCAGGTTCTGCATGGAGTCGTCTTTTCCGATCATGGTGTAGGATTTTCCTGGAGGGGAGGGAAGAAAGGATGGAGTTTGAGCGTCCAGGTGTCATTCTACAGCCTCAGGAACAGAGGCACAGAGGTGGGAGGGAGGGGAGAGAGGAAATGGAAAGGTGAGCGAAATATCCAGCATTTGACAACAGTAACAAAAGGACATTTCCTAACACTTCTGATTAAAGGGCTATAATAAGACTGCGAGAGCCCTGGAAATGACAAGGCTGAGTCACCACGTACCTCCCGGAGGAGCCCAAATATCACCAGCTACCCTTTCTACACTGACTTACACATCGTGGGAAGGCAGAGGCCTCTCCCCTCTCTTACGGGGCTTCTGTCACCACCCCCCAGATCAGCTCCACATCCTCACACGCTGTATCTTCCCTCAAGTTAAATGCTGTGTATATTTTTACAGCAAAGCCCATTAAAATCTGGGTCACTGCTTTGATCAGAGATGAAGAGGAGGGAGGGGCGGGGAGACGGAGTGTCGGTGGGATGAGAAGGGCTGTGGGTCCTGCCCTGGACCTGACCCCCATCATCTCCAGGGCCTCTGCTGGCATCTTGGCCAAGGGACACTTTGGGGAGCAGGGAGCCACAGGTCAGGAGGAAGAAGGCACCTCATCGGGGTGTTTAGCTGCCTCCCCCCCAGGCGCCCAGCATAGGGGATCCTGACAGCCGGAGGCCGGGAAGCAAGGGGGCTGTCAGACGCTCCCGACAGGTCCAGTCACGGTCTGGGCTTTGCTCGGAGCTGCTCCTCTGACTTTTATGTCGGCTCCATCACCAACCCAAATCCTCCTGGGGGCCCCTCTCTGCTTCCCAACAGCCCCTGCTCAGGACAGGTACATTTTCCCACTGGCTTTCTGGGCCTGGCCCTGACCTGGACCAAAGGGAAACAACAGGCTACTCCTGCCCATCTCCTGGACTTGAAGCCTTTCCTAGACGGCTGGGTATCCACCCAGAGCAGAAATCCACGCTTCAAAAGCAGAGATGCCCATTCATGGTTATTTAATTCAGCACCTGGGGGAGACACCTTTCCTTTCCTCTGAGGACTCTGGGACAATACAGAAGAAGGAATAGGGTGACTGGGAGTCCAACAAGCCACGCGGAAAAAGTACCGCTCACTGACCCAGCTTGGCGTGGCCGAAGCAGAACACGCAGCCATCGGCCCCGTTGACCACGGACTGGATCACCTCCGCCACGGTCCCAGCGCACACTTCAGCCTGGCGGACACAAGAGACACATGGTGAATGGACCACTGACAATGGGAACATGGGCCAGCTTTCCTGGGGCTGGGGGTCGTGACATTCCCAGATGGGCCGGCCTCTAACGGGGTTCTGGAGGTGCTCGGCCCCCTCTGGTGCCTCCCGCCCCATCCAGCCTGAGCGTTACACACAGAAACTGCAAACCGCCCTCCTGCTAATTCCTGCTGCATTTCAGCGGCGTCTCCGCAGACCAGGCAGGAACCTTCGGGAAACACAGGATGCTTTCATGGACCTCACGCCTGCCCTCGCTGCTATTCTGGCCTCTGGACAAGGCATTTAAACTTTCCATTTGCTCTCTGCTAACTAGATCTTTCCTTACACACACACACACACACACACACACACGCCCCTTTATAAAATGGTCCCGGCTTATTAGAGGGAAAAGGGTGACCTGCCATTTCAGGAAAATGACCTTGAGAATCATTGCAATTCTAATACAAGCAGGTTTGTGACTTCGGTCTGCTTTCTCTCCCAGCCTCCTTCCGCCTCTCAATCTACAGCCTCCTCTTTTCAAAACCGGCCTTTTCTTTCTCTCTGCACAGATACAGTTAACGCACAGGAATCCTTCACAAATAAGACGCATTGACTCCTGAGACAGGGCCCGGGCTTCCGATGACTGTGTGTGTTTCCCCACTGACACCCGGTCGCATTGCAGCCTGTCAGCTCCAAGGACCAGTCCATTCTGTGGACCGACTAGGAGCTCGGGGAAGTCTCTCCCTGGTCAGCACCCGAGCTCTCCCAGCAGCCGGACAGAATTATTCCCCTGCGCCGGAGCCAGAAGCTGGGGGGCTCCGCAGTCATCAGAGCAACGGGCCCCCCGGTGGGAGCCTGGGAACTGCAGCCTCGGCGATGAATGTAGTCATTCAGCGCCAGGTCCCAGCCGCACAATGAACCTAAGTATTCAGGAATCAATTTTCTCTCCCAAACCGAAATGGAAAAACCACACTCCCAACAATTGTGAATTGTTCGGGGGTGGTCGCCTTGGCAACTCTGCTGGGGGCACCTCCTAGGTGAAGAGGACCGGAGGACAGGGCTGCCCTGGAGTGGGGACCACAGGCTCTGTCATACCTCCAGCACCCAGGCAACGCGAGCCTGAGGCTGTAGGATCTCGATGGAATTTGCCAGAGGCTGAGTGAACTCTGCTTCTTTGGATATAAAGGGAGATGGGGGCTGAGAGGCTGAGAGCCCACCTGATCCACCCATAAAATAAACTGTATTAAACTCAAGGTCAGCCCGGAGAATGTTGGTTAGGTCTGGCCCACAGGGCCATCACCAAGTCACCTGCGCCATGGCCGGATGGAGGAGACACAGGAGAGGCCTCAAAAGGCGCAGGACAGGCTGAGTCCACACCCACTGCCCACTGGCAAGTGTGGCAAGTGACCTGTCCATGTGGTGTTTGTTAGGAGCTGGCCGTGGCCCCTGGAGACCACGTGCTGCTTTTCTGGGGCCTAGAGCAGCAGGCAGCCTCCCGAGCACAGACTGTGGGCAGGGTCCAGTCTGCAAGAAGCCCCTGCTCTCCCACAGCTCCCATCCTCCCCACCACCCCTCCTGCTAATGTCCCCTCCAAAATGCACAGGCTGAAACCTCTGGTGATAGTGTTAGGAGGTGGGCACTTTGGGAGGTGATTAGGTCGTGAGGGTGGAGCCCTCGTGAGTGGGATTATAAAAGAACCTGAGGGTTCTCTGGTCCCTTCCACCACATGAGGTCACAGCAAGACGATGCCGTTTATGAACCAGGATGGGGCTCTCACCCGACACCAAATTTGCCAGCACCTTGATCTTGGACTTAAAGTCTCCAGAACCATGAGAAACAAATTTCTGTGGTTTAGAAGCCACCCGGCCTGTGCTGTTTTGTTACGGCAGCCTGAAGAAGGGACGAAGTCACCTCCCCACAGCCAGGCCCAGCAGAGGTCTGCCCCAGCAGCGGGCAACTGACAACAGCCAAGATCGTTTAAGGGGATAAAAATGGCTCATAAAGGCAACGGGGAGCGAGAACCCTTCTAATCGTTTCTTAGCTTCAAGAAGCTGATGTCCTTAGAGACTGAGAGAAAGCAAAATTCATAAGTGTCTGGGGCCACTAAGGTGGCTGCTGCTTTATAAGGAAACTGAAGGACCTCGGAGCAGAGGCCCACCCTGTACACTGTCGGGTTTCTGGGCTTTGGAGGCTCAAAGGGTGCTCACCTGTGCGGGCTGAGGCTGGCTGTGCCAAGCAGCATGATATTAGTATTAGCAGTGATGATTTAATAATAAAAATAGCTCACATTTGTTGGGCACTGACTATGTTCCAAGTACCTCATGCGTATCAATCAATTCAGTGAATCTCCACAGCCTTAAGGAGGTATATTTTGGTTCTGTCTTCATATTACAGGTGAGGACACTGAGGCCCAGAGATATTCAGTGACTTGTCCAAGAACACACTGCTAGGAAACAGTGGATGAAATGACAGGTGGTCAAAGATAAACACTTCATGGAGCAGGACACAGAGAGGCCAAGGGGAAGGATTTGGAAAAGATGTGTGCTCAGGGAAGGGATTATCAACAAGACACAGCAGCTCTGGGTCTCAGTTTCCTTGCCTGTAATGTGAAAGCAGCAATGCCTCCCTTTCCTACGCCGCAGAATTCTAGGAAGAATGAATGGGCGGATGCACAGGAAAGTTCCTGAAACTAATTTTTTTTGAAATGCAAGTTACTATAGCATTGGAAATTTTAGCAAAATAAAGCATTCTAAAATGAGCGCATCTGAGCATGCGAGCTCTGCAACCAAGTATGAAATGTAAATAAAGACCAGCAATAAAAACGGCTTTTTCTGGAATGAATTTGAAATGCATTAACAGCCCACATTGAACTTAGGGTTTGCTTTGGAATTCTTACAGCTCAGGGAGATTTGCTTTTGGAAGTTCTAACTGCGTTAATTAAATGACTTGTGGGCCATTTATTAGCCTCAATGTCAGGTTTAGGTTAGTGAGCCCAAGGGGTGGTACAGAACACAAAATATGCAATGAAGAGGGAAACCATTTAGCTTATTCATAAAGTATTTTGTCTTTTCTTTGGGGAAACCACATGCTCAGCTGTTAATGGATGGAGCCTATCACGTGCTATCTGCTGACAGTGCAATATAAGCGCCTGCATGGACACCACAGCTTCCTACACCAAGATGTGACATAGAAGAAATTAGCAGAAGCTGCACATGGCAGCTCTTATGTCCCCAGGTTCTGCTAGAGGTTAGTAGTCACACTACTGCACACTGTTGCGTATAAATCTTGGAAAGTGCTGGAAATATATCAGGAAGGTGCCTGATGCCACTGCATACCTATAGCCTGGGCTACAGACGTCTACAAGAAGCTTCAGTTGCACCAACTTGTTGCACTTGGATTTCCCCAGATGGTGCAACTGAATCTTCTGTCAGACACCTGTTCCTACTGGGATTGACTCCAGGAGCTTTGGTCTAGGAATCCTGGCACCCTGAGCTCCCCAGATTATATTCATAACAGACAAACAAAAACGGCCACAATTCTCCACCCATCCCTGTGTGCATGCCCCTCGCAATGTGACTCTGCAGCCTCTCTAATCAAGAGATGGAGTCTCTTCCCCACCCCTCAAATCTGGGCCAATAGAACACGGCAGAAGAGACGGTGTTTCGATTCTGAACCTGGGCCTCAAGAGGCCTTCATGCTTGCATCACGCCGTTGTCAAGAGAGTAAGTCCAAGATAGCCTGGGGGTTGATGAGAGACAAGGTGGAGAGAGACCAGGTGACCCAGCCAAGGCCATTCTAGACCACCCTGAAGCTGGCCAACCCCAAACCCCAAGATCAGCAGAGCTACCTATTCAGCCCAGGGCTGACCACAGACACAGAAGCGAGCAGAGCTGGGAGCAGAATGCTCAGTTGACCCACGGTCTCATGAGCAATAGTAAACGCCTATCATTTTAAGTCACTGGATTCAGGGTGGTTGTAATGCAGCAGTAGCTGACCGATACAACAGCTATCCCTGCTCTGTTCTCCCCTTCTCCCCCTTCACTCCACAGATCCAGGCCGCAGGACTGCACGTCAGCCTCAGTTTCCCTGCCTCGTGCTCCAGTTCCTCACCAGGACTACAGACCTGCCTTCTCTAGGGTTCTAGGATCCTACCCGATTCTAATCCAGCTCCGGAAATGCTTTTTCCCTCGTATACACCCACACCCAGAAGTGGGGGCGTGAGTGGGGTCCTCATGACCAGTCGCCAGCACGTCCATGTAGTTTTCCTGAAACTTCCAATTCTGTCCACTATCACCCTGCTTCTGGATGCCCCCCACGGACTGGCTCCCTCCTTTCTCCTTCCCAAGGGCATATTTTGTTTAAATCCTGGCATAACAGTCCTGCCCACGGTATGACACCCGTGATTCAAAGGAACGAACTGTTCAGTGAAGCTCAAATTGGCTTGTGTGGGTGGAGGAGCTGGTCCTTCAGAGTGCTCTGGGGACACCCTCGAGCTCACAGGCCCTAGCGAAGGAATAAAAGCTCCCTGAAATGAGTCAATACTGCCTCGTGCTGCGGGGGGTTTGTACCCACCTGGGAAGCATCTTGTGGGAAAACCGCATCGAAGGCAAACATCTTCGGAGGAACCTGGCTGCCCCTCTTCGGGAAGGCATTCTGGCCTCCGCAGGCCAGGGGGTCGTACAGGGTGATCTGCTTCTTCCGTGGGTCCACCTTCAGGAAAGAGCTGGATTCCGGGGTATCGCGGGCCAACGTGGAGCAGATGCGAAGCATGACTTTCACCTGTTAGGGAACAGGAAGGCCGCGGGTTAAGCTGGATGCTGCCTGATGGAGCCTTCACATGATAAATTATGATGAGCCGCCCAATGAATCAGCAGCACGAGCCTCAGTGGGGCGTGGGAACCCTGATTTAGTTAAAATCACCGGGTAGAATATTTCGGGATGTCCTTTACTCTATTATAGAGACGGCACATCGTGTTCTCTGTCTTCCTGTTAATATAAATTGGGAATTAACTGTACCCTGGTGGCCCAATTACACAGATGAAAAGGCAACCTGGACTGGCACGCTTTCGGGGCTGGTCGAGTTCCCTGGAAGCTCGCAGATCAATAAGCCACAGACATAAAAGTTAGCTCCCGTAATTTACTCCTTGCCTCTGCTCGTGAGGACTCCCAGAGAAAAATCCACAGTTATTAGCGTCATCATTAAAGGCCTGTGCAATGGCCTGGATTTTAATGACCAGCATTTGAAGTGTGTTCCAAGGGGTAACAGCGACGAAAGGTTTGTTTCAACTGTGTTATTTGGGACCCTATTAAGTGAGTACATGGAAGTTGACTTTTCAGGGAACAAAAGCACATCTGGGTGGCAAACAGTGGGCGGCGGGCCTTTGACCCGCCTCCTGAGAAAAGGAACATGGACATTTCTAGTGCTCACAGCCAGCCCAGCTCCATCCCCTCGGCCGAAGGTGGTACCTCTGGAAATGCCCTGCCTGCCCTAGGGCCCCAAGGGGAGCGGGAGCCAAGCTGCAGGCACACACAGCTCTGGAGACTCGAGTCCTGGGGAAAGGCACAGCATTTACTCCCTCACCAGCTCTTTGTTGCTGTGTTGCTAGTTCCGTCCAACTGTGCTGAGCACCTACTATGTGCCAGGTACCGGACTAGGCACTGGGGATGCAAAGACAGGTGACACATAAAGTAGCAGGACAGGCGGACGCAGACACAGGTCATTCGTGTAATACGATGTGGCCAATTCTGAAGCTCTGCACAGGATCATTTTGAAGCCCTCTCTGCGTCTCACCCTCTTCATCTAATCAACAGCCTGGCCTGATGAAATCTCAGTTATGTGATTTTGGGGAGGAGGTAGTAAATCTTTAAATAAAATCTTTCAAACCCAGAGAGTGCTCCCAGAAGAATCCCTACTGTGCGTAACGGAGTGAGGCCACCCTCCGGCCTGCCTCAGCCCTGTCTACTGAGGCACGGGAACTAATCGGCAGAGTCTAAAGCTGAAAGTGACGAATTCCAGGGCACAGGGCTCGTCACATGTCCTGCCTGGTGCCCGCTGTCCTCTCGTCAGTGAAGAACAGGCCTCGAGTGTGCACCCAGAGGCCGGCGTCACGGGGGACGGAGCACAGTGTCGGGATGAGGCCCACCTTCCAGGGTCCAACTCTCGGTTCTCCCACTCTGAGGTCATATAACTACACCTGCCATTTCCCGGGGGGCTGTCGTGTGCTGGGGCTGTGCTGTCACCAGCAGTCATCCACATAATCCTCCCTAAGCCAGGGTGCAGGCGTATTGTCCCGATTTCATAGATGAGAAAACACGTTACAGAACTCGTCCCAAAGCCCTGAGCCTGTGGGTGGTGAGGCTGGGCTCTTACCCTGAACCCAAAGCCCACACTTCTCCATTATGCCAACCGCTGCCTCCCATACAGAGCTGAACTTCTCAGGGCCTCAGTTTTCTCACCTGTATAATAGGAATGACAATGCCTATCTCATGGGACTGTTGTAAGGATGAAAGAATTGGCCTGTGAAGCACTGAGCACAGCAGGGTGGGTGCTCCAGCCCAGGGGGGTCTCCTCCTGCCCCTCCCCACATGTGCTCCTTCTGAACCATAACATGCTTGCCTTTTCCAGTCTCAGAGTCAGTGATACGGCGCTGGAACTCCCTGTCCTGGACTCTGGGTGCCATGGACCACAGCAGGATGGGGACACTGCAGAGAGCTGGGTGTCAGCTCTGGGCCTTACAAGGCTCCTGTTAGCGGAACATCGTCAAGTCCCACAGCCCCTCTGTATATGACAGTAACCGCCTCTGCCTGCATCCCGCTGTGTTCCTGGTCACTGCGAATGTCTCCAATCTGATTTCAGTCCCATTCATTTCTGTCGATTTGCCCCCGTGCTAAGAGCATGTCTTCAAACTGCAACTTCGGGGAGGTGTCTGGGGCCTCGGGGCTCTCGGTAAGCAGGTAGGCAGGTCCCCCAGCCCCGCCTCTGGACGGGCCCAGTCAAGGCTGGTGCAGCGCCAGGCAGAACTGATGGAGGGGCACGGCCCACTGCTTTTCTATCTCACAGTTTCACATGCAATTTCTGGGTAACTGGAGGTGCTGAATGTAAAATATGAGCTAAGCCAGGCACGGGCCTGCGAGGGAAAGCAGGAGGGAAGGGGCTGACTTAGCGAGTCATTTGCCTCCTCGTGAGGCTCCAAGCCTGCAGTTCAACTTCTGCAGACGGCCCGGCGATGCCACCGCTGGTCTGGCCAAGGGGACACGCAGCGCTTTAAACCCCACTGCACCCTGGGCCCGGGAATTGCCGCCCTCCATTCTTTTCTCTGCAACTCATTTCAATAAATGGATCTTTTCCCCCTTAAAGGAAGGACATTGGGTTTTTCTCCTTCACTTCCTTTGTGTCTTTCTTCCTTTAGCCCAGCACGCCCCTTCCTGCCCAATCCTCGGCAAGTAAAGCGCTTAGGAGATGCCACTTGTGATCAAGAAAGGCCCAGGACTCTGCCAGAAGTTCTTGCTTCGGTCGCAAACCCTGGTAGCTTCTTGGCAACACCTACTTCCACCCTTCCTGTCCCTGCTGCTCTGGGGACACGGGCCTGCAGCTGTCAACACGCACAGCCTCTCCCCAGCACTCAGAGTAAAGGAGACAGTCACTATGTCACTCCCAGTGGCAGACCAGGAGGAATGGGACCTGGAAAGCTAAGGGCACAGTGAGAGCGGTGGGGTGAGGGGAAGGAGGGCCCCGCCACCCTGATTCACCACGAGCAGACCAGCAGCGCCTCTAGCAAAGACCTCGCTTTGCCTCATTTATACCTAATTATCCGGTGGACGGGGCCAGGCCGCTGTTGCTCTGGGCAGTCAGCCTCTGAGCACCTCTTTCTGGATGGCACGGAGGGGCCAAGGGAGAAAGGATTTGTGGGACCCCACTGAGAGGGAGAGAGAACCTAAACTATACACGCCCCATCCACGTAAAGTCAAAGGCCGACGGCCCCACGGCCTCAGGGCGCAAATGAGGCGTGGGCCCCACAAGCGCTCATCTCTGCCACCACACGTGATCACAGAGACAGATGTTCCTCTCTGTCCCTCGTCACAGGGGGCAAGCACGTGGTGCAGAGCCAGGGAGGTCTCTTCGTTGCCTGTTTCTCTGTCCAGTGGGAGGCTGACTATAAGGCTCAGGAGGGCTTGGGGTAAATCTGACCATTCCAAGGATCCCTCACCAAGCAGAGGCAAAGCACAGAAGATGGGAAGGTGGTGGGAGGCGGAGGCAACCTAGCAATCCTTCTCATGTCTGAGCTTTGTTTAAACTCCTCTGTGGACCCCACAGTGATGACCCTCGACAGTCACACATGGGACAATGACTATTCCCCGGCCGGAGTCTCAACCACAGTAATTGCTCAAAGACAGTGTGTTGCTGAGGATAAGTAGTTTTTTCCCACAAGGTCAGAGGCTGCAGAGGAAATTAACCACTAACATCTTTCAATTCCTTCATGTTTCCATATTTTTACTCTCTTTACACTGATGTCCAAATTCAATTTTTTAACAATCAGCTTAGTGGAAACTGGTCAAGGTGATGTCAGATTACCTAAGCAGAAAGCCCATTTGGCATTTGTCTCAATCCCAGCAGTCCTAGAAGTACCTTTAGGCCTCTGAATCTATTCTTAAGTTCCTAAAACATGTCTGGAAATTGTTCTACAAGGCAAGTCGGGGTAAATGGGAAGGTTCTACCTTCTGAGGAAAGTAGAAAAGGTGAGACTGTCAGAAGGAGTCCAAAACCCAAGGAATCATCTGCTGGGACAGAACAGCCAACTGCAGAGCCCGTTTGCAACTGACCCCTCTCGTCCAGGGCCTGTTCCCTTCACGGAGGCCGGGGGCAGCGATGGTGATGCTGGGCATCCTCAGGGTGAGTGTGAGCCATGGACATTCTGATCATCCTGTCGCTCAAGGAGACTCTCTGCCTCAGATGGGAGAGCCAAGGCGTGGGCACCCCAGGCCCTGCCTGATGACAGCCGGGTGTGGGCAGGGAAGACGCAGCCTGCTGGCCTCAGTGCAGACCGGGGAGCCCTTCCTGGTTTCTACGTATTTTTGGGTGGGATTCAGCTCTTGAGGGAGAAATGTGAACAACAAAAAGGCCCACTGTGTGTCACGAGTGTATCTCCTTTCTTACAGGTTCCAGGTGTAACGGGCACTGCAGTGAAGTAGGAGCCAGGAGGCTGGGTTCAAGTCCAATGTCACCACCATTGAGTGGCCGTGTGATCTAAGGTGTGGGCCTCGGTTTCCTAATCCCTAAAATGGGCCTGTTATGCCATCTCCCTGGAAGGACAGTTGTGAAGAAACAAGTAAAGACAGATATAAAGCAGCATATAAATATAAAATACTGTTCAAGGGAGGGAGGGAGGGAGGGAATTCATATTCCTTTCTATATCAAATTAATGCCTTTCTCCTAAGCTTAATTTTTTAAATTAAAGCCCAAAATTCTTTAATGAACATACACATCCACAGCAACCAGAGAGACAGAACAAATTACTCTCCTCCTTCCCCGCAAAAAATCAAATTAAAGGCTGTATGGTTAGTTCGCATGTTTGTAAGGTGAGTGATCCAGGAGAAATTGGATCCGAGCATCTAGAAAGCAAAGTGTGGTCTCTCCCGATTTATTCTTTCCTTTCTGTCTTGATCCGATGTGATGTATGTGCTCACAGTGCCTACTAACGGCCCATTAGTCACTCCAGGAAAATTCTCCAACCGTCCTAAACAAGATGATTGGAGAGATGGGAACTTAAACAGTGTGTCCTCCTCCACATGCATTCTCAACACGCTCGCTTTCTGATCGACCAAGAAATTTCACAACCCTCCACGGCCTTCTGTGCTTAGCACGTTCTGACAAAGCTATTGTAAAAGATTTTGATGAAGTGCCAGTTTCTAAAACACACTGCAAGGGACTAAGGGTGCAATTTTCCAGCCCTTACTTAAAGAGCGCTTTCCTTTTCTAATATAATGTAAGATCCCATTGCTCACCTCCACGGGCACACTGAACCCCATGAATAACACTTTCCCCTCCCCCTTTAACTTACTCAATGCGCCCGCTTAACCTCATAGGAGAGAGAGGCAGAGGTGGTCCAGGAAAGAAGCGAATTAAAATTGGGTCTTATACAAGTAGAAGGTTTAAACACTTTTCTAATAAAATTTCAAGACATGATCTGAAATTACCTTTTCTGAAGGAAGATTTCGATGGTTTCGTGGGCCTGAAAGTTTCCAGAAGTTATTTTAGGAGACCACAAGAATCATCGGCCAAGTAGTAAAGGCCTTGGAGGTCTCAAATAATTCTCATACCAGCAAGCACAGAGAGGGAGGGCCAAGCAGGCCGTGCTCCCAACTGACAGAGGGAGCTTTTGAACACAGTTTGCAGTGTCGGTGACCCATGAAGACACAGCTACCACTGAGAGTCGCAGATCCGCACCTGCCGGGACCCCCGAGACTCTAGGCACAGTCTAGTTGTTAGTTACAGAACAAAATGAAATTCGATTGAATTTCTTTGCAATCAAACACAGTAATAATCCTACATGACCTGGTCAAAGATCACGGGGCCACATTCACCTGGAGGAACCCAGAGTAGTGGGATCTAGTGCTGAGTTTGGGGGGAGGGGGGAGAGGGGAGACTCGGCCTATTGCGGGGCAGTGTCTGCTCTGTTGACAAAAATCAACAATTCAGTCAATCAGCCCTCCGCACCACTGCCTTAACTTCTTTAAAAGTTTTACAAATTGCCCTGGCCGGTGTGGCTCAAATGGTCGGGTGTCATCCTGTGCACCAAAAGTTTGCTGGTTCGATTCCAGGTCAGGTCACATGCCCGGGTTTGGGGCTTCATCTCCAGTAGGGGGCATACAGGAGGCCGCTAATCGGTGCTTCACTCTCCCATGGATGTTTCTCTCTCTCCCTCTCCCTTCCTCTCTCTCTAAAAATCAATTAAAATAATTAAAAATAAATAAAAATACAAGTTTCACAAACTTTACATTTACAAAGGACTATCCTATTTTCATTAGGTTCCCTAAAACAGCTCTGTTAAGGAAATATTATTACAATGGTTATTACCCGCATCCCTACTTTCAGGCTGGGGAGACTGAGGTCAGTGTACTTCAGTGACTTGGTCAAGGCCACTGCCTTCCAAAGGGGATGGGGTGGTGGCCTCTGACCTGCTCTCTCCGCAGTGAGGGTCCTGGGTCGGAACCAGAAGCGTGCCAGTCCCCTGCCAAACCCAGCGGGACCTGACCCTGCTCTACCTGGGGCTGGGCCAGAGCAGAAACACCTTGAGGCGCCAGGTGGGGGCTGCCCTGCACTGGGGGTGCCAGTGGAGGTGCCAGTGGGTGAGCTCGTGTGGTGCCAGACAGCAAATAATGAGCAGCGAGGCCATGAGAGAGGGGAGAGGTACATTATTAAACACCAGGCTGGGAAAGGTGACAAGTAGTGGCACAATAAAGCTAAGTGTGACCAGTAAATGGAGCCGGTAATGAGATGTACTCAATAAAGATGTGCTCCTGGGAGTAGGGGGACAGCAAAATCCCCTACAGCTCTTTATCAGCAGGCACCTGTCACCAGGCAGGCCCGGCAGGGGACAGCAGCTGGGAGGGAGCGTAAGGCAGGGAAAAGTCTTCCCAGAGAGGCACTGTCAGGGCGGGTGGCCTTTGGGAGCGGGGTCCCTCGCACCAATTAGCGGGCTGGGCAAAGCTGGCCAGGCTGTGAGGACAGGGACAGGCGCACTTCAGGGCCTGGTCTGTCAGCAGAGCTTGGAGCTCTGACAGCATCTGATTAGAGAGAATCTCGTGTCTCAGCTCACTGCTGAGGGAGCCGATTTTAAATGATGGGCTGGTTTAAGCTTACATGCCAAGGCACAGGCACGCTCGGGTGGGCAGTGAGGCGGGACACGGGATCCCGAGGCATCCCTGGGGACCCCGTCAACGTTAAGGGCACTGGCTATCAGCACACCCTCCCTGGGACCATGTGGAGCATGGCCTGGAGCCTGGGGCACAGGCCCTGGAAACAGGCTCTTACTAGCTGTGTGACTATGAACGTATAGTTTTAATAGTTTCCCCATCGCTGAAAACAGGAATAATAATCTCAACCTGGAAGGATTTACATGATTATTAAGCAAATAATCTGCTAAGTGCCTGGCACAAAGTAGGTCCTTGACAATAATAGTTACCATCATGCCCGTGTCCTCAGGAATCTAAACCCTGAACCCTCCTCTCCTTCACCCTCCTTTGACCTAGGTCAGGAGACCCGGTCACTAGATTCTTAATCATTTCTGTCCATAGGAGAGACCTAGAGAAGGACAATGTCCTGTCACCCCAGCACACGGTCGGGCTCGGGGGGTGTTGCTTTGTGGTTTCACTCTGATGTAGTTTAAAACGGCCCGGATTCCCTCCTTTGTCAACTTTTATGAGGCGATTGGCCCTCTAATGAGGTCTCCTGGGGCCTGTTTTTAAGTAACTGCGGGTTCCCAGGGATTGATTTCACAGCACAACACGAGGGACACTCGTGTTTTCTCACTCAGGGGCTTACTCGAGAGCTACTCAGACTGGAGTGACCTGCCCCCCCCCCCCCCAAGTTTCTGATCCAGCAGGTCTGGGTGGGGCCTGAGGATTCGCGTTTCTACCAAGTTCCAGTTGATGCTGAAGGTCTGGGCCTCACACTTCTCAGGAGGCATGTTGGCTTCCTCCTCGTGGAGTCGTTTCCCTCAAACTCTACTGTGATTCAAAAACACAATTCCTATGGCTGTCACATCCTGGGAAAATGACAGTCTGATTAATTTTAAAGATTCTGGGAGCTAAAGAAAGAACGTATCTGCACTGTCAAAACAGAAGTGGCTTCCGACTCCATTCCATAGATCTATTTGAGGAAAACTCTTGAGTGCTCAAGTGAAATAAAATGTGTCAACCTCAGGAAGGAACAAGAGTTTAAGAAACTTTTCTTCTAAAAGTAACCCCAATTCTGCAACCCTACTAGTTTGGTTCTGTAGCTCCTGCCTCCAATTGCTTTATGACCATCATGGAAGATACACTTCCCACAATAAAATCCAAACCAAATCTTCCTATAGATGCTTCTCTCCTTTCCTCAAACAAACAATTATTTGGGATCTGATGAAAATCACACTCATCAGAAAATCAATACAAGAAAAAAAATCAATTGTTTCAAGACTATTTTTTCCCCAGAGAACACTATCCTGGCTCAGCAGCGTGTGTGTCTGTGTGTGTGTGTGTGTGTGTGTGTGTGTATAGGTGTGTTTGAGGACAATGTTTAACACATTGATCTAACATTTTCTAGAATCAATAAGCATGTATAATTGGGTCGAGTGGTCAATATTTATTTCAGGTGGAAAGCAGTTATTCAAATCAGGCGACTTCGGATCCCTTCTGCAGGGAAGGGCCCTCTGCTTCTAGGTTCATCCTGAATGATGTCTGAATTTGATGGGACTATTTCAGAATCAACCAGTCACTAAAGACGTGTAACACTCACTGGGTGGGGCAGAGGGTTTTGCTCTGTTGGGTAACTGGCAACTGTCCAGCCACTATTTTCCAGCTCTGACACATTAAACGTGAGGGCAGTGATGGAACACAGGCCCACCTCGAAGGCCATTTAGGTACCAGAAGATCTTATGATTCTGTCCACCTATGACACAGTCCAGATGGCAAGGGGCCCTCGGGCAGCGTAAGAGGGCTCTAGTGATCTCCACAGTCCGCATGAGCTGATGTAATAAACTCATGCGTGATTAGAAGCATTCATCTATAAACCTAGAATGAGGCTATAATGAATTTTCCCCAGAGGGTCGAGGGTGGATAGGGATGTCTGGGTGGGGACATGATGTCTGGGTGGTGGCTGAGAGAGACTCTTAGCTGGCACTGGCACACAGATTTGGAGGTAATGCTCCAAGCAAAAAAAAACCCTCATATTCGAATCTGTAAAACTGGGAGTGCTGGTAAGGAAAGCCTGTGTCTTATGTCTCCTTATAGCCCCAGCATCGCTGAGCATGCCTTCCACCCAGCTGGAGCTCAGTTCTCAAGTCTGAGAGTTAGAAAGGAGGCCTGGAAGTTTTCAGAAAGGGGCTCTTTCCTGGGAAGGTGAGGGTGCAAAGGGAAATGAAAGGAGATGAAGGAAGGGGAAGAGGGCTCTATAAATAATCATGACAAATTAGATCAGGGCTTGCAAATGGGTTTAAAGCAGCCTGCCCAGATTCTAAACTCTTATATCTTTAGGGGGACGGATGGGTAAGAAGTGGTAGTTATGCTGACTGGGGTGGGGTAGGGGGGTGTATCTGAATTTACAAAAGATATGGAGGTAAGTGCATTCTCACTGCTGGCTTCTCTAAGGGATGGGGGGGTGTCTGGAGGGTTTTTTTTGGGGGGAGGCTGTCGACCTTTATGCTCAAGGTCAGCTCTTACATGTGGTCCCCAGTCAACAAGCACCTCTTGAGCTCTTACTTCTGCTCTGTGCCAATCCCTCCAGCTACCCTGCAAGGTGGGCCTCTTCCTGTGATACAAGAAATAGGTTCAAAGGAGCAAAATTGGCTTTCCTGAGGTCTCCTGGGAAGTAGTAGCAGAAATGGGATTCAACCTCAGCTCTGGGGGAAGGTGTACCTGTCCCTGTCTCCCCAAACTGCCTCCCTGGGAGGGCAAGGCCAGAGGACACATGAGAACCCTGGAGATCAAGCCCAACCTATTGCATGTAAATTGTGCACAAAACAGACCTCCCACCGAATATATTTACGGCTGCTCTGGCCAGTTTTATGGAACTCCCTGAAGTCCCTTTTCCTTGTGTTGCTGCGCTTCCGCCTGTGGAAACATATTTCATTACTTTACAAAAGCACAGCCTATGATTAGGTATATGAAGGGGCTTTTAAAACTTAAATTAATGGCCTGATAAGTTGTAAAACAACTCTGAATTGTGTAAATTTGTATTTGGGGATTTTCAAAAATGGTAAGGTACTGACTCGACAGACTGTAACGAGTCTTTGGAAACTGTTCTGCAAATCTTTACTGTGTCGTTTATTGACAGGCTGCTGAATACAATGACCCCCCGGGTGGGCGCACGGTAAATTCACAGCAAGCGTTGGCCTCCGTTAGGAGCACCTGCTGATCACACACGTGGGGCAGGCCTCAGGGTGGTACTATGGCCCCATGAGGCTGAGCACCCTTCTTTCTTCCCTGTGCATCCAATCGATCTGGCTTCCAATGGCCATAAAGGTCTTTGGTCAAGTCTCAGTAGTTACCTGGATGTAATGGTCACACCTGTGTTACAACTCCTGGTGGCCCTATGAATGAGTGGTCACAATGTCCTGTCCTCAACAGCCCTGCTCAGCTCCTGTACACTCGGCCCATGGCTTCTTTTATGGAATCATTCCATCTCCTATTTGGCTTCTTCTTCCCACTGCCTTCGGTTTTTGCCCAGCATTACTGTCCTTTCCAAAGAACCCTGCCTCCTCCTCATGATGGCCCGAAGTAGGACAGCGTCCAGGAAAATGGTTGAGTCACGGCCATTGCTGAGTTGAAGGGCAACAGTCACTTCGTGCTTACTGCAGCATGCACAGATACGGGCCCGGGACCCACAGAGCTGACGTGGTGTGCACAAGTTCAACACTTCGACGTGGTGAAGCCAACGTAGCAAGGTATCGATGAGTCTGTGGTCAGGGACTCTTACAAGTGAAGCCCCCAGGACTGAAACCCCATTCGGTCATCTTGCCCATAGAAGTCACTCACCAAATGTAGGTCAAGGCCAGAGAATGGATGGCTCTAAGCCAACTGACCCCCCTCTTCAACACATACACACACCTATCATCTATCTTTATCATTATAACGCTCAAGGATGTATTTGCAATGCAACTCAATGCTCCTCTGATCTAGAGCAAAGTCTCAACAATAGCTCTTGGTTTGAACTTGGGAAAATGGGAGTGGAGAGCCTGGTGAATACCCTTCTGGGTAGCATCAGCTCTTGCAGGTCCCTTGGGTATCAACAATGTACCCGAAGAAACAGCTCTCTAAATGTCACTCAAGAAGGCCACAGGGCGTGCAGTTTGCTCTCCCCCCATGGGTGGAATCCTCATGTTAGCAACCTGGCTGGTGAGGGGGCCAAGGCCATCCCTGGGCCACTGTTTCCCACACAGCCAGAATTTGGCCAGACAGGGCTGCTAAAAAAGATGAACTTCACCGAAGAAAACGATGCTATGAGCTCAGAGCAAAACCCTCGCCGTAGGTCCGGGTCACTCGGATGGCAGACAAACCTCGTGCTGTTAGCAGCAGCAAGCAGAGATTATCTGAAACAGCCTCTAGTTTCTCCATCCGTTATTATAGCACAGAAGGAGCGAGGGCAGCAAACGGGATGGAAAACGACAGGTGAGGCAGGGGGTGGGAGGTGGAAGCTACATCCATCGACGACAAAGAGGGATGGCAGACAGAAGGCAGGGGTGCCTTTTAGTCCCAGCGAGGGAGGAGGGCTATCTGAAGGAACTGGTCTGACCCATGCTGGGCCGATTTTCCTCCTTGCCCTTCAAGTGCACTGTCCTGCTCGGTGCAGGGACGTGGGCCTGCTGGAGCCCATCACCAGACCCGCTGTGGTCCCAGTTTCCTATACCCTGTCCACCCCTCTGTGAACAATCCTCCCATGAAACCCTTCTCAAGATTCCCAATTTGAGGATGACTCCCTTTTCCTATGAGGACCCCGACTGATACACTTGGATGCTCAATAGCATCTTTTTTCCCTGGTGTTTCCCTGTTTGCAGGCCATGGATGCTCTCAGGGGAGGTAAGGGGAGGGGAGACTCTGGTTTTGATATTTTGTTGGCAAAGGGAAAGATGTAAGGGGAGGAGTGGGAAGAGGCCACTTAATATTAAATACTGGGCAAGCACATTGGGGGTTTGGCCTGTTATTATGATATGACGTTTCTGGTAAAAGTCAGGGCTCTTTTCCAGCTATTAGAGCAGCTGTGTCCAAGCACCGCTGTCGTGACAGCTGACACAGCTCCTGTCCCCAGCTCACAGCTGGAGAAACGTGGCCGAGGGAGCCAGAGCCTCCCTCGGTCAGCTGCTCACTGAGCGGGACGATGCCATGGCTCTTCCTCGGGGGGAAACCTGCACAAACGGGGGGCCATCAGTGAAAACCGAGGCTCCTGTTTACTCGATCGGCTGCTATTTTTTGCCCTAGGAAATTTCGACTATGGAGACAGACACGAATTTGTCTTTGTTCAAAAGTTTCCAGAATATCCCTCCTTTGTGTGGTGGAAAATGGAGCGCTGTGGCCCACATGTGAACTGGCAGCGAAACGCAGCTCACAGAACCGACTAATTTGTTTCTCCCTTTGGATGAAGACCAGGTGGCTGGGGAGGAAATAACTCAGAACCAGAGAATGCTGTTCATTCAAAAGATAAAACAAGAAACAGCACGGGGAAAGTTGCGAAAGGGCCTTTCTCCGCAGCAATGGTTTCTTAGGATAAAACCACAAATCCAAGGAGCATGACCAGAACCTATTACTCCTGTTCATTTACTCTGTTCTTAGAACCTATTCAACTACCGAAAGTAATTTCACGCAGAAGTTCTGTTTCTATTTCGGCATTTCTAGCATCATTTCGACAACACACTCAGAGAGGTGAGGGACATTTTTGCTTTGCATGTAGGCACAGCCACCAAATGAAATCCTGTCTCTATAGGGAAGGCACCTCAGACCAGCTCCACGGAGCCTGTGAGCCAAAGACAGCGCAGTAATCGAAAGTTAGAACAGTCTCCACTCTGACTTTCATGCAGTGGAAACCCAGGTTCATAGCCCAGCATGAGAACTGACCTCTCAGCTATGAAATCCCTGGTAATGACACTGGTCCTTCTGCATCCAAATGTGGCAAAGCTCTGGGGCATTCATTACTACCCACAGCCCACATATTTAGTGCCACAGGTGTCCTCTAAACCCACGGCCACGAGAGAAAGTGACACAGATTTAAAGGAAAATATAGAAGGGAGCCCTGTACAAACCAATGTGTGTTCCAGCTAAGGAAGACTGCCAGCGAAACTGCGAGTCAGGACTCCCATGAGAGGGAGATCGGAGCCCCGTGGATGTCCACGGGGCTGAGAAAGGGTCGCGCTCACTGCCTGAGGCGTGGGCAGCCTCTGCCTTGGGGCCAGTCCCTGGTTCTGGGTGTTCAGATGGTCATCACACGTGGAGAAAAAGTCTTCTGCCTCTTGTATTCTTCCCCCTAAATCTGTTCAGTCTGAACATACATCTTAGGAACTTCTAAGACATACCATCTAGCAGAAGGCCACTCATAGAAGATGGGTCAATGAACCACTGGACTGGGGTCTATCAGTAGGTGGGAGATGGGGTAGAACAACCGCATCTGCCCAGAGCCCCACAAAGCTCTTCCTTCCCTTGGTTCCTTAGCCTCCTACAGCCTCTTATCTCCCTCGAGAGCCGTGGAAGTGCCCTTGAAAACTACTATGAGCTCTGGGCAGCTTGAGGGCTTAATTTTGTTGTCTAACTTCGACAGGACGAATCTGGGAGTCAGGACACCTGGGTCCCACTCCTGATTTTGTCACAGCCTCGCTGCCTGTCCACCTCTAGACCAGTGGTTCTCAACTGGGAACATTTGGCAATGTCTGCCAAACTGAGACACTGTCACAATTTGGAGGATGCTATTGACATCTAAAGGGTAGAAGCCAGGGATGTTGCTGAGGACCCCACAACACACCAGGCACCCCGCCAACAACCGTATTAATTAGCTGACCCAAATGTCAACAAAGCTGCTGTTGAGAAACCCTGAAGTAGATTTCTGTTTTCTCATCTGTAAAATAACAGGTTTGGATTAGATCATTTAAAAAAAAAAAAAGCAAGCAACCATTTTCAGAGACAAAATTCTGAAATGCAGATGAAGTATTTGGGCAAGTATATAATTCTGCATCAAATTTAGACACGAATCACGTCATAAATGATGCTGAGAAGCAAAAATGAGGCCTGCAAAGTATACAAGCGTCACTCAGGTGGCTCAGAGAAGAAATAATAAGGAAATGTGTCCTTGAGCCTAAAGCCATCCCTTATGCTATAAACATGTGAGAAACTGCACTGGGTCAACAACCTACCCAACAAGGCATCCATTTAGAGGGCCGGAAAAATTCCAAGTTCCAAATCCCAGGCTTCCACTTAGGAGAGTCTGGTGGGAAGTGATTCACACAAACTCCCCTTTGTCTAAATAATGTTCCAAACAGCAAAAGGCCAGAGGTGACTTGTGTGGAAATGGGTTTTCAGAGGAGCTGCAATCAAGTACCCCCCTTCCCAAGCCCTAAAGGAATGCTTGCTATATAATCAATGTAACAAGCCAGAAAAGGCCTGGGGAGGCCCCGGGGAAACCCACCTGGTGCCCAGACACTCAGAGTGCAGGTTCAGAGGTGGCCCGGAGGCTTTCTGACAGTGACATGTAACAATTAGCTCACACCGTTAGCTAAGGGCAAACTGTCCCATTGGGCTGTTGTGCAGACAGAGGTGGATGTCACAGGTCTCTCTGGAAGGCCTCAGAGTGGGCATTTGTCCCTAAAAAAGTCACTAAATCCTCACAAAGACAAGTAACAGCAAATATGATTACTGGGAGTATGGGGGAACTAAGGACAGAAAAAGAGAGAGAAAAACCCAGCAACGATGACACTCCCTCCACGTGTAGATAGGTGGCAGCTGGGACAGAAAGTGATACCCGGTAACCCCAGGTCTGTGTTCAAGGCAGGCCCAGATCTGCTGGAAATGCCTGCTGGGCCTCCTCAACGATCACCTGTGCTTACGAGTCCCAGAGGCTTCATTTTTATATCGCATCCTTTAATTTTCAGATTGGGGAAAAAATGGGGGGGGGAAATAGCCAGCTGGACTCTCCAAAAATCAGGGCCTGAGAGACTGGTTCTAGAGCGTGAGGACCATCCTGACCCTCCCAGATGTGCCAGAAGCAGCCAGTGCAGGGGTGGAGCTCCATCAAGTTTTGTTACCTGCCTGTCTTGGCATGTCAAGGGCATGCAAGTGGGAGATGAAAGGCCCCCCAGTGAGCGTAAGGAAGTGACACAGTAAATGGCATGAGAAAGTTCTCATCACAGACTCTGCTGACGACTGACTCATTTGCATAATTCAGCAAAAGTCATTCAGGGAAAATGTCACACAAAAACAAAATTGATTGGAAAGGTAGCTTCTGTCAATGACTGGTGTCCTCCTAGGAACATTTATTAAATTGTTGTATTGACAGTGCTAACGATGTTATAGATTTTCAATCTTCATTTCCCTAATACCCTCACCCACATGACAAGGTCTCTGTGATCTGAACAGTCACTCTCAGAGGGGACAGTGAGAGAATGCAGGCACTACTGCAGTCACCAACTCCTGGAACCTGGCTTATCTGGGAGTCGGAGTCTAGAAAGAGCCCAAACCATGCTGGCGAGGGAAATCTAACTTCTGCCTCGCTGGGAAGAGACTATTGTTTTTATTTTTATTTTATACTCTGAAAAATATACGTGAGAGAGGATCTTCCCCAAACATCACTGTTCTGCTTCCACCATTCTTTGAAAAGGAGGGTCATGATGTGCAGGAATGAGGGAAAGGCATGTCTGGGACAACAGAAAAGTCCCCTGCCCCCCTCATGCCCATGACGCTGGTGTAAACAGTACTTGGCCTTTGCAACCACTGAAACTGAGGCAAAAGAAGTCAATGGTCCTGCCACAAGGCAGCCTGACCTCCGGTTAGTGGGAAGATGCCCACCCTGAAACAGGATGGCTGGGCCTTGCTGGACACTCCCCACTGTTCCTCAGCCACAGGCTCCCTCTCCAGCTGCTCCAGAAGTATCCCCCTGGCCTCAGATACTTGTTCAAATTAAATGGACTCTAAGAACTATTGAGGTTTGATCTCAAACTGGCCCCAAACCAAAGCACGTCAATCTTCATTCTCAGAAAGAACTTATAGAAGAAACTGATCTTTTCTCCCCCCTGAACCAATTTTCAATAAGCAAGGAAAAAAACCTCTGAATAGCGTGGGATGAGAGATACCAAATAAAAGAAAACAAACAGCACTAAGACGATATAGAACGAACTGACTTCAGGGGGAAAATAAGGTTCTTTCAATACTTTTAAAAGCATTGTGGCCTCGGCAAACTCTGGGGCTTTCATGTGAAAAATAAGTATTTTAATTTAGATGAAACTTGCATCTATAAGCCCCACCTGTAATCATCCAGGGACAGGGGCAGAGCGCAGTCCTTTGTCACTGGTGCTCTTGGATTTCTGTTTAGTTGTTGCATCTTATTCCGTGTGCATTTTGGTTGGGTTAGAAGGGTTTTGTTCCCCCTCAGGTACTGGGCAGAATGTCAAAAACTCTATTGCTATGTATATTTATAAGGAATGTTACACTACAGAAGCTGTGTTCAGAGCGGGTGGCAGGAAGGGGCGAGGGTGCATTTGCTCCATTTCTACGTCAGGCAGCCGCCCTTCTGAACAGAGGGATGGAGCCAGCTCCTCACAGTCAACCCATCTGGGCCACAAAGGGGCCTTCGAACAGCTGCCTCTGGGTCACCTGGGCACTTCACAGGGTCACACTAAATTGAAAAAACATAATACACAGGGTGTCCCCAAAAAATGTATACGCACTTTAACAGCTGATGGTTCAAGGTACAAATCAGTGGGTTTTTAAAAAGACATATTTACCATATTATACAACAATCACTACTATCCTATTGTAGCATATTTCCATGCCCCTAAAGAAACCCCGTATCTGCTCATAGTGACTCTCAAGTCCCCTCCCCACCCCTTGGCAACCACGGACACACCTTCTGTCTCTATGGTTCAGCCCGAGAAGGAACCTTTGGAGGGAATTCCAATAGCTGCCTTGACGACATCCCCATCGCCCTGGGACCAGGGACAGCACAGAGGAGCCTGGAGGGCCCGGGCCAGTGGGAGGGTCCCCCGTGCGGTTAGTGAGGGCTGCCGCACCAGTAAAAGTTTGTATCTGAAGCCAGTTGGGGGGACAATAGAAGCGTGTCCAGCCCCCTTTCAGGGCCACACCCTCGAACCAGCCATAGCCGATCAGGATCAGCAGCGCTTCTGACCCCATGAAAGGCCTGCAGCCAAGTGATGAGTCCCCAGACCCTCAACGTTCTGGGCCAAATGACAAAAGGTAAATAAATCCTGTCTGCCCACGGGCGAACCCCTCCTGCAGGGACGGGGCAATAGTGGCCCTGTCTGCTGGAGCAGACACAGGCTCTTGGTCGCGCAGCTTTTTCAAATCGAGGGCCCTGTGCGCATGCATGTGCACATTTGTCATACTCAACAGATACTGGCTATTCCCCGGGGACATTGGTCTCACAGAAGTCTCCATTGCTGAAGCCAGCGGCAGGCTCATCTTGTCTCAATCAAGGCTGCAGCGTAAGAGGGAAGCCACTGTGCAGATCTGTCATTTGGGTGGTTAGCCCTTCAGGGGTAAGTAACTCTCTCAAAGGCTGCCTCTCCCAAGCACTTGGTTTCTCATCAGGAAATAACTTCTTATGTCTATCAAGGGCAGAGAGGGACGAATGTCCTCACAGGGCGTGATCCAGAGGCTCGCAAAGGAATCTACAAACACGCTAAAGATCCCCAGTGACCTATGACCAAAAACAGATGCCAAGCCTTTGAGAGAGAAGGGGCCACAATCCAGAAGCCACTGTATATACAGACAGCACATCAGAGGGCTCCTCTCCTGAGCTTCTGCTGCTTTTTCTAAAATCTAGAGAAATCTAGAGAAAGGCTTCATTAATGCTGGTGCTAAAAGTGTTTAGAGAGCCTAACAACAGGAGAGTGAAAGCCAAGAGACAAGCACCTCCCCAGAAAAGCCAATGGGCGTGGGATTTCGGAACAGTCTGCGCTGCGTGATCTCTGACCACGTCCCCACCTGGGAAGGAACAGTAGAGCCAGGTGACACAGAGGCTCTACCTGGAAGTCTGACTTAGCTGCTCCTCCGTCTAGGGATCAAAGAGCGTTTCATAACTGGGGAGATCTCTCATAGTCGACAACGTTTGGGAGCCATATGGTGTCAGGATATAAACACAGGCGGGATTGGGGAGCAGGGACCCCATTCAGTCCCAATGCCATTCCCTCCCACCCATGGGCACATCACTCATATCAAGTGACACGACTCCTATAGGGTCAGGGGTAAGTACAGGGCTTTTCCACACACTGGGTAGTTGATACCCTATTGAGTAACTGAACACGTGAACAAAGATTGAGGGACTTACAAACTATATGGAGAAGACGGCGTGATAGACACAAAATATGATCGAATGCAATCTTGTTACTTCATACAATGAAAATGTGGGTTGTAAAGTAGGCAGTATTATTCTAACGACATATTTTAAATTACTATGATAGACAGTGAACAATATTAGACTTAACTAAGAGGGGCTAAAAATTACTTATAATGAGATTGGGTGACATCTTGCAAAGTAACAGGAACATGATATAACAAGTGTGAAAAATCTGCCCTGATATCCAGTCTGCAACTAGACCAGGGAATCCTCATTCTGCGAAAAAACAAAACCATTTATTTCAGCGTGAGTTTTCGCTCCCTTGTGACCTGAGGTTTGGCGGCTGCGTAACACTGAGGGAGAAATACAGATGCACACAGCCATGTGCCCACTCTAAACAGAGGCCCGCAATCCAAAACAAATACTGCAAGCTGCGAGCTGCTGTGGGTCAGAACTGAGGGGCAAAGGGGCACAAGTATGTTAAGAAACCTCTGAAAAGCCTTTCCTGTCACAAGCATCCACTCTGTGCCCACAACCCATTGGAGCTGCCAAATGCATGGCACAAATGTGGCTTCGTGTTCCCAAGATCCAGAAACTCAGGGAGGGTGCCAAGGAGGAGCCAAGACTGGTATCTGGAAGGTAGTGTAGGAAACCAATACGGATACGGAGAGAAAGAAACACATAACACTACGAGGAAAAAATTAACAGAATTTGGTGAGGGATTGAACACAAGATGAAACACAACAATGATGTGATCGCTTCACTGCTGGGTGGCGCGATCACTGGATGTGCTTGAACTCCACTTCTCTCATCTATAAAGTGGACACTGGAAACATCTCTCCCTGTCTAACTCATAGGTTTGCCTCAAGGGAAGGACCCTATGAAAAGAAAGCACTCAGGAAAAGACAAAAAGAACTCTGGATTAGTCAAAAAATCCCTAGCTGGAGGCTTCAGTTCTCTTACCGTTAAGGGGATATTTTCTGCAAGGCCCAGTGGGATACCCCGAAGGATGGTCACGGGGGTAAATCATACAAAGAGGGGGAGAGAGAACTCGAGTGGTCGCCTGCCTAATCCTCCAGCACTCAAGCCAAGTCCAACCATTCCCAGCATGTGGCTCTGCGCCCTCCCAGGTGGCCTATCACGACGTTTATTCAAGGCTGCCAGGAATATTCCTCTTCGAACCCAACCACGCTCTCCCGATGCACCTTAAACCAACTTCTCATCTCAGTCCAGCAAACATGGAGCAAAGCCAATCGCCTTCGGCATCTCAAACCCGGCCACCGCTGTGCCCTCCTCTTGGCAGAGGAGAGAAATCACAGGACTCGATCATCCGGTTTGAAAGCCGTTTGTACTGAATTTCCCTCGAATCCGTTCTGGCTTATAGCTCGATGCAGACGCACAGCTTAGGTGAATGGTGTTAAAATCCTCGGAGTTCATGAAACTCTTGGGATTGTTTATCATTTCCCATGTCCTTGACCCTTGCTGGACACTGTGCGATGAGTCAGAACACGCAAGAGAACTCACAAAATAAACCAATTCTCCATGGCCCCAGTTCCTCTTAAGAACCCCCTCGGAGAGCCCTGTGACCCCAAAGGCCAGAGTGTGACGTCACTGGTCCAGACTAGGGGCTACTCAGTCAACACCCCCGGTAGCTCCCCGTGCCTTCTGATGTCTTTGCGCACAGCCAGGGCAACGCCTCGAACTGTGTGATGTTTCACATGCCTTCTGGGCCTTTGAAACAAGGCTTTGAGAGCCCTTCCCCCCTTTGATTCTAACCCGAGACTGAATGTAGATGAAATCTTTGGAACAGGGAATGACAAAGACCAGAGACAGTGATGTGCCCCCCACAGCCTGTCCTCCTTGCACTCTCAGTATTTCAAGGAAGAGAAGTTTCGTCCTGATCCAGCTACACAACACCCCCGTTTGCAGATGTCAGACAATGGGAACCGTTCAGCAAGGAAGCATTTTTCCGAGGGGACAGCTCACTGTGGCCTGGTTTGAAGAATGCAGGAAAGCCCTCCCAACAAACCAAACCTGTAAGGACAGCTTGTATTCCTGCCCCTGGCCATCCCTGAGGCCCCAGCCTTGGTTGGGGATGGGATGGGTCACTTCAAGCCACTGTCTGTCTCCTGTGGACCTACTCAGCAGCTCCTGGGGATGGAGAGGGGATGGAGGAGGGAAGGGCACTCCTAGCAGGAACAGTGGCTGGAGAAGGCAAGTCTGCCACATCATGGTCTGGGAAGGTGGGGCTCTGGGGTACAGCTCTGTCCACCACCAGACACTGAACGGGTGGCCGAATCACAAGCCTTGACACAGCTCCCGAAAAGCCACAAGGGCTGACTTCTGTGGAAACTCCTGGTAAGGAAGGCTCTTCCCCGGTGGAATAAATCAGCAGCAGGAAGGAGCTGCCATGTCAGTTCCCGGCAGCATCTGGAATATCTCCGGGGAAATACTAATTGCTGGCCTTTGTGGGTCTGGTCTGCAGAGACAATAAACGTTGACTGTGTCCTAAGCCAGGAGCCACCTGATTAATCACCAGTTGCTACTCCTGACCCTTTGCCCTGGCTGGGGGCAGGGCTGTCCACTCTGGGAGCCCAGGCCATGGGAGTGTGCGCGCTGCTCTTCCAAGCAGGACCCTGTGCTCATGGCTAGAGAAGGAAGGGCTGGAAATCAGTGCGGCGCAGCTGAAAGCTCTTGTTTTGGAGGAAGGGAAGGAAGAGAAGTACTTTTTACCTTAATCTTTTGTTCCCCCCTTTTTAAAATATTAGCAGAAGCAACTATATTTGGCATTCATTCATTCATTCACTCTTTCATTCATATTTTACCTTATTCCAGAAGAGATTTTATACAGTGAGCTCAATTATTATTTGCCATTAGCCTGCAGGACCCTGAAGGAATGGAAAAAGAAGGGTGGAACCTATTTTGGGGTAGGAGGTGGGACCCCGATGTGATGAGATGCAGGTAAAGGCTGAACCGAAAAGAAGAGAGGTACCCTGAACTGTTTCACATGTGGCCTCGGGCTGGCCAATTGTAAAGAGGGCTCCCAGACCTCCTGTGGGAAACATAAATGTGATCTCCACGAACTAACTACGGATATCTTCGAAGTAGGGCCACATCGGCAAATGAAGTCAGCTCTGTTCTGTGTGGATACATTTCAGAGGTTGAATGGTGTCTGGAAGTACTGATGTCAGGCCCCTAATTTCTCACCTGAACAAGAGCACACGTACAAGGAACACGCACAAATGCCTAGCAAGGATCTGGCAGAACCCTGGGATTTAATGTGCCCTCGGGGCCCACCAACAGCTACAGCCTTCCTGACAGCGACATCTGAATTAGTATAACCCTTCACCACGGTGAACTCCAAAAAGCTGTGGGAGTTCAAGTTTTGTTCTTATAATGTTATTCTGGGAAGGAGACCAGTGCCTGGAATCTGTGACATGCTGTGATGGGCGGGGCCATGTGTGTACCTTGAGGTCTGAGTTTCCACGGAAAAGCCTTTGTTGATACCTGATGTAAATAAAGAAGCACAGCAGAGGCAGCCCTTTTTCTAGCTCCCCGAATTCCTGCAGACAGGCCTCAGCCCAAGCTTTCACATGGGTGACGCTGTCCCCTCGGCACAGCAGTGGCCTTTAAAGGGGAAGGGGGAGCAACTGCGGTATCATGATGGGGGCAGGAAATGTGACAGTGACCACGGACCACCTTCTGGCCCAGGGGTCTCAGTATAGGAGAAGAGACAGAGGCCAGAAAGCAGACCATCCTGGCCGAGAAAGGGAGAAACAGCAGGCAGAACTGGCCCACGACAGGATGACAATGGCGGGAAGCTCATTCTAACGCAAGAAAGGTACAAGGACTCAGAGACACAAGAGGGTCCGGCCTGGTTGGCGGACACTGAGGCTCCCGTGTGGCTGCAATGTGGGGGAGGTGGCGCTTGGGGGCAGGAGGGATGCTGGAAGCCTTACCGTGTTTGAGTTTGGATGGTGCAGAGCCTCACATGACCTGCTCTGCTATTCAAATAATTCCAGCTGTTATGGGTGACGACTGCATTTGGATTCTAGAAATATGATTCAGCTGTTGGAAGGACACTTTGAAGGAGCAGCAGAAGCAGAGAGAGGAGCCGACAGGAAGATAAAAGAGGAACCTGTGATAAAGTCCCGTGAAGGACACCATGGGGCTCGGGGTGTCTGCAGAAAGACACGCTGGGTGGCATTTAACACAAGGAGTGTGAATTTCACTGATTTCCACTTTTAATAGACTCCTTTCAGAATCGCTCACTGATGACCTCACATTCATTCCCTGAACAAACATGTTTTCAGCACCTATTCCTATACTGGGTAGCGGGGAGCGGCAGTTTGCAAAGATGATAGGGTGATAAGTTTTTCAAATTGTCCTGGGGAATTGGATAAATAATGACAACACCACGTGATAAGTGCGTTTGGGCACCAAGGAGGGTGACTCCATGGACCCCCTCAAGGATTTCTCCAAGAGCAAGGGGCCAGCCAGGCTGAGAGCAGAGCTTGGGTGAAGGCGCTGGGGTCTCAGCCAAGTGCAAACAGGCAGATTCGGTAGCTGTGTTTACAGGTGGGAAATTGGTCGTGAAAGACACCGTGGGAATCAGTGTTCACAGAAATTGGGAACAAAGCCCCAGGCCTGCCTGGCTCTCAGGGTGAGAATTTGCCAACACAACAGAGGCCACCGTGAGACGCTGGGGAAATTTCTCCCTGAAGATCCCCTTTCAAGCAGTGTGAGGGTCTTCCTATTTTAAGGGTATAACCTAAGAATTGCTATTTTTTTGCTACCTGGTTATGTGTCTTGAAGAGTCTGTCCTATTAGTTGAAAAAGGCAGATCAGTGAGACACAGAATTAGTACTCCTGATCTTTCCCCCCACATCCATAGTGTCTCTGCAGAACAGACCCACAAAGGCCAGCAATTAGTATTTCCCCGGAGATATTCCAGATGCTGCTGGGAACTGACATGGCCCTCCCTGCTGCTGATTTATTCCACCAAAGGTGATGGTGTCAGGAGGCAGGGCATTTGGGAGGTGGTTACGTCATGTGGATGGAGCCCTCTCGAATGGGATTAGTGTCCTTATAAAGGTCCCACAGAGCTCCCTGGTCCCTCCCACCAGGTGAGGGTACAAGAAGTCTGCAAGTTGGAGTAGGGTCCCCACGAGACCACCCTGGCACCCTGATCTCGGACTTCCAGCCTCCAGAACTTTGAGAAATAAATTTCTCATGTTCATAAGCCGCCCAGTCTGTGGCATTTCGTTATAGCGGCCTGAAGGAACTATGTCACTCCGTTAGGGTCACACAGCAAATGAAAGGGGAGAGCGGGGATTCTGGCGCATGTCCCCTAATTCCACGCTCTTTCCACTCCACTGCCTCGCGCTTCATCAGCTCATCACACTGCTGGTGGTGACAAGAATGGAGACGGAAACTAGGCCGTACCACCTGCAAGGGCACAGATTTTTCAAGCTAACTTCAGAATCTCCCCCATCGCTGACGCTAATCTCAGATCTCAGCAGAAGCATCCTCAAAGGAAACACCAGACTCTTGAAAGGCAAGTGTTCTCCCTCGTGGTAAAAGCAGAAGCACAGAATGGTGAATGCACGGGGGATGGAGTACAACCGGAATGAATGACAGATGGCTTTCTGTGTGACCTAAGCCAGCCCCCGGCTCCACCCCACTTTCGGGGGAATTCTAGCCATAGGCAAAGGATGAGTGAGTTCTCTTAAGAAAGTGTCTGTATAAACACAAATGTTTTGCACGCCACTGTGATTCATTCATACGAAGTATTTGCGGGGGCCTTGCAGGAGGCGCATCCAAGTGTTAAAAATTAAACAGAAGTACATTCTCCCCGCCTGCTCCACTGTGGGCTGTCATCACAATGCAGCATGAATGCCGTAGGGGCATCACAGTGTACTCAGCAAAGACGAGGAAACTCGCCGGGAGGCCAATTACCTTGCACAAATTTCAGCCTCATCAGCCATGATAATCCAGAGTGATGAATAATAATGGGTATTTTTAGTTTGCGGTGTCTACCTAGAGAAAGACTTCTCTTTTGAATAGCAATTTCTGGGATTCTTAAGGGCAGAGACCACTTTGAACTCGTCTGTGTATCCCAAAGTAACCAGCATATAGCAGGCACATGCCTTACAAATGAATCAATGGACAGACGGATGGATGGATGGATGGATGGATGGATGGATGGATGGATGGATGGATGGATGGATGGATGGAGGATGGATGGAGGATGGATGGAGGATGGATGGATGGATGGATGGATGGATGGATGGATGGATGGATGGATGGATGGATGGATGGATGGAGGGATGGATGGATGAGATGATGGATGGATGGATGGATGGATGGATGGATGGATGGATGATGGATGGAGGATAGATGGATGGAGGATGGATGGATAGATGGAGGATGGATGGATGGATGGCTACGTGAATGAGGAATGGAGCCAGCAAAGACTGGAGAATGACCCTAAGATGACTCTGTTATACTCTAGGTTTTAATGTCTTTCAACTCAGGGAGTTTTATCTGCCTGGCATATGGCTAAGCATTTGGGGGATATGAAAGCAGTAGAAACCAAGGTCCCCACCCTCAAGACTCAGTGGAGAAGATAAACTGTACTCATAAAGTAGTAAATGGTTAATAAGAAGAATCTTCTCTCCATGGTACAAACATCAGAGAAGCTAGGAAGCCGGTTTGGGGATAGATAGGGCATGTTGACAAAAGTGGGCATTTAGCCAGATCTGGAAGAGCGGGTAGGTGTGGACACGGGGGACAGTGTGATCCATGATGAGAGAAAACTAAGGGCAGAGGCCAGCCAGGGAGGGCAGGCATGGTGGGTTCAGAGAGTTCTGCCTCTCCCTGAATTAATCCACAGACCACAGTGCAATTAATACAAACATACTTCTTTAAGCAAAAGTTGAAATTCAAACATTTCTAGTGTCAGTGACATGGTGGTTCCAGACACAGAATTCTCAATGGAACCCAATCACCCAGATGGCTCCGTATAGTCTAGGATAGGATTAAATATCAAGTCAGATCCGGGGGTCAGGAGAATGGAGCCCTCATGGTGGAATTAGTGCCCTTAAAAGAAGAGACCGGAGAGCTGGCATTCTCTCTCTTTTTCTCTCTCCCTCCCCCCTCCCCATCTCTCCTCTCTACCCTGTGAAGTACAGCAAGATGACCATCTTCCAACCGGGAAGAGATCTCTCACCAGACACCAGGTCTGCCATCACCTTGATCTTAAAGGTCTCAGTCTCTAGAACTGTGAAAAATAAGTTTTTGTTGTTTCAGCCAATCTATGGTATTTTTGTTATAGCAGCTGGAATAGGTAAGACAGTGTTACAGAACAGAACTAAGATGGACTTGTAAAGCAATATCAGAGAACATAAAGGGTCTTACATTGTGGCTCTGAGCAGCTAGAGGATTTTTAAATCAGAGACCATTTAACGATCTAAAGAAAATTATATTTTGCTTTTAAGAATGTATCAGAATGACTCCCCCCTCCATAATGATACACTTCAGTTCAATGAAGCATTAGAAAGGAATTCAAATGTTTTGTTATACAAGTCATTCAATAGACAAGAAGAGCATTTTCTATTCTGAGGCACAAAGGGAAACTTTCCAATTAACTCAGCAGTTTGGACTCACCATTCTTTATAAAAATTACTATCAATACCATTTTAATGGGATAATTACAGCAAATTGTGATTAACTTCCTTTTCGGCCATTAGCAAGAGAAAGACCCAGAAAGATAAGATGCTAGAAATGTTAGCTTAAAACATACCTACCATTCCCCTTCTCTTGATATCAGTAATTGTCTAATTGTGCTGAGCCTGACTAAAATGTGGGTTTTTTTGGACAACGAATGATCAAAAGCCCTATTCTGGCATTATAATCCATCTTATTGCCCTTTGGTTAATTGAGAAAGTGGCATTTATTCCAGAGAGAATTCCCTCGTTTTATCTCATGTTTTCATTCCATAATTCAAGATGCTAATTAGGGATTAAAGGTGTTCTGGGAGGCCCCAGACCTACCCTCCAATTATAATAAAGGTTTCTAGCCTTTAAAAAGTCCTCTTAGAAAAATCACCTTCCTGTTCCTCTTTCTGCACGCACACGTGCACACAAGCACACACACCCCTACCATCGCCACCTAATACCTAAAAAAATCGAGCCAGTAGAATTGAAGCTGAAAGTCACAAAATATGGGGAAATGATTAAGAATCTCTCGTTCAAATTCTGCCCTGAAGTCTTCATGACTGATCACCTCTTACATTCCAAAGTTTAAATTCTCCCCTGTAAATGGGTTAACAAGTTAGTTCATGTTGTTGGGCCTCAGTTTTTTCATATTAAAATTGAGATGATAGGACAAGATGATGTTTGAGCAGATTCCTCATGGAGGAATGTCAACCGCACTTGCTCTTTGCCAGCGTGCCAGCAGGAGGCAGCATCTTCTCCCTGGCGTCACCCTCCTAAGGTAACTGGCATGCTGAGGTGTGAGGGGTGCCAAGGGCCAGGAGGGTCTTGTCGTTGAGAAGTTCTTAGTGTTTCTGCCTCAGCGTCACAGCTTCATCATGCAGGGTGGACCCTACAGTGCTGAATACCTAATCGGGACTTCGCAAGTACTAAACAGAATTACGTAAAAATATTCCACACTTTTTGAGCGTCCTTTATGCAAGCTGCCGCTGATGGGGTACAAAGACCAAGAGAACATGATTCCTGCTCTCGATGAGTTTGCAACCTAGCGAGAGACACTGCAAAGGACGCGTCGCTAGAAATGCAAGGAACTGACCGCTAGCCTGCCCGCAGATACTTCGTGTGCTGATGGCTCTAAATATCAGGGTCTGGAGGGCTTTGTGTCTCTAGAGATTTCCAGAAGACAACCAGCTCCCGGCCTAACACAGGTGGGGAAGTTCAGAGAACTGGAAAATGTAGACTCGCCATAGAGAAAATAGATGTAAATTCTGTTCCTATTCCTGCACTCCCAGAGCTATGATAATGGGCCTGGGGTAAAAGGCAAGTAACTTTCTGGGATACAAGCCTAAACTATTCCTCCCTGCTTCGCCAGTTGTCATCCAGTTTGCCCCGTGTAGATATCTTGGGCAAAGAAAGCCAGAAAACGAGTATTTGAAATATATAGTAATGTGCCATCCTGTCTGAAATCTGATCTAATGTGCTTCTTAACCCTTCCAGCTCTCCATCTAACAATGACCGCGACAGAAAATTACACCCATACACCTGACCAGCAGTAGTCAAGGCAGCCATACCAAGGGCGAAAACCAAAATGCTACAGCGCCTTCTTGGACATGTTTTACCCTGACTTTTCTGTGCAGTGGCCTCTGCATGGATAACATCCTCCAAATACATTGCTGTCCATCTGCAAGAAGGAAGCCCGCTAGCTCCAAGCGGGGCATAGTAGGGGGTGTCAGAAGAAGTCCCCATGACGTAGGTCATTCGGGGTGGCCCTGGGAGCAGCAGCTCGTGCCTCTCGGAGCCGCGAATTTCTTGGACGGGGGCAGCTGCATCCTGCGCATGTGCGGCCGGCCCAGACGCGGCGGGCGCTGGGGCCGCGCGGACACCCTCTGCCTCCGTGGGAAAAAAAAAAAAGAGGCGGCGAAGACGAATGAGTCCGACCCTCCTCCCGGCCTCGCCTTTCTTTGGAGGTACGGGTTGGAGGAGGGGTCAAAATGGGGAAGGAAAGGCGGAGGGGCGAAAAATACAAAAAAACCTGAGCTCGAGCTCCAGGACCTGAGCAGGCTCAACCAAAGCCAGCGGAGTGCAGAAAAGAGCGACTGTCATCAGGGAGTGGGAGGTCATGCGAGTTTATTTCCCGGGAGAGCTGAGAATTTCATGTGCAAAGCGATGGGGCTCGCTGGCCTGCGCGGGTGCATTGGGGGCATCGGGGGCATCGGGTGCATTGGGTGCATCGGGGACATCGGGTGCATTGGGTGCATCGGGTGCGTCGGAGACATCGGGTGCATTGGGTGCATCGGGGACATCGGGTGCCTTGGGTGCATCGGGTGCATTGGGTGCATCGGGGGCATTGGGTGCATCGGGGGCATCGGGGACATCGGGTGCATCGGGGGCATCGGGGGCATCACCCGCACCGCGCTCCCCTGGCCGCGCGCACCCCGCAGCACACAACCCCCCACGCACGTGCCCCGCTGCAGGTCTAAGGATGGAGGGGCCGCCGCTGAGCGAGAAGGGAACCCCGACTTTCCCATCGCAGGGGAATTCATCTCCCATCTGCTTGCAAGGAATGCAGAGGCCCCTTTACGCTCTCCCTGCGCCGTCCCTCCGGCGCAGCTTCAGGGTGAGAGAGCAGAGACCTTCCGCCTGCCGCCCCCTGCAAACAGCCCCCCCTTGGTGGGCGGGAGGCCTGGAGCTGTCCTCAGCACGACCCTGCATCTCCTCCTGAACAGGGGGACCTGTACCAGCCGCTACCACGTGCTGAATAGATAAATAAGAGCCACCTACATCAGTAACTTAAAAATCTAACTGTAACTGGATTTTTCTATCCTTTTGTTTCCCCTTCTTGTCATCAGAACCGTCCGCTGAATAAGAATCTTGGCCTCCGCTCCCACACAGTGTTGGTCAAGGGCTTAGTAACGGAAAGGCTTCTGCCCTAAAAAAATATTAATAAACCTGTAAAGGAAAAGAGTCTCTACCCAAAAGCACACGTGGTGCTTTTAGGTGTTTTGCTTTTTTTTTTGCTTTTTTGCTTTTTTCCCTATGTGATTAGTTTACACACCAAACAAGAGAAAGCTTAGAAATAAATTAAACATCGACTACACAGGATCTGGTGACATAAGCCAAGGGGGGGGGGGGCGGGGGATTATTTAGAGAATATATATTCGTATGTTTTAATAGAGTTCAAAATATGCTGCCACTGGGTTTGAAAAATAGTGCTAAATAAGAGCTAGACGACTTGAAGTAGAAGACTGAGAACAGAGACTAATGGCTCCAGCCTTTATTGCGTGAGAAAGACAATCCGGCCAGACAGGCGCGGCTACGTCTAAATTGCAAGTCAGAGGATTGCACCAAATCCCCCACCTCTGGGCCACACCGCCCACAGAAGGGAAAGCTCAGAAATGCACAGGGGGACGGGCACGGGTGGTGATGGGGACCCACCATGACGGATACCACACACGCTTCTGCCCAGACTAGGCCAAGGCGGGGACCCCAAGGAGAAGGAAACATCATTGTAGCAGAGAAGTGGTGGCTGAAGCTGAACGCCAGGCAAGCATTTCACGGGGACCTACAGTGTATGGAAATCAGGATATACCCTCCTCTTCCTCGGCAGGGCTGTGGCCCAAAGTAGCCCATCAGCTCCTTTGTAGTGTCCCCTACAGTGACACCTACTGCAGTATCTGGAACACAGTACATCTGTAGATATTCTCGGAATGAATCAACTATGGCAAGCGCTCCTCAACCTGTCCCCAGCTTAACGTCCCACAATTCCTCTTCATGTTTGCTCCGTCCGATTTTCTATGACCTTTCCAAATTCCACAGTCTGTTCTCTTGCTGCTGGCGCTCACCTCCAAGAGCTTTCCTACATCCCCAAAACATGTTTTTTGGGGGGAAAGGCTGGGTGCTGACCATTCCCTCTTTTTGATACACTCCTAGAGATGATGAAGGAATTATTATGAAGAGATTATTTCTCTGGAGAATTAGCCAACCCACAGGTGGACTGTCATCACCAATGCAATTGCACCATTACCATTCTTACCTCTAAAGGCATTTATGGGTTTATTTTGTTTTTTAGATTCTACATATAAGTGAAATCCTACGGTATTTATCTTTGTCTGTTTGACTTATTTCACTTAGCTTGATACCCTCTGGGTCCATCCATGTTGTCGCAAATGGTAAGAGTTCATTCTTTTTCATGGCTGAGTAATAGTCACGTCATAAGGTATATCAGTGTCTAAGTACTATGTTATATACCTAAAAATAATATACAATTAATACTGTACATGGCTGGAGTCATATACATAATGAGTTACACAGATCATGTGAACTGCTCTAGAAGCTTATAACCCAAGACGAAGCACTCTGACATTAAGCTGTGACACACTAACAAATGAACCTTAAGCATGGATGTTAATTAATTGCGCAAACAAATTTCACTAAGAGCAGTTACCGACTTAGGGGAAGGAACCATTTCCAAACAGATTAGAAGTATCATTTACATATAAGCCAAATCAATGAAATATAAACAGGGACTAAGCTGCTTTGATCCACTAATCATCTTTATCTATTCATTAAGAAGGTCTTTACAAGGCCACTTAGTAGTAGAGCTTCGTTATATCATTTCCGAGTTAGGCAGAATTATTTTAAGTCTGTAATTCCAACTTCTCCTTAAATCAAATTGTCCTTCATGTTGATACAGGTTGGTGAGATGTCCAAGACTAATTGGAACAATGCACTAGATTACAAGTGTTGTAAGGGCGGGATTCGGCCTCATCTGCCCATGATTGCAAGCCTAGTGCCCAGCACGGGTGCCTGACACATAGTAGGTCCTCAATAAATATTTGCTGTGTGCCAAGATCTGCTCTAGGTGCTGAGGAGAAGTGCTCAGTGCCCAGCAATGACTCTGGGTGGAGGCTGGGGGGAGCTGCCCCTGGAAACAGCAGGGAGGGGGACCCAGGGCAGGGGTGGAATGAAGTGCCCTGATCTTAATGTGTCTCCTCTTGCCTGTTCCTGCGCTTTCCCTCCCAACCATGATTCCTCAAATGGACACGTGCCCTTCTCCATAGGACGAAGGCAGCTGGTCCCAGTGTTATCATCATGGCCCCATGACACGCTTATCTCCACCCCAAATGTTTAAAGGTCAAGTGTATCTAGGGGCAGTCCAGTGAGACAGTAGAAAATAAAACGACTTCTTGGTTTGATTCAAGAGGCACCTTCCCAATGGGGTGGTGGAACTGGGCATGGGAGGAGACGGGAAAAACTGGGAAAGGAGAAAAACACCAAAGGGAGATGGGCAGAGGGCACCGGGGTGCACTCCAGAAAGGCCACCGAGTTAGGCCAAGGCCACTGAAGACCATGAACCTGGGAATATCATGTTTGGGGGTCAAGGGGAAGGCTCTTTGGTTACATATACTAAATGTAAATTAAGACATTCCAGTGATTGGAAATCCTATTTGATTTTGTCAATAATTGATGGAAATAAACAAAAGCTCAGTCTGCCTAGATCAGCAGCCACTCCCCCTTCGGCGACACCTGCAACTTTCCAACACCAAGCCTGGGCCACTCCTGCTAAGTTGGCACCGATTTAACCTGCTGGAAAGAAAAGAAATAAAACTGCCACCTCTTTCTTTAGCTTGGCTTGTTTACCGATTGAAGACCAAACCATAGTTGCTTCGCCCAGACAGTTATCAGAAGAGAGAGTGTAAAGATGACATTGAAAAACGAAGTCATCCCAAGCATAGCTGAGCAACAGCTCGAAACAGCATTCCTGTGTCTCTTTGTAAGTATTTGTCACAATTCAAACCTGCATTTCTTGGCTAGAACAGCACAACTGAAAACGCTCCCCAGAAATCCCATCAGTGGCTGGGTCCAAAAGCAGACACTGTGATTTCTCTGAAGAGGGGAAAACAATGAACGTGTCACCGTGAATTTACGAAGCATCCTTATGTCTTATTCGTGTGTCGTGTCTCCCCTTGGTCTCCTGCCTCTGCCTTCGTCTTTCGTGCCTTTTCTTTAAAGGGTTACAATCCTGTCCAACAAGGCAAAACATTTTTGTGCCAAAATCAAATAGGATGTCCAATCATTGGAATGTCTTAATTTACCATTTAGTATATGGAACCAAAGAAAATTTCACAGGACTTCCAAGTGAATTTCAGTCTGTCTCCTTCCCTCTGTCACCTCCTTTTACACAAATAAACCGGAGCCCGGATTTCCTCTTTTGCCCCAATGCAGAAGCCCGCACCCTGAGCCAGTGGTGGGGACGGCGGAGGTGCCTACCTTGCCCAGGCCGGGGGTGTCCTTCACCTTGTTGACGGCCCTCAGCAGACAGGGTGGCGCCGGGGGAGGGGAGGTCTGCAGGATGCCACTGAAGCTGGTGGCAAAGAGAGGTGGCTCGGCCACAGAAGTAGAAGGTCGATGTTTCTTCTTTTTAGAAGACAGATTTAACTTCTGGGCAGCTCTGCAAGGAAAAATGCAGAAAACGAACCATAAGGGCAAATATGGTACCATCAGATTCGCAGGTCACTTCATTTTCTCCTAAAGAGCCTCCTGGCCCTCGTCGAAGCTCAATAGATCTCTCTCCACCCTCTGAGTGCTCTGGAGCACCCCGAACTACAACAGAGCAACGTAACGAGCTACCCCATCATTTACAGACCAGAAAAAAAGCTATGAAAGTGCCCAGTTCTGCGTGCAACTGAGATTTACGAAGAATTGTTACCCACAAACACTCGGCCTAAGTGTGAATGAAACTGGGCATCTTTAGGGATAAACAGGGCCTGTTGGGTTAATCGCTGCATCACCTCCCCAGTGTGAACTGCAGTGGGGGAGCCCTTGTGAGTTATGTGGTCGCCTTGTGAGTTATGTGACACCTTGGTCACCGCGTGGCTCTTCTTCGGGCCTACCACCATCGTTACCAATATCACGCACGTTCCTAGCAAGCCTCAACTTCTGCAGAGCAGGACACAGCAAAAATAGAACCTACCTTCGTAGACTTTTCATGAAAATGAAATAAGAGCCTGTAAAGTGGTTAGCACACAGGGCGAACTTACTAGAAGGGAGTTCAAAGGTACATAATAGATAGTGGAGCCCAGGATGAATCTAGGTCTGGGCGCCTCGTGCTGTGCTGCACAATCTCTGCGCAGGTGGCAGGTCAAGCAGGTGGCTTGTAAGTGGAAGGGACATTTTGGTAAACACGATAAGCCACCAGCATGGGTCTGCTTCAGGAAATGGTGAGCCTTCTGTTACTGGAAGTTTCCAAGAGGTGGCTAAAAAACCATTTATAGGGAACATCAGGGTAAGTGAGCATGCATTTGGAAAATCAGACGATTCCAAAATCCCTTCTGAAATGACCCTGGAATTTCTATTCCATTTAGGGGAGCCTCTGTTGGCCGCAATGCAGGAGAACAGTAACGGAGGCGGCTCTTTTGAGACTACAGTTAAAACTTATTTTCTTGTATAATCACGATGTTGTACACTGAAACTAATATTGTACGTCAGCTGCAATTGAAAAATAATAAAATATTTTAACAATTATGTTCTTAAAACACACATACAAAATGAAAATATCAGGACGATTCCACAATTTAGAAATTAATAGAAGTCACATTTTATAGCCATATAATCTATGGGAACATCATATTTTAATTTCGACACCATCGTAATCAGCCGCTGGATCTCTATTTCATATACTCCAATTTCTTGGAAGTCAGCAGCTTCTGTTCTTTTTATATAGCACTTCAGTGACATGCAGATAGGAGGTTAAGGTCAGGAAATCATTCATGTGTAATTGTATTATTCAGCGACATCAAGGAGAAGCAGTCACGAGAGGATTGAGAAGGTAAAGACATTTTGGCTAGAGGTCTATTTTGTGTAATTAATGCCTTGCAGGTTCTTTGTTCATAGGGAGAAAAGCAAATGAGTGGGTTGTTTTACAAGATTTCAAACAACAAAAAATTAATCTAAAAAGCTATTATAAGCAATATTTACTTGTCTCATTCCTACCACGGATAGTATCACATTTTTCCTAAAGCTATTCGGCGCAGCATACATCTTTAAACATCCAGAAACTCCATTTAATTCTCTGTGCCTTGTTGCAAGAAAAAAAAGAGAGTTTCTCTAGCAGGATGAAATTAATATTTACCGAACACCTATAAAGAAAGTGGTGCCACGCTAAGCGTTATCAAACTATGAGGAGACGAGCAATGGTGTGAACTTGGCAAAAATGAAAACCTACTGAGCTCAATTCTTCCCTCTGGGTCCCACTCCTCTCTCTCCATAACCTTACTCATCTCACCCAGGACACAGCCACCCTAACACATCAATACGATGACACATGAATTCAGAAACCAGTTTAGAATTGAGATGACCTTCACATGGGATGGTGACTTTTTTCTGATTGTCCAGATCTAAAACTAAATGAGGTAATTATCTGGTGAATTCCACTGTTTAGGTGGGGGGAAATGTCTTAGGTCTCTATAGAGATTAGAGAATTTATGGAGATTTTCTGACTTCTAAATTTTTTTGCATTTGTGTGGTAGACTATTTGAACTTGGATTTTCAAAACTGTGACATGTTTAAATGGAAAGCCCCTCTGTCTAAGTGCATCTCATGAGAATTAAATTGGGGTCCACCAACCTTAGCATCTAGGGATTACTAAAATATTGCCCTAACGATCTTCTAAGAATTATTAGTTTCACGAAGAACAGAACTTTCCTTCGGGAACAGGCAGGAATCTCAGGCAGTACAGTCACTTTTTAAAGGATTCTCTACCCTTTTGAACATTCTGACACACTGAGTGTTGCTAACCCACGTCTTGAGAGCGTTTCATCTTTCCTGAGAGGGGTGGTCAAGTGTGGGACGCTCAGCTAGGTGGGTAAAAGGTTTATAAAAATTAAGAGGTCATTTGAGAATTGTTAAATTGGGCCCAGGCGATTGATTGGTGAGATAACAACTGAAAAACTGCTCAAGAGGAGGGCAGGGTGAGGCCCTCAGCCTGCCACATCTGCTCCACAGAAAGGGTCCTGACCCTGGGGGAGGCGTCAGTGGTAGAATCTCCACCGTCAGCAGGAAAAAGACAATCCAAGCTGCAATTTAATGTGACAATGGCTGGGGCTGCTGTGGGCCCCGATGGCCTGTGTGCCATTAGAAGGCATTTCAATGCTCTGAGGATTAAGACTATCTGATAATCAGCAATGACATGACAGATCACAGCAGCTCCTAGGAAATCTATGGGGTCAGCGACACGGGGGTAGAGAAATACAACAGATTATAAATAAGGAAGCTGTGTGACAAGAAGCAGTGGTCTCAGGCCAAGCTTCTGGACATAGTTAAGATAGCCATCTACACGTAAAAAACCAAAAAAAACACCAGTCAGGCTCCATGTTGAAATAACACCCAGTTAAAAGTCTCCTGGCTCTGCCATGAAGCATGTTCATTTTGGAAACTCCCCAAACCGGGAGTAAGAGCACCCCCCTCCTTCACCTTTCCATTCTCTAATTGGCTGTCACCGAGGTCATCTCCATGTCCCCAGAGACCGAAAGCATATGGGTCTTGGGTTTTTTTTCTGATTTTTATGTAAATAATCCATTTCATTAGTGCAGGAAAAGAATTCATGACATGACTTCAAATAAAACGTTTACTGCTAGGAGGCAAAACGCCGCTGACCACCGACCTCAAGCAATATTGCGCTAAAACTCTACAGCCAGACCCTGTTATAATTTGAAAATGGATCGATTTTTGCAACTCAATGCATAACATTAACTCATTGTGATGACTGCTCTAAATTTCCCTTTATTTTTCTCTAAAAAAGTCTGCCCATTTTTCAAGGGCCTGTACAAGTTGCCCTCACTGACTGCTGCAGGGACCACCATCCTTTCCCCCGAAGCCTCACAGCAGTTGGGCTTAGGAGTCTATATCTTGTGTTTTAACACCTAATGGTCTTTCGCTTCTGCAGGTCATCAGTGTTGCCTCCATTACTGTATTAACTCACTGAAGGTCAATGCCATGTGTCTTCTTTCTTCTGTGGCTCCCAGACCTGCCCCATGGCTGTGTGCCCGGCTGATGCCATAGCACAAGCTCACTCAGGCTTTGTCATCAGTCCTGACTTTGGATCTACTCCAGCACAAGCCAAGCCCCAAGATTAATCAGCCTGGAGTTGTAGGTCAGGCTTAGACCTTGAGGTGCTTTACTCTTTCTGAAGCATTTCCCACACAGGGTCACATCCATCCTCACTCAGTCCTGCAAGGCCAGCAGAGGTATTTGTATGGCAAACTGCAGAGTTTTTAATCGAAGGCTCAGTAGTTACCTGACTCTATCCATGGTCACAGGACTAGTGATTCTCATACTTGAGATTAGCACTCAAGCTTTCTGTCTTCTAGACCCAGGGTCTTTCCAGTACATCATGCTATTAAGCAATTTGCTAAATGAAAGCAGTTATTTTATTTTATTTGGGCAAAATAAAACCAAATGATAATCATTTGCCTAATAATGAAGACAAAAAAAACAGTTACAGATATTTATATGTGACTCAAATCAAATCATATATAAGCATTTACCAATTACTGATCTAGTTGCTTAGCAACATAGCTTCATATCACAGGGGAAAAATGTCTCAGCTGAGTGAGTTAGGTCATGCCCAGAATTAGGATGTAAAAAGCAAGTTATAAGAAAATGGTTTCTCTGTTTCAATAACCCCAACCCAGAGTGAGTCCTTGTGTGACAATAACAGTCCGACAATGGCCACCAGCACACAACACTGTTAGACCCCATCTCATGCCTCTCCCTCACCTAAGGAATGCTGAGAGCTGCTCAGAATGCAATAAATCAATGTTTATTGAAGGCACAAGAGAGCTACGTAATCCAGAGTCCATCCACATCGCTAAAGTCATCGGGCAATTGCTCTGTGTTCAAGAGTCTGCCCCTAAATTGCACAGATGAGAAGGATCCACACCACCAAACAGGATTGATAACTTGGCTTCACAGCAGCAGCTGAGATGGAAAAAAAACTGGGATGCAAAAAGCATTAACACACACACACGTCTGGAGGGGCTCCTCTAGGGTATTTTGCTTGAAGTGCGCTGATTGCAGATGCCCCAGGCAATGCCAGGTGGGGACAAATCACAGGGTGGGCACTCTGCCCTGTGCCCCTGGGACACAGCCTTGCCTGCTGTCTGACCTGGCGCCAGTGGGCATGAGCCTGGGTTTGACCACCTAGCCACAGCTGCACCCCGATTTCCTCTGCTCTTACTCCTGTTGTGCAGCCTGGGCCCTGCCCTAGGTCCAGGTCTTCCCAGACCCCCAGTCTGGCTTCCTAACCACCTGACTTCTGCCCCCAGGCCTTCTGCTCCAGCCTGGACGGATCTCGCTGGCTTTCTTCTTCATTTGCACTAAGGTCCCCGTGCATTTTTCCTGTGCTGACTGGCCTTTCTAGTCACCAATGCCTCCGGCCAGATGCTCCCTGTCTGCACATCTTTAAGGCCCTGGCCGATCTGCCCAGCACATGCCCGCTTGGTACCCAGGGAACTAAGCAGCTTAACCCCCTCCAGAGCCACGCCTTTGCCAGCTGGGCTCAATACACAAATTAACAGAGTAAGTGAGGTCTAGTCTTATTAAATGGAACTGATGAAACCATGCAACTAAAATCCAGCAATTTGTTGCCTGTAAATATAGGCAGAGAAAAAGACAATCCTAGACTAATTAAAGCCCATTTCTTGTGCCTGATTTTTCTGCCGAGAAACAACTGTCCACAATATATGCATATATAAACCTCTAGAGTTCAAGGGCGATCCAACTAAAATTAAGATTCTTGGAGGAATAAGCATATTCCAGATAATTTGATTTCAAGAACCTAATGAATCTAATGTTCTTTTCATTACATCATGCTGCCTTTTAGATGCTAACTCCAGTAGTTTCTGGTTAAGTCATTTATATATATATGCTAATGTAATGTAAAAAAACACACGAAAAAAACCCACAAAACTGCATGATCTACCATAAATGGATAGCTCATTTAAAGGCCAAGGGTGGCCACTAATTCCCTTGAAGTTCTCCTTAATATTTATCTTCCTTAGCTGTTAGGTAAAAAATTATCTTGAAAAGCGTAAGAAACTGAAAAGCAATCGTGTTGTTCACTTTTAACATCCTTCACTTACAAGAAACGGTGTTTTATTCTCACTTTCCCCACATTCTGATCATGCAAAATTACAGACTGACATGAAATTACACACTTCAAATATAAGTTGCTGCCTGAAGCGGCAAATTGCTAGCAAGGTGTGATAGCTAGAAATGGGCAGAGGAAACAAAGCCTTTAATCCCTAACTCCTTCCTCAATACCTGTAGCTCGTTCCGAGCAAAGCTAATTAATTGTCAACGCTGGGTGACGCGCTTTGAGGTTTGGGGGCTTCTTGGGTAATTAAATCTGAATATAACAGTTGATTTCGCTTGCTATAGGAAGTAATTCCTCCTTTGCCCTTTTATATCAAAATTTCTTTTTGTTTAACAAATGATACCAGAATTGAAATCTGAAGAAATAATTAAGTTGTTTCAAAGAACAGCAATTAGCATGGGGTCCCTGCATTACGGGACTAGGCACTGGACACAGCGGTGGCACAGGCCGAGGCCTAGGCCTGGCCCTGACTCTGCGGAGGGGCGGGACTGCCGGGACCGCAGGGGCCCCACTAGAGGGACAGTGGCAGGAGCTCACATCTCCTTTCCTAGCTACTCGACTGCCAGGTGACAAGGGATGGGGTCTGCGCAGATCGCTGGAAAGCGGGGCCAACACACGCTGCAGCGGGGTGCACGGGTCACGCTCATGTTCAAAAGCTCCCAAGCAGAGGAAAGGAAGCAACTGTTGTTTTCAATAAAGCAGAGAAGTGGCCTCCGCAAAGCACACAGTATAGATGAGAGATTCTTCCAGCAAAGGAACATGATAGGAAATAAAATCAATAGCAGTCACGGCCTACTGAGACTCTGTGGCCGACTTCTTTTGGGACTTTGCATCAAAGCTGCTAACAGAGACCCGTAACTCACTTGTTGTGCCTACTTGCTTATTTGGTTATTTCTGCAGATGCAGGGCGGTCGTGCTATGGGTGGCATGGGGCAGGGGCAGGACATAGGGTGGACACAGCCACCACTGACAGGACACGAACTTGAGCTCGAAGGACAGGCTCCCTCCACCCCTCCCATTGCCCTGTTGTGGTGATTCCCTCTAACGCTGTGGCTGAAGTTGTTGGGGGCTGTGCACAAGCATGTTCGTGTGTGCATGTGTGTGTGTGTGCGCAGTCTGGGGAGGGAGGGAGAAGGCAGGAAGAGTAAACAAATTAAAAATAAGAAGATAACTCAGTGGATTCCTCTCAAGCAATTCGTCTCTCTCAACTAATGTCTTTATTACATTCTTCATAGTTACTTTTTTGTCTTGTTAATAAGTATGTTTGAAACGATTAAACACTGCTATGCAGAAAGGAAATCATTTGGAGGGAAACTGTAGGCAACAGATTCATCAAAATAAAATGAAGACAGTTCAAGTTTCATGGTTAACTCTGTTAAGAAGCCTGAGCCTGTGAAACTGCACGTTTCACTAATGTTTATTTTAGAGGGTGCACTACTTTAGGGAGGTAAAATATATAGTAAGTAAAGCTGAATTTTTTATGCAGTGGCTATTCTGATTTATTAGACTCCTAAGTTAAATGAGTCCCGTATTCGCAGAATTATAAGTAGTTTTCTGACTCTGAATCCTTGGCTAAGAATAAAATTCCCAGGTATGATATTATCATGAGAAAAATAATATTTCTATGTACCAACAGAGCTCCTAGGAACAGACTGTGTGAGGAGAGGGAAGTGCCTGTTCTTAGAAGAGGGTGCCATCCAGCTGGGTCTGAATCAGTTCAGGTGCAGCTGGACAGGATGTCACTCATGTCACCTGCTCAATCAGGCTCAATCCATCATCTTCTCATGTCGGTTCTCAAGTTGACACAACAGATAGGTTTCTACGAATTGCTTGTGCTTCAAGTTTTACAAATTAAATCTTACTTCGCATTGATTTCTATGAACATTTCAGAGAACTTTTGTCTATATATTTTTTTAAGGTTATCTTTATTGTTGAAAATATTACAGATGCCCCCTTTTTACCCCATTGATCCCCTCCACCCCGCATCCACCCCACCCCCAGGCCTCCCCCAGACCAGTGTCTGTGTCCATGGGTTATGCTTATAAACATATTAAGTTTTTTAGTTAATCTCTCCCCGCCCACTCCCCCCTCCCCACCCTCCCTCTAGATCCCTCAGTCTGTTCCATGCTTCTGTGTCTCTGGATCCATTTGGTTCATCGGTTTATTTTGGTTATTAGAGTCCACACATAAGTGAGATCATGTGGTGCTTGTCTTTCTCTGACTGGCCAGCATCTTGGATCCCTCCGAGACTTTTTGTCTTTATGAACGATATTCCACTGAGAGTGGCTACACTTTTTAACATTTCTGTGCTCTCCTTCTACCCTGTCAAAGAAATTACTAACCACCACCAATGCAAAGACTCAGTCAGGGCTGCACTTAAAGATGCACAGAAGGGACCCAGCCTAATTACCAAGAAATGGGTTAGAAATAGAAAAGATTTTTCACTTTTTGTAGAGAGCCTCTGACTCCACGGACAGAAACCACTTATTTTAATGACGTAAAATCTTGGTTTAGATCTTCATTTGTCATATAAGATATAAAAATATTCAGTTTAGGTTTTCAGACTGAAGAGTCTTCAGTAGGAAGATGGCAACTGAGGCTCTATGAATGGATGCAATGGCCCCAGGAGGTGCAGAGTAGAATCTGCACCCAGAACAGATCGTCGAAAAAATATATTTTTTTGATGTGCCGCAGAATTTTAGGAATTAGCCTACGTGTGCCATGAGATGAACAAGGTTGAAAATCCCGGGTGTAGGTGGTGGCTTTTGTTTTAAAATTCCTCTAGCCCAGAGGTTCCTCAAGGCTATGCTTTGGGACTAATCAGATACACTTAAGTTTCTAAATATCTTCCAAAGCAAGCCTGTTTAAGTTGTATTAACAAGTTCTTCATCACCTTTGGGGAAGATGGGGGTTTTTTTGGTTTTTTTTCAGAAGGCTAAAACCAGCCTCTGTGCATTGCTTCTTAAAGGGCACAGCACAGCCTAACCTCCTGAGTTCCCTGGATCCACCGGGATGTCTGGCTCCCTGCCTCCCGGCCCACACTCCAAGGCAAGGCGGTGGTCAGAGCTGATGCTTAACGTCACCTGCTCCAACGGAAGCCTTGCTCGTGACAACACGGGCTTTTATTTTGAATGGTGCCTGGCACACAGTAGGTGCTCAATAAACACTTGCAGACTAAGGGAACAAACACCCAGACTTTTCTGTTTGTGGTTAAGGCTCGTTGGCTTCTTAAATGATGACGAGCCGTAAAATATTCTGCGCTATGGGGTTTTGCAGGCTCTGTTCATAAAACAAATATAATTACCATCTTCATTATGATTCTTTTTCCACATCATTATTAGTCTGCGGCCAACACTTGTTTTACCGAGCCTTCAAGGGAGGGATATTTTGAGGTTGCCTGCTGAAGCCAACATCCTCCCTGGGTTCTCCATGAGGTAAAGGCTGTGGGTTTCTGCTTTATAAGGTTAATTCCAAAAGTCAATTGGATTAGATGATCCTTTCTGCCATTCCTGACCTTTAGAGAAAAAAACAGTTGCTGCCAGACTCGCAGGGGAGGGCTCTTTCTCTCCTCCAGAGGGGGCTCAAAGTCCACATTTCCTGGGCTTTTCCCTGGGGTCGCTGGCATGGGAGACATGCCTTTAGATATGGCTTACGTTTATTGTTAACTAATGAATCTTCAATTTTTTTAAAAATCTTCAATTTTTAAAAAAATATGTATTTTTCAAGATTATATTCTCAAGGTAATTAAATCAATGTTCCTGTTCTTGAACAATATGTTCTTATTAGAGTGACAATTCAACAATTCAATTTTATCCTGCTCTGCTTTTCCCCAGAATGAAAACATAGGTTAAGCCAAAACACTTAATTGTGCCCAATTTTTTCTCTTGCTGGAGGCTCAAAGTTTCTTAAATAAAACAAATGCGGCCATTGAAGTCCGAGTTAATACAGCAAATTCTCTATTTCAGGGCACCGTCATCCATTTTGCTTGGAAATAATTTTCCACTTCTGAACTTTAATAGATTTCACTGTATTTCAAAAACGTCTTCCCATTTATATTCCTTACTACATGTATTACCTCCTTACAAAACTGTAAGCTCCTGGAGGCTACAGCCAGTAGCTCACTTACGTATTTATCCTGCATGTGGCAACATCTTTATGAACATTTGTTGAACACAAAGAATGCATAAGTGGATCCACGAATGAGTGTGTAAGAGGGTGACTGCTCCCACCAACTCTGCCCCCCGACTTCTGGCAGGTCCCAAACCCAGTATGTCTTTCTTCAAAGATTTGAAAGTCAACAAGACATGATCCCTAACGACTCCCCAGCTCTAAGATGCTTCTGCTTTTATAAGTACTGTGACACTTTAACTTGCTATTAAAAGCATCCAAAACATTATTTCACTCTTCCTTGGGGTTCTAGAAGGCTCTAGATCTTAGATTCTTAGTATCTTCTCCCACTATCATGAATTCCTTGTGTGCGCCTTAATAAAGTAACCAGTTAACAGGATGCTGGCAAGTAGATGTTCACTACAACGGTAAAAAGACCAAATTACCTGAAAGGTGCCTTAAAATCCTGCGCTTTTGCTATAGATGGTTTCCGTTTTCTTCTGAATTTTCAAGTGAAATCAAGTTCTTTGGACCCTCTATTCTGTTCTGTCTCGTCAGGCAATGATTTTAGAAATGGATACACAGATAAATGAGTTAACCATTAGCCTCAGACACCCACCCAATGCAGTCACAGAGCCAAGGTCCTACCCGCAGGTGGGGGGTCCACTCCTACACCCTTTCCCTTGCACCTGACCCAGGAGCCACTGCTGCTCAGCCGCTGTGAAAGCATGACATAATTTTGAATTTTATCTGATGCAAATGATTATTTATCATCATCAAGCCATCCTATTTGATGGGATCTATTTTACTAATCACTGCCTGTTTGGGGAATCTGAAAAAATATTTTGTTTTAATGCCCATGTGATAGGAATATAATTACATGACACCCTCGTTTCTGTGCACAAACAGAGTCATGCCAGCGTCCCTAAGATGCCCCCTTCCTATTCACCCTTCTAGGCCGAGATTGCTGCATGTGACAGCTTCCCCAGCACTCAAATGAGAACTGATTCTTTCTTTCCCATATGTTCTGATAGTATTTTGCTAATAAAGCTACCTTGTGGCTGATCACAGTGTATTCCAGTAGAACTAACGTGTCTCAGCCACTCCTCTCCGTGGTTCACTTTGAATCCCAAAGCCCTTGCAAAGTGCCTGTGCCATAGTAGATGTTCAATAAATGTTTGTGTGCCAAATACCTGCTTCCTGTCCTAATTCTGATCTGCAGGCCTTTATTTTAAAATTAGACATAGAGTAAACTGTTGATTTATTTTTTATTAAGAGCCAGATAGAGTTCTAAACAGAGATTGAATTTTGTACAGATTTCGCCACTGTGGCTGAAAGCTAAATGCTGGCAGCTACTTTTCCCGTCTCCACTTATATAGTCACATTCAAGTCTTTTCCTGTTCCAAGTGCCACACTGGAAAAATGTTGCCTACACTCAAGAATCAAAATATCGAGAGAGAAAGCCCCCTGATGGTGGGGTGAGGCGAAGGCAGTGGCCACTGAGAACAGCCAGGGATCCCTAAAGGGCAATCAGCCTGCCCCCCCGCCCCCACCCCGCTGGCTCTTAGTCCCCAGGGTCCAGGGACAGCCTGGCAACTGGAACTTTGGGTTCAGCTGACGAGTGTGTGCAAATGACAGTTTGGCTGTCAAGGAGCTTATTACCTAAGCCAGGAGCTTGCAGATTGCTGAGCTGACAGCTCAGATTTGTGGCTGCGCAGAATTCCTCAGTTCCCCCTAAGAGCGGCCAATAGGCACAGACAGGCCTTGTGGGCTCGTCACTTCACCCACATCAGCATCCCCACCCCAAGGTGCAGCAGGTGGCTCATTTGTGGCGACATCCGAGGGTCACAGCAAAGTGAAAAACGAGCCTGGGGCTGGACCCGAAGAGGTGGATTAATATTCGCACTAACGCTGCAGTGGGCTTTTCCACATATGTGCTTAGTGCTCACACACACATCCCACGGAGAGGCCCATTCACAGAGCAAGCTCAGGAACACGACCACGTGTCACCCTCCGGGCCATCTCGTGACTCGGCATCAGGACTGGCCAATGACTATTTCTGTGAAACATGCTTTTTTTTTTTCTTCCCCTGCAAAGGGCATTTTCTGAAGGAAAAACAGACCTAAAGCCAAGGAAGAGCCCGGTTCATCCAAAACCAAAATTCCCAGCATCGCCTCCAGTGAGAAGGCTCATGAAATGGAGCAAAGACCCAAACATGAGGCTGGAACCCAAACCTGGGCTTGTCTGACTCAGGATGGCACAGCCACTGTGGAAAGCACTATGGAGCTGCCTCAAAAAATTAAAAACGGAACTGCCTTATGACCCAGCGATCCCGCTTCTAGGATTTTATCCGAAGAAACCTGAAACACCAATTTGAAAGAATATATGCACCCCTCTGCTTACTGCAGCATTGACAATAGCCAAGATCTGGAAGCGCCCGAGTGCCCATCAGTAGGTGAGCGGACAGAACAGCTGTGGGACATTTACGCTGTGGAATACTACGCAGCTGTGAAGAGGGATCTCGTACCCTTTGGGACAGCATGGAGGGACCTGGAGAAAAGTATGCTGAGTGAAATAAGCCAGGCAGAGAGAGACAAGTACCATGTGATTTCACTCATGGAATCTAATGAACAAACTCAACTACCAAGCAAAACAGAGACAGACTGAGAGAGAGCGAGCAGGCAGACAGCTCTGGGGGGGGTGGGTTGAGCAAAAACATAAAAAGAAAAGAGAGAACTCATACACGTGGACAACAGTGTGGTGATCTGGGGGTGGGGGTGGGATAGAGGGGATAAATGGTGATGGAAAAAATTAAATTTAAAAAAAAGAAGTCCCGCTCTTTCCTTGAGGGGGCTGCCTCCACTGTGAAGCCCAGAAAGGAGGCAGCGTGGATTTTCCTTGCCCAGGCCGCCGTCTTGTTCTCCCCCAACCTCTGCTTTCAGACACCCGGTGTCCTCTCAGGTGGGGATGGCCAGTCACCCGCTCACACCCAGGGGCACAGTGAGGTTACAGAGCGATCCTCCCAGGGGCACTGGCTCTCACTCTTATCTCCTGTTTTGGAATAAAAAGTTTTGCCGCTCACAGGGTTTCAAACATCAGAGCCTCGGGTCCACACAAAGCTTGTCCTGCTTCCATGACAAAGAACGGCCCCGCGCCGCAGGGACAGCGCAGAAAAACAATCTTGCTCTGTTCCACTGAAGTTTATGAATCTCAGTACCTAAGAAGCCTGCTGGAATGTTGGCCCTAAACGTGCACTGCGTCTCACACAAACCGAAATGTCTCATCAAAGACTCTCACGCACACTCTGTCGTTTCATCTTCACTCGAGGCGGGTGACGGAGGCCGGGCAGAGGTGCTTCGGTCTTTGTCATTCAAGCATCCACCCAGCACATGTGTGTTGAGCCGGGCCCTGGTCTTGATACCAAATGCAGAGCTTCAAGGCAGAGGGGTCACGGCCAAGGTGATACAGCCCAGGGAGAGAGGCGGACAAGCACACTGATGCCTATGGGGGGCCACAGGCAGGCAGGTGTCACAGCATCGCAGAGGAGGGGCCCTGACCCCGGAGCAGGGGAGCAGGGAATGTTGCATAAAAGCAAAGAAAGAAAGAAGCCAAGACCAGGCAGAAAGGAGAAGATGCCGGGTTGAGGGACCAGCATGAATCTTGACGCGTGGCCCATTTAGGAAAACGGTAGTATTCCCATTTCTGGGGCATGGGGAAGGGGTGGTAATTGTCTTAAGGTCACACAGCGGTTGCTAACAGAGCTGGGACTCAACCACCTCGGTCTCGATTCCTACTCTTTCCATTCCAGCACATGTGTCCCCAGGGTCCCCATCAGCTAGGGTCTGGGGCCTCTGAGAGTGTCTGACAGGCAGGCTCACTGCTGGCAGGAGATCACGAGGACAGAGTCAGTAAGGACTCGACCAGGCACTGAGCTGAGCTCCGTGTGTGATCATTCAATTCTCAAAAAATCTCATGAGGGAAGCCTGGTATGCACTTTATTGATGCCAATAACAGGAGTTTAGAGAAGCTATGTAACGTACTGGTCAATAGCTCATATGGGCACAATACCTATTGGTTCTGCTGAATCTGGATGTTATTTAAAGCAGTTCTTCTGACTCCTAGAGGGAGACAACGAGGGAACTAGTCCAGGAGAGATGGCACCAGGAGAGCTTGCAGTGGCATTTCTCATAGGTCTGCTTTGCTTTGCGAATGCACTGAAGGTGTGTTTCTTCCCTGCAGTCTCTCCAAGGGCAGAGCTGAGAAGGTGAGATTAAGAACGGGTGTGTTGCCCTGGCCGGTGTGGCTCAGTTGGGTGGAGCATCACCCCCGTGCACCGAAAGGTTGACGGTTCGAATCCCAGTCAAGTCACATGCCTGGGTTGTGGGTCCGATCCTGTGAGGGGGTGCGCTGGAGGCAGCCGATCCATGTCTCATTCTCACTTTTGGATCCAAAGCAGTCGCTAAGGAAGATGGATACCCAGAGAGAGCTCGTGAGCGTAGCAGGGACTGGGGAGCAAAGCGAGAGAGCTGGCAGTTTAGCTGGAGCAGAAGATCAGGCCCAAACGAAAGCTCCATCCGTCTGTAAGGGGCTGATCCCTTTCGGACCGGCTCAACCATCTGGCGTTATCAGTTTGGAGCTTCTGGGTGCCTAACAGACCTTTGAAACTCCTCAGGGACCACATGTCCTTCCCTTTCACTCTCTTCTTTCTCTCACCTTGATTCCAGCGTTTTTGTTAATTGCTCAGCAGTTTTACCGATGCCAATCGGCCACCTCTCTCAAAGGCTGTTTGCAGGTATCAGCATATCTGGCCTCTTTGCTCATCCACCAGTGAAAAGCACTCTCCCCCCTCCTTGGCAGCTGATCTTGGCCTTAACAGGACACATGGGAGAGTCCTGGGGGATGAGCTGTGCTCCAGGGGACACTTCAGAGGCACAGAAAGGCATGGGCCGGGCCAGAGGAGGGAGAGCAGGAGGCGGCTGGGAACAAGGGAAGGGAGCTGCTTGCTCTGTTAACGTGAGCAGGAACTCCAAGGATTGCTTCTTATTGGCTTCTTTATATTTCTGGAAAACGCTCCCTCCTTTGCTCAAAATCCCAGAGTAGCATGCGAGCATCTCCGTCTCCACGCATCCAGGAAGCCTGCCCTCGGAATCTAAGTGCTTAACAGGGATGTACCTGCTTTCACAAACGGGAAACCAACATCCAGGACGGTGCCTGGGATCTGAGTAAGGGAGTTATTCCTTTTCTAATGTGACTTTGTGTTTTAATCATTTCCTTTGTCCTGGCATGGACAGCTTTGCGTTTCTCACTCCCCATCCCACGCCCCCAGCCCCACCTCTTCCAGATGCGCCAGTCTCACAGGATCCATACAAACAAGAAACCCAAATAAAACAGCACAAGATGGAAACCATTTTCCCCGCGATACAACCACCCACGTGATGATGCCAACATGTGTTTTGTGTCTCAGATTTCCCTTGATAACAAAGGACATATTTTAAAAGGCGTGGCCCTAGGTATAGCTGGCCAGCAGGGATCTGGAAGCGTTTGGGGATTTGGTTCGGTTTTAGGCTGGTCCCCTCGGGGGCTCAGGGCCATGGCCCTGGACGATGTTAAGGGTCGATCGGTAAAGTTAGGAACACTCCGGGTCAGGTTTGTCAGATAGGATCTCATTCAATTGCTCAGAGAACTGCTTTCATATTCAGGCATCGACTGAGCTCATTCGATTCCAAATTTGGCAGCCCTGGGGGTTGCCTTACAGCACTCCCTCTGTCCAGAGCTGGGCAGGGCTGCTGGAGAGGGGCTTCAGAGGGGTCTTTCATGAGGTTCCAAGGCTCAGAGGGAAGGATGGGGCTGGGAGACAGGCATGGGGAGGGGCAGGGGGGAGGGGCAATGGGCCTGCCTGGGGTATGGTTGTGAGGGAGCCAGAAAGGCCAAGATCACCCAAAAAAGCTCATTCCAGGGCCCTTGCTAAAAAGCCCACTCCCACATCTAAGCAAGTTTTAAGAAGCCAGACATATTCATATTAACACCAATGTATAGGCTCTAAAAGGAAAAGTTGCAACTGGTCATAAAAAATTTAAAAAATCAGCAATCTATTTTGATGTCCTTCCCTAAAAAATGTATGGCCTTAAAAGTATTCTTTAAAATACTGCTACTCTTTCGATACAAAATTAACCTCACTTAAGACTTCAAAGAAAAGGCAAATCATATTATTTCGTTTCAATTTCTAACCTTTTAGATGCTGTTCCCTTCTCCTGCGAAATAAACTGAATTTGCTCTTCGAGTTACTTGTTTTTTTTTCCTTTCCCTGAATCCTGGGGAATTTAAGAGCTCAGATGAAGCTCTAGCACAGAAAAATGGAAAACTCCGTGACTGGCATAGATGAGCTTTCAAACCTCCAGTGTCCTACACCTCTGGGGTGACCAGACATTAGATTCCACAGTGGGGAAGGACCCTGTCTCAAGAAAAGCTGAAATGGAAGAGAAATATAATCGACATTTAACATCACAAAAAAAAAAAGATCTCATTTATGTAACTATAAAGGACCTCTTCTAAAACCACAGGCTAACTTCATTTTTATGATCCTGTCCAGAGAGCACATTTGAATTCCATCTTTGATTCTAAAGAGAGCCAATGTCAAATTTTTTAGCAACTCGGAGTAAGTCTGACAATGACTGTCAATTCAAAACCTGGTTCATTTCCTTCCTGCTTTAGTCGCATCCTCGGGGGTGTTGCAGATCCTATGCCAGGAGTTTGGGTATCTCATCTCATAGAGCTGTGTATGTATTCTGCAAGTCAACTGAACAACAACAAAAAAAAGCTCATAAAATCTAGACCCTCCTCACTTCTTTGGAGTACTTTACACATTTTATTTTCACTTTTCTCAAAAAGAAATTCACTGAAAAAGTTAAAGTATGAAAAAAAGAACAAAAAAAACAACTACAACAGACCATCTAACTGTAGGAACACATATAACTGTTACTTACACCGCTTTCCAATCCATCATTGGCACATCATGGCTAAATTATCAAGTGCAGAATCCATTTCTTCCCATCTGTTAATAAATAGCTTCTCTCAAATGTCTCTTGCAGATCTGGGGCCATCTCAGGAGGAAGTAAGAAAGTGCAAAGGTGAAGGAGAAGAGGCTGGGAAATTCGAAAATCCATGGGGGTCTGGGACGGCTCAGAGCAGCCCCCGCAGGGACATTCCTGCGACTGCAGCCCGTGGCTAAACCATGGCCCCAGCCTCTCTGAGCCCCCAGCCAGCCTCGCAGCCCAGCTCAGCCCCGGCTCCCACATCGCATCTCCCTCCAGGAACACCGCATCGACGGAAGGGATCCTGCCAATCTGGGCAGATGCAAGCAGGCTTCTCCGAGGAAGCCAAGCCGCCAGTTCTCTCTCCTGTCTGCTATCTCAGAGAGAGGGAGGGGGGAGAGCAGAGGCGGGCAGGGAGGGAGGGGGAGAGAGACAGGCAGAGAGGGAGAGAGGAGAGCCCAGCCGAGACAGAAACACTTGCTAAAACTCCCATTAACCACAGTAGCTTGGGAATTTTCTGAGCACAGGAGCTGCAACACAGACTCGCCAAATCAAATGTTTAAAACCTTTCATGACACATCCATGTCCACTTTTAGTGCAGACAAAGCCCAGGGTACCAAGGTTCTGGTTGTGTGTGCAGCCCTGTAAGTAAACACTTGTAGACACACATGCAGATGTATGTCCCCACGAGAGTAATATCTACACGCATATATTTCAGGGAAGGTGTCTAGTGTCGCAGTTGACACATCTTGAAGCTATTCAGATGCTCTGAGCAATGGGAGTGCAGCTCAGACACACAGCGCCCGTGGCCTCGGATACCACCCTTGGTCATTCCTTCCCCAGCTTTGGGGGTTCCTGTTTCTTTTGCCCTGCCTCAGGAAAGAAGCCCCCCAAATGAAGAGGGTAGAGAGGTGCCGCAGGGGCTTGCAGTGACTGTCATCTCTGCACCCCATTCTCCGTTGTTTGTGACACTGCAGCCCAGGATGCTCCACAGACAGAGCCAAGGCACAGACTATGCCCAAGGGAGGGAGTGACATGAGGCAGGGACGTGAGACACACAAATAGGCTCTGCAGGTGGCGCAGGAACAGGTGGAGACATACAAGGAGGAAGAGCTAACAGGTATGCTGGAAGGGCAGCCACGGGGGTGGGAGCACAAGACCACCTCCAACCCATTCCTGACTGTCCCCTACAGCCCTCCCTCTCTACAGAAGGAATCCTCTCCAGTATATCTCCAAGGGTGGGCCCAATCTTCCACATCAGATACACCCCGTGACAGGTGTAAAGATGAGGATCCTCGGACCCTACCCCAAAGATTCTGCCTTTTCACACGCCCCACAGGTGACTCTGATGGAGACTGAAGTCTGTGAAGACCCGGGTCTTCATCCGTGTTGACTGGCTGGATGAATGAAAAATTGAATGAAATGAGAAGAGGTCCTAATGGAACACCCGTGAGAACCCAACATTTTCGGAAGGTGGACTGACAAAATAAAACTAAAATGAGTGGTTGGACTGGTGAGAGATGAACCAGGAGAGAGAGAATCGTAGAAACTAAATGAGAGTTTTGAGAAGGAATGACTTGCCACTTTCCCAACATGCCACAGTTTCCCACAGCTAATCTCAATCATTGTTATACATCCTCAAATTCTGGACACAAAGTAGGCACTCAGTAAATATGCATTAATTAAATGGCTAAATATATCACTAGAGTATTTCTTAACCTGTGTGGCTGGTACATAGATGTTTGCCCTATTGTTGGTCTTTAAACTGGGCATCTTTCAATGTTTCATATGCTATTTTGTGTGCATAATACACTTAACAAAAAATTAAAATAAGTCATAACATCTGCTCTAAAAAGTTAGTACTTCGTGGATAATGAAGAGAAACAAATCACAGAGAGCTAATCGAACGTTAATAGGACAAAAAGCACAAGAAGGAACCAGGATGAGGTGCACCCAGTGGGGTGTGCAATATTCCGGAGGTCGTTTTCGATCAATTGATGTTTCGGGGGCTCAGAAAGGCGTCACGTTTGTAATCAGCAGTGGCAAAGAGATGACCCAAACAGAGACGGGCTGCATGAAGTGGGAGCAGAGCTTGTACTAACTCTCCTGGAGAAGCATCACCAAAGTTAGCAGAGGACAAATCTCCCATTTATTTGGCTTAAAAAGTTTGGAGCAGTTATAAATTAAAAGTTAGGAATTACCCTAATAATTCAATGAACGGATGGATGGATGGATGGATGGATGGATGGATGGATGGATGGATGGATGGATGGAGTGGATGGAAGGATGGATGGAGTGGATGGAAGGATGGAAGGATGGATGGATGGATGGAGTGGAGGATGGAGTGGATGGAGGGGTGGGTGGGTGGATGGATGGACAGATGGATAGATGGACAGATGGACAGATGGGTGGTGGGCTGGATGGATGGTTAGCTGGATAGATTGAGGAATGGATGGATAGATGAGTGAATGAATAGAGGGGTGAATGGATGGAGAACTGGAGGACTAGAGGGAGGGAGGGAGGGAGGGAGGGAGGGAGGGAGGGAGGGAAGGAAGGAAGGAAGGAAGGAAGGAAGGAAGGAAGGAAGGAAGGAAGGAAGGAAGGAAGGAAGGAAGGGATGGTTAGATGGAGTGCTAGAGGAAGAGGGCCCAAAACAACCCTGGGGTTTATCACTATCTAAGGGACACTTGAAACACTGTTTTAGTTTTCAAAGTATTTTATTTGGTATCGAGTCCCCTATGAACAACTGAGGAGTCATAGCTCAGAAAAAGTAACTTACTGGCTCTTGGTCACACAGCTAATAACTTCCAGAATGAGATCTAGAATCCAAATTCTTCCACACATAACTGCTGCATTTACCACTGTACCAAATTAAGCCCTAACAGATGAAATGTCATTAAACCCAGTGAAACAGATGAACATGAAAAACAGCCACAGGATTCCACCTTAAAACGCAAAGGAGCAGTTGACCTATTCAGCTGCTCCTATCTCAAGGACTGGCCTGTTCATCGAAACATTTGTTTAGCAAGCAGCAGACTCAGTACTACAGAGCTGGGAATCCCCAACTGGAAGTTTGGGGTGGGCCAGCAGATGGCTGGGAACGCTGCCACCAGCATCTTCCTCTCCACTATCCCTTGTGTTCACCACATCTCCCAGTGGCCCTGTGTGGTGGAGACAAGGAGACAGATGTGCCTTCTAGATCTTTCTTCAAGATAGGTCTTATTGTCCCAGCTGTGGAGAGCCAGCCTCCAGCTGTCATCTCTTTAGGATTTGCCTCAGCTGCAGACAGTCACTGTACCCAAGAGCATGGCTTTCCCCGGGTGGCCCACATCCAATGACTGATAGATGTGGGGTCCAATGGCCCAGCCATTAAGTCCAATACAGGTCACCATGATGGGCCATTTATGTCCCAGAGTTTCCCTGTGGGGTTGGCCCAGGCTTTGTTGGGTCTTAGGCAGTTTGGCATTGTACCCTATGCAATCCTGTGTCCCCCCCTTATTTCTACAGGTGTTAACAAACATCCCATATGGCCAACTCCACCTCAGTGTTGGTCTCCAGAGAATCCAACAGGCAACCCCCTGGGATGAAGCAGTGGTGTCCTTGTGCTGGGCCCTTGAACCCCGGTCACTGGAGCTTAACTACCAGCAACCTCCACACATGTGCCTCTAGTGACATCAGAGCTTCAAGACAACAAAAATCAACTCTTCCTCCCTCCCCCAAATGTTGGGCCACTTATTGTATCTCCAGATCCGAGTTCTCTCACCTAGAGGAAATCAGAGGCTGCAGGGGGCTCTGGGGCCTCCTGGGTGGTATAAAGAAGTGAGATCCCCTCTTCAACCACAGTAGCTCTGCTTTTATCCATTTTATATGGCAAGGATTTTGTTTAAAATTGGGGCTTTAGAGTTAAGCATGTTTTTGAAACCCACTGGTCCAGATGATCCCATAGACAACCACCATCATCGGTAGCCTTCTACCATGTTCTGACTGTCCTCAGAGGACACACAAAAAGCATGGCGCTCTGGGCCATGCACTGGTTTGGAAAACCAAATAGACTCGAATATAAAGACAAGATCACAATACGGATTAAGTGACAAGGCGCCTGCAAGGCTAAATTCTGGTTTACTGCACAAATCAGGAACTATATAAATAATGAGGGAATTAAGAATCGTTTCCTGGAAGATTTGGACAATTTATTAGCTTACGAGGGTATCGGAAGAATTTACGATGTTTAAGTAGAAGAAAGAGTTTTCAGTAAGATGAACGGAATCCCTTGGCTGTGGTCTGCAGTTCCGCCCCCTTCCTAGCCGCAAACACAGCAAGTAATGTGACGAAGGCTGTCTTGGGGGACATGAAAAATTAGGCCCCCCTGACTCTGCAGGGAGCCCAAGAGAGACCAGCTGCCTTATTCCCTCTTGCAAGGAAATCCCATTCCAAGTAATAATTAAAAAGAAAAGAAACTCAAGAAGCTAAAGCTCTACTGATAACATTTTATATAAAAATGTATGTATTCATATGCAAGGAAGGGCTTTTACTGGTCAGCAAATAGTTATAATTTTTTTAACACTCTACAAGAATCCTACCTAAATTACCTATGAATTTCCCTATGGGAAAAACCCAACATTGGATAAACCCTTCATCATTTAAAGACTCCATGATAAAAATAAGTCTTGTGTATTCTGAAAATACAACGCAGAGACAAATTAAAAGTCAGTTGTGTCCCTTGATGTATGGTACCACCAAATCTACATATTTTATGCGTGTTTATATTTGGTAATTATTTTCAAGATCTAGGTTATTCGGAAAAGAAAGCTTGACAGAAGGAGAGGAGGGACATTACACTATATAATGCAAGCTGTACACAGTGCCTTGTATGCGATCCCATCTTGCCACTTGGGAAGCCTTCTGGAAAGTGCCTGTAACACCTGGGATGGGTCCACAGGAGGAGAGACCAATATTCAAACCTTCCCAAGGCAGCCGCCAAGTGGCAAAGCCACGACTAAACCTCCTAAGCTTCAGCTCCGCGCCCACTGGTCTGTCCTGGGGTGTCACAGCCCTGTCACCATCGAGTTTCTTTCATGCACGAAAACCACTCTTCAGATATGCGGGGCTGCGATGCCCTTGACCTTCAGCCTGGTGGACTTGAAAGAGGGTTTTATCCGCTTCTAAAGAACTGAGGAATTCCCTCCATAGAAGGCGTTGGAGAACAGAGATCTTTGGTTGACAATAGTCAGGACATCAAACAATTCTTTTGAAATGGAAGGTCAAACATCTCTACTATTTAGTTAGATCTGCATGGGAAAAGGAAGCACTTTTAAGAACATAAATGCCAAATATGGGGAAAGCCGGTATCTTAACTTCCTTGACATGTGGTCTGTACAGGGTGGCCGGCACTACCGAAAACCTTGGCATTTACTGTAAATTAGGAGTTTAATTTGTATCATATACAGCCCAGTAGATATGAAATGTGTGTGTTAATGAGGTGTAGTCATGAGGCAAAATGATACAGGAAATCCTAGATGTCATCTTTAGAAGACAAATTAGGAAAATGTATGTCTGGTTGAAAAATAGTTCACTGTAAGGTCCTATTCCAACCAATAGAGGTAAGTGTTCAGGGAGATCCCACTCACAGCGAGAAAGGATTTGGTGTTGGCTGAGGTCCTGGATTCGTTAGTCCCCCTGACATGTTATTTCTTTCTTAATCTAGAGGCATTTTCTTCATACCCAGATAATGTCTATAATCATAACTATCATCTCTTTTCCTTTCTTCCTTCCACCAAACAAATTTGGAGGGAGTGCCCAGTACACGACCAACCTAGCTCTGATCTTCATTGAGCTCGCAGCCTCATGTAAACTAGCCATGGTTTTCCAGAATAATTGTTGCTTCTCCCCACTCCACCTTAATCTTGAAAAAATCAAGAGAGAGGAAGGGAGAGGGGAAGAAAGAGAAAAACATCAATGTGAGAGCAAAGCATCGATCGGCTGCCTCCTGCACGTCCCCACCACCAAGGATCAAACCCGCAACCCAGGCATGTGCCCTGACTGGTAACTGAACCTGCAACCTTTCAGTGCACAGGACGACACCCAACCAACTGAGCCACACTGGCCAGGGCAGAAAGCATGTATATTTTATCTAGTTTTTCATTAAACTCTAAATCTCTAGTTGGAAGAAATCATGCCATAAAGAGCTTTCGTATCAAGTAGTTATAAAACAATAGACAAAATGACTTTCTGATCAGAAGAAGAGAAGCGAGGGATCTGGCCTGGGTCTGGGGTTTGTCTTGTCTGAAGTCTCTGCTACTTCAGCTGGCGTCTCTGTCGACTTGCCCAGTCAACGGCCAGCTGCTCAGAGGACTATGCAGATGCCCAGCTGGTATGAATGTGCCACAGGCAGTCGATACTGAAATACCAGGGAAGCACAGTGTCTGGGTGACAAAGACGCAGCCTGGCTCTGCCGACGGCAGCGGGGCACGGCCCAATTTAGCCAAAGGCTCGACAGGCCTCTGTCTGCGTGTCGGTGAAGGGACAGAACTACCGTGGACTGTCGTATGCCTGCAACTACGTGGCTGCTCCTAGCAAAACCACAACTGCCTCCGCTTCACACCACAAAGTCTAATTCTGACATGGATCCTTACTAGCGGCCCTGGAGAGCCAGCAGCCTCCATTTAAAAAGTGTTCTGCAGATCTTAAAAAAAACAAACCTCCGTGATCCCTTTGTACACGAAAGCAGGGTGACCACCCCTTTTCGGATGTAAGAGGAACGAGAAATTGACTCCAGTTGCTTTTATAAAGTTAGAGAACAGGTAACAAAGAACCCTGGCATCGAACTAACATGAGAGGAAATCTCTCAGCACCGCGACCACAAACACCTGGCCAGTACTGACCCTACAACAGGCCCAGTCCTAAGGGCTTTCCGTCGATCGATTTATTCAACCCTCATTACAACTCGGCCAAATGCATTATTCCCCTTATTCTACAGGCACAGACACTGAAGATATAGACATTAACAAAGAAGTTAAAAGCTTTTCCTGAGGTGACACAGCTACTAAGTGGCAAAGCCAAGATCGAGAGCCACTCCGTCTGGTTTTAGAGTTCCCTCTGTCAAACGCTACACTCGACGGCCTTGTCTAGGTGACCAAAGTTCTCCAAGGTATTGTTTTAGCTGTGAAATGGGAACAATGGTGCTGAGGATCACCAGGATGTCTAGGATAAAGCATCTAAGCTGCTTAGCCTCTACTTTAATTATTAGCAGGGCCCAATCCCCACCTGCCTTTCTGGCCTCTGTGACATCACTAAGCCCCAGGTTCCACGTCAACTTTCCTCTCTGGTTGGCCTGGGATGGAGGCAGTGTTTTAGCTCCAGAGAGAGAGGGAGCAGAGCTGTTGAAGGAGGTGACTTCCACCTTGACCCTCGCCCTGACCTTGAGGACGCAAACCCATTAACCCACCACATTCCCATTCGGCATGTTGCCCCCCCGGCCCCTTCCCAGCCCTGTGGAATTCCTTCTGCAATTCCATGTGACCCCTCAAGTTGGCCGGGAGCCAGCCTTTGCCCTGGTGAAGTCTGAGGGCTACGTAAGCCACCTTGTCTTGGATGTTCTTCTGCGAGCCTGGAAGGAACTCGAAGTCAATTTTTGACAAGTTATTGGCAAGGCCGGAGGAAGCTCCTGCCAATCTGCTTCAGGCACTGAGCATGTTAACAGGTGTTGCACCAGGTGTTATTACCACGTTACTTACAACAAACCCAGTTTTCCACCGATTGTGTGGGTTACAGTGCTACGGGCTTTGCACTTCACCAAGTAACGTCTGTCTTCTAACTCAGAAAACTCAGGATGTGTGTCTCAGATGTGAGACACATTCATTGCAAATGAGACTCACTCAGGAATCGGAATGTGGGCTACCTGAGCAATGCTATTCAGATCAAACCATCCCTTTCTAAAGGGACAGTTGTCACGCCCAGGCCTCAGGTGTGGGGAGGGGCCCTGGCGACAGCGGTTCTCCAAGGTGAGTCAGCAGCTTCACCCTGAGGGATTTCAGATCTGGAAGGAATTCCTCGGACCTCTCTGCCCTGGGGCTGAGAGGCTGGGTGTCTGAGACACAGGGTTCAAAAACTCCCAATATTATCAGCGAGAGCCTACATTCTCATGGATAACAGGGAGCCACCCAGCCCGAAACGAAGTGTGGGCTGGAGGGCCGAGGATCAGAAAACACCCCCACCCGGCCGAGGCTCCGCAGATCCCTGGAGGAGGGAGGGTCCCCCCTTAGGAAAGGGACCCCCTCGCACACTCCACACCACTCACCTGGCCTCCACACCCCCCGGCCTGAACTCCACAAGCAAAACCCCACCAGAGCAACGCTTCCTTCCACCTTTCCAGCCCTGGCCCAGGCCTTCGGCTGGTTCATCTGCAAGCCACGTGCACTAAAAGCTATTTCCAAGGATCGTGGGATTTCTGAAGCAATGCTTCGGTCTTTGCCTCCCTGGCCCCTTCCTTTACGTGTAAGTGGAGACATGGAAAATCTGTGAGTGGAAACTTCTCGGGTCACTAAAATACTACTACATAAACAGTTACCTATTTATCTAGGGGTCAGCGGTGTGCCTCCAGCGATTTAGTCAGGTTTGCCTGTCCTGGAAAAAGAAAATCAGATGGTAATCTCTACCTGCCGTCCCATGGAACATGGCTAGGAAAAGTCGGTATGAAGCAGGGGCTCTGTCTCACTTCTAAGTTCACCATGTAGCCCTGGCTCGGTCACTTCGTCTATCTGGGCAGATTTATTTAACTTCCCCACACTCTGATGATGTTGGATTAATCTAGGTTATATTTGTAGTGTTGTGACCCTCTCCAGGGAAGGAAGCCACCTGCACACATGTGTGTGTGTGTGCGTATCCGTGCGTGTGCGCTCAGAAACACACACACACTGTCACTATTGAGTTCTCTCACATTTTTAATATGGGTCACCGCCGAGGACACCGACTGAGAATTGTCCCGAGTTGGGAGCTTCCACTCACCTTTCTCTCTGAGCAAAGGTAACATGAGCCATTGCTGGCCTTGATAGAGAGATATCTGATGGAGATAAAAACTGGTACAAAAATGCAAAGGTCTCTTGGCAGGGGCCACACCAGTTTGGCAGCCTGCTCCCTCCTTAATGGAACTGAACCACCTGATGCAAGGGGAAGGGGGATGTGAGCCAGTGAAGGCGGCTCGGGCAGGCCAGGGACGGAGGGAGGGAGGGAGGGAGACTAGCCTTGCTCCTGCCTCTCTGCCCAGGGCTGAGTCTGCACCGTGGAGGACATCCAGGAGGCAACGTGGGCAAGGCTGGCCTTTCCCATGGGGAGCGATTAAATTATTGAAAAGTCCAGGCTAAAAGGGAGTCAAATATTAAGGACTATATGATTGAGAGGAGGAAAGCTTGACATTCCACAGTCTTTTGGTCTTTTTTTATATATTATTAAGGGGACAATTCATTCACTTGATGCCCTGACCGGGAATCGAACCAGCAGCCTTTCGGTGCACGGGACGACCCCCAACCAACTGAGCCACACCAGCCAGGGCTCCACACTACCTTTTTAAGAAGAAAGCCCAGCATAGATGACCGAGTGCCAGCAATTAGAGCTTCAAAGAAATCATCCCGCGTATCCCCTGGTGAGAAGATCCCCAACTGCTGGACTTGCCCCCCCTGAGCCCTCACTCTTGCTGAGATGCCCCTGGATGCAGTTCTCAGTCATGGTTCACAGACTCTGTTTTCAGCACGTTCCTCCCTAACTCAGCTGCCCCTCAAGTGAAGATTTCTGCTGGTGGACTACATTATTCCACTAGCTTTTAATTAAGGACAGGAGCCAACACTGATAACCTTCCCCTCAGGCTGGCTCATCACTGGGCTGCCCCCGAGGTCTCTGCTTCAATTTCCAGCTCCTCTGATCACGATGAAGCATTTGGGTTGAAAATATTAGGATATAAAGCGTGGCTGGCCAGGTTCTCAACCCTCCTGCCTCCCTCTGCTCCCAAGAAGACCTCCACGTGGGAAGCAGATACAGAGAGAAAAAGAAGATGGAAATTTGACAGAAAATAAGTGACGTTTGAATGCTGAGAAGTCACCTGGAAATCACACGAGCAGCTGCATTATTTTCTTAGATAAATATAACAGAAGTAGTGGGGTTTTTGGTGGATGAATAGAGAATCAGCATGTGTGAAAATAGCTTCATCGAAGCATTGTTTTTATTTAATAATTGGACATCTCACCTAAGACACTGCTTTGACTATAATGATCTCCATTCTTGTTACACTGTCAGCAATTTCTTTTAAATACAGTCCTTCTGCACAGATAGTGGGCTATATATGTGGGTTAATAATGATTTACCCTCTGGGGATAGTTAACATTTAAAACACCTTAAGCAGAAATTCACACTTTGGGGATGGTGGGTTAGTTAGTACTTGATGTGCCAGCTTTTCGTTACCATTTAATTTCAAAATATTGCCTAACTTCCAAAGGTTTGGATATTTCCTTTTTCCTTTGTCATTAATTTCTAGTTTAATTTTGTCAAAAAAAAAAAAAAAATAGTCTCAATGGATTCAGGCCTTTGACTTGCATTATGAGCCAGCAAACCAGTCAATTTGGGGAACTTAGAATTGTACTGTGTCAGTGTTGAGTACAGTGGTCTGTGTACATCAGTTGGGTAAAATTAAGGAACGGTGTTGCTCAGATCTTCTATGTCCTTATGGACTTATTTGTCTGACTGTTCTATCAGTTCTTGAGAGAGGGGTGTTAAAGCCCCCGCTATGATGATGAGTGGTTTATTTATCCTTTTAATTCTGTCCAATTTCTGATCTTTACATTTGGAGCTGTGTTACCACCTACACACAAATTTAGTTGTTGTAACTCCCACTGTCTGCAGTGTATTCGTTATGCAGGGGCCGTAGGAGTGTGTGCCTAAGAGGACAGAGACATGGCTCTTCATCAGGTTTACGAAGCCGACTGTATAACTTTTCCTGCCAGCTTGCTAACACACATTTGTAACACCGGCAGAGTTTGGTTTAAGATTTATCTTCTTTATAACACCACCTGGAAACTTTCTGTGGAAGGAAACCACGGTCCACTCATCTTTATGGGAGGCTAACCATATCCACCAAAAATAACTACAGATCACCAAATTGGCCTACGTCACTTTCCAAGTATTCCTTTTTTTTAATTAAATTTCATTTAAAATGTTTTTCCATTACAGTTGGTATTATATTATATTCGTTTCAAGTGTACAACACAGTGATTAGACATTTATGTAAGTTACAAAGTGATCACACCCGTAAGTCTAGTATCCATCTGACACACAGCCTAAGTCCACTGCGGCATCATTTACAGTGGCCGAAATGGGGAAGAAGCCTGTGTCCATCAAAAGGTGAATGAAAGTATCTTTTGCATCACAAGTCAATGCAAAGCTTTAGTGCATGAGGGCCTTATTTGCACTGGTTTTCCACCTTTGTTTTTCTTTAAAAATATCATGGGGACTATTATAATCTCGGCTTTTTCTTGGCCCAAGTTAGCCACGCTCTTACTATTCTAGTTGCACATGAAGAGGAACTGGGTTTACTGAGAGGTCTCTCCGAAGTTGACACTGTATTGTAGGGACCCAAACCCTTCCCTCTCCCATCAGAAGCTCGCAAAGCATGAGGATACCATCCTAAGCAAAAGAACACGAGAGAACCTGACTCCTGCTTTAGGGAAACACATCGAGAACCTGCAAGGCTGCCAAGTGGCGTTTCCTGGACAAGGCCCGGCAGGGCTCAGCCCAGGCCTGCGGGGGCTTCGCGGGCACGGCCCCCAGGTGCAGAGACTGGAAGAGCATCGCGCCTGCCCCCCTGTGAACTCGGACATCATGGGCCCCTCAACCTCAAACTCAACCTCAACCTCAGCAGGAACTTAAGAGATCTTCTGGTCCATTATCTCCATTTTATTGTCAAGGAAACTGAAGTCAAAAAGAAGCCTGGTAACTCAGCCAAGTTTATACAGGAGGTAAGACCTGTCCCAGTATTCAATTTGCTAGGTTTTAAAATCCACTGTCCTGTGTAGGCCTCCCTGCTTTCTATCCTCGATAGGAGCTCAAGGCCAGTGGCCCCTGCTCAGGCTTAGTGACATTCCTCCAGGCTTGCATTTATGACCTAACCCAAGTTAGGTCACCGTGGCGCTGAATCTGGCCCAGGACTTTTAGGTTACCTGTGCCTTGCACATGAGCAGAATGCCCTAGACAAAGAAAACTGATGTTTTTCTATCAGAGTCACAGAAAACAATGGCAGTCAGTAATGTGGACTACTTGTAATTCTGAAATAGCAATAGATAGTTATTTTCTTTCCAGGAGAGAAATATGAAAATGCTGATATCTGCCAGACAAAGCCACTAATATGTTAGCTTTGACCCACATTTTTTTTAAGTCCTTCCATCTCTGGTTGAAATTCATTTCATTCTTGGGATAATTTTGGCAGAGAAGAAATACGCTGTCTCAAAAGAAAGAACAAACAAAATTAAATCTGTTCAGTGATTTCTCATGGGACAAATGCCAATCTAAGCAGCCAGCTGAAAGAGGAAGGGTTCTCCGTGACTGAAGAGGTGGGATGTGTTCGAATTTCTTATAAAAAAATGAAAAATTCAAGGATCTAATTTACTTGCCAATATTATTGATATTTCAAAACACCATTTCCTTGCTCCGTTTTTATGTCTCCAGCTGCAACTGGAGTTAACAGTGTATCTTACAAATAGAGAACTCACACAGTACTTGGGATTCTTGAGAGAAAGGTTCACCTACAACACGAAAGGTAACACAAAATCACCCTCAGATATTCTCAAATATTTTCATCCCGCACACCATTTTCCAAGGAGTCAATATTGAGGAAGAAAAAAAATCCAAAGGTAGAATTAATGGAAAATAGGCATTGCTTTTCATAAGACACTAACAGCAAGCTGTCTATTTTTACTATGTAGCCCACTGTATGAGAAATACTAATAAGGACTGTGTAATAAAAACATGCTCTACGGAAGCCTGGGTGGCATGGGGCCCAGACAGAAGTCCCTCGAGGAGCATTTGAGGATAATTCAACATGGGAATGGCAACTCTGTTGCATCTTTCCTTTGTACTGGATCCACCCATCGTGGTATCAGACACCCGCCACAGCCCCATTCCCTGCCAAGTTCAATATGAAGGTAGAGGCCAACGCTTGGTCATCACGAGCAAGCAAGCTGAAGGTGATTCTCTACTCCAGAGAGTCAAACAATCCCACATCAGCAGCCCAGCGGTCACAAGCATGAGCTATGGACACGGAAAGAACCAGGTTTACCCACAGCCTGATCACTCACCAGTGAACTGCTTGCTCCTGGACATGTCACTTAACCTCCCTGACCCTCTGTCTCTTCCTTCTATAAAGCTAGGTCAGTAACAGAATCTACATCAATATGTTTTTGTAAAAATTAAATAATATAATTAAATAATAAAATTAGTCTAAATAATATAATTAGTATAAAAGAAAAAATTAAATAATATAATTAGTATAAAGCAAAGTGCCGGTCCACTGTAAGCAGGCACTGAATGGTAGCTATCACCAGCACTGAGACAGTAACGTGGGTACCAGTAGCAGGTCTAAAGGGACAGGGTCCTGGAATATATTAAACTAAGTAAGACACGTGGTGTTAGACCACGACACCTTGTGGGCAGCAAGTTTTCTGCTTCCTTCTGACAACCCTGGTCTTTACATACCCACCACCCAAAGAGGAATCAAACATAGAACATACATCCTTTTTTTTTTGCTTTAAAAAAACTGCAAACATAGCAAACACTGAAATTCAGTCTTTCAAGAGGGATGCAGTCCTGTGGGTAGAATGCACTGAGCCTGGCTGTCTTGGGAAATGCCAGGCCGAGGGGGTACCCGCGGGCTGTCCCAAAGTCATTTCCACCCGTGTGGCTGGATGCCTCGTGGGTTTCTACCCCAGGACTTGATCATAGAGTGGATCATTTTAAAAGAAAATGAGCCATCAGATGTACTCCCATGAGGTATAAATATCTTCCCTGTATTTGCGGCGCGAGTCCAATCCATGTCTATTCATAATTGAATGCAATTGCATTTTAACAAATGAGGCTGCTCTCTCTCTGCTCTCGAGGGTTGAAGAGGGTGCATTAGTCCTCCCTAGGCTGTGTTTCAATAAGTTTGTCCAAGAAAATGCCCGCAATTCGGAAGGACTGCTTTGTGATGACAATAAACGGCCTTTACCTGGATCCCCAGTGAAGGGGTCCAGCTGCCAGAATGGGGGGAGTGGACAAGCTGGTCCACGTCTTGCAGCCATTTGTAAGAGACGAGGGTCTGCTTTCCTGTCCCTACAGATCCACAGGGATTCTGGGGGGCTGGAGGCCAGGGAGTCCTCTGAGATGGAGGGTAGAGGGCATTTGCAAATAGCAGAGCATGAGGCTTGCTCAAGAGTCCTAGAGGAGCTTTAATCTTATCAGTCTATTTTGCATCTTCCAACCACAAAGCCAGCCTAAGGCCCACACCATCTAGTCTTCGGGCCTCTGTTATTAAAGACTCCCTCACAGAATTAACCTCTTAGAGGTCTGCCCTCTGATTTTAGCGTCTGAAATGCAAATGGGGCGTAATTATAATAATCTTCTTAAAGCTAAAACGCTTCCCTCCACCGTAAGTCTCCATCACAGCCCAGACCCAAGTCTTCAGTTCATCAAAAGCCAGATGGAGGACAGGACCGGGTGGAGTGGCAGGATCCGAGGTCCAGATCTGACCCTAGGAATGGGCCAACCAGGAGGCGCCAGGGCCTCCCAGGCTAACGGGGGCAGTCGGTCCCAGGAGGCTGTTCCTTCAGGAATTGGGCTGCATGGTCCTGCTGAGACCAAGATGTGACAGACGCCACCGCCAGGTCCCTCTCATAGCCTCTGGTACAGTTCTCCTCTGTGAGGACCCATGTTTATCTGGTTAGTGTTTTCAGGGAGCATATCCATTCCTGGGATCCGTTGGCAAGACTATGGCCAAATGTCAGGTGGGTGCGAAACGAAGCCTTCTGCTCCCTTTTCCATATGGCCAGAGGATTTGTTTTAAGCTAAATGAGCCTAAAAGTCCCCAACAAAGCAATGAAGAGAGAAGACATCGTACCAATGGAACATTTTCACGTTTGAGGCAACAAAGCAAAGGTCCCATCAAAAACTGTGGGTTAGGGGAGAGAGTTCAGGTCTCAGGAATACCAACCTTTCCTTTAACTCTTCGCCTTTCCTCATGTCAAGGAGAGAGGTGTGTAACCAGGGCACCCAAAAAAGTGTGGGGAAGGGGACATGCTTTCAGCTATGAGATGAATAGGTCTTAACGTGGCAACCAGGGTTGATAACACTCTATAGACTTGAAATTTGCTTGGAGAATAGAACTTAGATGTTCTCGTGCACACGCACAAAAATAAATATGTGAAGACATGGATGTGATAATTAACCAGGTGGAAATCCTTCCACAATGTATCCGCATTTCAAATCATCATGATGTACACTTTAAATATCCTACAACCTGTCAATTATACCTCAATAAAGCTGAGAAAAAAAATAATTTTACAACAGAGTGTGAGGGAAGGTCCCTGCCAGCCCCTCAATGCACTGTGAGGAGCAGACCTGCAAAGGGGCTTGTGGCTTTTGCACGCTCGCTTTTCCAGGCACCATGCTCGGTTTACTAGTCTACTGTCACCATCCTGAGACTTTCAGTAATTTTTGAGCAAGAGGCCCACTTTTGTCCTGGGCCTCACAAATTATATAGTCCCAGCAGCGGCAATATTTTAGATATGTATGAGCCACCCATCTGCTGAAAGCTGTTCAATTTAAAAGCTCAAATTCAGGAGGTTAAAGACCGTTTCAGAAATACATGGCATGGTCGCATTTACAAGCACACACACAGAGGTGGCACAATGCAAGTGGCACTGCTGAGATACAGACATCAAGGGACTCTAAACACCCCCATTCTCACTTTTCCACGATTAGAGATTCATTTCACATACACATGGAGCCACAAAGGTTGGCTGTGGGGGGGGGCCAGCCCTGTGACACAGAGCCAGCCTTCGGGCCTGGGCCTTAGACATCAGGGCAGCAGGCACTGTGGACAGGTACAGTTCGGTTTTCTTCCTGTGCCTGTGTGACCTTCAGCGAGCCACTTATGAAAGCTGAAGTTTCATTGCTTCAGCTGTAAAATAATGACTATGTTGCTAAACCGTTATGAGCATTAAATGAGATACTACGAGGGAAATTACTTTGTGTATTTAAAAGTTCTATACGAAAACCATTTTTGTTAGTATCACACGCAATGTTCTTTTCTCCCTTTCTTCTTGAATGGCCTGCTCAGCCTTAGGCTTTGCCAAAACTTCTTTTTTGGAAATCATTTATCAATTATTTCTTCCTTCTGTTGCTCCAAATACAACCCTCACTAAAAAAATAAAAATAAATCGTTTTCTGGAGTTTCTCCATGATTTTAAAAAAATGCTCGATGAAGCAGGGTTAGCCCACATGGATGGAGAGGGTAAAACAGGAACGTGTTACAAAAGGAGCCTTAAAAATATGTACTTAAATTAGAGCCAGCATTGCTCTGCTTTGCCCATGTTAACCCTTGGGAAAGCGTGCGGACTTCTATTTTTAATGAGGGTGCACGGATTTCTCTAGAGCTCCTTTTGGAAGGGTCAGGACTAAGTCAATGCCAGTATCTTTAGGAATAACAGCTGGGAGGCAGTTGCTAAAAAACCAAATAATGCTCATATTGAACACAGAGTGACTACTGATCAAGACGCAAAACAATGTGGGATTTTAACTCTTTCCTTCACTTATTTGTTCACCGTGTGATGGAAAAATGTTAGCGTCACTCACGGAAAGGGTCACAAGGTGCCATCTTCAAGTCTTGCCCTGATCGGTGACCACAGAAAAAGGCTACACACAAGGTCACCAATGCACAAGGTGCTGCCTCACGGGCATTTTAAAAAATATTTTTTAAATTATGATAAAAATAGAGATATAATATGAAAGCTGCCACTTGAACCCCTTCAGGTGTATATTTTAATGGCAGTACGTACATGCACACTGTTGGCCAACCACCACCACGGTCCTTTCCAAAACTTTTTCTTCCCAAACTGGAACTGTGCCCATTAAACACAAGTCCCCTTTGCTCCCTTCTCCAGCCCCTGGTGACCACTGTCATCCCTTCTGTCTTTACGGATCAGCTACCCCAGGTGCCTCACAGAAGTGGAAGCACACGACGTGTGTCCTTCTGGGACTGGCGTGTTTCACTTCGCACAATGTCCTCAAGGTTCGTCCACGTGTCAGAATTTCATTCCTTCTCTTGGACGATGAATGGATAAACCACATTTTGTTTATCTATGCATCTGTTGATGGAAACTTGGTCGGCGCTGTTTTTATTTCTGTTTCCATTGGGAAAACAGACTTTAAATACTAAGGCGTCTGCTCATCCTTTGTCATCCCACTTAATCCAGAGAGGAAAAGCAATCCTCAAGGTCCCTGTCACCAGGATTTCTACACAAAGATATTGTCTTAAAGGCAAAAACACAAACAAACAAAAAAAAAACAAGACAAGAAAACAACTTGCAAATTGCTAGAACAATCTCCAAATCTGTGATCTGGAACAAAGTCCAAATCTCCAATCTTTGTTTGTAAATCTGTTTCACTGTGCTTCAAAATCTCCTTTCCATCAATCTGGTTTGTGGGCTAACATTCCAGAAGGAGTGCATCCCAGCAACTGCGTGGAAGAGCAGAGACGCAGGTCACTTAAAATGCATTAGAGAAGTTACAGTGTCTGGTTACAGGGATAGAGGTACACCTGACAGAGGACCAGGGCGATGGTGACAGGTATGTCCCTCCATTCACTTGGGCTGTATGTGAAAAAGGGGCCAGGTGACTGCATCAGACATGTGGGACTCATCTGCGTTTGCATCTCGTTAGCACCGCCTTTAGTGAGGTGAGATTCAGAATAGCCACCAGAGTGTGTCAAAAGATGACCCACAGAGGTCAGAAGGAAAGAGCAAAGGACAGCCGTGAGCGTCTCTGGAGTGGGAGCAGAAATAAAACCGGGGGAAAGAAAAGGCACCTGGTGTAAGGTCACTCCTGACAAAACTCCTGTTACAGCGACGAGCTTCAGCTCCAGAGAAGGTATTAGAATGAAGAAAGGACCGAAGGGAAAACACAAAGGTAGGCCAAGAAAAGTGACTTACACGTGGCTAATATATTACCGAGAGCTGAAAATGAAGAGAAAGACACATTCTTTTGGGCTGAATCCTAAGTAGGTGTTCTGAGCAATTAAAATGTGGGATTTCCACACGAAACCTGACAAAATTAGCAAAAAAAGAGATTTGCCTTCTCTTTTTCAATCTTCTGGCCACCCCACTGATAAAAACCAGCACCACGCCTGCCCATCCTGGGAGCGCGCATGGTGTGTGCCCCCCTGCGCGGGTACCCGGGGTAACGCGCACGGGGCAGGCCTGCTCCACACATCCCCCCAAAATTAACTCATGAAATTTCTTCTTAAGGATTTAAACAATTCCTGTGCCTCCCTGAAACCAGGCGCAAGGAGCTGGGGTGAAGTGGGTGTGGGAGAGACTGACATCCAAGGGCACTTGAGCCAAGGCTGGGAGGAGGCCTGGCAGTTCAGGGCTTGGGCTCTGGGGTCAGGGTGGCTTGGATTTCCATCCCAGCTGGTGACCTTGAACCACCCTCCTGGCCTCTAGAAGCTTCATTTTCCCCACCTGTAAGTGGGACACTAATAGAACCGGTGAGGATTGGAAGAGTCAACGATGCGCTTAGCACACTGCTGGAGGCAGAGTACAGTAAGTGTGCTACACGTGTGAACTGTTATTTTTATTATGACTGGATCTGAGATCCTATAGGATTCTACATGAAACGTCAGGCCCTGGGCAATCATGACACCCCCTGAGGTCTGGAGGGGACGGAAAAGGAGATGACCCAGCCCCTACCTCCCTGCCTTCCACCTGACACTGTGCCCAGGAGCGTCGGCCAGCACCAGCCGAGTGTGCCTGCTCACAGCCAAAGGGGGGGCTCTCCCCAAGGGCGGGGACTCTCTTACGTGATCAACTGCACGCTTATCACGAGTCATCACATACTCCTGTGCTCCAAGCCTCCAGCGTCAGGGACACTGTGCGCTCATTCGTCCCTGAGGGTTGGACACTCACGCACCCCCCTGCCTGAGTCCACTCGTGCCTCTGGAGGAACCGCTCACTGGTGGCAACACTGGTAGCAATGCAGCCACCCCAGGGAAGAAGCTCAAGAGGCATGAAGCGTGTTAATGAAGGCCCCCCGAGTCCATCAGTGAAGTGAGTCCCCAGAGGCCCCTTTCCCACCCCCACCCTACCCGGAGGTGCTCTCTCTTCTCACCCCACAGGAAGACTCTGGAAAAGCAGGCGCCCTCGGGCAGTTTCTTCCCAAGCCTGGCTAATGATGTTTATATTCAGCCTTCTGGATTTTTATACAAAGCAGTGAGGATCTCTGAACACACAGCCTCCTAGTAAGACATGCGGTGCTGAGGTTGGTTAGAAAGGATCACTCGCCAGAAGCTCTTCCTTAAAAAGTAAATGTCCCCCCACTGACCGGTCCACACTGACTCCTGGAATCCAAGCCTGCTGCCCCCCTGTTCTCTCCCCTCTTTGCCATGGGCCTCATTAGCCAGGACAGAAAGGGGAGTGTGGCGTGGTGTCACTGTGACACACTGTCCCATCGAGCCAGAGTCTGCGCAGTTAGAGTGGCCGAGGACTTTCACCAGCTCGCGACTCCAGGGGACTTCTGAAGAAGTAGAAGCTTGGCGCTCGGCAATGGTAACATCTGCATTCAGCGCTCACGACGGCCAGCGCTTGGCCACACCTGTCCCCGCGTGCTGAGAAAGAAAATCCCTTCCTTGTCTTCATGTTGAGTTGACAGGGGGTCTGACACTCCAGGGAGAGAGAGAATTTTCTAATATCAGCGTCATGGGGCAAGATCAGAGATCTGAGAATGGGGATCAGTGTGACATCTCTCTACAGCTTGTGGCCCAGAGCGTAAGCGACGCTGGAGTCCACGACCAGTTCCCTCGTTTAACGGCGGGCCCTCCACCACCACGCTCGGGTCCCCGGGGCAGTCGGTCAAACACCAAAGGCTCAATTTCCAGATTGTCCTTCCTACATTGCATTTGAGCATTAGAGTGTCTTCTGAGTCCCCCTGTTCTCTAGACAGACCGAAACATGGCAACAGGACTCACAACAGGTCCTGTGCCAGCTGAGCCGTGGCCGTGGGCATTCTGCGAGCCCCGGGAGGGCCACAGAGCTGGCAAGAGGGTGACAGCTTATGGAGAAAGCCGCTCGGTAAGAAAGATCAGAGAAAAGCCACGTGGTCCCCCGTTGGTTCTACAAGACAGCGCTGAGAGCTGACATTTTAAATAAGAAAATGTATGTGCGATGCCCACGGCCTGGCACGTTACAAGTACTTCTCAGGTGGTAGTTGCTGCCAAGTCTTACATAGAACATAATTGCGGAAAAGTACTGTGGAGGGAGTAAGAAGGTTTGAATCAACTCACTGCTCCCGGGTCAACTGCTGTGTGCACCCTGGGTCCTCTTTTTCTATAAAACAGGAAGACTGGGCCACATGGTTTCCGTGGTCTCTTTTGCCACATGGTTTCCGTGGTCTCTTTTCCGTGCACTGTGCCCTAACCGCTCTGCGCCCAGTTGTGCAGTTTTAATCATTTGGAAGTCTGTTTAAATGGAGATCTATTTGCAACCCTCACCAGGAATCCTAGTTCTATCAAGGGCAGCACTCGAGTCTGTGCCCTTTCAGGTACCTGAATGTAACGCCCCCCTTCCTGCTCCCCAGCTTCTCTGGCTCAGCCCCCCAGGCAGTGAGTCCTCCTGCCTGGGCTTCTGGGCCATCGGCACCCCGCCGGCCTCTTAGGGCTGAATGTCCGAGGTGCACGGTGGTCGGCGATCTGACACCGTCCAGGGCCACTTTTCTCCAACCTCGGCCCCCAAGTGAGTCAAGTTAGGTGAGGTGACCGCCCACTTGTTGCCAATGTCCCTGCCAAACCACCATTCCTAAGCCGTCACCTGCCACTCACAAATCAAGGAGCACATGAGAGAACAGAAAGATAACCGAAACACGGAGGCCTTGGTTAGAAGGGACTCCGCCCAAAAGTGAGGCCTACGCCCCCAGCTGCTAACGACGACATCTGGGCACATGCCCTGGGTGGCTGCAGCTCAGCCACTTGAAATACGTCTTTCCGGAGAAGCTCATCTGCGCTGTGTGTTTTCAGTTATAACATGAGCTCATTGTTAGAACTCAATAAACAGAAAATATCACCACTCTCTATCCACATTCGCGTTATTCTGTCCTAAAGATAAATGGGAACCTTGGTGATCTCGCTCAGTTTCATGGTTCTAAATACCGTCTCTATGCCAATGAGTCCCAAATTTATACCTCCAGCCCAGACTGCTTCCTGAACTCCAGACTCATTTGTCTAACTGCCTGCTCGACAGGCTCCTCTTGGATGTCTGGGGGGGCAGCTCAACTCAGTAAATCCGAACTGGATTCCCAATCTTCCTTCTCCTCTTGCCTTTTTCATCCCACTACTGGCGGCTTCATCATTCCAGCTGATCAAGCCAAAACCTTTGGGTCTATCTTTAAGTTCTTGAAATCCTAAAAACAGGGACTAGTTCACATCGCCCTCACAGAGCGTACACAGGGCTACGCGCACAGTAGGTAGACAGTAAAAAGGTTCCGACGGGCTGTGCAAGTCCCCTGGGTGTGGGGTGCGTTGCATTAGGGCTCTGGGTTGTCCATTTGATTAAACACGCACAGCAGCAACGCCGATCGATCAAGGATAAATGGACGTATACAGTTTTACAAGTCTGTGTGGCAGTTTTCAAAAGATTTGGCGAATCCAAAAGCCACTTGCAAATGCTACCAGGTACTCTCAGCTGCGCCCAGCCTCACCTGGAATGCGGGTAACCATAACCCCATAAACCCACGGTTTAATTCTGGAGCAAAGGATAGCTCTGAATAAGCCATGGCAGCTTTTGCTACAGGGAGGGAAGGTTAAAATACATCCAAAATATTAATAACGCACTCAATGCCTGAGGACTCTGCCAATCAATTCGGCTACCCCCCCACCCCTAATGGATACCACCAAAGAAAAATGAACCACAAAAATCTCCACATCAAAGCCAAGTGAATGGCTTGATTTTAATTGAGATGAGAGGCCAGGCGATTTCAAGTCAAGGCACATCACCCCTTGCCAACATTCTCCCCTGAATAACTTGTGTCTCTGTCGCCACCACACAGGAAGACTACGGCGGCATTTCTACGTGAGCATCTGGTGGTGGAGCTGAGCTGGGGGCCATGCTGGCGAGAGGAGGTGGCGGGTCACTTAAGCGACACCCGGAGTCTGTTCTTTATAAACCCAGGTGGGGAACAAGCCCCACAGCATGGACACCCTTCTGTTTGTACCCCAGCTGAGGTTATAAAACAAATCACACACACATGTATTTAGTGTGGTGTCTATAGAACATCTATTTTAAACTATATATATATTTTTTTATTTTTTTTTTAATAACTACTTTAGCGAGCAGTCTCACTTGCTGAATCAATAAGTATCTCCCCTGCAAGAACCCTTAATTCCACAGTCCAGATGCAAACTGTTAAAAGAGCACAGCCAGCAAAAAGGGAAACAAAACCAAACCGCAGCGTCTAACCGAGCTTTTATCAGCGCGGCTCTACAGCCAGACTTCATAACTTTTTAATAAAGAAAATTGTCACTCAACTCAGTAACAAGGCGTCTCCCCCTCCCCCTTCCCCTCTCTCTCTTCTTGAAGACACAGCATTTCAAAGAGGAACTGTCTAAGCCCAAACTCCCTCTTTTGGCTAACAGCTCCCATCTTTTCAGCAAAAGTCTCCTTATTTTCTTACCCATTTCTACCACCTCTTCGGGTTTTCATAAAAATGGCACAGGACTCACGGGACATTTTGCGGTGAGTGAGGTGTCACTCTCAGGAGAATGAGCTTCAGCCCTGCCAGAGAGAAAGGAAGCCCGGGGTACGGTAATTACCTCTTTCGTGATGAGAGCGCAGGGAAGGGGGTCTTCAGAGACGAAGGGGACAGAGGGGACACAGATATGCTCCTTCCATCCTCTCAAGACTAGTGGCCTCCTCTGCTTGGTTCGCCATCAGCAACCAAGGGAAGGTGGTTTATGTTTACTCCCCAGTGACTCTCTAAGAGTCAGCAGAGAGGAAAATAAAATACCCTCATGATGGCAGGATGGGGAAGGGCTAGAGGCCAAAATGAGCTTGGCTTGGAAGTTTCTGGTAATTCCAAATCGTTAGAAAGGCATTTAGAGAATTCTAGGTTGGTGCTATCCACCCCCGACCCCACCCACTTCCTGGGAAAGTTCGAAGGTGCAGGTGACTCCCCAGGTCAAAGAGCAGATGCTTCGGGACTGTTCAGCCGGTTCTCACCTGCATCTCACGAAGGCCCTGGGTCTAACAAACACGGGGTTTAAGCCTTAATTAGAGGCGGGGCCACTGGTGCGAGAACCACTGCCGATCAAGTTTAGGCCAAACCGATGAAAATACCAGCATGGTGGGACCGCTTAGGAATTCAGGTCCGGTGGTTTCCATCAGATTATCTGCATCCCATCCCCATTAATACACTGTCCTGGTCTGGAGACAGCGCACCACCTAGCACACCATCCGCAGATACCATCGGAAGCTCTCAGCCTCCCCGAGAACCACAGGCAGTGCCCCGGGGAAGGCTCCCATTGGTTCCAGGCAAGGCTTAAGCAGCTCGAGCTAATTGGAAGGAGAGACGGATATTAATTTCTTTCCTCCCTCGTAGGTTTCTCTTGACAAATTACCAGTGACCACTGTCGTCAAAGCACTCTGGCTTATCACTGTATACTTGCTGGATACATGATTAGCGGAGCTGATTAGTTATGAGATTGGGAAAGTGAGCTGACTTTATGAGAAAGCAGAACCAAAGAGTCAGTCCAGGTCTCAGCAACCCAGGCTTCCAAACTGGCATTCCTTGAAGTCTTTTCTAAGGGATCGGGGAGAGGGGGCAGTAAACTTTCTGCCAACAGTTAACTGGTAAATATTTTAAATGTGGTCTCTGTCCAGCTATTCAATCCAGTATTGTAGTTACCACACACCATCCAGAAACAAATGGAGTGGCCGTGTCACAATGGAACCTTATTTACAAACACAGGCTGCCTTGGGCTGGATTTGGCCTTTGGCCACACTTTGCTACCTCCTGATCGAAGAGAAAAATGATCCAGAGAGAAGATGAAAAACTAACTGCTGGAAGAAAACTCCGTCAATACCTCTGGAGATAATCTAGGGCCTTCCTTGACTTCCTCCTGCTAGCACAGGTCACAGGCAGGAAAAAGATTCTGGGAGGGGGGCAGACCGAGGAATCTTGAATCACAGATTTTCCCTGCATCTCCGAGGTTGTCATTCTTCTACACACGGTAGCAGATAACAGGAACCTAGTCCCACATCTCCAGTACTGAGTTTTTATTCCGCTCCTGGTCCCTCCACACAGCCTTCTGGCTTTGCTGCTTTGGAACCTGATTCCGATTCCAGTGGCCCCAACATATCTATCCATTCCTTTACTGGCTCGGTCAATCCTGAGGTCCTTTAGGACAGGGCCACCTCCACCTGTGTACTCCGCCCAGCAGCATGCAGTACAGGGGACACGCACATGTATGCGGAGGAACTGGGGTCCTTGTGACCGGTCCCAGGGAGGGCGTCAGGGATCAGGCTTCGTTGCCTGTTCCTCTCAGTACATCCCCAAGTAGGTGAGGCTGAGCACAGGCAAGAAAGCGCAAACCTGAAGCCCCAGCGCTGGTCGGAAGGCAGGTCAGAAAGACCAAAAAACAAAACGAAACGAAACAAAACTCTGGGTGCGGATGGAAGGGGAATCAGGAACCCAACCCAAGAAAATCAATAAAAGCAAAAAGAGGGGAGACAGTGGCCAGCTGGACTCAAGCGGGGACATAACTGATGAGCCAGCCCACTTGCTTTTGTGCTTTCCAGCGCGCAGGATGGAAATAATTGGCTGTTTGCAAACAAAGTGCAGGAGGAGGGGATGCTCGACCTAAAGCTATAATTAGTTTGTCAGTGCTGGGTGTCTGTGATGTATGCACAGGGCCACACGCATGCCTCCCGCAGCGGCTTCCTCTCCCGCCTCTGCCTTCTCTCGCCGACAACGGGCTCGGGTAGCCAAAGGCAAGGGGAGGTAGGCCGTCAGCCAGCCGTCTGTAAGCCCCACTCACGACGTGGTCCCACCAACCGGGCTGTGGGGACACCAACAGGTTCATTACCAACCGTTGCAACCACGGATGAAAGTACTAACCCTGGGAGAAGCACAGCGCAGGGAGATTTCGTTCCAGGCCCTTATTTGCAGGCTAAGGACACCACCACCTCTCCTCACTGGGCTCACGTCATATTTGATGAATGTTCAAACAGGATCGGACCAGTAGCATTTTCTCTGAAAATTGCAGCGATTACTCATTAGTAAATGAGGGCCCCTGGGCGAAGAATCTGGTCCGAAGGCTGATATCCTGCTACCAGCAGATGCAACAAATTCATCCTGGAAGTTTGGCACTTAGAATGGAGATTCAAGGGCCCCAATGAAAATTCGCATGTGCAAGATTATATCCATCACTACTCCTCAAAAATTTACTGGGCCTTCCTATTACGAGCTGTCTACCCCAGACTGAAAGAAACGAAAAGCACGTGAAGATGTAGCTCTGTGCCTTCACGGTCACACAGGTGGAGAGAGAGACTGAAAAGAAGGGACGTGGCTGGCACCCTGCCGCCTCGGGGCCTGGGGCTTAGACTGGGATCCACTGCTGATCGGTGGACCTTGGGAAAAGGAAGCAGCCATCCGGTTCTTCCTAATCGGCAGGACAGTAATGCTCTAGTAAGACCGCTTCTTCCTTTAGAGGTTTTCCTTCGCCTAAATAGCTGGTGTCTTTGTGCCATTATAAACGAGGCCTGGGTGGCATCTTTCTGTGCCTTGGAGCACAGCCTAGTGTTAAGAGATAGGGCTTGGGAACTACATGGGTTTGAATGGGCCCTTGTCACTTGCGCTGTATGACCTTAGGCAAGACCTGCGAGTTCATTGCATCTCAGTTTCCTCATTTATAAAGTGAATAGGTGGGAATTAAATATGTTGAATCACGTAAAAACCCTTAGGACATTTCCTGGTTCATATAAGCACTCACAAAATATTCACTGGCCTTATTGATCTAAATGGCCACGGGGAGGACTCGGGTATTTATATAATAACTTAAAACCCACATATGGGAACAAGGGAGCACAATCAGCATCGTTCACTGCAGCGGCATTTGCAGGAGGAAAATACTGGAATGAACACCAGTGGGAGAGTGGATAAGTCGTGAAGTTTGCATGATGAATACTATGGGGATGGCTCAATCCCCAAAACATGACATTGACTGAGAAGAGGAATGTTGCAACAAGGAATTTCGAGTATGATGCCACTTGCAGAACTTTAAAAACAAGGTTCCATGTTGCTTACAGATTCATGCCTATGTCATAAAAATATGAAGACATGCGCTCAGGCATTAAGGGCCATACTCAGAGCAACGGCTACCTTTGGGTGGGAAGGGGAAAGGGTGGAAGGAGGGAGTGCGGGGGCTTTTACTACCCTGTGGATGTTCTATTTCTTTAAACTACGATCAGAAAATAAAGACAAAAACTCAGATTTAAAAGAAGTTCTATAGATCATTCCATTAATATTTTGCGCGCAGGAAGTGTTGCTTCATTTGAAGAAAACTCTGAGCGGTACTTACTTTTGATTTGTAATAGTTGTGATGTCCTGTCACATTTATGAATATAGTTTATTTTCACTCTTCCGTCTCCCTTTTCTGGGATGATTCATTATAAAAAGTTTTCCTTACTATAACTCCAAATGGACTGACAAATCTTGTTTTAGCTCTACTAACCAACACTGCACATCGAAGGTGTATTTAGATAATCGATTGTTCTCTTATTAGAAATCATTTATGTAGCCCCTTGAGTATGCACAGTTCTGCTCCTGGCATGCAGCTTGGAAACGATAACAGGGTTACATTCAAAAGGAGACCGACTCCTGCAGCTTCATTAAAATTTAAAGTATTGTGCTAATTTAGCTCAGACTTTACAATAATAGAATTTTAGAGTTCTTAAAAACCACTAAGAAAAACCCAAATACCCTAAAGGGAAGGATGAATGAAAGACACAGAAAAAATTTAGTAGAAGTACTTCCTATGGCAAAATTACAAAAGGGAACACGAAAACTATTCAAGCAAATGAGCAGTAAAATGGACCAATTGTAAAATGAGTATTTTAAATCATCAAATTGGCAAAGATAATGTTTGGTATTGGCACGGGTTCAGGAACTTAGGGGCTCGCATACTGCTGGTGGGTAACTTTATGTATTGAATGCCCCAAAAGTATCAAAACGCTGTGACCCAATGATTGTCCTGCCAGAATTATGTACTATAAACACAGCCCAAGATGTACCCAGAGATTTATGTGCAAAGATACTCACTACAGCATCATTTATCAAAGCAAAACACCTGACTATATAACAGAGTATTCATTAAATAAAACGTTATCTGCCCAATGTAAGAATCTGTAGTCTTCATATATATTTATTTTTCAATTTATGTTACACAACACAGGCAAATATTTGAGGGATAAAGTTAGAGGATACAGCACTTGCAAATGCACAGGAACCCAATTCCGTAAAACAACTTGATACGCACTGAAAAAAGACTTGAAGGAAACACACTAAAAAGCCACCAGTGGTTCTCTCAGCCTCCTGAGCTCATTCATTGGTGTCTCCTTTCTTTAGACCCTTATATTTTTTTCAAATAGTTTTCAACGGACCTGTAGAATAAAACATAAACTATCCAATAATTATAGGAATTGAGATGGAGGAAGGACCCTTCAGTTTTATAGATGGGGAAGGATTCACTAAAGGTGGCACCATTACTGGGTAGCTGCACCTTTCGTAGCCTGAGAGACAACCAGACCCCTCCTGGGCCCCCAAGATCCTTGCAGAAGAAACGGCCCCGGGCAATGTTCACACTCTTTCACTTCTTGAACATTCCACTTGTATCCATCCAATCGGACGCATCTCAATGACAGAGAGAAGGCAAGTAAAGAGTTCATTTCTCTTGGCATCACCAACTTAAGTATCTGCTTAGCACAGAAGCTGCAACCGTTAAGTAGAAAGTAACATAGAAGAGTTTTTAAAGAGTGATATATGTTCAAGGGTTCAGAAATTCTTAAATTCAATTAAAATCAAGCAAGGGGTGGTGGTGAGATTGGATACCAATAGAAATATGATACGGAGCCAGCCCTGAGCAGAGACCAGTGAGGAGGGGCCGAGGGCTCCCTGGCATAGCTTGATGAACAATGTTTAATTTTTAGGTGTTCTTAAAAAAAACATTCACACCACAATACCTCGCACTTATTTCTCCTTGAACTCCGTTTGTCCCAAATAAGTCCTGTTATAATCTACAGTTGAGACTCTAGTTTTACCGAGTGGATATGAGATATCCAAGGCATTTATCCATGTTGGGAAAACAAAGCCGGGCTTGAGAGTTATTTTCATGTCAAGAGAGTTCCCACAATTCTTACAATAGAAAGGAGAGGAAAAAAAGAGAGAGAAAAAAAGACTTGGGGGAGGGGGCAACCTTCTCTTCTACGGCTGGTGGCTCCCCTGATAGGGAACTGGGGCAGTTTCTAGGGCAGATCAGATCCCTGCCATTGAGGCCTCAATGGTTTGCTCAATGTCTGCCTGGAGCAGGAGCTTGCGGACAAAGTGCATTGTATGAAGGGTCCCAACGGAAGGTTTCAAAGGAAAATACTGAGTTTTGTCCCGCCAGGGCTTTCCTGCTGTTATTGATGCCTCTAAGCACCTCAGGAGGAGACAAAGGGAAGAGAAACTGCTGAACCAAAATGTAATTTTCTTCTTTCCACTCACGGAACAGGTTGTGCAGGGAGAGGCGTGAATGCATTTGGAAGGGGCCAGGGAGGTCGAAATGGAGCCATGTTTTATTTCCACCTTCAGATGCACCTCCCTAGATGCTCAGAGCACAGACACAAGCACGACTTAGGAGAAAATAAGGCCATCTCAGGGCTGCGGGACGGCTCAAATGAAGGTGCTGATTAATGCAGAGACGCTAGCTTACGGTAAGAAGTACAGAAGGGAAAGATCAGGAGGCTCTACTCTGCAACGTGCAGAAAACAACGCCCTTCTTTACTCATGAAACATACAGGCACTAGGCCATAAACAGAAGGAAATCGTCCCCTTTGCGAAAGCAGGGATGGACCTAGAGGATATTACGCTAAGTGAAATAAGCCGGTGAAAGACAGACACATACCATACGATCTCACTTATAGGTGGGATCTAATGAACAAAATAAACTAACAAACAATACAGAAACAGACTCAGAGAGAACAGACTGACAGCTGTCAGCGGGGAGGGGGGCAGGGTGAAAAAAATGAAGGGATTGAGCGAAACTAAAACCTCACAGACAGACAAGAGCACGATGATTAGGAGAGGGAAAGGGGGGTGGGAGTGGAATAGGGTAACAGAGGGACAAATGGTGACACAAGAAAGTGAAAAGAACACACATACTTGCAAATCATATATCTATCTGGTAATACCCAGATGATATGAAGAATTTTTACAACTCAGGAACGAAAAGACAATTTTAAAAAGAACAAAAGGATTTGAAGAGATGATCAACATCACTAGTCATTAGGAAAATGCAAAGCAACAGAGAGGAATTAGTTCCCATAGTGGGCGTGTAACCCCTAACAGTTTAAGTCTATCAAGATGGAACCACAAAGTCAATAGAGAAGAGAGAGAGAATGGCCACCAAAAATACCAACTGGGAAGCAGGTGATGGCCACCTCACGGGGGCTCAAGGGAATGAGAGCAAGGAAAACTCATCACATCCTGCTAGACAGGCACCAACTGCATCTCTTTGTTGTTCAAAATATTACAGATGTCCCTTTTTCTCCCCATTGACCCATTCCACCCTGCCCCACCCCCCTCCCCAGTCCCTGTCCAAACCACTGTCTGTGTCCTTGGGTTGTGCATATGTGCATATAAATTCTTTGGTTAATCTCTCCCCCTCCATCCACCCGCCCTCCTCCATCCCTCTGAGATCCATCAGTCTGATCCATGCTTCCATGTCATTGAATCATATCTGTTCACCAGTTTATTAAGTTCTTTAGATTCCACATGTAAGCGAGATCATGTGATACTTGTCTTTCTCTGATTGGCTTATTTCACTCAGCATAATATTCTCCAGGTCCCTCCATGCTGTCCCAAAGGGTACGAGATCCCTCTTCTTTACAGCTGCGTAGTATTCCATGGTGTAAATGTGCCACAGCTTTTTTATCCACTCATCTACTGATGGGCATTTGGGCTGTTTCCAGATGTTAGCTATTGTAAACTGTGCTGCTATGAACATCGGGGTGCATATATTCTTTCTGATTAGTGTTTCAGGATTCTTAGGATATATTCCTAGAAGAGGGATCACTGGGTCAAAAGGCAGCTCCACTTTTAATTTTTTGAGGAACCTCCATGCTGTTTTCCATAGTGGCTGCACCAGTCTGCATTCCACCAGCAGTGTTCTAGGGTCCCCTTTCTCCACACCCTCACCAGCATGTCATTTGTTGATTTGTTGATGGAGCCATTCTTACAATGTTGATGCTGCCTGAGGCAAAATACATGCGCAAGCCATATTGACACATATTCCTCTCATCAATAGGTAGCTCATCAATCACAGACAGACATGTCTCACCTGTAAGAGTAAAAAATGCTCACACAAGAAAAGACAGATTCCACGTACGGTAAACCCACTTGCAATGACTCCATCAGCAGAAAGCACTGGCAGTAACTACATAAGATATCAAGTAGACTGCAAAAGGCATCGTATGGTAGGTGAATGTCCTTGAAACAAAGTGTTATTTGAAATCTATGTTTTTGTCTTCTGTTGGCTAAATTTCCTCCCAGCTGTTAAGTATCACGGGTATTTTACCTCTTTAGTCAACTGAGAGCTTTAAAGTAATCTTGATTACAGAATTCCATAATCCAGTCTAAAATGGAAAAGTCATTATAATTTCTGTCTCCTGTGTAAAGAGCCTGGGGCTGGCCAGGTGGTTAGTGAATGCACTTCCCAGTTCGTAGTACCTTCCCTGATTAGAAGCACAAAGTGGAAATGTGTGTCAGCCACCAAGAGGGCGAGAAAGATGGAGCCCTCATGGCACACTGACTCGCAGGAATTAGGTCTGGGAAGAAAACACAGCCCTCCTGGTCCAACTACAATGGAAGCGATTACTGGACGCTTCGTAAACAAATGCCATTCAAAGACGCGTTATCTAAAGCCTCCTCCGAAAAAAGGTGACTGGGAAAATGCATTTCTTTTGTGGTGTGTCCAGATTGTTTCTTGACTCAGGCTTGCAAATTGTTCTCACTGATTTTTCGAAACGTCTTGGTTCTTTTCACCCCAATCACTTCCATATGACCAGGATCCGTGGGGACGCAGAGCTCAGTGAAAGCAGATCCCTGATGTGGATAGCAGCTGCAGGCCCCGGCCTCCTTCTATTACTGTGATGGACTGTCTGTCGCTGTATTCACTTTAGTTCAAAATCCACGTGATGTTATTCTGAACTCACGGGCCAAAAGCAGCACCAGAGGATCAGTCCGCAGTACAGATGTGCTAAATTGAACACCAGGGTTCTTGACTCTCAGAATGCTGGGCTGTGGATATTCTGTATTGTTTTAAGGATTTAATAGCTGCCGGGTGCTTCTGGTTTTAAAAATACCAGGCTAGCCAAAGCCTAGCAGATCCCACTATATGGAATCCATAGATGGCCAATAAATATATTTCTCAATGAACGGATGGCAGGAAGTTATTAGAATTCAAGGTAGCTCTGTGTATGCAGGAGAGGATTTGATGCTATGTAGATTGTGACCATTTCTGAATCTAAACAAGTTATCCAACTTCAGATTGAAGACAGCCCTGGGATGTTTCCATAACGCTCCACAGCTCCACACAGAGAACTCCAGGGGCTCATCCAGGCTTCCACGTATCAGCCATACCTCACGAACGTCTAGAGCAATTCCTTCTAAGATTAGTCTTTATTAAGAGCTACGATTTATCATCCCAGTACTAAGTATATTCTTATTCACTTAATAGATATGCACTCAAAAGACAAGCTGGACAGAACGGAATTAAAACATCAAGGCTGGGCTACTACCCATGAGCACCTTGATATTATCAGTATCGTGTGACCCTGCACAGAGAAGACCAAACCATCTCCTGAGCTTTAACTGAGTGGGCAAGGGCACAGCACCAGCGAGTGTGCCAGCCACGAAGGCACACTCCAGAGCCGGCTGGATCCACCCACATGCTCTGAAGTGAGGGGGCAAAGCTAAAGCAAGCCAGAGTAGCAACTGCAAGGAAGATGGCCATTCAATCAATGAATCAATCAACCAGATCATATCCTAAGAATCTAAAGTGTTCATGGTATAAATATCTCATGGAAGAGACAGACCATTGGCTGTAGTCAGAAACTATACCTTCAAATATGAAAGAAAATCCAATTTACTTCCCATATAATGGAACCTCCTGTTCCCCTCCAGGGCCCAGTCAGTGTCTGCGGGCCTCCTTAGTGACAGCAACACTGATGTCTTTGTAGAAAGAGGGGCTGGAGCTCCATTCTGATGCCTCGTGAATCGGGAGAGAGCAGGGTTTGTATCAGACACCCCCCTCCTCCCCAGACACACAGTGCACACGAGTCAACTGCATTATTACCTGATCCTTTCCAGAGGCCGCTCTTGGCCTAGTGACCTACAAGGCCACTCTGTTTCCAAGGTCGCCAGTGTCTGGGACTAAATCACAGCTTCTTACACTTTTTTGCCTAGCACTAAAAGATGTAGCCAAGTTCCCTTATAGAAGCAACCAGACCCCGTGTGAACCTCGACGTCTCTCTGAGAGAAGGGAGTGTGAGAGGGTAAATGAAACATTAATTGACATTGCCGCTCCAATGAGCTCAGTCCCCGCACTCAAGCCAAGAGTAATTTTCAGGAAAGAAGGGAGGAGGCCTGATAGAACTGTAATGCTGGGGCCCTGCGACTGGAGGATGGGATTCTGGGGAGAGCAGGTGATGGCGGGAATGACAGGTGTCCTCGCCAGGAAGAATATGAGGGACACGCTGGGACCAGCAGAGCTGGGTTCTCAGGGAGACGGCTGGAGGGGTTTTTAAATATAAATTAGTTTCATGACCTTCTTTACTTTTTATTATGGAAATGCAAAAGTAGACAGAACAGTCTATGTACCTGTCCCCCAGCTTTAATAACTCACAGCCGGTCTTACTCCACGTATACCTCCCACTCCTCTCTTTTATAGGATTGTGAAGCGAATGTCATAATCACAACATTTCATCTGTAAATATTCCAGTATCTATCTCCAAAGGATAAGTGCACTTAAAAACTAGAATTCCATTATCATCATAAAAATATTTTCGTTCACAACCTCTTTTAATGGTGGCCTATGCCCTTTGATGGTGCTCCCGGGGCTGGGGCTGCCTGGAAGACCAGGATTACGTAAGGCAAGCATCGTTCCATTAAAATTCCCGATTACCACACCTTGGATTTCACTCCTCACGCCCTCAAACAGCCCGAGGAGGAGGAACATTTGCTCTAGTCTCTACTCAGTCACAACATTAAAACCACAATGTACTTGGCATTCAGAGTCCTCAGCGCTGATGACCGTGACAGATACAGAGTGAGCTAAGGATGGAACCAGAGTCGGCCATAAATTACATAGGAATTTGGTGCTCGTGTTCAGCAGGGACACATGGGAGGGACCCCCCCAACCCCAAAACGAAGAGTTGACATTTCTTTAAAATGGAAGAAATCTGTTTTCACTTAAAATGCTGTTGCTATGGGTTCCCATACTATGTAGCTATTATTTTCTACATGCAGCTATTGGTTTTGAAGAAAGACGCATGTGGATTTGGAACCCCGGGAACATCCGGTCACGGCATGGTTTCAGATGGGGAGCTCCCTGTCTTGGGAAACCCCTGACTTTTCATTGTCCCTCTGTTTTCCCACCTAGTGAGAGAACATGGAAGTTGACCCAGGAACAGCTTTCCTTCACTCCCGGAGATACCAGTCCGCCTTGGCCCATTTCATTGTCCGATGTGAAATAACCCAACCTCTGTTTCATGCTAATTTGCTTTGAAAGTGGCTCCCCAATCCCAGACAGCTGAACTCAGTGATGACAAACACCACCTCCAGGATTCAGGAAAATCGCACCCTTTCTTGTGGCTGATACAGCGGATGGTGTGTCCTGAAAACATCTGGATGACCTGGTTCCTTTCCCTGCTGCTTTCCTACCCCATCAGCCTCCCCTTCTGCCAGGCAGGTGTGAGGAAGGGCAGGTGATCATGCCGATGCCAAGCCCCGGTCCCCTTAGCACTCTTTCGGCATTTTGTGGGCTCCCTTTTCTACACTTTTGCTTCTAACAGTCAGCACCTGCTGCTCTTTTTCCAAGGCCTGCCCTTGGCCTGCTCTGCGTGAAGAGATGGCTGGAGGTCTCTGGGATTTACTACTCTCCTGCAACCCTAATAGGGGGTCCGGGGGTCTAACAGCCCCAGCTCAGGACAACTCTGAGGCATAACTCATACCCCCGAGTCCCCAGCAAGATCGGGCTGACGCTGAAGGCCCCCCTCTTTGGCTCCCCTGCCCCTTCCCTTCCCTGCCTCCCTCCTTCCCTCCCTCCCTTTCCAGTTCCCCAGGGACCACACCCTTAATAGATCCCTTGCACAGGAAACTTCCCTGCAGGATCTGGTTCTGGGCCACGCGACCTGACATGGCCTGTCACCCAGTTCTCCTCGTGTCCGAGCATTCCAGAAAGCAGCGTTCCCTCGCACACACATGCAGGCCAGGGCAGGACAAGAGCATGCAGAGATGGCTCACACGTACCCGGAGCCCAGCCAGCGAGCAGCTCTCCCTCCTCTCCCGTCGCTGCAGCAACGTGGCACTGAGCAAAGGCCACCAGTCCTGGGCATCTCAGCCTGTCACATGCAGCACTGCGACCTCCAATGTTCCTCAAAAGCTCAGGGCTGTGTCCCACGGCATTCTTTTGAAAATGGTGAAAATATCTACCTCTCAGTAGCAAGGATGAAATGAGATAAGCTAACCTAGTGCCTGGCACAGCGGGTGCCCAGGGCCTGCCCGCTGATGATGCCCTTGAGGCGAGAAGTGACCCAGACCATCAAAGGAGCCAGATGCCGGTGCATTCAGGGCCCGCCCGCGCCCACGGAGTCTTTGCACTTCCAGGGACGGGAACCAGATGCTGTCATAACTGCATGAAAAAAATGGTCCCTCGCTCAGAAAAAGGCCCTTGACGGACGTTACTGGGCCTTTATGAGCCATGAAGCGCAACAGCTGGATGGCGCGGGGAGCGTTTCCACCCGGAGAGCGTTGAGCAGCAGGCGATCTTTTATTCTCTCTCCCCCCGTTTAATGTGTTGTTCACCTTCTGCCGGGATTGTTAGCCTTGACTATCAATCTCCCCATAAAAATATAGGCGGCCCTCTCCCTGTTTCTCTCCTGGGGACGCTCCGTGTTGCTCGTTACCGTCAGGAGCGCACGCTCGTTAGCCGAATGGACTGGAACCTCCACTCCCTGGAGCCGAGAGATGACATTGGGGGGCTCAGGACGGGGTAGCAGGAGGAAGCGGTGAGCAGTGCTGGTGACGGAGCATCCGAAAATGACACGATTCCAGCAAACGGGAAGCCGGCGACAAAGACAGACTCTTACCAGTTGTGGCCCAGGTACAGACATCTGGGGGGAAAGTCAACTCTTTTTTTCCTAAATGAACCCTTCCATCCCTTTGACAAGGGGAACCGGGCCGCTGGGTCCTTTGGGAGCCATCAGATGGGGGTCCCTTTGTTTCCCACGCTCAGCACCTTCGTGGTGGTTAACAATGGACAGTGACGCCTGCGAGCCTCACACTGTCCTTGACTGCGGCGGGGACACCAGCTAGATGGCTGGAGTTCAGGGTCCCGGAGCAGCACTTTGCAATCCCTCTCGAAGGCAAGGAGGGAATGCCAGGCCGTCTCCTGTCCTCTCTGAATGAGTCACAGGTTTGGAGCTCGAGTCCTTCCTGTCTTGCCTCCTTTGGGGCACAAAACCATCCAGGTGCTGGAGGTAACAGCCTAGCATCTGCCCTGCTGACATTCATATCCCAAATTTCCGACCCTGGAGGTCACTGCACACCCAGTCTGCCCACGAGTCTGTCTCCCAAAGGAGAAGGCCCGGGACGGGTGTCCAACCTGCATTGACCAAGCAGGGCTCGAAATGCAAGAATATCTTCAGCCCACATCAAGCATTTATATCAGCTGGCCTGCTACTTGATAAAAATGCTCAGGGCAATGCAGCTACTTTTTAAAATGCTGTAGAAAGGCCCATTTCAGAAACAGACTAGAACAGCCGTTGGAAGGACTCAGCTGAGAACTCCATCTCTCCTGAGCAGGAGAGGCGGGCAGGTTGTTCCACTCCATGGGATCAAAAGTTGGGGATTTGGTCCCAAACCCCCCAGCTCTGTGTGACAGCTTCCCATCAGCCTGCCATCTGTGAGCGAATCTGGGCCTGCAGACGGATGCTCCCAGTTGGCACTGGGTCTTAGGATGGGGGGCCAGCTCGCTTTGTTTTTCCCTAATGCTCCTGCTTCTCAACAGAGGTAACTCCAAGATTTAATGGTTAATCTACGCACGTCAAAGGAGCTATTTAGGTTCCTTCCAACACCTCGTCTTCCAGACTGAGTTCTTCCATCTGCCTGTTCTCAGATGACGGCTCCTGGATGGCCTTTGCTTCTCTCCTATGTTACAAGGTCAGAACTTCAGAAGAACTTCTAGGTTTGAACAAATCTTTATTTTGTCCAAGGATAAGAGGACGCCCTTCCCTTTCTTTCCAATATTCTTTGTGACCACATCCATCCCGTGTTGTTCTTGTTGGTGTCCCTGGTCATAATCTTAGACTGAGCCTACAGGCAACGAAGTCCTCAGGTTGTCTACCATCTCACAGAACTGTCTGAATGGTTTCACCTGAACTGTTTCTCCTTGCTCTCGTTAAAGCACCTCTGGCTCATTTCTTCTGTTCATCCAGCCTGATGATGTTGTATTACCTGGAAGAACTTAGTTTTGTGCAGAAATCTGGTACTTCTGTTATCTTGTCTCCTCGAAAAAATGTTAACGAAGGTCAGTTCCATATGCTTTTCTATGGGTTCCTGTTATTAACACTTTCCCTCCAGAGAAAACCATCCCTTATCCCAACATTTTACTTACTAAGACAGTCCTCTCCCCATCTCAAAGCATTTACTCTAATCCTAATAAAACTCATTTGTTGAGCTTTAGTGAGGTATAACTGATATGGAACAAACTGTGCATATTTAAAGAAGACAAGTTCGTGAGTTTTGTCATATGGACACACCTGTGGATATATATACATGATAAGATGAAGACACGCCTATTACCCCCCATGCCCATCTGTTATCTGTCCCCCGTCCCACCCCCACTCCTAGTCAGCCACTGCTGTGCTTTCTGTCATTATAGATTAGTTCGTATTGCCTATAATTTGATATAAATGAAATCATGCCATATGTAGTCTTCTGTTTGGGGGGGAGTCTGGATTCTTTCACTCACCATAATTATTTGAGGTTTATCCATGTTGTAGCACATATTCACCAACAATTTAAATACTCTCAGTAATACTCCACAGTATGCAGAGACCGCATTTTGTTTGTCCATTTATCAGTTGGTGGACACTTGAATTGTCTCTAGTTTTTTGTTATTATGGGTAATATTCCTATGAGCATTCGTGTGCGAGTGTTTGTGTGAACACGTCTTAATTTCCCTTCGGTAAATCCTAAGAGTGGAGGGCTGGGTGGTATGGTTTCTACTGCTTCTAGTAGGACTCATTTTTAAAGGCTTTCTGAAAAATCTAAATAAAGTATGTCCTCTCCTTCTCAATTTATGCATTTTCTCAGGGGGAAAAAAAAGTCAACATAGTTGACAAAGAAGAAAATGAAGAAATAAAAGTATACAGGGCCTCGAAGTTGTACCAGTACTTCGGTAAGACTTTGTCCACCAAGGGCTGCTTCACCTTAACCTCGCAACGTGGAACACATGGCCCAGGTGACAAGCGATCCCACAGGGACGGGAGGAAAAATAATTTCCCCCCTCTTGGAAGCTCTGCGGTGTGCAGGTGCCAAACCACTAAAGAGGCTGATCCAATCCATCCCCCCAGCCCTCCTGGGATGTAGTATTTGAGCACGTGGAGGAAGCTACGGCTCAGAGCAGAGTGAAAATAAAGAAGACTTTTCCTGTGTTTTGTTTCTGATGCTATTAGACTTGTTTTGAAGTTTAGGTAAAATAAAAACTCCAAAACCAGAAATCGAGCTAGAGATAGAGAGACACAGGGAGAGAGAGAGAGAAAAGAAAGTAATAAGAGAGGAAGGTTAGAGGGAGGAAAAATAATGGGATCAAAAAATTCTTAACGTCTGTGCTTCAGGTAAATAAATTCCTTATCCCGAAAAACCATTTTTTTTTTTTTTTTAAAGCAACTGGCAAAGACGTGGGTGAGTCATTGCTTGGATTGTAAAGCTCTGATGGGAGATCCTGTTTGAGCCACAACCCCGGCCCCCATGCCCCTTTTGGGAAGGGGGCAATCACAGAATGAACAGACTGCAATTTTAAAAGTTCCAGGTGTATGGGATATAGACTTGTTATTTTTAATTTATGAGCTCCTGTAGCAATAGTAACGTAAGCTTGGATTTTTTTCCTGAATGTGTAAAGAAATACTAGTGATGTTGAAATTTACTGCAGCTTGAACACTTTGCTTCCCTCCCCCCACCTGAGCAGGATCAAGGCCCCATAAATCAATTCTCCTCATGCATCCAGCTTTAAAGGAAATAAAGACTGTGCAAAGTAGTCGGCCCACCACAGGTCTCTGAGGCTGTGGTTGGTAATCGAGACCACAGAGAAGCTTAAAGATCCATGATATCTGCTTGTATTCTCTCAATCTCTGGTGTAAAAGCTAAAATAAAATGCTCACGTCTTGAGTGATAAATGATATGGGATTCTCCAATTTATCCAAGAGACGTGAGGCTTAAGTTAAACAGGTCAACAAGCAGAGAGCACTGAAGAGCAAAGGACGGAGACTGAGGGTCAGCAGAGGGAGGGACAGGAGGAAGGCCACCTGAGGGCCAGCAGGTGCAGCCCCGCACAGGACGAAGGTATTTCCAAGTTGCACTTAGTACTGATTCTAGGTGTGACGGTCAACTTGGCTGGGCTATGGTGACCCATGGTTTGGTCAAGCACCAGGCTACATGTTGCTCTGAAGGTAGTTTTTGGGTGTGACGAACATTTAAGTCAATGCACTCTGAGTAAGGCCGACCACCCTCCATTGTGTTAAAGGAAAGCACTCACTTCGGGTACACAGCTGAGCAAAGTCCCTAGTTCCCAAGGAGGGAGGGGTGACTGGAAGGAAGCCCCTGCCCTCAGAGCTTGATGTCATGGGTGGGGTGGGGGACATTTGTTCTTTCCCTCCTGCCCTGAACAGAGACTTTGGGAACTTAGCTTTACTGTAACACAGATGAGCTCCTCCGGGGCAACAGAGACTCTCCGTGGCCGACTACACGATGCTTCTGAGATGCGCTCACCAACCATCTACCCAGTGCCAGCCCTGTTCTAAGAGTTGAGGACACATTTGAAATGAGACAGACAAGTGTCTCTTTCCATGGGCCTCCCATTCTGGATGGGAGACAGGCAATGAGCCAGTAAGCGAATGACTGAATAGATGATTCTGGTAATAATAGGTGTTGGGACGTCATCTTTACCTTCCGAGCAACCTGAAGACTCGGAGAGTGAGACTGAGAGTTCTCTGTGCTGAACATTCATGTCCAGTAAGGGGACTGGCTACCCCTTTGGACTAGGAGCTCCCTAAGGGCAGTGGCTACCTTTTTGCTATCCTCGGTATCTAAGATAATGCCTAGAATACAGCAGATGGACTCATGGACGGACTCATGGATGGCTGGATGGACTCATGGATGGATGGAGGGAGGGAGGGATGGATGGATGGATGGACGGATGGAGGGATGGATGGATGGAGGGACGGATGGAGGGACGGATGGACGGATGGATGGACTCATGGATGGATGGATGGATGGATGGATGGATGGATGGATGGATGGATGGATGGATGGACGGATGGACGGATAGACGGATGGATGGAGGGATGGATGGAGGGATGGATGGAGGGAGGACGGATGGACTCATGGATGTACAGATGCTGGAGCTCCTCAAGGGTGGAAACAAAGTCTTGTTTTGATATTTAAACACCTGTAAGTAGTAAGAGTATGTAAAGGGACTTAAGATGGTTTCCTATGTATTTTATCCCTAGAAAGTGCCTCTAAAATTCTGGATAGTTGGGTTCAGATGTATTCTGCTTTCCCCACGAATGCCACCTTGCCACTTCAGGCTGAGCACCAAAGAGACCGCCATGATAATAAATGAAAATTTCCTTGAGAAAAATGAACCACACTTATTTTTTGAAGCACCTGAAAAATTGGAAATAAATTGTGAGTGATGGTTTATATTTGCCCATTTTTTCTATTCGAAGTGGCCTGCCTGGTGCTGATTAAATCCCTCTCACTACAGGTGCCGAGAGAATCTTTCTTTGTCACTGCCAGGGTCCTTTCTTTCCTTCACTGGAGTTTAAAAGGACAAACGTGGACTCTTAAGGCTTTTGGTTTGGAGGATGCCAAGAAAATGACACAGGCCATTATTTCTAAGCTCATAAAATCCTGTTTCCCAAATTCCAGTGTACTTCACGGCCGAGCACTCCCGGTGCTGAGAAAAGCATCTAATAGCAGAGCAATGCTCACGTCATTTTTGCATGAGCTAAATACAGAGGTGATCGGAAACAGTGCAGTGCTGAGTCTGGGTTGGAACCAATAATGAAAAGTATTCCTTTTGTGTTTCATCCATCAGAATTATTTTCATCACTAATCCTAGCACTTGCAATACTGACAACTCTGAGGCTACACAATAAACTTAGCTATTTTCAAGCACAGTCCCATTGTTTCTTGTAAGTTTTAGCTTCTTTAAGCATCTTGGCCTTTGAGAAGCAAAGCTGGCCTAAGTTTTCAAGCATGGTCAATGTGTTCTTTCACCTTTCATTTACTGAGCTCGTCCTATACACTAGGCATGAGGTTAAATTATGGGGGGGGGGGGGGATTAGACACAGTTCCTGTTCTCATGAAATCTACGCCTTAGGAACCAAATAGAAGCAAAAGAAAAATTCAGTATTTCCACTTTAGAGGCAAGAAAATAAAGATCCCACCTTCAGGGACATGTCTCAGCATAGAGAGCAGAGACTTACACTTGGTCTCCTTATACTTCTGTTCTACCTGCTTCTACCCAAAGCATCCTAACTGTATTCCTGACGTTCCTCCTTCCTGGGCCCTCAACAAGGGGCCGATTTCTTACTCAGCCTCCGGACAATCCAGGGACAGATTTGTGCTTTCAGCAACAATGTGACTCATCAGCATGTGCTCTCCCGACTCCACGTAATATATAATACATCTTTAGTTTCCATAACGTCTTCCACATGATTTTATCCCCAAATGCTTTACATACTTCACCAAGACAGCTATAGAATTAAAATAATAAATCAAAGCAGGGGATGGAAAGCAGAGAGGGTTATTCAAGGGAGGAAAAGGCAGGTTTTCAACGAGACAGGGAAAAAGATGGAGAGGCCCACTGCCTCCGCGCTGGTCCTGTAACTCATAACTCTTTCCTCTGCTTTAACTCTTTCTTGGTTTACTGTCCCAGGCAGCACCACTTGTCCCATCTCTTACAAATCCTCCTCGTGCAAAGACAACTAGGTACTTATACTTTGATAAGAATCTCAATTTCCCAGCGATGCCTTTGCCCAGGCTCTGCTATGATGCTATCTCCCCAAACCGTCTAAAGCTAAAGGAATAATTTAATTCCTGAGCATGTAGTTTGAACTGAGTGAGAACTGCAGTGGCGAGCAATCTGGAGACTTAGCTGCCCGTTTCCCTTTTAGCCTGAGATTCATTCATTCACTCATTCATTCATTCATTCAACAATATTCATAAAACAATAGGTATTATGTGGGAGGAGAAATGCAGAGACTGAATCGTTGTGATATTGAGCAGAGAGGGCGGAGAAGGCTTTGCCAGTAAGTGGCATTTGAGCAAAGATCTGAAGGGAGGGCTGAGCCACGCAGTTATCTGGGGAAAGAGTAGAGGGAACAGAAAGAACAAAGCCTAGGAGGAGGGGATGGTCTTGGCACTTTGAGGAAAAGCAAGGAGGTCGGGGTGCCTAGAGCAGAGTAAGCAAGAGGGAGGGTGGTAGAGGGTGGGGGGAAGGCAGGCTGTAGAGAAAGCCTTGTAAGTCATTGAAAACCCTTTAGCTTTCACTCTGAGTGACAGAGGAAGCAATATTTTACTAACTAGGAAAATTACAAGAATAAAGAATAGTCGGCCCATTGTTTTCTGTGCAGCTTCTGTGGTTGCTGAGTATCCACTGCCTACCTTGGTCTCGTTCCCACTGTCAGTGTCAGGGCCGGGTTCCAGCTCCCTGATCTTGAGTCACCACCAAGATACATGGGAGCAGGATTCTCAACTGCTCCTCCCTTTCTCTCCTTTGTTCTCTGATTGTTTGCGAGTTTTTCTAGGGCATAAAACTACCCAGTGAAACCCTTCAAAGGACTTAGAAGTGTGGAGGCAGCTCACTGAAGCCCCCCTGGGGAGGGCAGGCTTTCTCTCCATGTGGGTCGCTGACATTTTCTATCACCAACGGCGCCTGGTTCTTTCTAGCTGAGGCTTTATGGACGGACTGTGGTCTTGGGCCCCATTTAGGCAGTTTTGTCCTCTGAGGCATGATGCTTGACCTGTACCATTGTCACAGAGGTCCTAGGTTGTCATTAGGCGGGTTACACAGCGCCATGTAAACGCACTGTAAAGGTAAGTTGGACAAGTCAACTACTCAAAAGACAGCATTGAGAATTCATTGGCTTTCCCATTGAGGGCCCAGTTCCATCCCTTTTATAACAGGTGCCATCTTCACATCAGCTCTAGGATTTAGATGGACTTTACACGGTACTATCCCGCTTTCATTTAATGTTCACCATCAGCCTGGGAGGTAGACATGGTGATCTCCATTAAATACAAGAAACTGAGGCTCAGAGAGGTTCAGGGACTTACCTAAAGTCACTCACTCCTCAGGCTGCGGAGTCAGCCACAGGCCACCCCGCCTTTCTGTTTGCTTTGTCCACTACTCTTCTTCCTGCCCCCACCCCCATCAGTCAAAGAGATATTCAAAGCGTACACTAAGAGCTAGAAGGCCGAGCCCTGAGAATATGTGACAGGAATCACTGGGTCCTTCAGGCTCACCCTGCCTTCAAACATCCACACCAAGGCATGAACTGCGTTTTCAACCAAGGCAAAGCTGTGCAAATGATTCCCAGATGTTGTGAGCTGACTGCCAACACCCTGACTGGCCAGCAGTCAGACAAAGGACTTGTTTAATCTGAAAATGCCCTATTTCGCACACACTCTGCAGCAGGAGATGGGGAGGGGGCTGCAGACACTGACCATCCTGGTTGGTGATCACCAACCAGGATGGTGTGGGCCTGGCCATGAATGCTGTCCTCTTACGGCCTGCACAGCCCCAAAGAGAATAGTCCTGGAGGCTGCAGGGTTGGGTTATCTATCTGAAGCGCTCTAGGATTTTTTGGTTTTTGAACATAAAGGATAATATTATAGACACTGAATTACGGCCACTTTTTCTTTAGCACTATTGTCGTCTCTCATAAGCAATCAAGGGTTTAACCTCTTTGTGCTACAAACACCTGAAATATTTCTGGGGACCCTTGAAATCTGATGGCACTAAATATGCACGTGGCCTCTTCTCAATGTTTTCCTTTCATACTGCAACTGATGCGAGTTCCAGCAAAACTATATTCCTGGAACTGTGATTCCTAAAGGTTCACTTCATCAATATACATGAGAAAGAGTCCCTTCTTTTCTGAGAAGTCCATGCAGCCTTTTCTAAGAAACATAAAGCTCTGACCTGCCAAAGCAAACAAACGAGAATCCCAGGGTTCGAGGCAATTCAGTGCATAATCCAGTCTGTTCACTGCTCTTCAAATAAAAAGGAGGTTCCCACTGCCTTGACCGACAATGCTGAGGATTCACGCGCTTCGTATCTTTAAGGCCAAGTACATAATTAAGTAAATCTTTATCCAGAGTTAACAGCCCACAGATGGGAAAACTGAATCACACCCTGCCTCGTGCACCGCTTCCTATCAGCATGGGAATCACGCGAAGGAGATCCCTCATCTAAAAACGTCAAAGCCGACACTACCGTTAACCAACCTGATAATCAATTGTGCCAGCATCTTTTTGGATTACGATTAATATTTTAGTGTTACTTTTACTATGCCAGTGTTACCATATTTCCCCCACACACAAAAAAAGTATTTTTCCAAAAACTGGATACAGAAATTCTGCAGCAAAGGCAGTCTACCAACATGCTGAGATTTAATGACACGAAGAATTCTGGTGAGAGAGGTATAAAGGGGCGAGTGCTCTGAGCTTCGCTGTTTTCTAAAGCGGGGCTGCTCAAACTGTGATGAAGAATCACTCGTTCTTTTATTTCTAGTTGTATTCAAAATATAAGCCCTACTTTTTAAAAAAAATTATTATTATTATTATTATTTTTTAGAGAGCAAGGACGAGAGAAGGGGGAGAGGGGGAGAGGGAGAGAGAGAGAGAGAGAGAGAGAGAGAGAAACATCGATGTGAGAGCAGAACATGGATCGGCTGCCCCTTACCAGGGATCAAGCCCACAACCCAGGCATGTGCCCTTGACCCTTGACCAGGAATTGGACCAGCAACCTTTCAGAGCCTGGGATGAAGCCCAACCACTGAGCCACACCGGCCAGGGCTAAGCCCCACTTTTTAATTCTTGGATTCAACACACCTAAAATCATCCTGTCAACTTGCTCCAGAAGTTTCTAGATGTCTCCTTCTCAATGTCTACCCTTGTCACAGACCAGTCAGCATCGGCCCAGCTGCTGCCCACAGACCACACCTAGGGAAGCGCTGGCCAAAAGCCTCACTGCTTTCTCTGAAAAGCAAGCATTTAAACAGAAAGGCTCGTGTCCCAGGGACGAGCGAGCGGCTGCAGCCCTCAGCAGGCTGCAGGGGCCACTCATTCCAATCACTCTTTTATAGCGAGATAGCAGCAAGTGACAGGAAACGAGGCTTGACTCCCCACCCTGCCCCTTCCTGGCTGGGCCGCTTTGGGTCAGTAACCACCTTGGGACCCTTCTGTCTTTATCCATAAAACCAGGGAGACGCCAGGACCTACCTCACAGGATTAGTGGAGATTTGGCCTGTTAAGAGCTTAGCACAGTGAGTGATGCATACTGAGTGTTCGGTAAATGTCACCCACGTGGGCCACCAGTATGGCAAACGGTGTCCTCACTGGGAGCTGCAGGGGAGCCCAGGGCCCTGCAGACTGAGCATTGCGCGCCCACCGCACAGTCAGGCAGAGAGCAATGAAAAGTGGGGAGCAGGGATTTGAGGCGGAGGAGCCGACTCTGCCCCCAAATCCCTATGCGGAAAGGCTCCTGTCCTTTGATACCAAAGCACAGCCACGAAAGCGTCTCCAGTTCTGGAGCCAGGGATGGAGCCAGATGCGGCCGCATGGAGACCTGCACGAGTCGGGCTGGTTCTGACATCACGTGGATTTGAGGGGAGCCAAAGAGGGGAGCTGCATCCCGGGTCCCATTGCTGGGCGTTCATACCCTGAGCAAGATACTCCACCTTGCCGGCCGGGCGTGGCTCAGCGGTTGAGAGTCGACCTAGGATCCAGGCGATCAGGGTTCGATTCCCAGTCAGGGCACATGCCCGGGTTGCGGGCTGCAGCCGATCGATGACTCTCTCATCATTGATGTTTCTATCTCTCTCTCTCCCTCTCCTTTCCTCTCTCTGAAATCAATAAAGATATATTTAAAAAAAAAAAAAAAAAGATACTCCACCTTTCTGTTCCCATCAGCGACAGGGAGGTTATTAGAGAGCTGCCTCCCTCTCCGGGAGGCGTGGGGCCCAGCGGGGCAATGGGTGCGTGGAGGGGTGAATATGCGTGTTATACACAGGACGGGGCAACACTCAACCAAGTGAGCCACCCCGGCCGGACTTCCCTGCGTCTTGACCCGGGATAGCAGCCCTCCGCCCCTCCTCTCACTTGCCCCTTTCCTAATTGAGCCCCTTCCTCGCATTTGTGCCTTCGATGTGACCTTCATGGGGGTAACGAGACAAGCCACCCAACGTTCCTCCCGCTGACATACTAACCGAGTCATATTGAATTAACAATTGTACAGTGCTTGGTAAGGGACACTCGTCTTAATCTTCAGAGCAACCCTGGGCAGTGGGTGTTGCCCTCACTTCAGACATGAGGAAGCTGGGGCAGACCTGGAACTTGAACCCCAAGGGGTCTTCTGATTTCATATTTATTTCAGGGTCACGAGCTTACAAATCCGAGGCAGAAAAGGTTTTCTAAGGTTTAGTTCCAAGTATCGAATAAAGAACGGGTCACAGGGACAGAGGGAAGAACACAGGGATCTGGCTTCTGGGCCTGGCTCTGCCGGGAATGAATTCATAGGTCCGCCTTCCTGGTCCTCAGTTTCTCCATTCATGAGACCAGGGCCCTGAATTCAGACGCCCCTGTCGTGCTCTCCTGCTCAGCTGTCCCCCCGTCTGCTGCCCTGTCTCCGCTGTTGCTAAAATTAGGCAGGAAACATTGCTGAAATACCTTTCTTTTTTGTTCCTCGTGTTTTTAAAGTTTCTAAGATTAGCTGGTAGTATGTGGTAACTATCCAGCTAGTCTGCCAAGAAGGAAGAAAATCATCGTCGACTTAATGGTTAATGTTTAAGCCCTTCCTTCTGTAGTGAGAAGATAAATCTGGAAACAGCGGCCACAGGGCTGCACCCACAAAGGCCCTCACCCCATGGAAAACCATCTTTACAGCCACGTATTCTTAGAACAGTGGCTCGCAACAACCAGGGGACATTTGCAATGTCTGGAGACATTTCTGGTTGTCGCCAAGCGGGGAAGGTACTATAGCAATCCAACGAGTAGGAGCCAGGGATGCCGCTGAACACCCTGTGATGCACAGGACAGTCCCCACGTCAAAGAATTATCTGGCCCAGGATGTCACCAGTCCAATGTTGAGAAGCCCACCTTAAAGAGTGAGGTCAAAGAGGGGCTCCAAACTCTTCCTAGTGCTGTAGTTGTTTTTTAAATATTTTTTAAATGATTTTTTTAGAGAGAGGGGGAGGGAGAGGGAGAGAGAGAAACACTGATGTGAGAGCGAAACATTGCTTGGGGGGTAAGCCCACAACCTGGGTATGTGCCCTGACCAGGAATTGAACCGACCACCATTCAGCCCACCCGACGACGCGCAACCAGCTGAGCCACACCAGCCAGAGCTCTTCCTAGTGTTTTAGTTCAACTGGCCCACGCGAGAGGCTACCCGGACCGGCTGCTCTGAAAGAACCGAGGCTCTCGAAACCTCTTACCTTGCGAAGAAGGAAGCAGCCACCGAGGTGCCCGTGGAAGTCTCAGTGGCCACGCAGGAGCTCTGCGGGGCTGGGACACTGGAGGCTGAAGGCTTGTCCGCATTGTAGCGATTCAGCGCCGCCTCTGACAGGCCCTCCCGGCCAGTCTCTGTCATCAGCTGGGAGATCTGAGGAGGCAAATGGACACCGAGCTCATTACCTGTGGCTCACAGCACCTCCTGACCCCCACTGACAGCCTCTCCCCAGAGTGGGCAGAGGGGAGGGGACAGGGAAGGAGCGCGCCCCCCCATTACACAGCACATGTGGTGCTTACGGCTTCTCCAAGGCTATTTTTCAGCATTTCAGCTAGGATGCCTCCTCACTTGCATTAAAAATAATGGAATAAAATCACCCCCTGACACTGTAAGTTTCAATTACGTCTGTCTCCCGTCTGTTTGGAGAAGCATGAACCATATCCGCACTGTTTGCAGCCCAAGAACAGGCCAGTAACACCGACCAGTGCCAGCTAGTGTCTTACCAGGAATGGGCCCCAATGCTCACTTTATTAAGGGAGACGTGAACCTGCTAATGGTGAACATAAGGAATTAAAGCACTATTTGTTGCTTGCTGTAGGCAGTCAGCACGCAGATGACTTAGAAAAGCTTCTAACAAAAGACAGAGCAGCCATGAATTACCAATGGGGCTTATGGGGAGGGTTTAGATCATTTCAACAGACTTAATTTTCCTACTGGATCATTAAGATAAATGGCTTCCATTTTATTGGCAATAATTGCCTTTATAACAGAAGTTCTAGCCGATGGGGCTGGGTCCGTTTTGCCCAGATCCACATAACATGCCATGGAGAACCTACGTACTTCTGGGCAAAATGAGAAACTTGTGTAGAAATATACTTTGGGAAAGTGCTAATCCCGTGACAAATGTAATAATTACGCAGGCAAGTCTAATGTGCTATTTCAAATACCTGTTATTTTAAAACTTCGGTCTACTTGCAGAAAGCAAAAATTGTTTTTAAAAAAAGGAAACTTTTGTTCAAAAAAAAAAAAAAAGTCTCCAGCCAGCTCAAAGTTCTTAAATGCTCAGTGGACAATGTCTCTAATTGCCAAGAAAATGCAAGTGCAGGAAAGGGGAGATCGGGAACAGTTTCTGCTTTGTCACCGAGCAGACCCGCGAGAGAGTCCCATTTGTTAACCGTTTGGACATAAAAACATTTGTACTTCGCATTATTCGCAAAATAGCCATTATTCTGAGCCCCACTGACTTGAAACTTTGCTCCCCTTAAATTCATGCTCTTACTTGGAACGATCGGCTTTATTCAGCTGAAACTCTGCCAACACACACTTTCTTAGTCTCATTCATTAGATGCGTTGTAAGGAAACCTGACCCACATAAAAGAAATCAGAGTGGAGGCAATGGATGCCTGGAACATGTCTCCAGCACTCAGCCAGGGCACTGCCCAGTGCAGGGGACCGGCCACCTCTCCACTGCCTGTTGCTATGGGCCACTCTCCTCAAGGGACAAGGCAGGCTAGATGGGACCACTGACCAACCAGGGGGCTGAGGACATGGCCACCACACTGTCATCACCACAAAACAGCACTTACAAAGCCCCCGTGGAACATGATGCCATCCTGGACAATGTCCATACGGCAAGTCCCCAAATTTGTAGCACCACTTTTTTCACCATCAAATAGCTACAATCTCAGACACACATACTAAACACACAAAGACATCCGAGAAAAGTCAGTACACAAGTGTGTGTGTGCAGCTTCTGACAATTTACATAGCTGGGGTTACCTGCGTGGTCACCATCTGATCCTCTGTTTGGGTGCTGTTTCTTCTCCGTTACTGTCCTAACCTGGAGTCTGGAGCGAAGGGAATGGGATTCTCCCGCCTCACGGTGTGTGCACTGGCCTTACATGTGCCCTGCAAACTCCAAGAAGCCACTAAGGATGGATGTAATGAATGGCGACACAGAGGCACAGGTTTCTGGGTGGTTCCAGAGTCCCTTGCAGTCCCCCCTTTCCAGACATAGTCAGTGTCATGATTTTGCTGGGGACCAGTCCATGTTTTTCCATCCTAAGAGCCTGGCTGAGCTCCCTCTGTGGTTCCTTTTGAGCATTCTCTGGGTTGAGTCCTGGTCGTCCCACATGGGAAGAGGGCATCCCCCCAAATGCCCACTCTCATAGACTCTCACCACCTGAAAGTTCATGTTCTCATTTGTATTTACACCCAGTATCCTCTTTAGGAATATGAGCTTTCAGAAAATACATACAAATAGCTACAGCAACTGCTAATATACCTCCTCTCACCCTCTGCACTCTAGGGTTCTGGCTTCCCTTAAGTTCCTCAGACACACCTGCTCCTGCCCCAGGGCCTTTGCACCTGCCTGCGCTCTCCAACTGGAAGGTTTCTTTTTCTCCTTCATATCCAAGCTCAAGCATCACTTCCTCAGAGAATCCTTCTTCCACCCTCCTTCTACCCTCCGTCAGATGCTTTTACAGAACTTCAGTATCTTTACCTTGATTCATATTGTGTATTCAATAGGTCATTGTCTCTCACTACACAAAAGCCCCAGGACAGTAGGTCGAGGGTTACCACTGTATCCCAATCAAAATAATGCCTAGCACACAGAGATGTTCAAAACATATTTGTGGAATAAATCTGAGCTATTCTTATTTTATAACTGCTCATCTTTATATAACTCAATCTTAAGTACTTTAAATAAGAAGGCTTAGTTATTTTAAAAATCACACTGTATTTCAATTCTGTTTACTATTGGAACACAACAGTATCTATCCTTCCTGTCACCACCAGTGTAGTGTTTTGGCTCCACTATGTGCTAATATGGGGATCAAAAGCTGCCCTTTTTTCAGCCCACAAATTCATTTGATCACTTACTCATATGCACAAACACATATTGGGTACTTAGTATGTGCTAGGCACTGCAGCAGGCATTCACGCAAATATTTCTTAGTCTCCTGTATCTACAACATTTATGTATTTCCCTGCAAGTTGGGTACAACTCACTGGCAGTCAATATTTTGTTCAAACATAATCTACAACTAGCTGGCCTACGGCAACTTCTATCTACTACCTCTGTTTAGCCGCATCTTTATTAATCCTGAAAAATAGAGGAGCTAGGCTTGCTCTCAACAGGAGCAGCTATAGCAGATTTAATTGCACAATTAAAATCATATCAATTCTAAATCATCCCGAGAGAGAGGAAGCCCCTTTGTCAGACTGGCTATCGTTTTTCACACAGGCACTGGGGTGTAAGCTTCTGAATGCTGGGTTTTCATGGAGCCCTTTTGACCAAGGTCCCGTAGCGCTTGTTACCAAGAATGTACTCCTCAATCCTGCAAACTACCCACAGGACAACACCCATAGGCTGTCACTGAATTGTTCCACCATAAGAAACAAAAGAATTGCCTCCTGGATGAACTGCTCGCATCCAAATTCTTTCCATGGCTCTTTGCAACTGTGATAGCTTTGTCACTAACCTGGTTATACCTCAAGCAAGGAAGACTGAAGACTGAAGACCCACGCCTGTAACAATTACACCACCATTAGCAGCAGAAAGAACGCCCTTCGATCTGTCCATCCCTTTGTTCATACACCTGCTATTACTCAGACAAGCCTCACTTGAAACAACCAGTTTCAAGCCCGGAGGCAGGCTGGCTACTATTCCCATTTCACAGAGGGGTAAAGCAGAGGCTCAGAGTCATCGGGGGATTTGTCCAAGGCTATTCAGCCATTAGGCAAGAAAGTTCAGGTGGAAAGGCCGGCCTTTGAGCCCTTTCTTTGTTCTTTATTACATGATCTCAACTCAGTTACTAAGGTTTACTGAGTAACCGGGGCTCCAGAAGGTTGGGGATTACAGAAAGTAAACTTGGCTTAGCCACTGACCTCGAGGGACCTGGGAGAAGGCTAGATGGAAACATGCGCAGCCAGCCCATGCCATGTGCTCTCTCCCCGCCTCCAAAACACGGGGAGTGTGCGTGCAGAAATGCCATCTGCGATTTGGTGATGGGGAGCTTCCGAAATTTGGGCTTGGCCCAATCTTTGGCGCCTGTCCGACCAAATCTTTAGGTCAGATTGGCCCTCAGGGAGGCCAGAGGAGGCGAAGGCGCAGAACCTGGGTCCCCTCCCACCTGCTCCTGAAGGACACCGACCCTGGGCCACCGGCTGCAGTCCCTGGTCATACAACACATACGGGTGAGAGGCTGCCCCCCGAGTCCTAAAGCTGGTCCCCTGTGGAAACTGGGTTCTCAGATAATTTACCTATTTTGCCCCGCGGAAGTGGGTGGGCAGAGAGATGGGGCTGCTCGCCCAGGAAAGTGAGTGGAAGAGCCAAGGCTGGGCCCCGACTTGTCTAATTCTGAGACGATCTTCACTCCACAGCCCACCCCCCAATCCAGTCCCCCTCCTTACCCGCCCCTTCAGGGCCACCTCGTGCCTCAGGGCTGCTCTCAGCCCCCTCCCCACCATCCACAATGAGAGCAAATGCCCAAGACAACAGGCGTCCAGAAGCTTCCGCTCAGTGCGTAATCCAGGGCCAAGGGCCTTCCTTTTAGGGGACGACACTTTGCCTCTGCTATTCAGGCTGTGCTGAATTAATTTTCTCTCTCACGGTACCGTGAGAGATCCATGATTGCCCCTAAGAAAATTCAGATTCAGAAACCTCAGCCTAACACATTTGAAAACCTGAAGTCCTGGAGGAAAGGATTTGTTATCTTGATGATGTGTGTGTCCCTGTCTGAGTTTAGGGGCGGGAGCTGAAAACTTGCTGGGGGGGAGGAGGGGGGGGCATCACAAACTTGGAGGGGGAGATGCTCGATTCTCAGCACTGGGTTTGGTTTGGTTTAGATCTGATTAAAACCTGATTCCAGTTGGGACCACTATCTGTTACTTTCAAAACGCCAAGTCCCAGGGACACGGTGCACATGTGTATTTGCACACGTGTGCGCTTGTACACGTGGGGCCCTCAGCATGCATGTGCACGGGAAACTGCTTTTCACAAACCTCACAGATGCAGCCGCTCTGTTTCAACTACAGGCAAGAGTCGTGTCTTTCAACCGTGTACAAATTTTGCTTGGATCCTTCAGTCTGAGGAGCTGTAGATTTGTCCCCGAAGAAATAGAAAATCTTGAACTCGGTGATGCTCTTGACCACAGAATCAAGACAAAAGATGCCTGGCTCCTATAAACCAAGGTCGCTTCCACATCTCACATCGCAGCCTGTCAGCCACTGACCTTTCACTGGGAGCTTCCAGAGTGGCTCAGCGTGGGGGTCCATCTGAAATGGCACTACTGACCCAGAAAGCCACCTCCCTCCGGCTCTGCCAAGGCAGGGGGAACCCGGCGTGTCCATTTCCCGTGCAGAGACATCTACGGACAGCAGATGCATCCTGCTCAGTCTTTAACTACGTTTAATGGCCTGATGACCCCAAATCCCAGAAAATAACATTTAATAGCATCTTCTCTCAGGCAATTACTCTCTCACTGGTTGGGGACATCTTTTATTGGTACTTATTACTTACACTGTTGCTTAATGTTTTCATGATTTTGCAAACAGTGGGTGCCCAATAAATATTTCCGAGCACAAACCAACTCACAATTATCTGGGGAAAGATAACCCTTGGTGCTGTCAAGGGACGCCTCTACACTGTCGGATGACACGCACTCAGGAACTGGGACGCCGGGATACACTTCCAAAAAGCCTTTGTAAAATATAAATTAGGAAAGCGTAACTGCAAAAAAAAACCCCAAACGATCAAGAAACGTGTTCCCAACCCAAAGATAACCACGTACAGCTGATCACGCTGACGCTCCATTTAAGTCACATGGACGGTGGCGCACAGAGAGGCACCGCCTCCCGCAATCACCACACAGCATCCAGGCCACACTGGAGAACTGTCCGGCCCATTCTATGCGACCCTTAGCTTCGGCTGTAGGATGAGTCAGTCCCTTCTCAGAGCCACTTCCATGTGCCTCTGACGGGATGGCACAGAGCAGGCTCCCCCAGGCAGGTGGCATTTTGTGATAAAGGACTCCGGCCTGAACAATCACCTCTCTTACTTTAGTACCACTCCTTCTGGGGCCAAAATGCTTCCTTTTTATGGGTTGTTTCTTTTCCCTTTGCAGGCAGAGAAATGAAAGAAATGCCCCATCAAGAGGGAGGCACTGGGGAGTCTCGAAGCCGGAGCAATCTCCTTTTCTGCAGAGTCTGGGCATGTCAGGGTTGCAGAGGCCCCGCTGCCCCCAGCCCCCAGCAAGTAGTTCCACGGGCGCTCTTGTCTTCCTGTGCCTTCTGCCCCCATAGATCCAGCAAACTTGAACCCATGTCGACTAACCCCACCCCACTTGTGTCTTCTCTACCCAGAAACCAGAGCTATCCAGACTGAAGAGGTGCGGGTGGGCTGTGCCCCTGTGCACTGCACTGAGCACTGTCCTGAGCAGGATTTGCAAAGGGCGGGGGGTGGGGACATCAGCAGGACAAGTTTTTAAGTGTTTAGAAGTCTCAGCAGATATCACAGCAAGTAGAACACCATCCTTCCTTACGCCCCCCAAGTCACACCCGAACGGTGGGTTAACATTATTTCTGGAATGTCTTCTTCCAAAACTGGGTTGGTTCCCATCCTCTCATGTTCATGGTTTGCTTTTCGGCATTTCAGTTCTTCAGATCATTTTCCTGTGGCTCATGGCACGCTGTCCCCAAGCACAGGCAGTTATCACCCAACTAGAAACTTGCCTCCAGGCCCGGCCCAGTTCTCGCAGCTCCCAGGGGCTCAGACTCTGCCACTGGCCTTGAGGGGTCAGACAGACAGACCCTCCCCGGGCTGTCTGCCCCCCTCCTCCACCCCCCCACCCCAGCACCAAGGGGCCAAGATGGGATTCTCATGTCCCAGGGCTGGAAGTTTGATTACCCTTATCTTAGCTTGCTTTGGCTATAAATTTTATTAGCGGCCATAAAATTATCCAGCCACAGCATTTGACTCAGTGACCTCTTGCAAGAGAGAATTCCACACCCTGGCGCTGCAGAGGCCCGAGGTCTGCCTTTTCTTCACCCGGGATTTACAGCCGCACCTTCGTCCAGGGCTCTGCCCTGGGTGATGAGACTCAGCAAACAGAGGACGCTGCTCGCATTTCATGATGTCCCTTATCAGGGCTCAGATCTGGCCCCTCAGCACTGGATGGCTGTTTTCTTTTATTCTCTGTGTCACTAGAAGGTAACGGGGGCAGGGCCATCCACCCGCTTTAGAAAGGACTGAGTTGCAGGATGAAGCCAAGGACCAGGGACATTTCTGCTTTGGTGTCTTCCCTTAGATTCCTTGGTTCCAAGAGGGCAGCTCTAGGCTCCAATAGTCTTTTATAGTGTATCTTTTAACAAATGCTCAAGTCTTGCCATCTAGCTTGTAGTATTGCTTCATGTGCATTTAACCTCACCTTGCTGATAGGCTGAATCGCAATAATTTTCATCCTTAATCCTCAACTCTGTCTTGCGGGGTGGTTTTGGTGACATAGCCAGTGACGTATAATGATATAAGGAGTCCCGTTGACGTGACTTTGAGGAATGGCATCAGGTGTCCTCACGGATCATCAAACCTGCTGACATTTTTGAACACTTACCACGAGGCAGGTTCTAAGAGCTTCGCATATGCCCTGCCATGTCTAATCCTGATAAAAACCCTACGATACAGGCACCGTTGTTATCAAATCATAGCTTCAACTCTGCCACATGGAAAACCCTGGAACAGGTAGTGCCGTTGGGCTTGGTTTCTACTCCTGAGTTTATCTCGCCCCAGTACAGCTCTTCAACTCTGGCTCCCCATTCAGAAGACGGGGTGACAACAGAAGATCTGATAAAGGGCAGAGGACGGATCCTTTGGATAATTTCTCAATATGCACAAATAGCTCACTCCACCTGGTGCTCTGTGATTTTTTATGACCTAATGAAACTAAATGAAATGGTCTGAATCTTGATGTAATCGATTGCATGTTCAACCTGCAACTGAGCAAAATTTGGCTGAGTCAAGTAGTCAAGAGGAAATCACAACCCTCATCAACCCAACCTTGAAATCAAGGTCAACACACCAGAGGCTCCTCCCAAGGCCTAGGAGGATGAGCCCCTTTATTCCTGTATTGAATTTTCAGGGGCTGCTCTTCTGTTGGGGGAAGGCTACCATTGGTCTCCACCCCCAAACACCCAACCAAGAGCCAGCGGCCAAGGACACATGCCCTGAGCACTCTTCCCCACACTGATGGTCAGGGCCACCCTTCCATGTGTCCCCAACCCTGTCCTTATGACATAAGAGCATTTGTCTGTCTTGTAACAGATGTCACGGGTCTCTCTGCCTCACCAGTGCAAGCTCTGTGACAACGGGGACTGGGTCTTGCTCCCCTCAGTATCTCCAGCACAGCACAGAGTCTGGATATGGAATATACCTAATAAATACACCAAGCAATGCACTCATTAACAAATGCATGCAAATAAAAATGGACTTAATTTAGTTGAACTGGGATTGCTAGAGCTTGTTTTTAGAGAATAGGTTATTTTCACCTGATTTAAGAAATTATGAATAGGGCAAATATAGCTTTGTTCAATAAAAATAATGTATTTCAGCATATATTTAATTCAATATGGGGACACACACGACTGGGGTGGGGAAGGGAGAAGACAAACATGGAACAAAGACAAAGGGCAACAGGCAAAGGAAAGAGCAACAGGAGAACAAGGAGAGAAAGAAGGAAAAAAAACAGAAGAAATTTCCATTAAAAGATTATTTTCAGGGGAGAGAAGACCAGTGATTGTCCCTCTCAGCCAGCTTGAGTGCGAGCTGTGGCAGCCACACTGGGGGGCTGGAATTCTCTGGAACACTGGGCAAGGGGCCCTAGGAATAGCCCCCAGGAAAGGAGAGAACCAGCCCAGGGGCACAGGCCCCACTGCCTGTCCTGGTGTCTCCCGGGCCAGACAAGAGTTTCCGCTAAACTCAGGGCCCCAAGGTCTAGGAGAGAAAATGGACACACTGAGAAATTTAAAGATCCACAGCACAAAACTGAGTCGCTCTCTCCCTTTTCCATTAAAGAAAAACAGTTCTAACCTTTGGAGAAAAGGGCGTGGAATTTTTTAATACCTGGATACCCACTTTATGTCACTTTTGCAGAACGGCACTGTTGATAACTATGCTTCCAGGGGAAACGCAATCAGGTTGAGAGACTGCAAGTTAGATTCCCGGGGGCCGATGCAGCCTCCAGGCCGCGGCCTTTCCCATCCGCGCTCAACCTGCTGTGTCTGTAGGGGACACCTCCATGCATCTTTAAGAAGCAGGCCCTTCCCAAGGTATGCGTCACTGTTGTTCACCGAAGCCCTGGCTAAGGCTTGGAAAACTTGCCAGAAAGCCAGCAGTGCACCGTGGCCTGGAATTTTAAATCCGCGTTCCTTGTAGGCATCTTACTTCCTCATATTTTTCTTCGGCTCTTATGAAAAAAAGTCAAGAGGGACCTGTAGGCAATACCTGGCTCTAAGTGACCCACCTCAGCCTCCAGAATGGCCAGTTTGCTAGATGCAAAAGCAACCTTGCATTCTGGGCAAAACTGGGGAAACAGAGGCATGCATTCACACACATATACACACATGTGCACACGCGTGCATTCACATATACATGCAGGCATGCACTTCTATATACATGCACACATATGCATACACACATACACATATGCATCCACATACATGCCCTCACATGCATACACAGCTAACATGCATGCACAGCTACACATGCATGCACCCTCAGGATGCCGGGGGTGGTAGCCCATATAAGGCCGAGGGGCGAGGTCTACAGCTGCTGGAGCCCCAACACCAGAGCTATGGGGACACAGGTCTGCAGGGCTCCAATCAGCCATGAAAGGGGCTTTTCCCTGTGCGGAGCCCTTTGAGGAAGCTGGCAGCACTGAGGCTGGCTCTAGATTGTGGGGTTTACCCTGCTCTGCCCTGGCCAGCTCCAGACCACAGCCACAAAGGAGAGACAGTCAGACTGGAAACGGGCTGGACCAAACGGAATTGCCAGTGTGATCCCGGTGCCCAACAAAGGGCATATCATGCTTTGGGGCCTCAGTAAGTGTTGCAGTTCTAGGCCTGGCTTGGTTGATGGCAACAGGAGGGACTCTCTTGGCCATAATTTCCCCAGCAGGGGGAACGTATCAGACTGTGTCTGGGATGAAATGAGATAACGCAACTGAATGTGCTCTGTGGAACATGAGGTCATGATCAAATATAAAGCAGGGACATTTAGAAACATCCCTGGTCATCTTTAAAGCAGCCCCTGATTTAACATGTGTGTGGACTTTATACAAACACATCAAAGACAACAACGACAACATTCTCCATCACTGTCCCAAACCACCAATGGTGAACAGGAACCAATTCGGTTTAAGAGTCAGCTGGTGGCTCCAAAGCGACGCACAGACTTTCGTGGCTCCAGCTTCGACTGACCTCATGTCTCTCATGTCTTCTGTTTACCAGCTGCAGAAATGCCAAATGCTGCACTATCCAAAAAGCCATTTTCGAAAAAGCAATCTTTTAATGGAGCTGGAAAAGTCCTTAGGTATATTCTAGGCCAACTTTCAATGTGTCCATGTGAAGACACATGGCCCGGATTGGTGGGGTGAGTTGTCCAAAATCACACATCTAGTTTGCGGTACAGCCAGCTAATTGCAGAACTTATTTAAGCATATTAGAAAACTAACAATAGGATGAGGGCAGAATTCTAAAATAATTGTGAATCCCTGAAATAGAGAGAGAGAGTCTATAGTTTAGCCATAAGCCAGGGGCTCAGTTCTAGCCAAATGGCCAGCTGTGGGACCTTAATAAAGTGAATTAACCTCTGCAACTGAGCTTCCAAAATCAGAGCTCTGCCATAAAGAATATTAAATAAAACCACTCACAAGGATCCCTCTCACGCAATAACAATGGCTTCAGACTCAAAACCAAGGCTTGAAAACCTGCACAGGAGAACCAAACATTTGTGGGCTGACCTCCAGTAATCTCGTGCATGGGTTTGAGATTGTTCCTCTATTTCCCCCGAGTCTGGGACCACTCACTCTCTAGAGCTGGTCATTTAAACTTCATATCATCCCTACACATCGAAAATTCAAAGAACAGCTCAGCCGGGCTGCTTACTGGGCAACTCGGGGTCATTATCCTAACCGGGACTGACCCCAACCCTGCCACCTGATCCATGAACGACTCATTTGATGGTTTTCTAAATCAGTTCACCCAGCTGATTCAGATTATTAATAAAATACACTTATTTACATATGTGTGTTTTCACTGTGTATTTCAGTAGTAAAAGTGACATTGAGAATCCTTTAGAAGTTTAATAATGTTTGGACAGTCCTTAAATCCTTCCTTAAGCCTGAATTCTCAAATTTAGGGATACTTAAAAATCGTGGGCCTCACGAGTTGTAAAACTGAATTCTGAAATTAATTTAGCTGTTGTCAGATTTCTTCAAGTCTGTGCAATTCTCTCAGCACCCCCTTGCTTTTCACACAATTAGCAAAGAGACAAAGATTTCCTGTGTGAGTTGACCCCAGGGAATTGTGTAATCTCATGTTTTCACTAAATGAATATTCTACTTTTTTTTTTTTTCCTGTTGTGGCTGTAACATTCCATCCAGTGTCCTGATTTCTTTACTTGGCGATTCCGCTCAAGTTTCTCCTCTGTTCATTGAAGATGTTGGTTTTTTCCCTCCTATTGTACATGCGATGGCTTTTCCCAAAGCTCGGCTATACTTTCCACTTGTTAGAACTTTATAATATGGGTCAGGCCCAGCAAAGTCAATACCAACGAGCTTATTGTGGGCAATCGAACCAGATTCCCCCGGCTAACAAACCAGAGCCAGCAAGATTGGCAGACCCTGACACCTCGGGGACCCCAGCCAGGGCGCTTTACCCTCAAACACACTTGGACCTGGGACTTCCTCTCTTCCATATCTGCCTTTTTGTTACCAACCTCAAGTCCCTGGGGTCTGCCCTTGAAAACAGAACCGATCTTTTGGGATTCTTGTCTTTCATACACACTTGAAAAGCTATTCATCCAAGGCTCAGTTAAAAGACTCTGAACTGTATTAACAAATCAGCCTCGTTGCAGTTCCCCCTAAATGGAATTATTCCCTTAGCAACCTCGAGACCGAGCAGCAACATCAGCATCTCAGCTAAGCCTGTTTGTGATCTTCCTCAACTCCCCCGAGCCACGATCTGTCCTCAACACAAAGAACAGTGACATCTGCAGAGCTTCCCTTGGAAGACAGTCATTCAGACTGAGCCAGGCCTGGACGCAGAGCGTGGCGTCCACCAGGCCATCTCGGAAAGATGCTGGTGGCCGAAACCTACCATTTTCAAGACCAGCCAAGAAGACACAGAGCTTGTAGGAACCCGTCAGCCCGGACAGCACCATGTCCATCTTGGAAGGTCAAGTCCATGGTGGCAGGAGCACCCTTACTACTCAGTAACCCCAGTGGAGCAAGTATGGAAAATTCTGCTATTTGACCTTCTACGGGGCTTACCACCAGCACGTTCGTCAGCCAGAGCAAAACAACATCTACTCATTTCATAGTCTCTTAAGATTTAGTAGATTGCTTTTTCCCCCAGAGCCTAAAATGAGGCCAAAGTAAGTGCAAGCACACACATAAACACACACACACCAGAACTGTTTTTCCAACAAGTGACAGTAAGTTGCTTACTAGAGGGAAGGGGGGTGGGGGAGGTGGGAGAGGGTAAAGGGGGGATCAGTGGTGACAGAAGGAGACCTGACTCTGGGTGATGAACACACAATACAATATATGGATGATAGATTATAGAATTGGACACTTGAAAGCTATATAAGTTTATTAACCAATGTCAGGCCAATAAATTCAACAGAAATTTTAAAAAAGAGAGATATTCTGCTCATGCAGTGTCTTTGAGAAAGAATGACTATCCCTCCCCTGGGGGAAAGAATGCTAAGAAACAACTTACCCAACATACAAAGACACAGTTGAAAATCAGTAAACATGTCCACGGAGGAAGTACATAGACTAAAGGACCTCGAGTTAGATTGGTCCAAAGTGGGATTGCTGGGAGTTATGGAAGCTCCTTCCTTCTATGGAGACCTTTGAGGTCCATCAAAGTAGCCAGCTGTCCAGAATGACTCTAGTCTAGATCTATTGAGAGGGAGCGATGTACCAGATGCCTGGGCGAAAACTCTTCTCAGGCATGAGTTTTTGATGTGTGACTACGTCCTATGTCTAGAAACTAGACCACTGCAGCTCTCTGATCACTAAGTTGTAATTTCATTAATGTCCCCGATAGACCTTAGCCCAGAGTGAACCCAGTGTGTCCCATGCTGGCCCACGGTCTCAGCTGACTGATTTCTAAGACATCTTCGTTGTTGCATATCTGTGATAACACATCTTTCATTTCCCAGCCTCATTCCATTTAAACTATTTCATGTTATTGCCCCAAGTAGACTTACGTGTGTCAAATCATACTTGCTCCAGACTACAGATAGACTATCTGTTTTTAACTCGCCCTCGGGAAGGAAAAGGCTGTATTTATGAAAGCCACTTTATCTTCAAATCCTAAAAACACTCCCCTCCGATCCAGGTCACCACGGGGATCATTTGCCACATCCAAGGGTCAAACATGAAAAGGCCGTAGTGGGAACGAGAGGCGTGGGCTCGCTCTCTGTCCTGCAAGCCTGCCAAGCCCCAGACAGGAGGGACTCAGAGGAAGGCACCCCGTTTAAAGGAACTTTGTTCTGTGTGTGCTTTGTCTAAATCCCAGAGTGGGAGATGACCCACAATAAGCCAGTTGAACCTTTTTTCTCTGGAAGTCTCCAGCTGAAATACAGTATGTGGGAGTTCTTTCAATAGCAGTTATGCAGGCCTTTTCAGAAGCTAAGCTTGAATACGCCACAGTTGCCAGTTGGGTATATAACTGCTCAACAAGAGACTTGAAAGCTGATGGCAGCCCCGCCACCACCCCTCCACCCCACTGCACCAGCCTCACCCCATCACCTCCCGGCCAGGCCTTCTGGGGTCTTCCAAACAGGCAGCCCTGTCCCAGCCCTGGGACACCCGAGTCCCCTCCCCGTAGCCTGCTCTTATTTGCACGGCTGCTTATCTAGTTGGAGCGGGAGTAATAAGAACAAACTCAGCTCAACTAAATTGGTCCTTTGTTTGCCGTTATCATAAAATTTTTATGTAGGAACTAATAAAAACATGCTTTACGTGCACAGTTACGTGGGTTTACACAGGCGGTAATCTCCAGCAAGTTATACCCATAAATCCGGTTATAGACACTTAGGAATAAATATTTTATCTTCCCCAATGTTTTTGTTTACTGGAGGGAAGGTGTGAACACAGAAACCTATGGCTGATGGGCGGCTTCTAAGGGCCCTTAAGTCTCCCTGGATGTCTCTCCTTGAGACCAGAAAGGCCCTTTCAGAACATTCTGGAAAGTTTTCACAATTCTTGAGCTTCTTAAGAACTCAATATTAATCATACCTCCAGTCTCAGTAAATGGAAAGCTTTGTACCAAGCTTTTAAAAATAAATCACTTTTTAAGTGAGTTCAGAATTTCTTAGAATTCTTTTAAGGAAAAAAAAAAAAAGGTCCAATTCTCTTCCCATTTGGGACTTTGGAGCAGATTTACAATAGATTTAATTAAAGAAGGTTTAATGAAACCCAAACCTAACCAAAAAATGGGGGATCACTGGATATTCATCTTTCCCTTCAGGAATGCACTTTCAGGTACACTAAAGGAGTTGAGGTTTTTGCTTTGTATTTTCTTTCCTTCTAGATCTGCACTGTCCAATAGAAATATAATGAGAGCCACAAATGCAATCAGCAAATGTTATAACAGATGCTATAAATGAGACACTAGTTACTAGATATCATGAACCAGATACTATAAACTCGGAATCTACATACTATAGACACTATAAACTCAAAAAAATTAAAATTATGTCACTTCTAAAGTCCATTTTTTCTGTCTATAATTCATAGTAAAACAGGCAAAGGGAAACTAAACTAGCTGAAAAAAAGAAATACTTAGAACAGCAAAAAAAAAAAAAGTCTATGTAAAGAGTTATCAGAGTTAAGTTAGAAAATTAACAATCTGACCTCTCTCCCAGCCAGTCAGAGCCCCCGCAGCCTCTTACACACAGACCACAGTCAAGTCTCTTCCCCAGAAAACTGCACCCTTGGAAAATGAGAAGCCAAATTTTTTTCCATTTAAATTTTTTTTTCCCAAAGAGGCTGAGTAACCAAATTTCTGTAACCTTCAAAAACTGCTATCTTCTATATCTACCACCCCTCCATTTCTTAGATACTAAAGGAGACATTCATGTAGGGCACTTGCAAAGGAGTAATCCAAAGAGTCAGTAGTGTAGCTCTGATTTTTTTTAAGTAAGTTTTAGTAAGTTTTTCAGTTTCTCCGGGGTTAAATGTTGCCATGTGAAAAATTATTCCAACAATTCTAAGTCTGTGTTATGTCTTGCATATGTTTTACTTGATGTGTTATATTTAGAAATGCAATATTGGCGCATGTTAAGCAAGTTGTTCTGAAGGGCGGAGACCAAGATTGCTGACTAGACCCCTTCCTGAGCTACCCAAAGCACTGCATGCATAGAAACGTTTAATTATCGCATGTGTTGCTGCTGGAGACTCATAACATACATAACAGTGCTGAGATAATGTAATAGAAGCTCTGAGTAAATGCACAGATATTTTTATCTGTTTCTAGATTCATAAGAGTGTATTGTTTCAAAATTTTTTTTAAAAAATCTCAAAATGCTCTTTTTTTCCTACTGCAGGATGAAGGAAAGACCTCTTGGCAATAAGTCGGATTGAAAACAGGGCAACTAGAGACTGATCTCAGGCTTTGATCTGTTTTTGTGTGTTTTGAATCAAATAAAGAAAAGTCAACCCTATATGAAATGCACACCCAAAGCTGCTCACTGGATGAGATCTACGTGCTGGCTCTTACTCTAGCCTCAGGAGCGACAAAGTCACGTCACTGTCTCTTCCAAAATACAGCATCTCAAACATCTGAAGACATTTTCATGTTCCCCTCTGTCTTCTCTTGTCCAGCATAAAATCCTGCAATTTCCATAACCAAGCCTCACATGACACAATTTATAAAAGGATTTCTCATTTTTTAAAAAGGCTAATACAAAATAATTAATAAAACAGATATGATTGTGTAGAAAACAGGGTCTAGAGGAGAGTTCTAACATGCCCAAAAGAAAGTTTACACAGTTCTTAGGATTGATTCTAAAACTGGATTCGAACCCTCCTGGCACAAAGGCAAACAGGGAGACCGTAGCAGCTTTACATCTCTGTATTAAGAGGATGGACAGACCAGTTCCTAAGAAAAGACAAGGTTATTCCCTGTATCAAGGACAGATGTCTTGTGTAGGATGGGCATCGTAAACCAGGGAAATTGAGCCATGTAATGGATACTCAACATACTCTATTCAAAAGTCACAGCAAATCCTGCAGCAAAATTAAAACAGTTGGTCTTATACAGTAATTTCTGATGGCAGCTTGAAGGTAAAAGACCAAGACACAATCTAGGGCAGGTGATTAAAAGGGTTAAGTTGATTTGGTCCAAATATGTAAATATCGCCTTCAGCATTTTAATCTGACTCCAAGATGTAACTTATATTGGCTGGATAACCTGTTAGTTGTGCTTTAAATTACTGACCCTCAACCAAACGTCTCCTCCTCTGGGATTTTGAGCCCTGGAGAGAAGAAAGTTTGAGATTACACTCTTTTGGGAAGAGTCTGAAGTATACCGATCCTATATTCTTGATTAAGTGGCTTCATAAATTTGAGAGACCAGATAAACAAAAGGTAAAGTTAGTATTTTGTTATAAAAATAAGAATCCTAACCAAAGATGTCAAAACCCTGCTGAAATACAGAAATAGGCCACCGAGGTCTCTACCTATAAAACCAAGCTTTCCGCAGGACAGTGTTGGGAGGGCAGGCTGTCACAGTCGTTAATTTTTACAACAATACAGCTAGTAGAAATTGTTTCTCCTGTTCTACAGATTCAGAAACTAAAGCTGAGGCTCAGAGGAATTTGCCAAAGGTCACGGAGCTAGAAGCAGCCATGGAAGGATCTAAATGTCAAGCTGTCTGCCTCTAAATGTGGTAATTTGCCCATTGTATCACCTGGCCTCCCTGGGCCACAGTGTGGTAAGTAAACACAGGTCACGGAATGTACACATGACATAATTATGAAGGTTTGGGGGTTTATCAGGCTGCCCTGAGATTAAAGTCAGGTCTAGGGAGGGTATGTTGGAAAAGATTTTAAAACCAGCTTTCCAGAAAAACAGACCATGATCTGTAGTATTGCCAATTTCTAAGGTGTAAATACTCCCACCACAGCAAAAGCGTTGCTCCAACAGCCGCTGGATATATAGGATTTGTTCCCAGGTGGTCGTCACCAAGAAAATCTACTTGCACCTGGTTAGCTCCTCAGTGAACAGGGAAATTCCATATTATCCTTACATTGTAGTATCCCCTTCACCACCACCTAACTTATCTTTTAATTTTATTTCATAATTTGAGCCATTTCTGGAAAAGGAAAGGGAGTGAGGGGAGTAGACTACATATGGACCAACTCAAGTAAATCAAGGTCATAGAAAATCCCATCCCAGAAGAGCAGAGCATCCTTAAAACACCCCAGTAGTGACTGTATATTCAATGCATAAATATGCCCAGATCTACTTGAGTTTGAACCTGATATTAATTACATATGGCTGCTCAATGTTGAAACCCAAATCAAACTGATTACTTTTCTATTAGGTCTATAATGTTGCAGATATGAAAAATTATTTAAAACCTTTGTTTAAGTAGTAGTAGGAGCTGAATAAATGCTTCTTACTATTCGCAATTTCATCTACTAAGTAAATTTTCTGCTTTTTAAATATTAAAAAAAACTTGTGGTTAAAGATGGTGGGTTAAATACATGCCTTTAGCAATGTTCTTTCTTGAAATCCTAAAAAGATGATAATAAAAGGTTTTTTAAGAGAACACAGACTCACAAGGCCAAAGAAAACAGGACAGGAAGCAACTGCAACACAGTTTTGGAAGCTGGGACCAAGATGAGTGAGTGCTAATTTAGATCCAAAAGAGATGAGTCATAGGCTAGTGATGGGCAAAGCTGCAAAACACCCAGGTTACACCTCAAAACCCCCAAAGACTCAAGAATTGATGGCACCAGGTACCTTTGGAAGTAGGGGCAACGTTGGGGCTAAACCAAGGGGACTGGTTGAAACTGTTTACAAAGTAGTTAGAGCCCTGATCCCTTTCTCTGCTCTAGGTGATTTCACCTCCCACCCTGGCAGAGTCTAAAGGTTTAATGTCAACATAGTAAAAAAAAAAAAAAGCAAAACATGTCTGGTTGTTATATAAAAATAGTTTTTATCTCATGGACCCAATGAAAGGGTTTTAGGGACTCAAATAGTCCACTAAGCACACTTTGAGAACTGCTATAATAGGCCATCTGAAACTAGATAAATTAATCGAAAATCAAAAACCAAATAGATCAAAAGAATGGGGTGATATGAAGATAAATATTAGTGAACCCCTGGAAAGCAGGAAGCGCCCAGCACACTCCCAGCGGTGGGCTGGTCTCTTTCTTGCCAAACGAGGGAACTCTAGCTTATGTCTAACTCTGATTTTGAAAACTAACGAAAAAGACAACTTTTTAAAACTTAAACACCCTAAGTAACTGAAGCATTCTTCCAAAACATAATTTCCTGCTTCAAATATTCCAGGGATTAGAACAACCCTTCGAAGGATAAACATGATTATGTACAATGAGCTTGAAATATCAGCCCATTTTTAATGCAGACGTAACGTAAGCTATCGCTCTGCCAGCCAATTCTTGTAATAAAGGTGGATAAATTGTACCCTTTTCTGGTTATGCCGGGAGGCCTGCGTGTGTGTGTGCACGTGTGAACGAGTGTGCCCGAAGATGAGCTTTCTGAGAGTGGCCACAGTGTGAAATCTTGAATGATTAAGCCCTAAATGTCACAGAAACTGAACTTACTTCCCCCACCCAAGGAGGAATGGCAGCCCTTGGGGCAGTTTTTTGTAGGCTGCAAGTCTAACCTCAGGGGTGGCTCTGCCAGTCCCAGGGCCGCTGCCACCTTGTCCAAAGCTCGCTGCTCCACAGTCACCTTACAGGAGACGGGCATGTGCGCGACATCAAACCCCAAAGTGGCCTTTCTATGGCCAGGATACTCACAGACTTAGAGCCGCATTCCCAGTAGAAATACAATCCCAGACAAATGGAATTTAGAGGTCAGGTCACAACAGCGGGGAAGGGACATGAGAGGAGGGCTGGTCCCCTTCCCCCGTGAAGAGCAGTCTGGGCATCACCTTGCCAAGGTGACTTCTCCTCACTCCTCTGGGGAAGGTGGGAGCCAGATGTGGAAGGAATGGGGGACCCCCTCAGTCGCGCTCCTGTTTGTGGTGAAAATACACTGGACCAGGTTAATTAACACAGTCGTTATCTTGGCAGTTTTCAAACACAGTGATAAATGCTGAGAGCATCGCATGTGCAAGACAAGGGGGAAAAGAGCAAATCTGGGCAAATCGGGACTGTGACATTTACGTGACTAGGCATTTAAAGTAGCTGTTTTTTAAATCAGTAATTAAAAGTGCATAATTCTAATAGTCAGTTTAGTCCCCTTTTTCAAGGGAAAAATATTTTCAATCTACTTTATATACTTTACTCCTTCACAAAGTATCAACCCAGAAAGAAAGTGGTTTTCTTCTATTACAACAAACCCACTAAAATGTTCATATCGTGGGCTTTCTTCTTTAAAACTAATTCTCACCAAATACTAAATGAGACTTTTATTTGCCAGAACATTGCAGTCAAGAGAGTTTCTTTCCATGCCAGGCCTGGGAACCCCTCCACTCTCGTGAGATGGACAGCAAAGAGCCACCATGGAGAGAGGTGTGACTTTTTAGCTCCAGGTTTCAAAATGGCCTGTTCTGGCCTCAGAAATATAAGTACATATTAAACCAAAGTTGGTGACTGCAGCCCAGGGCCCTGACCATTTCCTGGGGGAATGGCCAGAGGCTGAGTGAAGCAGATGAGGGAGAAGAGTAGAATTTGAACTTCGTTTTGATTCCTCCCTTCTGCCCAACCTGCTCAGGTCCACACCAACGTCCAGGCCCACTGTGGGGAGTGTCAGGGTCAGGGTCAGGGTCAGGGTCAGGGTCAGGGTCAGGGGAGGTGTCGGGGCAGCCCTGCCTGCTGCTAATACCACGCACGCAAGGGAGGCTGGAAGATACTTTTAAAGGCGGAATCCAAAGCTTGGCTGCATCATACATCTTCTGATTCATCCACGAATACAATATTTACTATTTATTTCTGGATTACTGCTCATATAAAAGTCCATCCAAGTCACAGCTACGCAAACCACCACCAGTAAGCTGCATTTTTCCTGACACCTGGATGGAGTTTGTACCCGGCTTCTACCCTATTTGCCCCCAGCATGGCATCTGAGCTTCTGTCCTGTCCCCCGTGTGTCCTGCACGGGGCTAAGCCTTACTCAGCTAACCCAGTACCTGACACCCGGCATAGGGTGGGCGCCTCAAAACACTGAGCAAATGAACATTCTCACTGGAACATAGTCTTCAACTGAACTCTGTCTCCTCCCAGGATCAGCGAGCGACAAGATGAGCAGTGACAGTCGTCGTAGGTTAAGCTGATGAAGCTACTCACCACTCATCTTATCAACGGAGAGCTTTAAAGAGGAGGGGTCGCTCAAGGGGGGAACAGCGCTAACACAGGGCTCAAAGCCAGGCGAGGGGGATCCCTGTGACCCTTGCGGTGTCTGCAGCCACCAAGAGCAGGGGGGGAGGGGAAGGACAGGATGCTTCTGCTCGTGGGTGGTCAAAGGTGAGTCCTGCACAGCTGCAACCCAGCCGGGCAGCCCCAGCCCTGAGCCCCCCACCCCACCCCTTGCCCCCCAGTAGTGAGGGTCACAGCTCCCGCCCACCATCAGGGGCCGGGGAGTCACTCTGCGCCACTCCTGAAAGCACGGCCCTGGATGCCCCCCGACCCACTCCCCACGCATCGGTGCAGGTAAAGGAGAGGCGAGCAGAGCAGCGCTTCGTTCTCCACCGGCTTCCGACGCCAAGACACTCACAACAAGCCAAGTTCTCTCTCGAGGGCCTAAAGCTCTGCACTTTGTATCCCAGAAACTAGTCCAGTGCCTGGCTCAAAAAGCGCTGCTGAATGGATAGATAGATAAATCGCTAAGTGACTTTGCACAGTGTGGTTCTGACATAGTGACACTGCTTTTCATGTCTAGGTATTGACAAGACAGAAGGACACCGTGGAGAAAGCACTGGGCCAGAGCCCAAAGGCCTGGGCTTCTCTCACCCGCCTAGCTTTACCTGTACCCACCTCCTACAGAGAGTGCAGCCTCACCTCCAACCCCCCCCACATCTGTCTCTGGCCCCGAGGGTCCCACAGACACCCGGAGCCCATGTGTTCAATACTCAGCTTTCTGATTATTTGAACTGGGTGTTTGCAGGGAGTGGGCCACCCAGCCTAAGAGCAGCCGTGACTCCCTTGGCACCCGCATCCTATCAAAGACGCTGTTTAGACAAAGTGCAACGTGTCCGTGGAGGAAAACAGCACACTGCTGTGTCCAACAGAAACTCCAGTCAGTCTCCGCTGAAACGGCTCTGAACGCACCTCAAGGCTACAGAGTGGGCCCCGCAAAAGGCCTGTGTTCCAAGGATTCATCATGAGGCGCCCGCTAAAAACTGAGCTCAGATGTAAGGATGCCTCAGTCTCCTGAACCCACCAGTCCCACCAGTTTTCCAGGGGTCTGCGCACCGTTCCAGGTGTGTGCTCCCCACCTGCAGATGGGGTTAGGCTGCGGGAAGGGCAGGGAGCCGTGCTCTGAGTCTACACCCTGCAAGCAGCCCATCTGTGTCGATTTTGTAGGATTTCTCAGTATGGAATACCATTTTGCAAGTGTGGTGCGGGTGTGTGGGTGTGCAGGTGTGTGGGTGTGCGTGTAACTTCATTTAAATCCAGTGCTTAGAACTCAAAACACTATTTCAGAATGAATGGACTTAACCCTCACAGCAATAGGATAGTATATATTCAGGATGCTTAGATACTAGGAGAGGATACTGAAGTTTTGTGTGGTCAAAATGTCACCACATGAGCGATTTTTCACAGGCAGGTCTGGGTGCTCTCTCCACTACACCAAAACCAAGCTCTATCTCCACTGAAGATCTATTCAGGCAACAAGGTCCTTTCTAAGGGATGTGTGTTAGGACATTGAATTTAAACATATATTACTCTGTCAAATGAAGACCACATTGGATGGTGAGCTCACAATAGAATATACAGATGTCATATTCTAATATTGTACACCTGAAATTTATACTATGTTATTAACCAATGCTACCCAAGAAATTGAATTTTAAAAAGACATTAGTGACAAGGCCCGGCCCTGTGTAAGTAAGCTAAAGCAAGTCTCACTAGATGGCAGCATTGCTAACAGCTTTTTAGGGGTTTTTTTGTAGGGTTCAAGTGTTGTCCCCATGGCCGCCCCACCACCTAGTGAGAAGATGCCACACAGGGCATTTATTTCTGCATGACTGTAGAGGAGCACAATGTAAAACCTGACTTGGAAACCCTAATGACAGACCTGCCCAGAGAAATGGGTAGACAGGGTTTTGGGTGGCCATCCCCAGGAAGGGTGCCTGTTTGACCCATCAGGGGAGCTGGCCGCCCCCTCCATCGGCAGGGCGGTGGGGAACAGGGGCAAGTGCACAGCGACTGTGTTGGAATCCAGCTCTGGCATGTCCCTGCTGTGTGACCTTGGACAGGTCACTTGATGTCTCTGGGCCTCGGTTTGATATGTGTAATTCACAGAGTGGTTCAATCTTCCGACGGATGCTGCTCCTCACAGCCGAATCTACAGGGACCGGGGGAAGCCAGCCTGGCTAAGGTGATGGAAACTGCCAGACTGGCTCAGATTAGACATGTAATCACAAAAATGCTGGTTGTAGTCCTGAGCACAGACCTAACTGCTACTATGTTTACTCTTCATATGGCCCCTTTTCTCTCTCCCTTCTCAGTCACTCCCAGGCACTCAGACCAGCAGCTGAAGGGTATGTTGTTAACCCTTTGAGGCCACTGGTACAGCAGTAATGCTTTCAGTGGTCTCCCGAGTCTAAACAGGGTGACTAATATGCTTCCTAAACACCTAAATGACTCCCTGGTAATGACTTAGGCAGATGAAACATATGATTCATTACCTAAATTCTCACAAATACCTCTATAAAATAGAGGCTTCCTAATCTGTAACACTCAAGACCGTAACACAGTCAAATCTCAAACTGAAAACAATTAGGTGTATGCCCAGGGTGGGGAAGGTAAGGAGAGACTTTAATTTCCTAATCTATTGAAGACTGCAAATTATATAATATTTTTTAAAGAAGTATCTGATGTACTTTATAAATAAAGATATGTGAATAATAATAAAATTGTATTACAATTCTATTTCACCATGGACAGGGGGGAGGGTAAAAATATAAAATTATCTATTTTACCATAAATAAGAAACGCAAGAATCGAAGACCTGAACAGTCTTTCAAAGTGTTTCTTCAAAAAGAATCATGATCTAGGCCTGAATTCCTTCGTATTTCAAACTAACCCCAAAATACTGAGGTTTTCCCCTTTCGGATTATTGTAATTGCTACCTCTACTAGTCTGTAGAATTGTAAACGGCTTAAGTCTGTATTTTGCCTCCTCCGCTGAAAAGATCTTCAAATGAGGAGAAAACCTGGTCCCCGGGCCTTTCAATATTTTATCAACTTAATCACTCCCGGCAGAGTGAGGTCATTGCGCTTGGAGTCTGACCTGCTCGTGTAAGGAAAGCTGGTCTCGGTTTGTATGTCGAGGTGGCTGGTGTTTCCCAAGTTGCTGGGTAACATTTATTTCATATGCCTGACATTCATTTATGGCTTGGGTCTTGCTCTTTCATCGACCACCGGTTCTTACATTGGAAAAGGGGGCCCTGAGCCCCCCCAGTCTTGAGTCCTATGAACCTGAGTTGACTAAAAGAAGATGGTGCTCAGAGTTACTTAACTGAGCTACAAACACATGCTAAGTATTCAACATACATTATCTCGTATCATCTCTGGAACAGCTCTGGAACTTTCCAGAGGAGAAAACACAGGTACATAGCAGCTAAGACACCTGCTCAAGCTTTAGTCCAGTGCGTGAGCGGCAAATGCAGGGTGACCCACATCAGTCCCCACTGTTGGAGACATGAAAACATCCATAAGCATCAGCCTGGAATTTTCTAAATCAAATCTGTTTACTTTGTCATTAAAAAAAAGCAGCAGGGGCTGTTACCCCTTAGCCAGCTCCCCGTGGACAGTGGGGATCCCTTAGTTCCCTCCCCCAACTCTGTAAAGAGAGCAAATATTTTGCCTAAAGAAACCAAGACTGGGAAGATGGCTTAAATGAGGGCGGATGTGGGAAGCTACCGAAGACAAAAGGTACCTATGAAAGAGTCTCCACCTAGGGAATCTTCTCTGCGACCAGTTCTCTAAAGCTGTGCTCCTTGACCCTGGGGTTCACACCAAGGCCTAGGGCCCACCCCCAGGAATTCCGATTGAACTGCTCTGGGGTGTGGCTTAGGCACTGCTATTTTTCCTAATGCTCCTTAGTGACTCTGGTGTGCTCCCGAGGTCGAGAATTTCTGCTGCCAAGCAAGGAAATGTTCCCATTACCCTGCTCCACAATCCCCCGAGCATGCCTTCTGCTTACCAACTTCAAAAATCATCCCACTCACACATTTTGCTCCCCAATTTTCCAAGTGCTTTCCAATGCCCTGGATGCTCAGGACGGTGACAGTGATCCCGGGGCAGTTGTGTGAAAGCCCGTTTATCAGGTCAGAAGACCCTGTGGGGAAGATGAGCCCCCTCAAGCGCATGTTCCAGTCGCCCCTTGCCCTCCAGCCCCAGCCTGGAGTGTTTTCTGCAGTTTCAACAGTCTGAGAGACTTACATAATGCTAATTACTAGCTGCCAGTGGAGAGCGGCTGTGGTGTGCTTGTAATTACGATGCTGTAACAAGAGGGAAATCTGAGACCATTGAGAACCAGCATGAGTAAGCTCTCATTCTGTGGCGGCCCCCAAATGAAATAATCTGACTTGCTAATGTGCTGTCTCATCCACAGGGTGATGCGGCTTGTCGGGTGGGACGAATGGCCCCTGTTCCTGGCCATGCTGCTTAAAATCACGCAAATTCCTTCTCTGGAGTTCTAGAGGCCCGAAGTCTACGATGGGTCTGCAGGCTGTGATTCCTTGACTTTCCCAGTTTCTAGTGGCTGCCTTCACTCCTTGGCTGCTGGCCCCATCTTCCATCCTCAAAGCCAGCAGCGTAGCACCTTGTTTCTTTTCTGATCTCTGTTTTCATCCGTACACCGCCTCTCTCTGACTCTGATCTTCCTGCCTCCCTCTTATAAGGGCCTTTATGGTTCTATCAGACCCACCCTGGATAATCCAGAATGATCTCCCCATCTCAAAATCCCTAACTTACTCACATCTGCCAAGCACCCCTTTTACAATCCTTACAGTCCACAGGTTCCGAGATCAGGGCATGACTGTCTTCGGGGTTCCTTTTTCAGCCTGCCACGCCAAGTCAATGACCACAGAAATAATATTTCTGAAATTTCCTGACGAAGTTTGCGTATTCCCTTCCGACCATGGCTCTGCCCGAGCACCGCTTCCTTGAGAAATCCTCTGCCCGGGACTGAATACACAACCTGATTCCTTCTCTTGTGTTCATGGTTTGTCGTTAAGCATAAAGATAAATATACTCTCTTGACCAGCTATAAACAGGAGAAAACAAACCCCATGCTAAGAAAAAAGAAAAAAGAAAAAAAAAGCCTTTGTGAGGTCACCATTTGTCAAATTGTGACATCGCGTGCTCTTGCTCTGGCTGGGAAGCACCAGCAAACACATGCCAGGGCGGGGACAGGAAGGGCACTTGCCTATTGCAGGGGACAGACGGCTGAGCAGGGAATGTGAAAGGGAATTCTCCGCTCCTGACCCACTGCCAACACCCAACCATGCTCCTCCTTGACAAGGGGCTCAGCGAGGACAGAGCACAGGTGGGCCCTGTGCCTTGGGCATCGACTACTCTAGGACACGTGCTTCTGGGCTCCATGAATCCATCACAAACAAGGCCTCCGAGTCCTGGAGTGAGAGCCTGCCTCCCCAAAGCCTTGCCTTCCTTTTAGGGGCACTAGGATGTCCTCCATAGAAAGGGCCAGCAGCAAGTCGTCCCCAGGCTCCTGGCCTCTGCAGAGAAAGGCTGAGTTCCGCAGAGGTCCCAGGGTCTAGCGAACTGTGAGTTGTTTCCAGGTTGGTACAGCTATGGCATCCCCCTTGCTCATCTATCTTGAATAGAAGCTCCCCTAATGCCTGTGCTTTCTAGACACAATTTCTAAAGATGTAAAAGAGACAATCCCACCCTGACTTCAGCCAGAGTTCGGTCTAGCATCATCCGTGACGTGGGTTCCCACAGATGCTTCTTGAGAGAGCAGGATCATTTTCACCAAATGCGTTTCCCTTTAACCTGAGAAGGTACATCGAATGATCCATAATGGGTTTATCACTTGTGTATTAATCTAACATCTTCTTGAATTTTCTTGACAAGGTCAATTTATCAAGAAAAAAAGTATATCTACCCTTTGAAATGTCCCTGGACTGACTGTGACATCAAAATGCCACTAGATTCTATTCATTGCATCCAAGGATTTATTTATTATTGTTAAGATACTTCAGGTTAAAGATTAGCTTGGAGCCAACTCACTGGTGGTTTCCATCAAAAATCTTGGGGTTCAGATAGGTTTTTGGCCTGCAATTATTTTTCCTAAATCTAGGGCTGATCATAAGAAACACCTTTCACATTTCCATGAGATTAAAGTTTTCTCTAAAGAGCAGCCACTTTTGCACGTTAGCTGCTTTGAGGGACATGAGAATGAAATGGACCCATGTTCTCAAGGAGTCTGCAATCTAGCAGGAGAGATCAAACTAAGATTTAAGAAACTGAACAAAAACCTCGTGTGTGTCAGCCTCAGAGTTTTCCTCTGGCGAATGAGGGGGTTGAAATAAGATGATTTATATTGGTCTGCCCACCTTAGAGTTTATAAAACGGTTTCATTTTTTTCGTAACTGTCCTCCACAATAATCTTACCAGGTGGGGATTTCGTAGGTAAGAAAATAGACTAAGATGTTAAGCTACTAAACTGAGGTTCAACCACCCGTGGGGCCATGGACTTGAGCGAGGCAGGACAGTCTCCGAACGTCCCACCATCCTAGGGAACTGGACTCCATGGTTCTGGATTCAACTCATGCCACTCTGATCCTGAGTGGCATGTGTTCCAGTCCTCCCTGCAGCGTATTTACTATAATGAATGTAAGTGATCTATGGTTGACCACAGGGAACTAATCCAGGTTATGTCTTTTCAGTCAAAACTCATGCGGTCAAATGAAGGTTCTGGAGCATTTTCTGCTTTCATGTATGGACACGGATTGTGTCCGATGTCTGGAAGTTAACAGAAGAGTCTTTCTTTGGAAGAGTATCGCAGATTGTCACACAGGGATGTGGGCAGTGGGCCTTGATGGGTCTGAAGGACTTATTGTCCGTGTGCAAGTTTCCCCTGCTCGCTGCTGCAGAGCCTGGCATCTTCTTTGCCTCTGTGACCCTCCTTCAATGGCAAAGGGCCGTGTCCATTCCCCCTGCTTCTCAGGCTCGGGGCTGTGGGCATGGAGCCGAACTGTCAGCGGTGACAGAGCCTAGATGCCTGTCTGCCCAGGGCTGGGCTCTGGCGTGGATCCAGGGGCCATCTGCTCGGGGTGGAAGGAAGTGGGCTAGGGCGAGCAGGAAAAGCGAGGTCAGTGCTCAGAGCGGTCAACCATCTCTGCCAGGCTGGCCGGCCCGTGAACTGCAGAGAATTTACTGCAGGGACATGTCCGTAACAGGAGACACTCAGTCTGGCCGGTCCCCGAGCCCCCACTGCAAGGGCACCAGGCGGACAGGCATGACACGGGGACATTGATTCACAGCCAGGCACCAGATCTCTTTATCCCAGAGAGATTTCCTCTGATCTCTCTAACTATTGCTCAGGGGACATGTAGGAATCAGTCTGTTGGAGTTGGGAAGGAGCAATCGAGCAATCAGATGTGCCCAGGACAATCTCCAGTTGGTGGCTTGTGTGAATCAATTTTGTATCTGGCTTTAGGCCACAGCAGTGGGGTGGACTGGAAGCCCTTCTGTGTGTCCTCAAAGCAGTCTGGGCTCTCTCTGCCTTTGCACTCACCTCCCCAGCTTATCACAGGAGGTTCACCTGCCTCCAATAAGGACTACAAGACAGAAATCCAGGTTTCCAGGCCAAGGCAAGAGCCCCACCCGATACCCCCCATAATGCCTAGCACTCGGTTAGAGCTTAATAAATATTTGCTACTGTACAGGAAGTTTTTTCTCATCTGAGGTGGGAGAGGGGGGAGAGCAGAAAGAATTATTGCACCAATAACAGAAATGCACCGTAACCCCTGTTCTTCCTCTTAACCAGCATCTCCAGCTTTCCCCTCTCACAAGCTTTTCAACACTGAGTATTTTATATGAAAGCACCACCTCCAACTACTCTGTCTTTGCTCATCTGTGCTGTGCAGCGGCGGAGCCTTCTAACCAGCACCGGGTACACGTCACAAGGGCACTGGGGCCCTGGGGGTGAAATGGGGGTGAAATGGGAGTCGCCTGTGGAACAGGATCATGTGCAAGCACAACCGGAGATGTGTTGAAAAGACGACCTGGGTAGAAGATTGTGCACCAGAGCATTTTACATATAGTAGCAAAACCCTAAACTCGACAAATTGATGCCTGGTTATATAAATCAGGACATCATCAGATAATGGATTGTACTTACGTAATGGAATATGATGCTACCATTAGACATCATATTTTAGAAAATATATAACAGCATAGGAAAATGCACCCAGTATATCAAACGAAAAGCAGATCACAGAACCGGACAGAATCACAATTTTACAAATTGTGGGGGAACCAAGTAGTTGGAGGAAATGCACCCCAATGTTACACAGTCTGTTTCTGGGTGGTGTTGATTTTTAAAGTCTTATTTAAACTTTTTCATATCTTTTTTGTTTTATTTTACAACAGACCATGTGTTACTTTCTGCAACTTTCGAAATAGCAAGTTTTAAAATTGCAAACAAAAGCCGTACATTATTCGCCAATGAAAAAGCTCTCCTGTTCCTGCCCTAGATGGTCAAGTTCAAGCATTAGGCCAAGAAGCTCCACCCAGGTGCCACTGGATCCTCATTGTACTTATACCTACAACCCAGAAAATGCTGCCCCAAAGTCAAGTGGCAGCTAGGCCCCTGCAGGTCAAGATAGGAGTCTCTTTGGTGTGCCACGTCAGAAAAGGAGCCACGTGGAAAAGATGTGGACCAGAGATAGCTCTGGGAAGCTGGAAGCAGCTATAGCAGGGGAACCCTTTCCTCTAGGCAGGAGAGAGCAGGTCTTGGTTCTGTCACTAACTGTGGCCACAGCTCATTGTATTTCAAATTCAAAAGATCTGTGGCCACAGTTAGTGGCCAGTGTGGCTCAGCTGGTTGGGCGTCGTCTCGTGCACCGAAAGGTTGCTGGCTCAATTCCTGGTCAGGACACATGCCCTCCCCTCCCCTTCCCCCCTCTCTAAAAATCAGTTTTGAAATCCTAAAAAAGATCTAACATGTGCCCTCCCTCCCTCACAGGGAGTTTCAGTAAAATGATGTACACACTATATTTTATAAGCAACAGAGCACCAAGTAAATCAATATCTGGCAGTTCAAGAATGTTCACTTCTTAAGATAATGATCCATGCTCCCAATTTTTTTGCAAGATATCAAGAGAAACAATCTACATTCCCCCTCACACTCTAGAAAAGTTACCAGGAAGTTTATCAGCCACGTGGAACTCATTTTCTGTTTCCCTGCACCTCTGCCCCCCTGTAACAGAGACCATGCTATGTGTTCACTCAACTTGATACTTTTTTCTCTTGGCACATGGACAGATTGACTTTCCCAGCCTCCTGGGAGGGAAGGTGGGGCCGGGAGACTGGATTCTTGCCACTGGAATGTAGATGGAAGTTAAGTACGCCCTCCAGGACCCCCTGTGAGAGCCTCCACACACACTCTTCCCTCATTTCCTGGCTGGTTGTCAAGATCTGGTGGAAGGTTCTGAGGCCCCTGCAAAGTGGTGACATGTTAGAGGAGCCTGAGTCCCTATATCAGCGTGGAAGGCCACCCACCAAACACCAATACAACAGAGATATGAGTAAGAAATAACCTGAGATCATTTGTTACACCAGTTATCTTCCCTGACTAATATACTTCATGACCATGGGCATCTCTCCACTCCACAGTGACAGTCAACACTTTCTCAGGGGACAGAGAAAACACAGTAAACCCAACCCTCATCCAACAGAGAACTCAGCCAAGAAGAATTAAGAGAATATTTTAGATTCCTTGACAGATTTAAGACCTTCTCTCTTATTTCTATAGGAAAACCTGGGGGTATGTGCTAATTTAAACAACTGAAAAAAGAAAATGACAAAAGTAGAAACCACATTTGGTAACCTAATCGCAACACTAAAGAGTCACCGCAAACAGAAAAGGGTGATGGCCCATCAAGGTGGGGGAGGTGAGGGAGGGAGTCTGCACCTCTTAGACACTGTAGACGATGGAAGCAGAGCACGACCATGGGTCACTGGTTCCTCCTGTATTTTATCTTTACTTAGCAATGTCCACTGGGGCCACATGGAAACACTAGGCTCTGAGTTGGGGGGGTTCCCAAAAGCACAAGAGTAGAGAAAGGAAGTGTTACCTCCCCACTTCTCTGCTTTAACTTAACCAGCCCTGCTCTTCCTTGCTCAGAGGCTACTTACCTGGTAGGGGTAGAGGGTGACCCCGTTGGTTCTTGACAGGGACCAGGTGCCATCCAGGTACTGGTGCGCTTGGATAGCCACTGAGTTGAGGATGTTCCCATTGCTGGGACTGGTGGCCATCTGGAGGCTGACTTTGGCCTGATGGGTTGGGGACATGCCCTTCTTCTCTGCTCCATTGCTGACTCCAAGGCTGTTGGGTTTGCTGTTGTGCTTGTTGGTGACGAAGGCTGTGTAGTTGGAGGAGGCGTAGGAGGCGGGCACGAAGGCCCAATCCCTGGGCTGCTGGAGCCCACCCACGTGCCGGGACCCCACCAGGGTGGGGATGTTGGAGAGGGGCGGGGGAGAGCCCGGGGAGCCATCATAGTGCTCGCTGCCAGCCGCCTGTTCCAAGGTCAGCACCATCTGGATGGCCTCCTGCTTCAGCTGGTTCAGGTGTGTGGCACAAATGTCGCAGCGGTTGTCCCTGTCATTCCATGCCTTCCGGATGGTATTGGGGACCTGGAGCTTGTCATGAATTACAGCCGAGAAAGCAGGATCCTGGAGCACACACAAGCAGAAAAAAGGAGAGCCTGGTAAGTGCAACTCAGTGGCCGGTTTATATAAATTAAGCCCTAGATTTACGCAAAGAGTTGGATTGACAGCCAACAGAAATGAGCACCAGACTGGCAGGCAGGAGAGCCTCTAGTTGACAAACATATTTGATAAATGCAAGATTCTTATAGTGGAGACTTAAGGAGTTAAAAAAAAAAAATTTCTAAGCAGCCTCCTTGCCAAGCCAGTCAGGTAAGAACATTACAGGTTCCTTTCCTTGTGTCTAGTGAAGGATTATAACCTAACCTGGAGCACCTTGATATTCCCAAGGTGTCGTTAAACAGCACAAATGTTTGTCCAGGTGTGACAGGTGAGTGCAGTCATTCCGGACAAATGCAATGTCCCCCTGCCCCCTGTGAACCATGGAAAGTGGGTAACGAATGGAGATGCTGCTTGTGACCCAGAACAGAGAGTCTCCTCTAGGAAAATCTTGGTCTCCTTAGCACTGTGTGCTGAGTGCCACTGGAAGAAAACCAAACTCAACCGATTCTGGCCTAGAGAGCCAGCCGGCTCCAGCAAGCAGCCCAGCAGACCCTGCAGATTCACTCTGTTGACCTTTGCCCCGTGGCAAGCTGGCCACGTCTAATTTCATGTATCTGACATCCTGACTGATTAGAAGGAAATTATCTCCTTGACAAACAGTCCAAGTTACTTTCCCCACAAGATTCATCTAAAACTACTGTTAAAAATGCTTTAGCACAGAAGTCCACGTCAAAGAGAAAATCAGAAAGTTAATAAGGATGATTTATTTCATTTCTTTTGCTTTAATTTTTCCAGGAATGCAGGATTGCACAGAGAAATGGGCACTAGGTGTGTTAACTGGATATCAAAACATTTGGGTCCTGGTTCCAGTTCTGCTACAAATAAGCGGTGTAACCTTGGGCAACTTCCTTAGCCTAACGGAACCTGTCACCTGTCACACAAGGCCACGGTCTGTCTTTGTTTCCAGTCCTTCCATCTCCATAACTATTTGTAGGGAAATTGGGATAGAAGAGTAGGGTGTCTAACTGAATGGCTACCATGCCATATTTGGAGCCTGGTTGAACTTTTGAGATTCAACAATTGTTGCAAATCATTGATGATGCTTCTCTCAAGGTTTACGTCCTCACGGACCTTAGAAGAAAATCTGCCTCTCTGAAATCTGCTTGTCAGCTTTTAAGGGGCAGAAGCCCCATCAGGGCCGAATGGGGTCGGATGAGCCGAGGGTGAGGGAGGGGGTGCGGGTCACCAGGGTGGCAGGAAGATCACTGGTGGGAGCAGCGTCCTTAATTACGATCCATCTTGATTATGGTCCCCAGCATTTTGTTTTCCTTGCTTAACTGCCCTGAACAGCTCCTCAGCATGCACTGATTAATTGATTAATAAATCAAAAGGCCTCTCTACACAGCAGCAGCTAAGAGTGGCTCAGGAGGTAGAAACTCAAGACAGTCATACAAAACAATGGGAAACAATAGGAGGTCAAGGTTGACCAAGTCTGGCTGACAAAGGGGCATGGACCATAGGAGACCTGCCTTGTGGTGTCCTTCTCAACGACTCCGCTTTGTCCACAGTCTCAAAGTACAGCTCAGAGCACTTGGGCCCCACAAGGGCCCCTCACCCACAATTCCAGAGCAGACTATCACCTTGGTTTTCAGATAAGGAAACCGAGCTCTAAAAGGGTTCAAAGCTTGGACAGAGCCCAGACTTCTTGACCACAAGTCCACGATTATTTCAGTTCAAGAGCCAAAGAGCAGTGTCATCAACGAACTGAGATATTTTTATACCCACATGTAAGGTTTTCAGCACATTCATCTAGGAGATGGTCCTTTACTCAAAAGGAATTTGTTTGGACCCCCATAGGGGCCAAGGTATGGTTTCTTGCTTTCTCTCACAGAACATTTCATCGGGGGAACCTTCCCTTGTCAGTAAGTATCATTTGACAATGTGATTTTTAATGGCCACAATAAGTGTCATTTGACAGTGTGATTTTTACCCTTCAGCTGTTTCATAATTCAGTTGTTTATTTCCACATTCCACTACATAATTGGAGACGATGGGAGAAACTGGAGATGACCAAAGCCAATCCGCAACCCACGGCTGATGATGTCAAGGCACCAAAGTATTGGGTTTCAAGAAGCCTGAAATTAATTGCTCATTTAGAATATTTTTCTTAACTCAGTCATCAGCAGAAGTGTCACAATAAGGAGAGAGATGCGTGACCAGGGCTGTCCACATATCACAGGTTATGCTGGATCCTTGTGGGACCTGCACTCGACTCTGACATCGCACCTGCGTGTCACATCTGCTCTAAGAAAGGGCGTGAGCCTGGTCTGAGGTCTCCTTTGCTCTTTTCTTCTTGGCTCTGACTGCTGTCCCTTGCAGGGGTGCCTTCCTTACTCAGCATAGTGCCCTTTGCTGCTCAGTTTTGAACACCTAACAGACAACATATGTTGGTCTCCAGTACACCAGGCCCTGCACCAAGCATGAGAATGATTTCTGTCTTCTGCAAGTTCAAGGTCAAGGGGACCTTGGTGCCTGGACTACAAATGCCAGGTCCCTGTGCTGTCACCTTGGGTCCAGAGCCAATCCACACACAGACACACAGCTTGGCACATCCCTCCTGGTTCCCAAGGCATCGATGAAACCAGCCAACTATCAATTTAATCAACGTGGCCACAGCGTTGCCTCGTCCGGAGCAAGGCTGAGCTTGGTTCTTTAGTGAGCATGTAACTGCCTACTGACGTCCTCCACGAAGCAACCCTGACCCGAAACCTTATGTGAGTTCTTATCATCAAAAGGCCTCCGTAAGTCAAGAGATATATCTTAGGGAAATAAAAACCCCTTTCAAGTGCTTGTCCACACATTATAAATATTTTAGTGCAACTCAAAACTTCAAAGAGGGATGGTCCACAGACACAGCTCTCTGCTGGCGCTGGAATGAAGAGGCCTGCGCTTCAAGGCAGAGCGGTAATGACAGGAAGGAGAGGGAACGGGAGCCTGCAGACCACGGGTGACTCACACGTGCTAAGCTTTCCTGACAGACACCAAAAGGACGCAGTGGCCCCAGCAGACGGATGAGAAGAGGGCCCCCGATTCGGCTGGCACCAAAGGACACCTGGGCCCACAGAAGGAATGAATTAAGCAGGCAGTCTGGCTGCTACCCAGCTCAAGGGCTTCAAAGACACTCATGTCGCCCAGTCCTGATTCATCCTGTGACTTCAGGAAATACTCGAATAGGAACAGCGGGAAGCCAGGCACAAGCTGAACCTCTATTTTTTAAGATTTTTTTTATTGACTTTTAGAGAGAGGAAGGGAGAGGGAGAGCGAAACATCGATCGGCTGCCTCCTGCACGCCCCCCTACTAGGAGTCAAGCCTGCAACCCAAGTGAGTCTCAACCAAGAATACAAATACTCGTGCATGACATTCAAATATTTGACTCAAATGTCTCTCAAGTGGTATTTTTTTTCCATGTCAGTAATTTCAGAAGAAAGAGCCAGACAACTTGGCCAAATCTTAATTAACCAGAAAGAATTTAAACATCTGAAATCGAAGGATGAACCCCAAATGCCAACTAGTGGACGTGACTTTTCAGGAGGCTCTGGTCCCTCTCTGGCCATCAGCCCCTGACCTTTCCATCTCACTTCCACATGTGCTTGGCAGGATATGGAAAGTCCAAGGGACACAAAGGACCATGAGAACCTAGAGTCTTTCTTACATGAGACTCTACTCACCCAGCGATCATGCTGAATCTACCCAGAGGAGTTGACTGCCGGCTAAACATTAAGCATCCTTTGTCCCTGCTGTTCAAGAGTTCCCAGGCCCGCAAACAGGACATATGACCACCGTGGAGGGCAGCCAGGGAGTAAATCAGACTGTCTGCCAAGGCAGTGACGTCCCATTGCCCTTCGTAGGCACCCTCACTGGTTCCACTGCTCTAACACTCAGCGAACTGAAGAAAGTTCCTGAACGGTTCACCCTGATTAGCACGGGGACACAGCACGGCTCATTTTCCAAAGTCAGGTGGTTGTGACGGAGCAGGAGGACTGTGGCAGAGAACACAGGGTGTGTTCTGATAAGTTTGCTCCAGGTGAGACCCGAGACAGCCAAAATAACCACCACAGGGGCGACAGCGACTCCACCAGGCCCTGACACCCCAGACCTACTTCATTAACACACAACTTCCATGGGAGCTTCCAGGCCGCACTGGAGCCCAAGGCTGTCAGCATTCTGACCGGTCTGCTCCACGAACCCAAAGCACTTCACACACGAACACGGATCCCAGCGTGTGCAAGGATGAACGTAAAAGGCACCCTGTCTGGGTAATGAGTGCACACACCAAAAACCCGCCAAGGAAGAGATGTCAAATGTCAGCCCCACGCTGTTCTACATGAGACACCGAATTAACCTGGACTGTAGTGACTGGGCCCAGCCTGCGCAATGCTGCTGGGTAGGTGGCATGTGAGCCTTGGGTTTGAGTGACGTGTCCCACACGGGAGGGGAGGCTGTGGGGAGCACCAGAGGTGGGGGGGGATGCCACGAGCGGGGCTGCTGGCTGCCACGTGTGAAAAGCATTGCAGATGATAAGACTTATCTGCTTTAAGAGAAAAGGAGGTTTTTAATTAGAACTTAAGATGATTAAGAGCAGTTCATGAATTACTCAAAAGATAGGCGAGGCATTTCTTATCACGACCACAGAATCATTTTTTTTATGTCTATGTCTCATCTCTTCCGACTAGATAACATGGACAGGATCTCTTGATTCTTTTGAAGTCTGTTGGTTAAGAATATGGGAGGTTTGAGTCCCTGGTCAGTCACTTAGGAGCTGTGTGACTAGGAGCCATGTTTTTAAAAACTTATCCAAGCTGCAGTCTCCGTAAGTATAAAAATAGAAGTTGACTGTAGCCCCTATATTATTAAGGATTAAACACGTTAATACGTGCAACGTGTTTAGCATAGTCCTGTTCCCAGTAAATGCGACATAAATGGTAGCAATTATTATCAATGTTACACTTCTCAGTATGTAATACAGTGCCTTGTATATATAAATTTAGTACTATTGATGATGATGATGGAAATGGTTATTGGAGGGCTACCATTATCCAGGATGATTCAGCAAACACTTTTGGGCTTAAGAGTGACTGAGAACTGATCTTTGGTTAACCACCTCCTACATCAGGGTAAGTCAAGATCGTCTCAAAAGAAACCAAAATGAGAGTGGGTCCCCAAATTCCTGAGCTTGGACTGGAGGGCTCCTTGCCGCCTTCTCTAGGTTAAGAGTAGTTCATTTCTGTGGAACTGAGAATCCAGGGCTCTCAACTGAAGAGTACCCCTAATTTCTCCAATCTGGAGTAGATACTGCTCCAAAGGGCCTTTGCAGGGTGTTCAATCAGAATCACAAAGCTATCAACTGGCCAGTGTCTCCCAGGAGCTGCCAACCTCTACCCAGGAGATAGAGAAAGGTGACTTCACGAGGTTAACTATCTTCCAACCTGACAATCTTGCTCTCGGGTCTGTCGCTTGGTCCTGGGGAGTTGGGATCCAACAGATGAAGAGTTTAGGATGGGAGAGTGGGTGTGTGACACCTACTTAAAATGCTTCCCTTAACTTTAAAGCTCATGTTCAACATGACACAGAAATAAGGTGTTGGACTTCACCAACATGAAACACTAATCAAGACCCTAGCAGGACGCTAAAATGTTACTTTAAATTATTAAAGTCCATCTAGATTAGATGTATCTTTTATGGGTAGACTCTAAATGTACCATCAGATGGCAAATGGATTTATTTTCAATCTGTAAGTAGCTGTACTAGTACAAGGCTATTAAGAAGCCTGTTAATTATCCAATTATGAAATTGCCTAATGTTTTTCTTTCCTTTAATTGATTTTATACGCATGAGAAATACTATAGAAATGTACTTGGCTATGTTTTCTTGGACTTACTACAAAAAAAATAAAGTACCTAAAATTTGACATTGCTGTTGTTTTTAAAAGATGAAATTTTAGCAGATAAGCTCTGTTTTGACTTACCCTAAAACAAACACTTCTGCTGGTTCCCCTGTGACTAACCCTTGTTTCAGGCCCTGTGTAATTGGCTTCAAGCTGTCTTGTCATCACCTCGCTCAGGGGTCCTCACATGACCCTCCAGGACAGGCAGGGTGGGCTTCCCTTGGTCCCACAAGAGCCCCTGCACTGCTCTGGGCCTCTGCCTACGTTTCTACCCTGATCATTCCCACCCAGTCTCAGAAACCACAAGGCAACTGGGGGGGGGGGGGGCTACTTTCACTACTGTGACGACGGTTTCATGGGTGTAGAGGTGACCAAACATATCAAGTCCTACACTGTAGATGTCAGTTATATAAGCATTAAGCTAAAAACAACTTGTTCACCTCTCCAATCACCCCACTCGCCCATGGAGCCTGACTCTCAGAAGGTATGTCTCCTTGCCCAGACCTCTGCCACTCGTCCCTGGCCCGGGTCACTCACCCCACTGGGCAAACACTCGCTTAGTGAGAGCGCCTCGTGCTCTATCTGCACAATCGGGGTAAATTCCTCGGGGGCAGAAGCCGTGCAGTAATTTTAACAGTAACGACAACTTCTACTCTGGCCACCCAGAGTCTGCTCAAGACACCAGCCCGGGGGATCCTTTAGAGCCTCAAATCTGACCCTGGCATTCCTCCCCGGCCCCCCCAGGCCTCCATCAGAGCCAGGTCCCAGCGCCCACACTCTGGCCTAGACGCCCACCGCTTGCTCCCACTTAGAACCTTCTTGCCGCTGCTCCTTCAACCTGGAATGTTCGCTCCCACCTCGTGACCCTGCAAGTGCTCTTCCTTCCACTTGGTGTTCAAATACCATCTTGTGAATGCAGTCTTCTCTCGCCACCGAATTACATTGCAAGCTCCCACCCCCCCCAGCACCCCAACCCCCTTCTCTGCTTTCTTTCTCTTGACAGCACTGTCACCTTCTAATGTACTACACAGTTATGGAGTCAATCTGTGGTCTGCCTCCCCCTGCAAAATATGATCTGGATAAGAACAGCGACTTTGTCTATTTTGTTCCCTGCTGACTCCCTAACGCCTAGAACACTGCCTGAAATATAGTAGGCACTCAAAGTGATGGATGGATGGATGGATGGATGGATGGATGGATGGATGGATGGATGGATGGATGGATGGGGGATGGGTGGGTGGGTGGACGGACTGAATCCATTTTCAGTGTAAAGGGTTCCTATACATCTATAAGCCTCCTTTCTTAGACTCTTTTTTATCACTTTTTGCTTTGTACTAAAGTTGTCTCTCTTCTTTCTTTCCTTTGAGTGTCCTCAGAGGACTGGGAGAGCTTGTTTTTCTGACTCCCCTTCCAGGGCCTTGCTTCTCAAGGTGTCACCTCCAGATGACCCCCTGCAGCAGAATCACTTGGAAATCTCATAACAAGGCAGGCCCCGGCCCCCTCTCAGATTCTCTGTATCAGAATCCCTGGGGAGTGGGGCCCTGGGCTCTGCATTTTAACAATCGTTCCAGGTGGCTCTGTGGAACTGTCACAAGGAAGCAATGGGAAGGAAGACAGGTGGGGGAGAGAGAAAGGGACACCTGCTCCTCCCTTTCAGGTGCTAATCCTTGCTGTGGCCTTCAGACAGGAGCTGTCTCCACTCCACCTGACGAATGGCAACTTGCAGGACCACCTCAGTGCTGGGGACCACTGCTTTTTCTACAATGATTCAAGATGGAGATAAATGGCTGTTGGGACCCAGCCCAGAGACTTGCAGGTATAAGGCAAATGTCTTCTCACCAAACTCTCTCCCCACTCCATTGGTTCTCAACCCTTGGTGATTCTGACCCCCTGGGGACTTGGGGACATTTGGAAATACCTGGAAACATTTTTGGTTGTCACAACTGGGAGGGGGCTGCTGACATCCAGTGGGTAGAGGCCAAGGATGCTGCTAAAACTCCCATGAAAAGAATGATCCAGTCCCAGGGGTCACTTATACCAAGGTTGAAACCCTGGCCTGAGCCCTCCCCAGAGAGTCTTCCTCACCCAACCTCATAGGACTCTCTGTGCAGGACAGAGGGGGTGTTCTGAGTCCAGATGCTAGTTCAGGCTTTTATCAACCTTGGTTTTACTGAAGTGTAGAGATAATGAACTCTAAAAAGCACAACCTCTTCTTGCCTGGCCAGTGTCGTTCAGTGGTTGAGTGTCCACCCATGAACCAAGAGGTTGCAGGTTCAATTCCCGCTCAGGGCACATGCCCAGGTTTCAGGTTCAACCCCCAGTAGGGGGCGTGCAGGAGCCAGCCCAGAAATGTTGATGTTTCTCATCGATGTTTCTATCTCTCCCTCTCTCTTCCTTCCTTTCTCGCTAAAATCAATTAAAACATATTTAAAATAAAATCTAAATAAAAAGCACAATCTCTTCTTATTTGGACTCTACAGTTACGACTGACAGCCAGGCTGGGCATGGTGGGTGTGTATGAGCATGCTGTTCAAACCCCACGAGCTGGGTGAGTCTATCTGGAGACACATGCCATTGTCCCTTCTGGTGAGACGGGCCCTGCTGACAGTGCCACCAGCTGTTTACAAGAGTGTGGTTAAAACGGCTGATGTGGGACCCAGGGTTCCGTCCACATGAAACCATTAATCTGGTTCGTGGCTTCGGCGGCTGCCTGCGGAGCCTGTTGGCATCTCTGCTGCTTGGTCCGGGTTCGAGAGGGCACAGCTGAGGTTGCTGTTACTATGAAATTATTTCGAGCTTCTGGCCAGGCGTCACGTGGTGGAAACTTTAGTCTCCCTCTTAGAGAAGGAAGACCAACGCCATGATAAGAAAAGCTCAGCTCTAAGATGTCACTGGATGCAATCATAGAGAAAACCAAGATTTCTTTGTTCCTGCAAAAACCCACGCTTATGCAGCTCAGACTGTGCCAAGCCCTGTGCCAGTCAGGCTTGGGGAGGGAAGTCACAATGGCTTTGGCCCTAAGTGTCCCCAGCTGGAGAGGAGTCTCAGAGGGCAAGGACCTGAGTGGTACATTTTGTTTCTACTCATAATACATTAGAGATGATCTAACACACCTTTGGGCCAAGGAAGACCCAGCAACACCCATCAGACTAACTCTAAGACCTACCAACAATGTGTCTGGAGGCCTAGACTTAACCAGACTTAACTGGACATTTGTTTGTTTATTTGGGGTGGGGTGGATCAATCGTGGAATAGCCCGCAGTATTTCCTACCCTTCTCTCTTCCATAATGATCTTTCATGGAAAAATCTGAACTGAAGAGTCACCAACATGAGCAAATCATCATGGGAATGGCTCTGCATGGGGCCGGATGGCAGGGCTGTGGCACACAGGGACACAACCAGCATCCCAGGTGATTCTGTGGAACACCTCTGGACAGGCTGGGCTGGCACCTGGCACCGATGCAGACGAGTCCCCCCACCCGGACAGCACCAGGCCGACTATCCTCATAGCCTCTGGTTGAATCAGATGGCAGCCTGAGCTGAACTGTGAAGGGCAATCATTTGTGCGAGAAATGCTCCCAACACTTTTTTCTAGGACCAGCTACATGGTCAAGAGGCTATCCACGTGATTTTTTATTTATTTTTTTTTAAATACATCTTTATTGATTTCAGAGAGAGGACAGGAGGGGAGAGAGAGAGAAACATCAATGATGAGAGAGTCATTGATCAAGCCCGCAACCCGGGCATGTGCCCTGACCGGGAATCAAACCCCGATCGCCTGGATCCCAGGTTGACGCTCAACAGCTGAGCCATGCCCGGCCAGGCTCCACGTGATTTTTAAAAATTTTCTAAGACAAAGTCTTTGAAAATATAATTTTCTAAATCTTTCAGGTGCAATTATTTTCCCCATGGACGTTTTGCCAAAGCTTGTTCTCAAAGGATTGCATAATTACATCCACTGTGATAGACACAGCTCTGAGGCTGCCCAGGTCCCATTTAATTCAACCGAGACCCCACCAAGAACTCCCCCAAAGCAGGGCATCATGTCTGGTGTGTTCTCCTTGCTTTGCTGTAATAAAGGGAGAGAGAATTCCAGAGGTAGGGAGGTTGGTCGGATCCCTGGGGCCTGAGGTTAGGACGAAGCCCGGGACAGTGGGCCCTGGTGTTCCCTGACACTGCCCAAGAGGAATGAACAAATTGTACAAAATAAACTCAGGGGACCTAGGACTGCCAGAATCCATGCTCAGCAAATCCCAGGACACACAGGCCATTTGTAAAATCTCAACAGAGCATAAATGTGTGGATTTGAGTTCAACACTAACAGCCACTTTTGTATGGATTACATAGAGTTCCTCAAAATGAACGAACTGCTTGTATATCTGAAAAAAAGAGATGGCTGTATTATGTAAATACACTAAACACTACTGAATTTATACTTTATGAGGGGCAATTTTGTGGCATGTAAATTATATCTCAATAAAAAAGGCACTCGGTTCCCCACCCCAAATCCAAACCATGTTTTTAGTGCTTATTTTAATGATACAGACATATTTTCTCCATAGGCATCTATAATCTCACAAGCCATGAATGAATTTCTGGCACTTGAAAATTAACAGAATCAAGCACAGTATATTCGCCAGGCTGAGCAAGGAGTGTGTCGAGGTCAGAGGCGGTCGAAGCAAACACTCATGTGATAGACACATCAGCACAGGACAATCCATCAGCGTGCGGGGCTTCGCGGGGGCAGCTTCTCCACTAAGTGAGTGACAAAGGCCATGGGAATCATAGGAGAGCAAAATTCAACCTACAGTATATTCTACATTTTTTAAGTGTTCCACATGACCCTACGTGGTCTGGGGTACATAGCCATAGCATCCTTCTACTTACGTAAGCTCTGAGTAGGTCAACATGCCCATACTGGAGGAGCAAGAGGATGGTGAACGTGCACTGAGGCTCTAAGGATGCTGTCGTTCCCAATGTCTTTGTCCCCTGCATCAGAGGTCACACATACCCACCCTCAGCTGAATGAAGCGGGGAGGCGAATGGCTAAATTGATCCAAACTCTTTTCTCAAGCTGTGTTCAACAAATAAAAGGACTGTGGCGTTAACAGAAATGTGCACGTGTACACTCATGCGTGCGGGCCTCGTGGTAATGCGTGCAAAGGAATCACAGGTACACAGAAGCAGAAACCGACATCCAGGAAGAACCCAACCTTTAGATCAGGGGTGAGCCAACTTTTTCTCTAAAGGACCAGACAATAAAGACAGGGAGGGGCAAAAGCAGCTGTACAGTTGTTCATAGGGAAAATAATACAAGAATTAATAAATAACAGTACAAGAATAAACTCTGGTTTTTGGACTCACAACTATAAACCTACTTTTGCCCACCCCTGTATTTTTGGCTTTGCAGGCCAACTACTCAACGCTGTAGTTGTGGCTACTCACCTCTGTTACTATAGTGCAAAAGCTGCCATGGCTGACCAAAAATACTTTATTAATAAAAACAAGCAGCGAGCTGGATTTGGCTTGCAGGCCACAATTTTCTGCATCCTGGTATAGATAAAAGCAGCATATTTTCAAGAAATAGCTATTTAAACCATCTCAGAGGACTCTTTCTAAAGAATCAGAGGTGACCTTGTCTTACCTATAAAATTATGAGACATTTTAAGCTCTTGATTCAGTGTGTACTAAGAACACACATTAATTTCATACCATCCTATATGACGTAACGTCCAAAGAGACAGTGAAGGGTCAAGGGCCGGTTCCAGAAGGCTGTCCTTGGAACACGCAGGTCTGCTTTTGGTCTTCTCCCCTCCTGTCAAGCTGTCAGCTGTCACTTTGTTGGTTTTGGCTTTCTGATTCTATCTTCAATTTGCCATTTCTGATCTGCTCCAGGCTAAGAACAGCGTCTAAAGTGGGCCTGGCTGTGAGGACGATAAGTCTCTCTTGTGAATAACGAAACATGAGCCTGAGCTTTGTCACCTCTACATGGCGACTCCATGGCCCTTTGGCCTATGTTCTAACTCTTCACTATCTTACACACTCAAGGTTGTTCGATAAAAATAGCTGTGGGTGAGATGTTCCTCTTGTGTGTGGGTCTGCCTTCCTACACACACACACACACACACACACACACACACATCCATCGTCATTTATTTATTCATTCAACAAATATTTATTGTGTTCTATGCACTAGTCACTGCTCTAAGTACTTGGAATACATTAGTTAACAGAAGATCAGAAGAGCGAAACACACACGTACACACCAGCCACCAAACAAAAACAGCCAGGAAGGAGCTCACACGAGAGCAGTGGGTGATAGATCGTTAAACAAACCTACAAATCCTCTTGGCCCTAACGTGGAAACAGATCTAAATCAGTAAAGGCACATGGCTGGTAACACACACGCGTGCACACACACACACTTCCTAAGTACCTCTAAGTCACCAGGTTAAATGACTAACAATCTTCAGTTTTAAAACTTCTAAATGCCTGTCCTCCCCCTTTGCCCCCCCCCACACACACACACACAATTAAAGTCACTTCTACCTGATAAACCAGAAGGCCACTCACTCCCACTTTCTTTGCACCACTCGCTGCCTCCTGTCTCCCCACAGTGGGCCCCTTGGAAGCAAAAGACAGTCACGAACCGGCTACAGGACAGGAGGCCGAGAAGATGACCTGGGATTCCAAGCGGTCAGCCTGTTCCTGAATCATTTAAAACTGCTTACAGGGCTGTTAATGAGGCAATAAATTCCTGTGATCTGGGAAGTGAACCAAAAATCCTAGCCTGGGTTTCAGTTTCATTTAAAATCGCCTACTTAGCAAAGCGCCGGTCATCACGGTTTAACGAAGCTGGCGTTGTGGTCCCTGAGCATGTGGGGGAAAGAAAGGGGAGGGAGTCGCAGGGCGGCAGCAGCCGAGGGAGGGAGGGAACACGCTGGCGATCCAGAAGATCAGCAGGAAAAGGCAGGAAATGACAGCCCCAGGACCCTCCAGGGGCCCTCCCGAGGGCTAGAGCTGAGAGCCAGCACCGCCCGGGCCCACTGGGAAGCCAGTCGTTACTACAGAGCATCCATATGACTCCACATTCACTGGGAATCGAAAAGCCACATCCTTCCCGGGGCAGATCAAGGTCAAGACGACCGTCACCAGGTGTCCAGATCGTCCATTCATCAGCCAGGACAAACGGCGCACAAACAACGGTGACTCACTGTCGCGCAAGGTGCCCTCGTTGGGGCACACTGGTCCCTGTGCAGTCTTCCTCCTGCCCTGCCTCCTTCCCGGGAGGAGCGGATGGATGGTGCGTCTCTAAAGAGCATCGTTTAGCACAAAGGCAAGAGCTGAAGAGCGGGCAGTCACCACTGCGGAGGCTTTTTCCCTTCTAGGAAAAGGCGAGCAGGGAATCCAGCTCTGACTCGCTTCCCAAGCCTCCTCACTCCCTGTTCAGACCCTTCTAGAGCCTCCTGCCTCATCCAGCCCAAAGAAGCCAACCTCCTGCACGCACCTGCAGCACCCTGGGCCTCGGGGGAACCAGACGCACGAGAGTGGGATGCCGGGCCTGCGGAGGCCAAGGCGCGGCCGAGAAGGGAAAGGGCAACCCCGGGCCGGGTTGGGTTGAGAGGAGCACCAAGGAGGTCAACAGATGTGTGCCCTAGCCTGGGTCATAAGGCCAGGCACACTTGGCACAGAAGGGCCAGCTGGGGAGCAGAACCCAGAAATCAGATGACTGTCAGAAGGGCCTGTAGGTGAGCAGGGCCAGAGCAGGGGCGGGGCAGGGCAGGGTCGCCCCACTTACCCTGGGCCAGATGCCTGTACCTGTGTCTCCTACTTTTATCAGGATAACCGGACTCACAAGCAGGCCACTGGAACATGCCGCGACTCCAGATTAGATGCCAATTCTTACCTGGCTCAGGGGCACAAGCCTTGGAGTCGAACAGATCTGGGTTCAAATCCCAGCTCTGACACCAAATACATGCGTGGCCTTGGTCCAGTGACTTTCCCTCTTTGCACTTTGGTTTGCTCACCTACAAAATCAAAACGGCAGGAAGGCCAGCCTCACAGGGTTACTATGAGGACATGAGGGTGACAGTGGAAAGCGCTTCGCACAGGCAGACACACAGCGAATGCTCAAAAATGTCCCCGTCACTAGACCACAGACCAGCAGCCACGCACTACGAACAGTACTGCAGACTCCTTCCTCATTCTGGGGGTTGTCTCTGTTCCTTTGCCCGCCCAGCACCCCCTTCCTCTCCAGAGGACGGCCCTTCTCCTTTGCTGATCCCCCAGGGAGCACTGGGCCCAGCGGGTCAGGGATAATTAATCTGGGGAGGCCTGGGGTTGCTCTTCTGAAGGCTCCTGCGGCGCTGCTCACTTCGGTCCTTCCTGTGCCCCTGGTGACTTCTCACCTAAGTGTCGGAGGAGGGGGGGCTGAGCCGGTAGGAATTTCACTCTTTGCAGAAGACATCTGCTCTGAGGGCAGTGAAGACCCAGGTGGCACTGTTTTGTGAAGGCAAAGAAATGCAGGGCAATTACCCTGCCATTAATCAACCAGGCTACAGGGACTGAACAGGGTTTGTTAAGGCCAGGAAGGAACATTTAATGACATTCCCGGGTATCAGGAATGAGCACACCGCCAATTAAGTGAGTAGGCAACTATGGGATGGCTTGCGATGTGTCAGTGCAGGTTTTAAAGCTGCCTTGCAGAATTCACAGTGAATTTAAAGGGAGCTGCTATGACTTCTGCTGCAAATTAAACACAGGCCATCCCAGTTCCCACACACATCGCTTCCTGCCCCTTAGTGGATGGCTAACCGGAGGCCACCGAACTTCATGCTTCCTTCTGAGCCCCTAATAAATCCCCCACCCACCTTCCAGGAGATATTTAAGTTAAACATCTAGAGAAGCTAAAAGTTAAGGACCTAAGAATAGAAAATAGAGAGTTCCAATTTTTTTAAATTGTGGTAAAATAGACATAACAGTTAATATTTTAGACCATACTTAAGTGCACAGTTCAGCGGCATTAAGTACATTCACCCTGATCTGCAGCCAGGACCTCCATCCATGTCCAGAACTTTGCAACTTCCCAAACTGAATCCAATAACTCCCATTCCCCCTGCCCGCAGCCCCTGGCAACCACCATTCTACCTTCTGTCTCTATTAACTGGACTATTCTAGGTATCTCATATACGTGGAAGCATGCACTATTTGTCCTTTTGTTACTTGCTTATTTCCCTTACATAAAATCTTCAGGGTTCATCCATTTGGTAGCGTGTGTGAGAATCCCCTCCCTTATTATGGCTGAATAATATTCCATTGTATGGACATACCACATTTTGTTTACGCATCCCGTTGATGGACACTTGGTGGTTTCTGCCTTTTGGCTATTGGGAATAGTGCTGCTCTGAACATGGGTGTACAGTAGCTGTTGGGGGTTCCCATCCTACATTAAACCATCCTCAGAGTCTCTGCCCTGCTTTTCTCTTGCACTCTGACCCTGCTGTCTTATTTTCCATACATCCTCTGATCATTGCTGCCCAATGTATCCTTTAGTACCACCATGATGGCTTCATGTTGGCACCCCTAGCCTATATTTTGCCCACATTCTGTGAATTTTATTTGGACAGACCCACATGGAAAACACAAAGTCTCTCCAGGAGATGTTCCTCAGCCGTCTACTCCTACTTCCAAACTTGCCTCTCAGCTCTGCCAGTGACCAACAAAGACAGTCCCATACAGAGAAGAAGCAGTGTGATGAAATAAAAGCCACAGTGACACCCCCATCCCTGGCCAAAGAACAGCAAATGACGAGCCACTAACAGAAGCCAGTAACAGTGCTGGAAGCCAGCAACCCAACCAGGCTCCTTGCTGTCTTGTGCAAAGCATGGAAAAGTATAACAGATTGATGCGAGGGCCCCATGACCCTCTGTGAAACCTAAGGGGGCTGTGGCTTCCAGAAGACACTAATGTAATATTAGCGGGGGGGGGGGGGCCTCTGGCTGAAACAAACCAGAAAGGAAGCTTAGACCAGGCAAAAACTCCATGAAGAAATTCCTAGGGAGCCCGGCAGGTGTGGCTCAGCGGTTAAGCATCAATCTATGATCCAGAAGATTGTGGTTCGATTCCCGGTCAGGGCACATGCCCCGGGTTTCAGGCTCGATCCCCAGTGGGGGGCGTGCAGGAGGCAGCCAATCAATGACTGTCATCATTGATGTTTCTATCTCTCTCTCTCCTTCTACCTTCTCTCTGAAATCAATAAAGACATACTTAATAAGTAAATAAATAAATGAAATTCCTACGGAAAACAAAAAATTAAAAGGAAGTGCTCACTTAAACTGCCAATCCGGATCTGGGGAATGAATAGTCATTAATAGTGAGAATCCCCTTCTGTCCTGAAATGTTACACCCTCCACTCACCTGACCCTGGGGAGACTGGGAGGGCTTATGTCATTTCCAGTCATCTGCCTGAACGAATTCACAGAGTTCAAAGAGAGGTTTGCATACGCTCTCTCCCAACCGCCACCACATGAGTGTCCTCGGACGAAGACTCCGCAGCAGCTTCATCAGCTCATGACACACGCTCGCTACATTTCCTAACAGGCACGTTAGTGCAAGCACAAAATCTCAGCTAAAAACTCCCCGAATTTCCCAGAAACCCCGTCTCACCAGCAGGTCTAATTAGATGTCTGCCACGGACCACACCCTGCTTGGGGATGGATGAAATTTTTTGCATCCAATGTGTCGTCACATTTCCAGTCATCTGCCTGAACGAATTCACAGGCAAATTTAGTCACCTCACATTTCCTGCATCAAATCTCAAATCTGCATCTTCAGTCCAAGTCCTGGAGGAGAGAGGGCTTTCCGTAAGAGCGCCCTGAGTGATTTCTTCTTCTATTTTTATTTTCTTAATTTTATTATTTATTTCTTATACATCAGACCTTCTGTGCCACCCTCGCTTTCCCTCTCCCAATGCTGGCTGTCCCCGCAGCACATCTTCATGTGCTGTGTGGCAGCCAGCCACCCACCTCGTGCCAGCTGGCCTGGCCAAGGCCGTCTGCCTCGAGTGTTTGTGAGGAATTTCACAGAGAACCATGTCTTATTCATCACCCGCCCCCCCTGCAACCTAAGAGATAGCACCCCTGCTCCTGACTCCCTCCTCGAGCCAGCCCAAGTGGGGTCTGTGCTCTAAGAGGGGACAGCTCCCCACATGGAGCCTTGCGACCAGAGAGGGCTGTGCCCTTTCAGAAAAATCAGGCGCCTAATATTAAATATTTTCTGGTTTTATTGATTGGATGCCTATCACTCCATCGTTTATTTAACAAATATTTAGTGTCTACTGTGATATGGTCTAATGGATCTCTAGGTCATACACGAGAGAGCTGGGGACGGGAGGGCGACGACAGAGAAGTGGAAGGAATGGTGAGTGGATGGATGCAGATGCCCATCACCATGGCCTCCAACCATTCCGTCACTGGAATAAGGGGAGGGGGCTGAACAGTGTCACACCTATGTGGGTGGTCTGGACTCCAGACTCTCCCAGGGGGCTGCTCCTGTGAGCCTGCAGCTCATCCCAAGCACCTCACCTGCCTGGGGTTCAAATCCCAAGAAAGCCAGTAGGAGAAGAGTGTGGAGCTTTGCAACCACAGCCCAGAGCGACAGGGTATTTATAAAAATCGCTCTGCCCTTCCAAGTCACAGCACAGGTGATGACTGCCCGCCCTCTACTGTGTTAGTGACAGGCGGTGGCTGACAGCTCTGAAAATCTGCGCCCCTCCAAGGCATGGCCATGGAGGAGTTAGAATGGAGCCCAATCCTGGGACTAAATCAGTGAAAACCCTTCAGACTCCACCGGGTGACCAGCCATTGGAAACACTCCCCAGTGACCAGTGGCCACCTCCTTCCTGCCCCTACCCCCAGGAAAGGGAAAACAGCTGAAATGGCTAAAGCTTTTCAAACATCCTGCCGCTTTGAGAGCCTGTGAATTTGCCTGATTTTTCCCAGGGATATCCAGATGTCCGTCCGCATTTTAATCCACAACTCAGTGCCTTTTGCACACAACTGCAAACCGACAGAAAATTGGACAAAATTACCTTCTAATAGATAAGATATTAATAACAACACAGAATGCATCACAGAAGGTGCCTTGACATAAAGCACTGCCATAGAGACCCAGCTCTCACTGGAAGGATGAACGAAATGTCCTGGGTAAGATGTCCCTAGTCACTGCCCCTCACCCCTACCTGTCTTCCCAAGTTTCCACGACAGGCAACAGGAGTTGTATGAAACCCTGGTGCCCATCCTTGTCATGACAAAGGCCTTGCCAGTGTGGGGATCGGGTGGACAGTGGTCACAGCGCCATGAGTGCCAGGTCCTTTCACTGTCATGGGACCTGGGCCATTATAAACCAATGAAGGGCACCCCCGTCCCAGGTTTGGTGGAAGGAGCCTGGTGTCAGGTGGCGGGCACAGTGCAGCTGGCCGCTCTATGGGTTGTATGAACATCACAGACGCAGCGTGAATTAAGGCCAGATGCTTGCAGCTTCCACAAACGCATTTGATTTAGCTGCACGCTCAGCATGCCCAGGTAATGAACTGATAAAATGAATATAAGATACCTACGAAAGCCTTACAAAAATTACAACTACTAATTCTTTCATTAGCTTGGCCTACTTTGGAGATATATTTATGAATGAGAAAAATGGACTGAAAGAAATACACCAGGACGCTGAGGGACCCTTAGTCCTAGTCTTACCCCTCATTTTTGCAAATGGTAGGCATGAGACCCAGAAAATAAATGACTCCCCTATTATGACATGCTGTCACAGGAGTGAGTCAATCCAGGTCTCCTACCCCAGGACAGGCTACTCCCCGAGGCCCCCTCCTCAGCCCTGTCAGCAGAGCCACTTGCTGGGGCCTCCCTGCCTTTCCTCACCTGTCACTCCCTTGATGGCTGTGACAGGACCAGATAGTCCTGCTCCCTGCCACTCTTTGCTTCAACCTAGTGGAGGGTTGATTGGCATGTGTAGGATAAAGACATTCCTCCAAAGTTCGACCATTACTGAAAGTCACTTCCTTTCTGGAAGTCACAAGTTCCTGAGGTCTGACAAACTCTATTTTACCACTGAAAGTATTACCTTCATAAAAATATAAACGCTCATCTTTTTTCCCATTGGTCTAATGCCTTAAGGCCCTGGAAAGTACACTTAAGAGAAAAAAAATGCTTAAAACATGCCGTTTTGTAGTCATCTTGGAAGAAAAGATGTCAGAAGCTAGACTCCTTCGTAGTAAATGCTGTGAAAGTGATTCTCAACATTCCAGAGTCACGGAGCCCTCTGGCGTCAGGACAGTCGGGGCTCAAGGATCTCAAGTCAAGAGCCTCTACTATACCCTTCTGCAAATGTGGGCCCCTAGAAATATCTCACAGCTAAGAGCTGGGAGGAGGTGGGAGACCAGGATGCAAGGGAGGAAGCAATAAGAAAGAAAAAACAACTAAAACAATCTACGTAATAACTAATCTGAATAATGAAGGCTCCTTTACATTTATTCTGTGTGTTCTGATCACCTGAAATGACACCACTATATAAAGAAAGGCTTTTTGATTGAAACCCTCAAAACTGTCCCATTTGACATAGGGCATGAGTGGCAGCAGGGGCCGGGGGGGCGGGGGGACCTTAATGGTTCTGACCAGAGATGGGATCTTAAGCTTAAGCTTTGGGCCCTCAACTGCAGGGGTCCCTTCCAAGGCAATGGGTCTGCATTCTTTGAGTTTTATTTTTTCCCCACTTTACTGAGATATAATTGACATTAACATTGTATAAGTTTAAGGTGTACAGTGTGATGATCTCATATACACGTATATGCAAAATGCTAGCACAATAAGGTTAGATAACACTGCATCCTTGATCTGAAAGGAGGTCCCCGATTGTCCAAGGCTTAAGGTCTCACAAAACTTGAATCTGTCTCTGGTCCCAACATTGCTGTGACCACAGCATTTTTTTTTTCCCCACTTCTTCAGACTGTTAAGAGTCTGACAGGAGAGAAATGAAAAACAAAGAGAGGAAAGAAGACTGAGAGATGGATGCGAGGGCAAGGAGAAGGGTTCCCACTAATGCTGGGCCTGGTTCTTGATCAACAAAAGGATGAACTGGACTGGAATTGGGCCAAAAGATGATTTCAAATCACCTCCCAGTTCCATGATACTTCCCAGTTATCAATAAATACATGGATTTTTCCCAAACACGAATATAACTTTTAGGGAGAAATGCTTGCTAAATCTGTGTACCCCAGAAGATTGCCCCGAATTAGTTTCTGTGAGAACCGGAGCCACAGGAGCCTGGGCTTCTCTCTTTCCTCACCAGCTGCCTCTCCTTGTGCCAAGCCCACAGCCACAGCCTTGGCACACGTGCGCCCTTTTCTTGGCCTCTCCGTGAAAGTCAACATTTCTGAGCATTATGAGGCCACAGGAATTGAAAAAGAAAATGGCCCAGAACCTGTGCCTGGCTGCCCTGGAGTAAATCCAAGAGCCATTGAGTCTCTGGGCCGAGGACAGGGTAACTCCCTTGGTGGGGAGAAAAAAAGGCCACTTCACTGAATTTGTGCGCTGAACAAACTGACCACTGTCCAGAAATGCCGTTACTTTGCTAAGTAACCCTAAAGAGCCCACCTATAAATCCTGTTACTGGTATTTCTGTTGGAATATTCCACCAGCCTGTTTTCTTTCTAAACAGAACCCCTTTGTGGCAACAAAAATGAAGTCAAGAGATAAACTGTTGCTGTTGGTGACTTCTGTTTACATCTGGAACACATCAGTTAGATTTACTCATGCTCACTCATACCTTGCTAGGTATTTCTCATCTTTATGGTCACACAACTGCTCTTCTGAGTTACCACGTACTCTTTTCATTTTCATGATCTCCCTCACTTCTCTCTCCACTGAATAAATGAGGGAGCAGCGACAAAGACCCTGGTCTCCAGGTGGCCCTCAGAGAAGCAGGAGGTCACGGTCAAGCCTACAGCAGCAGACCCGGTTGGAAAACCTCCATCACAACCTACATCCGACAGGCATACTTGTGGTTGGGTGAAAGATATTGCTTTCTCTTCCCATCAGGAGACACCTGCCTTCAAAAGGCTAACCCTCTTGATTTAGGTTAATCAAATTTTTGTAACTTTTCCAAACTTGTTCCCAATCTGGTTACAAAAGCACTTGAAATTGTGACCTTTGTCTACAATGAAGTTCTTTTTTCCCTATTTCAAAATCATGGTACTTTTATCAAGTTTCAGGAACTAGAACCTCTCTCAACCACATTTCTAAAATGAATGCAAGGTCACCCCTCTTCTGTACAGGGGGGATAAATGGTGATGGAAGGAGACTTGACTTGGGGTGGTGAACACACAATATGATACACAGATGATGTGTTACAGAGTCGCACACCTGAAACCTAGACAATTTTATTAACCAATGTCACCCCCAGTAAATTCAATTTAGAAAAAGAAAAAACACAGCTTAAGGAAATTTAAAAAGGTCATCCCTCCTCTGAGATTGTTGGGAGGGTCAAAAGAAGCCAAGAAAATAACTTGGTAAAACTGTACAGCACAAAACACATGTATAATATATACCTGCATATACTTACACAGAGATACGCACATATATGTGGATATACACACATATGTAATAACATTAATAAGACATATATACAAAGTAATATACATGCTATATGAAATCAATATTAATCATAAGACACCTTTCATCTGGACACCTGCATAACCAAGTTGCATATTGACAGCACAGGACTCTCAGAATGTCTCACCCCTTTTGTTCTAAGTCAGAGCCAAACATCACTATGATTGTTCCCATTTCACAGACAAGGGCAAGAGGCATCGAAAGAAATCAAGTGACTTGCCCAGGGTCACCCCAATATGATAGCAATAAATGACTGAAGCAAATTGGAGAGATTTTGACCCACAGTTGGAGCTGTTTTCTACTTGACTATGCTGCCACCTAACTGACAAGGTTAAAACACCCACGTTTATGACATGGGCACGAGAGGAGCAAGCAGTGGCCATCAATGAGCCCTTGGTTAGCTGCTCCTCGATTCTCTTGTAAATAAGATGTTCTGTCTTTGTTAGAAAGCAAGAAGATCTTTAAAATGTTTATGATCCTTCATTTTTTGTCACTCTAGATATTCCAATAATTGTAAATAATACCACCCAGGCAACAGGAAACCCATAACAATGAAGTCCGCCAAGCAAATGCCTAAATTACTAGATACGTTCTTTCCTCTGTTGACTACAAAATGATTTCAGAGTGTGGTCTCTTTCATCAGTCAATGCTAGTAGTCAATTCCTTCAAGGAAAAAAAAAATCATGTGTTTGATCTGCCTCTGGTAGGACACGCGTTGGACTTATTTTATTCCTGGGTTTCCAGGAGTAAGACGAAGGTGAGATCTAAATTTACTCTGTTGGTTCCCCGTATGGTCCAGTGGGACCACATGGGCCCCCACAGGTTCCAGGAGCTAGAGGTGAGTTTCAAGGTAACTTAACTCACTGGCTTATATGAGGGTCAAATCCATGGCCCCGGCCACCATAGTCAGAGCTTCAGCGTTGAGTGGTCGAGCTAACTGGCATGGCCTCTCCTTTCAGGTACTAATCAACAATATTCTCCCAATGTCTTCTCTTGGGCAACTCTTTCTCTTTCAGTGCCTCAGTTTTCTCAGTCACAATAGGCATAGTCTCTTATAAAATAGGTTTACAAGAAAGTATATCATGGTTGGGCCACACTAGAAGATTTTTGCTGATATTTCTCAGAGGAGCAAAATTCTTGGTATAGACCAGTAGTTAGGTTGGTTACATTAGGCAAGGACATCTTAACCAAGAGAAAAGTCTATTAACTATATTCCAACCAATGATAAGAACAGGCATAGAATATGGGGGGGGGGGGGGGGAGAGGCTTCTTTATGCACATATCTTCATGAAAAAAATTTTAAGAAAGAAACAGTGAATTTTTGTTATTGTTGATAAAAAGAAAAAAGGGAAAAGATTGGACTTTGAAAGGTAGAAGGATCCTATATGATTCCAATGATGTGATGTTAAGGAAAAGATAAAACTATGGAGACAGTAAAAACTTCATTGGTTGCTGGGCATTAGAAAGGATGGAGGGATGAAGAGGTGGAGCACAGGGGATTTTTAGGGCAGTAAAACTATTACTCTATACGGTACTGTAATGGTGGATACATGTCATACATTTGTCAGAACTCACAGAATGCATAATACCAAGAGAGAACCCTACTGTAAACCCAACTATGGACTTCAGTTAATAGTAATGAATCAATATTGGCTCATCAGTTATAACAAATGTACCACATTAATGCAAGATGTTAATAATAGGCCCTGGCCAGGTAGCTCAGTTGGTTAGAGCGTTGCCCTGATACACCAAGGTTATGGGTTCGAACTCCAGTCAGGGCACACACAAGAATCAACCAATGATGCATAAGTTAGTGGAACAACAAATCGATGTTTCTCTCTCTCCTCTCTCTCTGGCTCCAAAGGACTAAGCTTTAACATGAAATAGGAACTCTGGACACTGGCCTTTTTGACCTTGATAAAGACACGGTTGGACTTTAGTCATGGTGGGGTGGACAGAGATGGAACATTGGGAACCCAGAAAGGAAACTCCTTTGATTTGGTAACACAAATAAATCATCTTGCCACACCACAATCTCCCGTGCGTGGGTCCGTGAAATGCTTTCCTTGCAATCCTGAAGAGCCTGATTTCCACCAACAATTGTTGGTACATCTCTGCAGGACAGGGATTACGTGAGCTGCACATACACAAGACAAAGCACAGAGATCACTGAATATTCCGTAATCCATATATAGGAAAATATCTGATCAATGTTTATTCTGGAGTTTTTTAAAAACCATAGTAATTATTTTGCCAAGCACGAAAGATGTCATAATGAAGTGAGCTCAACGATAATTTTTAAAAATCATTTACGCCAAGTCGCTTTCACGGCTCTTTGTCAGGCCTGGCACATGGCCAGCGGCAGAGACTTCATGAGGAATGCTGAGCAAGAAATGGCCCAGCAAAATGCCCCGTTGTCACCCACTCTTCAGCAAGCTGTTATTTATACTAAATGACAGCCATGAGAAGTCTCAGAGTCAGAAAGTCCGGCAGATGAACACACAAGGACAGAGGTCCCTCAAGTCTGAGTAAATAAGTGAATTGGATCTGGACATGTTACTATAGAGCTTGTGTTTTGCTCTCTGTTGCTTACACCCTGGGAGTCGTAACTTAAAGGGAAAAAATACCCATGGCTTTCCTGAATTTATCTCCTTGGATCTACTTTCTTAGTAGCAAATTCAAAACCCTGGGCCTCAAAAAAATCTTGCCTGTTTGCCATCCTTACTAAGGACCTTTATGGTCTCCAGAGCCAACCACACCTTCAGCTCCTCCTGGCTGCCTATTTCCCACCCCTTCACCTCTCTCACTGGCCTATTTACATGGGTCTTACCTCTTTTAGAAAAAGGTTCTGCTAGGTCTTCTAATTTCTAAAGAAAAACATCTTCTCCTTGTATCTCCTGACACCTGGGAATGCATTTTCCTATCAGAGAATTACTGTAGCCTCACTTTTGAACTGTCTCTCTCTGCTACTCCTGCCCCAGTCCCCAAGCTCTTTCTCATGGTACATGATTCATGAATCTTAGATTTTTCCTCATGATCCAAATATCCCTGCACCTCTTTACAAAACTGTCCTTCTTTCTAGGAAGTAAATACAACCTTTTCTTTTCCTGGTCAGTCTTGGTTTAGCCGATCTCATATGGTACAAGTTGCCTTATTATTGAGAAACCCTTTTCTCTTTACATCACCCTGTTGGCTGTCGTCTCACTAGTTCACACTGAGCTAGTCTGGCCACGTGAGATCTCAGGGCTGAAGACACACCGGCAGGCAGGGGAATGAAGTCATGCACAGTGTACGGTTTTTTTATAAGCACCTTTCACCCGGGACCTCTAATGCGTTTGCCAGAGTCTCCCAACCTGTGCTCACTGCATTCTCACTTAGCCATGTGGCCTTAAGGGGTCACAGCAAAGTCCCTGCTATGAAGGGTCAGCACCTGGAAATGACAATCCTGAGCTCCAGGAAATTCCAGCACTGGGCTGGGACCCACAGCTCAGAGTCAAGCAGATACTAATGGTCAATCAGTTCTACCAGGTTGTACAGCTCCCAGGACAGAGACCCCGGACAGGCAAGGGGGTGGGTGGCCGAGCCGCTGAGGGATGCTCGGATTGGCGCTGGCAGAAGTCTTCCTTCCCAGGACCCTCTCTCCCTTCATCCTGCTGAGACTAAGTGGAATTCACACCTGTATTTGCCAGTCATTCATCGCATTGTCTTTCTCCCCAACCAGTGACAAGTGTTGATACTGATTAATTGATTTGCTTTTTCTTCTAGTGCCCTGCCTTTTGTGTGTCCTTAATAAATATTTGCTGGATTGGCCCAGAGTCAAATCCTAATAGGCTTAAGGATCTCCCAGATCTCTTCGTAGGGTCTTAGTCCTCATGATGGAGGTGATATGAACCAAGCAGAGACACAACAGATCTGCCTCCTCTCTACTTTTAACTGAGTCGAGGTCTGACGCTGTTCTAACCTGGAAATCAGGCGGCGTAACCTGTAATCTTTGAGACATTAGCTTGCTTAAAAGTGTTGAGTTCCTGTGCCTGCCCCATACTCCAGGGCCACTGAGGACAGAAAGATGGAACCCAGGGGCCATTCTAGTCTAGCCTTTTCTTGTTTTCGGTCTTTATTCATCTGAAAACCTTCCGATGGCTGGCAAGAAAAGTGACAGGTGACACCCAGAGGCCAGTGAGCTGTGCTCTTCTGCCCAGGCACCTGCCCCAAAGCGAGTTAGTACCCGGGGCCTGGAGAAGCTGAAGGGAAGGGACCAGAAATGCGCAGGGAGGAGCCAGCTTCTGGAGAGAGGGTCTCGCTCCTGGACAGTGAAGGAGACCAAGTCCCCTCAGGGAGGGGCTCTGCTCCATCCCACCCAGGCTGCAGGCTACACTTCCCAGGCTTTCCTTGGCCTCCCCCCTCCCTCCATCTCCCTCATTCAAACCCAAGCCAGGCCCTGATCATTTCCTTGAGAGTGACATCATTCCCCAAGGTGGCATTTAGGCAATTAGGCTGTTTTTCTCAGCAGTGCCCAAAACAAACTGCCTCCTCTCTACTCTGCGGCCTCCAGCTTAGAATAAACAGATCCATCAACCCCTCCAGATAGTTACAACCCCTGAAAACCCCCAGACAATGGGCCCTCTGGGCTGGCAGACAGAAAAAAAGTGACGGCTGTTAGGCCCCCTTAATAATGCCGCTAATGAGCTAGAATTTTAGAGTTGCTAGAGCTGGAAAGGACCCTCGTTCAACTTCCTTCCACAGGTAAGAAAATTAAGGCCTAGCCTTTAGGAGCTTTTAATAATATAGAATGGAAGACAGCCTGCCCATTTTCAAGCAGGTGTCTGGATTTATTTTCCTCTTGTTGAACAGCAAAGCACAAAACACCACCGTAGCAGAATTCCAGCCAGGGAGCACGGGAGAACCCAGATCGCCCTGCAACGCTGCAATCGTTCATCACCGCGCAGCACAGCCAATATGCAGCCCTGACCGCCACATCCATCACCAGGCCCCCGGGCCCCTGGGCCACGCGGCGCGGGATTCTTAAAGGAACCGTGCCAGAGGCAAGCGACATGCAGATCACCCTGTCTCCTTGCAGGTAATCACGGGGGTCCTTGAGCTAAGACAAAAGCCCCATAGAAATCACACTCTATTCATACTTCAGCACTGTATCAAACGCCGTAATTATATCAAGTCGACGTGGAGAAGCTGGGCGTCTAAAGCAAGGCGAACACTGCTGGGTGGTTGTGTGTGTCTAGATCTTTTCCAAGGGGGCGAAGGAGACAAATGAATCATTACTTAATAAACGCAGGGGTGGCAAATAGTTTATAGCTATTGTAGTTTTCAAGCAAATTCTATCAGAAAAAAATAACAAAAGAGGTTGGTGATAGCTCGACAAAGAATTGGAAATCACCAAGCTGGGTTTTCATCTTGGAAAAGAGGTGGGAGGATTCTTCTGTGGAGCCAAAATGAGTGTCGCTGGGGGGATAATTTTCCGAACCAAGAAGCAGCCAGGGAACCAAGATGTTCTCGGCCTGAGCCTTCTTCCTAGCAGTACCATCCCACGCTGGCCCGGGGACACGACCCATGCTGAGCTCCAGGTAGGTGACGCGACACTGCAGAGTCTACAGTTGTGCTTACAGTGCTCATTCCAACTGGTGTTCTGCTTGAATGGGTGGATTGGTGATTCACATTATCCCGGGAATCTGTTATTGTGGTAAACTATACATAAAACTGACCATTTCAACCCTTTGTAAGCAAACAGTTCAGGGACCTAAGTACATTCACACTGCTGTGTAGCTAGCACCACTGCCCATCTCCCCAAAATGAAACTCTGAACCCATAAAACAATTAATAGGGATTATAGTCCAATTCTACAAGTACTTAATTACATTTTACTATGAATTATGTATCATTACATGCATTTCAACCTTTCTAGAGAGACAGAAAATGATCTGATTAAAACACAGGATATTTCTACCACTGGGAAGGGAGGGTGGTGGAACGTAAGGCAACTAACAAATCAAAGACACCATACAAATGTGCACTGATACCAAAAGCAACAGAAATGGGGGCAAAAGCTCAAAATAACCATCTTGAGTATGACTTGCCTCACAGCCAATGGGGAAGAGTGTGAGACCCCAAGAGACTTGTCTCCCTGCTTACTCAGGTCTCACCCATCCATTCCTACATCCATTTATTTGTTTAACAAATATGCATTCATTTGCTTCCCTGCACGGCTAAGCCCTGAGCTGAGTGTAATTCTTGAAGGCCAGCGCTGCCATCAGCCCTCTCCCTGACCCCAAGGAGTCTGCCGGGTAGGTAAGTGGACAGGATATTACATCACAAAGGTCTGATAGCTGGTGCAGTTACACACAGGGGCCCACAGAGCACAGGGGGCAGGGCTAACCCAGGCAGCAGAGGCCTGTCCTGAGAAAGGACAGTTGAGCTGACACCTGAATAGAGTCCATGTCGGCCAGAAGGAAGTGAGTAGGGAGGAAAATACTGCGAGGCAGAGGGAACAGCAGTGTACAGGCCAGGAGGTAAAGAGTGAGCTCACCTGGGAGAACTGACAGGCAACCCATCACCCTGGATTTGAGCATGAGGACTGGAACATGAGGACTGGGGAAGGTGTCAGGGGCCAACCCAGGATGGACCTTTGTCAAGTTACGGGGTTTTAACATTGGGAAAATGGTACCTGTCACACAGGAATCGCATCCTTGAACCGTAATGCTCAGACATTTAGGGGGGGTTGGTGGTTTTTATCTGTTAAATGCCTGTCAGGCATGGAGACATTCCTCCGAAGTCATTTCTGGTACTATGAGGCTTTCCTGGGCTCTGTGACATGGGTGTTTGTCCAGCAGGGGCCTGCTCTACAACACAGACCTGTTGGCCTGTGGATGGTGCGACAGTCATAGCCACTGGTCACCAGCACTGCGGGCTTTCCTCCCCTTCTAGGACATAAAGCAGATAAGGTCCCCAGCTCCCTGTGCAGCTGGGCAGGGCCACACAACTGGCATTGAGCTTTGTCACTTCTGGGCTGAAGTGTTTAAAAAGCAACACGCAGCTCTTCAGTCCCCCTTTCCCCACCTCAGTGCACCGGAAGCCTTGTGCAGACACGAGGACCATGAGGTCAAAGCAGCTTGGAGACATGGAAGGCAAGTCACCTGGACCCAAGACAAGCCGCTGGAATTCTCGTGTTACCACCACTTAATGGAGCTTTTCCTGACTGATGCGGGCGGGGGCTATATTAATCCATCTCGCCCTGAACTCCCTTCCCTTGTAGATACTGCATCACTGTCATTGCTGTGAGAGCCTGCAGGGTGCAAGAGCACTGAGCTTGTGGCCAAAAGAACCGGGTTCTTGTCCCCACTCTGCAACCCATCAGCACAGGAACTTGCACGAATCTTCCAACCTCTCAGAGGCCCTTTCTTCTATAAAAAGGGAGCACAATGCTGGCCACCACCACCCCAACCTTGAGAGTTGGTGTAAAGTTTCAAATAAAAAAGGAAATAATGTATGTGAAAACGGTGATACATCTTTCATCTCTCTGATCACTTCCTAACAATTGCTAATGACAGTGTCCTGAGGGGAAGAAGAGGAATGAATTGGAAATTTTTAATCTCCCCTCTTCTCAGGAAAAAAAGGGGAGGAGGAAGACTTCTGTATTTATGTAGATTAAAAATCTCATTTTGTGGCTCGAATAATTTCAGGTTTTTTGAAAGCTCATGTGAAAGTTGATTATCACATGCAGGCTCAGATAATTTCCCCAGAGAGCTAAACAAATTAAAATATATTTTTTAACTCCAACAACCTGACACAGGCCATCAGTTGCATCCTTGGTACAAGTTCCATCACGTAGCTTTAATCAGAAGCTGGGTGTCTGAACCATCTTTACCTGGCAGGAAGGGAGGCACAGAGGTGACAGGCCAGGAGGTGGTTCCTTAGGCTCCTCCGATCCCAGCACCCACTGTCCCCAGGTCCCCACCACCCCAGGAGGCCCTCAATCTGACACACCTATAATCTCCCCCAATCCAGCTTGGCTGATTCTGGAAACTGGTGATTCCCAGAAAACACAGGCAAGGCTAACTCAGGGGAAGCTCCCATTTAATGGGCTGGAAGCTGGACCCTGAATAATGGGACTAGGCAGATCCGAGGTCTGGGAGTCGGAAACAGCCTCAGGGTTAACAACTGCCATCAAAGTTGCACTGAAAGATTAACCAGTTAAAGATCCTGGAAGAAGATGGTCCTTGCTTCTGAAAGGGAGAGAGGCAAATGGGATGGGGGAGGGAAAGACAAGATTCAACTGTCTTTGAAATGCTTTTTCATTTAAAAAAAAAAAAAAATCCAGCCTGGCCAGGCGTGGCTCAGCGGTTGTGCATCGACCTGGGATCCAGGCAATCGGGGTTCAATTGGCGATCGGGGTTCAATTGGCGATTGGGGCACATGCCTGGGTTGCAGGCTTGATCAATGACTCATCATTGATGTTTCTATATCTCTCTCTCCCTCTCCTTTCCTCTGAGATCAATGAAGATATATTTTTAAAAAATAAAATAAAAAATCCAGAGCAGACATGGCAAAAAACTAGCATTTGTGAAACGCGGATGGCGGGTTTGTTTGCTGTATCACTCTGTGTGTTTCTGTAGATCTGGAATCGTTTTTGTTTGATAAATACATTTACGTAGAGAATCCTGTTTTTTAAACAGAGATCCCCAGAGAAGAGGCGCTTTCGGCTGAAGCTGAATGGGAACCGGGGCCTGTGGCCTGGACGGGGAGTCCCTGGGGCCCCCTCATTAGCGCGGAGCTGGGGGGCACAGCCGACCACTCGCTCGGCCGCCAGATCCCAGCTCCTTCTCGGCGACATGGATACAAGTGTTTTCACAGAGCTTCTGGCGTCCTGTTCCCTCTTTGTCATGGTCCCCCACATGAGACAGTTTTGTTTACAACGATGAAACGCTGCCAATCTCTTCACAGCGACAACTGTACCCAGAAAAGTGCATTACCTCATCCGGCACACGAACGTGCGATAAGGAATCTTCAGCGCGCCGCCAAAAGTTAATTGACACTAATTGGAACAGTTACCAGGGGTGACAGATAGTAATAATACCCTGCACAGTCAGAGTTTTCAGTTTCCCAAAACGTCTTCATGCGTTTTCTCTCGCATTGTTCTTAAAAGGCCCTGCGAAGGGAGCAGGTAAAGGAGGTGTTGTGTAAAGATCACTTCTAGTAATTTCACAATCATTCATTCTATTAAGAGAGAAAAATGTGTCATGCACCAGCCAGATAGGATTAGGGGCCATTTGCTCTGAGGGATGCTGCTGACATGAGGAAGCACGCTCCCTGGCCCCAAGTTGCTCTCAATGGGATGTAGATAATAAATATAGGCCCGGGCCGGGTAGCTCAGTTGCTTAGAGCATCGTCCTAATGCTCTGAGAGAAAGCCTAAAAAGGAAAGAAAGTTTCCAGAATGGAAGGTCAATAATATCAGACACTGTAAAATAAATAAATAAACAAACAAACAAACAATGGAAGGTCACACAATAGCTTCGGAATCGATTATTAGGTTTGGTAACCAGAAAATTGTTGGCCACAGTTCACAGAGCAGCTTTTGGACGGTGTGAGGATTGTATGAGCAATTGCAGAAGATTGAGAAGAGAGTTCACTGTGAGGCAGATGGGGCAAGCAGAGATTTTCTTTCAAAAAGCTGGACGGTGCCATCGACAGGATGAATGAAGAAGCTGTGGGACATACATACAGTGGAATATTACTCAGCCATAAAGAATGAAAGCTTGCCATTTGTAACAACATGAACAGACCTAGAGGGTAGTAGGCTAAGTGAAATAAGCCAGACAGAGAAAGGCGAATGCCATATGATGGCACTTTTATGTGGAATCTAGAAAACAAAATAAACGAACAAACAAAAGAGAAACAGACTCATAGATACAGAGACTAGACGGATGGTTGCCAGATGGGAGGGGATGGGTAAAAAGGGGGGTGGAATTAAGATGTTCAAATTGCCAGTTATAAAAACAGTCATGGAGATTTAAATTACAGCATAGGGAATATAGTCAATAATATCGTAATAACTACGTATGGTGCCAGGTGGTTACTAGACTTATTGTGGCGATCACTTTGTAAGTTATATAAATGCTAATTGCTATGTTGTACACCTGAAACTAATATAATATTGCATGTCAACTGTAATTGAAAAATAAATTATTTTTTTTAAAAAAGCTGGACAATGGAAGGGCAGTTAGGGCAGTAAGAGAGGTTTGAGGGGTCAGGTGATGTTTGATTTTTATTTCAACCTGGGCTTGTCTGTAGACTGATGAAGACTCGGACGAAGCGGGGTCCCAGGGAAAGCAGGAGAGAAAACACTATCTGGACCAAAGACGAAAAGAGCGAAGGCGACAAGGAATACTTCTTCCTTGGAGTCAGGGAAGGCCAGTATTTCTGAGGCTTCAAGAGCTGGATCTAAAACAATACCAACTCCATTTTGTATCACTAACCAGGTACATCTTCCTGAATAAAAATACCCTCCTTATATCCCACCATGCTCAGCCGTCAACCGCTGGGCCTTTTTCTGGCCTCGTTAGAACCTAGATGATCAGAGAGGAGAGTGAGATGCAGCGATGGCTCTGGGCGTCCAGTTTGGAACCATCCCCGAGGAAATATATAACTTAGCTCTCCGATACCACGAAGGAATGAGACTGAATTCCACCTGAAATCCCACCAGACCTGTTATTAATGCTTCTCCTTTCTCCAAAGGCAGTGCAAAATCTGTCCCCTGAGTGTGTGGCTGGTTGATGCTCCCAGAACAAGGGTGTTTTTCCTTTTTTTCTTTAGTGCCAGGGGATCTCTGCTCTGCGAGCTTCCCCAGGGGTCCTCGTTTGGAAGATCGTGAAATTGGGTAACTTTCCAACAGTCATTAGCCTGAGGATCGTCACACTTGCTCTGTGGTGAAGCCAGCACCCGTGCAAGTGCCTTCAGAGCCTCGCACTTCCTGCCCTCGACATGTTGTCCCCCAGAGGAACAGAATGTCACCTCTGAAACCTCAGGACTTCGTGGAGGGTCGGACGGGTCCAGCGTGGCCAGGGCGCCTTTATGGAGGTGTTATCAGCACTCGCTCTGAAAGAGAAGTCGCTTCTAGTTTTGGTTTTGGGGGGAGTCCGTGTTTCCTTCCCTGTACATTCGGTTAAGAAACCACCACCCCTAGGTGTTCTTCAGGTGCGCAGGCCAATACCAGTCACGAACAATCCACGAAGTCAAGTTAATTCTGCTCCAATTGTGTCAACTAATCAAGTAAGTTAATGTTTGGAGCTCAATGCCAGGACTGGAAAGGACATTCAAGAGCGTTCAGCCTGACGGTGTCTTTCTACAGAGGAGGAAATTCAGGTCCAGTGAGGTAAAGAAACTTGCTCAAGGTCACTGAAGGTGTTAGGATCAGAAGTGAACACAGAACTCAAATCTCTGGATTCTTGTTTTTCTTAATCACCATCTAGATGGCCGTTCTCCATCACCAGCACATACTTCATGTTGTGGAAGAAGGAACCACGATTCTGATATATTGGGAAAATCCTCAGCGTTTCTTATTGCTTCCATGACACGCAGAAGGGGTGAACAATAGGGTAACAAGCAAGCTATCACCTTCTTTGTTGCTGAATCTACAGAACCACCTTCCTTCAATCCTATAGTCAAATAACACAATGTCCAATGTATAGTTGAATAAAACTGGATGCTTTCATATGACTTCATTCATTTGGACAGGATTGAGTACTATCAACCATCAAGTTTTAGAAATAATTCCAAAACGAGCCCTTCAATACCTTTACCACATCACCGGCTTTCTCTCTTGCATTACAGTAAATTTAGATTAGGTTCCTCCGACTACTACTGATAATACCATGCTGACAGATATAATCCCATTGCCATGGTTACACATCAACAAACAGGGCCTTGACTGTGATGTAGCGAAAGGGTTGATGTGACATACAAACCACACACCCAGGAAATGGGCTGGAGAATGACTTGGAGATGTCCTGCCAGGAGTCACAATAACAGATGGAATAAAATTCCTCATCTTTGGTGAACTTAATAAAATGGCAGTTTACAGACCCTGCTGCTCCCCTTGATTAAAACATCCTAGAACCGTTTCAGAGAAGGTGGGAAAGAAATGGGGCAACAAAAACAAAAGTGAGTGCTGAGGATCTGGAAAGGGGACCAGCAGCTGGGTCGCTTCTACTTAGCTAGCACCTTAAGGTGCTACGGATTCCGTTCTCACGCATCTCAGCAATGGTCGAATAATCTGGAAGCTGCGATCTGAGTGTGCTTTGGTAAATCACCAGGCACCAGCAGGCGGACGGCCTGCTTGGGGATTTCGCCGAGTTCCGATTCAGCTTTGTGGTTCACCAACAGGCTGCTAAGCTTCGAACAGATTCATTAAAGCAGTAAATATCTGAAATGGTAACAGCAGGATAACATTTCCTCTCTTCTGGGGCGCTCTCTGATGCAGAGAACATGAGGGAGGGAGCGCCTGCAAGCTAAGGTATGAGGCAAGTGACAGGACCACCTGGGACTCCAGCCCAGGTCCTAGGCTCCTACTGAATCCAGTCCCCAGAGGATAACCAGGCAGGACAGGCAGAGCTTGGCCGGGCAGCCACATTACTGCACTGCCTGGCTTCCCACTTATATAAACACGCCGTCGAAGAGAATCCAGGACTATCTCCAAAGGAGAAAGCCCTGCTTTTGTCAAGCAAAGCTGCTCTGACCCCAAAGGAATGTACACTAGGAAATGGAAGTTGGACAGAAAATCAATTCCAACAGGAAACAGGATGATCCGTGCTCAAGCTCGGTTCCAAGATACATGGCCACGGTCGCCCAGAGCAGCACAGCCAGGGAGGCCCAGCCTCACCTCTGGCGCACGCGGGGAGGGGAGAAGGGAGCCGCCAGGGAAGCCACAGTCCAGGGGCCACCTAGGAGCCATCTCATTTCAATGAGACTTTAACTCATTGGTGCCACTACCGGTGAAAGGATGGTTGTGTTTTAAAAGGAACTCGAGCTAAAGGCGTGAAAAATCTTTTTTTAAGTGGATGGCTGAGTAATGAATGGGCTATGTCTGAAATAGTAAATTAATTTTTAATTGAGCAAATCAACATATTTGTAATCCCCCACTGGAAGAAACTCCTATCTTCAGAGGTTCCACTAACTAAATAGTTACTGAGTTCTTGTGCCATCAGGCCTTGGGTATCATAAATCGAAAGGTGAGATGCCCTCCCTCCCTGAGCCATTCCAGAACATCTCAGCTGGGCAGCGGGACGTGGTATTTTCACCGACTACTAGAAGTCTCTGGAAGGCTTCCCAAGGGTGGATTTTGCTACGTCTGATATGCTCCCCCCCTTCCCTTGCTGGGGGACAGCGGGTCCTCTATCTCAGGGTCACTCCTCAAATACTGCTTAATCCCCGACTCGCTTTGCTGGTCTGTTAAAATGTGCCAAGCGTAGACACTTGTCTCAAGTTTTACTCCAGGATGAAGAGTAGAAAAGACAATTCTGCAAAGTTCAAATGGTCACTGTGACTTATTTAGTGAAGGACAGCAATGGCCTGGTAGGTAGCTCCAAATGGTAGACAGTGCCGAAATTATTTACAATAATTAGACTGACTTTTCCAGTAGGTGTCGAGGGATGGTGGAAAGAATGCTGGATGTGGACCCAGAAGATAGATAAAACCTCCAGCTCCAGCTCTAACCAACATTAGCTGGGCAACCAAGGGCACACCACCCAACTTCTGTGTGCCTCAGTTTCCCCCTCCATAGTGGGGATACCTGTTCAACTCCTTCTCGGGACTGTAAAGATCGAGAGAGGACACTTATGTGAAAAGTGTTTTTGAAAATCTGAAAATGTTGCGCAAATATTTCTTTGTAGTATTTTCATCATTTTATTATGTGTTCTCTCATTACATGTAAAATACATTTGCCCTTCCTATGAAAATACCATCAAATGGTGGAAGGTCAGCGGGGTGAGGAAAAGTCGACATGGGGTCAGAACTCGTCTTCTCAAAATCCATCGAGGCTGTGATCCAAACAACAACAAAATAAATCCCAAATCAAAGGTAAATGCAAAGTGAAAGCCATTCCTCTGATCAGACCTGCTGGAAAAGGGGTTTATTTTCTGTGCTGGACTCTGGGCAGGCTGAAGGCAGCAGAGGCTGGCACCGGTACAGTAATAATAATAAGGGGAAGAAAAAAAAAATACAACACGGCTGTTCAGACCCAGCTCTGGGAGTGGGGGGCGAAGCTAAAAGGCAGGCGGGAGGCAGGGAGCTGGGCTAGGAACACAAACAGGTTTCGTCCTCAGTCCAAAATCGCAGTTGTGAAAAACCACATAAAACGCCATCTGGCCTCCTGGATGGCGGGGGACATGAAGCGGAGGCTGCCTTCCAATACGCGTGTTCTCGATGCTCCGAGAACAGCTCCTCTCATTACCCCGCAGCTGCGAAAGCGCCACCCGGCCCCGAGGCCTGTCCCTCCGCGCGGCCCCGGGGCTCAGCGCACGGGCCACCAGGTGCTTGGCCGGCGACGGGTGGGCGCTCTTCCGTTTCCCCAAGGCTGCTCGCTATGACCATTTCTACCTCCCTCTTGCCTTAAACGTATTTATATTAGTATAGCTGATCATATTTGGGAAATAATTTTCATGTGTGGGTGGTAAAATATACATAACGTGAAATTTACCAATTCGGTCATTTTTAGGCGTACAAGTCAATGCCACTGAATTATATTCATAGAAGTGTAACCTTGGTTGAGTCATTGGACCTCTCTGAACTTCAGTTTCATCATCTGTAAAATGGAAACAATAATAATTGCTCTCATGGAGTTATTTTGAGAATGAAATAAAACCCCCAAAACTGATCATTAATATAGTGTGGTGCACACAATTCAGTTTGTGTACGTAGGTCAATGCTACTTGTTTCAGCATACAAATACTCTAAAGGGTGCTGAGAAAGCAAAACATAAGTGAAATCACTGGAGAGCACTTACAAGTTACGTGTGCAATAAGGACAATTATATAGTGCTGATGTGAGGACATAGAAAGAACTTGGGAGAGCTGAGATCTCACTGGGCCCTTTAGGAAAGCAATGGGCATGATTAAAGGGGACGCAGTTCTGGGCAAGTGACATCAAGTTAAGAAAGATGAAGTGAAAACCAGCCACTGACCAGGGGAAAGTAAGGTCAACTTAGCCAAGCAAGGGTTTTGCTCCTAACTCAACATTCCGGGCATACCACCAACACAGGGCACCAGCAGAGGGTCTCAAGTCTAAAAGCTGCAAGGAAGGTCCTTCGGGTCCCTGAAAAGTAATGTTTCCAAAAAGGCCTTAAGAAACTCCAAACAGAATCATCTTTAATGTCCCTGTTGCCTCTGGAAAGCTTCCCCACCCCCCCACCCCACCCCCCACGGCCCACCATGCACCCAAATATGTCAACATCTTTTCAGGTGCTTCTCAACATGGATTGAAAACACCACTTAATGTGAAATCGGATGAGACCTCAAGGGGTGGGGGTCCTCATGTCATTTTACCATTGCAGAGGTCCCTATGGCTCCATGGTCAGAGCTCTCCGTATCTTCCTTGCGTCTGGCCATTGCCATTAATCACCCATCAGTTCACACTCGTCACTCTGGGCCTGTCTCTACACCACACAAACGCCCAGTTGATTCAGGCAGCCGACTGGTTCAGTTTTGTTAAACATCCATTAAGAAGCTGACTGAATTGACCATTTGTTGAAGTGTCTAATGAATTCAGTGAAAATGTTAACCCAATGGTGTGTGTAAACATTTCCCTAGAACGTGTGGAGTTGTGTCTAATGCTTGAAAAGGGAAAATTTCTCTACATTCCAAATAAAGGTTTTTAAAGTGTCTATGCTTCATCATTAATGTCTTCATTGATGTGACATACTACCCGGGGCTCTGACTCTCTGCAATCTTTCTCACCGAGCGGGAAGAGGCTGGGATATATTTAAGAAAACATCAGAGCCAACAACAGGAGGGTCCACGGAGCTCAAGCCCGGCCTCCTTGAGAACACTCCCTTCAAGAACTGGTCCCAACCCTTCTCCTCGCCTCCTCTAGCAAGGTTCCCCTCCCTAGCTCCAGCGTAACAGACCTGGAAGAGAAATCCAAGGATTTAGATGAAAAGGCCAATGCCTGTTATGTACCTGATTTCAGTTTTATGCTGCTCAAGGCATAGGCTTGTGAACTTCGACTCCTTAAGAAGACAAGTCAGCTCTCTATTTATAAAGCGATTCATAAAAGGAAACAAAAATTGTCAACTTCTTGGGAGGAGAGTTTGCCCTACTTCTTTAGAGATGTAAAATGGAGACTATGTGGATAAATTGAGGGGATTCTCTTGTATAGTTGGACTCTGATCCTTAGGTTCTTTCCTTGAGACAAGAGGGGGAGCGCAGGGGAGAGGAGGGGCGGGCAGGGCAGGGGAAGGGAACTTGTTACAGATCTTCTCCCTTTATGACTCGGAGTGAAATGGGAGCCCAGGGGCTCCGTGGGAGGTCGCCAACCCAACTGTACTCCTTACATTTCTATGGCTCCTTTCTCTGGAAAAGCTCTAAGTGTTTTATGACCCTTGCCATTGGTTTCCTGTCCACAGCCCCTCAGGATACAAAACAGGGCCACCATTATGGTCTATATTCCTTAAAGGAGGGACTCAAAACAGCCTAGCTGCCTTCTTTCTCAAGGGGCCGCTGCTCACGGGGAAATCAGAGTTCTAACTTGCAGATTCAATGTGAAGCCTCTTCCAAGAAGACAGATCAGAACAACTAATTCAATCCTGTGCATGTTCCCAAACAGAAAAATAGAAAGAACTCTTTCCTTTCGCTGCCAGGCTTTTGCTCCAAGAACCTCTTCTCTGCTAAGAGCCGTCCATCTGCTGCTGTCAGGCTCAATTATACCTGGCAGGGCCCCAGGCTTGGGGGAATTGGTAAAATCGCCCAGAAGACCTGGGCACACTGCTCATTGGCATCAGGAGCAAAGAGTCCAACCTGCAACACTCCGAGTTGGCCACCGCACCCCCAATCCTGCAACACAAACCCAGCTCAGGGCGTCCTCAGTCCCCAAGGTCACCTCTGTGTCCAACTCCCCACACTGAGGCACCACCAACATGGATCAATCAGCACGTTGCCAAGAAGAAACAGCAAAATAAAAGGGACAACCCGAGCTGAAGTCAGAGAGAAAACATGGTTTTTCTCAGCCCTGGGGACAGGATTATGAAAGATTAAAAACACACACGCACACAAGGCTTGAGTGGAAAGCCTCTCTAAATTACATTTCTCGGATTTTATTGTATTATCTTCATGGCACAGTTATTAAACATTAACGATAATGACTCCGTTCTGCAGGTCACCCAATATTGAACATGATTGATAAGCAGGGGCTGATTTTAAAGAAAACTCTGGATGTCTAACTTCAGGAGCCAGGGCAAGGCCACCTGGTGAATGAACTACCGGCTGCAGGGGCTGTAAATGTTTCATTAGGGAGAAGCTGGGCAGTTCCACATCGTAGTAAGTACTGAGGCAGGGATAAGGCAGCCAACAGAGCTGGAAGTGGGACTGAGGGTGCATTGGGGACAGTTTGGGGGCAGTTTTCTCTCCCAAAGAAAATGACATCTAAGCAAAGACCCAAAGGATGAGTAAATTTAGCCAGGAAAAACGGAAAAGACTTTTCTAGGCAGAGGGCTGCTCCTTGAATTTCCAATCGGGCCCACTTGCCGAAAGGAGACCACCCTGCACCGCACTGTGTCCGTTACATCACCTAACGCTGCTCCTCCCTTTGTCAGTCTTTTGAATGGACTGAGAAAACTCGGGGGATAAACTCCCAACTCCCCTGCAGAATAATTGCCCATCTGGAACCTACCGTTTCATAAAAATAGTTTTAATGGAACACCCTCCAAAAATAAAAAACCAAAACAAACTTTCAGATAAAAAGGAAAACACAAGCTCCAACTATGCAGTTACTGAAGGCGGGTAAGGGGGAACTTCGAGACTAGAGAAACTCATTCGGGCCCCAAAGCCACAATTTAGGTTAGCGAGTCCCCCCTTGATGCTACACCGCTGCTGATGACACCAATTAATTAAAGTGAGTGCACCTGGTTCCTTCTAATTTTCTGCCATCAGGCATAGAGCAGCCTCTAATAAATGTTTATTAGATGGCTTTTTTCAAGCCCATACGCTTGCTGAGTAAACCACTACAATAATAATAATAACTGAAAGGGGTGATAGGAGGGTTCTACAACATCTGGATTGTCTCAATGAGTCTTCCATTCAAAGGGACAGAAGAGGCTCCCAAGTCCCACCCTATAACCAGATCTGCGATAAAACCAAAACTCCATTTCACAGCACTCCGTGAAGAAGGCTGGCCTGACTTGACCAACCAGTTGTGGAAAGGATTCAAAGGTTACTGGCGATTGAAAAGGAAACATTTTAATCTAACAGCTTTATTTTATATGCAAGTCCTGCATTAAAAGGTGGCACAAACCTCAGATGTCCCCAAATTCAATGGCGCCCATTACATTAGCTACCTGCGTCATATACACGGTATACAAAAAAATAGTTCACCTACTTGGATTAACTCTCCTCTTGTTGATAAAATACTCCCTTCCTGAAATAACAGTAAACTGAAAACAGGGTCAAGTACCAAGGAGATTACAGGTGAGAAATCAAGACCTTCGGGTTATTCTTGTTGCTGTTTATTATTGGGAGGTTTTAAGTGTGAGTTCACAGATCTAGTTCTGTGTGTTACATATTTCTCTGTCCTCAAAGCACAAGGACACCAGGCATAAGTCAGCATCGACTCATCACAGCCTATTCAGAGCGCTGTGGTCCATCTTTGCTGTCTCTCTAGGGGTCACACTGGCCCAGGGGTCCACCTCCGTAGGGCAAGACTTCACCCTGGATGGGCCCAATCCTGTTCCTCAAGGCACACACCCATCTGTCCTTCCTCCACAGGAGGGCTATGTTCTCCGGGGAAACCTGCTCAGCACTCTTTAGTGTCGGCTATCATTTCTGGTTGAGATTATGTTCTGGAGACATTTGGAACAGATTATTAAATTGGATGCTCTGTTATCCTGAATCCATTTACGCTGCCCATTTCCCTGTCTTCTGTTGGTTGCTAAGAAGATTAGTGTGAAATGGGGGCCCTGTCCTAAGGGGTTAATAATTTTACACTGCTCACTCTCCACAGAAGTCATGATCTGCCGTGCGTGAAATCACATTGAGTTGCTATGAAAATGATTATGATGCTCAGAATGGAACATTATGGCTTCAGGTGGGAGATAAGTAGTAAGAGCAGATGGACTCCCAGAAAATACGCAAGTTCCTCCCAGGAATAATGCTCAGTGCCGAAACAGTGGGAGGAGGGAAGGAGCAGTGAAGGAAGACGATTTGGGGTGTGGAAATTGACTTTGTGGAATTTCTAGCTGTTTCCTTCTCTTATCATTCCTTTTATTTTTTGTAAAGCTTCTAATAGCATGACTGAGATACTCGAAAGATAATTATCCAAACCCAGAAGCTGGGGGAAAAAGTAAAGATCGGGGAGATGCGTAGGAGCAGCTACCTTTCAATGAAATTCCTTAGTCTCATTCAAGTTGAATTTCTTCTTTTTCCGTGGGCAAGTATCAGTAGAGACAAGGCATTCAGGGATCCTCAGCTCTTAATAACATCATCTCTTTAATCCACAGAAAAGCAGGTTATAATAACCTCTTAGTCAGCCGTGAAAACATAGCCAAATCCTAAGAACTTGGGAGACACGTGGAATGGACTGGACCCAACCCACAGATGGGCGCTGAGCTGAGCTGAGACCAGCCGGGATCAGCAGAGCCCAGCTGAGTCCCAGGCACAGAAGCGAGAGGAAATGATCATTATTTTAAGGCACTGGGTTTTGTGGTGGCTTGTGACGAGACACTGTTGTAACAACACATAACCAATATGTTTTGCTAATTCACTGCTATACACCAGGCTTTCTACCTAATGTTTTAAGATCAAATCTAAACAAGAGATTCCATACAAGACAGGCTTCTCCAAAGATTGACACCCTCAGTGGGTGACCCAGGAAAAAACCTGCCCCACAGAAGAAAATTAGGGACACACACACTTCTCTCAGACCAGGCTCCAGGTGGAGTGGCTGAAATGAAGAAAGTCGCATCTCAGCTTAGGGGTTGGAGCCAGGATTTACACCACCCATGTGGAAAACAAACAAAAAATGTAGTTGTAAGCGACCCTGGACCCCTTACCTACCATACCCCAGATACCTGGAAAAATAAAATCCAAACACTTTCTGGAAGAAGGTTCCTTAAACCCGCAACTCAAAGATGCCCCAGAGATAAAATGTTAAGGAACATGAATCCCAATTAAAAATTACTGAATTACTAAATCAATACAAAGAAGTCACTTTTAAAAAGTCTGCAAAATGAGCAAGTTGCAGAAAAATGCACATTATATGGTTCCATTTATAGAAAATTCAAGATGAGGAAGAACTATATGTAAATACATAATATGTGGTAAAAACTATATTTATATCAAGGGGTTGATTGGCACTAAATGAGAACAGAGGTTACCTCTGAGGGGGTAGAGAGGGGAAGGAACATTGGGGCTTCAAAGTACTCTATCATACTCTTTTTTAAAGCTTGGTGGAGGGTACATGGGTGTTCTTTTTACTACTATTTTTTAAACTTTATGTATCTATAAACACTTTTTACACATATATTGTATAATAAAAATAAAAGTAAAGAGGCTTCACGGGACCGAGACTGCCCACAGCCCAGGTCTGGGCACCCCACCCGCAGCGACTGCACCACGGCCAGCGAGTCTGTCCACGGGCCCTCGGGTGGCCTTCCTCTTTTCCAAGGAGGCGCAAAGAGGCGGCAGATGGTCTGTGGACCTGAGGGCTGTTGCTCGGGGAGAAATGACAACAGCCAGCTTTAGCTGGAGGTCCATGCTGCCGTTTCATGCAGGTAGAATCAAAGGCCAGGCACCCACCTCTAACCCCCTGAGTCTCAGTGTGCAACCTGGAAGGCCACACGCTGTCCTCCCGTGAGCATGATGAGTGCCTGAGACAAAGGACAGGAGGAAGAAGACCCCATCCTTGGCTTCAGCCAGGGAGTTCTTCCCGGACACATACAGCTCAGACAGTACCCGGGGGCGTCTCATTCCCCAGCACGGGCCCATTAATGGGATCAGTGGCCAATTTCACCACTCGTCCCAGTTTCCTTCAAGGGGTCACCCGCTGGCCATCAGACCTGTCACCAGGAAGCCGGGTTCTAAATAGAAGGAATCAGAGGAGAGCCACTGCATGGATCCAAACACTCCCCAGGGATTCAGTGTGTCTCCATTTATAGGAGAGAAAGCAGAAGGACCAGCTCACTGGGGAGACTAGGGATGGATCTCCCACCCGGGGGCCCCGGGCCTGGCTACGAGGTCCCCTCCTTCGGAGGAGAAGGGGAAGAAAATGCGAGAAAGACACTGGAAACAGCGTGAGAGGCCGAGGCTAGGGGTGCGCAGGAGGCTCAGGCAGGACTGGGGTTCCCATCGCCAAGTTCTGTCCGCATCGTACTCTCTAACAAATTAAGATTTATTAAGCAGGCTGTTTCCCACCCTGGGTTTCTGCGGAGAAAAAGCAGCGTCTGATCCCAACCCGGGAGGCAGCCAAGCCACTGACTGAGGCTCGACCGGCTGAATGCAAAGTGACGAGGCGGAGGGGCTCGGAGAACGCTAAGTGCTGTGACATCCAAAGTGCCCTTAATGATGTCCGCCACCTGAAAGGGAGGCTTTGGGGCGGCCGACCCGTGAGAAGACATGAACCCTCCCCAGAAGCAGATGATAATGGACGAAACGAGCCCCGCCGGCGGGCGTGCGGGGAAGAGGCGGCGATGACACGGGGCGAACAATGCGGGGAAATTGTTCTGAAATGTATGCGCGGCGCAGGGAAGCGCGATTTCTATGGCAATTCTCGGGGAGATTACAGCACTCTGAGGCAGGTACAGGTTTCCCTTTTGTTGCTACCCTCCCTCCCTTTCCCCCTAACTCTTTTAAAATAATTTTCCTGCCTGCCCCCTTTTCCCCACCCCCTCCCTCTGCTTTCTCCCTCCACGCTCTGCCCCGTCCATCGGGAACCGTGAGACGCCGGCCTAGGAGGGGAGCATCTGCAGGGGTGCGGAGAGGGGGCAGAATCTGTAAGAGGGGTCCACAGGCCCAGTCTAAGGATCCCTTAGACTTCGCCAAGCCCCTGGAATCTGAAACTCCCTTGGAATTGCTGTCTCTGCCATTCTCTCCCATTTTGCTATTCAGCGCTTAGATGTCACAGGTAGTACCCGCTCTTCGCCGGTTCTGATACACGGCTGAGCAGAGGAATCACACGCCGGAGTCTGCAGGTAACTACAGCTGAGCTGCTCTGCACACGCCAATGTAAGAAATGAGATTTCAGAGAAGAGTGAATTCATCTCTGGGGCTGCCGCACTGAGAGAGGGTCACCGGGTGTCCCTCCATCCATCCATCAGCCTCTGTTCTGCACTGTTCTTTCCAGCGCTGGGTTGTAACTTTCAAGAAGCATTTAAAGGCACCAGGTAATAAAGAAACAGCACATCCCCCCCCCCCCCCCCCAGTGCAATATCCTTCTGGGTTCTGAATGTGTACGCTGCTGGCTCAAGGTCAATGCTATGGCCAACGGGAGCAGAAAAGACAGTCCCAGAGAGGTGAAAGCAGGGCGCAGGCAGGGAGGCGTCAGGGGCAAGGAGGTTTGTGTAGAATTAAGTGCATATCATATGAGTGAGGCATTTAGTGGAGACCTTGCCAATTTTAATCAAACCCACCCACTCTATGCACTGTGAAGATAAGACAAGGTCCCCAAGGAACCTTCAGTCAGATAATAAAACTAGTGACATTAAGTGAGGTTTATTCCATGCCGTGAATTTTTGGTCATTAAACACAACAGTCTAGTCACTCTCATTGTACAGACAGACGAACTCAAAGTCACAAGGTCAAGTTCATACAACTAGGAGACGGTAAACAGGGGTTCCAACCCTGGTCTGACTCCAAAGCTCATTCTCCCCCCACCAGCGTCTACGCCAGGGACTGGAATGGTAGGACAGTGAGCCCATTACTTGGGTAATAGGGGTAAAAACAAGTTCCTTTCCAAAATTGTTATGCCAAGGTAGAGTCCTGCCAGCGGTGTATGAGAATTCCCACTGGCCCATATCCCTCGCCAACACTTGATAATGGCAGACTCGTATTTTTGCCAATCTGGCTGGTATTAAATGGTATATCTCATTAGGGCTTTAATCTGGAGTTCCTAAATTCTGATGGTTAGACACCTTTTCATATGTTTAGTAGCTGTTCCTGTTTTCTATCTTAACTATTTATAGTTTATAATCAATTTCCCTTTTTCCCTCAATTCTTTCACAGAAATTTGAGGATCAGCATGTATCACACCTCCCTCCCCCAAAAGCTGTTGTAGTTCTGATTGGAACTACGCTGAATCTTTAGATCATTTTGCGGAGAACTGACATTTTACACTATCACCTCATCCTGTCGTGAACACCGCATGCGCTCTCCATTTATTTAGAATTCATAATGTCTTTTGAAAGAATTTTATAATTTTCTCCGTAGAGGTTTTGGGCATCATTTGTTAGACTTATTCCTGGGTACCTGTTCATTACCAAACTACCGGTGATGCAAGTAAGTACCACTTAATTTGGTGTGTTGCCTTTATAGCCAGAAACCTCAATAAATTCTCTCATTAAATAATTTATTTGCACCCTGGCCGTTGTGGCTCAGTTGGTTGAGCCCTGTCCCTTGCACCGAGAGGTCACTGGCTCGATTTCCGATAGGGGCACATGCCAGGGATTCGGGCCTGAACCCCAGTAGGGAGCATGCAGGAGGCAGCCGGTCGATGTTTCTCACATCGCCGTTTCTCTTTCTCTCTCCCTCTCCCTTCCTCTCTCTCTAGAATCAATAAAAACATATTTTAAAATAATAATAATTTACTTGAAAAATGGAAGGGGGTTGACATACAAAATCAGACCACGAACAATGACAGGGCTTTTTTTAAGAACAATCACTTGAAACCAGCTGGCATGAGACCAAGATGAGTGATTTCCCTTTTCTTTGCATAAAACATTAATAGGATACAGAGAAAGGATCACACTGCACCCCAATTCTCTACTTGTCCCCCGGAAAAAGACGCAATCATGTGGAGCAAGCACCGTGCATGTTGTTTAACCACTAATACATGTGTCAGATTACTGATCAATGTAATTAACATAATAATCAGAATCAGTGAATCTCCATCGTATGCAATGCAGACATTTACGTACATTGTCACATCTAAGTATAGTGATGACAATGGATGAAAGAACAAGAAACAAACTAGAAGGACCGAGTATCTAAAACTGAGGTCAAGAGCTTCGAGTTCTTTGGAGGTGGACATCATAATGTAAATGCCAGGCACTGCCGCTTGGTGACACGAGGATATAACGAAATACATCTTGAGCAGAGAAACAATGCGCTATTGTGCCTTAGCCAAGTTTGGGCCAAAATCTCAGTTTGTGCATGTGTTTGTGTTTAGAGAAATAAATCTGCCTTAACAATTCTTTAATCAGTGGCATAATAACTTCGAAGCCGCCATCTGTGAGTTTAATCATCTAAATGCTGGGAGGAAAAAACTGGATGCAGATCCTGAGGGAGAAGCCCCAGCAGAAGAAAGCGAGGCAGAGACACGCAGGCTGTGGCCGCACCAGACAGGAGCGCCAGCCAGCTCCTCCAAGCCGGCCGGGCCAGCTCCTGAGCATCAGGACATCTGTTAGCGGACTGTGCGTCTTTTTCCAAATGACTTGTGTGGCATCACCCGCACTGGTTCAACGACTGATGCTCAGTTCTAGGGAGAGAACCCTCCACGGCTGTTATCGCGTATTTTTAGGAAACAGGTCTTCGGAGTCCCGTGTCTCCCCAGAGGCCCGGGAAGCCCAATGGTCTGTCAGCTCCTGCGCTGATTAACCTGAGCTCCTGAGGATGCAGATGAGATCAACACCAGGGCTGCCCCTCAGTGTCCTGTCCCTGAGCCTGCCTTGGTCCTAGCACGTGCTAAGGATTCAATCATGTGCACATGCTAAGGATTCAATCGTGTGCACATGCTAAGGATTCAATCGTGTTTGTGAGATGCGTCTGCATGTGCGTTTGCAAAGCCCTTGATTTACGCCCTGAGAACTGCTCGCTAGAGAGCACGTCTGTTCATCAAACATGCTAACCTCATGCCTGTAGAGAGGGGGGGGAAGTACCAAAATGCCAAGAACCCCAAACCCAGAGCTCGGCAGGGCACATACGAGAGAAACATAACAGCAGACACAAGTCCCTTCATTTTCTCTCCAGACTGGAACAAGCAACTGGAGATGTGACCCCAGGGTGGTTCAGGGGAATGAACAGGTCAGAAGCAGGAGCACATGACAGAGGCCCAGGCAACCCGCCACCACGGTTAATAAAAGGACCGCCTGCCCGTCCGTGATCCTTCTGCCTGCGGGGGCTGCAAAAGCAGGGGCCTGCACGTCTGCGGCAGGCTCTTGAAGCCCCCTTGTCGTGACACCCATCTGCAGCCTGCCACAGAGCACTGACTGAGAGTAAAAGGTGATAAAAATAAGAACAGAGAACACTACAGAGCGCTTATTTCCTGCCAGGTACGCTTCTGCTTTAACATTCATCTGTATGAATGAATGGGACGAGGCCTCTTCCTGACTGAACCCTAAACACTGGCTGAAATGTCACTGTTGTTGATGTTACACATGTATACAAAATGAACATCTGGCTTCCATCCTTCTAAAGACTCCATCTTACTTCCGGAGGGAGACTCCTGAGAGTTCCCGGTAGGAAATTACCCCCTCACTAGAGACTGTACCCGGAAAAGAAATTAATAAATGAAGCACAAGCAGATGTTTAAGAGGCTCCCCCGGTGTCTCCCTGTGTCTCTTAAGAGTCAACAAGGAAGTAAACAAGTAGCTCTCACCGAGGAAATAAAACTGTACACAGAGCAAAGTTACAGCAAGTCGTCAGACTTGGCAGCCCCTGGTCTTTTCTTCAATCAGTTGCTTTGATAGGTGGCTGGCTGTCTCCTATGCCCTTTACCATCTCAGTTTCTGTGCATTTAGGTGTATCTATATTGCAGAGGAAAATAAAGCTCCCCAAAGACATATCAATTCATGACCAAGCTGCAGTAATACTGTGCCCCACCTGGAGTACTTCATGCCCCAGCTCAGACAGGATATTTCTAAAATGTTGACCGCATGAATGTGAAATCCAAGATGATTGGCAGCTGCCAGATTTCAGATTTTGCACGTAAAACACCATTACGAAATTCAAGGGTTAACAGCTCCAACTGCATGTCAGTCAGTCAATCAGTTATCAGTAAGTATGTAAGGAGAGCTGGTTCCCAGTCCTGGGCTAGGTACCACGGAGAATATAAGAAAGGGGAGTAGGAGACAAATTGGCCATTGAACTAATAATCTAAGAGCAAAAATGTTGCATCTGAAGTCCATCAACTAAATTATGCATACCCACAGGGGGGCTTGGGTCTGTTTGTCGAGGTTGAACACCTACCCCACCCAGGCCCAGTGACGCAGATGCCACCTGACAGTTACTTAGCAGAAGGTAACAGATGTGTGAGAAGAACTTCCCTCGTCTTTGCCACTCAAAGGAAGGAAATTCCACCAGGTAGTGTGAGAGCCGACCAGTACACAGGCCTCAAATGTTAATCAGACAGACCTCACCGAAGCTCTCACACCATAAACATCATGCTTGCGGAGCCTTGAATCGTTCTCATGGGTCGTTCCTTCCAGGTCCCTAGGAAGAGTCCCACGTTTTCATTTCCTTTCTTACAGGTACCTAATCCCAGAGAAGCTAAGTGGCGTGCCTTGGGCCACACAGGAAGCTGGCAGCAAAGCTGAGATAAACCTCCAAGCAGCTGCCACGGCCCTTAGCCACATTCCACAGCCCATCACTGCGGGGCCTGGATTACAGGATGTCCTTGAGTGACAGAAAGCACCAAGAATGCGGCCTCCTTACGCGTCAGCCAGCCCGGGGCCCGATTCTGCAGGCAGAGCTTCCACTGAACTCCGCGCGGCAGGCCCAGAGCCCACTGGCAGAGGCCAATTTTGCAAGTCAACTCAGTCCATGTTACATATTTCATCTTCTCACCTGCTCATCAGGCCCTCGCCTAGCCCCACCCCACCAAAAAGCAGCAGGGCGATATCCCTTCACCCAGCAGACAGCAAATCAACAGCATCCTATGCCCCACGCTGTACTCCAGCTATGATCCCCCTCAAGAAAACGAAAGAGAGAACTCATCTTTTAAAACAGATTTTTCAATTATTAGCAACACTGCAAAATGTTTCTTAACATTGCAAGAGGTTTATTACCATGTTCCCAGGGCGTGACGTCTGCATTTGGTGGCGAGGTTCAATGAAAGCCCAGGGGTTTTCTACCCCCTTGCTCAGTCTCAATGTGCTCACCTCCTAGGCCCTTACCTCCAGCTAACCTGAAGAGGGTATTTATGTTCATCAGGACTGACCCTCACTTCCCTGCCCAGTGACACTTGTGCATTCTAGCGACAGGCCCAGTCCTTGTCCAAAGGAAGAGACGCACGGGAAGCCCAGTGGGGCCAGGGAGAGAAGACACGTGAGGTCATATGTCATCTTTTCAACTCCTCAGGTCCCATCGCCTGGACAGACACTGATGGGGGCTACACACCAACAAGCTGGACACACAAACCAGAAGAACCGAGCTGAGAAAGTCCTTAAGAAACCAGCCAACCCAACGCCTCTCCTTTCAGTGATAAGCAGAGTGACACTTGACAACTGTGTGACCTCCCCAAACTCGCCTCGTTAGGGGCTGAGCTTATGGTCCATTACCTCCTGGGGTGGCACAGGTCTGACAACTGGAGACCTATTGCAGTAACATGACTGACACACGGGCTGTGGCATAAAATGAGGGTCGCCTGTGATTTCAAAGCAGCCTTGCTTTTACCTTTCCTGCCAGGGGCCCATCAAGAAGCCAACGCCCAAGCGGGTTCCCACAGGGGGAAGCGGGAACAAAGACGGGTTGAGTAACCTCCCAGACACAGGGTGAGTCAGCAGCCCTCCCGGTGGCCTCAGCCCTGCCTCCCCCCACCCGCGGGCCCTGCAGCTCTGACATCCTGCTGCCCCCAACGCCTTGCTCCCAGAGCTGCCCTGCCTGTGTTATCCTTGGCAAATCGCACTGCATTGTTACCCACGGCCCTGGGTCAGACGCTGGGAGAAGACACTTGGAACAAGACACCATAGCTCCGCGCAGAGCAGGTGGAATTTGGAAAGGGGCCAGTTGCTAATCACAGCGAGGCAAACTTTCATTTCAGTCGCTCTGTGTTACGGTCCCCATTTGTTTACCTGCTCACGTCCGCAGGTTAGCGAGGAATGAGCCTTGATCCTGCTCCAATACCAACACCACACTCGCCCATGGCATTGAGCGAAGGAAGCAAGGAGAGCTGTGCAGGGTAGGAGCCCCCTTTCAGCTCCCCAGGGGACCCCAAGCCTCCTCTCCCCCATGTGTGAGCACCTGAAGTTCACGGTTCAGTTGGCCCAGGCGACCTAGTGTTGCTTATTTTTTTACATGTTGGTCTTGCCATTCGGTGGAATGGAAGCCAGCCTCCAAGAAGAAGGGCTCTGTCTCACCTCTCAGAGCACGGTCATCAGTGAACACTTGTGGGTGACTGTCATGATGAGAAAATGACAATGAAATCAAGGGGGTGAATCAGCAGAGTCTAGAACAGCAGCCACATCAAGTTCCCTGGGATCCTAGGCCTCTGCAGCTCTCTACTCATCTCCAGAGACAAGGTCAAGAACAGAGCCCTTTGGTTAAAGGCCTTGATGACAAATAGCAAGTCCCGTCCTGTGCCAGGGGGCACAGCCACGTTGACGTTTCCAGCCCTTTAAGCGACTGTGGAGCAAGACCAATCAGACAGTGGTCCCCTAAAGAGCAACTCAGTAAGGACAAGAATTTGGAGACAAGTAAAGAAGTTTCATCTGTCTTGTCACTGGTTGAGAGATGAGTGGAAACAATATTTCAGAGACTCACCCCTGTACTCACTGGACGTGGGGGACACAAGCTGTGACCTACACAAAGTCAAGAACCTCACCAAAGACTCAGAAAGTGGGCGAAGCTGAGCGGCACTGGTGAGGAGTCACAACCCTCAGGGCCTAAGCCCGGGCCTCAGCTTCCTCAGCTGGAAGGTGAGGCTGTTGGACTATGTGAAGGCCAAGGTCTCTTCCAAATTTAACACTGACGCCCACCTTGAAGTGTCATGAGAATATGCATGTCGGTTTCATGTTTCCAGTTAACAGATGTCATCCAGTGCACTCTTGGACCCAGGGTACACTAAGTCCAATCAGGATTTTATGTCAAATCCCAAAACGTTGGTAATATTCCTGGCCTACAGCAGCGGTGACCTGGGGGCCCAGATTTGTCATAAATTCATAGGCCATTAGGAGAGAAGGGGCCTTTATAGATGAGATGCCCAACAGCTTGCTCAAGGCCACAGGACTGGGAAGGGGCACACCCAAGTCCATTAGACTTTCCAGTACAGGAAGGGAGGGGGGAGTTTAAGCAGCAAGGTACCAAGAGAAAAAAATTTTAAAAACTACTTTGAATGACTTTAAGTGGCTCATGTAATCTCTTTACACTTCCCCATTTCTACCTCTCAAGGAAATATTTCAATCATTCACTAATTTTGAGGACCATGAAAACGCAAGTTACACAAAACCCAAGGAGCACCACGTCTAACAATTTAGAAATTGCTCCTCTGGTTGGGGGGAGAAGATGTTAGAGGTCGTTTTGCTCGATGAGATGTCCACGTATATGATCTGCAGCTGCCTTAAAGAATTAACTTCATTAAACCAATCAGGACAGAAATGCCTTAAAAGGAAACAAATTGCTTTTCATAAGCGAGCATGGTGGGCCATCTTTGCCCCTTGTTCAGCACAGCCTCCGAGCCCACCCGTGTGGCCCGTGGGTTGTAAAAGGCTGGATAACTGCACCAAGCAGGACATGGGTGTATAAGTACTTTTGAGAAAGAGTGTGTGAGGATCCGCCCGGTTTCTTTCAAAGGCAAGTGCACAAGGCTGACCACGTTTCTGATTTCAATCTAAGTGGGTTTCACGCAGCTCCAACCAGGAAGCTCGGCATGAGCTCCTCCTCCGAAGGACACTGGCTGCAATGACACTGGGCACTTGACCAAAGTTGGTGGGTGGGGGAGGGATGGGGGAAAGTCTTTAAACCTTTACAACTGGGGAGAACGCTTTGTTTTTGTTAAGAAATATGATTGCTATGTCATAAGCCAAATACCCAAAGGGTCCAACAGCTGCAAACCTTAACCGGACATGAACTACATGGAGCTCCCAGCGTGTAGCAGCTCTTAGGATGCATTTGCAGCAAAGGGCACTGGCCCATGTGGGGCACAAGAACAGTTCCAAGTGTGGGAGGCAGACAGACAGACATGAGCAGAGCAAGGACAATGGGCCAGATACAGAAGGTCACCAGGGTGGAAAGCCCCAAGTGCCTAGCAGCAGACAACTGTAGGGTAGGATCTCATCTGTCCCCAGGGTGGCCTTTCCTCCCCTAGCATATCACTGGTCATGTGGTTCAGATCCCCTGACCTTTCCTCCCCTAGAGATAACATCTAGGCCTCAGTTGTATTCCAGCTTCAGGCCCAGAAGAGCAGCAAAACCAGACAAATGATGCCATGGCTGCCCTCAGGACCAGCTGTATTGGATAATGACCCCCTGGCACCGACCGACCCTGACCCTGAAAGGACACACGGGGAAAGCTGCAGAATATTATTCTATTGAGATCTTCCCCTGGGATCTCCCCTAAAGCCTCCACCCTTATAACCCTTAAGATGGAGAACCCAACAACATGCTCTCCCTCCCCCCAGGCGAATCACCTTGACTTTCCTCACTTCTAAGTTCCAAGGGCCCTTCCTCTGCCTCTAGAACTTGTTTCCTACACCCATTTCTTCTACCAATTATTTCTTTTACCTCTGATTTTCTGAACAAAAGTTCTTATAGTTTGAGTCTTGGCTCTGAATTCTTTCCTAGCCAGAACTCAAGTACCAAGGTTGCTGAACCCAGGTCCCGCCTGACCCCACAGGTCTAATACTTGGTGCCATTCCCGCCGCCACCAACACAAGAAAAATCATATGCTATGCCCTATGAACCGAGATCAACAAAAGGGAAAAAAAATTTCCTCCCAGGTTCTTCCTCGCCCCAGAACTAAGAACCTGCCATCTTTATATGCACTTTTAGAAATCCCTACAAATGTGCTTCAACAGAAATTGCTCAGGCCTAGATCTCTGAGCTCATCAGTTTAGACAGGATGCGGCTCAAAGATGAGTCATCATCCAAAAAGAATGTTATTTTTCCTTTAGCAAAAAGGAAAGCTCCCCCCTTCCCCCTTTGTTAATTTTCAGAGAATTAATTGCCTCTACCCTCACCCTGTAAAGCATGAGGAAATTCCAACATTTTGCTCTGGAAAGTTACAAGGCCTGGTTAGTTCTGGGTACAGTGTCCAGCAGGAATTACTGTGTGTCCAGCAGGAATTACTGTGTGTCCAGCAGGAATTACTGTGTGCCTACTTTGTGCCCAGCACTGCAAGTTATGCCATCTTATGTACGTTACAGATATAACCTACGAACATCTAAAAATAGTTAATCACAAATAAAACCACTGTTAAAGTGAATGCTTTAAAAGTCCCTTTCCCCATGAATATTTCATGATCTAAGAAATGCCTATAATGTAAAAGGGAAAAAGCAGGACTTAAATTATATAAAGAGAATTTTAAAAATTTTTTAATCTTTGTATGGCAGCCAGATGGAACGGGTGTCAAGGGCTGAGTGGAGAGGAGCAAAGGGGGAGGAAAATAGGGACGTCTGTAATAGTGTCAACAATGAAAATAAAGAAAAATAGGAATAGAGAAACTAAACAAGCCTATAATCATTTTTTTAAGTTAAATTAGTGGTTAAAAATCAATAAAACAATCCCCATGTCAAAATAGTTTTACAGGCAAATTCTACCAAATTTTATCAATCCAGTGTTATGAAAACTCTTCTAGAGACTAGAAAAAGAAAACACATCCCAAATCATTTGACAAAAGCTGCTGCAACTCTAAAACCAAACCAGATGAGCATGGCACAAGAACAGAAAATTATAGGCTACATTCACTCGTGAACAGAGATGTGAAACTCCTCAATAAAACTGCAATGCATTTAACAACGATAATAGCAACCAAAGCATCCTTGATGCAAATAAGAACAGTGTAACATTAGAAAATATCTTAATTGGAAGGCATTTGGAGGATTATGTTCAACACAGACCTTCTATTTGGTAGGAAAACAGGATTTCACAGGGTTTCTTCAGTTTCTCAGCGTATAATTTATAGATTCACTAGTTGAGTTTCCTTTCAGGCCAAACGTTAGTGTTATTCTAACCTGTCCTATACAAACTCTGAGACAAAGTGATCCTTCCCAGACCAGCTCTGTGGATACGGTGTCTAAGCTGAATTATATTAACCTCTGTATTACCCACAGAGCAGGGAGCTGACATATGTCATTGTTCTCAGACAAGAATCCTGTTCGGCCATTAACACTCATCTTGCCCCATCCATGCTACAGATGCACCCCTGCGGCTTCCTTCTCTCCTCTGGCCCTTCCACCTAAAGCAAAACCACCTTCTTTGTTCTAGTTGCAAACATCTCTCTCCACAGTAACGTGCAGGAGGTTCCATGAGTTGTAAGATCTCCGTGACTCCTTCAACGAGAGAGAGCAAATTAAATTCTTCCACATCCCAGCAACTGGTTGCCACTTGGGGTGCAGACTGACCTAACACTTGATTTCATGGACATGTCACTCTGCTTTTATTTCCATAGGTCAAGATATGTCAGAAATAGTGACAAATATCTCAAACAGAAAAGTGGAAATAAGCCAAACCACAAATCAAGTTTAGCTGGAACCACCATGAGGCATAATCAGCTGCAAGCGAGGTTTTACCCGAGGGTCTCGCCACCAAAGCGACCCAGTGTTATATCTAAGCCTAGATGCCCGATGTGGGCGCCGGTGAGGGAGGGACATGCTCTGTGACATTCTGTGCAGAGATGTTCAGAAAGGCACATGGAGCGAAAGAAACAGAGTAAAGCTTCCCGCAGGGTGTGGTCATAAAATGCACGGTCGAGGCGGGGGCACCTCCCCCTGCATCTTTTTCTCCTGCCATAAGGTGAGTTTTACCTGTTGTAGGACAAGGAGCCTGCCTGGTATTCTTATTGATTTTCATATTAAATCCAAACCCACTGTCCAGTCTTCAGGGGCCTGCCAGCCACCTTTCACCACCCCCCTCAGGCCTGTACACAGCCCAGCTCCCCACCGTGGTGGCCACACCTGCACCCTGCCCATGTGCTCCCCTCATCCACAATGCCCACCTCTCTTTCCCTCGGCCCATCCTGCCTTAAAAATTCACTTATTTGATATTCCCCTAATTACACTTTTATATATTCACCAAAATCCGATGCAGCCCTGGTGGCAGGCATTGTGAGGAGCACAGAAAATCGTTCATAGTGGGGAGCAGCCTGGCTGTTTCCTTGCTCTCCGACCCTCTGCACCTGTGTTCTACATCAGTGTCAATGGGGTGATGCATGCTTCTGTAAGGGGTGTGAGTGTGTGTGTGAGAGTGTGTGTGAGCAAGTGTGTGTGTGTGAGCACGTGTGTGAGAGTGTGTGAGTGTGTACGCGTGCGTTCTGCCCTGACAAGCAAGATTTTCATGGACCATCTATTATTACGTCTCCAAAGAACCCAGAGCACAGCTCTGCATACAACAGAATTCCTTTGTCTTCTCACCACGGCAAAGGGCCCATTCTGTTTCATGATGGTCTGATAGTCACGATATTTAACAAGTTTTGCGACATGGACATCTGTCAATCAAAGCGGCTTCCTCAATGACCGTGTAAGTGTGGGGGGATGCCTGTCTGTCTGCCTGTCTTCCTACTGGACTATGAACCAGCCAGAGTAGCTCAGTTTCTTAGAGCACTGTCCCGATATGCCCAGGTTGAATCTGATCACCAGTCAAGGCCCATACAAAAATCAAACCACGATGCATAGACAAGTGGAGCAACAAGTCAATTTCTCTGTCCTCTCTCACCCCCCCCCCACCTAAAACATCAATAAATAACAATAAAATAAAATAAATTGGGACCAGAGGCAAATAGGCATCATGTTCATCACCAGTTTATTAGATTTTAACATCAACATGTTATTTCTCAATTGTTATCTGTATGTTGAAATAACCATGAGCTTCAAGATGCTGCTTTAAATCTAACAAGCACTTTTCTCTTGGTTCCTGGGTGGGGAAAGGCATCTTAATAAATGGCACCCCTTTTTTCAGTGGGAGCTGGCGAGTTGGCTCTGCTGGTTTGGGATGTTTATTTCCCCACCGACATGTAACTGAAGTTTAAAGTGTCCTTGGTCTCTTAGTTACCCTTAGGTGTGCGATATAAGTGATTTCATTTGCTCTCCCTGTTGATCTTTACACAGGCCAACAGGAGAATCGGCTCCTTCTCTGACCTGTCCATGGCTCAGCTCAGCCAGAAACGCATGCCCCTCACCCACTGGATCTTGATAATGTCACCCGGTGCCAGGCGGTACTGGAAATACCAGGGGTCCACTCCAGAAAATATATGATTGTCTAACCACTATGCTGTACACCTGAAACTAATACAAAACAATACTGAATGTCAACTGTAATTGAAAACTAAAAAATTTTTTTAAATAATGTCACCTGGTACTAAAAGGGCAGTTTCCTTAGAATATGTTAAAAAATAACACAGGACTGGCCCACTCTAAGGGTTGATTGAGTTCACAGCCTGCCATTCTCTACAGTTCATTCAGAACAAACTACCTGTATTTCAAGAATCTGGAAAATGCCACCTAAGAGACAAACCAGTGACACGGAACTGACGTCTGTAAGGTGCTTACAGAAGAGCAGAACCAACCTGGTTCTACTCGGGCCACCACCATGAGCAGAGGGAAGGTCGTCCAGCTTCCTTACAGCAAATTAGAAACTTCAACCCATGAATGCGAATGACATCATCATGACAATTATGGGCAGCACATGACTCAGCAATACCTTTTGCTGCCAAAACTCAAAGAGATGCACACCCCCCAGGAATACATGGATACAGAAGGCTGAGATTCCCAGGCAACAGTGGCCAAGTGAGAAAACGCGCCCCCTGATGGTCAGGAGGACCTTGCTGTCAGTCTCCACTGTGCCGAGCTCCTTAAAGAGAACATGCAGCTGGCTCTCTGGACCCAGGTCAGCTCATCTGCAGGCCCCAAGTTCATGTCCCTGTTTTCAGCTTCATCCCTGACAGTGGATTTTAGAAGGAAAAATTGTAACTACTGAACAAAGCCTGGCTTCCTGATTTTCCCCATTCTGCCTACATTTTCTACCGGTAATAAGGGCCGGAGCTCAGTACTATGGTTACCCTTGTGGGATGCACCGTCTGCCAGGACTGTCGTGACGATTAAGTGAGATAATGGATATAAATCACTGAGCACCATTTCCTGCACACTGTAAGCACACAGAGACTGTGGGGCCACTGAGCACCCTTGTTCTATTTTTAACACAACGTGTTCAGTGAAACACAAAACAAATTTGCCAGGCGCCTGCTCCCTTAATCCTGAACCCCTCGCACGTTTTAGGGAAAACTAGACCATATGGTTCAGACTTCGCTCACAAATAAATCAGCATAATGTTTGTTCAGTAAAAGCTGTCTTACGCACTCGTTTTTATGGGTCTTTTTATCCCAAGTCCTAAAATAATAATAATAATAAAAGCGAGATGTGTTTGGCTAAGGGTCAAGAAATGCAGGCCTACATTCTCCTGTCCCTATGGACTGGGGCTGGGGGTGTCCTCTCTCCGGCCTCAAGCCACCTGCAGAGGAGTTGGAAGCTAGGGGGGAAATCCGCAGAAGGAAAGCCAGGATTTACATGGGTGAGGGAAGCCCAATGGAAAGCAGTTAATTCCTGGTAGGATTACAAATTCCAGTTAGTTCAGAGAACAGGCAGACCTAGAACCCAGAACCCCTGAGCTCCCTGTACTTCGATGGATACAAAAGGCATCTGAAGATGTGACTTTAAAACCCAGAATTGGCCCTCTCAACTACTGAGCTACTTGGTAAGGTTGTCCGAGTTTGCCAAGTGAAAAGCCGAACGGAAATGCAAAGTGGGAGGCCGGAATCCCAAGAGTAGAAGAACAGAAAAAAAATGTTGTTTCCCTTCGAACTTCAGAGAAAGTCAGGCCACCTCTGACCCACGGGTCAACAGGCTCGTTGGAAAGGGTGCCGAGTGCTCTTGGGAACGTGGAAACTGTTCCCAAGGAGGCTGGTGTTGGTTTTGCTCATTTGGTGTTGGTTTCACCCCGCAAGTCTTGTTGGCCACTTTAGCTCCCTGTTTGCTGTGACTGTTGCTGCCCTTTTGAAAATAGTTGGGTAAGAGAGAGAAAATTAATTTCCCATTGACGAAAGTATTTATACAAATGTCACTTTGCAGCTTAACTGATACCATGTGCCTCCCGGATACCAGCTGATGGGAGGCAGTCATTAGAGGTCACGCCAAACGGGGCTGTCCTGGGCTGACGTTTGGCTTTTATGGCCGCTGCTCATCCCTGGGGCCTGCTCTTCCCGTAAGCCTTTCTTTCAGGCTTAAACCTGAGTGTCCTGACGATAAAATTGAGGACAGTGGAGCCGTGTGAAATTCGTTACCCAGGAGGGACAGAACGGCTCAGGCTGTGGTCCTCCCTCCCCAAGCCTGTCCCCAAGACCCACACCCTACACTCCTGGAATTTCCATTGTGCTTGGAAATTCTGCGGCTTTCTCAAACAATGCTGGTTGCTGGTAGTTAAAGAAAACCAGCTGCAAAATCTCAACCTCTTTTTTGCAAGAAACAGTATTTTATGCCTACAGCCCGAATCACCACCACCCCACCCCCCCCCCCCCCACACACACACACACACACTTCTCTGGAACGTCACACAGTCATGCAGCTCATCCCTTGGGGATGCTGATCTCCATCTCGGCCTGTGCTCAGGTGGGAACCCTCACCCTCCTGCTGACGTCACACACGACCCACTTCCTGACCACCCAGCACTCTCCACTCCACATGGTGTTACCTGCGGAGCTGGGGGGCGAGGCTTCCCAAGCCCAAAGCCAGAGGCCAAATGGAAGGAGCGGACGACGTGAGTACAGCGGACCCCACGCTCTGATCCTTTGGTCCCTTAACCTCACTGAGCCTCAGTTCCTGCATCTGTGCAAAACAGATCCGGCAGCAATAATACTTAACTTAAAACCCCACAGGGTTCCTGTGTGCGCGTCTTTAAGAAAGATATCAGTGCAGCTTAACACTGCTGGTTATTATGACGATTCCTCTGTGCTGCCAGGAGGAAGGCGAGTGATGCCCGAGGAGGAAACACTGCCCCTTCCTCTGACTTGCTGGCCCCCGAGCCCCCAAATGCCCACCGGTCTGCAGTGACACTGGACAACGTGCTCCTGAAAGATGCCAGAGCTGCCGGAGAGACCCTGGCAAGGGCCCCGCTGAAGGCCAGCGGGCCTAGTGGGTTCTCAGCCCCACGACGTCCCCCGCGAGGCCCATGAGCACACCCGGGTCTGGGCTGTTCCGAGCTGCTCCAAGGAGTAAACGAAGGTGGGCTCTGCCCCAAACCCCCAAAGCCTCTGAGGCCTAGATGGGCCCTACTGGGAGTCACTGTCCTCTCCCTGCCACAACAGGTTGGCTTGGAAAGCGGGCATCTGACGGGACAAGCAACAGTCGGGGTGGGTCCTGAGAAGACACAGCAAGTGCTCCGGTTTCTAACGTCAGTAGGTGTCCAGTGCCTCCTGGACGGACAGTCTTCACCTCTCAGACGGACATGGGGCAGAAAGCCGAGGTCGGGATGAGATGCTCTCGACTCTCAGGAAAGGGCCCCGTCCCAGAAAACAGCGTGGGTGCAATGTGCCCCCCCCCCCCCCGGGTGCACACGGTCTTGGAAGGACCCGTGCAAACCGCACCTTGATGGCAAAGTCAGAAACGCCAGCAGGAACCGAGAAGGCTTTTGGGTGTGGCCCAGAGGAGCTTGTCAAAATGCACAAAAAGCAGCAGTTACGAGCCAAGAACTTTTTAGTGATTCATTCTGCCCCAAGCTCCCTTTCTAAAAAGGCTCGTCCTGTGTGTCAATTCGTGGGACTGGAAATGTGAAGTCCCCTCCCAGCAAGGCACAATGCAGAGTGGTTTAGTAACACTGAGAGCTCCAGTGCACGTGTGACACACAGTGAAACTCCATCCCCAGGCTGTTCCCTCTGCCGCGGGCCACCCAGCTGGAAACGGGCTGAAGGGAGGCCCGGACCTTCTTCCATAGGGAAGGTTAGATCTCCGGGTGGACTGGGTGAAACCGTCAGGCCCCGCACCCAACACCCTCCTGCTCCTTCTCGCCCTCAGATGCGCAGGAAGGTAAGCAGGGAGCAGAAAGGGCCACGCAGTTCCCTTCTGTTGTCACCCAAACTCCCTGGGGTGACAGTTGCTGATCCTATGCCTGCTCACCCCACGCAAACCAGACCAAGAGGATGGCCCCCCATTGGCGGAGGTGGCCAGAATTGCACCCCACTAAGAAGCCATGGCTATGGTCTGGCCCCTGGGCCTGATTTCCCTACTCAGGTGACAGAAACACAGAGAGAGAGACCTGGACGCCTGGGACTCACATCACAGCCTCGGAGTTCCAGGGGTCCCAGCAGGGCCTCTGCCCTCCGCCCACTGCACACGACATACCTGTATGGGGGACTCTCTCCAGAGGCACCGTACAAACGGATCAAAGCAAAATGGCCCGAGACCGTGTCACCCAAGTGGGGTTTTGGACAGAATGCTGGACAAGTCCCCGGTCTGCTACCAGCTGGTTATTTTCGAGCAGCTCATTTGCTGGACCCCTGTGCCATGGGTCCTCATTTGTCAAATCAGGGGGATGGTCAGGGCCAACTGGCAAGGTGGTGAGGACCAGATGCGATATGGAAAAGCAACATCACTGGTGGCCTGACTGTCATTACTATGAAGTGTGTGTCCCAGGGCAAGTCACAGAGCCACTTGGAGCTGGTTCCCTCATCTGAAAAATGCAGTTAATAATCTTGACCAGGCAGCCACTCGGGATTCTTGGGGGCCAAGAGGAGTGTCCTGAGATGACCTATCAGAAATACTACGTGTGTTGCAATGTTACAAAAAAAATACAACTAAAAAGGAGGGAGAGAGTCATTTGTTGTCCAAATTTTGAAGAGAAAATGTCTGAGCTGAAACCGTCTCCCCTCAACACAAGGCCTCCTGTTTCAGCGCTAAGTTGGGTATAGGCTTTGTTGTTGTTTTTTAATCATTTACATCTTTTCCTCCAGCCAAGTTCCATCCATTTAGAGCAAATGGGCCTCAATCAGACGGAATGAGACATCACATCCCTGTTCCCAGGTGAGTGGACAGCAATGGGGACCTCCCTGCTGAGACACCCTTCCCATGGGGAGCAAGGACTCTGGGCTGGCACTCTCAGAACCACAATGGATGTAGTGATCCATGGTCTCCAACCCAAACAGAGGGAAAAGAGGAACATTTTCATGTTAAACAGTTAAAAAAAAAACAAAAAACTATAGCTCCAGTTGAGGTAGGATATGGTCCTCCCTGAAGATCACTAAACCTAGCTAAATCTTCCAACTCCCTGACTTAGTCCCAAAAAAAACAATCTGCAGAAGAATAGAGGTCAGCAGCCACCCCACACTGGAAGAGGCAGCCTACTCCGAGTTCCAGGAGGAGCAGCTCCCAGCTCACTGGGCGAGTTCATTTAAAATCCGACACCGATTCCAGCGAACATAAAGCACGTTTTCCGAAAGGCTGCCATAAATCAAATCTTCTTGCCTGCATGCAGTCTAGATTTAGCCACTTAGTTCATCTTAATAAACAAGTTACTCATTCAAAGGAAAATAAATGAAATGTTTTGCCTTGAGGGACAGTTTTATTTTTAATAGTTTGGTGCCGTGGTGACAGAAGAAATATTCTGCCATGTGAACTGCCTTTTGTTCTTCCGGTGCTCGGAGGGGCGCACTGGGGGTAGGGCAGGGTAGAGGGGGAGTCCATCTCTTTGTGTCCCCTGCCAGGGAGCACAGGATCTTTCTCTGCTTTTCTCTTTGTTACAAATATCTCTGCTCTTGCAAGGAGCTTCACTGGAAGAAACGGTGGTTTATCTTCATAAGATATCAATGCAACGTTGGGTGGTATGGAGTCCTATTTATTATTGTTAAGCAAGCCATGCCAATAAAAACAGAACTCAAGGAAGGTGTATCTCTTAAAAAAATAACAAGTCATGCAACTACGCTGCTGAAATGTGAAATCTCAGAAGGAAGATTAGGTCGTGCCAAAGTGACAACCATTCTAAATGATAAAGTAGAGGGCACATTTTCAAATTATTTGAGTCCAAAACACATTGATTATGTAAGTCTCTGAAGAAACACACAAATACAGAAATGATACACAGAGATGCACACTCTACTGTCCCAGCTCCCCAGGTCCCAACTACATCCTCAGAGGACTGTAAGACTCTCTGGGGCAGGAAAGAGGTGCAACTCCCCTCTCTATCCCCAAGTGAGCACAGTGCCTGGCATGGGGCAAACAATGAATGAATATGTGTTGGATGAAAGGATGGATGGAAGGATGGAAGGATGGATGGATGGATGGATGGATGGATGGATGGATGGATGGATGGATGGATAAATGGATGGATGGATAAATGGATGGATGGATAAATGGATGGATGGATAAATGGATGGATGGATAAATGAATGGATGGATGGATAAATGGATGGACAGATAAACGGATGGATGGATGAACGGATAAATGGATGGATGAACGGATAAATGGATGAAAGGATGGATGGATAGATGGACAGATAAATGGATGGAAGGAGGGAGGGAGGGAGGGAGGGAGGGAGGGAGGGAGGGACGGATAAATGGATGGATGGACAGATAAAGGGAGGGAGGGAGGGAGGGAGGGAGGGAGGGAGGGAGGGAGGGAGGGAGGGAGGGAGGGAGGGAGGAACTAAAAAAATTAAATCAATCCTCAGAGGAGGAAAGGCCTCCATTGGCTTTTAGAAATGGGAGGGAACAAAGCTCTGTCTCTGCATGCCATGCCCTGAAGACAGGTATGTCCTTTGTGACTAAGCACCATCGCCTCCCTAGGCTCAGAGAGGCGAGTTCAATAGTCTGAGAGCAGTGTTCTTCTCAGGAACAGAATCCATGTTGCAGGAATTCTTTCGGAGATCCCCACAGCATCCTAGTGAAGTGAGGTTCCTTGGACTATGTCACCTTGGGACACCCGGCTGCCACTCATTCTGTCACCTAGCACCAAACATAAACCAAACCTGGGGACATTTTTCGTTGTAGCCTGAGACAAGTATAAATAGCAGGAAAGGGAAGAGAAATGTAGAAGAGCCAAGGAGAAAGATTTAAGCAGGAAAGAAGAGGTGATCCCACCAGTTCTCAGTGTGGTCCAACTTAAAGGTCACCTCCTTCATGAAGCTTTTCCCTTTGGCCATCAGACATGGTGCCTCCCTCTTCTGAATGTCCCTTTCAGCACCTATCCCAATCTGTCTCATGTCAGTTATTTGTGCACCTGCTTTCTCCCAGACTCCCAGTGGACCATGAGCTTCCTAGGAGCAGGGCTGCACCTCACACAGCTCTGTAAAATTTTTTAGGGCTGCCGGCCTAGTGCGTGAACATGATTGGCACCTAGAAAGTATTTTGCGATTTCAATTAGGTTGAAATTGAGAGTGAAATAAAGGACAGATGCAAATTATAAACTCTGAGGGAGCCTGGAAGATTTTAGGAAAACAGGACTCAAGCTCTAAGTCCATAATTTCAGAAAAAAGTAAAAAGATGGAGCAGTGAAAACAAACCATCAAGGTCAGGGACACCCACAGAAGAGGGTGAGACAAAGATCAGATCAGAAACTGGAGGAAATGAAAATGTTAATTTTCTGTATTAATCTTCATGTCAGAAAATTATAGTAAATCCATAATGCACCAACGTCAAAGATTTCTATTCCACGTGGCCTCAGAGCCTGGGGAAGAGTATTAACCTCTGACCGCAGGAAGCAGGGCAGCATTTGTCAATTGAGCAAGCTGGGGTCGTCTGCGTAGCATACCAGCAAATACTTCATAGGTGGGAGAAGGCTTTTCTCTTAACATTTCTTTTCAGTTGCTAGTCAACTCTGCTCGAATAATAATTTGCCTTGGGAGTTCCACCAGGCAGGAAAAACAGATTATGCTTTGCTTAGAATTAGATGACAGGTAAGCACTGCTATGAATGCAAAAAGGGTTTGTGACCACTTGTGTTTAAATTCTCTACGCCCCTTCACTTTACAGAGAATACAGCATTCGCTGTAGTCCAACCCCCAGAAACCGAGACTGAGAGGGTAATTTGGCTAAAGGAGGCCACAAATCAATTGCAGAGAGACTAGTTTTCAGGATGTGGGCATTTCTGTGGCCCCTGTGGTCCTGACACCACATGTGAGAACACGGGGATTTATCTAAGTTTTGGAGACACTGGGTGTGCACCAGGCCGTGTTAAACCCAGGTATACCTGGGATCCTTAGCCCCTGAATGCCTGTCTCAAAGGGGCCTCCCACATATCAGGTTTCCACCAAATTATACAGTCAGCACTTCACATCGCATCTGTATGTCCTTCCTTCCTGTGGAACAGATTCCCCTGCTAATAAAATTTCAGCTTCTGGTCGCTTTGCAGAGGGGGGGGGGGGGGGGGAGACTGTCATGGGAAGGGGTGCAAAGGACTGTGAGAGTCCCACTGTAGAGAAAGGAGCAAACTGCATGTAGGCTTCAAACTCTGGAAAAGGAGCCCTCAAGGTGCAATGACTATCCCACGGTGACCTGGAGGCAGCCCCAGGCCCCGTCCTCAATCGGGAAGTCCCCCAGCCAAGCGGGACCCAAAGTTGAGGCACCGCATCCGTCATTATCTTCATAACAAGTGAGGAACGGGGGGATCGAAAGGTCCAGCTTGGGGCCACGCAAGCATCCATGCAGCATAAATGCTTTCTAATGATGATGAAAGGCCAGGAGGACTTGGCGGGTGATGTATGGCGCCGGGTCCAGTGAGTGACAGCCCTGCTCCTAGCTGAGAAGGCAGCCGGGCTCTGTCTTCCTGCCCGGGTCCCTTCCCTTCCCCCAGTGCTCCCCTCTCTTCTCCTGGGCCCTGCATTAGGGCTGCCTGAGGCCGGCTCTCCTGTCCCTGGACCCCACCAGTGAGCCTGGGGGCAGACAGCTTGCTGACCCCCCTCTCAGGAGGAGAGAGCAGTCTACTGAGAAAGAGCCTGAGAAGCGGGAAGCCCCTGGGCAGGAGCTGCAGCAGGCCACGCTTACTTAACCAGACAGTGAGCAAGAAGACAGGGTGCTCCCCCCAGGTTCTCCCCGTGAGCAGCAGCCTGAAAGGTCCTGTGGCCCCTCTCCAGGCCCCCTGCAGCCTGACAGTCTGTCTTTGGGGGTCACTGTGGTAACCCAGCCCCCTTAGGGCCTTGTTAATTTCCTTTCCCTCCAGAGGTTCTTTCTTAAAAATCTGAGATTGACCTAAATTGTTTTGAACTAGGTTAATTGAAAAAAAATAATGCTCTGGCTACATGAGGATCTCCCCCAGCACCTTGGGAAACCACCCTGAGTTTAAAGGGATCAGTCAATAGCCTAAAACTGTGTTCCTGTTGTTTTTTAACCTGAGCTTTACACTAACTGGGTTAACCTCTCAGGCAGTGTCAGCTCCGGGGAGAACCATACACGAGGACAGGCATCCTTCTGTAATTATAGTCACGGAAAAAGCCAGCTGCAGAATCATTTATTCAATTCCTGGGTATTAAGTACTCATTACGTGGCTGGTTCTCCACTCAGAAAGCAACCCGAAGGGATAGCAACAAGGTGAAACAGTGCGGCTCGGTCCCGCCACAGTGACACCTCTCAGGTGACTTCACGCAGTTACACCAGGTGTACAGGCCTTGGCTCTAAAATCAGGGACGAACTCCAAGCTCAAGGAGCACGAAAGCCGACTACAGCCGATGGGGCCGCGGCCCTTCGATGGGATCGAAGGGAAAGGCAAGCCCGGTTCACCCAGCAGGACAGGGGCAAAGCTGCGCCCCAAAGGACGAGGGCAGAGAAAGCCCGCATGCTTGTCACTCTAAACTCACAGCACAACTGGACGCAGTCCCATCTCCAGCTTCCCCCAGACCCAGGCCGTCTTATCGGGGAGGAGCAGTGACAGTGGGCCAGGCCCAAGGTGTGCTGCCAGCTGCCAGCCTCCAGCCTCCAGCCTCCAGCCGCCAGCCTCCAGCCGCCAGCCGCCAGCCGCCAGCCGCCAGCCTCCAGCCTCCAGCCGCCAGCCGCCAGCCGCCAGCCGCCAGCCTCCAGCCGCCAGCCTCCAGCCGCCAGCCTCCAGCCTCCAGCCTCCAGCCTCCAGCCGCCAGCCTCCAGCGGGGGAGGGAGCATCGCCTCTCACGGGACCCCAGGCCTCAAGCCCAGGTCCCCCACCTCCACGAGGACCACCCAAGCGGCCCACTCCCGGAGGAGGATGGGGCACATGCTGAATGAAAAATAGAAGCGTTTCACAGCATATGGTGCCAACCAATGTCAGGCTACAGTTTTTTTTTTTTAATATATCTTTATTGATTTCAGGGAGAGGAAAGGAGAGGGAGAGAGAGATAGAAATGTCAATGATGAGAGAGTCATTGATCGGCTGCCTCCTGCACGCCCCCTACTGGGAGTCGAGCCCACAACCCGGGCATGTGCCCTGGCCAGGAATCGAACCTCGATCACCTGGATCCTAGGTTGACACTCAACCACTGAGCCACGCCCGGCCAGGCCAGACTACATTTTCTAAGAAACAGAAAAAAAACTGCGCCCAAGACAGAACTAAATGACCCCTGCTAGAAAGTTCTTTCATTGTTGTGGGTAAAGAAAGAGGAGTCTTTTCTTCATAAGAAATGATTCTAAACTCTTTCAGAAACACAGAGAGCATAACAAAGACCATGATGAACAACCGGTCTCCACGATCTGGCCTGAGAAATATAATAAGACGTCACATCTGAAGGCTTTGGGCAGAGGGCAGGTCCCCAGCAGGGACATGGAGAAGAGCGAGCCCCAGCTCAGACCTAAAGCGATTCTAGGGACAAGACAACATCCACACTCTCCTCCCATGATTGCTATGCCTCCCCGTTGCCTCGGGTTTTCAAAGCTGGCCTCCGAAGCCAGATCATTTTTGGTCCCATCACGAGGCAGAAAGCGAAACAGCTGCGGTGGGGATGGAGGGGACACCACCCCTGGGACGGTGGATCTTCTGCTGGTTTCCAGCAGGACGACTCCTACTGCATTGCTCAGTGGGGAGCCTCGGGCCACACAGGCTCAGACAGAGCTCCAGGGACCCTGTGGTGGCGGCTCTGACCCCACACCCAGCCAGGCCAGACCCCGTTGGGCTGGGAGCTGGGCCTTTTTTCTCACAAGGGAATACTGTGCTTGGCAACACTTGGCTGGTCTCTCTCCTTGTGAGCCATCACACGGAGATCACACAAAGCCCAGACACACACTCACTGGGTGTGAGCTTGAGAACTGCCATATTTCTTCAGGATATATTTTTGGTCTCGAAAAACAAACCAGACTGCGGTAACCCAAGGCCAGCCCAAATCACCAGTGGGGACAGATGAAGGGTGGAGCCGTGGGGAGGCGGCTGTGTCTTCTGAAAGGTTGGTTCTCGGAGGAAGAAAAAGCTCCAGACCTGGCTGCTCCAACACCTCTCAGGAACAGCCTGGGTCGTGCAGCAAACAGGAGCGTCTGAGAAGGGGTTTGGGAATTACCCTGCGTCCCTGCTCTACAACCTGCTAAGCTCCCCACACAGGGATCCCGTGACCAAGGATCTGATGTGCGAGCCCAGGAGGCTCCAGGCTCCTTGGCTCTGAGTCCAGCTTTTCCCCCCTAGGTGACAATCTCCTCTGGAAATGCTTTTATTGTCCTGTCTCAATGGTGACCTGACCATTAATCATGCAGACTCTGGGCCCTCAGAACTGAAATGAGATCCTGCTTCCTGCAGCAGAGGCTGGGGAAGAAAGGGAAAGGCCCCAAGCAAGAGGAGGTTGGACCTTCATTCCAGACAGGACCCTGAGGGTCCTTTCCTCTGCTCACCTACGGACTGTCTCCCTCCCTGGGCTCCTGGCATATCCTGAACGCGGGCCAGGGGCCAGGTGGAGCCACCACACCTCGCCTTCCATCTTCCACAGAGATGCCGGCCCTGCCTCGCTGTGTGAATGACATGACCCAACATTCAAAAGCCTTTTATAAAAAAACCTCATGGCCAATGAATCAAGCCCCAAGCTCACCCTGCTGTTGGAGACCCCCATGGCCTGCCCGCAGCCTGCGTTTCCCCTCTGATCTCCTCTGATCTCCAACTACTTCCTGGCACACATCTAATCCTCAAGTCAAAGCCAAAGGCATGCTCTTCTGTGTACACACACGTTCTCCGAATTCACACCTGAAATCCAGCCTCTGCTCTTCCCCGACCAGACTCCCAAGCATCCTCCAGGCCAGTCTCCCCACAAAGCCTGCCTGGCTCTCCCCCGACAGACGGGACACCTTCTCTAAGTTCAACAGCCTTTTTATAACCTTTCAAGGTCACACTACATGTTTTTTGCTTTTTCCAGTTCTGCACGTAGGTCTGTACTAGTCTTTTCTCCATTTGTTAACATTCTCCAGTTGCCCAGGTTCTACAGAGCCTCCAAAGACAGAGCAGGAAAGACAAGGTCCTTGGCCTCAAGGGGCTGACAACTGGCTGGGAAATAAAATCAGCAGCATCTAATAAATACCCAGAGGGAAGGATATTGGTTTCATCTCCACACTCCCTCCGTGCCCAGCACAGAGCAATGGCCACAAGACTGTCAACAAACACATGGAAGCAGTCACAGGTCTGAGCTGTAAACGTATCAGAAAGGTGGGGGGTGGGCACACCAGGCTCACAGGACCTGTCCTGGTGACCCACACATCCTATTTTTAGACGTGACACTGGGAAACAATAATCTATAGCCACACCAGCAAACCCTCCCCCGCCTGACCTCCGAGACCCCTATCCCCCGAAACCTTGCTGTGTTCCCTGAATATTGGCTCAACCTGGGGGTGTGGGACCCTGGGCGGGAGGAAGCAAATGAAAGGAAAAGACATATCATTTTATAAAGCTGCTCCCTCGCTTCCCCCAACCTCCTCAGTTTCCCTGACCTGGGGACATGCCATGCGGATGTCACGGCTCCTCAGGAAAGAAGACAAGCTCCAGCCAACTGGTCCTCTGCATGAGGCTCAATCGGTGCAACTCATTCTGTTTATTTCGTGTCCTTAGAGAAAGGACCGCCCTGAAAATGACCGGCCTGTGTCAACTACAGAATACAGGCCTGGTGCTGTCAATGGGGGGAGAGCAAAGTGACTTACAGGGCATGGACCCCAATGAGTTTGCTGCGAAGTGGGACAACAGGCTAAAAGGTGTTTAGAGCACCTCATTAATAAAACTCAACATTGTTGTCTGCAATTACGTACAATCATTGCTTATTTTACCCCTAGCCAAGTCGAGTCCCACTGCCAATCTATCTCTTTGGTTTTAATTGCCAAGAAAATGTCCCTGGCACAGAGGTGAGAGTAGATGAGGGAGCTCCAATGTGAGGGGCCCTGCATTAGCTAACAGAATTATCTGTTCGGGAAAGGAACCTGCTGGAAGGAAACTTAAGAGTCCCCCGCAAGGCAGGCTCCTGATAAAGCTCCTTTTATTGATTGATTTTCAAGAGAGAGGAAGGCAGAAAGACACATTGGCCTGTCATCCCACTTACTTATGCATTCATTGGTTGATTCTTGTATGTGCCCTGACCAGGGATGGAACCCGAGACCTTGGCAATCGGGACAATGCTCTAACCAACTGAGCTACCCAGCCAGGGCCACTAAAGCTCCTTTATGCTCCACATTTCTCAGCAGACCTAACAGAGGCTGCACCTGGTGTGCAAATGCCTAATGCATGATGGAAATGCACACTTTTCTTTACCAAAAAGGATGCTGGTGTGCAAAACAGATGTGCACATGTGCAATTGGAGGAACTGTGGGAAGGTGGGGAAGTGGACAGTGGAAACTACTCACTTAGCACAGAGGAGAGAAAAGCTCCCAAACCCTTGAGAACACAGACCAACGTGACTCAGTCTGCAACCACATCACTTTAACAGGAACTGGTGTTGCTGGTTGATCATATTATTATTATTATTATTATTTATTACAAGCACTGTTTCCCTAGATTCTTAGGAGAAGATTCAACAAGGCAGGTTATTTCTGTGCCTTAGCTGCTTTATCCTATAGGAACAAGAATAAATATACTTTCCATACACTCTAATGATAATTACCACCATGAGTTACAGAAATAACTCTGGTATACTCTGCTTAGGATAAACTGCATTTGCAAAACTAATAAGCTATCATAATGGTCCTTTTCCTAGAATCTGGTACCCTGGCATGCACAAAAATCCAGGACTTTGTGTGCTGGAAGGTCCTCGAGAGGCCTGAATTTGCAGAGAATGCTAAACAAACACACTGACTCCCTTTTATAGCCCCAATCTGGGCTGTTAGTGAACAATTAACAAATACCTCAGCAAATAAAGTCCTCTACAGGAAAAAGATAAAAACTTAAAATTTGAAGGAGAATGATTTGCTCGGAGGCTGAGACAGAGCCACGTGGGGAATTTAAGAGCTCCTTGCAGCACGGAAGATGTGTTTCACCACGATTTCAAATTAGTGAGGTTTCTGGGTGATCTTCCAAGTCGTATTTTCACTAGTGCTCCAGCTGGAATACTTCGCATGTGAATGATTATCACCCACCGAGCGCCAGCGTAGCTTTTGTGTGTCCCTCCTTCCCAGGCCTGAGGTATCTTCCAGGCCCCTCCTGGGACCCCTCCAAGTCCCCACCCATTATTTCCCTGGGTCACTGGCCTCCGAACCTGGCATGACAGTGACTGCAGAGGACACGTGAAATAAACCAGAACGTGTCTGTGTGATGTCTGCTAATGGCTCGCCCCTGTGCATCAGCTCGAACAGCCTGGGGATCTCTCCTCCCCTGGAAACTGGACCCCAATCCTCACTACACTCAATAAGCTCCTGCTGATGTCAGTCCCCAGGAAAGCGTTACCTCACCCAGACCTCTTCCACCACCAAGTTCACGTGGACCCACCAACCCTCCTCTGCGTTCTGATCCTGGCCACTGGAATACGAATGCGGCCACAGAACATCCAGAAGGTTCTCAGAGTCTCAGGAGTAAGTGACAAGAGCAGAGATGCCAAGACATAGAGGCTGATGGTCATGGTCAAGGTGAAGGTGTGGAGGGGCCGGCGAGACCTGGGGGACGGGGCCGTCATGTCACCTCTCCAGGAGGAGGCAGGAGGCGGCCCATCATGGGAACCATGAGATGCTATAAAAACCCCACTTCCCGGCTCAGTGAAACCCAGGTAAGGAGAGCCCCAAAATCTTTAAGAATAGACAGATGCTCACCGGGCGGTTACTGGAGGTCCCAGTAATGCGGCCCACACATGACAGTAAGTGTCCACCCCCTGTCTGCTACGACAGCTTGAAATCCTCACTGCCGGAGCCTTTTCCCAGACAAAAGTCAGAATTACACATCTTGAAACACCACAGGATGACCGACAAACGCTTGTTGGGTGAAAATCGATGAGGAAAGTAGGAGGAAGGGAAATAATGCTACGGATTCATCATCTGCGTCAGAAGCCATCCTCGGGGCACCCCGCGCACGGAGCGGCTATCCTTCAGCCCATCTTTCTCATGGGCACCGAAACCGGCTTCCCTGGGATTTCCACCACTTTCAAACAGAGTGGATTTTTTACAAAAACCCCTGAAGCTCAGGAAAGTCAGGTCACTTCCCCAAAGTCACACAGCGAGATTGGGATTTGGACTTATTTAGCTCGGCCAGATTTCAAAGCCCATGCTCTTTCCACTAAACCCTACCAGCCCGTGTTCTCTGGTGCAAATGGAGCCCGTTTCCCTCATTTCCATGGAACAGATTTAGCCCACGGAGGGATGTGCAGAAGTGAGTTCCGCAGTGAAGACGGTGGGCAGTGTGGCGGGGGACCAGTGACAGACACACAGTGAGCTTTCCCTGCAGACGACAGCTCCCAGGCCTGAGTAATAACGGTGTCGCCCGCACAGGGGCTCGCAGGGGGATGGGGTGCAAAGGACCACATGGTTCCAAAGGGGATAATTGAGTGCACATGGGCTCCCCAGCCGTCTAAATAAAGCTGCTCTGTCCACCGAGTGCCCTCAGGCCAACGTAACAGACCACGGGCCTCCTGCCTTTCCACAGTCAGGGGGCTTATAAAAGAGCAACAGCCCAAACAAGAGCAACTTGAACACCCAACAGGAAATCAAAGGCTTGTCCCTGAAGCAGAAAGTCTAGCAGCCTCCTCAGATACAATCACCCCCCTGTGGTGAAAATAGCCAGGGTAAAGAAAAAAAGAAAAAAAATTACCTTATTTTTTACAAAAATCCCTCCAGAAGCCTGGCAAAATTAGGACTGGGTCCCCTTCCCCACTCAGCCCTAACGAGGAGGCATGTTTCCACTTTGCAGCAATGCTTTAAAGAGCAGATAATGACTCCTGGTCACGGTTGGCTTTGATTTCTCCAGGTTGTGAATCCAAGGAAGTGGAGAGCCGGGTTTATACTCAAGCAAAGATCTAAGACCTAGAATTACAAGTCATTTATTGCAGTTTGCCTCTAGGTGGTTGTCTTAAAAGTTATAAAGGTGCAATTATCCAGGTGGCTAATAACCTGGCTGGATTCAGGATTCCAGTGGTCACAGGAGAAACCCCGGGCAGGGCTGACGGTTAGAAGGCAGACGGGACAAACCCGAGAACCCCAAGAATTCAGGGCCCGGTAGCAACCCCTCGCTGGCACGGAGGAGGCCTCGGCACCCTCTCTTCTGACAAATCCTAAGGCGGGTAACTGTGCTTTCTCTGTTGTCAGGAGTGTTTTATTTTGAGTATAATATTATCTACATTCTAACTATGCTATTTTTAAATGAAACTGACCTATAACAACTTGAAACTCAGGTGAGGCAGCGGGGATATTGAGGCTGTATTTCACTCGGGCAGGTGATCCAGACCCAGCAGCTCGGGTCTCATTCTTAGCCCTGTGGCCTTGAGCAGGTCCCTGAACTGCCATAATATTCGGGTGCCTCGTGGGTAAAATGAAATAGCAGCGCCTCCTTCTCAGGACTGTTGTAGAGATGATATTGGGCACATGGTGTGGGATTACTAAACATTCTTTAAAAAACCAGTTAGTTACCTTTTCCACAAAATAACATGACCAGGGTAGCACAATGGCCTTCACTCTATTTGAAACATGCCCGGCACTATGGTACTGTGAGCATTTCAAATTCAACAATTAGAGATTCATTCCTTTGGATTCAATTAAATCAATTCCTTTGATTTCTATGAAAAGGCAAGTTCTCCTGGAATAATAATTTGAGCCTTTTTTAGTTAGTGACCATTTTCACCTCTTTCCAAAAACAAAGACAAAAATATATATTAAGGCAACCAGGGACCAAAGGGGGAAAGCAGAGGGTAGCCCCAAAGGGGAAGGGAACAGAACTGGGAGGCTGGAGAAATGTATGAGTCCACATGCACATTTCCATATGCATAGACACTGACCATTCTCCTGGGGCAGAGACGGAGCGAGCAGCATCTGCTGTGTAACACTTGTATTAATTATATTCCAAAATATTTAGGATTTCAGCCACACTATTCTGTCTTCAAAGTCCCTCGAGCTGCGGGAGATTTAAATATTTTGTCTAGGAGATTATCAGGGCTCTAGACAAGATCAACCAGACTCAAGAGACCAGAAGGGAAAGAAAAAAACCGTTCCTGACATTCTGTTCCCCATCCTTCACCGAGCAGCTGTGACAGTGAGGTCCAGGAGAAAGATGAGACGTGGGACTGTCGCTGTCTCAATCAATACATTCATTGAAAATAAATAAGCCCGTAGAGAAACAGCCTGACGGGTCAAGGAGACTGTACGCTCCTTGTGGGGGTAGGACCACCTCGCATACTTGTTTCGATCCTTAAAAACCCTCTTCTCCCGTGTTCTCGAACCTTCCAGCGGGGAGGCGCGAGGCCGCCGTCACTGGCCGCAGGCACTTTCTGAAGGGTGAGTGTGTGTGTTTTGGAGAACAAGGTGACTGTAATTATATTGCGCTGGAATAAAAGATCAGTCTTCACTGCGCTCTTCAAAGTCTTCTGCTGGGGAAAAGTAATGACCTGGGGATGAAGCAGGCCCCGCCCCTCCTCTGATCTCCCTGCCTGATGGATGCTATTCAAGGCTAAGCGCTGAGGGATAATAAATGGGTTTAAACTATGCCACACACCAGTTCATTAAAAATAATAAACGTTCTCCTCGAAGGCCCACCGCTTCATAAGAGGATTACAGGCATAGCAGCGAGGTGCCTCCGCAGAGAGTCCTCCTTTCTCAGGCCTGCAACATCCTGAGTACCTGGGCTTGTTACTCATTCGACAAATAGTTAGTGCGGGCCTACTATGGGCAAGGAATTAGTCAGGCGCTGCAGAGAATTCAAATATGCGTAAGATCCAGCCCCTGCCCTTTGGGAGTCAGAGCCTTTGCCAGAATCTTTAAGTGCAGGAAGGAATAAACCAGAAGTCGGGTTTCTTATCGCAAAAATTGTTTTCCAGTATTTTGTTCCTCTCGAGGAGTGCACCACGCACAAAGGGGAAATGAGAGGAAATATAACCATAGCTCATGTGGGCCCCGATGAAAGAGGGAAGACAATCGTGACCAAAGGAGGGTGGGCCCACAGCCATTTGGAGGGACGGTGGCACTGGGGAAAGCGCCGATGGACGTGCAGGGTTCTGATGGGTAGGATGAGCCAAGGAGAGTATTCAAATGAAAGCAGCAGCACTAAGAAGAAATTCAAGGGGGAATTTGAGGTCTGTTAAACTACAACTGTCTAGTTTGGCTCGAGCCGTGGGTCTCAAAGGGCCCTGTTAGAAAGGCGAGTCCTCAGGCCCGTCCTACACCTACTCGGGTGGGGAGCCCAGCAATCTATGTTTTAACAAGTCTTCTAAGTGATTCTGGAGCCAGGGAAAGTTTAAAGCGACTGGCCTGGAGCCCAGTACACATGTAGGAGACAAACCCTGGAAAGGCTGGTAGGAGACATTCACACTAAGTTCACCATTGGATGGAGAGCAATGAGGCTTGTGAGCAGATTAGGAGATTAGGGGTGTTTTAAGAGCTATGCTTGGAAATGTTCTTGAAAACCACAATGAAAGTTCTACGTAGAGCATTGGGAATGGAGATAAAACTGACTTAGGGAGATCGGGTAGGAGGCTGGGTGCCAGGCAAAGAGGCAGGTACTGACATCTGATCATTGCAAAGTGGGAGCTGACAGGATTCGAATTCAGCCACAGAGTAGCTGCTAAGATGTTATATTTTAAATCTCACCAACCAGGAGAAAGTGGGTTTGTTAAATGAGGTCCTGCCACAGAGATGGCATCTAATCACTGTGTCATATCTGTAACCACAATGCATAAGGTCCCAAAACCGGGCATAAGAACACTAGAAGGAAACAGCTCCAGGAGCCTCCTTCCATAGAACACCCTGAAAGGCCCTAGAAGATGACTTCAGGTCCCAGGCAAGGGCTCAATCCCATTTCCCACAAAGGAGCGTGACAAGCCAATGCGTTCCCCAGGGCATCCTACACAGCTGTCTCCTTCCTCAGTACTGAAGGTTCACCTGAGAAGATCAAAGGCACTGATTTAAGAAGTGGAAATGCAGACACCAACTCCCACACCAATCACAGGTTCATGTTTATGTGACCCATGTGTCCCAAGGAATTCAAGAAAACGTGGAAACCCATCTCACAGCATCAGGTGATTCTCTCTTCCTCTCTCTAAATGTCTCTCCTAAACTGAGCTATGAAACCAAATGCGAAGACAACAATATGAAAATCCGGTCCTGGAACAAGCAGAGGCCACCGGAGAAGAGGAGAGTTTTGCTTGATCCTGCAGTGACTTTGTTTCCCACCCCTCACCTGGCTCACCAGCCACACCTCTGGTTCTACGATGTCTTAAATCTGCCCCTTGATTCCTATTTCAATGTTCAGGTTCTCATCATTCAAACCTGAATTTCACCAAGATCAAAAAAGTAACCCTCATCCAGTTTATTATCTCAGTCCTGAGCTCGAGAATATGAATTAATTCTGAATCCTTTACACCCGTTCTTCCAGGCCCTTAACCGGCTTACTCTATCATGTGACTAATCAACGTCCTAATAGCTATCTATCATTTTTTAAGTCATGAAAATGGAGTTGCCATCTCATCACCTCCTGACATAAATACTGATCCCCACTCACAAAACTGAAAGGGCCCCAGCCCTGCCATCCACTCTGTCCCAAAGCACAAGTGGATGTACTGAGCATTCGGTCAAGACAGGAACCTGACCGTCTGTTACTGACTCTCAGGCTGGCCCAAAGCATGTGACCACAGAAACACCCCCTCCATTAGCCAATCCGCCAGTTACCCCAAGGCCTTCCTCTCTTTTATTTGGGAGAATTAAATTGTTAGAAAAGTACTACCCTTTCGTCCAGTGCTATCAGAGTTCTTCTGGTGTTGATGATAATGATGCCACTTTGAGTATCCACTTCCACTGTCGCATTTGATCTTTGCCAAGAAGTTCAGCAGAACAGGTATGAAGACTCCCACTTTACAGAAGACCAAACTGGAGGCAAGTCCATAGCCACCATGTGGCTCTCAGCAGAAAGTGGGACAAGAACCCGAAGGTGCTCTGACTCCTGACCTCCCACTCCCAGCCCCTCAGGGTCATCCTCAAAAACTGCTGTCAGCAATCCAGTTACTGAAATTCCTTTTACCTCACACACATGGTGAAGCTGCTTCAGCCCAGGGGTCCCTTATTAAGGCTGTTTAACTGGTCTTAGTTATACCCAAATAAAGCTGAAAATGAAACTCAGGAAGGTGCTAGCAGGATGGCCTTTAGCCCGAGGTTAAGGAAGCAGGGTTCCTTCTGTCAGAATAGTTTGCAAGCACTGCCAGCATCTCCACAACCCAACTCAGTCCGTGACTTATTGATGGGGGACTCTGTCCTTGTCGCTGTCACTTAGAAAACTAGCATAGTTTGGAGGAGGGAGGGGGGAACCCGTTTTGAGAAAATGTAAACATGAGGTGTACAAGTAAACTGACGGCAAATGGAATTCTTAACGTTGGTCATTAAACTCCCAGATGACTGCCCACTCCTGTGACATAAGACTTGCAATGTGTCGCCCCCCCAGGCTTTGCAAAGAAAAAAAAGAGAGACCACTGTGTCCGCTGACTGAGAACAAAGCTGACTTTCAGAGTAACGAGACACCCTACGAAAGGATGTTTAGACTCACTTAGTTTAGATACACAACTGGTCTCTCTGGAGATTGTCCAGACTCTCCCGTCATTACACTACTCTTGAGGTCTTATTAATAAGTCTCTCCACCGCCTTAGCACACAGCAGGCTCTCAAAGATGTGGGCTGAATTGAATCTGAATGGGATGATTAGCATAATCCCAGAGAAGCAATACCAAAAAATTGGCTCTGAAAATTAACTGTGGATTTGAGTGTCACAGATTCCAATCTAGAATCGGATGGTTTCCCATTGTACTGGGATGTAAATACCCAGAGAAAGGTTTAAGTAAGTGCTCCAGACGGACTCTTTCAGTGAGAGCCAGGGACACGTGCAGAAATACATCTCTATCTGCAGCAGCAACAAACTTAGATCAATCCTCTCAGGTGTAGGAGGAAGAAGCCCAACGGCCACATTTGCTGAAAAACAACCCACCACTCATTCATTGCACAGCCTCTGCTCCCCAGGAGACAGAGCTGCAGGTGCACTTCCATAGGTAATAAAAGAACTGAAAAGTCCACTTCACCTGCACCGAGGAGAAACTGCTCTCTCAAGGTCAACCACGGATAAATCATTTTGCGATGAGAGCTGATGGTCCGTATCTAACCTGTTGCAAAAATTCACATTTTTAAATATTGGCTCTCTCCTCCTTTTTATGCAGGAGGGATGGATACATTTGATTTTCAATACCTTCCCCCAAGATTTTAAAATCAAATGGTAGATGGAAGAACTCTCAGCTTCCCCGAGAGTACGTGCACACAACGTGTCATGTGTGTGCGCACATGATGAGTCACATGCGTGCGGACAAATGCCAAGATCTGCACCCAAGGCCAAGCCACAATTCCTCTCCACTATCACTCAATTTGCTGTCGAGCTAAGCTGTTTCTGGCTACGAGCCCAAAGTGTTTTGAGACCCGGCCTCGAGCTCAAGTTACCAAGTATTCAAGTTCATCTTGACAGGCTACCACTCAATTTGCTTTTGCAATTGCGCCTCGAGAGGGGACATCCTATGAGGTCATTGCATCCAGCAACTTCTATCTTGTTACTAGTCTTGGTTTTGGGTAAAAAGCAGCCCAGCATCTCACCTTCCCCAAAGTTATATCTGATCCTTGGGGGCCTTGGGAGGACCACCAGAGGTGAGCTTAAGAAAGCGCCTGTGCTTTTGGCAGGAGGGTGGGGGTAAGGTATAAAAACCCCACCGAGAGCAAGAATGGAGAGACAGCTTTATCAAGTGACCACATGACAGCACCCCAGCAAAAACTTTATCACTGTCTGCCCTTCTGACAGCTCACTTGGCAGACTGCCCTGGTAACACAATGACTTAATTGTGCCACTCCACCAGGCCATCCTCTGATGGCTCATTTGCTTTGTCACCTCTGATGCTGGTCAAGAGGCCACGCTTTCTTTTGCTCGGTGCCAAAATCCTAGAGTCCACCTCCCACCTCCGAGTTGCCTGTGTGACAGTCCTCCCACCCCTCTGAGGCTATGTTCGAGACTTTGGCAGGATCTCCAACCCCTGCTTGTCCATGTGCCAACTCTCACGTCAATCTCTGGAATCTTGACTCTACCCAGCATGTAATGGCCACTCTGGATGTTTTGTTAAAAAATAAAGAGCAGAAAAGAAAATCCACAGTGGAATTCTAAATCTATCTTGCTGAAACCTGAATGAGTCTGGGAAAATTTTTACTATAGGAAAAGTGAATGACTGCAACTCACAATGGATCCCAAACCTAAGTGGGAGCTAAAACTATAAAACTCTTAGAAAAACATAAGAATAAATCTTCATGACCTTGGGTTAGGCAACGATTTCTTAGGCAAAAAGCAAAGCATTAGAAGAAAAATTAATAAGCTGGGCTTGATCAAAAATAAGACTTTTGTGCTTCAAACAACATCACCAAGAAAGTGAAAAGATAACTCAGATCAAGAAATAATATTGGCCAATCACATATCTGATAAGGGGCTTATATCCAGAGTCTATAAAAGACTCCTATAAGCTCAGTAACAAAAACAAAGCCCAATTAAAAAACAGACCAAAAATTCGATTAGACATTTCTCCAGAGAAAACATAAATAGTCAATAAGCAAATGAGAAGACGCTCAACCTCATTAGCGATTTAGTGAAATGCAGGCCAAATCCGCAATGTGATACCACCGCATATCCACCAGGATCAAAAAGACAGACGATGGCAACTACTGGTCAGGATGCGGGGCAAGGAACCCTTATCTGCAGCTGGTGGCAATGGGAAGGGTGCGGGCACTTTAGGAAGCAGTTTGCAAGCTTCTCAAAATGTTCAGCATCGAGTTACGTGTGAGCTGGTGATCCCACCGCCTGGTATCTCCCCATGGGAGAGGAAAGCTTATATGTCCACACAAAGATTGCTACACAAAGACATTCATAACAGCATTTTCGTCATAGTGAAAACCTGGAAACAACCCACACAGCCGTCCACTGATGAGCGGGTATTTGCCGAGTGTATATCCGCACAGTGGATTACTATCTGGCAATAAAAAGGGATGGAGTTTGGGCCCATGCGGCCATATGGTGAGCCTTGAAGACACTGCTCCGAGGGAAAGAAGCCAGTCACAAAGGACCACGTATTGTCTGATCCCATGTATGTGAAATGCCCAGAGCCTGCAAACCTATGGAAACAGAAAGTAGATGAGTGGTCTCCTATGGCTGGGGGGTGTGGGGGGTGGAGAGTGTCTCCTAATGGGCACATTTCTTTTTGGGGTGACAGAAGTGTTCTAAAATTAGATAATAATAGCTGCAAAATTCTGGAAATACCCTAAAACTCGCTTAATTGTTCTTCATTTAAGACAGGTGAGTTTTATGACATGTCAACCATGTCTCAATAAAGCCATTAAACAAGAAAAAAAGACCTCACATTCTTACTCTTACTTGTGCAACAGTTTGGCCTACACAAGCTACACAAACTATGTCCACACAAAGGCTGATACGCAAATGTTCAAGATTAGCAACAGGTGGTGGCCGGGGCGAGCGCCTCCCCTCATGCGGCTCAGTGGTCCTGTCTCGGTCCTCTGCCTCACGCAGCTGAGGCTAGAAGGCTTTGCCATGGCAAATACAAGTCTCATCTTTCCCCTAAAATCATCATTTCCCAAGGAAATCAATCCTAAAAAAAAAAGAGCAAGCAAAACCAGAAAGCACTTTCAAACCTGTCCCCAGGTGTCACCATGCTTTTAACCAACCCACCTCCACCCACACACACCCACCCCCCACAGTCTCTTTCCAGAAGCAGAGCCAGGTGGAGCTGTGTTTATTTTTACCTGGTTTATAATGTAATAAAAGAAATGTTCCTTTTCTTGTGGCTGGGTTGTGTGTTTTTTCCCTGTACTACTTACTACGTTTCTCTCTCCTGAATTCTCCTGAGCTCCTGTGATACCATCTTGAAAATTTACACCATAAGGAGATCAAGCCGGGTTGGCAAGAGCCTGGGCAGTTAATTGGCATCGGTGCTAATCGATAACCCTCTTTCAGATGAAAAGACTCGGGCCCACTCCATCCTGAGGCCCAAGGCGGCGCCTTCTCGGGTGGGCGCTAATCGCTGCCTGGCAAAGCGGGGGGGGGGGGGGGGGGCAGTCTCATCCAGGCGGCCCATTAGCAGGAAAGTACTAGAAAGAGGCCAGAAAGGAGGGAGGGAAATCAAGGCAGAGAGGCTAAAGAGCGCAAAAGTGACTTAAAGGGGAAAAGGGGGTTGAATCTGCCTGTGAAAGAGAGAAAGAGAAACCTCACTGTGGAAAGACCCCGAGAGCTCTGGCAAATTCCTCTCCCACACAAGGAGGGTGGCGGCCCCCAGGCCTCTCCAGGTCCCCCCCAGGGTGGGGTGGGGGAGGGAGGGAGGCAGACAGCCCCCCTCTGCCGTGTCACCCACAGCAGACCACGGGAACCTGCTCAGTGACTCCAGAGGTCCCCCAACGCTGCTCTGGACGCCAACAAGTGTGTGCCACTTTCTGTCACCTGCCTCTTCCTGTGTTTCCTCTCTTACCATTCCCACGGGGACCCCGGCCTCCGAAATGCCCGCCCACCTCAGGCAGAAAAGCCAGCACAGGAGCCGCGGCTGCATGAGCGGGTGTCACGGTGATTAAAGTGACTGCCAGCTCCCTCTCCTAGCCACCCCGCTCCCCCACCTCCAGCACTGAAGCTCAACGTCCAGGCCAAGGAGAGAGACACAAGCGCCCCCCGCACTTAGAAACGGGGACAACCTGGCATCCTCACGTTATCTCCTAGGGAAACAAAAGTTCCAGTGACACCAAATGTTTCCAAGGCAAGGTACCCCTTTAAAAATGTCACAAGGGTCCCTTGCCTGTGTCCAGCTGGCCGTGCCTTCCTCCAGTGCCTCTCCTCGCTGCTGTCGGGGACTGTCCTGGAGCGCGGGCCTGGTCCCCTGGTTGCAATTCTCGGCCGGGAGGCAGCCGGGCCTTGGCCAGGCCCACAGCCCCGCACTGTTTGCTCCCCTGCTCCGTGCGGGCCCGCCCACCAAGGCCCTCACGCACACGGGGCTCCAGGTGCTCCCAGGCCTTTGCTCCCACAGCTGCTGCGCTCCAGGAGGCCCGCCCTGCCCTCTGCTATCGAGGGAAACACCTGTCTGCCCGGCAAGGCTCAGAAGAAGGGTCTGCCCCCACTCCACCCTCCACGCTGGCCCTGTGGCCTTTGTAATTCAGTTGGGGACTTGTCTGTTGACATGCTTGTCTCCCCTACGAGTTGATAAACATCTTCAGACCAAAGTCTGGGTCTCATTTGCTTTTGACTCTGTAGCACGTAGCACAGAGGGTGCCACGCGTTAGGAGCTTAACAGGTGTTCGGAGGATGAACAGGGAATGAAATGATTTCATGAAGTCGTTTGGGTCTTTCTCCTTCGAGAGCATTCTTTGGAGTGTTTCACACACTGTTTTATTTCAAGATAACTTCGGGAGGGGAGGGGAGAATGGGGAGCTGCTGTTTATCGGGGACAGAGTTTCAGTTTGGGAAGATGAGAAGGTTCTGGGGTGGATGGTGGTGATGGCTGCACAGCAGGTGAATGCATTTAATGCCACTGAGCTGCTCCAAAGGTGAAGGTCACTTTCATGCTATGTACATTTTACCACAATTCAAGAAGGAAAAACTTAGACTGAAGACCACCAGGATACCCTGGCTGGTGTGCTAAGTGGTTAGAGCATCGGCCCGCCCACCCAAAGTTCTTGGGTTCGATTCTTGGTGAAGGGCACGTGGCTGGATAGCAAGTTCAATGCCCCAGGTCGGGGCACGTGCAGGAGGCAATCAATCCATGTATCTCTCTCACATCGATGTTTCTCTCTCTCTCTCTCTCTCTCTCTCTCCCCTGCCCTCCCTCCCTTCCACTCTCTAAAAAAGTCAATGGAAAAAATATAGCCTCAGGTAAAGATTAACAACAAAAAGAAAGAAAGAAAAAACCCCACATGGACAGAGAGCAAAGCCTCAGGGCCACATTCCCCTTATTTGAAAATGCAGCTCCAGACCCATGACGACAACCTGAAGGTCACACTCGGTTATCTGGTCGTACCTGAAAGTTCTGAGCCCCTAATGCAGTGCCTGGCACATAGCAGATGCTCTAAATATTTCCCAAATGTCTTAGAATCACTTGAATGAGCAGTTCCAGGCTTAGGCCTGGTTCTGAGGGCCAGGCCTTTCCCTGTCACAGAGCAGTGGTGGGGAGATGTGACCTCCGCGGTGCCCTCTCCTAAGGGACAGAGTGCTCTCTGCCCAGGAACATCGGGGAGGGCCTGGCTCCTTCATCTCACCGGCGGCCACAGCAGCTCTGCCTGCTGCACCCCCGCCAGCCCCCTCCCTTCAGGTTTCTCCTCCCTGAGTGGAAGCCAATCCTAGTCCATCCCTGTGCCAACTCTTAATGCAACTCCTCTACCTTCTCTCCAAACAAAAGGCTGTAATCCCCCCTCCAAGTCTCTCATTTTCTCAACTGAAACCCAGGACCTGAGGCCATTAAACCTGCGACAGGAAAAACCTGGGTTCCGGGAGTTCAGGAGAGCATTTTTCTCTTAGCCTCACTTGAAGGCTGTTTCACTAATCAGAAACAGGCCCCAACTGCCACCGTCATCATCCATCACCAGGAGGCCAGGGGGAAAAACACACACACACACACACACACGCACACACACACCCCACCACCACCACAAGTGAAATCAGAACCACGAGGCAAAGAATCCCACCCCTTCGTTTCACAGAGTGAGGGAAACAAGGGCTCCGCAGAGACCGAATTCAGACGATGCAGGGAAGTCGCCAACGGGGAAGTCGCCAGGCTCTGAGAAACATGCTTTCCTGGCCGCTCGGGTGAGCCATTCATCAGTGTCACCCTCTGCATTGTCACCATCTGCATTGTCATGCTCACATGCACCCACAACAGCCCAGCTTCTTCATAATTTTGACGTTCCACCATCCATTCCCCCAAAGAGCTCTCAATTGGGTTACTAAACCCTACTCTTTTATTAAGTCATTGTATTGTCTTAGAGGGAATTAGGGATCAATAAAGACAGGGTTGTCTTTGTTTAAGAAATAGGAGAACTGGCCACTCCCCTGTGTGTCTGTGCAGAAGTTATGGTCTGCAGAGCTCTCTGCAAACCACCGATTCAAAAAAGTACTAGAGGTTTAAATGCATCAAGCCAGGTTCTACTCAGATGTCAACGTTACCTACAAAGGTCACAGGAAGAATCACCTGAAATTCAGAGGACCATAGCCTGTTGGCCCATCCTGTTGGCCACATTCCTCCCTCTGCAGCTGAAGGCAGGGTTCATAGGAGGAGTTGCCCCCCAGGGGTCCCTGAGCCCTTATATTGAGCGTGAAAGAGCCAGACTAGATCCCTTGCCCACCTGGTGTCTTGAGGGAGTAGCGCCTTGGGGGAGTAGCTGACATATGGGCTATCACACACCTTCAGCACCTTGCACACCTCGTATCTTTCCTGAACTTCTCCGGTCCCCTTCCATGGACTCTGACTTCCGACTCACCAGTAAATTCTGGTTGACCTTCACCGATCTGAAACTATGTCTTCCCAAACAAACATTTTTTGGAAAATAGCGCAAAGGGCCCAAGCTGGGTAGCTCAGCTGGTTAGAGTGTCATCACAATACTCCAAGGTGGCTGGTTCGATCCCTGGTCAGGGCACATACAAAGAAGCAACCAATGATGCATAAACAGGCGGAACAACAAATCAATGTTTCTCTCTCCCTCTCTCTCTAAAATCAGTAAAGAAGACTGAAAATAATAATAATAATAATAATGCCAATGTCTCACGGGGAGTAAGCATTGAGGTAATTTCTCAGAATAAAATTTCACCACAACATAAAGCAATGCTCCCAGGCTTGCGGCTCTCCCCTGCTAACTGTAGGCAGGGAGAGGAAACTACTAGAAACGGAACAGAGAAAGGGAGGCTTCTGAGGAAACACTAATACAATAAAAGAGACCTTAGAACTCATATTCCGGCTCATTATTTTTTAATCACAGCTGGACTCGGTGACTTTCTACACCTTGCCACAAATTTATATCCCCTAATTTTCTGTACCTGCTTTTTGTTCGTTTTTCAAATCTTCACTTGACAGAATTTTAAAGGATCTCAGCCAGTGGAAGCCTGCCCTCAGCTGGCATTTGTACCTCCCCTCTTCCCAGTGCCCTGCTCCGGGCCGCAGTGCTCATGTCACCCCCTCAGCTGACTCAACCAACATAATCCCGGCACTGATGACCTGCCGGCCACCCCAAGGGAACGAGGCTGAGCTCTGGGCCCTGACGCCTGGAAAGCAAGTGAGTTTTGACCTCCTAAGATTCTTGTTTCAAACCTGCACTCGTTTTTGGTGGAGCTAAATGATAACACTAAGATCTCATCCTTTCTCAAAACTATAGCAGAGAGAGAAAAAAAAAACCTGGATCTGAGCCTAGCACTTTGCAATTCATATATATATATATACATATATATATATATATATGTATATATATATATATATACACACACACACATATATATATGCAGTGAATATATATATATATATTCACTGCATATGTTCACATATAATTGGCACAGAGATTTTAGTCCCAGGCAACCTACATTCCAGGAATACAGGATTACATCATTGGTATTTTTGTATCGACATAGGTGACAAGCCCATCTCTAGAGCCTGACGCTCCGTTCTGGCATTTCCCTTGCCTATTCCAGCTGCTGTCCAGTGCGTGTGTCACCTGCCCTCCTTTCTCTGCTGAGATGCACCGGCGTCTGCAGGCCGACGGGCTCCATGCTGTTACCTTTCACCTCTGGGTCGCAATCCTGGATCTGGGCCCCGTCGGCAGCATCTGAAAGCAGTTACTGAACCATCTATGGTCTTGCTTAAGGCAAAAGCCACTGTTCTAGCTTTGCACCCTTGTGGCGAGTCTCAACCAGGAAAAGGCAGCAAGCAATGAACAGTGGGCCCCAAAAGGAACCCCAATTAGCCAGAGTCCGTAAGAATGGGGAAAGCTTGGGGGCGTCAGGGTTTGATGGCTGTGGCACCTCATCCATGGGCAGGGTCCTGAGGTATGTTAGGCTCTGGTAAAGTCCCTTTCCCCAGTGTCAGGCACCCACAGAACGCCAGGTATTTCAATAACCCTGGAAATCTTATGAGCTCGAAGCACAGAAAACGGCAGGCAGGGTCTTAGGCTCTGACCTGAGCTCACCGGTGCCCTTGATCGAGGGTCCAGGGCCCAGAGAGGTGAGCAGCACAGAGAGGATGCTGTATAAATAGTCATGGAGTAAGAAGACGGGGGGGGGGGGGGGGGGGGGGGAGAAAGTCTCTTGGCCTCTCTACCCTTCTTTCTCTTCTTGTTGTTGTTGCTGTTGTTAATCCTACCTGAGGATGATTTTTCCATTGGTTTTTCAGAGAGAGCGGAAGGGAAGAAGGGAGGGGAGAGAGAAAGAGAGAGGAACATCCATGTGAGAGAGACACATTGACTGGCTGCCTCCCCCAGGCTCC